>NC_037330.1:51012022-52420772 GCF_002263795.3 Bos taurus
CATTGATTAGAGATATGAATGCCTATTCTTAAAACAGAGTTTCTCAAAGGTAGTCCACAAACTCTGGTGATCTGTCAAGGAGTTTGCAATTGATTTGATGGTTTTAGAGGAAAAACTGATGGGGCAATTCTGTTCACATACACTTAACTAATTTAAAATGTAAGATCAGTTAAAATTTCCATAGAATTTTTATTTGTTGCTGTTGTTCAGTCACTAAGTCATGTCCAACCTTTTGTTACTCCATGGACTGCAGCATGCCAGGCTCCTCTGTCCTCCATTGTCTTCCTGAATTTGTTCAAATTCATGTCCATTGGGTCAGTGACACTATCTAACCATCTCATCCTCTGCCATCCACTTCTCCTGCCCTCAATCTTTCCCAGCTTCAGAGTTTTTTCCAATGAGTTGGCTGTTTGCCTCAGGTGGCCAAAGTATAGGAGCTTCAGCGTCAGTCCTTCCAATGAATATTCAGAGTTGATTTCCTTTAGGATTGACTGGTTTGATCTCCCTGCTGTCGAAGGGACTCTCAAGTGTCTTCTCCATTATCACAATTCAAGAGCATCAATTCTTCAGTGCTCCACCTTGTTTTTGGTCCAGTTTTCACATGTGTACTTGACTACTGGAAAATCCACAGCTTTGACTATACAGACCTTTGTCAGCAAAGTGATGTCTCTGCTTTTAATATGCTGTCTAGGTTTGTCATAGCTTTCCTTCCAAGAAGCAAGCATCTTTTAATTCATGGCTGCAGTCACTGTCCGCAGTGATTGGGGAGCCCAAGAGAATAAAATCTATCATGGCTTCCACTTTTTCCCCTTCTATTTGCTGTGAAGTGATGGGAACAGATGCCATCATTTTAATGTATAGTTTTTTAATGTGTAGTCTTTTGAATGTTGACTTTAAACCAGCCTTTTCACTTTCCTCTTTCACTGTCATCAGGAGGCTCTTTAGTTCCTCTTTGCTTTCTGCCATTAGAGAGGTAATCTGCATATCTGAGGTTATTGATATTTTCCCAGAAATCTGGATTCCAGCTTGTGGTTCATCCAGACCGGCACCTGGCACTGCATAGAAGTTAAGCAGGGTGACAATATACAGCCTTGTTGTACTCCTTTCCAAATTTTGTACCACTCAGTTTTTCCATATCCAGTTCTAACTGTTGCTTCTTGACCCACATACAAGTTTCTCAGGAGACAGGTAAGGTGGTCTAGTATTCCCATCTCTTGAATTCTCCACAGGTTGTTGTGATCTACACAAGTCAAAGGCTTTAGCATAGTCAGTGAAGCAGAAGTAGATGTTTTTCTGGAACTCCCATGCTTTTTCCATGATCCAATAAATATTGGCAATTTGATCTGTGGTTCCTCTGCCTTTTCTAAACCCAGCTTGAACATCTGGAAGTTCTTGGTTCATGTACTGGTGTTGAAGCCTAGCTTGAAGGATTTTGAGCATAACCTTATTAGAATGTGAAGTGAGCAGGAAGTTCTGTTACCGTCTTTTTTTTTTTTTTTTGCCAGTAAACAACTTAGTCTTTTATTTGCCCAAGGCCAGCTGTTGCAGGCACTGAGGCCCCAGGATTTCCAGAAGGGATGGAGGGGTGGGGGTGCGCCATCCTGCCTCCCAGGTGCTGCCTGCCCCATCCTGCTTCCTGCAGGAGTGGGAGAGTAGATGAACTGCACACTTGTGTCATCAAGTATCTCCTCAATTTTATGTGTCGGTTGCTTGGTCGTGTTTGACTCTGTGACCCCATGGACTGTAGCCGGCAAGGTTCCTCTGTCCAAGGGATTCTCCAGGCAAGAGTACTAGAGTGGGTTGCCATGTTACCTTCTTAATTGTTTCTTTTTATTCACTGCAAGGACTGCATTGGTAGATAATTTCAGTTATCAACTATAGATTATTTGCGATAATGTGTTTCGTGTCAGGATAGTGTTAAAATTCTTAATTGTAAAAACCTGTATTTTTACTGTTACTATTGTGTTGCATTAAATTTGTCATGATACAAAAGTAGTTCATTGAACAGTAAAATTAATGATGAAATAGTGCAATAGAAAATAACTCTGTAAGTGTAAATGTTGAATAGGGCTACAGTTTGAATATACACCATGAATCTTTATGAGCTAGGGGACAAAATAATTTATAGGACTGTTGACTTGGCATCATAGCTGAAAATGAGAAGTTCAAATAAGAAATATAGTGCTGACTGTTTGAAAAGTGGACTTTATTGGATTTTATTGTAATGATCCCTAAGGGTATTGTTTCTTGTGATATGCTGTCCTATGGTGGCACAAAGCCATAAAACTTTGACATCTTTTTTTTTTCTTTTTTTTGGCAGTTCACTTGGCTTGTGGGACTCAGTTACCCACCCAGGGACTGATCCTGGGCAATGGCAGTGAAAGTCCAGAATCCTAACAACTAGGTACCAGGGAACGCCCCACAATTTTAAAACAAAGTATGGCTACCTCTCTGTTAAATCAAATGGTATTTTCCAGAGTAAGTGTAGGAAACTGATTAATTTTGCCAGTAAAGGTAGAGAGGAGACCAGAACTACAAAAATATTGTTCAAAATTGTACTTCTTAGAGCAAAATCATACAAGTTACATTGCCAAGACGACACCTGAATAACCAGCTTAAGCTTAGATAATGGTAAGTGTTGTGTTTGGAGAAAAAGCAGTATAAGCTTTGGGAACAGTTCTTTTTATCAGGAGATCCTTCTCAAAGTTAGTAAAGAAAATGACTATGACTCACACTTTGACTGTCCAGTGAAAAGCTGGAAACAGTTTTTATCCTTCTCACTGTTTTGGGATAATTATTAAAAAACTATTATGTCTTGTTTATAATTTTAAAAATTAAAGTGAATTTCTAGCTAACTGTGGTAGATTTAACTCATGTTTACTTTCCACTACTTCCTCAAAATTGTTAGTAAATGGATTTTTAAAAAAGGATAAGTGTACTTCTGCTTTAATCTATCATGGAGTAACAGGGATCACATTTACCCTGCCACTGTAAACAACCAGAAACTGCACAAAATGTATGCAACACCTGTTTTCTGATGTTGGACTAGAAGTAGTACAGGATTGTGATTCCTGAGGGAAGAGAGACAAATGAAGTGAGCTCTGTCGTCACCTAGGCTTTTACCTAGAGGTACATTCTGGATCATGGAGCAGGGTCTGGTGGGGGTCGCAAGTGTAGCACAGTGGTCTCACTGACTGGTGGGGACAGAGATTGGAGGTCAGGGAGGTTGACGTAGCTAAAAATTGTGAGGAAGAATTCCATGCAAGAGACAGTTATGCAGAAAAAGAGCTCCAGAAATGTTAAATCTTTTCTGAATACCAAGAAATAATACTAAGAAACAATGGTGAAAACCTTTCTAAATTTGATAAATATGCTAAGACAGTGATCTAAGAAGCTTGGTGAACCCCAAGCAGGATAAAACTGCAAACCCTGAAACTCACACTGAACCCCATCATAATCAAGTTGCTGAAAACCAATGATAGAGAAATCTTAAAAGCAGTTAGAGGGAAGAAAGACAGTATGCACAGAAAACCAAAGGTAAGGATCACTGTAGACTAAAGCTATGCAAGCCAGAGACAACAGAATGGCATCTTTAAGGTGCTAAAGAAAATGATAGCTTGGAAATATGTGAAAGCATTCTTCAAAAGTGAAGGCAAGGGAATTCCCTGGTGGCCCAGCAGTTATGACTCAGTGCTTTTGCTGCCGGGGCCCAAGTTCAATCCTTGGTTGGGCAACTAACATCCTACAGACCACATGGTCTGGCCAATAAAAACCCCAAACAAACAACAATAAAAACAAAACTGAAGGCAAAACAATAGTTTTTTTTCTAACAAATAAAGTTGAAATAATTTATGTTATTCAGGCAGAAGGAAAAAATCAGGTGGAAATGTGGATCTACACAAAGGAATGAAGAGTACTTGAAATGGCATAAATGTGAGTAAATATAAAAGACTATCTTCCTTCTCATTAAAATTTTTATTTAAAATACAATTGACTATTTAAAGCAAAAATTATATGCATGCCAGGGTTTAGATGATATATAGAAGTGAAATGTATGACAATAGTAGCACAGATGGAAGGGATGAGATGATAGTTATCAAGTTTATTATTAGGTTTTTACGTTATATTTCAAGTGATATTATTTGAAGGTGCAATGTGATAGATAAAATATGCAGATTTTAAACCCTAGAGCACTCACTTAAAAAAAAAAAAAGCAAAAACAAAACCCCAAACCAAAAAGGAAAAGCAGAGAACTATAGCTGATAAGGGAGAGGGCAATGGCACTCCACTCCAGTACTGTTGCCCGGAAAATCCCATGGATGGAGGAGCCTGGTAGGCTGCGGTCCATGGGGTCGCTAAGAGTCAGACACGACTGAGCGACTTCCCTTTCACTTTTCACTTTCATGCATTGGAGAAGGAAATGTCAACCCACTCCAGTGTTCTTGCCTGGAGAATCCCATGGGCAGAGAAGCCTGGTAGGCTGCAGTCCATGGGGTCACACAGAGTCGGACACGACTGAAGCAACTTAGCAGCAGCATAGCTGATAAATCAGTATTGGAGATAAATTGGAGTGCTAAAAATACTTAATATAAAATTAGGCAGGCAAAAAGGGAAAACAAAAAATAAAAAACAAATATGAAGATGATATACTTAAACCCAACCATATTAATTATTATCAAATATAAAGGTCTAAATACCCCAATTATAAGGCAGAGATAGACTTTTATCCAGTTAGGATAAAAAAACAAAACCCGACTGTGCTCTGTCTAGAGGGAATCTATCTTAAATATAAATACACAGGTAGATTAAAAGTAAAAGGATGGAAGTTATACCATGCAAACACCAATCAGAAAAAAGCTAGCATGACTATATTAATAGCAAAGGATATCTTAGAACAAGAAATTTCATATGGAATAAAGAAGGTCATCTCATAGTAGTTGAGAGTACAGTTCATCAGGAGGACATAACAGTTCTAAATGTGTGTACATCCAATAACAAAGCTTCAAAATACATGCAACAAAAACTGATAAAGAAATTAACAAACCGACTGTTATTGTTAGAGGTTTCAACATTCCTCCTTTAGTAAATAATAGGATAAACTGGCAATATCAGTAGGGATTTGGATGATGATGAT
Source organism: Bos taurus (assembly GCF_002263795.3). Lineage (NCBI taxonomy): Eukaryota > Metazoa > Chordata > Mammalia > Artiodactyla > Bovidae > Bos > Bos taurus. The sequence goes on from NC_037330.1 coordinate 51,017,157, forward strand.
AATACTATCAACCAACATGACCCAACTGACATTTACAGAACACTCTACTCAACAACAGCATTAGGCATGTTATGAATTAGAAAACAAGTCTCAATAAACGTAAAACATTACAATCATACAGAGTATGTTTTCTAATAAGAATGGAATTTAAAAGTATTAACAAAGAAATTTGGTACAAAAAAAAAAGCATATCTTTAAATAATGTAAGGATCAAATTAGAAATCACAAAAGAAATTTTAAAATACTTTGAATAAAGATGAAGAAACTTTTCAGAATTCATGGGATACAGCTTAGTAGATATGTATAGCTTAGAAAAGAAGAAAGTTCTCCAATCAGTGATTGAGGCTTTCACCTTAAGAAATTAGGAGAAAAGAAGCAATCTGAGTCCAAAGGAAGTGGAAGGAAGGAAATAATAAAAGTCAGAAAACAGAAAAAGGAAGGAAATTAATGAAATAAAAAATTTAGGTTTTTTTAAATCAATAAAGTTGCAACATTACATAGAATGATCAAGAAAAAAGACAAATTTCCAGTATCTATAAGAAAAAGAGAAAACACTACTAAAACCCTGTTAATTAAGGAGATAATAAAAAGATATTATGAATAACTGTGCAAATATGTTTGACAGCTTAGATGAAATGGAAAAATTCCTTGGAAGACAGTTTTCCAATACTGACTCAAGAAGAAACATTTCCGAATATCCATGTATCAATGAAAGTGATTAAATTCATATTAAGAAATGTTTTCACAAAGAAAACTCCTAGGCCCAGATGGTATTATTGGTGAATTCTGCCAAAAATTTAAGAGCTAATACCAATCCTTTAGCCCTGAAGAACTTTCAGAAAACAGAATTGGATAGTATACTTTCCAGTTCATTTTATGAGACTGATATTAAACCAGACAAAGAAAAAAATTATAAAGCAATGTCCCTTAGGAACAGGCAAAAATCTTTAACAAACTATTAAACAGCAATATATTATTAATAAAAGGTAAATATGTCATGATTCAGTAGGACTTATCCCAGGGATGCAAGGTTTTTAAGTATCAATAAGTATAATTTACATTAGCAGAAATAAAGAAAAAATATCTTTTAGATATGCATGAAAGCCTTTTGGCAAAACTCAACATCCATTATGAAAATCTTACAGTAAACTGAATACCATGGAACTTCTTCAACTTGATAAAGGTTTTCCATGAAAACCTACATTTTATTCTTAATAGTGAAAGACTATTTTCCCTCTAAGATCTAAGGATGAATGCTCTCACCACTGTCATTCCTTTTTTTTTTAATAGTCTATTTGTTTTTGGTTGAGCTGGGTCTTCATTGCTGCACGTGGCGCTTCCGCTAGCTGTGGAGCAAGGGCCGCTCTTTATTGTGGTGTACGGTTCTCACTGTGGTGGCTTCTCTTGTGAAGCACAGGCCCTAGGACACTGGCTGCAGTGGTTGCAGCCTGCAGCTTCAGCAGTTGTGGTTCTCTGGCTTAGCTGCTCCATGGCATATGAAATCTTCCCAGACCAGGGATTGAACCGGTGTCCCCTGCACTGGCGGGCAAATTCTTATCTACTGTACTGCCTGGCAAGTCCACCACTGCTCTTTTTTTTCACCACTTACTTTTTAATATTGTTGTGAAGATCCTATCCAGGGTGATAAGGCAAGACATAGAGATTGGCAAAGAAGAAATACTATTATTTACAGATGACATGGTTAACTCTGTAGAAAATTCTGATTCTATAGAAAAGCTGCTAGAACTAATGTAAAATTCACAAGATACAAGGTCAATATATAAAAATTATTTTTCTTTATACCAGCAATGAATAATTGGAGACGAAAACTTTAAAATACCACTTATCATAACATAAGGCTTCCCTGGTGGCTCAGGTGGAAAAGAATCCACTTGTGAGAGACATGGGTTGGGAAGATGTCCTGGAGAAGGGAATGGCAACCCACTCCTGGATTCCTGCATGGGAAATCGCATGTACAGAGCAGCCTGCCAGGCTACAGTCTGTGGGGTCACAAAGAGTCGGACAGGAGTGAGCGACTAACACTACAGTAACATAAAAAATACTTGGGTAGGGGTGAATACTCAGGTGGGGTGGTTGTGTGCATGTGGGGGTGGGGTATATGGGAACTCACTGTGCTTGGATTTTGCCATGAATCTAAAACTGCTCTAAAAACTAAAGTTTATTATTTCAAAAAAACACATGAAATATTCAGGGACACATTTTCCAAGATTTATGTGAGACTTGTATACTAAAAATTACAAAACACTGCTAAGATAAAGTAAAGGAGACCTAAATAAATGGAGAGGTATGACATGTTCATGAATCTGAAGACTTAATATTTCTGAGACATCCATTTCTCCAAACTGACCTGTAAATTCAATGCAATCATAATCAAGCTGATTCTAAAATTTCTAGTGTAATGCAAAAGTGCTAAAATGGCCAAAACAATTTTGAAAAGAACAGAGAAGGAAGTCTTACACTACTTAATTTGAAGACATACTATAAAGTTACAGTTATCAAGACATTCTTGGTACTGGCATAAAGATAGATTATATGGGTCAATAGAAGATAATGAGAGTTGTTAACAGACCCAAACATGTATAGTAAATTGACTTTTTTTTAAAAGATGGCTCTTTTTTCTTTCTTTTTTTAAAAAGATTATTTATTTATTTATGGCTGCGCTAGGACTTCGTTGCTGCACATGGGCTTTCTTCAGTTGCTGTGAGCAGGGGCTACTCTTTGTGGTGTGCGGGCTTCTTGTGTGGTGTAGCAACTAGTTGCGGAGTACTGGTTCTAGGTACGTGGGCTAGTTGTTGTGGAGTACAGGCTCTAGGTGTGCGGGCTTGAGTTGTTGCAGCACTCGGGCTCAGCAGTTGTGCTGCATGGGTTAGTTGCTTTGTGGCATGTGGAATCTTCCCGGACCAGGGATTGAACCTGTGTCCTCTGCATTGGCACCAGTGGTCCACTGGACCACCAGGAAGTTCTGTAGTCAGTGATTTTTGACAAAGTGTCTGAGGTATTTCAGTGGGGAAAAGGAAAATCTTTTCAAGAAATGACGCTGTATCAACTGGATAGCTATATGGAAACAACCTTATCCCTAACCTTCCACCATGCACAAAAAGTAACAGAAATGTAAAGAAAGTAAAGCTTAAATTATAAAGCTTTTATATAGAAGAAAACTTAAGAGAAAAAATTTCACAACTCTGGAGTAGGCAAATATTTCTTCAGTAGGATACAAAAACCACAAATGAAAATTTAAAGAATTTACCAAAATTTAAAGAACCTAGGTGAACTAGCCCAAGTAAGAAGCAAATGTACTTACAGAGGTGATGAAAGGAATGCCTCAGATAACTGTGCAGCAGAACTAGAGGCATCCTGTGCAGATTGGAACAGAAAGGCTCTGGGAAAGCTGAGTTCAAGGGATGGATAGACTTCTGATGTGTTTAAATAGGAGTGGAGATGAACAGGGTGGAGAGTTTGGTAATGGATTAGTGAAAGATGCATAAAAACTAAGAAAACTAAGACAAGTATTAATTCTAGTTACTAGTTGTAAAAGGAGGAATGAGAAACCATAGTGCATGGCCTGCCTGTAATAGCATTATAGGTGATAAAAATGTAAACACTGAATATTACTCTAATTAGAAATGATATTGAAAGGATGGAAGAGGGAAAATGTGGAGTGTCAGGTATGTGGTGGTTTCTAGTAGTGGTACAAGACTTACATCCTCATCTTCTATAAGCATGTTAGTTATCCAGAGTGGGAAGGCAGGGAAGGGAATGCAGAAGGTGGCTGTTTTTCATAATGTCTTGTAGAATATTTTGAGTTTCTTGAACTATGCATATGAACATGATTTGAAGCCTCATACTGCCACTTACTAATTGTGTGACTTTGATCGCTTAACCTCTCTGTGCCTCAGTTACATCTTTTGTTGAAAATTAGTGTAATACTTGTGCTTTCCTCAGAAAGTTGTTTTAGAGTGAACTAATTTAATCTATGCAAAATACTTGGGATAGTGTTTGGTACAAAGTAAGTGCTGTGAATTTTGTACAGCCTTTACTTTGAAAAGTATTACAATAAAAACAAAAATTGTGCTGAATCTTAAAAGCTTTTACCTGATGTTGTGGCCTCTGTGTATTTACCTAATATTGCTGATCTCTGTATCTTTAAGTCCTGTTAAATAAATAACCCTGTGAGGAATGTATTTTTATTATTTTCCATTTTCAAATAAGCTGAGGCTCAGAGAAGTTAACCACCTACCCATGATCAACGAGCTAGTTATTACCAATAGCCCCAGTGTTAGGATTTCAACTGGGCCAACCTGGCCACAAATCCCAGCCTTTTCCCATTTGCCTTCCAGGCTCACAGTTTACGGAATGTTTCACAACCCTGGCCACAAATCCCAGCCTTTTCCCATTTGCCTTCCAGGCTCACAGTTTACGGAATGTTTCACAACCCAAGGTAGGCCACAAGTTTCTGTGGGGGAGTGAGGGAGTGAACAGAGTACAGTCCTACATACCTCACAGAGAAACTGCACAGGGCATCATGGAACACACTCAGTGAGTAATCACAGATGGGGAGGCCTGGTCCATGGTGAGTGCTCAATAATATATGTTAAATGAATGCATGAGTGTGTAGGATTCTGAAGCCCTGGGTAGATTTCTTTTTTCTTAATATATATATTTCATTGAAGTATAGTTGACTTACAGTGTTTCAGGTACACAGCAAGGTGATTCAGGTATACATATACACATATATTATTTTTGAAATTATTTTCCACTATAGGCTATTACAAGATACTGACTATAGTTCCCAATGCTATACACAGCATATGTTGCATATCTATTTTTTAATTATAAATCTAGCATTCTATTCATATTAAGTCAAACAAATGAAATAAAAATGTCATAAAGTTTTTAGTTAGGCAAAAATGCATATATTTTCTAAAATATATATATTATACATATTACATATATATATATAAGCTTTTCTACTATGTTTGATAAGGAACAAGAAGAAAAAAAAAGATGGAGAAATTGGAAAACATAAACTAAATGAATTGGGAGCACTGAATATGAAATAGAAAAAGTGAAACAAACTAGATAAAAGTAAAAGATAATCGTATAGTCCAGTTGTTTTTGAACATGAATACTCATCAGAAACATAGCTGGTGCTCTGGAGAAAAAAAAAATGCCAATACCTGGGCATTTGCATTTTTCAGAAAATTTCAAGATAATTCTGATATGCATCCGGGTCTTAAAAAGTGATTACAGGTTTTTCTGTTAAATCCTAGTTTTGGTGATACAGAATTCTATTACTTTTCTTTTGACCAGTGGTATTGAGTAATAGTTACATAATCACAATAGTAAAAGATATTTATCAGTTTTTACAATGAATAGTGAAGTCGCTCAGTCGTGTCCGACTCTTTGCGACCCCGAGGACCGTAGCCTACCAGGCTTCTCCGTCCATGGGATTCTCCAGGCAAGAATACTGGAGTGGGTTACCATTTCCTTCTCCAGGATGTTCCTGACCCAGGGATCAAACCCGGGTATCCCACGTTGGAGGCAGACGCTTTAACCTCTGAGCCACCAGGGAAGCCCCACAATCAATAGCCAGACAGAAAATAAAAGATAATTCCAATTGCAAGCCATAATGGGAACATGATTAACTTAACAATATAAAATAATTACATAGAATTTGGGGGGTGTCAAACAGAGTGATGTGGTAAGTGGAAGTGCTTACATGCACAGGTTTTCATCTGCTGGGCAGATTTTAAAGTGCTCCTCAGATGACCCTATATGCGAGACAGCAAAAGAGACAAAGATGTAAAGAACAGACTTTTGGACTCTGGGAGAAGGCAAGAGTGGGATGATTTGAGAGAACAGCATTGAAACATGTATATTACCACATGTGAAATAGATCGCCAGTCCAGGTCCGATGCATGAGACAGGGCACTCAGGGCTGGTGCACTGGGATGACCCTGAGTGATAGGATGGGGAGGAAGGTTCAGGATGGGGGACACATGTACATCCATGGCTGATTCATGTCAATGTATGGCAAAAACCACAATAATATTGTAAAGTAATTAGCTTCCAGTTAAAATTAATTAAAACAAAGTGCTCCTCAGGAATGCAGGCTGTGGCGGGGGGTGGGGTGGTGGTGGTGGTGGTGAGGAAACAGTTTCAGGGGAGACTCTAAAGCTCCACGCTGCTCTGTCAGGCCTGCCCACCCCCATCCCAGGGCATGAAGCTGAACAAGCTGAAGACTGAGTGTGACATTTATCCAGGCAGATAATTCCATATACTCCTAAAAAATAAATTAACCCAGAATTTTAATTTGGGGTCCTCATAGTAATGCTAACTTATTTCTCCCACTCCTCCCACCCAGATGTCCCAGAACCTTACTTCTCTCACCAACATGAGCGAGCTCACTTTCTTGGCATTTCACTTTTCACAAAAAAACTCAAGGCTTTAATCACAGAAAGAACAAAGTTGTGACATGTGTGTTTGCTGGTTTGTTGAGTTGAAACTCTCAGAAATGGGTTAGAAAGATCTTCAGCAAATGCTTCTTCCACTTAGTAAATATTCCTTCTCTGTCCTAGAGGTCTTCCCTGAGAAATTTCTAATGCAACTGAGCTGTTTTCCCAAACTCTAGAAAACCAAGGACTGCTGGGTGGCCCTATGATCTTTTAACCTCTAACCAAGCCTGGATGCTTCAAACAAAAATTTCTGAGCCTTAAAACCAAATTGTTCTGACTCAAATCCAAACCCTGTCTACAAGTTCAGCTCTCTTTGTGGCAGTGACCCTTGTTCTAAAACGGAAGTGGGGGTGGAGGTGGAGGAATCTCAGTTTAGCTCACCCAGACAGGGCGGCTGCCCTGATCCCAGGTGGGTTTTGATTAAGAGAGTCCTGTTTTGTGCTCCTCTCTCTCTCTTCAAAGCTCATTGAACTTTTTTGTTGCCATAGACTATGAGTTTGAAACCTGGTTTCTAGCAATCTCTCTGCTAAAAGTGGCTTGAACTTGTGTCAACTCTGGGTCTTAGTCTGTGCTTTCTTATAGTCAGGGATTTAGACCAGCCCAGTGCTTATCAACCCACTCCAGTATTCTTGCCTGGAGAATCCGGGGACAGAGGAGCCTGGTGGGCTGGGGTCTATGGGGTCGCACAGAGTCAGACATGACTGAAGGTGACTTAGCAGCAGCAGCAGCGCTTTTCATATCCTTTCCCAGAGTTTCAAGACTCTTGCAAAGGAAATCTATCTGGATGCCGATACAGAAAAGAGGTAGAGTTGCTTGACTTCTGAAGGTGGACTCTCTCCCCTACCATGTGGCCATATTGAATACAGTTTTAAAATTCAGTTTTAATTTTTCCCCCGAAAGATGGATAATATGTTAATAGGATAATGGGAGAAAGAAAATAAAGAGGTAAGAATGTGGGAGGGAGGGAGTTAACAAATCACTGGCTATGCTTTCCATATAAAAAAATGGAGATAGGTAGTATAATAGAAGATATTAGTATACTGTTTCTCTGAAATGTCTTACAAATTATGATATGAAATTTTATTGTTGTTTGTATGCCAACTCGAATAACATTATAGTTAAGTGAACACTGTCTTGGCTGTATGACTCTAGCAGGTCAGGGCTCGGATGGGTATCCATCCAGGGACCTGGCTTTTCCTGCCCATCTAAATAATAAAAGTTTTCACTGCTACAGCACTTCAATTTATGCTGTCTTACTTTTGTGATAGGCTCTGTGAGCTTGGTTGAGTCAAGGGTCACCCAGAAAATAACCAGCTTCCACTTTCTTTAATTATGCAAACTAGAGCTAGGCGACTGAGATCTTGCCTTTGGTCTGCAAGACACAGGGAGTTTTGCAAGCCCTAGGGGAGTGCAGAATTTCCTGAAGATGTTGCAAGGTGGCTGACTTTCTTCTGAAGTCATGCAATATTCTCCTTTGCTTTAGTTATGAGTGCAGAGGTGCTGGGAAGCAAACTGAAAACTAGCACCTTGACCAGGCTTTTCTCCATAGGTCCACCAGAGGCGAGGCAGGCTCATTGAGAGCGAAGAGCTTGGTGCCACTGCTTTCAGCTAAGGTACTGTGACCCAGTTCCACCTCAGAGGCCCCCAGGAGCCTGTTTAAACCTCATTCAGCCCTTTCTAGGCACATTTCAGATGAAAGTCACCCCTGCTCCTCACTCCACCTTCAGCCCAACAGAGGTGGCCTTCTAGACATCCTTCCTCCTTTTTTTCTGCCAGGCTTATAATGTGAAACTCTTGAAGATTTTCAAACTTCTAAGTGGTATCACTTTCCTTGAGTTTAGGTAAATCTTTATAGAGAATGGATCCTGTTCCCTAATGAGTAGGAAGATTACCTAGTATTTGGACATGACCATAAGCAGAAGATGCTAAATAATACCTTATAGAGATTCCACTAAAATATTAAGCCTAGTGAGGATTTTAAGTGTTTGAGTATACGAAGGGAAGGGAATTATTCAAATGGAAAGATTTTTTTTTTTAAAGTCACCATTGCCTGAATATAACAGCATATGGGCTAGTTGCTGAAGTACTTAAATAGAAAGTGAAACTGAATCATACTGTTTACTTTTCAGAGTAAAAGCTATTGAGAATAAAAATTTTCCCTGAAAGAGCAACAGGGATTTTGTAAAATATTCCTTTCTGTTCTTTGAAATTCAGAGTTCATATGAAAACCTGGGGGTTATGCCTTATTGAAGTAACACTTCAATAATGAAGAATGCCACATGGGGTGAAGGAGTAGTGTTCTGGAGAGAAGACCAGTGTGTGCTCTGAGTCAGCAGAGCACATGACTGAACTACAGATGGGGTCAGACACCCAAGGCCTAGGGAAGCAGCTGCTAAATCTTGTATCAGTTGAGAGCTTAGTAAATGGCAATACCAGTGTTTAGAGAGGTCTCACAATGCATTTTAGAGTTAGCTTAGGTGAGCTGGAACTCAGTGTGTATCGAAGGGCCTAGAGAGAGTACAGGAAAAGTTAGGCAAAGAATAGATATATAAGGGCAAAAAAAGGATCTTTATTAAGAAAATTCATTTTTAAGTTTTTCATTTTAGGGTGGTTTGCTCACTTTCCCTCCTGTGTGCTTGAAAATAAATTACTGCCCCAATAAAGTTCTAATTCATTTAGCCTGGATGGGTCATGGTGGAGAGTTCTGACAAAACATGGTCCACTGGAGAGTGAATGGCAAACCACTTCAGTATTCTTGCCTAGAGAACCCCATGAACAGTATGAAAAAGCAAAAAGCTATGACACTGAAAAATGAACTCCCCAGGTTGGTAGATGTCCAATATGCTACTGGAGAAGAGTAGAGAAATAACTCCAGAAAGAATGAAGACACGGAGCAAAAGCAAAAACACCACCCAGCTGTGGATGTGATGGGTGATGGAAACAAGGTCCGATGCTGTAAAGAGCAATACTGCATAGGAACCTGGAATGTTAGTTCCACGAATCAAGGCAAATTAGAAGTTGTCAAACAAGATGGCAAGACTGAACATCAACATTTTAGGAATCAGTGAACTAAAATGGTCTGGAATGGGTGAATTTAACTCAGATGACCATTATATATTTACTACTGTGGGCAAGAATCCCTTAGAAGAAATGGAGTAGCCATCATACTCAACAAAAGAGTCTGAAATGCAGTAGTCAGATGCAATCTCAAAAACGACAGAATGATCTCTGTTTCCAAGGCAAATCATTCAATATCACAGCAATCCAAGTCTATGGCTGGACCAGTAATGCTGAAGAAGTTAAGTTGAATGGTTCTATGAAGACCTACAAGACCTTCTAGACTAACACCCAAAAATTTGTCCTCTTAATTATAGGGAACTGGAATGCAAAAGTAGGAAGTCAAGTTACCTGGACTAACAGGCAAATTTGGCCTTGGAGTACAAAAAGAAGCAGGTCAAAGGCTGATAGAGTTTTGCCAAGAGAACGCACTGGTCATAGCACACACCCTCTTCCAACAACACAAGAGAAGACTCTACACATGGACATCACCAGATGGTCAATACCAAAATCAGATTGATTATATTCTCTGCAGCCAAAGATGGAGAAGCTCTATACAGTCAGCAAAAACAAGACCAGGAGCTGACTGTGGCTTAGATCATGAACTGCTTATTGCCAAATTCAGACTTAAATTGAAGAAAGTAGGACAATCACTAGGCCATTCAGGTATGACCTAAATTAAATCCCTTATGATTATACAGTGGAAATGACAAATAGATTCAAGGGATTAGATCTGACAAGAGTGCCTGAAGAACTATAAATAGAGGTTCGTGACATTGTACAGGAGGCAGTGATCAAGACCATCCCCAAGAAAAAGAAACACAAATGAAAAAGGGAAAATGGTTGTCTGATGAGGCCTTAACAAATAACTAAGAGAAGAAGAGAAGCGAAAGGCAAAGGAGAAAAGAAAGATATACCCATTTGAATGCAGAGTTCAAAGAATAGCAAGGAGAGATAAGAAAGCCTTTCTCAGTGATCAATGCAAAGATATAGAGGAAAACAATAGAATGGGAAAGACTAGAGATGTCTTCAAGAAAATTAGAGATACCAGGGGAACATTTCATGCAAAGATGAGCACAATAAAGGACAGAAATGGTATGGACCTAACAGAAGCAGAAGTTATTAAGGAGATGTAGCAAGAATACACAGAACTATACTAAAAGACTCTGATGCTGGGAGGGGTTGGGGGCAAGAGAAGAAGGGGACAACAGAGGATGAGATGGCTGGATGGCATCACTGACTCGATGGACATGAGTCTGAGTGAACTCCGGGAGTTGGTGATGGACAGGGTGGCCTGGAGTGCTGCGATTCATGGGGTCACAAAGAGTTGGACACAACTGAGCGACCTGATCTGATCTGATCTGATCCAAAAAAGATCTTCATGACGCAGATAACTATGATAGTATGATTACTCACCTAGAGCCAGACATCCTGGAATGCGAAGTCAAGTGGGCCTTAGGAAGCATCACTACAAACAAAGCTAGTGGAGGTCATGGAATTCCAGTTGAGCTATTCCAAATCCTAAAAGATGATGCTGTGAAAGTGCTGCACTCAATATGCCAGCAAATCTGGAAAACTCAGCAGTGGCCACGGGACTGGAAAAGGTCAGTTTTCATTCTAATCCTAAAGAAAGGCAATGCCAAAGAATGTTCAAACTAGCGCACAACTGCACTCACCTCACACGCTAAACAAAGTAATGCTCAAAATTCTCCAAGCCAGGCTTCAACAGTAGGTGAACCGTGAACTTCCAGATGTTCAAGCTGGATTTAGAAAAGGCTGAGGAACCAGAGATCAAATTGCCAACATCCGCTGGATCATCAAAAAAGCAAGAGTTTCAGAAAAACATCTATTTCAGCTTTATTGACTATGCCAAACCTTTGACTGTGTGGATCACAACAAACTGGAAAATTCTTCAAGAGATGGGAATACCAGACCGCCTGACCTGCTTCCTGAGAAATCTGTATTCAGGTCAAGAAGCAACAGTTAGAACTGGACATGAAACAACAGACTGGTTCCAAATCAGGAAAGGAATACATCAAGGGTGTATTTTATCAATCTGCTTATTTAACTTATATGCAGAGTACATCATGGGAAATGCCAGGCTGGATGAAGCACAAGTTGGGATCAAGATTGCCAGGAGAAATACCAATAACCTCAGGTATACAAATGAGCACACTCATGGCAGAAAGCGAAGGAGAACTGAACAGCCTCTTGATGAAAGTGAAAGAGGAGTGAAAAAATTGGCTTCAGTTCAGTTCAGTCGCCTAGTCGTGTCCGACTCGTTGCGACCCCATGAACTGCAGCACACCAGGCCTCCCTGTCCATCACCAACTCCTGGAGTTCACTCAAACTCATGTCCATCGAGTCAGTGATGCCATCCAGCTGTCTCATCCTCTGTCGTCCCCTTCTCCTCCTGCCCCCAATCCCTCCCAGAATCAGAGTCTTTTCTAATGAGTCAGCTCTTCCCATGAGGTGGCCAAAGTACTGGAGTTTCAGCTTTAGCATCATTCCTTTCAAAGAACACCCAGGGCTGATCTCCTTCAGAATGGACTGGTTGGATCTCCTTGCAGTCCATGGGACTCTCAAGAGTCTTCTCCAACACCACAGTTCAAAAGTATCAATTCTTTGGCACTCAGCTTTCTTCACAGTCCAACTCTCACATCCATACATGACTACTGGAAAAACCATAGCCTTGATTAGACCTAAAGCTCAACATTCAGAAAACTAAGATCGTAGCATCTGGTCCCCTTCAGCTCAGTTCAGTTCAGTCGCTCATTCGTGTCCGACTCTTTGTGACCCCACGAATTGCAGCACGCCAGGCCACCCTCTCCATCACCAACTCCTGGAGTTCACTCAAACTCATGTCCATCGAGTTGTGATGTCATCCAGCCATCTCATCCTCTGTTGTCCCCTTCTCCTCCTGCCCCCAGTCCCTCCCAGCATCAGGGTCTTTTCCAATGAGTCAACTCTTTGCATGAGGTGGCCAAAGTTTTGGAGTTTCAGCTTTTGCATCAGTCCTTCCAATGAACACCCAGGACTGATCTCCTTTAGAATGGACTGGTTGGATCTCCTTGCAGTCCAGGGGACTCTCAAGAGTCTTCTCCAACACTACAGTTCAAAAGCATCAATTCTTCGGTGCTCAGCTTTCTTCACAGTCCAACTCTCACATCCATACATGACCACTGGAAAAACCAGACTAGACTGACTTGGTTTAGTCAAAAAACTTGACTAGATGGACCTTTGTTGGCAAAGTAGTCTCTGCTTTTGAATATGCTATCTAGGTTGGTCATAACTTTCCTTCCAAGGAGTAAGCGTCTTTTAATTTCATGGCTGCAGTCACCATCTGCAGTGATTTTGGAGCCCAGAAAAATAAAGTCTGACAGTTTCCACTGTTTCCCCATCTATTTCCCATGAAGTGATGGGACCAGATGCCATGATCTTAGTTTTCTGAATGTTGAGCTTTAAGCCAACTTTTTCACTCTCTTTCACTTTCATCAAGAGGCTTTTTAGTTCCTCTTCACTTTCTGCCATAAGGGTGGTGTCATCTGCATATCTGAGGTTATTGAGATTTCTCCTGGCAATCTTGATTCCAGCTTGTGCTTCTTCCAGCCCAGCGTTTCTCATGACATACTCCTTTTCCTATTTGGAACCAGTCTGTTGTTCCATGTCCAATTCATGGCCCCATCACTTCATGGGAAATAGATGGGGAAACAGTGGAAACAGAGCCTGACTTTATTTTTTTGGGCTCCAAAATCACTGCAGATGGTGACTGCAACCATGAAATTAAAAGACGCTTGCTCCTTGGAAGAAAACCTATGACCAACCTAGACAGCATATTAAAAAGCAGAGACATTACTTTACCAACAAAGTCCTGTCTAGTCAAAGCTATGGTTTTTCCAGTAGTCATGTATGGATGTGAGAGTTGGACTAAAGAAAGCTGAGCACCTAAGAATTTATGTTTTTGACCTGTGGTGTTGAAGAAGACTCTTGAGAGTCCCTTGGACTGCAAGGGGATCCAACCAGTCTCTCCTAAAGGAAATCAGTCCTGAATATTCATTGGAATGACTGATGCTGAAGCTGAAACTCCACCGAAATACTTCGGCCACCTGATGTGAAGAACCAACTCATTGGAAAAGATCCTGATGCTGGGAAGGATTGAAGGCAGGAGCAGAAGGGGACGACAGAGGATGAGATGGTTGGGTGGCGTCACTGATGTGATGGACATGAGTTTGAGTAGGCTGAGGGATTTGGTGATGGACAGGGAGGCTGGTGTGCTGCAGTCCGTGGGGTTGCCAAGAGTCGGACACGACTGAGTGACTGAACTGAACTGAACCAAAACTCTAGTTGATCCTTTCTTTTTAATCATGTTTGCCATTTTCCTCAGTTTTCTCTAATTTCAGATGTCTTTGTCTTGAGAAGAACACACCCTGGGTCTTACCTACCTCAGGGACTTTCTTCTTGAAGCTGCCCCTGCCTGGACCATACCCTCCCTCCCCTCCTAGTTCTCTGACATCTCTCTCCACTTCATAACTCCCATCCATTCTTCCATGCCATCACAAATGTCCCCTCCTATCTCTGACCCCCACAGCATACCCTGTGCCTTTTAGGTGGTAATATCATATAATTTAATGTCTAAATCAGAATACTTTTGGAAATAAAAGAGGGTACTTGTAATTAATGATGATGCTGAACTTACAGTTATATACTCGGGACTATCCCAGGCAAGCTAGGATGGATGTTCCTCTTCAGTGCATTTACCGTAGGTCTTGCCTCTCCCATCATAGTCAACAAGAGAGTCGGAAATGCAGTACTTGGATTCAATCTCAAAAAATGACACCTGATGTGAAGAGCTGACTCATTTGAAAGACCCTGATGCTGGGAAAGATTGAGGGCGGGAGGAGAAGGGGACGACAGAGGATGAGATGGTTGGATGGCATCACCGACCCAATGGACATGAGTTTGGGTAAACTCCAGGAGTGGTAATGGACAGGGAGGCCTGGCGTGCTGCAGTCCACGGGGTTGCAAAGAGTCGGACACGACTGAGCGACTGAACTGAACTGCCTCTTCTACAGGCAGGCTGAAGATTCTGAGGGCAGTGACGGTCTCATCTTTCCATCCCTTCTCATATCCAGTTAGTACTTTTTAAAAAATAAACTTTTTATTTTGAAATAATTTTAGATTTCTAGAAAGTGACAAAGAGTTCCTGTTTATCCCTTACCCAAATTCCCCCACTGTTTACATTTACATTACCATGATACATTTGTTAAAATTAACAACTGCCTTGGTTTATTGCTATTAATTAAACTTCAGACTCTATTTGGATTTCACCAGTTTTTCCATTAATGTCCTCTTCCTGTTCTGACTCAGACTACGACACGACGCTGCATTTGGTTTACATGGCTCCCCTAGGATGTGACAATATTTCATTCTTTCCTTGTTTTTCATGACAGTCTTGAGGTACTCACAAAATTTCCTGCAGAAATGTCCTCCAAACTTGATTTGTCTTTTCCCATGGTTAGACTGAGGTTATGTTTTTAGGGGAAGAATGCCACAGAGGTGAAGCACCCTTTTCATCATATGTATCAGGGTGACACATGCACACGGCATCACTGAGGATGTGAGCTTTCATCATTTGGGAAAGGTGTTCTTCCTTGCCCTGTGCTGTTCACTGGGAGCAAGTCACTGAGTTTAAGAATATCTGCCTCTACCTCCTGGAAGGCACAGTATCTATGTGTTTTTTTTTTTCTGGCTGTCTTGGGTCTTCACTGTGGTGTGCAGGCTTCTCTAGTTGTGGCAAGTGGACTTAGCTGCCCTGTGGCACGTGGGCTGTTAGTTCACCAGCCAGAGATGGAATCTGCGCCCCCTGCATTAGAAGGTAGATTCTTTTTTTAAAAAAATTAAAGCATTTTATTTTTGGCAGTGCTGAGTCTTTGCTGCTGCTCAGGATTTCTTCTAGTCGTGGCGAGTCGTGGCTACTTTCCAGTTGTGGTGTGTAGGCTTCTCACTATGGTGGCTTCTCTTATTGCGGAGCATGGGCTTCAGTAATTGTGGCTCCCAGGCTCTAAAGCACAGGCTCAGTACCTGTAGCACACAGAATTAGCTGTTCAGTGGCATGTGGTATCTTCCTGGATCAGGAATGAACCTGTTTCTCCTGCATTGGCAGGCAGATTCTTTATCACTGAGCCAACAGGAAAGCCCCTAGAAAGTGGATTCTTAACCACTGGACCACCAGGGAAGTCCATACATATAGTTTTATTCATTTATTTGTTTCAAAACTGATTCTTTTCTGACAACCTTATCTCTGTTTTCAGTTTAAGAGCCTATGGAAGAACAGCTTAAGACCACCCAGTAATTGTTCCCACCCATTCAGTGGCCTGACTAGTGGGAGCTTCAGACCAGCCTTCAGTGGCAGGCTGAGCACTCCAGTGTTCTGCAGGCAGCAACTGAATAGGCACAGAGGACACCAGCCTGTCTTCAGGCTAGCCTGTAACCTCAGGCTACAATGAACTCAGTAGCTAGAGCAGTTCATTTGCTTGGAAATGCCTCCAGTCACAGCCTTTTGAGCATGCCTTGCTCTTCTTTTTCAGTCTTCTCAGGATCTCTGAGTAAGTAGAGATCAGACATGACCTGTGTGATCACTAAGACTGTGCAGAACACTTCCCAGACCAGTATCCACTACATCAGGCCTACTGAGTGAGCTCCCTTGTCACTGCAGGGGATGAGTGTCCACACAGCAAAAAGGAGAATGTGTTACACAAAGTGATGGTAGACAGGCTAATATAAGAGGCTGGTGGTAAGCCCTAGGGTAATATCACCAGAAAAATGAGGCTCCCAGAAGCTGTCTGGATCTGATTAGTGTACGTTCCAGGAGTGAAGTACCTGGGGAGTAGCTCCAGTGGCGGCAGCAACAAACTTCAGTGAAGTCTGCTGGCCAGTTTCCCTGAAGGATGACGACAGTCACATCAACCAGTTTTTCAATGGTAACAATGGCATGAACTGTCAGCCTCTCCCAAGTCGTCTTTAGATTCCTGATATAGATGCCATCACTTTGCCTTTTGTACATGCAATGTTCCACTTGGAAGTCAAGGTTTGTACCACTTACGTGGGTTCCTGCTGCTAGGAATTTGAGGACATCCTCCTCTTTCATATACAGGACACCGAGAACTGTACACATCATGAAAATTTCCCTTTAAGATATGGGGATAGAGGACAATGCCATATGGATCCCTCTCTGGGTAGTACAGAAGGACTCCTTATATATTACTTGGAGTTCTTCTGTAAGGAAGATGTGTCTCTTCTACCTCATTTATTTTTCAATCACTTATATCAGTATGTATATTTCTTTTATACTTTGGGTCACGATTCAGTACTATATTGTTATTATTTCATTGTTGGAATTATCATGGCATTGGCCACTGGGAGCTTTCAGGTTAGTTTCTGTGTCTCTTTGACATACCTTCTTTTGGTTTTTGAGCACTTGCTTACCTTAAAGAATCTGCCTGAGATGCAGGAGGATCTGGATTTGATCCCCAGGTTGGGAAGATCCCTTGGAGAAGGAAATGGCAACCTACTCCAGTATTCTCGCCTGGGAAATCTCATGGACAGAGGAGCCTGGTGGGCTCCATAAACTGAATCGTACTCAGGTGTTCCCAAGTTAACATACACATGGCAGAAGCAGTAGTGGTCCATTTGGGCATCAGTCCACTTGGTTTCTGTTTCTGGTGAGCTACTGGCCCTTCACCTGAGGCCCTAGACCTGCAGGGTGTGGGAGATAACTAAAGAGGTGTTTCTGGGCCCAGGGAGGGAAGCAGTGGGATACAGCAGCTGCTTCTCCTCTTTATCCTGGAGAGCTGCCACTAATAGGTTAGAGGGAAGGGCCCTTTCAGGTATGATTTTTCAAAATTTATTTTAAAAAACTGTGGTATAAGTGACATTTATTCTGCAATTTTAGCTTTATCTGAATTAACAAATTTATAAAAATAGTATCATGTGTTTAAATGCATAGAAAATGTGTTCATACACTGCAGTATTTCAGTGGAGTCATAATTGATTATTTTGCTGAGTAAGTTCTTGTAAATAATATATGCTGTTGTTCAGTCACCAAGTCATGTCCAACTCTTTGCAACCCCATGGACTGCAGCATGCCAGGCTCCTCTGTCCTTCCCTATCTCCCAGAGTTTGGTCAAATTCTTGTCCATTAAGTCAGTGATGCCATCCAACCATCTCATCCTGTTGCCCCCTTCGCCTTTGCCTTCAATCTTTCCCAGTATCAGGGTCTTTTCCAGTGAGTTGGCTCTCTGCATCAAGTGGCCAAAGTATTGGAGCTTCAGCTTTACCAGTATTCAGTGAATATTCATGGTTAATTTCCTTTTGGATTGACTGGTTTGATCTCCTTGAAGTCCGAGGGACTCTCAAGAGTATACAGCAAATTAAATTATTTAGTAATGTGAAATGTTACTTCATTTTATTTTTAATTGAAGTATAGTTTATTTACAATATTGGTCTCAGGTATACAACATAGTAATTCAATACTGTTATAGATAATACTATATTTAAAGTTAATAAAATAATGGCTATATTTTCCTATACAATACGTCCCTGTACCTTATTTTATACACGGTGTAGTTTGTACCTCTTAATCCCCTACCTTTACTTTTCCCCTCCTATCTTCCTTCTTCTCACTGGTAACCACTAGTTTGTCTCTGTATCCGTGAATCTGTTTCTCTAGTTATATACATTTGTTTTTTTAGATCCTTCATATAAGTGATGAATGTCTTTCTGATTTATTTCACCAAGCATAACACGATACCACCCTTATGGCAGAAAGTGAAGAGGAACTAAAAATAAAAAGCCTCTTGATGAAAGTGAAAGAGGAGAGTGAAAAAGTTGGCTTAAAGCTCAACATTCAGAAAACTAAGATCATGGCATCTGGTCCCACCACTTCATGGCAAATAGACGGGGAAACAGTGGAAACAGTGTCAGACTTTATTTTTTTGGGCTCCCAAATCACTGCAGATGGTGACTGCAGCCATGAAATTAAAAGACGCTTACTCCTTGGAAGGAAAGTTATGACCAACCTAGATAGCATATTCAAAAGCAGAGACATTACTTTGCCAACAAAGGTCCATCTAGTCAAGGCTATGGTTTTTCCAGTGGTCATGTATGGATGTGAGAGTTGGACTGTGAAGAAAGCTGAGCACCGAAGAACTGATGCTTTTGAACTGTGGTGTTGGAGAAGACTCTTGAGAGTCCCTTGGACTGCAAGGAGATCCAACCAGTCCATTCTGAAGGAGATCAGCCCTGGGATTTCTTTGGAAGGAATGATGCTAAAGCTGAAGCTCCAGTACTTTGGCCACCTCATGTGAAGAGTTGACTCATTGGAAAAGACTCTGATGCTGGGAGGGATTGGGGGCAGGAGGAGAAGGGGACGACAGAGGATGAGATGGCTGGATGGCATCACTGACTCAATGGGCGTGAGTCTGAGTGAACTCCGGGAGTTGGTGATGGACAGGGAGGCCTGGCGTGCTGCGATTCATGGGGTCGCAGAGTCGGACACAACTGAGCGACTGAACTGAACTGAATCTGGATATAAGCTGTTTATCAAATATGATTTGGAAATATTTACCCAGTCTGGTTTGTCAATTTACTTTTTTTCCTATTGGGTTGGCCAAAAAGTTTGGGGTTTACCGTAACATTGTATAAAAAAGCTGAACAAACATTATGGCCAATGCAGTATTACGTAAGTTGTTTCAGGTGTACATTGCTCAGGACCACTTTGTAGAATAGCAAGCTTCTTTAAAAGAATAAAGACTAGACTACCAAAAAGCCTTAAATTGTATTTATTGACCTCATTCTTTACTGTGTTCTTTAGAATCTAGAGTTCAACTATGAAACTAAAATGGGACTTCTCTCAATTTTCTAGTCAACTGATAATACAACTGGTATCATCCAGAAAAAGTACAGCTTGTTATATTTTCTCAAATATTCAAGTTTCTATTTATTTCAACTTTTATTTTCATATAAATAAAAATACTGTCTTATACCTAGGATGCAAGGATTTGGTTATCCTTGTTGGGATAATGGTTCTCTATCTGTGGAAGTCACTCTGTCCGGTGATAACTAATAAGTAGCTCTGCTGCTAAGTCACTTCAGTCGTGTCCGACTACTCTGTGCGACCCCATAGACAGCAGCCCACCAGGGTCCCCCGTCCCTGGGATTCTCCAGGCAAGAACACTGGAGTGGGTAATAAGTAACTCTAGCTATACAATTATTGTGGCTAGAATTCCAGAGATGGTGAATGGAAGCTCATCTATTCGGTCTTCATGGAATATACCTGGGAAGGAAAAATGACACTTGAATAAAACACCTAAAGTATTCTCACCAGTTTTGGGGAACATTGTGTTGTCTTTCCAATATACATTCCACTTCCCCCCATTATGAAGCAATAACGGTTTGGGTAATTCATACTTGGTTCGAGGAGTAGACCCTGATCTAGGTCAATAAGAAAATCTCTCTCCTATTCCTTGCTAGAATTACTGGGTTAAGCTCATAGCATTTCATAGCCACGTGGATTAGTTCAGAAGAGCCCTCAATTAGTGCGAAAAGTTGAAGACTCTCACTAGGACAGTGTGATCTGCCATAAAACTGAGAACTACTGAATGATTCTGCCGCCTCTGGTAGATTGTAAAATGGCCCCCAGTGACCTCTGCCTTCTGGTATTCATTCCCTTATACAACCCACTCACCTTCAATGTGGGCCGAACCTAGTGATTTGTTTCTAACTAGTCACAGGATACAGAAAAAGTGATGGATGTTACTTCTGAGACTAGGTACAAAAGGACTGTGGCTTTCATCTTGCATTTCCTCTCACTTGCTCACTCTTGGGGAAGCCACATGTCGAGCTGTGGGCCACTATGGAGTGGTCCATATGGCAAGGAACTGGGAGAGGTCTCTATAGACAACAAAGAGCGAGAAACTGAGGCCCTAAGTTCAGCCCGAGAAGAACTAAGTCCTGCCAATAACCACATGAGTGAGCTTAGAAGGACTTCTTTCTCTACTTGAGCCTTCAGATGACACTGCAGCCCTGTCAGGGAGCTTTAATACAACCTCATGAGAGACTGAAGCAGAGGCCCTAAGCTAAATTGTGCCCAGATTCCTGACTCCCAGAAACACATTAAAAAAAAAAGTTTGTTGTTTTAAGCCACTTACTTTTATAATAATTTGTTAAGCAGCAAAAGATACTATCATAAAAAAGTTAGTTTGAGCTTTTTTTTTCTGTTATTTGTAACTGAAAGCACATTAACATATACTAGCTAGTAGTACAGAGAAGGCGATGGCACCCACTCCAGTGCTCCTGCCCGGAAGAGCCCAGGGACGGGGGGCCTGGTGGGCTGCAGTCCATGGGGTCGCTAAGAGTCGGACACGACTGAGCGACTTCCCTTTCACTTTTCACTTTCATGCATTGGAGAAGGAAATGGCAACCCACGCCAGTGTTCTTGCCTGGAGGATCCCAGGGACGGGGGAGGTGGGCTGCCGTCTATGGGGTCGCACAGAGTCTGACACGACTGAAGTGACTTAGCAGCAGCAGCTAGTAGTAATCTAATCTTGCAAAGGCTATAAGACATTGTACACAAATAATTTTGTGAACTTAAGGTTTACAAATATACAAACAGAAAACCCCCCACCTACCCATTCACAACCATCTTCATTTCTCATATGGAAAATTATACAATAAGGCCTCATTCATTCAGTATCCCTTATAATATTGAGGAAGTCTGGGCAAAGATTCACCTTTAATTACTTACACAAATAAACAATGTAAAGACAACAACAACAACAACACTGATCACAGGGCAACTATTAAGTCCACTTAAAACATCTACTGTTTAGGGAATTCTCTGTCAGGACTCAGCACTTTCATTGCCAGGGCCTGGATTCCTTAAAAAAACTTTAACACCATTTGTTCATATACAAGCATTAAATATGCTAATTTAAAAGGGTTCTTAATTGATACATATTCATTAAAGCAGATCTGCAAGGACATCAGGTTAGGCATACTTTGTTCTTAGTCTATCCGGAAAAGCAACCTTTCAACCAATGGACATAGGATATCATGAATTGAGGGGTATGATTAATTCAATATTCTGTACCTGAAGCTCAATAAAACAAACAAACGAAACTCAAAACTTACTCTATTCTTAGAAGGGCGTTTGAAGTGCTGCTTCCACTAGCCAAGCTGAGTTCACTGCCTAAATAAAAGCCTTTGCTTTAGAGGGTTCTCAGGGGAGCAGGGTTGCATGAACTGGTCACTAGGTTTAAGTCTGGAGGCAGTAACAGTGCTAAGTCCTTATGTTCTATTTTCTAGGAGGTTCAATGAAAGGATAATGGCATTCTTTCTTGTCTGCCAAAATATACCTCTCAAATATCCTTGTCATATATTCAAAGATTTGCTTCATAGAGTTTTTTTTAACAAAATTTCAAGTATCAAAATGTAAAATGATATCAATCTGTAGTGTGCTTCTGGGAGGAGACAAGATTTGAGATAGAAGTGAGGGGGGAATTTTGCTTTTCAAAATTATACACACAGTTCTGTATTGTTTAATTTTGACAAGCTTGTATTACTTTTATAATTTAAAAAATATTTGAAAACTTTAAAAAAAGGAAATGCTCCATAAGGGGATCTCATTCATGGTTTAGAATGAATTTCCTTTAATCATAACATTAACTTAATGCCTATCTGAGCACTTCAGAGTATGTGAAATAGAAAGTAAAGGGAAGAAGAGACGGAAAGTTGTGGATAAGGGAAGGGACATTCATATGGGCAGAGACAGAAACATGGGATAGTAGAAGAGGGCTATGTATCTGGGAACAGGGTCAGGAATCAACAAAGCTAGACTTTTAAACTCACAAGCTTATCTGTACATGAGATGACTAAGGTATTGGCTGGGCTGAAGAGGGAAGTAGGGTGAGGATATTCTCAAAGATCATTGCAGTATTTGGTTGAAGTAAACTGCTACTTCCTGGGCAAAAACTTATCAGATGGGACATGCAGGCTGGGATGGTCCAGATTTGAGTATGAAGCTGATAGTGGGGAGTTTCCTGGATTGTAAGAAACAGAACTAACTGTGGTATCCTATAAAGGAAAAATAACAAAAAGATGGGACACGGAGTAACAAGAGTGGACAGGAATTGACTGGGGCAGCTGGGAACTCAGGGATATTGTAATCTACCATAGCAAGCTGAAGACGTATGGAGGTCTCTAGTTGGTTTTTAAAATTTCCAATATGAAAACAGAGTCCAAACGGGCAACAAATAAAAAAACAAACAAAAAACTAAAGTAAAACAAGTCAACGCACCATTCTGGTTAACAGCTGGTTCTAAATATGATGGTTAAACTTTCAAGGTCTTCATTTTTTAAATGCAATTCTTCAAGCAGGGTGGTCATGAACTGTGTAAACATCACATTTTCCTGAGAAAGCTTCTGAATGCCAAGAGTTGAGGTCAATCTGAAACACCAAAAATATTAAATGCATATCCATGAAATTGCAAGGACTAAGGGGCTCCAGTCTTTAACATGGCAGAAGGGATTTTTCTGAGAATAATGAAGTCTCTCTGATTTAGCAAAATCCACAGAGAGAGGATCTTCTACTAAAGCTGAAGAGAAATCTCATGAAAAAACTGAAAGACCAAACATACTGTTACATAAGGAAAGAAGCTTAAAAGCCTTAATCTGAAACATGTTAGTCATTATGTCAGCAAAAGCTACCAAAATTCTGCTCAGAAAAGAACATTAATGAAGTCTTTCCACATGAGGAAAGGAGGTTGTGTAGAGAAGCTTAGAGCTGAGAATTGCTTAAAAAAACATAATTTGTATCAACTGTTTAGGTTATATCACTTGAAAAACAGACAACAAACAAAAAGATTGCCTTTGGATGAAACATTATCATTTTTATTTATTTTTTAAACATTTTTATTTTTGTAATACTGAACAGACAAATTGCATCTTACAAGGTACTTAATACAAAACTTCAGAAGGAAAACAAAGCTTTCTTCTCTAACCATTTCCAGTAACTATCCCTAAAGACTGATTACATATATAATAGTCATAGAAGTAATTTTCATGAGTGATTAGTAAACATGATTTTTAAAAAAGTGAACAATATCTAATCACAAAGACTGCAAACCATTCCTTTTCATAAATTTTTGTATCTCCAGAGAGCATGGGCATGCTTCACAGAGCCTTTTTCCAAGTACATTCTGGAAAGCTTTTTGAAAAAAAAAAATTATTTTTCACCCAGTCTACACTTCCCACACAAAGCTCTTACAGATGCTTATTTAACCTTGGCCATTGCCAGTGGGCACATCAAATATAAATAAAATAACTCTGATTTAAATCAATATAGCTCAAGAAATCAGAGCAGAGGAGTTTCACAGTAGTGAGTGTGGGAATGAGAAATGTTATTTTCTGAGGCAGATTTCTTCCTTGCTTAGCCATTTCATGCAGAAAGCAGAAACAAAAGGAAAAATTTGTCAGAACTGTCCAAAGATGCCCTAGACTTTGAGTAGACTCTCTATATTCCTGAAGGTATTTTAGCAAGAACTGGAGATGAGGTGATTCTGTCCAGTGAAATCCAGAGAGCTACCCAAGAAAACTTCTGATTTCCTCACCCACCTCTCCTCTATTTATTTATAGCTAGTGGATGGAGTACTAGGTTCTCCTATTTCATGAGCCTTGTCTGCAGGTATTCCCCAAAGACAGTTCATACTTGGAAATCCTTCTATCCAAGCATTCTAATGCCAAGTTCAAGCTGGGCACTTGGGTGAACTTACAGGCAGTTGTGGCCAGCTTTTCCTGTGGAGAAAGTAGAACCTAAAAGTCAACTCTTTCGGCTTTCTCATACTTAGCTGATGCCAACATTTAAAATATCAAGTTGCTGCTTCCCCACAGTAAGACCAAAGGTGCTGGGGATGGGATAACACTGGCAAAAACAGGAAGTCAGGGCAGTCAGATCAGATGTCAGCTCCACAAAAACCTAGCTTTTGTGTGTTTTAAAAATGGTAATGACATATCCAAAACAATGTCTCTGATTTTCAAGGAGACTATACGAAAACATATAGTTTGGTTCATATATGAAAACAAAGTTTCCTCAATTACTTCTCAAAGTGCCATTAATATGTTAAACTTCCTCAAATTAGAAATAAAGGCTGACTACTAGATTTTTCAACCTGTGTGCCCATATGAAAGCAGAAAATAATAAATGTTATAGAGAAAGAGTTTGTAAGAGAATTTTTCTATCAATCACTCTAGTTAGAAAATATTTTGGGAATAGTAACACTTCTCTAACAAACTTATAAGGTTAATATTATTGTAAAATTATAGGATATGTTCGTGCATGTGTGCTAAGTTGCTTCAGTCGCGTCCAACTCATTGCAACCCCATGGACTGTAGCCCACCAGGCTCCTCTGTCCATGGGATTCTCCAGGCAAGAATACTGGAGTGGGTTGCCATTCCCTTCTCCAAGGATATATTCAAATTTACCTAAAAGTTTTGTTCATAAAGAAAAACCAGGATTATTGAGAAACTTTCCAACAATGCAATCTCGTTCCTGAGCCCATGCCACAGACAGCTAAGCAACCAGCCGTTCTTTGCTTAATGAGCTTGGACCTGTTTTGAGACGCCTCAAAAACATGGCTCTGAGCAGCAATCTGTTATGTTTTCTCACAAGATGAGTATCGAAGCCCTAGGGTGTATCTATAAAATGGGGCTAATAGTACTTAACTTCCTTAAAAGTTATTATTGCAAAAGGATACTATAAATAGGTTTTTAAAAAATCAATTATGATAATAACATTTATCATGTGCTACCTAGGAGATTTACTGTGTACTTGTTCTAAGTATGAATTATCTCTTTTTAACTGCACAATGACTGAAAAATATATACTGCTCCCATTTTATGAGTAAGGAAATAAAGGCACAAAAAAATGGAAGTACCTTCTCCAAAGTCACAAAGATAGTAAGTGTGAGGTCACAGCTTTGAAACCCAGGCAATATATCTCAAAAAGCCCATACTCCTGGCTAATACACAAGCTTTCATTCTTTGTAGGCTATAGAATACTATATAAATTTAATCTTCACTTGTGCCCTTCACTACTGTGCCCTCAATGAACATGCAGAAGAAACAGAATGTTTTAACTGCTTTAGAGAACTAAAAGGACAACAAAGTAGCTAGCAGCAGAAGGAAATGCTAATGGAGAAATCATACAAGGTCTGGTGTCTGTTAGGAGACAGTAATAGCAGTTTTGGGGTCTGGGGATCTCTGCAGCAAGTCATCAGACAGATAGCAATCCTTAGGCAACTGGAGCCAGGATTTCCTGACTTCTCTTAACACTTGAGCCTTAAGTGTTGTTGCATAATTTTACTCCCGGAAAGTGAGCCAATGAGATTTCCTTTATTTATTCCCTTGTCCTTTTAATCTTTATCTGAAAAGATTTCTTCCCTACCCCCAAGTCCCTAACACAGAATATAGTAAGAAATATATATTACCTTTCTAAAATTTTTGACTTAAATCCTTTTTGGAATAAGCTGAGGTATAAAGAAATAAATACTCTAATAGTGCCTGTGTACCTCTAAACATTAGTAACCCAGTGGATTACTTTTGGGGAGTCATGTAAAAATTGTTTTTCTTTCCATAGAAACCAAGCTCACAAAAAAAAAAAAAAAAAAAAAAGAATGGTTTTGACAAGCTATAAAGTCATAATAGTATGTCAGGGAAGATGCTAAACCCTGAAGACTAGTAATTTTATTCATTCAAAAGAATTATGATTTACTTCTATCTCCAAAGTAATTTACATTTAAAGTTGAATAAGAGCTATATATAACCTTTGTTTTCTAGATTCCTTGACTTGTCTACTTTAGTATGTTTTATTACTTAATAGCAACTGGCACTCTTCCAGACTGACTGCTTACTGGATATCTGCTGGATTTCCATGTCCATGTCATTGGTGTAGTGAGAGGCCTCTGTGCCTGTTTGCAGAGATGAATCTGAGACAAGATCATAACTTTTTATCAGACTTTATGGTTTTGGTCAATGATAAGAGCTGGCTGTTGCCATTGACAAAGATGCTTTTGCCATTGAGAAAGCAAGGATTCTTTTTAGGGTACACACCACCTTAATGATAGGTACTATTGGCTGAATTGGGTGGGCGGACCTGTCTGATGTAGAGGAGCACTGCGTTGAGCTTGGAGACAGGGTTCTGTGCAGAATCTGCTTTTGTTAGCAGTGACCATGGAAGGTGGCTTCGGCAAGCACAGAGCACTAGGCAAACAGTCTATGTGTGCTTAGAACTAGGTCCAAGGACAAATGAACAAAGACTTATTACTGCAACTATTCTTTACATGGTCTCTTCACTGCCACATCTGACAGCCTCCTCTTAGTTCTTTTTCCAGTTGACTGCAGTATTTGATGTCCTCATTCACTTCCTCCTTTTCTAGAATTCTCCTTCTTTGGCTTTTCAGGTACTCTTATCTCAGTTCTGCTCCTACTCCTGAACCTTTATGATCTCTCTTGTTGGCATTTTTTTTAAAACCAGCCCATTAATAATGACAGGTCTTACCTAAGGTTTCATATTGACCCTCTTTGGCACTAAATCCTATCTCATGGCTCTGATTACCAGTGATTCAAATCTCTTGGGATTTTTTTTACACTTTGGATGTCCAAAAGGTACCTCAAAAACATTCTGTTCAAACCTGAAATTCTGACTTCTCGTTTTCATTAAAAACTTCTAGTATTACAAATCTCAAGTCATCTTTTAACTCTTTACCCTTAATGTTCTTTGTTCAATGAACTACCAAGTCCTCCTGATTCTCCTCTGATGTGCTTCTTGAATCCATTTCATTTCCCCTGTTCTCACTGTCTAATTCAGATGAATCCTCTCCTCCTGGGACTACCTCCTCAGCCACTAAGTGGTCTCCCACTCCATTCCAGCCTCCACACTGCCACCACGATCCTCTCTCGTACATCTGATTAAGTCACTCTCTTTGATAAGTACTTATAGGAGAAACCAAATTTCTCTGGACCTTTTATTTTTCATTCTATCACATGGATATGCTTATATTTCAAGTAATATGAAAATATATAGTTAGTTGTATATTTTTTTCTCATCAAGCAGGAAGGTGGAAAACTGGGATATTTATTCATCCATCTTTGTATTCCCCACAGACTTGTTCCCTTAATAGTAATACATAATTTGGTGAAGGATTACAGAACTGAAACTGCTGCTATACTAGCACTTCTCAGTGAACTACAAGATGCATGCGTATATGTGCGTGCTTAGTTGTGAGTGACTCCTTGTGACCCTATGGACTACAGGCTGCCAGGCTCTTTGTCCATGGGGTTCTCCAGGCAAGAATACTGGAGTGGATTGCCACTTCCTTCTCCAGGGGATTTTCCAGACCCAGGGATCTAACCAGGGTCTCCTGCAACTCCTGCTTTGGCAGGTGGATTCTTTAACACTGAGCCACGTAGTCCTGGACAAACGATGGTCTGTGGGCCAAATCTGGCCTGCTGCTTGTTACTTTTGTAAATAAAATTGAAAAACAGTCATGCCCATTTATTTATGTATTCTGTAGCTGCTTTTGTATTCCAACAGCAGAGCTGAGCAGCTGGGACAGTTGGGCCAGCAAAGATGAAGATATAATCTGGCCCTTCACAGAAAGTTTGCACATTCTTATACTAGTAGATTAATGTGCACCAATTTTAATTTAAAGTGAATAACTCAGTCACTAATACAATGCTTTATATGCTGTAAGTCTGATGATGGGAGCAACTAACATGAGATGAGAAATCCAAAGCAATCATTTGGCTGTAGGATATTAAAGATCTGGTCTGGGAAAGATCTTCTGCCCCCTGGATCACTAAAGTATGGAAGATGCTTAACGAAACCAAAAATATCTCATAAAAATCTACCAGCTGGAGAGAGAACTTTCCTTGATTTACTTCACTCCAGCCAAACTGAGCAAAGTTGCCTCAATTAAGCCAAGGTTTAGTTTGTCCTCACTTAAGAGCTGGCTGTGTTCTTTCTACGGGGTGCTTTTTCCCCAAGTATCTACATGGTGGACTCCTTCATGTAATTCAGTTTTGTTTAAATGTCACCTTTTCTATCTTAAACCCATCGTCTCGTTTACCTTCTCTACCTGCCTACTTTGTCTTCACAGTCCTTACTATTTTCTAGTTCTATTATTTGTTTGCTTGTTTACTGTCTCTCTCTCATCCAAAAGAAGGTGAATGTCATGAGGGTAGTGACTCGTGTATTTACTGCATTCACTGTGTCCTTCATGTTGGGGACACTGTAGGTGATCACTAATTGTTTAATGAGGAGAAATGGCTTAAGAGGTCACGAATTTATTGTGTTTACGGAAATATTTTTTCTTCTTCAAAATATTTTCCTCCTTTCCGTTTTAGAGGAAGGGAGGGAGGAAGCATGTTCTCGACTCCTCCTCCCGCCTGCACAGAGTAGTATCATCTTCCTGCTAGAATATTTCAGAGTATCTATCAGGGAGGTGAGATGAGCTTCAAATTCATTAGGTGGGCCAAACATTAAATCAAGATCTACCACTTGTTTCTGCATTTCTCCTCCTTACTTCCATTTGTCCTGAAACTCAGTGTTGGCCAAGGGTGAGCAGGACTGAGAGCCACTGAGCAGGCTTGGTCTGTACCTTTAATTCACTCCATTCCTGTAGAGGAAACTGTGGAGCAAGGGGCTGTTCCTCAAGTGGGTGCCTGGTGCCTTCCTCTGGAGCAAAGGTATTTTAGCTCCACAGGTTAAATATGAAAATGACACTTGCCCAAAAGGAAGAGCACTTTAGAATTTCTACAGTCCAACTACTACAGGTCATTATTTTTGTGTATTTCTGGTTGGTTACTACTGTTCTTGAATGGGGTGTGTTCTTACTCTTTTTAGGTCAATGAAAGTAACAGAGTGTAGCTGCAAAGCTATACTCCCTTTCAGTCTCCTCCCATTAAGTTAGAAGATCTAAGAAAACAGACTCAAGATCATTTCTTAATGTAGTGATTTGGACCCTTTACACAAGATAGTTAATAAACTACCTCCATAACCTTGAAGGACGGAGATTCTTTACCTCTATGTGTATAGCATGTTGCAATGGTTAATATGCTTTAAATCCTGGACGTTGTTTCTTATATATAATGTAAATGGCCCTTGCAGAATATGGACGTGGTGGGGGCTGTGTGTGGGAGGGAGAGGCAGCACTTAAAAGTTATTCCTTCATATGCTTGAAAATGGTTCTCAATTAATTCCAAGTCTTTTTCTTATTTCCTAATAGATGCCATCTAACTGCTCCTTATTCAGACTGGTGTTCTTCGCTATATCCCTAATTCTAGCTTCTCATTTTCCTAAAATGCAATGCCCCAGAATATACTGTTCAAATTCATTACTTCACAACAAAAATACATTTTCAGAGAAAGATATCATGATGTAAAATCTTTCACATCCAAGTTATCTTTGAAGTAAAACCTCAGAATCTTATAAATCCTCTCCCATTTTTGTTAAATTGAGTCCCCAGGCTCCTCCTTTCAATACTTTAAAGGATTAGCATATACATCTGTATATATTATATACTTAATATATAAAATTTAAAGGGACTCAAACCTCTGTTCTAGTCCAACAACTTCTAATAGTGAATATCAAAGGAAACAATAACTGGGCCCAAATAACTACTCTACTTAAATAAAATAGTAATATAGCATAGTTGGTATTTAACAGTGTGCTTTATGCAGGAAATGCCTTTAAAATAATCAATAGAAAATGTGACTGGCAGTGAGTAAAAACAGAAGATTTTTATGTTTCCATTTATTACCTTTGTGTACTTTTAAAGATGAATAAAAACCTCTAAAGGTGACACGAAAAGGATGGTTTACCACAAACAGTCTTTATGTTGGAGAATATAATTTGACAAAAATGACATAATCTGCAAATGTATAAATCACAAACAAGCCAGGAAACTTCTCATGAGAACTCCCCTGATTCAAATCTCTATTCTGAAAAGAAAGGCAGCCTTCTATAACTAGTTCTTTACCATATGGTCAATGGCATGACAACAAAAGCAAAAAAAAGCGAAGTATCAAACTGCATCTTATTGATAAGACCTTTATTTAGCTGACTGCTCCACATGTGCTACACATCAAAAGGAGAGTCTGAAGGCAGGTTAGGACAGGCACCCTCCATTCGTTATTACTGAGCTGTCAAACAACATCTGGTTAACAGGAATTCTTATACACACAATTGGGAAGAGTTTCAAAGTTTGGTAACTGAAACAAGAGATTTTTAATTAAAAGTGGCCTTTTTATAAATCCTTATATCCAAAGATTTAGAGCTATACAAACTCTTGTTAAGCCTCAGAAGAAAGTTATCTGTGACTGTGAGTCACTGGTTTGTTTCGTATCAACAGAGAAAGCTATATGAAGAATTAAAGTTGTAGTTTACTGAACAAGTGGAGGTAAAACAATTGATGGGACTCAAGGTTATCCATCTCCTGGTAGTGCATTAAGAAACAGTAATTGACTTGGAATTTTAAATGGCCTTCCCAGTGTGGCTGTATTGCTTTGCTTACTGCACATTCCCACTGGGGAGCATACGATGCAGCTCTTGCAATACCAGAAATCGCAGCATGGTCTGATCGATCCTTTCTTGAATAATCTGGGTGATACGTGTGAAGATCACATCAAGCATTTATCTTAAATGAAATAGCACAGACATCCCTTAACCTGACCATCAACACTAAGCAGCAGTACCTCTTAAGAGTTTCCTAAACTTGCAGAATCAAGCTGGTAGGCTGTTGTGAAATGACACTGACCACCACTCCTCATATTCAGTATAATCTTAAGTGAAAAAAGTGCTGTGAGAATGTCTATGTGAATAAATGTCACCAGAAAGCGTGCTTCTCTATGGTTTGGGGTTGGAGGAAGGGACAGGAAGTGAAAAGCCACACTTTTCTGTATTATCAGATTTGAGAAATTACTAGGTTCATACAGAGTTCTGTTGCAGTAGGGAAACCTGTTCTGCTGATCACCACACATAAAGGTGATGAATATGCAGAGACTGCCAAAAGATAATGCTGGGCTTAAAAGGAAATTTTTGACACTCTGATCTCATCCTTCAGAAGTTAGGGCTGGGCAGGAGAAGGTAAGAGGGATATTTCTGTTAAAAGGAAGTACCTTCAATATTTACATGCACAAGCACTATGCCTGTTGCTTTACCAATGCAAACAGAATAGATATTACAGTACCTGACATTTCAGGGGCTTAGAATCAAACAAAACCAAATGTCTTTTGCGACAGATGAGGCATCTTTATTAATACTGGCCTGAGTAAGTGAGAAATCTGAAACATGAGGTCTAACTGCACAGTCTTCTTTGATGAGGGTATACCACTTAGTTTCTTAAATGGGACCTATCCAGCTAGTTTCCTTTTGACAGCTGAGGTGGGCAGGGTACGGATTCATCCAAGGTCACATTGGTTAAGAACAGTGCTAAAAATGGACGCCTTTTATCACAGAGGATCTTGCTTATCTATCAAGTCTGGATACTCCTTCCTGCACTGCAGCAACAGTTGTCATTTTACCCTTACCATGTCTTCTTTAAGAAAACGAGTTGGGATTTTCCCTCATTCTCTACATGCTGCTGCTGCTGCTGCTAAGTCGCTTCAGTTGTGTCCGACTCCGTGCGACCCCATAGACAGCAGCCCACCAGGCTCCCCCGTCCCTGGGATTCTCCAGGCAAGAACACTGGAGTGGGTTGCCATTTCCTTCTCCAATGCATGAAAGTGAAAAGTGAAAGTGAAGTCACTCAGTCATGTCCGACTCTTCGCGACCCCATGGACTGCAGCCTACCAGGCTCCTCCGTCCATGGGATTTTCCAGGCAAGAGAACTGGAGTGGGGTGCCATTGCCTTCTCCGTGAACAAGTGCTAAATGATAAAGGATGACTTCTGTCTGTGAAAACATACACTCAAAACTGAAACAAAGGAGAGCTGTGACCAGTAGTAACCCAATGGGTCAAAATGTCATCTATTTTCAGAAATTTGAGGGCTCACACAAACCCAAGGCATTTTACAAAACATCTCTCTCAGATATTAAAAAATTTTTTTTTGGTATAAACTTTCAAAAAGGATATCATCTGTATGTTCAGGGCTCATATTTAACATAACTCTTTTTCTACCTTGAGTGTTTCTTACTGGGAAGAACGTAGATGATTATTCAACTCTGTCACTTATTTCTCTAAAAACATTTGTCTAATCTGTGACCCTTAGCCTCCTCCTTGAAGTAACACAATGGCCCCAGGGGCACAGGGAAAGAACAACAAAAAAAGTCAGCCTATGGAACAGCTTTTCTTTTTCCATAAAATAACATGGGCTGGGCCATGTGCAGAGGTAACTCCTTCATGGCACTTCCCTAAGCTCCTCTGGATGTTGTTTTTAAGTAGCTGCTCTGAATGTTGTTTTTAAGTAAACATTTCCCTGGTGGCTCAGAGGGTAAAGCATCTGCCTGCAATGCAGGAGACCTGGGTTCAATCTCTGGGTGGGGAAGATCCCCTGGAGAAGGAAATGGCAACCACTCCAGTATTCTTGCCTGGAAAATCCCATGGACGGAGAAGCCTGGTGGGCTACAGTCCATGGAGTCGCAAAGAGTCGGACACGACTGAGCAACTTTACTTTCACTTTCAAACATGGTTTTACTCTTGTTTGACAAGGAAACAAATGACAAGCGGTCAGAGCTCAGTTTAAAATTCAGATACTTTAAAATGGGTGACTTTCTAAATTAGAGCAAGTGAATTAGTTTCCCTTGAAGAATGCCAGTTTTTCCCCCAGCTATTCCTTTTGTGGCAGGATCTCAGCCACTGAGTCAAACATAAGCAGCTACAGTGATTTCCAAGTTTGTAAAAAGAAACTTTTCTTTATGAAACTAACTTGTTTATCTTCCACCTTTCTGTGAAGTTACACCAAGTGTTAACTCCACAGTGAGGCTCAAGTGACTTTCTTAAGGTCACGTAGTTAGTAAGAGATGAGCAAATAAGCCCCAGAAGTACTCCCACAGGTCTACACTTCTAACCACCATACCACACAAGCTCACATGTCTGATTCATTTTAAGAACGAGGAGACTTTATGATTTCAAAGGCCCACTTGTCTATGCTCTTCAAATAATTTTTGAAATCTGTCATTACAAAATAAAACATGCTAATGAAAACAGGCAATTCTATTGTTTCTAATTAATTCATCCTTTCTGTGATAGCCAAAAAGCATCTTCCAACACCATTAACTACTGAAGACTTTAGAAGAAACCTAGGAAATGCCTCTAAGCAACCAAATCCTGGCAGATACAGCTAAATTAACTGATTTAGCACATCTTTATCTAGCACACTAATAACTGCACTAGGACAGTGGTTGTCAATTTTATCTGTACAAATTACAATCACTTGGGGAACTTAAAAATATTTATGTCCAGGCTCCATCCCAGACCATTCAATTAAAATCTTTGAATCAGATATTATACATTACACACACACACACACAGAGGGATTCCCTGGTGGCTCAGATGGTAAAGAGTCTGCCTGCAATGTGGGAGACCCAGGTTTGATCCCTGGGTTGGGATGATCCACTGGAGAAGGAAATGGCAACCCACTCCAGTATTCTTGCCTGGAGAATCCCATGGATGAAGGAGCAGAGTTGGACACCACTGAGCGACTTCTTTCTATACATATACATATGTATATGTGTATATATGTGTGTATATATATATATATATACAAAGAAATTTTTATTTTATTTTTTTGGCTATGCCATAAGGCTTGCAAGATATTAGTTCCCCAAGCAGGGATTAAACCTACACCCACAGTAGTGAAAGTGTGGGGTCCTAAACACTTTACCATCAGGGAATTCCCAAGTATTAGTAATTTTTAAACACTTTCTATGTGATTCTAATGGACAACCAGTGTTTAGAACGAAGCACAAGCTGGAATCAAGATTGCTGGGAGAAATATCAATAACCTCAGATATGCAGATGACACCACGCTTATGGCAGAAAGTGAAGAGGAACTAAAAAGCCTCTTGGTGAAAGTGAAAGAGGAGAGTGAAAAAGTTGGCTTAAAGCTCAATATTCAGAAAACGAAGATCATGGTTCTGGTCCCATCACTTCATGGCAAATAGATGGGGAAACAGTGGAAACAGTGTCAGACTTTATTTTGGGGGGCTCAAAAAACACTGCAGATGGTGACTGCAGCCATGAAATTAAAAGACGCTTACTCCTTGGAAGGAAAATTATGACCAACCTAGATAGTATATTGAAAAGCAGAGACATTACTTTGCCAACAAAGGTCCATCTAGTCAAGGCTATGGTTTTTCCAGTGGTCATGTATGGATGTGAGAGTTGGACTGTGAAGAAAGCTGAGCACCGAAGAACTGATGCTTTTGAACTGTGGTGTTGGAGAAGACTCTTGCGAGTCCCTTGGACTGCAAGGAGATCCAACCAGTCCATCCTAAAGGAGATTGGTCCTGGGTGTTCATTGGAAGGACTGATTGTAAAGCTGAAACTCCAGTACTTTGGCCACCTCATGCGAAGAGTTGACTCACTGGAAAAGACTCTGATGTTGGGAGGGATTGGGGGCAGGAGGAGAAGGGGACGACAGAGGATGAGATGGCTGTATGACATTACTGACTCGATGGACGTGAGTCTGAGTGAACTCCGGGAGTTGGTGATGGACAGGGAGGCCTGGCGTGCTGTGATTCATGGGGTCGCAAAGAGTCGGACACGACTGAGTGACTGAACTGTTCAGTTCTGATCATTTGTTATACTTGTTATCTACACTGCTGGAAGAAAATGAATAGCAAAGAAAATGAGATCTTTATATAGATACCTCTACCAAAGCAGAAGACAATACGGTCCAAAAGAAGGGTCTCACCTATAGGAATTTGTAAAAGGAAGATATTATTTGTACCTCTGGGGGCTTAAGAAAGACTTCTAAGGAGGTAGTGACATTAGAAGTGGGTCTTGAAGGCTAGGACAGGCAAACATGAAAAGGAAAGGCATTTTAAGCACAGGCCACAATGATACAAGCTAACAGAGAACAAAAGGACACAAAAGAGAAATAAGTTGGGTAAGCAGGTTGGGGCTCTATTAGGAGGGCTTTGAATCTCAAGCAAAATCACATGATAGGAAATGGGGGTGTCACTAGGTTTCTGAACAAAGACCTGCCCTGATCAGAATTAAGCTTTAGTGAGATTACTTCTGTAGCTAGAGAAAGGATGGGCTAGTTTGAGGGAAGAGACACCTGGCCAGAGACCTGTTTAAGAAGGTTATGATTGCAGCAGTCTAGGCAAGTAATGAAAGCCTGATGTGGGTTGGTAGCAATGGGAAGGGAGAAAAACAAAGGAAGGATTTAACAATTGATTAGATATGGGAGATAAGGG
This sequence comes from Bos taurus, assembly GCF_002263795.3. Lineage (NCBI taxonomy): Eukaryota > Metazoa > Chordata > Mammalia > Artiodactyla > Bovidae > Bos > Bos taurus. Next base: position 51,053,165 of record NC_037330.1, read on the forward strand.
CAAGACAAGCACCAAAGCCAACTTCAGACTTCAATTCTGGGTAATTAGGAAGAGATCACCTAAATCTTAGATTTGAGAGAGTGAATTGCTTTAGTGATATCCAAATGGAGATCTCCCTTCCCACAAATAAAATTCTGGTTTGCAACCTAGGAGAGACGTCAGAACTGAAGATGCAACTTTTGGGGAGGGACAAAAGAAACATTTCATTAGGACAACCGATTGTATTCCTAAGATGTCTCCCTTACCGGTTACCAATTATAACTGTCCTGATTTCTTGAACTAACCTTTCACCAGCACACTTCAGCCTCTCTTGCATCCTTATCTTAACTTTCCTATTCATCAAAACTACAACCTGGGATCAGTGCTACATACTTGCTTTCTCCACACCTACAATAGGATAGCTGAAAAGTACTGGAGGGGAGGAGTGTGGGAGGAAGAAGGGAACTTCAAAAATTGATACCACTACAAATCCATGATCTCTGGCCTCCTCTGGGTTACTTGTCAGCTTTCTCTGGCACTTGGTTAGGTCCTTTTCTGGATACTCTCAATGACTGTAACCAATTTCTTTCACACCCTACTCAACCATCATCTCTTTAGTTTTAGAACCCAACATCATACTCATTGAAAACATCAACTTCATTGGAAAATGAAATTGTCAGGCATGATTTTAAAATCTCCCTTCTACTTACAAACTTACCTATATCCATACTTGTTGTTTAGTCACTAAGTCCTGTCCAACTCTTTTGTGACCCCATGGACTGCAGCCCACCAAGCTCCTTTGTCCATGGGATTTATTCTTATTTTCTTCTGGCCTCAGAAGATAATGTATCTATTTGACCATGATCTCACTTTTTTGATTATGGGCTTCCCAGGCAGCACTAGTGGTATAAAGAACCCACCTGCCAATGCAGGGACATGAGAGACATGGGTTTGTTTCCTGGGTCAGGAAGATCCCCTGGAGGTGGGCATGACAACCCACTTCAGTATTCCCGCCTGGAGAATCCCATGGACAGAGGAGCCTGGTGGACTACAGTCCATAGGGTTGCAGAGACTTGGACACAACTGAAGTGACTTAGTGCACACTATTATATAAGCTTCCCTGGTGGCTCAGACGGTAAAGAATCTGCCTGCAATGCAGAAGACCTGGGTACGATCCCTGGGTCGGGAAGATTCCCTGGAGAAGGGAATGGCTACCACTCCAGTATTCTTGTCTGAAGAATTCCATAGACAGAGGAGCCTGGTGGGCTACAGTTCATGGGGCACAAAGAGTCAGACACGACTGAACAACTTTCACTTCTACGTGTCTCTTCTGGGACCCTGTTCCACCATTATGTCTACCCCCCAACTCTGCCCTCAGCTTCAGATTCTTGTTAAAATTCTTCTCTGTACCCTACAAACATACTTCAGTATTTTATCCAAAACAGACTGTAACCGTTCAATTTCTTTCCTACTCTTATCAATTTTCTCAAAAGAGAAATCTGTATTTGCTAACTCCACTTCCTCTTGTTAACCTGTGATACTGAGTTTCATACGATTCTTCAAAATTACACAAAGTTTTTTTCTTTTCAAATGTGTATTTTCTTTCCCTTTGGGGAAAGAATACATAACTTTATTTCTGCTTTCAATGTGTTAATGTATCTCTCAATCAATAATGTGAGCTGTAGAGGGTTAGTGCATTTAGTTTTAGGCCATTTGAGGAATTTTGGAGCATATGAAAGTTGTATGAGTTAGTGTTTTGGACGAACAACATACTTCTCTGCACTGAAACCACAGGAATATGTGGCAGCTGCTTGATTCTTATGAAACATTTTTGCAGTGTAGCTGATTTGTCATGCATTGCAATGGAAAACCTCCATGTGACAAACAGCATCATAACGTAGAGAACTGAAAAACTCATTAGAAAGAAAATCAGTAAATAAAATCGTACAATTCAGTTACCATAACATGATTTTACCTCCACAGAAATTATGGGCGTTTAAGCAGTTTGTAGCGGTTTCCTGAGTACTTTTGCTCCCATGTAATTTTCAGTATTAAGCTTTACGTATTTTTGATATGTCTTGTCTTTTAAGGCAGAGTATACTGAGCTTCAAAAGCAGACATTACTTTGCCAACAAAGGTCTGTTTAGTCAAACCTAAGGTTTTTCCAGTAGTCATGCATGGATGTGAGAGCTGGACCATAAAGAAAGCTGAGCGCCGAAGAATCAATGCTTTTGAGTGGTGTTCGAGAAGACTCTTGAGAGTCTCTTGGCCTGCAAGGAGATCAAACCAGTCAATCCTAAAGGAAATTAGTACTGAGTCCTTGGAAGGACTGATGCTGAAGCTGAAGCTCCAATACTTTGGCTACCTGATGTGAAGAACTGATTCTCTGGAAAAGACTGAAGGCAGGAGGAGAGGGCGACGACAGAGGATGAGATGGATGGATGGCATTACTGACTTGATGGGCATGAGTTTGAGCAAGCTCCAGGAGTTGGTGATGGACAGGGAAGCCTGGCATGCTACAGTCCATGGGGTTGCAAACAGTCAGACACAACTGAGAGACTGAACTGATACCCGAGCTGTTCCAGCATGACAAAGAGAAACTCATACTGCTCACTGAAACTGGGACTACACAATTAGCAATAGTGAGAACTAGAAAATAGTAATCTGCCTTTTACCCTTTGGCCTTTATAATCTGTTCTAAAACTTTGCAAAAATATCAATATTTAAACTAGGAATAAATCAGAAGCATTTTAATTTTGCCTGCAAGAATCATATGACTTTATTGTTATTGTTAACTAGAACTATCAGAATGAGAAAAGTCAGAGGCAGGAAGAATATTAAAAAGGTGTTAAGTCTCTATAATACACAATCTAAACGGAAGTGTTTAAAGACAACAGAGAAAAAAACACCTCGGGCAGTTAGGTTTCTTGAATTTAAGAAGCACTCAATATACCTGGGAATGAAATTTTTTCCCCTTATAATTTTCATGCAAGTTTGTAAGACTAGTTAATAAAAATATATTCAGTAAGACTAGTTAAAGAAGAGTCTGCCTCTAGAGTGAATTTTTCCATTAAGATCCATTAATATTTGATAAATGCTTCCAATTCAACGAACAAATACCAACATGTAAAACATTTGAAGAATTCTCCAGAAATGTGTCTGTGATGCATCAGATAAATAAAAGATTTAGTGCTATATCTACATACTTGGTGATTGACTGCTCTATAAGCAATTCTTCTATTTATCAGTCCATAGAACATGAAAGACTAAGTCCATCGAAATCAGAGAAAAGCAATATTCAAAGTTTTAAATCAAAGATATTAAAAATTAAAATGTTTACTAATTTTATAATTGTATGAGTTAAAAGATAATCTCCCAGTCAGATGTCTAGTTTTGTCTTTCATTAATTTTTAAAAGGTTTTATAAATATCTATTTGCAAAAAAGCTATGCTAGGTTTGGTTAAAAGTAGCAACTGTTTTTAGGCTATTTACATCCTTATCAGACAATATTCATCCTGGAAAATATGAATCATTATCAAGACAAAGGTTACAGTCCTTCTTTTAACTCATGATAGTAAGCAACTATTTTCATTTTTTCCTGTGCAATTTTACCAGTGCTACCAATTCTGTTTTGAAGTTCATAATACCAACAATAATTTAATCAAGTTTTCCCTGTCCATTCACTTATTTGATTTATTCCACAAATACTAACTCAGTGTTTACTAAGTGCTAGACTGAGTGTTTGGCTCTAGGGAGACAAAAGTAATCCAGATAATGTGCTTGGTTGCATGGAGATTTGGAGAAGGAAATGGCAACACATTCCAGTGTTCTTGCCTGGAGAATCCCAGGGACGGGGGAGCCTGGTGGGCTGCCGTCTATGGGGTCGCAGAGAGTCGGACACGACTGAAGCGACTTAGCAGCAGCAGCATAGAGATTGTTTTGGTAAGAAAACAGTTTCAAATCTGCCTCTCTTACTGTAGTCATCTTTACTGGTTTAGTGTTGTTTTTACATTATCCAAACACAATTTTTGGATGACTGGAAAGTCTCTTATGTAGAAACTGTGTATATTTTTTGGTGAAGTATGTGTATATGTCCCTAAGACTGACTTATGGATTATTAAAGACGAGAAGGCAGAGAAGCTGACAAAGCACAAAATATGAAAGAAAAAAGGAAGTTAGACACCAGAATTAAACACAGTGGCTGTATGGATCAAACTCAGAAATGCTGCCCTAAGTTAATTTTCCTAAAGCACATCATTAACCTGTAGTGGAGGGGGATAAGAATAAACTAGAACAAGAAATGAAATGATAATAAGATGGGTTTTTCGAAGGAGCAATATACAAGACTTGGTTCATTCACTTCTGAAATTAAGTACGAGAGGCAAAATGTTACCAAACAACACTGACATTCAAGGCAAGGAGAAAGGCGGAGGAAAGCAGGAAAGATGAAAAAACTGGGAATGTCATCAAAGGCATATTTGCTTATTACTTTTTCTAGGAAAAGTAATATTTGCCTATTACTTCATCAGCATAAGAATTCTTCATCAGTTACACTGTTTTTTCAATACTCCCAATCCCACTTGTCTGACTATCTCTTTTGTTGCCAAATGCTCAAGCCTCCATTATTCTGAAAAGTGTTCTGAAGATTTACCATATCCTACTGGATTATAATCTCTCCTCTTTCCTCTTATGCCAACCATACGAAGAGTGGTCAACGTTTGCTGTGTCTAGTATCTTTACAACTGTCTACTAGAGCAGCCCTTGCAATCAGGTCTCAATCATCACTCTATGTAAACTGCTTCCTGGAAGGTCACCCACAACCACAATTGACCAAACTATAGTGTTTATTCAGTCCTTGTCTTTGTTCAGCAAAGGATAACTGCTTGATTTTTCAGGAAGGTAGTTAGCACCTCTTTCTTGAACCTCAAACCCACTTTGGATTCCCTGTCAGTATTCTAAGGAACACTGGGCAGTGGAAAGGGCACATATTTTGAAATCAAAATCCCAGATGTGACCTTGGACAAAGTGCTTATCTTCCTAGTCTCTTTCTTTTCTCTGGAAGTGGGACACCACCACTGACCTCACTGAATTGTGAGGATCAAATGAAATAATATAAAGAATCTAGCATGATTACACACAGCTGGTGTTCAAAAAATTATTTGTTCTTCCCCCTTTCTGCTTTCTTCTGTATTGCTCAGGCAGCCTTGGCATAGATGCAGCTCTGTTTCACTGCATTTAATACTCTCAACCAGGCCTTCTCACTCATCTCAATAATGACTATAATTTTTCTTACCATTTGGTAGCTGGCAATGGCACCCCACTCCAGTACTTCTGCCTGGAAAATCCCATGGACAGAGAAGCCTGGTAGGCTGCAGTCCATGGGGTCGCTAGAGTCAGACACAACTGAGCGACTTCCCTTTCACTTTTCACTTTCATGCATTGGAGAAGGAAATGGCAACCCACTCCAGTGTTCTTGCCTGGAGAATCCCAGGGACGGGGAAGCCTGGTGGGCTGCAATCTATGGGGTCACACAGAGTCGGACACGACTGAAGCGACTTAGCAGCAGCAGCAGTCTACCTTTTCAACTGCCTTAACCCTAAATCTTTTTAATACATTGTCTAGGTTTGTCATAGCTTTCCTTCCAAGGAGCAAGTACTTTTTTATTTTTGCAGCTGCAGTCACTGTCCGCAGTGATTTTGGAGCCCAAGAAGATAAAGTGTCACTGTTTTCTTTTCCCTCCATCTATTTGCCATGAAATGATGGGACCAGATGCCATGATCTTTGTTTTTCAAATGTTGAGTTTTAAGCCAGCTTTTTCACTCTCCTCTTTGGCCCTCATCAAGAGGCTCCTTAGTTCCTCTTCACTTTCTGCCATTGGAACGGTATCATTTGCACATCTGAGGTTGTTGATATTTCTCCTGGCAATCTTGATTCCAGCTTGTGATTCATTCAACCTGGCATTTCGCATGATGTACTCTTATAGAAGTTAGTAAGCAGGCTGACAGCATACAGCCTTTACATGCTCCCAGTTTTGAACCAGTCCATTGTTCTACGTCTGGTTCTAACTGTTGCTTCTTACTTGCATACACGTTTATCAGGAGGCAGATAAGGTGGTCTGGTATTCCTGTCTCTTTAATTTTCCAGTTTGTTGTGATCTACACAGTCAAAGACTTTATTTAGTGTAGTCAACAAAGCAGATTTTTTTCTGGAATTCCCTTGCTTTTTCCATGATCCAACAGATGTTGGCAATTTGGTCTCTGGTTCCTTTGATCTTCTATATCTAGCTTGAAGATCAGGAGTTCTCAGTCCACTGTTGAAGCCTAGCTTGAAGGATTTCAAGCATAACCTTGCTGGCATGTGAAATGGGTATAACTGTGCGGTAGTGTGAACATTCTTTGGCATTGCCTTTCTTTGGGATTGGAATGAAAACTGACTTTTTCCAATCCTGTGGCCACTGCTGAGTTTTCCAAATTTGCTGGCATGTTGAATACATCACTGTTAACACCATCACCTTTTAGGATTTGAAATAGCTCAGTTCTGAATTCCATCACCTCCACTAGCTTTGTTTGTAGTAATGCTTCCTAAGGCCCACTTGACTTCACACTCTAGGATGTCTGGCTCTAGGTGAGTGACCATAGCCATCATAGTTATCTGGATCATTAAGGCCTTTTTTGTACAGTTCTCCTGTGTATTCTTGCCACCTCTTTTTAATTTTTTCTGCTTCTGTCAGGTCCTTGCCAGTTTAGTCCTTTTTTATGCCCATCTTTCATGAAATGTTCCCTTGGTCTCTCCAATTTTCTGGAATGACCTCTAGTCTTTCCCATTCTAATGTTTTCCTCTACTTCTTTGCATTGTTCATTTAAGATTTTCTTATCTCTCCTTGCTATTCTCTGGAACTCTGCATTCAGTTGGGAGGTGTATCTTTCCCCTTCTCATTTGCCTTTAGCTTCTCTTCTCAGCTATTTGTAAGGCCTCCTCAGACAACCATTTCACCTTTTTGCATTTCTTTTTCTTGGGGATGGCTTTGGTCACTGCCTCCTGTACAGTGTTATGAACCTCTGTTCATAGTTCTTCAGGCACTCTGTCTACCAGATCTAGTCCCTTGAATCTATTTGTCACCTGCACTGTATAAGCAATCATAAGGGATTTGATTTAGGTCATACCTGAATGGTCTGGTGGTTTTCCCTACTTTCTTCGATTTAAGCCTGAATTTTGCAATAAGGAACTCATGATCTGAGCCACAGTCAGCAGACTGTATAGAGCTTCTCCATCTTTGGTTGCAAAGTACATAATCAGTCTGATTTTGGTATTGACTGTCTGGTGATATCCATGTGTAGAGTCGTCTTTAAAAATTTTTTTTTAATTTATTTTTTAAGTGAAGGATAATTGCTTTACATAGAGTCATCTCTTGTGTTGCTGGAAGAGGGTGTTGTTTGCTATGACGAGTGTGTTCTCTTGGCATAATTCTGTTAGTCTTTGCCCTGCTTCATTTTGCACAAACCTAGACAGTATATTAAAAAGCAGAGATATCATTTTGTTAATAAAGGTCTGTATAGTCAAAGCTATGTTTTTTCCAGTAGTCATGTATGGATGTGAGAGTTGGACCATAGAGAAGGCTGAGTGCCAAAGAACTGATGCTTTTGCATTCTGGTGCTGGAGAAGAGTTTAAGAGTCCCTTGGACCGCAAGAAAATCAAACCAGTCAATCCTGAAGGAAATCAATACTGAATATTCACTGGAAGGACTGATGCTGAGGATCCAATACTTTGGCCACCTGAGAAAAGCCAACTCACTGGAAAAGACCCTGATGCAGGGGAAGATTAAAGGTAGGAGGAGAAGGGGGCAACAGAGGATGGGATGTTTGGATAGTATCACCAACTCAGTGGACATGAGTTTGAGCAAACTCCAGGAGATAGTGAAGGACAGGGAAACCTGCCATGCTGCAGTCCATGGGGTTGCAAAAAGTCGGACATGACTTAACAACTGGACAATAACCACCACCTTAAATATGCCTGAATAGGAATAGGCTCAGTGCTTGGAGAACAGGTTAAATCAAATCTAGTAACTACTTCAGTTAGTTCCTCATACTCTCTTCTCTAAAAGAACCAGTATTTTTCCCCGTTATCTGTCTTAATTTTGTGAAATCATGTTTGTCCCCCCTTTATCTCCATTGCTAAACTTTGTATCTGGAGCTGTAATGTCTCTCATTTCATTTTCATTGTGATCATTTTATTTCACTGACTAAGTGTTCTTTGGTTAACTAGGCTGTTACTAGTGGAGGACTTGAGAAAATCAATTTCATAAATGCTGTGGGCAAGAACCAGAATGCAAGGGATCAATGAAAAGCACTGGAATCACTGACAGCAGACTAGCTTCTTCAAGACATTTGGCAAGTGAAAGGATGATAGTCTGGGAAGCTCAGCAAGGTTGTGGAGGACGGATAGGTATTTTTTTCTTTTCTGTTTTTTAAACTTTAAAAAATGAATAAGCAGTTGTAGGCAGAAGGGAAGCAACTTGGGAGGCAGGAAGAAAAGAGTCAACCAAAAGTCAGAAATGATTGCTTCCTAATAATTAATTCTTTTATTCACCGTTAGGTATTTATTTTAAATCTGTGATGCTAAAGTGCAGGGCATATAATGGTGCATAAAATCACAGATAGAACCTGCCCCTAAAATCTTCAAGTTTTTTTTTTTTTTTGGCTGTGCATGTAGGATATCAGTTCCCTGACCAGGGATCTAACTCACACATCCCCTGCAATTGGAAGTGGGGAGTCTTAATACTGGACTGCCAGGGAAGTTCTAAAATCTTCAATTTGAGTGAGACAGATATTAATCAAGTAATATCAAGTATATTGAATCATACAGTTCAATATAAAACTGAAAACAGGGCAAATGCTAGGAAAGATAAGTACATGGTGTTGTGGCCTATTATAAAGTGTTTTGATCTACTCAGCGAAGTCCAGGAAACGTTTTTTTGAGGAAGGAACACTTCCTCAAGTTCTGAGAGATGAGGGGGAATTAACCAAAGGAATAGGAGTGGAAAGAACATTCTGGATAAAGGGAACCACATGGGTCCTGTGGCGAGAGGAAAGACGATGAGAAGGGCTGGAGTGGCAGGAACGAGGAGAACAAGGCAGGGTGGTGTAAGCTGAGGCTGAGCCACACAGGGCCACAATGACAGCAAGTGGAGGCCGTGGAGGGACTGGTGTGAGGTGGAAGACAGGACAGATGGGACTCCAGTAAGACTGATCTCCCTAAAGCACTGGCTTCAGGAGGGTACTCTGCTCAAAACTTCAGTGACTTTCACTGTCCACTAAAATAAGTTTCCTTGCCATTAAAGGCTCTATCTCTACTATACACCTAACTTTCCAACTACTCTTTCCAGTTCCAGCTATCTTTACTCGTCACTACATCTCTTCTCTGCTTTTTTCATTATACAGGTACTTCCTAGAATGCTCTCAACCTTTCATTTCTATTTCTTGAAACCCTTTCTCTTTTTGGGGCCCATCAAAAATCCCACTTCTGTGAAATCTTTTTTGATCTTCCTAGTAGAGCTATTTTGCTGCTTTGAAGTCCCACGAGTCTGTGTTTCTTTCTTGCCTGTCGTTACCTGTGAACATACAGTTCTCTCCCTTTCCTCAGCAGTCTTGGAGGGCAGGGTCTTTGTCTTTGTTTAATCTCTGTATTCCCCAGCTGCTCGATAAACAATTTAAAGTCATATTTCTAATATTTGAAAACATTTCCATTATTGTGTAGATGCCAGCCTCTACACAGATTCACAGTTCTGATGCTGTAGCAAAGTGTGAGTCTCATCCTTCCTGGTATAATATGGGCTCTTATGCTGGTTTTTATGGCACGATATTAAAAACATGAAAAAAAAGTCCTAACAAACTCTTTAGACTAAAAATCAGGGCAACAGGCAAGGTAGCTTATCAGTCCTTTAGCTAACAATCAGATGGTACTATCTGAGATGAAACACAGATTACCATACCTAGTTCAAAGAAGTTCTATCAATGAATGGTTGGGATCTTTTCATCAATGAAGGGGAGGGGGGGAGGCATTATTCTAGAACTACTTTAAAAAATGTCCGTAAATGTGATCTGAACAAAGAATCGGAAACATTTTGAAATTTAAAAAATCAACTTACACATTCTACTTTGCTCTTCACCACACATTCTACTTTGCTCTTCACCGCCTTTGGTATAATGCTGAGGTACTAACTCACTTCACTGTTCCCTTTAGCATCCAGAGCAGCTTCCTCATCTCTGATGTGGAGAGCAATATGTCATCAGCAAGGTCTACAGCAGAAAGAGACTAAAGGAATCTTAGGGGTATTCATCCCATTTACTTAAATGAGCACTCTGTACTCTTTCCACAGAAGGAATGGCTAGCAGTATTAATGTATTTCTTGCCAAGCTTAAGGACTAAGATACCAAACAAAGCAGTAACACCTGGACAGTGTCTCCATGACTATCAGCACAGTTACATTGTTTCCTATGCTCAAATAATCATCTTCATTGTCTCCTTCAGTAGCCTTTGACATACTGCATTAAAATAGTTTCTTATTTATGAGATGTCATAGTTGAATTCACACTGCCAAGTTAATTTAACCAGGATTTAGTCCCCCTCTTATTACTAACAAGACCAAAAAAATGCACAATGAAGTTAAGAAACTTGTGCAAGGCTGAACTGCTAATGCAAGGTAAAAATTAAGATATAATCCAGAATGAGACTGAACTTAGGGTTCTTAAGAACCCTTGCACAGTTAAAGGTGGTCTTTGGGGTAAGGGAATTACATTTACAAAAATATAATACTTAATAATAATTTACATAAATTTCATTTTATCCAAGGCACAAATCTAAAGTCTCACAATTTGCAAAACCAAAAGGCATGTGAGGTTATTACTGTTAAGGACTTCTGAAAGAAGAGCATACCATGAAGAAGTATATTATTATGAACTTTCTATTTCAGAACTACTATCTGGAAAACTGAGATAAAAACTTTGTTATAAAAGACCATGATAGCCAAATAAAATAAAATGTTTTTCTTCTAACAGATGGTTTATGTCCTGATAATGTTTGCATTTAATGCTTTGGGATTACCTATTAATAAGGAAGCAGGGATGCTTTCCATTGATATTTCTAATTCAAAAGAAACAAGTTCTTTGTAGCTCACCTAGTAGTGATAATATTACACGTTGGTTTGCTTAAAGGGCTGGGCTATTGTGAGTTTAAACTTTATATCTAAATCCTGTTTGTGACAGCTCTATAGAGCAGCTTTGGAGATGTGTTAGAAAAACTTTTCTTCATAATTACTGCTATGAAACAATTATCTAAGAATAGTGGCTACAACTTTTTCAGTACTCTAAGACAGAAATGGAACCAACCAGCAGTGTCCACAATGATTATCACACTCTTACGGTACAGAACTCTGAGGCTAGGGCTAACAGTGCCCTTAATTAAGCCTCATGCTTCCTGGCCTCCCCTGGCTATGCTCTCAGTGCACTCAGTCAGGCTGTGAAGATGTCAAGAGCAAGTAGGGAGGGAGACTGACTTCTCAAGTCGAGGTGACTGGTAAGGGCCAGGTGCTGCCTGCTACCAGCTGTCCCCACTGCTGTTACTGTGCTGCTTGGGAAGGGGAGGCTGCGGAGACATCTTTTTGCTGAAGACCCTTGGGGACTTTAGTATGTATTCTGGCCCAAGGTTGGGGACTCTTAGCTACTTATGGATTAAAAAACCAACATTATAAAATTGCCCAAAATTTGAGAACTTCTGAGGGGAAAAAAAAATTAGTGAAGAAAGTAGGCTTTTGTTAAAAATTTAAAGAAGTACTATTTTTCCTTTAGAAAATATCTGGGTTCCCACACAGCCTGGTGGCTGAGGATAAAGTTACTTCAATGAAAAAATATTATATTTTTCTTATAAGTCAGCCATACATATAGGGGGCTTAGGAATAATCTAATTATTATTTAATACTCAGTAAACAGGTACTTTAGAACTTCCCTGGTGGCTTTACTTAAACTTCACAATGATGGGTGTGTGAGGGGGCTCATTTTGCGTATGTAGTAGAAATTCCTAGAACATAAAAAATTGATGTTACAAAAAAAAAAAAAATTGATGTTACAGGTCCACGAAGGTCTAAATTTAATCAGAACAAGCATATTTAAAGTTTGGAAAACTACAAACATAAGCCTGGTGGGGCTGCTGGGTATGAGGCGGTTCAATCTATAGCGTCTTCACAAAGTGCCCACAGAAATTTAAAACAGTGCACTTATTGTGGAATACAGTTTGGCAGTTCCTCAGATAAATAAAGAGTTATCACATGACCCACTAATTCCACTAAGAGAATCGAAAACTCATGTTCTTACAAAAACTTACACACAAATGTTCCTAAGAACCAAAGAATGGAAATAACCCAGATGTCCATTAACTGATAAACGGATAAATAAAATGTGGTATATCCATACAATGGAATATTACTCAGCCATAAAAAGGAATGGAGTGCTGTTACACGCTGCAACATGAAGTAAACCCAGAATACATTAAGTGAGAGACACCAGACACAAAAGCCACATATTATACGATTCCATCCATATGAAATGTTCAGAATAGGTAAATCCAGAGAGACAGAAAGTAGACTAGTGATTGCCAGGGGATGGAGGAAGGGAAAACTGGGACTAAGGTAATGCATATGAAGATAATTTTGGGGATGATGAAGTGTTCTGGAATGAGACAGTGGTGACAGTTGCTGTATACTCACACCACACTGCTGTATACTCACACTCACAAAACAGTGAGTATACTAAAAACCAGTGAACTGTACATTTTAAAATAGTGTATTTTGTTACATGAATTATATCTCAATAAAATTCAATTAAATATAAAATCTGTAATTATAAGGAAACAAAATTATTTCAGTGATCTGCTATTATGGTCTCAAATACTGAAAAATATATTGGGAATATTGAGAAAGGCTTTCGAATACTTCTGAGAACCAATAAATTTCTAAGGCACTGTATCTTCATTTTTCATGGTGTGCTCACAAATTTCTCTAAGGAAATTAGTGATGGGCGCACTATAAAAAACAATCTGCTGAAGCAAAAAGCTGTAGTCACATCTTTCTGTTCATGCCTAGTACCCTAGGGAAGTGGCTCTCCTGAGTGTCTATCTGTATGATGGTTACCTAAAGTGGCTGCCCACATCCAGTGAAGGCTTTTGTTTAGTGATCATGGTCAAGTTGAGCTTATTTAAATACCATTTCCCAGGACTTACATGCTACTCCCAGAACGACGGGAATACTCAAAGCTTTTAGGGGGAATAAACTATTGCGTGGTCTGTGTCTAGGAAGTGGGCCACAGTTCACTGGAAACAGACAGTTCAGATAAATAAAATGAAAGCAGACATTTTTGGAGATGATCTTGAAAGCTTTCCATTAGAGAACATCAAGGGCATAAAACTAGGAATAGCATATATCCATGTTAGACTACCACAAGTCACTTTCTACCCTCCATTCTTTCTAAGCAGTACAACGTAACTAAGTATTTACTTACTTCTTCCTTCATTAGATAACCAAATCATTCCCATGGAACACAATAACACCTTTCTCTAGCTATCTACTAAGAGACATTTGACTCCTGTGCTACAGTTAGCTATAGATCATCACATTACATAAGCAGTGGTCTTTCTACAAAGGTTCCACATTAAACTCTGGTGAAAAAATGACATTTTAGATACAAGAAGTTATTGAAGAAACTGATTCCCACTTCTGGCACAAGTGCTGCACATAAAGGAACTCAAGCCAATCAATTTGTTTCTTCATAGCCTCCTATACTGTTTCTTTTTGGCTGCCAGACTTGGTCTGGACTGTTCTCTAGATTTCTCAGCTTTCCTAACATTTGCATGTTACAGGTTCAAGTATAATGACTGAGGTCAAAGAAGACTGGGAAGACTAAGACCAAAGGGAAGAGAGGGAGGAGGAAAAGGACTGAGCTGAGGGGGTGTGTCCTACAGCTATAAAATCTCAAAATACCAGTCAAAATCTTCTCAAAGAAACTACTCTGAAAACCATGACCATGATAAACAGTGATTCTTCAGTTTCTGTTTCCCTATACTGAGGACAGATGAGAATATGAGGAATAGAAAAACCAATATATGTTACACTATGAGAAGGCATCAGAAAACAAGCACACTTTAGTGTAATTTATTGTGCCGGCTCAGACAGTAAAGAGTCTGCCTGCAGTGTGGGAGACCCGGGTTTGATCCCTGGGTTGGGAAGATACCCTGGAGAAGGAAATGGCAACCCACTCCAGAATTCTTGCCTGGAAAATCCCATGGATGGAGGAGCCTGGCAGGCTACAGTCCATGGGGTCGCAAAGAGTCTGACGTGACTGAGCGACTTCACTTATTGTGCTTTCTAATCTGATGTATAAACAACACTGAAATATACAAATACATTAACAAGTTTTACACAATAGCACATTTAGGTACTAAAACATTTACAGGAGACTATATACTTACATACGTTTTTATGAAAATCATGCATCAGGACTGTGGAAAGAGCCTAATATCTTTACTAGAGCATACTGATGTGAGAAAATCAGATTCAACTTCATATTATTCAACATATAATCTGTAATCATAAAGTACTAATAAAATTCAACAAAGTTATTACAGCTAAGAGCTTAAGCAACACCACCAACTACTAGGTTATTTTATTGCAATTCTAATCAGTTATTTAAAAAAAATATTAGTGTTCATCATCACTGTAAGTTCTTCTATGTGTAAGGAGTTCTTGTGAATTTATCTTTGTTAATTATAACATTTATTAAATAAAAATGTGAGTAGCAAAGGCACATTAATTCCTTCATTGTTAAATAAATGTATACTGCTCCAGTGTTCTTGCCTGGAGAATCCCAGGGACGGGGGAACCTGGTTGGCTGCTGTCTATGGGGTCGCACTGAGTCGGACACGACTGAAACGACATAGCAGCAGCAGCAGCTTAAGCTTTAAAAGGTTTTTCAGTGTGCTTTTGGTAACGGTTTAGGTTTGAATACATAGTATAAGTATCAATAAATGTTGCAGTCATACTGGCCATTCCATTTCTCACTATGGAATTAGTGAGAAATCTAAATGAACAGAGTACCAATTGATCAAGAATATCAATTTGATTTCATCAACTTCTTTGAGATTATATGGGTATAAAGTTCCCATCAGTGCACACTGATAAAGTACATATTGTGGTTCAAATTTTTAAAATGTTAATGTTTGTGAAAGTTCAAGGGAAGTTACCAGGAAAAGATGGTTTGCTACAGACACACCTTATTTATTCTTAAGAAAATAGATGTGAAAATTTAGGACCCAGCTTTCTTGTTTGGACTATCATGTTTTGCTTAAAATGTTGATTTTCCCTTCTAACAAGAGTTAGATTTGAGCCATTTATTTTACTATACATGTGTATAGGTATCCTTTTCTAAGTGCTTCTCATGAGGAATTTTGAAAACAGCTTTCATGCATTAAACTAATGCTAAAAAAACAAAAATTTGCAATATTCACAAAGAATAGTACCGTTGTTATAATAATACTAAACATATTATCTTACTGTATTCATCTTCAGTGTCTACAACTACCATTCGGGACCTTCTTCCTAGCTATTAAGACTTCTAAGAAGTCCACTTAATATGAATTTCAGAAATGTCTACAATGACTTTAAAAATTCCATTGGCAATTTGAGAGTAGATGCAAAGATTTTCTGAATCATAGGATAATTAAATGAATAAAAGGTAAATCCCATGTATGCCTATGCTCAATCTTAGTGGCAATAAAAGACTGAATGATGAGTTACTATTTTACAAATATGTGTTTACCTTCTTTCTTTTTATATGTACATGCCTCTTGGAATGTGTGAAGTCTCCATATTTTCCCTGGATTTAAGGTTGTTTATCTAATGCTAGCCCTCACATCTGCTTTTTCTTTCCCCAATGACAATAAATGTCTTCCCAAAAAAGTAACTGTGGGGCTTCCCTGGTGATTCAGTGGTATACAATCCGCCTGCCAATGCAGGAGACGTGGGTCCGATTCCTGATCCAGGAAGATCCCATGTGCCACAGAGCAACTAAGCCCGAGTGTCACAACTACTAAGCCTGTACTTGGCAACAAGAGAAGCCACCGCAATGAAAAGCCTACACACTGCAACTAGAGAGCAGCCCGTCTGCCACAACTAGAGAAAAGCCTGCTGCAACAAATACCAGCACAGCCAAAAGTAAATAAAACTGTATGTATAAAAAAAGTGGGAACCAGAAGTGGGAGGAAAGAAGAGTGCAAATATATATTAAAGTATAATTACACTTTACAGAAGCCAGTGGATGGGTTTTAATATGATGGCTGTGTATTTTCATTTTACTCCCATCTCATATGGTAATATTTACTGTAAAATGATGACGAAAGGACAGGCTAAGAAGGAAAAGGGCTATCAACTGAGCCATAGATTCCCTAGGGGGCAGAAATACGAAAAGCTAAAGGGAATTTGCTGAGAAATGAGGAAGTAAGAAATAAAACAGTATGGGGACTGAAGTCTTAAGAGAACAAATGACGAAAAACTAAGGAGATTCAGTTAGGGAAGATAAAGAATGTTCAAGAGGGCCTATAGCAAAAGTTATGAGAAAATTATCAGAAAACGAGATTTGAAAGGCGAAAACAAGATTTGAAAGGCAAAAACAAAGAAGTACCAGCTAACTTTGTGTCTACAAGTGACTAAAGATTTTAAAAGAAGCCAAAAGGGCCCTAACTGGAAAGGTTTTTAGTTGTCAAGGGCTCAAAAGTACCAAAGACTAGAGAAAGATGGGTGTATCTAACTAACTGTAGGGCTTAGGGAATAATGAAAGAGAATTCCAGGTGAATGACAAAAGCAAAGTGTTCACTGCTACAACCTTAGGCTAGACTGCATACTGTGAAATATGCAATACACCTTAAGATGTGCAGTTTTGTTTCTTCAATTAAATTACTATTTTCATGGGTCAGCGACCCTTGAAATCCCTACACTAAATCCAAAGTGAGAGAAGGCAAATAGTATTAATACATAAAAGAACTAGCAAAGCTTTTAGTGTTCTGGGCAACATGGGTGCTTCTATTAAAATAAAATTACTTTTATATGAAATAATCATACACAGTTTCGATGGTAGCTTTAAATTTCATTTTCCATACTATTTTTTGTTCCTTGTTATACATTTTGGAGAAGATCTGGCAAGAGTTTGATACAAAAAGAAGTAGGATCTAACGTGCATCCTCAGTAAGCAGCTGCTCATTAAGATAATACTTCCAGTCACTGGCTTAGAAAGCAAGATTCTGAGATTACTTCTAAGCCTTGGGCCTCTGACTTGTCAACCAAAAAAGTTACTTCCCCTTTAGTGTAATGAATTGCAGAAGTACAGTTAAACAGTTATCTATGAGGGTTTATTAGCAGGCATAGGATATGGTGGGTGAGCAGAGAGATACTGACTTTTTTTTTGCCAGTGAGCAAAATATTTACAAATTTCATAAAATGGAAAGAACTTTCTAAAAAATTAATAAGATCTGTTTCACAAATTACCAATTCAACTGGAACATTGAATAGTAAAAATGACAAAAGATTTGTTCTTATGGTTGATAAAAAATTTATGTCAGGGCATTCAAGTAAAGTTATTTTCTGTGTTCTGATTTAATGAATCATGTGAGTTGTATCTCGTTGGGTGACACAGATGCTGGCTCAGTGAAGCCTACTCTAATGCTTCCCAGCACAGCCTTCCTTGGGACAGTGAAGCCAGAATAATATGTCAGACTGAAGTAATATCAAAGAAAGAAATGTAGGGCTGGAGATGCTATGAGGTTGGCTCATAACACTTCTTGATCTGTGAGTGTCCAGTAAGCATTCAATGTCCTATGGGCTTCAATGAACTAACAAGCATCAAGTAATAACAGTAATGCAGTAATGAATGGTCTTCCAAAGAAGACTTCTGCAATTCAAGCTGAAAAACACTACACTTACGAGATGGTTTTAACTCTATTCAAAGACAGCCTTAGAAACCACTAGTGATTTCTTAAGAGGTGAACGAGTATTAAATGTTTTATATATGCTTGTGTAGTATCTACTTTAGTTCCTTTAAATCTGTTTGATTTTACATTGATTTTGAAAACAAAACTTTTCTGATGATATTAATAATAAGAACCGTGATGAAAAATAAAATAGCATTAGCTATATTGGTAAAAATATAGATGTAAAATAATGAAGCCATTTAACATTAATAAAATAAATGCACTGTTAAAAATGAAATTAACGGACTAGCCTGAGTATATCCCACATGGAGGTGTTTTTTTCTTTCAAGTGATTACAAATAATATTTGAGAAAAAAAAATGCCCTGAGAAGAAAAGATAGTTAAACATATAAAGAGAACGACAACAGTTTATCAAAATACAGCGTATCATTTTACATGAAAGTTATTCTATCATAAGGAAAATTGGTGCAAAATAAAGGTATATTTTCCAAAGAAGTTTAGAAAACTAATGAATTAACTGTTTTTCCCTAGTCAAATTCTTCATATTTAGTATTTAGAATTAAAAATCTGGAAGAGTACTTACATTGACAGCAACACCAAAGCAATTAAGGTCCACTCTGCAGGTTTATGTATAATATTTCTATTTGTTAATCTGAAAGACAGGTAAAATTTACCAAAAGATTGTTACAGTTAAATACATAAACTTTCTATTTTTAGATAAACTCAGTTTTATGATATCATGTGTTAAAGGACACTTTTTTAATCCTCGTTATATTTGATGGAAAAGAGTCAACAGTATAATAATGTGGCTTGATATTCAGAAGGAAGTGTTCTAGCCTCACATTTATATATTTATAACAATACCACTGTTAGACAAGATGGGGATATAGGAACAATATGGGGAACTAAACTGAATGGTTTATTAAAACACATGAACACAGACACGCCTCCTAACTGTATCTTTTGTTTTTCCCTAATCAAATGTTTTATTAAAACTGAAAAGGTAAGCAATTTCTGATTTTAATTCAGCTTTTGCTAGGTTGCCAGCAGGCAATTAAGGAATGTCATAATCCATAATTTTCAGAAGTCAGAGTTGACTTGATAAATTTTAAGACTAGGTATCTTTATTCAAGAAAAGTTTTAAAAAATCAGAAGTAAAATCTATCACTTAGCAGTTGATGACAATAAAGTACACTGTAGTCATCTTATTTCTCAGAAAACATTTAGAAGGATCACTCTAAATAAAAAAATGATATAAGCTGATAAAAAGCAGCCAAAAATATCTGATAAAGGATTGTTATCCAAAATATCAAAGAAATCTTAAAACTTAACAATGAGAAAACAAAATGCCCAATTAAAAAATGGGTCCAAGACCTCAAGAGACACTTCATTAACAAACCTGTACAGGGACTTCCCTGGTGGCGCAATGAAATGAGAATCTGCTGCCAACGCAGGGGACACAGGTTTGATCCCTGGTCCGAGAAGATTCCATATGCTGTGGGGCAACTAAGCCCATGTGCCCCAACTACTAAGCCTGCGCTCCAAACCCGAGAGCCACAACTACTGAGTCCTTGTGCTGCAACCAGTGAAGCCCGTGTGACTAGAGCCTGTGCTCCCTCCATGATAAGACTCAGCACAGCCAAAAACAGCTAACTAAATACAATTATATATATATATAAAGAAGATACATGGGGGTTGGGGGTGGGAAGCACAAGAGGAAGGGGAAATATGTTTACTTATGGCTGATTCCTGTTATACGGCAGAAACCAACACACATTGTAAAGCAATTACCCTCTAATTAAAAATAAATTAAAAAAAAAAAGATGGCAAATAAGCATATGAAAAGATGCTCTACATCATATGTCATCAGGGAGGTGGAAATTAAAACAATGAGATACACTACACTTTTAGAATTGCCAAAATCCTGATAATCAACAAAATCAAATGCTGGTAAGCATGTCAAGTAAGAACTCTCATTTAATGCTGGTGGGAAAAAAATGGCACAGCAACTCTGGATGACAATCTGGTATTTCTTGAAAACTAAACATACTCCTACTATACAATCCAGCAATCACACTCCTTGGTATCTCTTTACCCAAAGGAATTGAAAACTTAATGTCTACACAAAAATCTGCACACACATGTCCACAGCAGCTGTATTTATATAACTGTGAAAACTGGGAAGCAACCAAGATATCTTTCAGTAGGTAAATGGATAAACAAACTGTGGTACATTCAGACCCTAGAATATCATTCAGCCCTAAAAAGAAATGAGCTATCAAGCCATGAAGACATGGAGATATTTCAAATGCATATTATTTAAGTGAAAAAAGTCAGTCTGAAAAGGCTACAGACTGTATGATTCCAAGTATATGACATCCTAGAAAAAGTAAAATAATGGAAATATTAATAAGAAGGGAGTGGTGCCAGGAACTATGGGGCAAGGGAGGACAGATGAATAGGTAGAATAGGTTGAATTCCAGACTTGGACTAGTGATCTACCTTCATTTCCACTTGAATGTCTAACAGGCATCTCAAAATTTTAGTATAACCAAAACTGAGCTCCTTATTTCCTCTCCAAACTGGGTTCTCTTGCAGGTATCTCCACCTAAGTATATGGCTACTCAGTCCTTCAGAATCCATCCAGTTGCTCAGGACCAAATTTTTGACTCTCTTCATATCCCATGTAAAAATCAGTCATCAAATTCTTTTTTTTTTTTTTTAGTCATCAAATTCTGATGGTTCTATTTTCAAAATTAAATCTGATCACTTCTTATTACTTCCACTTATTACTTATTAATCTATGCCTAGATTACAGGCGGAGCCTGGTGGGCTGCTGTCTATGGGGTTGCACAGAGTCGGACACGACTGAAGCGACTTAGCAGGAGCAGCAGCAGATTACAGAAAGAGCATCCTAAATAGTCTTCCTGCCTCTGACCATTTACTATAATTCTCAAGTCAGCAGCCAGAGTGATACTGCCAAAATATGTCAGATCATGTCAACTTTCTATTCAGAATCCACAAACTGCTCTCCATATCACCTGGAGTAAAAGTCAAAGAACGACCATGGTTCCAAGGATTATATAACTATACTACAGCCAATCCCTGCCCTTTACTTCTCTAACCATATCTCTCTGTATTGTTGCCTTGCTCATTTCTCCAGCATCCTTAATATTCTGTGAATATACCTGGCCTTCTTCTGCCTCAGGGCATTTTTACCTGTTGTTCCCCTGTCTGATATATTTTCACCAATAGCAATATGGCTTGTTCACTTAACAAGCTTGAGGTCTTTATACAAATAGGATCTTCTTAATGAGGTCTTCCCTGACCAGTCTATATAAAATCACAACTTCCTCCCTCTTTAGTACCATCCATCCCCTCTTTCCCTGCTTCTGAGGAGAAAAGGAGGTGATGGAACTGGGAAAAGGGTGTATTACCACATAATAATAACATACATATTGTCTTAAAATTTTTACATATCCTCTCTATTAAAATAGTTCCATGAGAGAAGGAATTTTCTTTATTTTGTTCACTATTTCACCTGTAGCAACTAAAACAGAATCTAGCACATAACCAAAAAAGGCCAAAGATAAGCAAAGAAGGATAAAATAAAACTGCAAAAGCAGTTAACAGAATTTCCTTTTCTGTAATACTCAAATCTCTCAAAGCTAAGACAAATTTTAGATTTCATGAATTTATTTACTGAGTCAACAAAAAAATCTACTGAATGCCTGTTCTAAACTGTTTCAGGCACTGAGGAACAAGGTCTTTGCTTTCACTTCAAAGTGCTTTAAGCAGCAGAACAGCAAAATTTTACCTGCTATCACATTTTTCCCTTTTGCAGAACCAAAATAATTTCAAGCACAAATGCTAAACAAACACTATTTTGAGTGATAATTCAAAAATTAAAACAGTAATATTTGAAAGGAAACATTTTAAAACCATAGTTTCAAAATATAATTGGAAATTCAATATAGATTTAGAAAAAAATACCTTCAGTCATCACTGATGAAATTTAAAAAGGACTTGTGTCAAAATATAATTTTAATTCAAATCATATTTAGAAAATATCTTGCTTCAACACTGACGAGTTAATCATTACCAAGTAACTTCTGATGGAACCACTATGAGAGGTAAATCAATGTAACATTCCAGCTAAATGCCTATGAAGCAGTTCAGTGGAAAGGACAGCTCTATTCACTGGGGAAAGATTCTTCAAAAAGGTGAAAAAGCTGCTTTATGTTTAGTTCTAACATGCTCTCAACTCTGGCTGCACATCAGAAGCACCTGGGGGGGCTTTTGAAAAATACCAATGTCTGGGCCCAACCCTAACCAAATGAAACTCAATCTCTAGGGGTGAAGCCAGGCATCTGTCGTCGTTAAAAGCTCAAGTAATTCTGACGCACAACTGGCTTAAGAATCATTGTTCTACAAGTTCCAATTATTGATTGCTATTTCAAAGAGAAAGACACGGTTATTTATGTCAACTCTTTCCCACCACCAGTATTGATTGAAAAGATCTCCCAACACTAGTCACTGTCATTTATATGGTGTTTCCTCAGAGACTTCACCTAGAAGCCTTGGCCTACAGTCACATACCTGTTAGAACTGTCCTGCCAGAATCTGAAGACCCCAAAATGCATTATTTTACCAGAGGTGTCTCTGTATTATAAGTAACTGACATTTTACTGAAAAGAGCAAACTCAATTTAAGCAAAAGATTTTGACATGCAGGTACTAAAGAGTAAATATTTGGAAAAACCAACTTAACAACAAGGTTTTTTATGTTTATTATTTTTTTTAATTTTATTTTTAAACTTTACAAATCGTATTAGTTTTGCCAAATATCAAAATGAATCCACCACAGGTATACATGTGTTCCCCATCCTGAACCCTCCTCCCTCCTCCCTCCCCATCCCATCCCTCTGGGTCGTCCCAGTGCACCAGCCCCAAGCATCCAGTATCGTGTGTCGAACCTGGACTGGCAACTCATTTCATACATGATATTATACATGTTTCAATGCCATTCTCCCCAATCTTCCCACCCTCTCCCTCTGGAACAGTCCATAAGACTGTTCTATACATCAGTGTCTCTTCTGCTGTCTCATACACAGGGTTATTGTTAGCATCTTTCTAAATTCCATATATATGCGTTAGTATACCGTATTGGTGTTTTTCTTTCTGACTTACTTCACTCTGTATAACAGGCTCCGGTTTCATGCACCTCATCAGAACTGATTCAAATGCATTCTTTTTAATGGCTGAGTAATACTCCATTGTGTATATGTACCACAGCTTTCTTATCCATTCATCTGCTGATGGACATCTAGGTTGCTTCCATGTCCTGGCTATTATAAACAGTGCTACGATGAACATTGGGGTACACGTGTCTCTTTCCCTTCTGGTTTCCTCAGTGTGTATGCCCAGCAGTGGGATTGCTGGATCATAAGGCAGTTCTATTTCCAGTTATTTAAGTTTTTCCACACTGTTCTCCATAGTGGCTGTACTAGTTTGCATTCCCACCAACAGTGTAAGAGGGTTCCCTTTTCTCCACACCCTCTCCAGCATTTATTGCTTGTAGACTTTTGGATCACAGCCATTCTGACTGGCGTGAAATGGTACCTCATAGTGGTTTTGATTTGCATTTCTCTGATAATGAGTGATGTTGAGCATCTTTTCATGTGTTTGTTAGCCATCTGTATGTCTTCTTTGGAGAAATGTCTATTTAGTTCTTTGGCCCATTTTTTGATTGGGTCATTTATTTTTCTGGAGTTGAGCTCTAGGAGTTGCTTGTATATTTTTGAGATTAGTTGTTTGTCAGTTGCTTCATTTGCTATTATTTTCTCCCATTCTGAAGGCTGTCTTTTCACCTTGCTAATAGTTTCCTTTGATGTGCAGAAGCTTTTAAGGTTAATTAGGTCCCAATTGTTTATTTTTGCTTTTATTTCCAATATTCTGGGAGATGGGTCATAGAGGATCCTGCTGTGATGTATGTCAGAGAGTGTTTTGCCTATGTTCTCCTCTAGGAGTTTTATAGTTTCTGGTCTTACGTTTAGATCTTTAATCCATTTTGAGTTTATTTTTGTGTATGGTGTTAGAAAGTGTTCTAGTTTCATTCTTTTACAAGTGGTTGACCAGATTTCCCAGCACCACTTGTTAAAGAGATTGTCTTTAATCCATTGTATATTCTTGCCTCCTTTGTAACAACAAGGTTTTTTAACACCCCCTCCACCAAAACAGACTTCCCTGGTGGCTCAGACGGTAAAGAATCCACCTGCAATGTGGGAGACCTGGGTTTGATCCCTGGATTGGGAAGTTCCCCTTGAGGAAGGCATGGCAACCCACTCCAGTATTCTTGCCTGGAGAATCCCATGGACAGAAGAGCCTGGCAGGCTACAGTCCGTGGGGTGGCAAAAAGTCGAAGACAACTGAGTGACTAAGCACACACCTTCAAAATGGAGTTTTTTGGCTTATTTCCCTGAAACTTTTTAAAAATTACAATTGAAATTTAAACATATATAAAAATAGAACATAAAATCAACTCCCATACAGTCATCACAACTGAGAATTATCAAATCCCGGTCAATCATATTTCATCTATGTAACCTCCTATTCAACATCCCCTAACCTTGATAATTATGAAGCAAATCCCACACATAATACAATAGTTTCATCTAGGCTTTATTTTAATTTAGTGTAAACAATGCAGAAAGTACCCTGAAAAGATTTACATAGTAAGAATGACAGAAAAAGGTGATAACAGTTTATAAATATAAAAGGAAAATGACATGTGAGTTTCCTCTTTTCTACAATCTGTTGGTTACCTCTTACTAGACTAAGGAACACTGTACCTCTTGTCTTGGCTAGCTTAGACATCACAGAGGTTTAGTTTCACAGGTAACAACCATTTCAAGTAGAATTCTTACCTGGGGTCTAGAGAGGTAATAAATAAAATTACTTAAAAAAAAAAAAAACTTTAATACTGATAATTACCAAGAAAACCAAAAACCTTTAATACTGATAATTACCAAGAAAACCAAAACCTGTTGGTAAACTCTTTAAAATTTTTTTCCAGCTTTCCTGAGGTATAATTGACACATAATAATTATATATATTTAAGGTACTCAACTTGATGTTTTGATATATGAATATATTGTGAAATGACAACCAAAATCAAGCGAATTAACATTTCCATCACATATAGTTACCGTTTTCTTTTTTTGGTGGTAAGACCACTTAAGACCTCTGTTCTTGACTTAGATTTGGGGTCTAAACCCAACTACTAGTTGTGTAATTTGAAATTACTTAATCTGTCATCTCTCACCTATAAAATGAGGATAATACAACTATTTTTTGGAAATCAGATAACATGTGTAAAGTGCCAAGCACAGTCCAGGAAATAGTAGTTACCAAAGTGAGTCCATGTACTGACATGAACTAAATGTTATTATCAGGGCTGCTTTCAAAACACTGAAATAACAAATAGCCTGGACAGCGAGTAGTTTCCAATCTGAAATACCTAAATTCCTTGGGCATATGAAAGTAATAATGTGGCAATCTTGAGTTGTAGCCAAACATTTCTTTTCAATGGGTTTCAGTAAGTTCTAGATCCTCAGAATAGTTTTTTTTTAAAAAGAAAACATGCAATTAGACAGAAAAATAGCGCTAGAAAATACAGTCAGAATAAACTGAATCACTTGTTCATTTATTCTAAGTGAGTGGGGTTAAAAATTAAGTACAAAGTTCCTATCTGTAGTTCAAGGTTAAAGGTTTTATTCTTATATCTTTTCTAATGAGTCTTAACCAGTTTGCTCAGAATGGTAATTAAATACTGTCTGCAAGAAACTGAATGCCAAGTCCTTTAAAAAAGCAATGAAATAGAGCAACACCTGGTCTTCATCTTCCCTCAGTTAAGCTATCTTAATATATTTACTTCCTTAATAAATCCTGAACAAATCCTAAACTTCGGTGCAACCACATCGTGCATTCAAACTTTATCATCACTATAGACAGTTGAAAACACTTTTTTTTTTTCTTCTTTTGGATGTATGGCTTTGTGATAGGTATATTGACACAGACTCTCTCTTTTAATGAAAAAGGAATACAGAGAAGTTCGGCTTTGGTCTTGGTATTTGGCCCAAATCCTCCTTTTACAAAGCAGTTAGTATTCCAAAGGTCTAGCCCAAACTGAGCACCATTTCTGGCATTTATAAACCTGTGTGTGATCACTGATCTTGTGATTGTATGGGTGTAACAATCTCAGTAATCAGAACAATCATATCATTCAGATTTGTTATTCCCTGAATATTCACTTTCAAATATAAACATTCTAGACTCCACAAGAATGTCTTAAGACAACTTATAATTGTCTTAAATCTATCAAGGCTTAAGATTTAATCATAAAGTGTTACAAATGATCCTTTTCAATAGTTGAAGATGAAAAATTTTTGAGACATACCTAAACTTTGAACCTTGCTGCTGCTGCTGCTAAGTCGCTTCAGTTGTGTCCAACTCTGTGCGACCCCATAGACGGCAGCCCACCAGGCTCCCCTGTCCCTGGGATTCTCCAGGCAAGAACAATGGAGTGGGGTGCCATTGCCTTCTCCAACTTTGAATTTTAGTTCTTATTACATAATTTATCGGAAAACATTTTTCTGAATGTTTGTATTAACTGTCAATCTATTTTGCTAAGTGAAAAATTTTACAAATTGTTTATACATAAAATTATGTTTTCACAAGCAACATAATTACTACAGCATTCTACTCTTCTACTGACTGATAAAACAAGCATCTAAGAACATTTTTACTCCATTTCAACCAGTTTGGCCACCTGATGTGAAGAGATGACTCATTTGAAAAGACCCTGGTGCTGGGAAAGATTGAGGGCAGGAGAAGGGGATGATAGAGGATGAGACGGTTGGACGGCATCACTGACTCAATGGACATGGGTTTGGGTGGACTCCGGGAGCTGGTGATGGACAGGGAGTGCTGCGGTTCATGGGGTCGCAAAGAGTCGGACACAATTGAGCGACTGAACTGAACTGAACCTGTCAATACTACTATTGTTAGCAATAAACTATAGTAATAGTTAATTTTTTAGATGAAATGATTCTTCTACTCTAGAAGTTCATCCTATCTTGGTGCTGTCTGGCTAAAGATAAAAACTAATTGAATTTTTGGTCATTGGCATTGGGTCAAAATGTACATCTCGTATACATCTCTACTTATAACGTACGTAGCGGCTTATCTCTATTGCTTTTTAGTAGAGAATCTCGTCTTAGCCTGGTGGAGTATTTTTACCTTGATAGTTATAGAAAAATCCCAACTCTTCCACTTCATAACTGATATTCTCTAGTTTTCCTTTTCCTGTCTTTGTCACTCAAAGTCTATTCTACACTATTCAAAACTAAATTATCCATTGTTTTGCACTCTTCCCTGTGCTCACCTTGTCTTCTCACAGGAGTTCTTCCTTGAAGATGGGCTTTAGGCTTCTTCTATATTGTCCATAGTGCTGAACAATACAGAAGTGCCAGTCATTTAATATCTATTTACTAGTTCAGTAAAATCCAAGATATTACTAACTAGCTACCTTTGTGTCTCATATATCATTCTCCTTAATTTTAGATTATTCCATAAATAAACTATCCAAAGCTAAACATATCAAAGTTTAAGCAAATAAGAGGCTGCTTTTAACAAAAGATATAAGTGGGGGGTGGGGAGGGACAAACTGGGAGACTGGGAATTACATAAACATTAATGTAACAGTAAGGACCTACTGTATAGCACAGGGAGCTCTACTCAGTACTCCATAATGGCCCATATGGGAAAAGACTCTAAAAAAGAATGGATATGTGTATAACTGATTCACTTTGTTGTACACCTAAAACACAACACTGTAAATCAACTATACTCCAATAAAAATTTAAAAATAAAACAAACAAAACCCCCCAAAGATATAAATAATGTTGTCAGTGGAAGAGAAAACAGTGTATTAAGATTTAAGACAATGAAGGTAAATCATTTACTTTCTTCATGCCTTAGTCTACTATGGATTCTGCAAGGCAATTACATAAAGTCAAAATAACTGAGAAGGAAAATCGTAGTATTAATACTAACCTGAAAGTATGGACAAGATTTTTAAGTTGTGTGTAAATATCTCCTAATGTAATCTGAAGAGGTCCCAAAAGTCCAGGCAATCTGAAAATAAAAAATTTTATTTATTTTTTATTTTATTTATTTATAAAAAATAAATTTATCCTAATATATAATTATGCTGATACATTTAAAAAATATAATTATATAGATACATTTTGGGGGTTCTTGCCTAAGTTTGGATATTTCATAGGTAGGTAACCATGACTCTGAGGTGGAAACAGTTAAGCCAGGTTTAACTGGTAAGAAGTCATAAATAAATATTTCAAAGTAACTCCACACTCTATTTTGTAGTCTATGCTACAGAAAGAGGCACTGAAATGAAAAAATATTTTGGCTGGTATCTATATTCTTGTCTCTTTCTTACCTTTTCACTTTCAAATATTAAACAAATGGAAAGAACACAGGCCAGAGGAATTGCCCTCCAAATGGAGCATTATGGGAATGTGGATTTAATATTTATTAAATCCTTATGGTAAGGTAAAAACTGGTACATTTCTAGAGAGCAATTTGACAATATATACTAACATTTTAAATGCAGACACTGTTTGACCCAACAGTTTTAATCAATACTATACAAAATTTATCCTAAAGAAATAATCAAACATAAAAAAAGACGGTTATTGGAGAAGTATTTTAGTAGTGAAAAACTGGCAACAAATGTGTGTCAGTAGATGGTTATATAAATTATGATGTAATTATAAAATAAAACCTTTAAAATATCATCAATCTATATATTTTAATGTGGAAAGATATTCATGATAAATGTTAAGTAGAAAATGCACACGAAGTTGTCCCATTTTTTATAAAACCATACATAATACAATTGTATATCACACATAGTATATATCAAGCATGTCATTTTCTCTAGGTTTAGACTATAACAGATGGAACCAAAGGGAATGAATATACACACATCATATATATCACATATATGCCAGAGATGAACATCAAAATATTAATAGTAATTACTGTGATTACAGTGATTTTCACTTCTTTAATTATATCATTTTGCACAGCCTAACCCTTCTGGAATAAGCATGTATTACTTAAAAAAAATTATATAAGTTTAAAACATGTTCCAAAATACAGAAAAAATAATAACCCCTCATTTCTATTCCCAGATTTAGCCTCCCAATATTTTGCTCCATTTGCTTCATTTTTCCTTTTTTTTTTTGCGGTATCTTCAAGTAAACCATGTCCTTTGTTTGACCCCTAAATTACTCTTTATGTATCTAAATACAAGTGCATTTTTGTATAAAACCATAATAAAATCATATTTAACCAATAACAGTTCCTTAATATCATCTAATACCCAGCGCATAGTTCACTTTCTTTGATTCTCTAAAATAAATTTTTTGTATAATTGGTTTCTTCCAATTAGAAACCAGAAAAGGTCTTACTTTTATAATAAAGTGTTAACTTTCATAATGAGAAAAATAATTAACTGCTTTCATAAACAATGAAACAAAAAAAACCCCTATATCACTATTATTTTGTTTTCAGTATTCTTTGTGCTTCTCCTTCTTTTAATTATTCTACCTCTTCTTAGATTTAGTTGTCACCCGAATATTAATAACTTGGTATTTTTTAGTAAGGTTCCTTTTGGGATCTCCTGTTGCAGCTAAAACCCATAAGGGATAGAATTCCTTCAGTGACATGGCTGTGTGGTCTTAAATTTAAAAGTGGGTACTTTCATTAGCTAAAAAGTCTAGAAAACCATTTTCACCTAAACCTTTACCTATTAATTACATACTAGCATAGTTAATCTATCCCAACTTTGAGAACCTATGTAACTAAAATGAAGGATTGATACCTTTTTATCCTAAGTCAGACAGCTGGTAACTTATATTGTTATATAAATTAAATTTTAACAGAAACATATGTACAAGTATGAAGAATGGAAAAAAGGCAAAACAGATTATATATGAAGTCTTAACACATAACAAGCATTCAATAAATATTAAACACTTATTTAAAATGTAAACTTTAGAAAAGTAAGCTGTTCAAAATACTATGGCTGCTAGAAAAGGCCTTTTAATCTTTGTACTACTACAGAATTAAGGCTTCTTCATGTGCACAACACCTTAAGTAATGCGTGAAAAAACCGTTCTGTCTTTTCTGCTGAAGAGAAAAATGCAAGTTGAAAAGTTCAAGACATCCGTCACATCTCTGGAAAAAAGATTTTCAAGCTCCTTTTGAAAGAGAAACCAAGACTGCAATTTTCAAATGTCATTTATGACTGGGCTAATTACAAGAACAACAATTTCCACTACGGGAAGCTCAAAACTAAAGTGCAAAACTCAAGCTTCTGAGTGTGAAATGGTTCTCTGAATATGCATATACACCGAGTAAGTCAATAAACCATTAAACCTTTATAAAATCTTATCCACATGTGAAACTGATGACACATTTACCACAAATCAGTATTTAAATGGGTCCAGCTCTGATATTTTTTTCCCTGACTTCACTGGATTATTGAATGGAAGTGAGGTAGTTTGGTTTTCTAGTCCCATAATCTCAACTTTTGTCTTTATTATGTGTCTCTGTCTTCAGCACAAAACAATTTCAATATGCTTTGGCAGAACACCTTAAAGATGCAAGTTTCTCAGGTGAAGAAATCCATGTCAACTTTATGTATTATTTTTCAAAATTAAAAAATCAAGGATTACAACTACAACTTATAAACCCACAAATATCAAATTGATTTTTAGATATTATAAAAATGGAATGATAATTACATACTTACACTTTATTCAATTTTTCAAGTACGATGCGTTTTCTGATCTGGTTCTGAGAACTTGAATCTATCAGTGGAAAGGTGGGATCATGCTGAATCACATTTTTAAACAAAGCAAAATAAAATCATAAATTTATATTCTTTCTTTGATAATAACACATTAAAACACAAAAGTTTATACCTATGATATGGAAGACTAAAAATGAGACTTCAGAAGCAGAAGATTTAAATTTGAGTATCCACTTAGTCAGCAGGCTGGTGTGAACTTCCTTGATCATCTGCCCTCTTTTGAGAGCCTTTTCTCATCTGTATAATAGGGATACTAACACATGTTGAAAATGTATAGAACAAGACTTTATAAAATGCTAAATGTCATATAAATGTAGGAGATTAAAGCACTAAAACTATCAAATACTATAAATATATTTTGGGAAACTCCAATTCTAGAAATGGCAGACAAGATAATTCAAACCACTCTTCTTGCGGAGAACTGAAAAAGAGAACAAATGTGGGAAAAAACCCACATTTGTTTGAAAGAATCAAGAGAGCTAAGTAAGACGGTAAAGAATTATGGTCTGAGATTTTGGAGAAAGTAATTCCAGAGAAGGCACTGACTAATTCTAGAAGAGGCAATTTAGATACTGAGAACCTAAGCATCAAAGTTTGGGGCATGCCAAAAAGGAAGAGGTACTGTCAACCTTCCCTGAACTTGAGACCAATGAGAATGAATAGGAAACAGCCTCGCTGCTGCAGGGACTGAAGCCCAGCTTCAAATCACCTTGATCACTGACTGGATGAAAGTGATTTGGGACGGCTGCAAAGCTGCCAGAAGCAAACACAAATCTGCTCTAGACGAAGATAACATCAGCCTAGGTTTCAAGTTATCTCTGTAATTTTTTATTATATGATGTTTGCCACATAAAATAGGACAATATGACCATAATCTGAAACACAAGTTCATAAAATCAACCCTAAAGGAAATCCATGTAATGAAACTATCAGCCTTATTTAGAATAACTATGCTGAATATATTAAAAAAAATGACAAGATGAAAAATTTTAGCAGAGAATGGGAAACCGTATAAAACAAAGAAATGAAACCCCTAGTAACTGAAAAATATAGTATTTAAAAGAACTCAATGGATAGATTTAATAACACAGTAGAAAGGACTGAAAAGAGAATATTCATTTGGAAAATATCCAGAATGAAACGTAGTCACACACCTCTCCCTTTCAGGGGTAATGCAAAGTGTAGGAGAATATAAAAGACAGAAGATACAGTGAAAAAGACTAACATATCTGCAATTGGAGTACCAGGTAGAGAGGAAAACGAAAATGGGACAGAAACAATACCTGAAGAGGTAATACCTGAGAATATTCCAAAACTAATGAAAGAAATCACAGATTTAAGTATGTAACAGTCAAAATAATAAATACAAATAAAATCACATCTAGGCAAAGCAATAAAAAACTGATGGTAATCACGGGGACAAAAAGAAAAAAACAAAATCTTAAAAGTAGCTAAAGGAAGAAGGTATTTTCAAATAAGAGAAAAAAATAGAGGCCAAAAGACAATGAATATGTATTTTTAGTGGGCTGTAAGAAAATAACTGCTAATTTAGAATTTAATGTCCAGGGAAATATCTTTCAAAAGTGAAAGTAAAATAATTTCCTGATAAATAAAACTGGGAAGATTCATCATTAGCAAACTGGCACTAATGAAATAAAAGGATATTCTTCAGGCCCACGGTGAATGTTCCCGGATGAAAGAATAGAAATGCAGAAGACATAAAGAACAGTAAAAGAGTAATTAACTGGGCAAATCCAACTCAACATTGATTATAAACAATCTTGTAGGATTTAAAAATACAGAGAGAATAAAAGTGCACAACAGTATGAGCATGTTAAGCTGAGTGGGTAAATGTAAGTTTCTAAGGTACTAACTGTCCAGGAAGCAAAGTATTAACTTATATTAAATTTTAGTAAGACACAGATTCAAGTTTTAATCTAGGGAAACCAATTAATGATTAGTAAAAGAACATATAAAAACAAGCAAACAGAGGACAAAAAAATGGAATAATGATACTGGATCCAAAGAAAGAAAGGAGAGAAAGAACACAGAACAGATGGGACATGCAGAAAGCAACAAGTGAGATGGGAGATTTAAACCTAAATATATCAATTATGACATTAAATGTAAATAGACTAAATTCTTCACACAAAGGACAGAGATTATCAGTCTAGGCTTTTTTTTAAGATAGTCCTTAAAAATACTAATGAAAGAATGCTAATGTCAAAGTAGATCTTGTAAGACCAAAATTAAATAAATAAATGTAGAGAAAAATTACTCCGTATGTTAAGAGGTTTGATTTACCAAGAAGACATGACAATGTCACATTTACACCTAAGAACATGGTCTCAAAGTATTAAAATTCAGAAAACTAAAGGGAAAAATAATCTATAATTATGGCAAGAAATCTTGACCAACCTTTCCCATCTTTCTCAGTAACTTATGGAATAAGCAAACAAACAAACAAGAAAGAAAAGAAAAATCAACAGTGCTTCTCAAACTGTAATGTGCACACATTTCCCCAGAGAGAAATAAGAACTCTGACTGATATTCCCCACCATAAACAAAAATCAATTCCAGATAAATTACAGACCTAAATGTTAAAGGAAACACAACAAAGCTTCTAGAAGATGAAATAATCCAAGCTAAGAAAAGATTTCTTAAAGAAGTCACTATGGGAACAATTAATAAACTGGGTTCAAGACACCATTAATAAAAATGAAAAGGAAAATCTCAGTGGAAGATATTTGTAATACACAAAAATGTGTTTGAATTCTGCACACAGAATTCCTACAAATCAACAAGAACTCCCTCCCCAGCACCCCATATTCAAACAGATGAATAGAAAAAAGGACAAGAACGGGTATGTCACAAAACAAACTATCCAAATGGCCAATAAGCAGAAGAAACAGTGCTCAACTCAATCATCAGAGAAATGTACTATAACCTAAAAGCAATACCATCAGAATGGTGAAAAGTAACAATATCAAGTATTGGTGAGAATGCAGAATCATGGAAACTGTCATAGATAGCAGAAAATACAAAGCAGAACCATTTTGGAAAACTGTTTGGCATTAACTAGTACAGTTGCATATATGCATACATTATGACCCAGAAATTCTAGTCCTAGATATATACCCAACAGAAATGCATACACATTAAGAGATATATATATACACAAAAAAAGTTCATAACAGCATAGTTCTTAATAGTTCCCCAAACTGGAAACAGCCTACTCATTAACATTAATAAATTGTGGTATATTTATATAATGGAATACCATACAGCAATAAAACTATGAATTACAACTATATGCAACACAAACATACATACTGGTTTGTTTTTTTTTTTGGCTACACTGTGTGGCTTGTGGGATCTTAGTTTCTCAACCAGCGATCGAATGCTGGCCCTTGCAGTGAAAGTGCCAAGTCCCAATCACTGGACTGCCAGGGAATTTCCAAGGGCTTCCCAGGTGGCGCTAGTGGTAGAGAAGTGAAGTGAAGTTGCTCAGTCGTGTTTGACTTTTTGCGACCCCGTGGACTGTAGCCTACTGGGCTCCTCTGTCCATGGGATTTTCCAGGCAAGAATACTGGAGTGGGTTGCCATTTCCTTCTCCAGGGGAACTTCCCGACCCAGGGATTGAACCTGGGTCTCCTGCACTGTAGGCAGACGCTTTACTGTCTGAGCCACAAGGGAAGCCTTGTGGTAGAGAACCCGCCTGCTAATGCAGGAGACATAAGAGATGCAGGCTCAATCCCTAGGTGGGGAAGATCCCTAGAGAAGGGCATGGCAAACCAATCCATTGTTCCTGCCTGGAGAATCCCATGCACAGAGGAGCCTGGGAAGTTACAGTCCATGGGGCTGCAGAGAGTCAGACATGACTAAAGTTATTTAGTACATATAGCACAATGTTGCATAAAATAAATTATATACAGAGTTAATTTATTTACATATAGTTCAAAATTGGGAAAACTATGTTATTATAATAGTCATTAACTCTGGAAAGAGGTAATGATTTGTAGGAGACATACTGGAGCTTCTGGTTTACTCAAATTTTGTAGCCTGAGTAGTGATTACACTGGTATATTCACTTATGATAATGCAATGAGCTGTACACTTACAGTCTGTGTTACAGCCTCGTGGGCTACAGTCCATGGGGTTGCAAAGAGTCGGACACAACTGAGTGACTTCACTTTCTTTCTCAGAGAAGGCAGTGGTAACCCACTCCCGTACTCTTGCCTGGAAAATCCCATGGATGGAGGAGCCTGGTAGGCTGCAGTCCATGGGGTCTCTAAGAGTTGGACATGACTGAGCGACTTCACTTTCACTTTCAGTGAAAGAGGTTTAAAAACAGAAGCAGTCAAATTTAGGGATTAATTTTTTCTTCTTAAGGCTTATAAGCATAAAAATGATACAGGCATAAAAGAATATATAACTGAATGACAGAGATCAATGTTTTTCCAAGCTTCATGTAAAATTTACGGATGCTGTCTAATAATACAAGTATACTGTTGGGGTAGGTAACATTCTATACAAATATAAGAAATTTCTAAATTTTTTACTTTATTACTTTTACCCTCGTTTTAAATCTCCAAGGTGTCGTTTAATTTATAGCCATATTTACTCAGAAATGTTTAGTAACAAACTTCTGTGCTAACAACAAGGTTATCACCTATTTGTCTTCATGTCAAATTACTTCATTTCCCAAACTACACATCAACCAAAATAGGATAATTAAAATATTATCCCGTTAAATCTCAGTGGCATACATCACTTTCTACATATAACTACTTACATATAACTGAGTACCAATTATATGTCAGGTACTGCGATAAATGCTTTATATTCATTACTTTTAAAACTCATAACACTTGAGCAAGGGAAGCCATTTATAATCCCATTTACAGATAAGCAATTAGACTCAAGAGACTAAGTTTTTATACAGCTGTAAATGACAGAGCAGATAACCAAATCTAGGTTTACCCACGAAAAAGGCAATGGCACCCCACTCCAGTACTCTTGCTTGGAAAATCCCATGGACGGAGGAGCCTGTTAGGCTGCAATCCATGGGGTCGCTAACAGTCGGACACAACTGAGAGACTTCATTTACACTTTTATGCATTGGAGAAGGAAATGGCAGCCCACTCCAGTGTTCTTGCCTGGAGAATCCCAGGGACGGGGGAGCCTGGTGGGCTGCCGTCTATGGGGTCACACAGAGTTGGACACGACTGAAGTGACTTAGCATAGCATAGGTTTACCCAAATGTGCTCTTTCCATTTTCTCCTATGTCCTCTATTTTCCCAATACGTCTCCTCTACTAAGTCATTTTCATTCATATTTTAAGTGAGCATGCTTTCCAAATATTAACCAAATATTTCACTATTCAATTCACAAATTTACTCCCATAAATGTCCAGAGTCCCACTGGAAATAAAACACAAAGATACACAACCTATGTAGAAATCTGAAAGCATATACACCAACAAAGAAAAAAGAAGTCTTTTCAGAGTCTAGACAGTCTATGAAAACTAGGTTTTAAAGAAAACTTTGTCCCACAATTCTAGGCTATTTCTACATTAGCGAAAAAAGGTTAAATATTCATGAAAATTTTTTAGGACAAACTTATTTTGAAAATAATAATGCTATTACTGGGCTTCCCTTGTGGCTCAGTTGGTAAAGAATCTGCCTGCAATGCAGGAGACCCTGGTTCGATTTTTGGGTTGGGAAGATCTGCTGGAAATGGGATAGGCTGCCCATGCCAGTATTCTTGGGCTTCCCTTGTTGCTCAGCTGGTAAAGAATCTGCCTGCAATATGGGATCCCTCGGTTGGGAAGATCCCCTGGAAAAGGGAAAGGCTACCCACTCCAGTATTCTGGCCTGAAGAATTCCATGGACTGTATAGTCATGGGGTCACAAAGAGTCAGACACGACTGAGCGACTTTCACTTTCAATGTCAATACTGGAGATGGCAATTTAAACCAAATGATTAAGGGACTCTTCTTTCTTAAATTCTTTCAGTACTTTTCTTCCTGCTCCAAGATTTACTATGGTGATTGCTCATGTATTAGCAGTATGGAAAAATCAAAATCATTAAAGGACTTCCCTTGTGGTCCAGTGGCTGGGACTCCACACTTCCAATTCAGAGGGGCTGGGTTTGATCCCTTGTGAGGGACCTAGATCCCATATGCTGCAACTATGAGTTTGCATGCCGCCAACTAATAAAAAAAGATCCCCGCACACCACAACAAAGACTGAAGATCCTACATGCCGCAGCTAAGACCTGGTGCAGCCAAATAAATCAATATTAAAAAAAAAAAATTGTCATTAAGACATACCTCTTCTGAGTCTTGTGATTTGGTGGTTTCTTCATTCAAAACATATCGTCCTCTATAAAACTCCCTGATCCTTAAATTTAATGTTTCAGTTTCTTTTTTCAAGTTCTCATAACTTGGCAGTGGTTTAATGGCTGTATCTGAGGCTCTAAATGGTAAAGACTCATCCAAGCTGTTCAACTCCTGCAGGGCAGGGGAATGACTATCTGGATCAGAGTTCATATCATCTTCATCAAGTTCTTCTTCTTTAACCAGAGGGGTTGAGGAGGATTTTAGACATACAGATGCATAATTCTGGCCATACAAAAACCTCAAAGT
This sequence comes from Bos taurus, assembly GCF_002263795.3. NCBI lineage: Eukaryota > Metazoa > Chordata > Mammalia > Artiodactyla > Bovidae > Bos > Bos taurus. The sequence goes on from NC_037330.1 coordinate 51,090,778, forward strand.
TTCTTCTGTCTTCCACTCAATCAAAGTCTCTTTCAGGGCTTTAAGTAAGTTTGCCTTTGCAATTTCAGGGCACACCTGCAATGAACTGGAAGCTGACCCAGAAACTTGGTTTGATTTGGCAAATTTCCTCTTAAAATGTTCAGCACTTTTCTTACTTATGCCTACAAGAGTTACTTTTGAACTACTGTATTTAATATCAGAAATTTCTGAAGCTTCTAATTTTTTTTGCAGAGAACTATTTGAAGAAATCTGTGTATTTACATTCTGTAAAGGAAGTTCACAAGCAGTAGCTTTCTCCTGATTATCTAATCTGCAATTGCCTAACTGCTCAATGACATCTACTACTGTTTGCTCTTTGCTTTCATGCTGAGAGTTAACTTTTTGACCAGCTTTCTTTTTCATTATGCTTTTTTCGTGCAGCTGTGGCCTTGTTGCATTTGGTCTGTTTCCTGGTAGAATGGAGGAAACAAAGTCTTGCTCATTATCACTGCTACTATCACTATGACTGCTAGAAGAACTAGATTCATAATGCTTCTCAAAATGGCCAGGACTGTCAATATCTGATGTTTTAATGGCTTTGCTGCATAACTGTATTTCTTCTCCAGAAGGACCACTGTTGAGAGAAAGAAATAAAAACTGTAACACAGAAACAAAATGTCCCAGAAAATTTGTACTTTGTAACTTTCAAGATAAAAATTTTATTCCCTAGGCAAGGCTTTATTTATAGGCTAATATTTACCTAGGCCTATATATACACACACACACATTTCAGAAGAAAGCTATAATTCTGTAATTTCTCTACATCATATCTGATATAGTTCTCTTTCCATCTTCTTCCCTTATCTTTTCTCCTTAATTATTTTAAAAGTGTTTTAAGAGTTGAGCAAAAAGAAGAAAAACAAAACAAGAAATCAAACCGTATCTGCAAACAAAATCCCACAAACTAACACTCAATAATTTCATCCCACTGAATTATTTTGAATTTTGCTCACTCCAATTCTGTAATGAATCCATAGTTTTTTTTTCTTTTAAGGTTTCTGATAACTTCATTACTGGTTTCTCAAAAAAAAAAAAAATACTGTAGGAACTCTGTTCAGATTTTGAATATTTAAAAAAAGATGTTTAAGCATTTTCCAATTCTGGCTGATAGTTATGTAGAAAATTGCATTAAATGAAAAATATAAGAAAGTCATAGCAAAAGAAAAAGTTGGCAAATCAACATTAATCAATGAAAGATACTTGAAAGTCCAGAATTAAGACACAAGGATAATAATTAAAGACAACAGTTTTCCCTTTGACTATGTTACTTTAATTTTTAGATTAGGTTTATAAAAGATTAAAAAATATGAACGAGTAAAGGCAAAGAGAAGTGTTGTCTATACAAACGAGAAAGATGAGGGGAGGAGATCAATTACCCTTAAGCAAATGCACAAATGAGAACTTTAAAAGGTCAGGATGGGAAGGATTCTGGGTCAAGAAGTACTGCAAGAGTCATGAAAGGGTATACAGGAAATCTCTACTTTTCACACAATTTTTCTGTAAACTGCTCTCCAAAAACTGGCTATTCCAATTTTTAAAAAGGTTTTTAAAGTGAAATAAAGTAATTCAGCAACAAAAAAGCATGCTTGGGGAAAGTATAAAAGAAGAATAAAAGCAGAGTTGAAAACAAGGTTCTGGATAGAAATGGAGAAAAAAAGATAGTAAGTTTATTCAGTATCAGGTAACATTTTTAAAGTTAGAATTTAGCCTAGACAGTCATGGTCTACTGTAACTGAAGTACAATTTCAAAAAACTTAGAATAACTGAATTTTCATGTACACTTTCTCTCGGAATTGTAAGGTAATTACATTTTTCTATACTATTTCAAACCCATAAATTGAAGATTTATATCAATTAAAGAGTATCTAGCTTGTGCTCAATTCCATATAACTAAGGTAGTGATTAATAACCAGGAAAATTTACTCTGGAAGATAAAAGGGTATGTTTTGAGAGAAGATCGTGGCTGGGCAAGCAATGTCACTAGGAAAGTTTAGGAAAAAATACAACTTGGAATTTCTATTAATGCTTTAAACACTCTTTCAAATAATTAAATAGCTGATACATTAATGTTTGAAATTCTACAAAATAAGGCTATAAAAACCTTTCAACAAATGTAATTGGCACAATTTGGTTGACAAAGAAGCACAGTGTTTCAGATGGAAGCTGTATTTGTGTCGTATTTCAACAGGTTCAATTAGACTTCCTTGGTAGGAACAGCTGTACAGTAAATCATACAGATCAAACACATCATCTTACCATCACAAAAGAAAAAAAGCTGTACAAGGCAAATATTTCTTTGTGTGGGCTAGAATGGGCACTTACATAATGCACCAGCACAGGAAGTCCAAGAGTTCATATCACCTGGGTTACTCTTAATGTTTCTATTAACATGAATATACAGAAGGTAAGTGATACTGATTCAACCATACCTTTGTCCATCCTGTAGCAGCTGAAAATCAGGATGTCTGTGACAAGAACACAGGAATAAAAAATTGAAAGCACCTGATATGTCAAACACTTAAAGGTGGTTCATTATAACCACTTTGGACAGAAAATATAACAAAAAGCAAACAGTTCATATAAAAATTTTTAAGAAAAAATATTAAATGACAACATATTGTAAAACTCATCTACAAGAAATCTGGATTAATCTTTTTTGTCCAAAATTTTCTCATATTTCTGGACTAAGTTCCACAAGCCCAAGAGTTTCCCTGACTAACCTGCTAAAGTAAATCTCTCCCTTCTCTAAATTTTAGTCATCATTGTCTTTACAGTTAATACACATTAATCATGTACTCTTCTATGACCTAATACAGAAATTTTATCTTAAGTGTCTTACTTTTCATATGTTTAAGTCTAGTTTCTTCTAGACTACAAGACTTTTTGCCCTAATTGATAAAGCAGTTGTACTGCAGCATTGTTGTGAGGTATGTAGGTCAGGTGGTTTAACTCTAGGAAAGTTTTGCCTTGTAATATCAAAATCACATTTAGCTAGGCATCAAGGATATCAAAAACAGGAGGAAAAAGTTCTTACAAAGCCAAGTACAAAAGGAACAAATACAACAGCAAATGAGTTCAAGAGAACATGAAAAGTCTGTAAAGTACTACAGAAGTACTCAGAAAAAGTACATCCTAAAAACTACATATTCAAAGAAGAACTAAATAAATGGATCAGTATTCTACATACTTACCAACAGATTCAGTATTGTCAAGGAGTCAGTTCTTCTCAACTTGATCTACAGATTCAATGCAACCCCAATCAAAATCCCAGCAAATTATTTTATGGATATCGACAAACTGATCCTGAAGTTTTTATGGAGAGGCAAAGACCCAGAATAGCTAACACAATACTAAAGAAGAACAAAGTTGGAGAATGACACTTCCTGATTCCAAGACTTACTATAAAGCTACAGTAATCAAGACAGGGCAGTGTGGCACTGGTGAAAGAAGAGACAAAAAAGATCAGTGGAAAAAAACAGAGAGGCCAGAAGCATCCCACATGGATACAGTCAACTGATTTTTAACAAAGGAGTAAAGGTAACACAATGGAGAAAATTTAGTTGTTTCAAAAAATGATGTTCCACATGCAAAAAAATTATTCTAGACAGAGACCTTATACTCTTCACAAAAATTAACTCAAAATGGATTACAGACCTAAACGTAAGATGCAAAACTGTAAAACTCCTAGAAGATTACACAGGAGAAAACCTAGATGACTTTCTAGATACACACCAAAGGCATGATCCATGAAAAAAGAATTGATGAGTCAGACTTTATTAAGTTCTGTGAAAAATACTGTCAAGAGAATAAAAATATAAGACACAGACTAGGAGAAAACATTTGCAAAACACAAATTTAATCAAAGACTGTTATCCAAAATATCAAAGCACACTTAAAACTCAACAAGAAAACAAACTCAATTAAAACATGGGCCCAAGACCTTAACAGATACCTCACCAAAGAAGATAAACAGATGATAAATAAGTATATGAAAAGATGTTCTACACCACAGTTCATCAGGGAAATGCAAATTTAAAAAATAATGGAAAAACAAACAAAACAAAGAGACATCACTATACATCTTTAAGAATAACCAAAATTCAGACCATCAATAAGATCAAAAAGTCTGAATGTTTGTGTCCCCTCATCACCAAATTCATATGTTAAATCCTAACTCAGTGTGACAGTATTAGGAGGTGAGCCCTTTGGAAGTGATTAGGTCACAGGGGAAAATCTTTCTCCAATGGGATTAGTGTCTTTATAAGTGAGGCCAAAGAAATCCCTCTCCATCCTACCACATGAGGACAAAACCAGAAGTCTTCAACCCAGAAGAGGCCCTCACCCAATCACACTGGCACCCTGATCTCAGATTTAAAATCTCTATAGCTGTGAGAAGAAATTCTTCTTGTTTATAAGCTACCCAGTCCATGCCATTTTGTTGTATCAGCCTGAACAGACTAAGACATGCACCAAAGAGCTCCCCAAAGAAGATATACAGATGGCACACAAGCATATGAAAAGACGCCCTACCTCATGTGACATCAGAAGTGCAAATAAAATAATGAGATATTACTGAACACCTATTAGTATAGCCAAAATCCAGACAGAGCACTAACACTATCAAATACTGGTAAGGATGTGAAGAAAAAGAAACTCTCATTCATTGCTGGTGGGAATGCAAAATGGTACAGTCACTTTGGAAGACATCTTGGAGACATCTTACAGAAACTAAACATATTCTTTACCACACAATCCAGAAATCATACACAGTGGTATTTATCCAAAGGAGTTGAAAACTTATGTCTACACAAAAACCTGTATGCTATGCTTACAGTAGCTCTATTCATATGTCAAAACTTGGAAGCAACCAGGACATTCTTCAGTAGGTAAATGGATAAATTCTATAGTAAATTCAGACAATGAAATTTTATTCAGTGCTAAGAAGAAAAGAGCCATCAAATTATGAAAAAACAGGGAAAAAATTAAATGTGTTAAGTGACAGAATCCAGTTTGAAAAGGCTACATACTATATAGGACTCCAACTATATGACATTCTGGAAAAGGTATAACCACTGGGACAGTAAAAAGATAAGGGGTTACAGAAGTTTTAGAGTAGGAGATGAACAGGTAGAACACAAAGGATTTTTAGGGCTATAGAACTACTCTGTATGATAGTATAACGGTACCTTCAAGTTATTATACATCTGTCCAAACCCCAAATGGTTCAATACCAAGAGTGAGCCCTAGTGTAAACCATGGGTGTGGGTGATAATGATGTGTCAATGTAGGCTCATCTATGTATGCTCACTTTGATGGGGGATACTGATAGTAGGGGAAGTTAGGCATGTGTGTGGGCAGGGGCTTTATGGGAAAATCTCTGTGTCTTCCTCTCCATTTTGCTGTGACCCTAAAATTGCTCTAGTAAACAAAGTCAGTTAATAGAAAAAAAAAAAAAGAGTACATACAAGGAAATAGATGTGCACTAAAGAGAAACTAAGTCACTGAACATAAACTCCATTTAAAAGGAAAAACAGGGCTGCAATGAAGGTAATAGTGCCAAGAATTTCCGTTTTAAAAAGCGAAACTAAATGGATATATGGAACTGGAAGTCATTTCAGTTATGACATTTAAAGGCTGCCAATCAAAAACATCAGAGTTGCAAGTATTTTTCTATATAATTAAACATCACAGCATCAATCATATAACTATTGCCTAGATAATCCATTCATCTTTTGTTTAGCATACAAGGCACTGCAGGGGATGGATTCATTGGCAATCCTCTCCTTAGTTATGGGAGGCACTGCTAGCTGATTAAGGCATTCTTTCCCATTACACATCTAAGAACCACCCATCAGCATACATTCCTGTTCTAGAGATTCCCCTACAGTTCAGAAATTCCCCCAAGACCAATAATAAAAAATTCAGAAGACAAAATAAGGCAATAATCAGAGAGTTCCCTGAGAATAAAAATTTAATCTATTCTTTCCTTTCCTTAGTCCTTCAGCAATCATCCAAATTATTCTGTTTACCCTGCTTCTTCCCACTCATGAAAACTCTAGTCACAGGAGCTACCTTGGTTTGGTGTTACTCAAAGAAAACAAATGACACTGCTTGGATGGTGACAAGTCTTGACTTCTCCAGTGCATATTTATAACTCCCATTAAGAGCTTTTTTAGCATACTAAATAATATGCTAACGTCTACAACAGAGTGTTTTATTGCCTGTTGACTACTTCCTCCCACTTCCATTTGTAGTTTTCTCATTCTTCCTATCCCACATCCTCGACCGAGTCTTCTAGGCTAAAATTATCAAGGTCCAGTACCATGCAGCTGTCTGGCATTTGGTCCTACACCGGGATCTGAGTATCAGTGTAGGGAAAAAAAATGTGTATAGACACAGTGATTCTCAACTAGATTCTTGTTCTAACTAAATGGCTAACCTGTAAATACAGGGTATATTCCATCATTCAACAAATTCCTCCAAAAATAAAATTCTGAAATATTATACATGTGGACTATTCTGGGTATGTTAAATAATACAAAGAATAAGTTCCTATTTTTAAGGACATTACAATTTAGTAGGAGGAAAATGCACATTCTAAGAGATTTACAAGTAACCATCCTCATGAGAGGAGAAGGCAGTGGCACCCCACTCCAGTACTCTTGCCTGGAAAATCCCATGGACGGAGCCTGGTAGGCTGCAGTCCATGGGGTCGCTAAGAGTCGGACACGACTGAGCGACTTCACTTTCACTTTTCACTTTCATGCATTGGAGAAGGAAATGGCAACCCACTCCAGTGTTCTTGCCTGGACAATCCCAGGGACGGGGGAGCCTGGTGGGCTGCCGTCCATGGGGTCGCACAGAGTCGGACACGACTGAAGTGACTTAGCAGCAGCAGCAGCATCCTCATGAGAATGATGTGGCTACTACTATCATCCCACATTACAGATAAAAAGACTGAATATTGAAAGACTAAGCAGCGTGCAGAAAGTCACACAGCTAGTAAGTGGTAAACCCAGGTATCAAACCCAGCCAGCATGGCTCACAAGAACTATACTCTTGCGTCGTATAATTCAACAGAATATGTAATAAGTACCGTGAGAGAGAGATGAGTTGCTACAGGAAATTAAGAGAAGAAAGAAAAACTTCCTGCTGAGCCAATGATGACAAGCTTCAGATTCAGCTGTGCCTCTAACGAACAATAAAGTTTATACGTAAAGGCGTTTGAGGTGAATCCTATGGATTTTACAGGGAGGTTTTTTTTTTTCCTTTCCACTTTTTATTTCTGGACCGGTTGTTAATTTCTTTTTAAATTTTAAAAAATTTTTTAATTGAAGGATAATTGGTTTACAGAGTTTTGTTGTTTTCTGTCAAACCTCAACATGAATCAGCCAGAGGTATACATATATCCCTTCCCTTTTGAACTTCCACAAACCTCTCCCTTTTTTCTCTTTTGGTAAGTTACCAAGGTTAAATCTAGCCTATTTCTTAAAAAAAACTAACACACATATACGCACACATAGAAAACAACTCTGTCCTTGAGCCATACAACCTCTCCCCTTTCACTGACAGACTTCTTTAAAGAAGTCTACACTCATCACTTCCAATTCAATTATCTCCTATTTAGTCCTCAGCCCTCTACCTCCTGACATCTGTATGTATGCATTACTTTACTAAAATGACTCTTGCTAAGATCACAAATAACCATAGGGCTGCTAAATCTAAAGAATAATTTTCAGATTTTTTTTTTCCTTTTCAGAGTAGAGGAAGAAGAATTAGAACAAAAGGAAGGGTCTGAAAGAGGAAGAAAATGGGAATAAATCATAAAGCAAGGCCTTGGTGAGAGGAGAATAGAATCAGTAACATACAAGGTACTATACTAGCAACGAGGAGGCAGAGAAATGACATAGTATATGAAGAAAATAATGGAGATTCTAGTGGATGTCCTCAATCATTTCACTTAAGTGGTAAGTTATATCTACTAGGAGTTGGGGGTGTGGGGCTTCAACATTTAAGGAGAGAAAAGGTCTGAATGTATCAGTCATTAAGAAAGAATAAACATGTGAACACACTGTTGAGACTAGACAGAATCAACTGGAACAGGGCCACAGGAGTGTAGGCTTTGGTGCCAGATACATCTGGATTTAAATCCCAAATCTATATATATTAGCCAAGTGTTCTTGAGTGAGTCGCTAAAGCCTCAGTTTCACCATCCATAAAATGGGTACCAATACTTCCCTAGTATGTTGTGAGGATTGAAATGAGACAGCTTATCTAAAGTGCTAATTGGTCTTATTTGAGACCTTTACCCAATAATCTTGAGGAACAGGGAAAAAAAAAAAGGATGACTGAATTTTGGGAAAGTGGACATGGTTGAAGGCTAAGGGAGAAAGAATCTGGGGTTGTCTGAGAGGATGATGTTACAACCGCTTACCATGGAGCTCAAGAAAACAAATTAAATGAGGGTCTGCCACCCTAGAAGAATAGAGCTAAGGTAGAGACCGGAGGTCAAAATGAGGTCACAAAGCACACTCAGGAGTGACAGCTGTAGATGAGAGAGAGGTTGTGGTCAGAGACGGGAAGCTCTTATTTCAAGATCTTGGAGGCAGAATAGTTCCAAATAAGAATAAGGTCCAAGTATGGCTGAATCAAGGGTAATACAAATGTACACATTATTCTAAATCATGAAGATATTTTAAGAAGTCCTATGAGACATCTCCAGAATTGCAACTTGATATTTTTTGAGAAAAACACTAAGAATTAAAAGAAAACTCAATCTCTAATGAATGAGGAAATTAGCATATACTGAGTGCTTTTTATGCGATAAATGTTTTAAAAATTGTGGTTAAAATATATACATATATAACATAAAACTGACCATTTAACCTGTTTTTAGCAACAGTCCAGTGGTATCAAGTACATTTACATTATTGCACAACCATCACCATCCATCTCCAGGACTTTTTCATTCTCCCACACTTTCTGCTACGTGGTTCCATATATTATATTCTTTGATCCTCACATAACTCTCAACTTTACTTTTATAGATGAGGAAACCGAAGCTCGGAGGGGTAAAGTGATCCTTAAGGGGGTTCCCAAGATCACCACGTGTCTCAAGCAGTAAGATTTGACTTTAGGTCTTTGAAAGTCTAAGTTCTAACATGTTGCCTCTAATTAAAGCCAGAAAAAGCAACCCCCAAAGTTGTGATGAAACCATCTTTACATAACCCCTCCCATAGGAATTCAATATAGTTCATTATTTTCCTCTCTGTTGTTTCAGTTTTCTGACTTCATGTAAAGAAAACTATGTTGAACATTGTTTCTAGATGCTTTAAGAATGAACTTAATACTCTGATTTCCAATCTATAAAAGAGAGAGAGGTACCTGACACTAAAATAAACTAAAATTGAGTTTGATGAGGTATTGAACAAAAGATTCCATATAAAACTTCAGTTTGTTTTTCCTATGAGCTGTTTTAGAAACAAGGCACCAAGTCACATTACTTTCTTTTCTATCTGTTTTAGATGAAATTCAAAAGCTTTTTGTTAGAAATACCATTTTTCTTCAATCTAGGTACCTTCCATTCCCTTCATGTTGTCCTGAGACATTTAATCGAGATAATTTCAACTTTAAAAATAAGTAACCATGTTAAAGAATACTTTCAAGCTGGTTCTCCATAAACATTATTTTCACTAAATTATAAATCAGATGATTAACTGTAACTTTACCAAAGTAAGTCTAAAACTAGAAAAAGCACACCAAAAGACCTTGATGTGTGTTTGTATATATCACTTAGAATATTTGTATTATAAATAAACCAACAGAAGCAGCAGACTGCTATTCCCTCCTGTGGTGGGAATTTTTCAAATATGTTAAAAGCTGTTTCAGAAAGTTTTTAATCTGTCTACCAAGCAACAGAGGTGACTGTTCAGGAAGAGGTTATAGAAGTTGTTCTGCAGAGGTTTTTGGCTTCCGCACCTCTGAGATTATACTGTGTTTATTGCCAAGAAACATGTGTGAAAACCCCCTACGCTGGGCCACATGATGGCGCTTTCAGCTCTGTCAGCATTAACCATTTACCCCAATTTCATCTTTTAAATCAAACTTTGATTCTAAACGTTTGTCCTTCCTCCTTAGCTTTAACTCCTTATTTTTTAATTACAATTTTAGAAGATTCCCTCCTTCAAAGACTTGTCAGAGCCTCCAGTTAACCACAGGATTTATAAATGTAACTATATAGTACTACTACCTGAAGGAGCATGCTGTCTTAGGAACAAAACTGTATGTGGTCTGGTTCTGGCCACCAAGTGAATGAGAATTTTCTAACTCACAACACGAGAAGCCTCACACTGTGTCATACCCAGGCCATCTAGGTCACTGTTTTGTCTCTGACAGGGCATCAGGAGCCCTTCTGTGTAAAGCACTGCTGCTGTCCACGACATTAAAGACACACTCCAGATAGTTTTACCTTAATAAGGAAAACAAGGGAACACAAACCCTCTAAGACCCTTTCTGACTCCAAAGCCTCAATAGAAATATGGAGCTAGAATTCATGAATTTGTCTAAATTTTTCCTAAGCTGCTTTATACATTTTTACTAAGGAGGAAGTGAGTTCATTATGGCACAAAGTAATATTTGATAAATTTTAGGAGATAATATAGGCTTTAGTATTTTAGAATCTGGTGGATAGATTAATATTACTTTTCATAACAATGTAAGAAAAACCAAACTGAGTCAAATTTAACATTCTACTGACAAATGGTAAGATCATGGTGTCTCTGAATATGTAGATTTCAAGTTGTTTGAGACATACTATAAAATATTCTTGGTTTTTATTCATAATATAAAAACTTCAATTCAGTCTTTTATCAGCCTTCTACAAGACTAAAGAATTCTAATTAAAGTCAGTAACTTTTATTCTAAACTCTTAAATGAGACAGACTTCCCTAAAAGGTAGTATATATTTCCCTAGGCTTATGCTGATATTTTAAATTTTCATCATTTTTATAAATGAGACATTTCTTACCCAGAAAACTTTCAACTATAGCAGCAGTGACTGACTTAGAACTGTTAAAACATTAAAATGAAAGGGAACTAAGGTTAAATGCAAGTTTCTACTTTACAAATGAGGAAAATGAGATTCAGTGCTGATAAGACTTTCCTAGAGTAAAACAATACTAAAATCCTAAGCTGGAGTCAACAAAACAGTGCTCTGCAGATCAGGACCAACCAGTTAAGGAGGTTGCTACCAGCATTTCAAAAAAAGCAACAGAGTAGAAAATAACAGAGGCTTTCCATGTAGTGAGGATAAACATTATTTCATAAAACTTTTTGTTCAGTTCTATGTATGTGTTGGATAAGGTAAAATGGTAAAAAATTCTGGAACTTGTTCATGAATACAGAGAACAAACAAGGGGTTGCCAGAAGGGAGACGGGTGTGTGTGTCGATGAAATAGGTGAAGGGGATTAAGAGGTACAAACCTCCAATTTTAAAAGAAATAAGCCACGGAGATGTAAAGTACAGCATAAGGAATATGGTCAATAATACTGTAATAACTTTGTATGGGAACAGATGGTTACTGGACTTATCATGGTAATCATTCCATAATGTATGTAATTATCAAATCACCACTAGTACACCTGAGACTAATATATAATACTGTATGTCAACCATATTTCAATTAAAAAAAGATTTTGGAAGTTATTACAATAAAATATCTAATTCTTTGAGTAGATTTTCAAATTTATTATTTTTAAATTATAATGAAAATAGCAATTAATATTAATAAAATTATAACTTGCAATTATGGTGATACAGCCGTCTATGGGGTTGCACAGAGTCGGACACGACTGAAGCGACTTAGCAGCAGCAGCACCTTATTTATTACAACTCGTTCAAAACTAATAAAAATATCTCTGCATTAAATACTAAATGTTGGCATTTTTTTTTTAAAGCCATTTTTTGCCTTTAAAAGATATACTATGGGGTGTAACATTCATACCTATGTGAACAGACTTTAAAATACATTTCTGTAAAGTTATGTGAACAGACTTTCTTTAAAATACATTTTTGTAAAGCTTATATGTACAATATCTAGACAAGCTTTTTAAGAAAATATTGAATTCCAGAATTCTGATCATTAGCACACATAAAAATACCAAACATTTTTTGTGAAAAAACAGTGACCTCTAGTGGATTAAATAAACTGACATAATGTTTGCCTTTAAGAATTCAGAAATTAAGGTAACACTGATGCATCCAGTTATGAAAAATACTGACATGGTATACGGACAACTACTATGCATAAATAAGGGCTATAGTTACACTATGTACAATGTGATAACTGTGTATTTATAAATTGCTCACTGGTTACTTCCAATCAAGAAAGAATCCTAGCTTTGTTCAGAATCTATAACTAGCTTAAGAAATACACTTATTCTTTCTGATCGTGTGTGATAATGAAGTTGGATTAAATTATCTCTAAGGATCCTTTCAGTTCTTTCATTGTGATCCTTTAATTCATCTTGCATACCAATGCCAGACTAAATTCTATTCAAAAATGTTGAGTGGCTCCTCAGCTCTTGAGTACATCCTACTCCTGTAAGTTTATTTTCTCATCTCTGCTTAAAGTTTTTCATTATGCGGTGTTTTAACCTCACTAACTTACATTATAGGTGCCCATTACAATAAGTCAAATTTGTTTCACTCAAGTGTATTTGTTTTGCTATCCCAATGAGATTTAAACGTAACCACAGAGGTTGGCTTTCACACATGTGTGTGCACAAGCAGACGCATGCATCCTGCTGGGTAGTAAGAGTACACTGCCCTACCTACCTACCTACCTACTTTTATTTTTTGGCCGCACTGTGCAGCATGCAGGTTCTTAGCTCCCAGACCAGGGATGGAACCTGCACCCCCCTGTCCAGCAGAGGGCTGGACAACCAGGAAAGTCCCTACACACTTTAAATGTAAATTAAGTTGGTAAGTTTCAAAAAACCAAGGGCATTTTTATCTTTCATTTTAGTGAGGTGGGGAAGGGTATATAAAGTAGAATTTCAAGAACCATAAATATAAATTGACAGAGCTTCATATTTTGGGAAAAAACTAGGCATTCTGAAGATAGGATGGTAAGATTTTGGGAAAAGGTTAGAGGAAGGAATGTTTTTAAATTAGTTAAAGGAAGTACCAATTTGAAGAAAACAGATGGCAGGAAAGGTGCTTTGATAAACGGTTTTGAAGCAGATATGTGGATGGACTAAAGGAGAACGCTAAGTTCAAGAAGTAGAAAAAAGATCTCTGGAAGCAAAGCTAAGAACTCAAGCAAACATCAGTTTGAACACTGAGAAATGTAATATGTTGCTGTCATTAGAACTGAGGAGGCAATGGCAGCTCTCGTGAAAGAAATTTAGATTGGGTCATTTATTTTTCTGGAGTTGAGCTGTAGGAGTTGCTTGTATATTTTTGAGATCAGTTGTTTGTCAGTTGCTTCACTTGCTATTCTCCAAAGAAGACATACAGATGGCTAACAAACACATGAAAAGATGCTCAACATCACTCATTATCAGAGAAATGTCATGTATTTGCATGTCATACATGCAAATCAAAACCACTATGAGGTACCATTTCACACCAGTCAGAATGGCTGCGATCCAAAAGTCTACAAGCAATAAATGCTGGAGAGGGTGTGGAGAAAAGGGAACCCTCTTACACTGTTGCTAGGAATGCAAACTAGTACAGCCACTATGGAGAACAGTGTGGAGATTCCTTAAAAAACTGGAAATAGAACTGCCTTATGATCCAGCAATCCCACTGCTGGGCATACACACTGAGGAAACCAGAAGGGAAAGAGACACGTGTACCCCAATGTTCATCGCAGCACTGTTTATAATAGCCAGGACATGGAAGCAACCTAGATGTCCATCAGCAGATGAATGGATAAGAAAGCTGTGGTACATATACACAATGGAGTATTACTCAGCCATTAAAAACAATACATTTGAATCAGTTCTAATGAGGTGGATGAAACTGGAGCCTATTATACAGAGTGAAGTAAGCCAGAAAGAAAAACACCAATACAGTATACTAACACATATATACGGAATTTAGAAAGATGCTAACAATAACCCTGTGTACGAGACAGCAAAAGAGACACTGATGTATAGAACAGTCTTATGGACTCTGTTGCAGAGGGAGAGGGTGGGAAGATTGGGGAGAATGGCATTGAAACATGTATAATATCATGTATGAAACGAGCTGCCAGTCCAGGTTTGATGCACGATACTGGATGCTTGGGGCTGGTGCACTAGGACGACCCAGAGGGATGGTATGGGGAGGGAGGAGGGTTCAGGATGGGGAACACATGTATACCTGTGGCGGATTCATTTTGATATTTGGCAAAACTAATACGATTTGTAAAGTTTAAAAATAAAGTAAAATTTTAAAAAAAAATTTAGAAAGAATTATTAAGAGAAAAAATGATAGTTAAAAAGGTGCTTATAACTTTCTAGAAACATTGGACAATGCTACAATCTTTTATCTCCAAATAAGAAAGTCAGGCTGGCAGAGAAATGATGAGCAATTTAGTCTCTATAATGTTTAATTCAATTAACAAAGGCCACACTGTAGTATATTCAACATATTCTAAACCACACAGAATTGGCTCAGCAGGCAAAGGCGTCTGCAAACAAAGGTACTGTCACCAGTACAACTGATGCCAGGTGAACATACAGCAGTGCTGTTACTTGAGCATCCAGTAAGATTATTTAGCATGTATCTTATTTTACCTCAAATAACACTGCTTTGTGTTATAATATTCTCTATCAAACATGAATTACTTGAGACATTATCTCATTAATTTAAGCCTTTGTATAGATATGTAACAATAATTTTTGTTTCCTCTTTAACATTATGGCAACTTTCCTTCAGTAATGAATTCTCTTTCAAATTCAGCAACTACTAAAATGTTATAAATGTTCAAACATTTCTCAAAAGGCAACAACCCATGAGTGTCTATAAACTTTTTTGCTAAAAATGACTCTTTAAATTGGCTTTTTTAAATTTATAAAATATTGTACTGACTTTTAATAAAGATTAAATAAATTAAATAATAAATTATTTAATAAGTTAGAAAACAAAATTAGAAATAAGTAAATTATTAAACTAAATAAATTAGTTCTAATTAATTAAATTAGAACTTTTTAACCTTAGTACATAGTTAAGAACTATGTACAGAGGTTCATAACACTGTACAGGAGGCAGTGACCAAAACCATCCCAAAGAAAAAGAAATACAAGAAGGCAAAGTGGCTGTCTGAATGGCATTACACATAGCTGAGGAAAGAAGAGAAGCAAAAAGCAAAGGAGAAAGGGAAAGAAATAACCAACTGAATGCAGAATTCTAGAGATAAGAAAGCCTTCTTAAATGAACAGTGCAAAGAAGTAGAGGGAAAAAAAAATAGAATGGGAAAGACTAGAGATCTCTTCAAGAAAATTAGAGATACTAAGGGGACATTTCACCTAAGGATGGGCATGTAAAGGACAGAAATGGTAAGGACCTAACAGAAGCAGAAGAGATTAAGAAGAGGTGGCAAGAATGTACAGAATGACTACACAAAAAAGATCTTAATGACCCAAAAACCACAATGAAGTGGTCACTCACCTAGAGTCTGAAGTCAAGTGGGTCTTAGAAACCATTACTACAAACAAGGCTAGTGGAGGTGATGGAATTCCAGCTGAGCTATTTTATATCCTAAAAGATGATGCTGTCAAAGTGCTACACTCAGTACGTCAGCAAATTTGGAAAACTCAGCAATGGGCACACGACTGGAAAAGGTCAGTTTTCACTCCAATCCCAAAAAGGGTAATGCCAAAGAATGTTCAAAATACCATACAATTTTGCTCATTTTGCATGCTAACACAGTTATGCTCAAAATCCTTCAAGCTAGGCTTCAGCAGTGGTGAACTGAGAACTTTCAGATGTACATGCTGTGTTTAGAAAAGGCAGAGGAACCAGAAATCAAATTACCAAGATCCTTTGGATGACAGAGAAAGCAAGGCAATTCCAGAAAAACATCTACTTCTGATTCACCGACTATGCTAAAGCCTTTGACTGTATGGATCACAACAAATTGGAAAATTCTTTCAGAGATGGAAATACCAAACCACCTTACTTTAGAAACCTGTATGTGGGTCAAGAAGCAATGATTAGAACCTTACATGGAACAAATGACTGGTTCCAAACTGGGAAAGGGGTACGACTAGGCTGTATATTCTCACTCTGCTTAATTTAGTTTATATGCAGAGGACATCATGCAAAATACCAGGATGGATGAATCACAAGCTGGAATCAAGACTGACAGGAGATATATCAACAACCTCAGATATAGAGATGACAAGACTCTAATGGTAAAAAGTGTAGAGGAACTAAAAAGCCTCTTGATGGGGATGAAAGTGGAGAGTGAAAAAGCTGGCTGAAAACTCAGCGTTCAAAAAACAAAGATCACGGCATCCAGTCCCATCACTTCAAGGCAAACAGATGGGGAAAAAGTGGAAGCACTGGCAGATTTTATTTTCTTGAGCTCCAAAATCACTGCAGATGGTGACTGCAGCCGTGAAATTAAAAGACGCTCGCTCCTTGGAAGAAAAGCTATGACCAACCTAGACAGCATATTAAAAAGCAGAGACACCACTTTGCCAACAAAGGTCTGTCTAGTCAAAGCTATTGTTTTTCCCATAGTCATGTACAGATGTGAGAGCTGGACCATAAAGAAGGCTGAGTGCCAAAGAATTGGACTTTCGAACTGTGGTGCTGAAGAAGACTCAAGAGTCCCTTGGAGTGCAAAGGAGATTAAACCAGTCAATCCTAAAGGAAATCAACCCTGAAAATTCATTGGAAAGACTGATGCTGAAGCTCCAATACTTTGGCCACCTGATTTGAAGAGCCAACTTGTTGTAAAAGACCCTGATGCTGGGAAAGACTGAAGGCGAAAGGAGAAGAGAGTGGCAGAAGACGAGATGGTTGCAGAGCATCACCCACTCAATGGGCACTGAGCAAACTCTGGAAAAGAGTGAAGGACAGGGAAGCAGTCCATGGCACTGCAAAGAGTCGGACATGACTTAGTAACAGAACAGCAAGATACAGTTCTCTAGGTGGCACGAGTGGTAAAGAACACTTCTACCAATGCAGCAGACAGAGACATGGGTTTGATCCCTGGGTTGGGGAGATCCCCTGGAGGAGGGCATGGCAACCCACTCTAAAATTCTTGCCTGGAAAATCCCATGGATGGAGGAGCCTGTTAGGCTACAATCATGGGGTTACAATGAGTTAGACACAACTGAAGCGACTTAGCACATGGCATGCACATACAGCTTCCTACCAAGTAAGTTCAGTTGGATCTAAGATCCTGTACCTTCTGGAAAAATTTAAAATTCTCATCCCAGGATTATTATATTATTAGGATTAATAGAAATAACCATGAGAGCAGGAAGCAAAGTTCATTTTGTTCTTAAAGCTAAAACAGAAAACAAGTAACATCTGTAGGTACTTTCTGATTTTAAGTGTAAAATCCTTAAAAATTCTGCTTGAAATATAACCATTTCCCCACAATGAAAATGTATATAATAAATGCATTCCAAAGAAAACTAACCTACTCTTTACATATCTCAAAAACTATAAAGAAATATATGAACAAATATATACATAATGATTTAAATTACCTTTCTTCCTCGCGAATCCACACTGGACTTTTAGGAATTTGTGCTTCAAAAAACTTAGATGCTTTATAACAAAAATTGCTGCAAAAACACTGAAAAGAACATTTTAAAACCAGCAACTTATTGTTCTTATTTGAAATACAATTTATGTACAGAAGAGAATATAAAACATAAATATGTAGTTCACAGAAAAAAAAAAATCCAAGAATTGACCACTCAAGTTAAGAAATAAGATTTAGTACCTTTGAAGGCTTTTCTGTGTTCCTCCCCAATCGCATCGCTTTCCACATTCCCCAGAGATAACCACTATCATAAATTCTATTACTCATTCCTTTGCTTTCTTTCAGTCTTGCTACTGACATTTGGTTTTGCCTATTTTTAAACTTTGTCTAAACGGAATAATATTATGTATTCTTGTATTCTGTTCCACATCATGTTTTCCAGAGTCATTTATGTAGCCATAGCCTATGCATTTACACTGTGTATTACATTCCATTGCCTAAGTATTACTACCTTTTAGTTACCGTTTA
Source organism: Bos taurus (assembly GCF_002263795.3). Classification (NCBI taxonomy): domain Eukaryota; kingdom Metazoa; phylum Chordata; class Mammalia; order Artiodactyla; family Bovidae; genus Bos; species Bos taurus. The sequence goes on from NC_037330.1 coordinate 51,109,059, forward strand.
AGAACAATGAGTTGCTATTTTTTGTTATCATTACCATGTTACATGAACCTTTTTTAATTACAATTTTTACAATAAAAAAATTGTGGGATGATACACAAAATTCATCATCTTACACATTTTTAAGTGTTCAGGTCAGTGGCTTTAAGTACCTCTTACTATTTTGCAACTATCACCATCATCCATCTCCAGAAATCTTTTCATCTTACAAAACTGAGACTTCACACCGATTAAACTGTAACTCCCCATTTCCACCTCCTGTGACAAAAACCATTCTACTTTCTGTCTCCATAAATTTGACTACTCTCAATTACGTTACATAAGTAGAATCATAGACTATTTTTCCTTTTGTACTGGCTTATCTCACTTAGAACAATGTCTTCATTCAGTTGTAGCTGTGTCAGAATTTCTTTCCTTCTGAAGGCTAAATAACATTCTATTTTATGTACTGAATATGCACCATATTTTGTTTATCCTACTAGAACATTCACGGGCTTCCCTGGTAGTTCTGATGGTAAAGAATCTGCCTGCAATACAGGAGACCCAGGTTCCATCCCTGGGTCAGGAAGATCCCCTGGAGGATGAATGGCAACCTTCCCCCATATTCTTGCCTGGAAAACCCCATGGACAGAGGAGCCTGGCAGGTTACAGTCCACGGGGACACAAAAGAGTCATACACATCTGAGCAACCAAGCAGCAGGCTACAGTCCGCGAGGTCGCAAAAGAGTCGGACACGTCTGAGCAACTAAGCACAAGGAACATTGATACACATATGTACTTGTGTACACAGGTTAAATAAGAAAGAGTTTATACCAAAGAACAGAATGGTCTCAAAGAATGTGTAAATTTGACTTTAACAAATTTGATTTTGCCAAACAGTTTCTGAGAAAGGTTGTATCAATATTTATTTGACCAGAAGTATGAATCTGTGGTCAGTTATGCGTGAGAAATGTAACTCCTGATTTGTAGCTTATCTTTTCACTCTTGTTTTAGAACTTCTAATGAGCAATGTTGTCTATTTTAATGTAGAAAAATTTATCAGGTTTTCCTCTATGGTCTATAATTTTCTATCTTATTTAATAAATTCTCTCCAAGTTCTAAAAACATATTTTTTTACATTTAGGTTCTTAATCTACCTAAAATTGATCTTTGTATACACACTCTAATAGCTATCATTTTTTCTGTATGGATAATTGGGCTTATATAATTTATTAAAAAACCCATCCTTTCTCCACTGATCTAAAATACTCCTGATGTCTTATGTTCAGTGTCCACATAAGTAGTAGAAGTCTGTTTCTGGCTCTCTATTCTGTTCTATGATTCACTCACCTGAATTCATGCCAATATGCAATTTTTAAATGTTCACATACTAACTAAAGTGTAAGCAAAAAAATTTTTGAATGCTATAAATATTTATAAACGAAAAACTTTTAACATAGTCATTTTCTAAAAGGCAAGATTTTAAACAGATATTTTTAGAATTCCATTTAATATAATATTAAATATTAACTCCCACAGTGATGATAATCTTTAAACTTACCTTTCTTTCAGTAATATCATAGACTTTATTAGTTTTGGTAGAAATTTTATATTTCTGTTTTGGTACCTAAAGAAAAGAAAGTATAGTGTATGATAGAATTCAAGTAATAAACATGAACTTTATGGTTAACATTAAGTCATCTACATATTGTATCTTTGGCTAACCCACATCATTAGTTCATGACTTCGGTTTTATTGTTCTTTTTACATGGTATTTTGGTAAATACGAAAGTTAAAAGTCTACATGTTCAAGAAAAAAAAGTTACTTACAATTCCTAGCTTGTTCTGACATAAAGGATAGCCACAGAGTTTGATAATAGAACGCTCATCCACAACATCACTATAGTGAGCAGGTGTGATGAACTTCCCCTGCAACGAAATGAGAGGGGCACTTACTTGACCAGATTATTCAAAAAGTTTATTTATCAGCTCTTTAGGCCTCATTGATCTTATATGAAAACACAGGGATCGTAAAAGTACCAATCTTATAGGTTTGATGTACCGATCTCATAGATTTGATAGAATCAGAGGAGAAAATAAAGGAAAAGCACTTAGAAAAGTGCTTCTAGACACATTCTAGGTACTTAGGAAATGTAAGTTATTATTTAAAAAACACAAACCCATAAAACCCCCAAAATTTCTGCCACAGTAAACTATACATCTTTGTAGATTATACAATTCATGAAATAATTGAGGCAAGAGGAAGAGGTGATGCTATTCTGATTACTATATCAAAGGAAAATATTAATAGTATATTTTTTATTTTTAAAAGTGTTACTCAAAAATAAAAATAAAATCATATACAATTTTACCTATTTCTGAAAGCACAGTCTTATAAACAAAGTATATTAAAGGTGTCATTGTGACTCCTGAACAAATTTTTGTGCAAAATCTTCCATCTTCTGAAAAAACACAACAGTGAGGTGACAGTTATAAGCTAACACCAAATATTTTTCTTTGACATTTTCTTGTTCAAATAATCTCAGATCTACCACCCAGAATGATGGGTTGGCTATGTCAGTAGGCTAGAGGGGAATGTTTAAAGGCAAGAGATAGAGTGATGAAGAAAGTCTCAGAAGAGGAGGAAGAAGATGAAGTTGAGCAAATAGGTGGAAGGATGGGTCAAGGCAAAGAAGAATGTCCCCTCTTCTGATGAGGAGGAGTAAAGGCGAGGCTAAGTAAGCTAAGGTGAGCAAGGGAGTGCAGTAGAGAAAAAAATCCAGGTGTCTGCTGTGTTCTCCATGAGTTAGGCAACAGCTTAGCAGAATGGAGTATGGAATTGGGGAAAGCAGTAATGATGGGAAGAGTGGCAGTGGGTGGTTAGAAAGGGTGCTAATTACAGATATAAATGAAATATATATATATATTATATAAAAAATAAACAAGGCCCTGCTGTATAGCACAGAGAACCACAGCAGAGTCAGAGATGATTGAGTGACTAAGCATGCATGTGCACACACACACAAGTGTAACTGAACACTTGGCTGTATACCAGAAACTAACATTACATTGTATACTAACGGAACTTCAATAAAAAAACAACAAACCAACCAACCTCAGTTCTTGAGACAAAGCAGCATTTCTGGTTTGTCTTTAGAGTCATCGAGTATGGAGATTCTGATGCAGTTACCCGTATCAATTTAAATATTGTCATATTTATATTCCTCGTTTAGGAAAATCTCTGAGCCACACCAAGAATTATTTCTACAATAAAATCTCTAGCTTTAATTTTCCATTTCTTTTTTCTCATAAGGATTATGAGGATATAACACACATTTCAAGTTTTTAATGCAATAAAGCCATTAATGAAAACAAAAAAAAAATTTTAATGTAAATGATAATTCTCATGTGTTGATTAAACCATAGGGGGTCTGTATCTCATGTTTTTAAAATATCAAAATGAATGAAGTTACATTAACAGAAATAATGATTTTCTAATACTAAAACAGGACAACATACAGCCTATGAAAAAAGGACATGGCAATCAGCAGTGCAAAGCAAGGAAAATCAAGTGAGATTAGCAGACTGGTTAAAAGAACTACTATTAAGGGATAAAACGTGCATGTTACCTCTCTCAAGTACATTTTAAAGTCATTATAAAACAAAGAATGCATAATAGTAATAGCTGGTTATCTTTAAATGCACAAATTATATAGCGTGTGACTGACAACAAATTCAAAGATTTCAATAATGCAAGGAAGTTTCATGTTATACCGATTTAAAGACTTTATACTATGGAAGTGTTAGTCTCTCAGTCATGTCTGATTCTTTGCAACCCCATGAACTGCAGCCCAATAGGCTCTTCTGTCCATGGGATTCTCTAGGAAAATATACTTGAGTGGGTAGTCATTTCCTTCTTCAGGGGATCTTCCCTACCCAGGGATCAAACTGAGGTCTCCTGCATTGTAGACAGTATCTTCACCATCTGAGCCACCAGGGAAGCTGGTGGCAAACCACTTCAGCGTTCTTGCCTTGAGAACCCCATGAACAGTACGAAAAGGCAAAAAGGTATGACACTGAAAGATGAGCCCCCAAGGTCAGTAGGTGTCCAATGTTACTGGAGAAACAGTTCCAGAAAGAATGAAGAGAGTGGACTGAGGTGGGAATGTCTCCTAGTTGTGGATGTGTCTGGTGGTGTATAGTCTGATACTGTACAGAACAATAATGCATAGGAACCTGGAATGTTAGGTACATGAATCAAGGCAAATTAGATGTGGTCAACCAGGAGATGGCAAGAGTGGACACTAACATCTTAGGAATCATGGACAGGTGATGATGGACAGGAATGGGTGAATTTAATTAAGATGACCATTATGTCTACTATGGTGGGCAAGAATCCCTTAGAAGAAATGGAGTAGCCCTCATAGTCAACAAAAGAGTCTGAAATGTAGTACTTGGGTGCAATCTCAAAAATGAGAGAATGATCTCGGTTTGTTTCCAAGACAAATCATTCAACAACACAGTAATCCAAGTCTATGCCCCAACCACTGACACTGAAGTTGAATGTTCTATAAAGACCTACAAGACATTCTAAAACTAACACCAAAAAACTATGTCCTTTTCATCACAGGGGATTGGAATGCAAAAGCAGGAAGTCAAGAGATACCTGAAATATCTAGCAAGTTTGGCCTTGCAGTACAAAATGAAGCAGGGCAAAAGCTCACAGAGTTTTGTCCAGAGAACACACTGGTCATAGCAAATATCCTCTTCCAAAACACAAGAGATGGCTCTACATGTGGACATCACCAGATAGTCAATACTGAAATCAGACTGATGATATTCTTTGGTGCCAAAGATGGAGAAGCTCTATACAGTCAGCAAAAACAAGACCGGGACCTGACTGTGGCTCAGATCATGAAGTCCTTATTACAAAATTCAGACTTAAACTGAAGAACGCAGGGAAAACCACTTGGCCATTCAGGTATGACCTAAATCAAATCCCTTATGATTATAAAGTGGAAGTGCAAATAGATTCAACGGATTAGATCTGATAAGGGTATCTGAAGAACTATGGACAGAGGTTTGTAACACTGTACAGAAGACAGTGACCAAAACCCTCCTAAAGAAAAAGAAATGCCAAGAAGGCAAAGCAGTTGTCTTAGGAGGCCTTACGAACAGCTGAGAAAAGAAGTGAAGCAAAAGGCAAAGGAGAAAGGGAAAGACACACCCAACTGAAGGCAGAGTTCCAGAGAACAGCAAAGAAGAAAGCTTTCTTAAATGAACAATGCAAAGAATTAGAGGAGAATGGGAATGGAAAGATTAGAGATCTCTTCAGGAAAATTGGAGATACCAAGGGAACACTTCATGCAAAGATGAGCACAATAAAGGAGAGACACAGCAAAGACCTAACAGAAATGGAAAAAGTTAAAAAGAGGTGGCAAGAATACACAGAACTGTATAAAAAAAGGTCTTAATGATCCAGATAATCGCAATGGTGTGGTCACTCACCTAGAGCCTGACATCCTAGAGTGTGAAGTGAAGTGGGCCTTAGGAAGCATTACTACAAACAAAGCAAGTGGAAGTGATGGAATTCCAGCTATTTCAAATCCTAAAAGATGATGCTGTTAAAGTGCTGCACTCAATATGTTAGCAAATTTGGAAAATTCAGCAGTGGCCACAGGACTGGAAAAAGTCAATTTTCATTCCAATCCCATAGAAGGGCAATGCCAAAGAATATTCAAACTAACATACAATTGTGCTTATTTCACATCCTTGCAAGGTAATACTCAAAATCCTTCAAACTAGGCTTCAACAGTACATGAAGTGATAACTTCCAGATGTAAAAGCTGGGTTTAGAAAAGGCAGAGGAACAGAGATCAAACTGCCACATACAATGGATCACAGAAAAGGCAAGAGAATTCCAGAAAAACATCTACTTCTGCTGCATTGACTACAATAAAGCCTTTGACTGTGTGGATCACAACAAACTGTGGAAAATTCTTCAAGAGATTCTCCCAAGAGATGGGAATACCAGACCACCTTACCTGCCTCCTGAGAAACATGTGTATGCAGGTCAAGAAGCAGTAGTTGGAACCAAACACGGAACCAATGGACTGGCTCAAACCTGGGAAAGGAGTATGTTCAGGCTGTATATTGTCACTCTGCTTAATTAACAAATGCAGAACACATCATGCAAAATGCCGGGCTGGACGAATCACAAGTTGGAAGCAACACTGCTGGGAGAAATGTCAATAATCTCAGATATGCAGATGATACCACCCTAATGCCAGAAAGCAAAGAGGAACTAAAAAGCCGCTTGATGAGGGTGAGGGAGGAGAGTGAAAAAGCTGGTTTAAAACTCAACATTCAAAAAACTAAGATAATGGCATCTGGTTCCATCACTTCATGGCAAACAGATAGGGAAAAAATGGCAACAGTGGCAGATTTTATTTTCTTGGGTTCTAAAATCACTGAAGATGGTGACTGCAGCCATGAAATTCAGATGCTTGCTCCTTGGAAGAAAAGCTATGACAAACCTAGACAGCATTATTAAAAAGCAGAGACACCACAATGCCAACAAAGGTCCATATATAGTCAAAGCTATGGTTTTTCCAGTAGTCATGTATGGATGTGAGAGTTGGACCATAAAGAAAGTTGAGTGCCATATAACTGATGCTTCCGAATTCTGGTGCTGGAGAAGACTCCTAGGGTCCCTTGGACTGCAAGGAGATGAACCAGTCAATCCTAAAGGAAATCAACCCTGAGTATTCACTGGAAGGACTGATGCTAAAGCTCTAATACTTTGTCCACCTGAAGTGAAGGGCCGATTCATTATAAGAGACCCTGACACTATGAAAGATGGAAGGCAAAACAAAAAGAGGAGGGCAGAGGATGAGTTGGTTAGACAGTATCATCGACTCAATGGACATGAGTTTGAGCAAACTCCAGGAGATAGTGAAGGATAGGGGAGCCTGGAGTGCTGTAGAACATGGGGTCGCAAAGACTCCAACATGACTGACTTAGCCACTGAACAAAACAACAACATAATATAGAAGTAATAATTTATCAATACATACACACTCCCTTAGGAATTCTTCTGAAATATTCTCTTCTAAAAGCTGTTCCACAATATGTAAAGCTTTTCTCTCAAACTCAATCTTCTTTCTCACAGCTGCTTCTAGTTCTGCTTTCCTAAAATTAAAAAAAAATGGTATTTAAGTTATTCTACTTAAGTTTTAGCATAGCCAATTTTCTACATTTTAAAATTAAACACTAACAATGTACTATTTTGCTATTAAGGTTAAATGTATATTTTTAAATGCTGTTCCTTTTGATCCAGTATTTTTCAAAAGGGAAACAAGGTACTTGTTATTGACGTCTGTCATAACAGGATTATTTGACTTCCAGGGCTCAGAGAACAAGGAAGAATTTAGAGTATCCTACAGAAAAGAAAATGGGAGGAAATCTTTTTTTGCCAGTTAAGTCTCTATCATTACTGAAATGATAATTTATCATTCTCTATCATTTCTCTGAGCTTTTACCTAAAAATGGAGGCTTTTCCCTTGAAATCATTAGAAATCAGAAGGGAATGGAGAAGAAAAATATGATTTTGGTTGTTCTCTAAATACAAATTCTTTGTGCTAATTCTCAAATGTTAACTAAATGGCCAGCCTGGTTTAACAGGACAGTCATATTCACAAAGAAGTATTTACTTAATTTTGTTGTAAAGTCTTACTAAATAACTATACTGGTATGACTATACGGTTCAGGAAAACAACAATCTAGGAGGCACCAGTGAAGATCTGTCAGCCTCTGTGGGCCCCACACATATAAAAGCAGAGGCTATCTGATCAAAAAATGGTCCTAACACAGTGTCCTCAATTCCAGCTGCAGTTTAGGGATCATCTGATGAGACCTTTTTTAAAAAAGATACCATGCTCAGGTCCCATTGCAGGCTAACTAAATAAGAATCTTTGAGGATGGGCTCTAATTAATGGTGTTTTCTTAAAAGTGCTCCAGATAAACCTAGTGTATAACAGGGTTGAGAACCAGTACCATGGGAACAAAGATACCAACTATCTTGGTGACTTGTTTGCTACACTAGTTTCTACTGGCCCACCAGAACAACTCTGCTGCCATCCTGGACCTTGACTGCTCTCATATCTGGACCTAGAATGTACTCAGTCCTGAATATTCATTGCAAGGACTGATGCTGAAGCTCCAATACTTTGGCCACAGGATGTGAAGAATGGACTCATTGGAAAAGACCCTGATGCTGGGAAAGATTGAAGACAGGAGGAGAAGGGGACATCAGAGGATGAGATGGTTGGATGGCATCATCGACTCAATGGACATGAGTTTGAGCAAGCTCTGGGAGTTGGTGATGGACAGGGAAGCCTAGCATGCTGCAGTCCATGGGGTTTCAAAGAGTCAGACACGATTCAGTGACTGAACTGAACTGAGAATATATTCACCTTTTCTCCCTACCTTTATTGACTGCCAAGACTTTAGCATCTAATTTCTTGCCTGGAGCAATATGTTTTACAAAAACAATTTGGAGAATTGACAGAAGACTGCCAGCTAGGGACAAATAAGGACATTAAAACAAGAATGTCCCACTGTTCACACTGTTCACTAAACCCAGGGTAGGCAAGGCGCTAGCAGGGAACCTGGAAGAAAACTCAAGGAGTCATAGTAAGTGAAGACACATTTATTCTCTCCTGACTGCAACAGCTGTAGCAGCAGATACACTGTATTCTCTCCTCTCATGACTAATCCAGTGGACACAGCCCTAACACAGCCAAAAAGCTCTTTAGGTGGAGCTCATATGTTTACAGAACAAAAGTGGCCCGTGGCCAAGTGGGTACATCATGACATGCATGCGCGGAGCTCTAAGTTATCTCAGCTGTTACATGACCATGTATTTACAAAACCTGGGGTCAGAGCGAGATGCCCTGGGGCAAGAGAGCCTGACCACCACCACTTTGGTTAATCTGCTCTTTCCCTACAAAGAAGAAACTTGTAATTAACACCTGTTCTCCCACCATCTCATAAAGACCAATCTTACATCAAAAATGTAAAAACGACATGGACACAGATTAAATATTCTTTGTACTGAAAAAAGTTTTCTGTGTAGTGCCAAAGTTCTTTGTACTGAATATACTTAGCTTTATGAAAAACATTATTTTCCTCATTTTGCTACTTACCAATAAAAGCTATGTCATTTACTAAGATCAGACTAGAATGTGCATTAGGAGTTGCTGACTTAAGGAATTACCTCAACCTGCAGGAACAGCAGACTCCTCTGAACTGATGAATATCTACAGCTGTTTCCCATGGACAGCCCTGTCTCAGAGCTCCCTTCTATCCCTCATGACGACACATGGTGTGGTCTACAGCAGTGGTTCTCAAACTTCTGGGCATCAGTGGTCCTTTATAATCTTAGTTTTTGCTTATGCAGATTGTATTTGTTGATAGTTACCATACTGGGATTAAAGGTGAGAAAAATTTCAAGCACTCATGAACTCATTTAATAGTAATATATCCATTATACATTAACATATTTTTAAATGAAAACTTCAATGTGAGTTACAGAATTGTTTTATATTTTCACAAAGCTCTTTATAATTTCTGGCTTAATACTATTCAGCTGGATTGAACGTAGAAGTATTTTTCAGTAGGAATAAATTCATGAAGGATCACTTCTCTCAACACCTAGGCGGTTACCCTCAAGGATCATCCTGGGTGATGATCATCACCTGCAAGCAAATTTCAAGCAAATCATCCTAGGTGATGCTTGAAATACATTTCAGCTTATCTATATTCTTCACTTGGTACTTAGAATAAAAGATAATCTCCTTAGGCATGTAGTCAGATCCACACTGAAGAGACCTGCATATTATCATTATTAACTAAACTTTACTGTTGTATTATTTTCTAAAGCCAAGTATAGTCGTTCTGCTCCATAGGAAAACAGATCTCAAATTCATCTGATTTCTCTACTCCCAAATGATCATTATCCCTAACACCTTAACACTTTTGAAACTTAAATTCTATTACTTTATCACTTGAAGTTTTGTTTGCACTTAGAAAATCTGAATTTCTCACCCTAGCCTACTGGTACTGTTTGAATGCAACCCTGCCTCTAACTTACTCCTACACTCCTTTCTTCCTTTGCTCAGAATGCTTCACACGACCTTGGGTATCTCTCCTTTCTTTAAATGATCAAGCTTTTTCTTGTCACATATATTGGTGCTTCTAGCTGGAGGTCTCTCCTCACTACTCTGTCTGGTAAATGCCTACCTAGCCTTCCAATCAGTTTGGTTTTTTTTAATTTAAATTTACATATTTTAATTAGAGGCTAATTACTTTACAATATTTCCAGTCAGTTTAATTATTACTTTTTCAGAGAAGTTTTTCTCTGAACACATACCACCCTTCCTGCCAACCTCTTCTGTTTTTAGTTCCATCACAGTCTTTTCATTTGCAATTATGTATTTATTTGTGATAATTTAATTGGTATTTCTCTGTTCTACTAGATAGGAACTGTGTCTGTACTGTTCAAAATCATATCCTCAGGGTCTCTGAAACTGAAAAACTCCCCAAAGAGAACACAGGCAGAACAGCCTTTGACATAAATCTTAGCAATTTTTAAAAATCTGTCTTCGAAGGTGAAGGGAATGAGCAAATATAAACAAACAGGAAGGACCTAATTATACTTAAAAACTTTTGCAAACAAAAGGAAACCATCAACAAAATGAAGACAATCTACTGATGGGGAGAAAATATTTGCAAATGATATGACCAATTAGAGGTTAATATCCAAAATATATAAACAGTTCACACAACTCAATATCAAAAAAAAATCCAATTAAAACCTGGGTAGAAGAAACACGACACTTTCCCAAGGATGTATAGATGGCCAACAGGCACATCAAAAAATGCTCAACATCGCTAATCATCAGAGAAATGCAAATCAAAACCACAAAATGACATACCACCTCACATCTGTCAAAAAGGCTCATTTAAGTCTACAAATAACAAATGTTGAGGAGGATGTGGAGAAAAGGGAATCCTCCTGTTGGTGGGAATGTAAATTGGTGCAGCCACTTCAGAAAACAGTATAGAGGTTCCCTAAAAAACCAGAACTACCATATGATCCAGCAACTTCACTCCTGGGTATACATGTGAAGAAAATGACAACACTAGTTTGAAAAGACACATGCACCTCAGCGTTCACAGGAGCATAATTTATAATTGCCAAGATACAGAAGCAATATAAGTGTCCATCAACAGACGAATGGATAAAGATGATGTGGTTTACACATGCCACGTAATACTATTCAGCCATAAAAAAGAATGGAATTCTGCAATTTGCGACAACATGGATGTACCTAGAGGATATTATGCTTAGTGATGTAACTCAGAGAAAGACAAATATTCTGAGATCACTTATATAGAGGACAAATCAGTGGTTACCAGTGGGGAAACAGCAGGGGGAAGGGCAAGAGTGGGGTATGGGATTAAGAGATACAAACTATGTATACAATAAATGAGCAACAAGGAAGTATTGTATAGCAGGGAAATTTAGTTATTATTTTGTAATAACTTAGAATATAATCTATAAAAATATTTAATCTCTATATTGTACATCTGAAACTAATATAAATCAACTAGAGTTCAATTAAAATTAAAAAAAGTCTTATCCACAGAGACGAACACAGATATAGCATATCTTACATTCAGTAAATAATTCTTGAATGAATGAACTAAAGCCAATACTTCATAAAATCATAACTTATATATAGTTACATCATCCTCAAAGATGACATCTATTCTAAGAATTTTGTCCCAGGAGATAAAGGTTGCCTTTTTAGGAGATGCTCATTGAATAGTATAGAACAACTTTCTGCTGAAAATATGGACATGATGTAAACAAAGAAAAACAACAAAAAGTTTCTTGGAGTCTGGCATATAAAACAAAAAGGAAAGTATCTGAAGAGATGAAAAAAAGGTTCCTAGTTAATTCAGGAATGTTTATTACCACTGACATTTTTCTACAGACAGTCATACATTCACCAGCAATCTGAAAGTGTCAACTTGGTTTTCTTAAGGCATGGAAGAGTAGGGGAAATAACAGTCTATGTGAGAGTTTACAGTACTTCTCAGATCGTCCCCTTCTCTCTAAATAATCTTCTCTGAGGTAGTACCTATTACACTTTTTACAAATGGTTCAATTAGTATGTGATTAACAGATAAGTGAAAGCAGCTGTCTGTAGTTCTCATACCTTTGAGAAGCATCTTCTTGGATCAAGGCACTTGTCTGCTTAGTACCTACCATTAAAAGAAACAAAAAACAGTAGGTCAAGTGTACACGAACACCAGGTTACAGGACAGATTCTTGCCCAAATAAACTGTAGACCATCCTTTCTTCTTCTCCACACATTTCACTTCCAACTCTGTGTGAAAATCAAATGAAATGAGTAGGGAATCCAATTTGGTTTTGCAAGCTAATTATTTTTCTTGTTTAAAATGTACCTCTTTCAGGACTGCATTTTCTCATTATCCTAGTTGCATAATTAAGCACTCCTGAAAGCCTGAGATCTAGGGGCAACCTCTCTCTGTCCCCCTCAATGTTCGTTCTCTGGTAAAGAGGGGTGTGACCCCCCTCAAGAGATTCAGGGCACCATAGGGGCAGCCCACCTGCAAGGAGGACCAGTGCTAGGGTGAAGGCCGGCTGCACTCGGCCTTCCAACGCCCTCCTGGTCACCTGCCCACTCAGACGACCCCGATTGTAGGCTCTCAGGACCTCTCCTGCCCTGTCCCTTAGAGCCTGGAGCACAGCCAGCCCATTTTGGGGGAAATCTTGGAAGACTAGCGTCAAGAGATGGGGATTCGGACGAAGGTCTTTTCCAGAAGGCGACAGTTCGGCGGTAGAAAGCTCTTGGCCTTCTTGCCCCCGAGGATCTCCTTCCCTGGGGCAGCCTTTCGGGAGCGCCCACATGCCTCCATCTGGAATTCTGTCGGGGCCGAATCCTCAGTTCCAAACTTGGGAACAGGCCCTTCCTCCTACCTGCGACATCTCGGGAGGCGCGGGAACGCCGGGCTTTGCGGCCCGCAGAGCACGGTCCGACCCAGTCAGCCATGGGGTGCGTCGTCAGTGTCGGAACCGACCTTGGCGTCTTTCCCCCACAAGACTCCGCCTCCCGTCGCGCAGCGCGGGGCGGGGCCGGCCAGGAGGGGAGGGACCCGGAAAGCAGCGCGGCGGCGGCGGCTGCGGAGGAGAGCCGCGAGCGGGGCGAGAGGCCTGGCGGTAGGTGGATACACGCGGGGTCCCTGGCGGCCAGGGCTCGCGGTGGGAGGTGAGCCGCGGAGGACCCGGCGTCGGGGCCGAGGCCTCCTTGAGGTCTGGGGCCCAATGGCCGACGCAGGCAGGAACCGGGAGAAATGGCTTCCCTTGGATGCCGCCTGCACGCGCGCTGGGGTTTTATTCGCCCTGCAGCCGGCTGCTGTGAGGATCCGGCGGAACCCCGCCTCTACTACTGGGCTGGGAACCCGGCGGTATAGCCCTGAGGGCGGCCTGTTGCCTGTTTTCGCGCGATACAGTGATTTCACTATATGGGGCGGGGCGCAGTACATCTGTTACAGACAGATGCCCGGGTCTGTAATGCTTGTTACTTTTGGGGTGGAAGGCATCCCAACTTTCATCCCCTCCAGGTGTTACACTCCAATTTCTGTCAAGTGCGACTTAAAAAAAAAATAAAGAAGAAAAGAAAAAGGCTCCCTGATAGTTAGAATTGATTGCAGGCCCACCTTTGGGCGGGAGGGGGTGGGGGGCGGGGGAGACTGTCTTTTAAAAGATCTTAGTGTAAATTTGTGCTACCTCTTGGGAATGAACTAAAGAATTTCTTTCCCCTTCAGTTTATCTTTCAAAATTTTGCTCCAAAAAAACGTAAAGGATGAAACAAGAGGTTTTTGTTGTTTTGGTTTTTGTTTTAATTTCTTAGGCTAACGTTTCAGTAAAAAATTTTCAGCTTTAAAAACCTTCCATTTTCTTTATTGTATTTATTAATAATTCATCAGAATGAAGTAACTTATAATTCAGTATAGTATTACTGATAGTTAACAGTGTATTTATATTATCAATTTCAGCATCAAAACTGGGAAAAATAAGGAATGGCTGTGGAGGAACTACAGTCCATCATAAAGAGATGTGTAAGTAATTTTTTCTGTTTTTGTTTTTAATGACATTTAATGACCTTTCAGAATATGGGAAGAGCACAGATTATTTTTAATTACATCTGCAGTCACTCAAATTGTTAATCTAATTTAATCCTTGCTTTTTTTGACCTATGAATAAATAGCATGAAGGCAGGAAGACAGATTGGATATGTCACTTGAGGAAATAATCTTTACACTTTTAATGCGGATCCTTATCATAGATTTCTTTGGCACAGTGGATTTCAAGGCGATTTATTGAAGTATTTTTTAGCCTAATCCTAATTTTCATACATATGCTTATGTGCAGCTTATCTAGAATTTAAACAGATTTCTTTTTTTAGAGAAAAATCAAATAGTTATTGAATTTCCATTTGCCTAAACATACTTGTTTTTTTGTTTGTTTTTGCCAGCAAATCCTAGAAGAGCAAGACTTTAAAGAGGAAGATTTTGGCCTGTTTCAGTTAGCAGGCCAAAGATGTATAGATGAAGGGCACATAGATCAGCTATTAGAAATTATTCAGAATGAAAAGAATAAGGTAAGTACAATCTTTCTGTGTACTTTTTTAGTCTTTACTAGTAAGAGAATAGGCACATGATACTATCATTCATCCATTCATTTTTTTCAGCAAACATTTAAGAATCAACTTAAAGATCCACTGTAGAAAACTGTGGAAAATAAAAAGGAAATAAGATCAATTATATACTTTAAGGTGCTTACAGTCTAGTGGAAGATATAAACATGTAAAGAACTAGCAATAAAGAGGCAGAATAAACAGATGGTTTATATCTGTTAAGTCATTTAGCTTCTCCAGAATAAGTGTTACAGTTGAAATATAAGTAAAATGCAAATAATATTTTGGGAGAGCTGGATGACCTTATTGGCCAATATCATCCGGCTATAATTGTCTCAGAAATCATTCTGCACAATGGGAAAGGATCTTCTTGGGATCAGGAACAGGTGGGACACAGTGTTTATAACACCACCTAATTTTGTCTTCGGACTCATCCCAGCCCCACACTTCCTATATGAGAGATCATCTTGTTTCAAGGAACATACTTTATAGTCCTATTTATTTATACAGTTTTTGTAGGGACTTCCTGGCAGTCCAGTGGTTAAGACTGGGTTCTTCCTTTGCAGGGGACACAGGTTCCATCCCTGGTCAGGGAACAAAAATCTGGCATGCCATGTGATTCCACCAAAAAAAAATTTTTTTCTTTGTTATAACATTCTAGTCATTCTGGCCTAGGATTACATACAGGGCACCTTGATTGTATTTAGATTACTAAAACCTTTTAATCATACATTGTTACAGAATCTCTTACTAGTTCAAAGGTCTTATCTCTTTTTATTTATAATTTTTTTTAGTAAATATTAGGATGTTTTATTTAGTACATTTGTTTTTGATATGTATTTGTAATACCACTGTAGCCCCAAATAAAATAATGCTTTCTTTAACTCCTTGGTTTTTTCCAATTGCATTCTCAGAGGAGAACCTTTGAGAGTACCTTACTTTTAGCTAATCATAATAAAATTAATAAAAGTTAACTATTTATTGTGTATCTACTATATGCCAGATGCTCTTAGGTGCTTTACATCTTTTAATTCGCCTAGTCTCTCCTGAATCCCCTGATAGGATTTTCTAGATAAGGAACGTGTCACTGAAAAATTAGTGACTTGCCCCAAGTTACTTAGCTTTTATGTGACATCTGACATTTAGATCTGTACAGCCTGGTTTCAGAGCTCTTAACTAATTTTCGTCAACCTCCATAGCACTGTGTAGCACTTGCAGGAAGTTTTAGAGTAGAATAGAGAGGACTGATTGTGAGATTGAGACAGGTGACAAAGATGATGGGGTTTCTAGCCTCTGAGGAGATAATATATACTGAACAGAAAAAGGCAATTTAAGAAGGGGAGAAAGTTCCTTTGATGGAGGACAAGGAAGTTGGCATTGTTTGGCAATGTTGAGTTTAAGTTGCAACAGGTAATTGAAAAGTAATGTTTAGAGAGTAGAGAAATAGGAGATTAAGATGTAGATTTGTGTCTGACTGTTAGAGATTAGGTGATTGTTACAGACTTGAGAATAGTGAGGCTTAACCTTAATAGCTTGAGAATCACCTTGGTAAAGTGTGGTGGTTTATTTTTTGGCTGAGCCGGGTTTTGGTTGCAACATGTAGAATTTTTTTTTTTTTTTTAGTGTGGCATGTGGGATCTAGCTCCCTGACCGGAGATCAAACCTGGGCTCCCTCCAGCCTGCATGGGAGTGCAGAGCCTTAGCCACTGGACCACCGGGGAAGTCCCATGTGTGGTTTCTTAATTCAGAGGTTCAGATATTGATAAGACAGAGTTTAAAAGTACACCTTAGATTTCTTTTCTAAGAAAGGTGACAGTCAAGATTGATCAAGACTTACTGTTAATCCACTTTGTGTAAAAAAAAAAAAAAAAAGTGTTTTTTAAAGTCACAGGAATGGTAGTTTGTCCTAAGATGCTATAGTGCAGGGATTTTCAATATTAGTACTATTGATATTTTGTAGCAGTTGTCACCCCAGTAATGACAACTAAAATGTCTCCAGGCATTACCAAATATCCCCTGATTGGGAACAAAAGCACCCCCATTGAAACCACTAATACAGTGGGAAAACTGTGGGCTTTGGAGTGGGACAGCCTTATGTGCAAATCCTGACTCTGCCACATTATAGCAGACATGAGGCATCTCAGTAATCTCTAAACTTTGACATTCTCATCTGTCAACTGGGAATAATTATTATTACCTGGTAATATTAAACTGTACAAGTTTAATTGTTTGTATTAAACTGAACAAGATGTAGCTTCTGGATAGTTAGTATTCTCCTTCCTCATAACGATTCATTATTTACATAATTACTGGGGAACTTGCAGCTGAGATTATGATTGTGTGATATGTTGCCACAATCCTTTTTTCAACTCAGATATGTAAAATTTTATTCAAATCTGGAATTTCTCTTAATTATACTCAGAGATGGGCTTCCCTGGTGGCTCAGATGGTAAAAGAATCTGCCTGCCTTGCAGGAGACCCAGGTTCAATCCCTGGGTTGGGAAGATCCCCTGGAGAAGAAATGCTACCCCACTCCAGTATTCTTGCTTAGAGAATCCCATGGACAGAGGAGCCTGGCTAGCTACAGTCCACAGGGTCAGAAAGAGTTGGACATGACTGAGCAACTAACACATTCACTTCCATGCCTAATAAACTTCTGTTTCTTTAACAAGCCTTAGCATAACCATCCCCTGTTCTGGGAAGCCTCTCGATTTCCCTGGTTAGAAGTGACTATTCTGCTATACTTTATACTCTGTCTTTATTATTTTATAAGACTGAGTTCATTCAGGGAGTTTTGTACTGATCTGTATTCTTCTTAGATGTATTTTCTTTTGAATGAACCTAGAATATGAATCCTTTGAGGATAGATTGCTTATCTGATGTGTTTTTTGCTTTACTTCCTGCACCTAGAGTATTCTAGGGTCCTATCAAATACGTTTGATAAATACTAATGAGTTGAAGTAGAATGCAGGTCAGAGAAGTGGAGTATATTGCCAGTAGTTTTAAAAATCAGTGGTTTTGCTCTAGGGTGGCTTGTGTGTTTTTCTTTGAAAAGTTCTTTTAGATTTCTAAGTTTAGAATGGGTAGCAGGAAATTTCTGTTTATTAAATTTGATTCTGAAAAAGCCAAATTAAGAAAGAAAACTTTAAAAAATAGGCCAGGAGAAAGTGGAAAACTAATACACTTGAAGGCAAACTAGAAATTGGCTAGAAAACTGACTTTACTGCCTTAAAAAAGAAAACAACACGAACATTTTATTTTACATTGCAACATTTTCAATTTTGCTTTGGATTTCAATAAGCTGAAGAGTTACAGTAAAACATGTCACCAAGTTTTTGTACTTAATGGAAAATTTCTAGAAATTGTTCCTCAGTCATAAAACCTTCTTGTATCTCCTTTTATTTTTTATGTCATCCAGAGGCCAGATGTTGAGAAACTGGGGTGAATCCTTTCCCTTTGCTCCAAACAGTTGGCAGCCTATAATACATCTTAATTAAATAATTGCTTTAGAAAAAAAAGGGAATCAGTGGTTTTGATAATGAATGTGAATCACTAATTACAAGTTAAACTTTTAGTTGTATAAGCATTCTGAAATATCTTTGAAAATAGAAGCTGTTTGTAGATGAGAAAGTTGATGAAGTGGTATCCCCTTTATGTTTACAGAAGTTACGTGATTATAATATGCTTAGAGATTCTCCAGTGAACTTTAAAAGGTTCATGAGTGTTGGCTGGATTGCTTTATGAATTGGGAGCAAAATTCTCCGTGAAAATTTTAAGTACTGCTCATATAAAGCAAATTAGCTCTCTTGTTGGAAATAGAGGAACTATTTAAATCCTGGGAAAGACTAACTTACCTGATTAAAAGTAGAGACTCATTTGCCTTTCCTCAGTGTAAGTATTAAAAACCAGTTTAGAATTTGTTATCTCTTAGCTGCCAGTCCTAGGAAGTCAAGGGGGAGATGTTCATGGACACACTTGCCTCATCTTTTCTGTTTTTGAGGAAATTGTAAGCTTCACCAGGTTAAGAAAGCTCACTGTGAGAGTCCTGTAGATGGCAGTATTTGCTTTACTCTGAAAACGTTTTTACAGGTCATTGTTAAGAATATGGGCTGGAATCTTGTTGGTCCTGTTGTTCGATCACTTTTAAGGAATGAGAAGGAAGATGATAAAAGAAAGTGTCATTTCCTGCTGCTTGATTTATTGGTAAAGGTAAGTTAACAAAACTAGATTCACTTTGTTGCAATATGCAGCAGTATTTTATAATTTCCTTTAATGTTTTTGGTGAGAAAGCTTTAGTACATGAATATATAGGAGGGAACTCTTTGGAGAAGAGGCCCATCCTTATTTATCAGATGGGCAATTCCATTTCATTTTTCCCAAGTTTTGTGGATGTAAGAATTATCCAACCTTATCTTCATTTCAGTTCAGTCGCTCAGTTGTGTCTGACTCTGCGAGCCCATGAACTGCAGCACGCCAGGCCTCCCTGTCCATCACCAGCTCCCGGAGTTTACCCAAACTCACGTCCATTGAGTCAGTGATGCCACCTAACCATCTCATCCTCTGTCGTCCCCTTCTCCTCCTGCCTTCAATCTTTCCCAACATCAAGGTCTTTTCAAATGAGTCAGCTCTTTGCATCAGGTGGCCAAAATACTGGAGTTTCAGCTTTAACATCAGTCCTTCCAATGAACACCCAGGACCAGTTTCCCTTGGATGGACTGGTTGGATCTCCTTGCAGTCCAAGGGACTCTCAAGAGTCTTCTCCAACACCACAGTTCAAAAGCATCAATTCTTCTGTGCTCAGCCCTCTTCATAGTCCAACTCTCACATCCATACATGACCACTGGGAAAACCATAGTCTTGACTAGACAGACCTTTGTTGACGAAGTAATATCTCTGCTTTTTAATATGCTGTCTAGGTTGGTCATAAGTTTCCTTCCAAGGAGTAAGCATCTTTTAATTTCATGGCTGCAGTCATCATCTGCAGTGATTTTGGAGCCCAAAAAAATAGTCAGCCACTGTTTCCACTGTTTTCGCATCTATTTGCCATGAAGTGATGGGACTGGATGCCATGATCTTACTTTTCTGAATGTTGAGCTTTAAGCCAACTTTTTCACTCTCCTCTTCACTTTCATCAAGAGGCTGTTTAGTTCTTCTTTGCTTTCTGCCATAAGGGTGGTGTCATCAGCATATCTGAGGTTATTGCTATTTCTCCTGGCAATCTTGATCCCAGCTTGTGCTTCATCCAGCCCAGCATTTCGCATGAGGTACTCTGCATATAAGTTAAATAAGCAGGGTGACAATATACAACCTTGATGTACTCCTTTTCCTATTTGGAACCAGTCTGTTGTTCCATGTCCAAATCTAACTGTTGGTTCCTGACCTGCATACAGATTTCTCAAGAGGCAGGTCAGGTGGTCTGATATTCCTATCTTTTTCAGAATTTTCCAGTTTATTGTGATCCATACAGTCAAAGGCTTTGGTATAGTCAGTAAAGCAGAAATAGATGTTTTTCTGGAACTCTCTTGCTTTTTTGATGATCCAGCGGATGTTGGCAATTTGATCTCTGGTTCCTCTGCCTTTTCTAAAACCAGCTTAAACGTCTGGAAGCTCGCGGTTCATGTATTGCTGAAGCCTGGCTTGGAGAATTTTGAGCATTACTTTACTAGCATGTGAGATGAGTGCAATTGTGTGGTAGTCTGAGCATTCTTTGGCATTGCCTTTTTTTGGGATTGGAATGAAAACTGACCTTTTCCAGTCCTGTGGCCACTGCTGAGTTTACCAAATTTGCTGGCATATTGAGTGCAGCATTTTCACAACATCATCTTTTAGGATTTGAAATAGCTCATCTGGAATTCCTTCATCTCCACTAGCTTTGTTCGTAGTGATGCTTCCTAAAGCCCGCTTGACTTCCCATTCTAGAATGTCTAGCTCTAGGTGAGTGATCACACCATCATGATTATCTGGGTCATGAAGATCTTTTTTGTACAGTTCTTCTGTGTATTCTTGCTACCTCTTCTTAATATCTTCTGCTTCTGTTAGGTCCATCCCATTTCTGTCCTTTCTTGAGCCCATCTTTGCATGAAATGTTCCCTCGGCGTCTCTAATTTTTTTGAAGAGATCTCTAGTCTTTCCTATTCTATTGATTCCCTCTATTTCTTTGCATTGATCTCTGAGGAAGGCTTTCTTATCTCTCCTTGCTATTCTTTGGAACTCTGCATTCAAATGGGTATATCTTTCCTTTTCTCCTTTGCTTTTCGCTTCTCTCCTTTCCACAGCTATTTGTAAGGCCTCTTCAGACAGCCATTTTGCTTTTTTGCATTTCTTTTCCATGGGGATGGTCTTGATCCCTGTCTTCTGTACAATGTCACAAACCTCTGTCCCTAGTTCATCAGGCACTGTGTCTATCAGATCTAGTCCCTTAAATCCATTTCTCACTTCCACTGTATAATCATAAGGGATTTGATTTAGGTCATACCTGAATGGTCTAGTGGTTTTCCCTACTTTCTTCCATTTAAGTCTGAATTTGGCAATAAGGAGTTCATGATCTGAGTCACAGTCAGGTCCCAGTCTGTTTTTGCTGACTGTATAGAGCTTCTCCATCTTTGGCTGCAAAGAATATAATCAGTCTGATTTTGGTGTCGACCATCTGGTGATGTCCATGTATAGAGTCTTCTCTTGTGTTGTTTGAAGAGGGTGTTTGCTGTGACCAGTGCATTTTCTTGGCAAAACTCTGTTAGCCTTTGCCCTGTTTCATTTTGTACTCCAAGGCCAAATTTGCCTCTCTTTCCAGCTATCTCTTGACTTCCTACTTTTGCATTCCAGTCCCCTGTGATGAAAAGAACATCTTTTTAGGGTGTTAGTTCTAGAAGGTCTTGTAGGTTTTCATAGAACCGTTCAACTTCAGCTTCTTCAGCGTTACTGGTCAGGGCATAGACTTGGTTTACCGTGATATTGAATGGTTTGCCTTGGAAATGAACAGAGATCATTCTGTCGTTTTTGAGATTGCATCCAAGTACTGTATTTTGGACTCTTTTGTTGACCATGATGGCTACTCCACTTCTTCTAAGGGATTCCTGCCCACATTAGTAGATATAATGGTCATCTGAGTTAAATTCATCCATTCCAGTCCATCTTAGTTTGCTGATTCCTAGAATGTCGACATTCACTCTTGCCATCTCCTGTTTGACCACTTCCAATTTGCCTTGATTCATGGACCTGACATTCCAGGTTCCTATGCAATACTGCTCTTTACAGCATCAGACCTTGCTTCTATCACCAGTCACATCCACAACTGGGTATGTTTTTGTTTTAACTCCATCCCTTCATTCTTTCTGGAGTTATTTCTCCACTGATCTCCAGTAGCATATTGGGCACCTACCGACCTGGGGAGTTCATCTTTCAGTGTCCTATTTTTTTTGCCTTTTCATACTGTTCATGGGGTTCTCAAGTCAAGACTACTGAAGTGGTTTGCCATTCCCTTCTCCAGTGGACCACATCCTGTCAGACCTCTCTACCCTGGCCTGTCCATCTTGGGTGGCCCCACACGGCATGACTTAGTTTCACTGAGTTAGACAAGCTGTGGTCTGTGTGATCAGATTGACCTTATCTTAGATCCACTGATTCAGAATCTTCAAAGAGAGACCTAAAAAGATCTATTTTTTTTAAAAGTAGCTTATTATATAGATGTGAAATTAATGCTTTAGATAATTTAGGGAGGTAGTTCATGGCCACACTGATCTTTTGGCAATGTTGAAAGTAAAATCAAATCTCAGTCCTCTTTTTTCGGTGGTATGTTCCCTAAAAGAATATACCACAAAGAAATCTAAAAAATAAAACCTAGAATGCTGGTGATCACAGTGGACATAGAAGTAGCAAATATATTAGGTTTAACTGACCACCTTAGAAAGAGGCTCTGAGTAAAAGGTTAATAGAGTTATAATCCAAAAATGATAGTTAAGAGAGAGAAATTCTAAGGAAAAGTACATTATAAGAAGCCACTTAGAGATCACTGTAAATAAACACAAATATATACTTGGAAAGAAGGAACTCCCTAGGTTTTAGTTATTAACTATGAGAGCTTTCAGAAAAACAGGGCAGGTGAGGTGATAAGACCAGTCAGAAAGCAATGCAAAGTTTTGTTTCTTCAGGAAAGACAAAAGAGACTCTGCACTCATCTAAACACCCTGGCAGTGTGAGATAGAAATGTCCCACCTGCTAGAAGCTCTGGGAAATGAAGGCAGCCTTCAGAATAGACATCAAAGCTCAAAAGAAACCTCAGCTCTGGTGATCAGGCTGTCCTTTCCCCTATTTCTCTAACTTTTCCATTCATCAGTAATTTAAGTCTCGTAAATGTAGCTGTCCATTAGGAGACCTTGATTGTTTGCTTTCATAGAGTCACAGACTCTGGGTTTTGCCAGTGTATTTTTGAAAAACATTTTTATGAGATGTTCTACTCATATGCAAAAATAATTATATTATCTCAGTATATGCCTTTTAAAAATAATAATAATGTGGCTTTAAATACAACTTGTATTAAACAGGTTCAATTGTGAATATTTTTATAGTTATGTAATCCAAAGGAATTATTGTTGGGTTTGCTTGAACTGATTGAAGAGCCCTCCGGAAAACAGATATCCCAAATTATTCTTCTTTTACTTCAGCCATTACAAACAGGTAATGAGTATATTGATACCTAAGTGTTGCTTGTTTTATTTGTGTAAGTGCCTTGACGTTACTCCAAGATGTCAACAGTCTACCAAAGTATAGTTTATGCCTAATTATTGAGTACTCTGCTTAAACTAGTAATAGCAATGCCAAATTGAATCCTGCTGCTCATAGAAAGATGACAATACCTGGCACAGTGTGGGTACCCAGTAAATTGTTGAATGTCATGCCCCATTTCACATGCTTTGTTGTAACCTATAGCTTTTTGCTTAACCTTCCTATCTGCAACTTATATTTAGAATTTTTCCTGTAAACATATTTGAAGGATATGTTTTGGCTGTTCTGCACTGCTCAATCTGATTTTGTTGTGGTAGCCTTGTATCTTAATTATTAAGAATGGTATCAGGCAGGGCATTGCTCAGCCTCTGCCTTAGGAGGTTGGGATTAGGAATAATAAAGGTATTACTGAAGAATGAAACAAGTGGAAAGAAAAGTTTTCATGACTGAGTAAAAAAAAAGTACTGGTAAGTAATCGACTTTGGCAACCAAGGCAGATAGTATTTGTGCATGGGAAGAGACTACTATTTTATATAGTATTTGTGCATGGGAAGAGACTACCATTTTATAACCAACATGTAACACAGTCTATCAGAAGGACCTGGGATCAGAAACTAGAGTAAATTTGTTTTAAATGTGAATGCCCCGCAGATTTGTATCAATTGAAATATTTAAAGTCTTCTAGAAAGAAAAATCTAATACTACTACATTTCATTTTTACAGTGCTTTATAGTTTATAAGATACTTGATCTTATTTTATGCTTATAACAACCAAAGACTACAGAAAGAATTACTTCTTTAAGTTTTAAGTATGTAACCTGGTAAGAACATACCTAACCAAAATTTCATGGCATCTGTTGTAAAGTGCCATGATCGTAAGGTGTGTTATTATTTTATGCACCCCTAAGAAGGAAAAAAAATACTGCCAGTTAGGCTGTTATATGTCATCTTGATATCAGAGTTGTCAGAATGTGAGGGAGAAACTGTATGTGGTAATTTGGCATTTATTGGACTTATTCTTCATTGTTTACTATACTTCATGAGGCAGCCTCAAGTAATAACTTGGTCTCTGTTTTAGTGATTCAGAAACTTCGTAACAACAAGGCATATTCAGTTGGGTTAGCATTGTCTACACTTTGGAGTCAGCTCTCTCTCCTTCCTGTTCCATACTCAAAAGAACAAATACAGGCAGATGACTATGGCCTTTGTCAGTGCTGCAAGGCCTTAATAGAGTTCACTAAACCTTTTGTGGAGTATGTCATTGATAACAAGGAAAACTCAATGGAAAATGAGAAATTAAAAGATGAAATACTGAAATTGTAAGTATATTTTTAAGAACAATTCATAATGAACTTAAGTATTTGATAGTTCAGTTATTTAAAATGTTCCTTTATTTGTGATGGAAAGTAAATCTAGTTTCAAAATTTGAATTTTAGAAGAATATGGAATTCAGTTGATGTAACATGGGCATTTAATGATATTTAAAAAAATTAAATATCATATGTACATGTGGCTCAGATGGTAAAGAATCCACCTGCAATGAAGCAGACCTAGGTTCAGTCCCTGGGTTAGAAGATCCCCTGGAAAAGGGAACAGCTACCCACTCCAGTATTCTGGTCTGGAGAATTCTATGAACAGAGGAGCCTAGCAGGCCACAGCCTACGGGGTTGCAAAGAGCAGGACACAACAGAGCAACTTTCACTTTTCAAAAAAATTAAAACAAACATCCATTTTTTTTAGTTTACTTATATTCTTTTATAGATTGCCTTTACTTATGGTAAGTGAACAATAGCAGTGGAAGAATAGATAGTTGTAGCTCAAAGAATCTGTTTTTTTCCAGGGGAATTATGTTTTACTCTCCCTTTGAAAGCAGCAAAAGATGCACCAGACAGTTGAAATTCCACTTTGATAACAAAAACAGTAGCAGAGAACCCAGTAGCATTCATACCAGGGGTACTATAGGCTGTGCAAAGGAGTACTGTGTATTGTTGTCAAGCACTTGACACATGGTTAATCCAAATTTAGCGCTGGAAGTGTAAAATATTCCCTGTATTTCAACAACCTGTTCTTAAAAGAGATACTAAAATATCTTAATAATTTTTATACTGATAACATTGAAATAATGTTTCTAATATATGGGTTAATAAGATAAATTACTAAAATTCTCTTGTCTCCTACTACTTTTTTAGTGTGACAGCTAACAAATTTTTAATTACATATGGGGCTTTAATTATATATAGGACTGTTAGACAGTGCTGGACTGGATTATATTGAATTACATGTACCAATAATTTTAGTTTTAAAATTTGGGAGACTAAAACTGCTGTCAGCTTTCTATCTTGTCAGGCTAGGATATTAGACCTTTTTTTTTTCTTTTTTACCATTTATAAAACTCATTTCATGAAAGAAAATACATTTTAACTAAAGAAATAGGTAGGGCTTAATCACAGAATAAAGTTTGGTTTTCTAAATAAAACAAATACAGCTCTATGAAAAAAATTACTGCATTGTCCTGATTTTCCCCGAACTTATGAAAACTACATATACACTAGCACTGTCCTAAGACAAATATTCAGTACGCATCAGTATAGGCCAGACATGAAAGTGACTTTCTGCACAGTGAGTCTAGCACAGTATTCTTATCTCTCCCCATTAGTAGTAAGAAAAATCTTATATCATTACAGGCCATTGAGTTATTGGTTATTTTATTTTTTATTGTTATTTTTC
Organism: Bos taurus; assembly: GCF_002263795.3. Taxonomy (NCBI): domain Eukaryota; kingdom Metazoa; phylum Chordata; class Mammalia; order Artiodactyla; family Bovidae; genus Bos; species Bos taurus. Next base: position 51,135,275 of record NC_037330.1, read on the forward strand.
ATGTTATTTATGTTATTTTTCATGTGAAAACTAGTTATTTTATACTTAGGAAGTGCTGTATTCAATAGTTACCTATTTCTTAAATTTTAGTTGTTTGAAAAGCTTGAAATGCCCTTTGCTGACAGCACAATTCCTTGAGCAGTCTGAAGAAGCTGGAGATGATCCTTTAAAGTGTTTTGCATCCGAAATAATAGTAAGTACAGCTAATTTAATTTGTTATAAAATCTGTAATCTAAAATATTACCTGCTATATTCTCATCTGCGGCACATGGACATGTAAATTGACACATATGTTAATAAAGCAATATGTATTTTTTGTAGAACATAGTTAAACAAAAAGATGAAAAATAAACAGCAATAATTTCAATAACCAGATATAAATAATATTAACACCTGTACAGAAAAATTCTGCAGTTTTCCTGTGTCTTTTTCCTTTACTTTCACTCAAAACACTTCACTTCTGACATTTCTGGTCACAAAATGTGTGGGTTTTTTCCCCCCATATGAAACAATTCTGCAGTGCCAACTGGGCATCCTACGGTTTAACTCAATTCTGACACTTAACTACCTGGAGATAGTATCAGATTCCACAGGTTAAGGGCTTAGTCCCATGAGACTGCTCCCTATTTCAGATGCCAGTTGCTAGTCTTAGGTTCCCAGTTTACCCGCAACTTCTGTCTGGCTTGGCTACAAATGGGAGATTCCGTGACCTCCTGCTCTTTGGGTTCGATTATTTGCTACAACAGCTCACAGAATTAAAAGGAAAGCTTTACTTTATTTTACTAGTTTATTAAATGATATGATAAAGGATGCAGAAGAACAGCCAGATGAAGAGCTACATAGGGCGAGGTGTTGGAGGGTCCTAAGCTTCTAGTCTCATGATGTTGGAATACATCATGATCCCAGGACACTGGGATCTCTAGCCTGGAAGCTCTCTGAAATTCCTATTTTGGGGATTTTATTGAGGCTTCCTCATTTAGACATGATAAAACATTAACTCCATTTCCAGTCCCTCCCCCTCTCTAGAACTGGGGGATGGGACTCAAAATTCCAAGCTTCTAATCATGGCTTGTTCTTTCTGGTTACCACCCCCTACCCAGGAGCCATCTTAGTGCCCACTCAGAGTCTCTTTACTAGAACAAAAGATGCTTCTACTGTCTTATAACAGAAATTTACAGAGGTTTTAGAGCACTTTGTCAAGGACAGGGTTAGACACCAATATTAGAACAGATGTTCCTAGTGCTCTTATCACTTAGAAAAGGTTTCAGGAACCCTGAAACATTATGCAAAATGCTGGGCTGGATGAATCACAGGCTGGAATCAAGATTGCTGGGAGAAATATCAACAGCCCCAGATATGCAGATAATACTACTTTAATGGCAGAAAGTGAAGAAGAACTAAAGAGCCTCTTGATGAAAATAAAAGAGGCAAGTGAAAAAGTTGGTTTAAAACTCAACATTCAAAAAACTAAGATCATGGCATCCAGTCCCATCACTATAGAAGGGGGAAAAGTAGAAGCAGTGACAGATTTTATTTTTGGGGGCTCCAAAATCTCTGCTGACAATGACTGCAGCCATGAAATTAAAAGACACTTGCTCCTTGGAAGGAAAGCTATGACAAACCTAGACAGCATATTAAAAAGCAAAGACACCGCTTTGCCGACAAAGGTCCGTACAGTCAAAGCTGGTTTTTCCAGTAGTCATGTATGGATGTGAGAGTTGAACCATAAAGAAGGCTGAGCACCGAACTGATGCTTTTGACAAAATTGTGGTGCTGGAGAAGACTCTTGAGAGTCCTTTCCACAGCAAGGGGATCAAACTAGTCAATCCTAAAAGAAATAAACCCTGAATATTTATTGGAAGGACTGATGCTGAAGCTCCAGTACTTTAGACACCTGATGTGAAATGGCAACTCATTGGAAAAGACCCTGATGCTGGGAAAGATTGAAGGCAAAAGAAGAGGGCGGAAGAGGATGTGATGGTTAATCATCACTGACTCAGTGGATATGAATTTGAGCAAACTCTGGGACATAGTGAAGGAGGGGGCAGCTTGGCATGCTGCAGCCCATGGGCTCGCAAAAAGTTTGGACACGACTTAGTGACTGAACAACAACAGGAACACTGTGCCAACAACCAGTAGCAGAGACCCATATATAGTTTGTTATCTCACACCACCTTCCAGATGTTTTGCTCCTTTAATAGTTTTATTTATATATATATTTATTATTATTATTTTTTTTAAGATCCTAACATATAGTTGACTCTTGAGCATGTTCAAGGGGTAGGGGCACCACACCTCTGCTTAGTCAGAATTTGTGTATACCTTGTAGTCTGCCCTCTGTATTCAGAATTTGAAATTTGAGGAGAGATGGAATTAGGAGAGAAGATGCCAGAACTTTAGAGAAGCTAGATTCTAAAATGAGAGATGATTGGTAACTGATATAAACAGATATGTAGTTAAATAGTAGTGAAGAGGTTATGAGTGATGAAGAGGGAGGGGGAATGGATTTTTCCCAGGAGTATATAAAAACCTGGGGCTTCATTGTGGCAAGCGAGAGTACACTATAAACCTCTGGAAACAGTACAGACTTCACCATTTGTGATATATGTACCCCGTTTTAAGAACATGGCTATGAAAGTTGGAAACTTAAAGCTGGAAGTGATGTAATCAAACTGTTCTGAGTTCACCACTGTAATGGAGGTTGAACTTAAATAAGAATGGAAGTAGGGAGATTGGCTAGGTATCTTTTGGGAGTTAAGTGAGAATGATGAGAGTTAAGTTAAGAGAGAATGATAAGAGAATGGAAGGAAGAGAAGGCAGATTTGAGAACTTAATAAGTAGATAAAATTGCAAAGTTTGGTCATAGACTGAATTTAGAAAAATAGTAAAAAAGTTGAGTTATGGACAAGGTTTTTTGCTTAATAATAGGACAGGTATAGGTTCCAGTAATTGAGATAGAGAATACACAAGCAAGGAGTAGGGGGTTCTGTGCTTTAAATTTTTTTTCATTGTGGAAATTTAAAGACATTCATAAAAGTAGAGGGAGCAATGTAACATAGTCTCATGTACCCCTTGCCTCACTTTAACAATTAACATTTTTGCCAATCTTGTTTTATCTAGCCTACCCCCCCCTTTTCTTTTGGAGTTGATAAGCAATGTAAAGTTGGTTTAATGTGTTTTTTAATGTGTTAAATTAGAGTATAGTTGATTTACAGTGTTGTGTTAGTTTCTACAATACAGCAAAGTGAATCACTTATTCACATATGCACGATTTCTTAGATTTTTTTTTCCGTTGTAGGTTATTACAGAGTATTGAGTAGAGATCCTATGCTATATAGTAGGTTCTTATTAGTTATCTATTTTATATACAGTAGTGTGTGTATGTCAGTCTCAGTCTCCCAATTTATCCCTTCCCCCCTTTTTGCTGTAGTATTTTATTGCAAGTCCTAGATATATCATTTCGTCTGTGAGTCTTTATGTATGCTTCTCTAATTGGTAAGGACTTTTTAAAAAACATAACCACAATGCCATATGACCCCTAACCAGATTAACAATTATCTCTAAAATATATATATATATATGTATATCTAATACCCAGACAGAGCAGGTTTTTAAGGAGCAAATTTTGAATAAGAGTGATGAGATTAACCTAAAGAGGTGAATCGGTGTGAGAAAAGAGTTCAGGGCTGAACCCTGTAGGGTTCAGTTCAATTCAGTCCCTCAGTCGTGTCTGAAATTTTGCGATCCCATGGACTACAACACTCCAGGCTTCCCTGTCCATCACCAACCCCCAGAGCTTGCTCAAACGCATGTCCATCAAGTCAGTGATGCCATCTAACCATCTCATCCTCTGTCATCCCCTTCTCCTCCTGCCTTCAATCTTTCCCAGCATCAGGGTCTTTTCCAATGAGTCAGTTCTTCACATCAGCTGACCAGAGTGTTGGAGTTTCAGCTTCAGCATCTGTCCTTCCAATGAACATTCAGGCCTGATTTCCTTTAGGATTGACTGGTTTGATCTCCTTGCAGTCCAAGGGACTCTCAAGAGTCTTCTCCAACTCCACAGTTCAAAATCATCAATTCTTCAGCACTTAGCTTTCAGCTTTACCCTGTAGGGTACCAGCTCATAAACAAGCCCATCAGAGAGACCAAGAAAGGAGAGCAAAGCAGTGATGAAAATATCACAGAAACTGAAGCGGTAGAGTTTAGAAAGAAAGAAATGATTGCTACTGTTAAATGCAGCAGAAGTAGTCTATAGAATTGGAGTTGAAAAGCATCCACTGGATTTAGGAAGTAGATGCCATTGATAATCTTAGCAAGAGCAATTTCAGTGGACTGTGGGAGACAAAAATCAGTTGAGTAGATAAAGGAGTACATGAAAAATGAGACAAAGGAGATAACTGATATAAGCTATACTTTAGAAGAGTTTGGATGAGTAAGGAAGAGGCAGTAGAGAAGACATGAAGGTAATTGGGAGAGATAGGGAGGCTTGAGCATATTTATAGGCTAAAGGGGTGGAAACCATCAGAGGGGAAAAGAAAAGTGTTATGGAATAACTGAAGTAATGTGGCAGGAGGAGAGCAGACAGCTGGGCACAGGATCGAGGACACCTGGAGAGGAAGAACATGTAGAACAGATATGCATGTAGAAAAATTTGTAGCAGAAATGGAGTGTTATCATCAAGGGAATCAGACCCACTGGCCTCATATTTCTTAAGAATGAGGAGGTAGAAATGAGGATTGAACAGGGGGCTTCAGAAAACTGATAAAGATTTGGAATATTGAGTGGAATGAAAAGAGAGGTAGAAGACCAGGAAAGCATTAGTCAGTAGTGCTGAGCACTTGGCGTTTGTTGTTGAAGACCACAGCTGTAGAAATAAGTATTTGTGTGGTTTTTCTCCAGTAGTATCAGCTGTCTGGGTGTTGAAGTAGAAAGGTGAATTGTAGCTGTCTTTCCAAGGCTGGCATTTTATTGGGTACACGTAGCTAAAGGAAATATAGGGTGCAGATAGTTCAAATAATAGTGCATTGGTTGGTTAGAGAAAGAAGTGGATTAAGGAGGGACAGATGGGTAGGTTAAAAATGAAGGCATCATAATACTAGAGAAGTCAGAAGTAGATAAGTAGGTTGGTAGGAGAGATAAGAAATTGTGGTCAGAAAATGAGATGCTGGAGTTTAGGTATCTAATATGGAATAGTTCCAAATGTTGATAGAGATCCAGGATAGAATTTGGTGCCAAAATGGATTAGAAATTAAGGTCATTAGAATTTAGTGGTCAGAAACACCATGAGGCTGACCTGCTGTAGGAGTTATCTGCATAACTCCAGGATCATAGCAGGAGCTGGATAGAGAAAAGGCATGTGAGCAGATACCAGCCTTCAGTGAACATGGGGAAATGACCAGAAAGTCAGCATATGACAGAGATGAGGACAGATAAAGGGCACTATGACATCTGCTTCAAAGGAATATGTGCTTTTGCCTGAGTGCAGGAAGAACTAAGATAATACTAAGCCTCTATCCATACCACCCCTTCCTGCTGCTGCTTTTCTGGCTGTGCGATGTAAGAGATGGGAGAGAATGAGCAGCTCCCACCAGAAACCAGTCTGGTTTAATTAGAGCATTGAGCTACAACAAGCATCCTATGAAGAGGTTGAGGGTGTTAGGAAGAGGTTCTAAGATCTCAGTGGAAGGAGCGTTACAAGTAGAGCCAGCAGTGAAGAAGCACAAAGCAGTTAAGAAATAGAGATGAAATTGGGGCACGAAATGAAGTGAGAAGGTGCTGCTGAAGGATAGGTAAATGTGGCACATCTCAGCCATCCCTCTGGCACAGGTTGTTTTGGCAGAGTACTGCTTGAATGCCCCAAGGGTTGCAGCATAGGAACATTCCATGAGAGGGCAAAGACTGCCATGAGAAATTGTAGCGGGTCAGGTATGTTGGGTCTGAGCAAGTCAGTTGAGTGATACGTGGATAGACAGTGAAGGCTCTAATTGGGACACAGGTTAACCCCAAATATCTGCAGCAGCACTGTAGAATCTGGTTACATATAACGAAATTTTAAAAGGCTAACCTTACTCTGCGGGGAAAAGAACAACATCTAGTACTGGCTGGATAAAGAAATGAAACTTCATTATTAATAGGACATTTGGAATCAATATAGTCAGTTTTTGTTTTATAGCTATAATAATGTGTAGCTTCGAAAATCAATATGTATTTAGCATCTGGTAGCTGAATAGCAGTCTCTTGTGACTGGGGATGAGTTTCCATGGTTCTTTTTTATGTTTTGAAATGACTAATGGAGCCATCTGGGATAGGCAGATTTTAACTCCCTGAAGACTGGAAAAGTCTTATTTAGCTTTCTCATTCTCCACAATATTGGGCCCAGTGCCTAGCACTCAAGTATTTATTGAATAAATTAGTGATTATGTGGAACATCAGTGTTCGTCCTGACTTAGCTGTTTTTGTCATTCCCTTTTGACTTCTATTTAGTAGTTTCTTGTGGCCTTTAACTTTCTTGAACTTTTTTGGTGGAACTTTCTCAATAAATATTGACATAGGTGTTATGTCATTTTCTTTATAAGGAAACTAAGGCTTTGGAGAGGTTAGGAACTAACCCAGTATCTCACAGCTAATAAGTGGTAGAGCCAAAACTCAGGTTAATTTCATTGGACACTGAAGATCAGATGCTTTCTAGCACACTAGAAATAGAATAAAAGGCACAGGAGCAATCTTGTGTTTCTTAAGTCTCTCTTTTTGCCTTTCCTTCCCCTCTTAAAACAAACATGAAACTGTAGTAGTTAACACACGTGGGGATGCTTCTCTTTCTCTTAAAACACAAGAGCCTACTAGCCAGTCCATATCCAGCAGACAGTGGTCGGTAGAGCATTGTTACTGGAGTATTCTTCATTTGATTAGTCTATTGGCATTTCATGATACTTGTATGTCTCACGTGTTTAGGTTCTCATGTATCTCTGAAGCATTTTTTAAATTATAAAATATTCTCTGATGGCTAAGATGGTAAAGAATTTGCCTGCAATTCAGGAGACCAGGGTTCAATCCTTGGGTCAGGAAGATTCCCTGGTGAAGGGAATGGCTACCCACTCCAGTATTCTTGCCTGGAGAATTCCATGGACAGAGGAGCCTGGTGGCTACAGTCCATGGGGTCACTAAGAGTCGGACATGACTGAGTAATATACACATATATAAAATTTACCATTTTAACCATTAACTGTATAGTTCAGTGGCATTAAATACATTCACATTGTTGTGTAACCATCACCAGCATCTATTTCCAGAACTGTTTCATCTTCCTACTCACTTCCTTCAGATTGTTGGCAGAAATTCATCTTCTTGAAGCTACAGGATTGAGGTCTCCATTTGGCAACCTACTCCAGTTTTCATGCCTAGAAAATTCCAAGGACAGAGGAGCCTGGTGGCCACACAGTTTATGGGGTCGGAAAGAGTCGGACATGACTGAGCTACTGAGCATACACACACTCCATTTTCTTGCTGGCTAGGGACCACTTTCAGTTTCTAGAAGCTGCCTGTAGTTCCCTGCCAGATAGCCCTCTAAATAGGCCCCCTCATAACTTGGCAGCTTAGTTCTTTAAAGCCAGCAGAGGTGAGTTTCTGACTCTTAAAGAGGGCCTGGATCCTCTTTAAAAACATTGTTCCTCTTAAGTCAGGCCCACAGAGGATAGTCTCCCTTCTTAACTCACATCAGCTGATTTGGGGCTCTAATTACATCTGCAAAAATCGCTTCACTTTTGCTGTAGAACACAATCTGATCATGGGGTGGCATCTTGCCATAGTCTGCTGGGTGGAAGCAAGTCTCACAGGTCCTACCCACGCTCAAGAGGAGAGGATTATATAGGACGTGAATATGGGGTGTGAGAGGGCACAGTAGAGTGTCTGCTGTAGCTTCCTTTTTTATCCATTTCACAGGGATTTTTGTCAGCAATTGGATACCCTTTTCCCAAAATGATTTTTAATCATGGAAGGAAAAAGAAGATTTGGGATTATCTTGAATTTGAGGAAGAAGAAGACAAACAGTTATCAGACTCTATGGCTTCTCTGGCATATCTAGTATTTGTACAGGGCATCAGTATTGATCAGCTTCCAATGGTCTTAAGGTAGGAGTTAGTGTTTATGTATTCTAAAAGGAATAGCATCAAACGCATTTATCAAATGTCCAACATATATTTATTAATGTATTAGTACATTTTCAGTGAAGTTTAAACAAAACCTATTTTTATTCTAAGTATTACTGCCTATAATCTTTTTAAAACCAGTAATCATCAGTAGTAAAAAGGGTTGGAGGGGAGGCATTGAAATAGACATAAGGAATGATTGGGACAAGAGTCAGAAAGTGTTAAACTGAGCCTGGTTTGAAGCTGTTGGGCCAGTTGCCAAGAGGGTGGTCTAAATTGCCATCATCTTTTAACTGGATTATTAATGTAATCCTGAGTGGATATGCGCTTCTAAAAGTACATGTATATGTGTATGTATTTATATATACATTTTTTCTATTTTAGCCCATCATATCTTTTGCAGTTTAATATGGGGCATATTGAAGTCCTTTTACAAAGGTAAGATTATTTAAGTGGCATCTCAGAATTAAATAATAGTGTTAAAATAGCCCTTGTCAAGATCAAGGGAAACTACTTTGTCTTTGCCAGACCCTAGTTAATTAATTATTTTATAAAATAGTGAAGCAAGTATTCACAAGAGACAGAAATGAACCAAAGGGATGTTTACAACAAAATTTCTTATTTTAAGCTAAAGATAATATTAAAATATTGTCTTTTAAGGAAATTTCCAGTGATCTGCTTCTAGGGTTTCTTTGCTTATTTCAGAAGTTGGTAAATTAAAATACCTCTATCCCACTGCAGCCTCTTCCAATCTAAGGAGAGGTGGTCAAGAAAGAAATTCATCCATGGTTTTGCTTCATGGATACAATCTGTGAACTGCATTGAAAGACTCTACCTTTTATAGCTTAGATTATTGACAGTGATATCATTCAATGGCTTTTCTCATTTGAGGCACCAATAAGAAGAACTTTATCTTTTAAAAAAAAATTACCAAGTAACAGGTATGCAGTTTTCCCAGATATTTAAGAATCTTGCACAACTCTATGGTTTGTTTTCTTTTTCTATAACATGTTGAAATTCTCTCTTGAGATCAGTCAGGGCCTTTCAGTGCTATCCTGTAGGAATACTAGTGACAGTTTATTAATCCCGTCTCTTCCCAGGTGAAGGAAGATTTGTTACATGGCAAATGTCCAAAGCCTCGGCCTACAAGGCAGGAATTTCCAAGGGTCTCCTGGCACAAGTAGTTACTAACTCTGTAAATTTACTGTATTGTGTATGTGTTAATGATTTTACACAGTTCCTGTTATATACATAAGATGAGAATGTGTATTGATTTTAATACTCAGTTCTATAGTCTTAAAATTTCCAAACTGTTTAGTCATTGAGGCAAAAAACGGAACACTTTTAATTCCTTTTATGGTTAGAACAAGAACCTGGAGCCTAAGATCATATTTTTTGCCACAGATCTTAAATATTTCATTAACAATGATTGTAAACCTTTAAAAAATAAATGGAAAGCATTACTTTATATATAGATATATATAAAGAATTTAAAAGTTAACCAATTAATCAATTAGAATACATGGCATTATATCAGGCATAATTTATTTCTTAGCACTTGGTGTTGAAATTCTACTGATCTGATACCAGGAAATAAGCCCTGAGTGGACTGATTATGGTAAATTTTGCTATCAGTAGCCAAATCAAAAGACAGATCAAAGGTGGATTAAGAATTTTGATTAAGTTCTTCAACTTAAGAATTTCAAATTAAGAATTTCTCCTTAATATGCTTTTTTAAAGTATTTAAAATTCAATTTTTGCTTTATAATTCTAAAGCAATTTAGAAAACCATGTTGATAAATTTTAATACTCTCTTCCAGAACAGAGGAGTCTGTTTTCTCCAAAGGATTGGTAAGATTTGTTTGCAACCATTATAATTTAAATACACAGTCATGTTAACAAATACAGCTGTTGATGTTACCATATTTGTATCTCTGCATATATTTTAATCTGTAGGATCTGTTGGAGAATGGTTTATTGAGAATAGAGGACAACAGTCTACTTCACCAGTACTTAGAAATCAAGAGTTTTCTTACTGTACCTCAGGTAAGTAAAATATGTATTCTAATCTTGAAAAATGCTGCTTTTCTATTCTAAACTTAAGTTCTTCTCAGATTCCTTTCCTGCTTTTTTCTCCATATCCTTTGAAAACTCTGGTACCTTGCTGTCCAGTAGAACTTTCTGTAATGGCAAAAGTATCCTGTTATCTGTGCTGTACGGTTTGAAAGCCACTAGCCATATTGAACACTTGAAACGTGGCTGGTGTGACATAAAGAACTGAATTCTAAATTTTATTTAATTTAACCTTAACTAGCTATATGTGGCTAGTGGCTACTATATTTGACAGTATAGCATCCAGTGGGAAATAGAACTTTCTTCTTTAACACTTTGGTTCTGTAGGAACCTTGAAAAATGAAGCTCCTTTACTTTTATCATAACTCAGGTCCTCAGGACTACATCAAGGCATATATAATTCATTACTACAAAAATATTTTGTTTTTCTCTCCTGTGATTTGTTTTGCCCCTGTTTATTAGTTTTTTGTTATCATAGCCAAATAGGTCTTAGATGTCAATGTAGCAAATTGTTTTTCCACTATTTAAATAGAAAAATCAGTTTCAGTTCGGTCGCTCAGTCATGTCCGACTCTTTGCAACCCCATGGACTGCAGCACGCCAGGTTTCCCTGTCTGTCGCCAACTCCTGGAACCTACTCAAACTCATGACCATTGCATCGGTGATGCCATCCGACCATCTCATCCTCTGTCGTCCCTTTCTCCTGCCTTCAATCTTTCCCAGCATCAGGGTCCAATGAGTCAGTTCTTCGCATCAGGTGGCCAAAGTATGGGAGTTTCAGCTTCAGCATCAGTCCTTCCAATGAATATTCAGGACTGATTTCCTTTAGGATGGACTGGTTGGATCTCCTTGCAGTCCAAGGGACTCTCAAGAGTCTTCTCCAACACCGTAGTTCAAAAGCATCAATTCTTTAGTGCTTAGCTTTCTTTATAGTCCAGTTCTCACATACATGACTACTGGAAAAACCATAGCTTTGACTAGACGGACCATGGCTGGCAAAATAATGTCTCTAATTTTTAATATGTTGTCTAGGTTGGTCATAGGTTTTCTTCCAGGGAGCAAGCATCTTTTAATTTCATGGCTGCAATCACCATCTGCAGTGATTTTGGAGCCAAAAAAATAGCCTGTCACTGTTTCCATTGTTTCCCCATCTATTTGCCATGAAGTGATGGGAATGGATGCCATGATCTTAGTTTTCTGAATGTTGAGCTTTAAGCCACTTTTTCACTCTCCTCTTTTATTTTCATCAAGAGGCTCTTTAGTTCTTCTTCACTTTCTGCCATAAGGGTGGTGTCATCTGTGTATCTGAGCTTATTGATATTTCTCCCGGCAGTCTTGATTCTAGCTTGTGCTTCATCCAGCCCGGCATTTCGCATGATATACTCTGCATTTAAGTTAAATAAGCAGGGTGACAATATACAGCCTTGATGTATTTGGAACCAGTCTGTTGTTCCATGTCCAGTTCTAACTGTTGCTTCTTGATCTGCATACAGATTTCTCAGGAGGCAGGTCAAGAGTCTGGTATTCCCATCTCTTTAAGAATTTTCCACAGTTTGTTGTGATCCACACAGTCAGAGGCTTTGGCAAAGTCATAAAGCAAAAGTAAATGTTTTTCTGGCTTCTGTTAGTATATAATAAGTCTGATTATTTTAAATTAGTGGACTGTATTTCTACATGTTTGATTTCATTTCTTTTGCCACTCTAGACATAATTGAAAATTACTATGTGTTTCTAACTATACACTTGGTAACACCCACTCAATACCAGTTACAAAATGGATTGTACTTAGCTTCCTGTAGGCATAACAGTAGAGTGAAAGGCTTAAGGCAAAAATTACTTCAGCTTTAAATCTCTTATCCTCGTTTCTCTGAATTTTTAGTATACATTAATAATATAGTTGTTTCTTTGTAGTCAATATAATCTAATATTTGAAATAAATTTGTTTTTTTATTTCCAGGGCTTAGTCAAAGTAATGACCCTCTGCCCCATTGAGACATTGGTATGTAAATATCTGGGACTAAATAATAATGAGTTTCAGTGAAAACTTTTAATAATTTAATCTTTAGTTTATGTAACAGTATTATTTGTTCCATTTTAGAGGAAAAAAGGTTTAGCTGTGCTTCAGCTGTATATTAACAAATTGGATCCACAAGGCAAATATACATTATTTAGGTATGTATCAGAGGTTAATTGAGAAATGTGTGGTTGATTAAAAACCAAATTGATGCCATTAATTATTCCAGAGTATTGTATTTTGGTATGTTTTGCATGTAATTCCACTCTCTTCTCTTTGATAGGTAGAGAGGAATTAATCAAAAATTATGGATACATATATAAATATATATATTGTGTGAATATTACATAATAAACTATATATATATACACACTTCAGTTCAATTAATTGAAATACACTAAAATTAAAGTAGACTGAAAAGATTAAACTGAGATTGGTAAGGCTTCTGCTAGAACTTTATATATGTCAATAAATATCCATTATTCACAGTTGAAATTAATGGCTCTTGAAATTAATGGAGTTATAACCTTTGACAGCCTATTCACTTTAACAGTGGAGCTTATTAATAGTAGCGTTTGAGGACCAAAAGATTCTAGCAGCTCTGATTTGAAGATCAGCAAATTTTCTTAAAGGGCCCTAAGTAAATATAGTTTTTATGGGCCACACAGCCTCTGTTACAACTGCTCAACTTTGTGTTTGTAGTAAGGGTCAGTGTGTTCTAATAAAACAAAACAGGCAGTAGGCTGGATTTGGCCTGCAGACCTTAGTTTGTTGATACCTGGGTAATAAAAATGAGTTAAAACCAAATTGGGGCAGTGTTAACATGCTAAGTAAGAAGTGTTCTTTGGGATTGCCCAATACTAGCACTCTTGATTCCTTTTTTCTTCATTTCTGTTTGATAAGAATGAGAGTCAGTTTATGAAATCTCTGTTTGATGCTTAGGTCTTATACCAGCTTTCCTATTCTGATCTACCTGTATTCCTACCCAGAAGACTCCTTCTTCTTAGGTTGATCAGGTTGAGTTTCCTTTCTTTGCAATTAAGTTAATCTAACCAGACTAGTCAAACAGGGAATAATTTGGGGAGTTTTTAAGCTATTATACTAGTGACTGTACTTGTTGTGTTAGATCATTGCACATAATGCATATATGCACATTGCACATATATGCATAAAAAGATTCAAATTTGGTTTAATAGAAATTTCTTTTTGGAAAAACCCAGTTAAAATAGAATTTGCCAGTTAGTGAGGGCAGTAGCCATAACAGGTGACTTTGTCATTGTCTGCACTGTTTTTTCCTATTTCTGCAAATAACACATGGCCCATTTGAATTTGTAAAACTTTGATCATCATTTAATTTATAATGCAGTCCAGGATAATTTCAAATGTATTGTAATTTTGCTTTAAAGGTGCTTACTGAGTACAAGTAATCACTCAGGTGTGGAGGCCTTTATTATTCAAAATATCAAAAATCAAATTGACATTTCGTTAAAGGTAAGAGCATAACTAAGGTGTCAATTATCAATTTATTCTTTTATTTTGTAGGACTTTTTATTCATTTGTGGAATACATTAATGTGGAATCTTGCGCTGTGGACCTTTTCTATCTCTAATATTAGGGTACAGGCACATCTCAGAGATAGTATGGGTCTGGTTCCAGATCACCATGATAAAGCAGAAATCTCCATAAAGCAAGTCACACAAAATTCTTGGTTTTCCAGTGTATATCAAAGTTAATTAGACTACATTTTAATCTGTTAAGTGCAGTAGCATTATGTCTAAAAAATACAATGTACATACCTTAATTTTAAAACACTGTTTTTCTTAAAACTGCTAACTATCATCTGAAACTTCAGGGAGTTGTAATCTTTTTCCTAGTGGAAGGTCGATGTTGATGGCTACTGATCAAGGTGCTGTGGCTATTTCTTAAAGTAAGACAGCAGTAAAGTTTGCCAAGTTGATTGACTGTTTCTTTCACAAATGATTTCTCTGCAGCATGCAAAGCTGTCTCATCATTTTACCCATAAAAGTTCTTTGATTATTGAAGTCAGTCCTCTCAAACTCTGCCACTGCTTTATCAACTAAGTTTTATGTAATATTCTAAATCCTTTGTTGTAATTTCAGCAGTCTGAATAGCATCTTCATCAGGAGTCTATTCCGTCTCAAAACACAATTTTCTTTGCCAACCTAGGAGAAACAGCTCCTCATCTGTTCAGATTTTATCATTGAAATTGCAGCAGTTCATTTACATCTTCAGGCTCCACTTCTAATTTTAGTTCTCTTGCTGTTTCCACCACAGTTATTGTTACTTCCTTTTTTAAAAAAATTTTGGGTGTGCTGGGTCTTAGTTGCAGTATGTGGGTTTTCTCTGATTGTGGCATGTGGGCTTAGTTGCCCTGTTACACGTGGGATCTTAGTTCTCTGACTAGGGATTGAACCTACGTCCTCTGCATTGGAATGTGGATTCTTAGCCACTGGACCACCAGGGAAGTCCCTCCGCTGAAGTCTTGAACTCTTCCAAGTCATCTGTGAGGGTTGGAATCAGTTTCTTCCAAATTCCTGTGAATGTTGATATTTTGACCTTTTCTCATGAATCACGAATGATTCCAGAAGGTTTTCAGTTTGTTCTGCCCAGATACATCAGAAGAATCACTGTCTCTGAAGCAATAGCTTTATGAAATGTATTTATTAAAGACTAAGACTTTAAAGTTGAAATTACTCCTTTTTCCATGGGTTGCAGAATGGATATTGTGCTAGCAGGCATGAAGACATTAATCTCATTTTATATCTTCCTTAGATCTTTCAAGTGACAAAGTACATTGTCAGTGAGCAGTAGTAATATTTTGAAAATAATCTTTCTTCTGAGCAATAAATCTCAAGAGTAGGGTTAAAGTGTTCAATAAACCACGTTATAAACAAATATGCTGTCAAGGTTTTATTGTTCCATTTATACAGCATAGGCAGAGTAGATTTGGTATGATTCTTAAAGGCCCTATGATTTTTGGAGCAGTAAAAATTAAGCATTAGTTTCAACCTCAAGCCACCAACTGTATTAACTCTTGAGAGTTGGTCTGTCCTTCGAAGCTTTGAAGCCAGGCATTTTCTCCTCTAGCTGTGAAAGCCTAGGTGGCATCTTGTTGCAGTATAAGTCTATTTTCATCTACATTGAAAATCTTTTGGTTAGTGTAGGTATGTTCATTAATTACCTTCCTGTGCTGTGCATAGTCACTGAGTTGTGTCCAACTGTTTGCAACTTCATAGACAGTAGCCCACCAGACTCCTCTGTCCATGGGGATTCTCCAGCCAAGAATACTAGAATGGGTTGCCATGCCTTCCTCTAGGGGATCTTCCCAACCCAAGGATCGAACCCAGGTCTCTTGCATTGCAGGCAGATTTTTTACCATCTGAGCCACAAGGGAAGCCCAAAATTACCTTCGGAGATTTTCTGAATCACTGCAGCTTCTACATCTGCACTTGCTGCTTCACCTTGCACTGTTAGGTCTGGAATTGGCTGCTTTTTCAACCTTATGAGTCAACGTCTACTAGCTTCAAACTCCTGCAGCTTTCTCACCTCATAGCCTCCATTAAATGGACGAGTCAGGGCCTTGCTGTAGATTACATTTTGGCTTAAGAGAATGTTGTGGTTGGTTTGATCTTCTATCCAGACCACTAAAACTGTCTCCATATCAGCAATAAGGCTATTTCACTTTCTTATCATTTGGGTGTTCAGTGGAGTAGCTCTTAAATTTCCTTCAAGAACTTTTCCTTTGCATTTAGGCTAACTTGCATTTAGGCTAATTTTGGCAAAAGAGGCCTAGCTTGGCCTTCGACATGCTTCCTCACTAAGCTTAATCAATTCTAGCTTTTGATTTAAAATGAGACTTATAGTACTCTTCCTTTTATTTGAATACATTGTAGGATTATTAATTGGCCTAATTTCAGGACTCTTGTGTCTCAGGAAATAGGGAAGACCAAGGAGAGATAGAGACAGAGGAATGGCCAGACATTGGAACAGTCAAAACACACATACTTTTCAAGTTCACTGTCTTCTGTGAGCATGGTTCATGGTGCCCCAAAACAGTCAGTTAATGATAATAACATCAAAGATCACTGATCACAGATCACCCTGAAAAATATATAATAATGAAAGTTTGAAATTTTGGAGAATTATCAAAATGTGACACAGATGTGAAGTGAATAAATGCTGTTGGAAACATGGTACCGATAGACTTACTTGACACAAAGTTGCCACTAGCCTTCACTATGTAAAAAATGCAGTAAAGTGCAGTGCAGTAAAATGAGGTGTGCTTGTATATTTCCCCCATTTCTACTCTTTTTTAAAAACTTGGATTTTGAAATTGTTAACTATAGATTTAAATTGTATTAATTCTAATATGATTTCTTTTTGTTTTGCTGCATACTTGTGAAATATTAATGGAAACTGAAGTCTGTAAATACTCAGTAATTCCATATAGAGAACAGAGAAAGAGCATACCAGTGCTCTCAAACTAGCAGGGTTTGTTCCAAGTGCCTGGAAATAGTGAATGGAAATCAAAGTTAAAGATATGTATTTAAAATGTGTAACGGCTAATTTTTGTAGTATCAAGGTACTAGGAAAATAAATACTACATGTATTTATCAACCTGTTATTTAAAGCCTTTTTCATGTTTTCTTTTGCTTCTTAGAAAACACAGAACAAATGGTTTACAGGACCACAGCTGATTTCCCTTCTGGATTTGGTACTCGTTCTCCCAGAGGGTGCTGAAACAGATCTACTGCAAAACTCAGATAGGTGAGGTGACCATTACTAAGGTTCACATAGTAAATTCAGAATAAAATGTGAAACCCCTGTTTTGGGAACCTAAACTAAAAAAAAACATATTTTCCTGTGATTTTATAGTTAATGGTTAGTTCATAAAATTACATATTTACATGTTTAAATAATTTTTGTTGTTGTTTAGTTGCTTATATGTTTGGATTTTATTGTTTTGTTTTCCAGGACATCTTTTTTTTTTTATACACAATATGTAATTTAACTTTTAGTATTACTAGAATGAATGTTGAGATATAGTTGTATATAAAAGGAATCTTAAAATTCAAGAAGCAAAAGATGGTATTCTCAAACATTAAAGATAACAAGTCTCCCTTGGTGGAGAAGGCAATGGCACCCCACTCCAGTACTCTTGCCTGGAAAATCCCATGGATGGAGGAGCCTGGTGGGCTGCAGTCCATGGGGTCGCTAAGAGTCAGACACGACTGAGCCACTTCACTTTCACTTTTCACTTTCATGCGTTGGAGAAGGCAATGGCAACCCACTCCAGTGTTCTTGCCTGGAGAATCCCAGGGACGGGGGAGCCTGGTGGGCTGCCGTCTATGGGGTCGCACAGAGTTGGACACAACTGAAGTGACTTAGCAACAGCAGCAGTCTCCCTTGGGGAAAAAGAGAATAGTAATTTTCACAATTAAATTTTGTGAACTTGGAGAATGAGAGTAATAAATTATGTTAAGGGAGGAAGATATGTGATAAAATATTTTAAAGGAAAAGTTTTGGATGCCCAAACATAATTGTAGAAATATACCCAAGGTTTTAACTTAACCTTTATTCACTGAAATTGCTGATTATGTAAAATTGTACTGTTAAGTAATAAATCATATTTTTGTAATTAACAGGATAATGGCTTCATTGAATTTATTGAGGTATTTGGTTATCAAAGATAATGAAAAAGACAATCAAGTAAGTGAATTTTTTTAAAAAGAAACTGTATTATTCAAATGCGTAAGGAATGTTTTGTTATTTTCTTATCAATATCTACTTAAGCCAGTGAGTAATATTTTACCCAGTTGCAATAAGTGCCAACAATTATTCTTTAAACTTGAAGTGAATTCCCAGGAGTCCTTACCACCCCACATCCACTTGCCCTTACCTTTTCCTGTTGTGCCTCTGTGCTCTTGCTGTGAGCATCGCTTAGCTCTGTTACGTAGGTAAGTTGCAGCTCCTAAGTTAACTAACCTTTCGAAACTCAACATATGTTTGCTTATCTTGTTCATTAACCTTCACCTATATAGCTCATGACTTATGTCTGAGCTATACAAAATAAAATAATCTGATATCCCCCTCATCGGACTTGACAAATTGAAGCATTTTCAGCACTAAATCTGTTAACAGCACCTTTTGAATAATGTGTAGGAAGTTAAAATTTTTAAAAATAGTGCACCATAAGAGGTATTCAGTAAGCAGAAAACTATTTGAGGGATATTTGTCATACAGTAAAATTATATTTGCTTTTTATCTTCTCTTTCTACTTAACTCTAATAGTTCCTTTCTCTATATGTGTCATCTTATTAACTGTAACTACCTGAATTACATGCATGATTAAGCTTTTTAGAAAGTAATAAATGAAATGAAAGTAATTGAGTTTTATATAAGAATCCCAGAGCCTTTTTTTTTTTTTTTAAAGTAAATCATGATTTGGGATCAAACATTTATGGAAAAAGTAGCAGTAGATTTTTGACTGAATCTATTAGGTTCATTGATCTGACTTCCCATTCATTGCTCTTCGGCCAAAAATAGTTATGTGCTATCACTGACTAGTGGATACTCTAAACAAGGATGCTTTTTTTTTCTAACGTTTTTTCAAACATAAAGCCAAGTTGAAAGAATTTCAGAGTGATCACTGTTTTATGTGCTGCAGAGATTCTACTGTTAACATTTTACTCTGCTATTATCACTTATCCAGCTCTCTATCCTGTACCCATCCTTCAGTCTCTCTTTATTTTTTGATGCAGTTCAGGGTAAACTACAAACATCATCATACTTTCCCATAAATACTTCAGCACACATTTCATTCAAAAGAGTTACATATTTGTGTATAATTTTTCTTTGAGTTAAAGTTCACATAAAATCTAATGCCCAAATTTTAATTATACATTAACTGAGTTTTAACAAATGCTTAGATCTGTTATCCAAATCCTTATCAAATATAGAACATTACTAACATCACGAGAAGCTCCCTTTTCCCCTCCCAGTTAATGCTGATGTCATCATTCCACACCCATCCCTAGCCCCTGACAATTCTATCCTGTCCGGGTGCTATCGTATATTCTTCACTATGCTATCAGTGCTCTTTAGTTTTATTTTTCATAGATGATGTTAGCACAGGAAGGATCTATAACATGCACAAGGGCATATAATTAGCAAGAAGCAGAAATAGCCATGACCAAATGCAGTGACTAGAACTTCCTTTTTTTTTTTTTTTGTAGTAAATTCAGGAGCAGTGGAAGCCCTGAGGCTTCCAAAAAGTGTCCTTAAAGTATGGTATGAGTTTTTACTTTTGTCAGGAAGAGGCCATATCTAGAAATGATCTGATTTGTCTGACAGGGTGAGAAAGCATCTTCTTGATTAGGAGGGATAGATTTATTATTAGTAGGTATGGAGCACAGTGTACCACAGGGATAGCAAAGAGAGGGAAGGCAGAGCAGTTTTAGCATTGTGCAATGTCTACTCTGATATCCACAGATAATACCTCACATTTATTTAGTTTGAATATTATATAGTAAAGAAAAGGATGTAACCAGCTTATAAGACTGCCTTCTTATGTAAGTTTTAAAAATTTTTTCTTAAGAATCAACTATTCCAAAGTATTGCCATGCAGGTTACCATAAGAATCATCATACCAAGGAAACTGGCAAAAAAACAAAACAAAACAAAAAGCCAATCCAAGATGGTAACCTAACATCTTTGAGGCAATTTATTCATCATGGAAGCATTTCTACCAAGTGCAGTCACAGTAGGTCCTGAATATAAATGAGAGGCATATCTGTCTGCTGTGGTTAACAAGAAAATAATAGGTTCTGAGTTTTTAGAAATATTTGATTAAAGGAGAAACAAAATGATATTCTAATGATGCTGAACTGTGAGTAGTTTTATTCAAAAGGACTCCTATCAGTACCTGTCTTTGAGTTAAATATGCTGTGGTGGTAACTAGTCAGATGAAAAGCTGAAAAGCCATCAAAAAAGTGTACAGAAAAACTAAGAACAGGATCATTAAAATATAAAACAAGGTGATTCATAATTGAATAATGATCCATTTTTTTTCCTGCTATTTTGGGTTACTGTCATCTGACTTTCTTCATAAATCATTCCCTTCCTTTTTGCATAATAGGCTTCTTCATAATAGTCTCTTAATCTTCATAATAGTCTCTCCATCTCTGCATAATAATTTAAAAGCACTTTCCCCACACTTCAGCTTCACATAACTTCTTGGACCTTGAAATTCCATCTCTCTCTACTGGTCAAACCAACTTAATTTTTAGACTAGTGTTCACTATTATTTGGTAGGTATCTTTATATAAGTGTTAATTGTTTAATTACAGTAATTTATTCTAATACACAGCCTATAATAATTTATCCCTCACCTTCTAGCTACTCATTTCCTTATCTATCTCTGCTTACCTATTTTTTTTTCCCTAAATAATTTGTCATTGTAATATATAGAAAGCAGGATCAAGAGAAACAATGTAAGACTGTAAAGGCCAGAAGTGTGTATCAGGAACTTTAAAAAATTGAATTATGTAATGTGCACATACATGCTTTTCATTTAGGATAGAACAATAAATACCTGGCATACATCCACGTACATATAGTTCTATATATAATCCACATTTTAGGTTCTCATTTAAATTGTTTCTTTCTCCAAGATTAAAACATATACCCTGTATGTTATTTGCAGAGCCAAATGACTTAAGGTTATAACATTCCTTAATATTACAAGTGATAAAGTTCTAAAATATTATTTCATAAATAAGACATGATACACAAATTAGAAGGGAAAAACTGGGTCTTATTCATTTCCTTCCTTTTATTTCTTCAGTATCATGGTTGACTGTGTCCTTTGCAAGGTCCCTTTCCTCACAATAAATTTCATTATGTTATAAAACTGCCTTTCTATTTTGTGCAACAAACTGCAGTGAAATTTGAAATGTATAGTTAAGCTCTAAAATTGAAATGGTCTCAGTACTCTACCAGTGTGTTGCTTGGGTATAAAATTTTAAAGTAAGCACTTGTGAACATTTCAAATTTTTATCCTTATAACTATTTTTAAAAATCTTGTTACTTTTTTCTAGACATTGAAGTAAAATATGATTTTCTTTGTATTTTTTTTTCCATAAATCTAATAATCTTAAAGAATCCCCCGCAATGCAGGAGATGCAGGTTCAATCCCTGAGTCAGAAAGATCCCCTGGAGGAGAGCATGGGAACTCAAGTAGTCTTGCCTGGAAAATTCCATGCCAGAGAAGCCTAGTGGGTTACAGTCCATGGGGTCGCAAAGAGTCAGACACAGCTGAGTGACTGAGTACACACGCATACCATCTTAATGTAAAAGAGAGAAAATATTCTTGTTTCCACAGCTTCTTCACTCCTACGTGTTTCTAAAAAAATATTACTGTTATTCATCACATGAAAAATTTGTGGAATTATGCAGAACTGAATGTGAACAAATTTTCTTTAGCCTCATTGTGGCACATTTTATTACCTTATTGTAAGTTTTAGATTATGGACTGTGTATTACATTATTGCCATTAAGAGAAACTAAAGTCTTTTATTGAAGTCTTTTATCTTAGGGGGTCTTTATTAGACCTTCTAGAGTTACACTGTCCAATAGACAGTAGCCACACATGACTATTAAATTTTAAATTAATTTTTAAATTTTTAAAATTAAAAATTCAGTTCCTCCTTGGCATTGGACAGCATCATTCTAGATCACTGTTTCTCAGCATATGGGTCTAATAAAAATTACCTGGATATCTTACATAATTCAATTTTTAGAAATTCCTAATATGTACTTGTTTAGATTGATATTAAAAATGGGTGAAGACACAATATGTTAATTAAAAAGGAAGTATAAATACAGCACAGATTGAAGAACAAAAGGAAAGTTACATGAAAACATTCCAATAAAATTTGAAACTTCAATAAAATGGAATTTGTTAGAAAATATAATCTAACAAAACTCTTAACAATCTACTAAGAGAAATCACAGGGCAGATAATTTTTACCATAATTTCAAAAAACATATACTCAAGTCTCATACAAAACATTCAAAAGACTAGAAAAAGTATAGTTGTGTCTAAATGTTATGTTTAGTCAAGTATGACCTTAATACCCAAACAGTCTAGGATAGTGTGCTTCAGTGAAATTACAGGCTCTCCCACATTGCAGGCAGATTCTTAACAAGCTGAACCACCAGGAAAGCCCAAGAATACTGGAGTGGGTAGCCTATCCCTTCTCCAGCAGATCTTCCTGACCCAGGAATCGAACTGGGGTCTCCTGCATTGCAGGCAGATTCTTTACCAGCTTAGCTACTCAGGGAAGCAGATATATAGATAATAATATTACCAAAACCAGATTTAGCAAAAAAAAATTGTTATAAGTCATCAAACTCAGTTGGATTCATTCTGGTAATACAAGGTAATGTAATTTCATAGGTTAAAGTAGAGGAAGTACTTGATTATATCAATAGTTAAATTTATACTATGTATAATATAGCATTTAATACATTCAGTATATAATCATGATAAAAATATTAGTCCACCAGAAAATAATATAACAAAAAATATGAGATACTTAGGAAAACATGTAAAAATATGTGTAAAACTTTATGAGGGAAAAAAAGGGGGGAAGAATGGGACTGTTCAATAGATGATAATGATGGGTAATTTGTCACACTTATGGGAAGGGGGGAATTAAGATGCCTATGTCACATAATATACAAAACAAAATTCCAAATAGATTAAAGACTTAAGGTTGAAAAGGAATTTACAAGTTTTTAGAATACTGTGTAACCTAAGGGTAGAGAAGGCTTTCTTAAGTAAAGAAGCACTAACCACAAATGAATAGATTGATAAAACTAATTGAAACTAAAACCTATTCAAGGAAAGAAAATGCATACAAACTGAAAAAGCCACAAAAAGAAAGAGAAAGAAAACCAAAATACTTCCACCCAATAGTTAGTATCAAAAAATCAGATAACTATAAAGCAAGAATCAAGACCACAAATCAGAAAAATAAGTAAAGGATACAGATATTGTAAGGCAGCTCACAGAAGAGGAAACCCAAATGGCCAATAACCACAAGACAATATTCCCAATATCAGTAGTGTTTATGGAAGTGTAACTTAAAACTGCAGCGAGATTCTATTTTACAGCCACCACAGTGGCAAATGTTAAAAAGGTAGATAGCATAGGTTAGGATACAGAACAGTGATGAAACAAAGTAGATAACCATTTTTGGGCAATTTGGCATTATCTAGTGAAATTGAATAAATACTCTTAACTCAGCACCTTCTGTTTTAAGGCATCTTAATGAGTCCTTAAATCAATTTACTGATTTAGACTGGCAAGTTTTACAAAATGAAATAGAATATAATTGAGGTTGTTTGCACAGATTCTTAGTTACAGATATTGCAGCAAATTTTGTGGTCACTTGCAAAGAACAAGGTTTGAAAATGGAGGGGATATGACAGATTGGCTAGGAATAAATGTATGTTGCTTTCCAATATCTCTGACATATTCAACGGTCAATTAGCAGAAAGGCTATGATACTGTACAGTTTAATTTTATAGTAACATAGTATATGGTTAAGTGGGAAGCAAACTGTCCCTCCTATCAGTAAAATTGTGAAAGTTCACAAATTATTTTAATCTGTGTATTTTCAGAATGAACTTTGAGAGAGAAAACTTTTTTCCCAAATTCATGACAATAAGAAAAATAAGTGAAAAATATAGAAACATTCACTTTCAACTGTTGATCTGAAACTGTAAATAGTGCCAATATTCAGAAAAATACTGACCCTACAATTAGTAGACTTAGCCTTAATTTGAACTACATTCTAAAAAGGAAGAAAATGAATATAACTTTAAAGCTAAGATTATTTAAGATGGTTTCATCAAAAGTAAATACCCAATGAAAATGATAGTCTAAAATAAAATTTTTCTTGCACATGAAAGCTAAAAACCTTCCAAATTAGACATCTAGAAACAACATTCTGAACTTGTGAATGAGGCCCCGTAATGGTTTGAAAGATGAAAAGTTACCAACATTCTTCTAGTCTCATTATCAGCATATATAATTACATATTTTTTAGCAAATGAGAAAAGTCACTCAGTTTGGCCTGCAAAGTTTATTTTTCCAGCATATACAGTGTTGGATTGTGTCTATTGATTTATTTAAAAGTATGTCTTAATGGTAACATGATGTTTTGGAAAATCTATATTGCAAAACATGGATGCAAAGGTTCTGATGCTTCTTCATGAAACATAAATTGTGTAGCACTTAAATTGATATCTGGTACTTGCAAAACAATATGAGATTGTTTCACCTTAACCTTTATATACATCTAGAGATTAGCTATATTTACTGAATTGGAAGCACACTGGGGGTCACTCAAAGTAGAAAGTTTATAGCAATAAGTGACAGAGCAGAACTATGAGCAATTACCTTCTTAAACTGTCAGAAGCACTAGCAAGTTGTTTTAAGTCAGTTGGAAAATTTTGGTATTCAAGGAAATCCCTCTGGATATAACTATATTATAAAAGTGGTGAAAATTGTTAATTTTAGCAGTTCACTGATAAGCCAAACTCTTGAAACTTTTTTCAGTGATTGGATCTAAGCATGACCAATGTATCATATCAGAGTTCATTTATTGTTCCTTTGGAAAGTTCGAAGTAGGGCATAAGAACTCAAGGATAATATACATGTTTTTCTAGTTGAAAAGCAATCTTATCTGACAGTTATTTTCAAAGATAATATTGAGTGGCAAAATTGACATATGTATCTGATTTTCTGGCACGCCTAAGACATAAAAATTGAAACCACAGGAAAACATGAGTATATTTTTCATATGTTAAACTTATCTGTCAGTTGTAGAAGACATTACTGTTACAGAAGGAAACTATCATCATTTTGATAATAAGATTTCAAATAACTTCTATTACTAATTAAGAGTGAATGAAAATTTCTTCAACTTAGACCAACATTTTTTAAAAGAAACTTTCCTATATTCTGGACATAAGTCTTTTATTAGGTATGGTTATTATATTTTCTTCCAGTTTGTGGCTTATATTTTCATTATCTTAATAGAAATTTTTAAAGAACAGAAATGTTAAATTTTGAGGAAGTCCAGCATATCAATTCTATTCTTTTAAATCATTTATATTTCTTTGGATTCTAACAAATCTTTGTTTTAACCCAAGATCACAGATTTTCTAGTAGAAGTTTTATTGTTTAGATTTTTATATTTATACTTATGATTGACTTCAAGTAAATTTTTTATATGGTGAAATAGGGTTAAGGTAGTTTTGTTTTGACTCCAGCAGTATTTGTTGAAAAGGCTATACTCAGATTGTCTTGTTACCTTTGTCAAAGATCAAAAAGATCATATAAGTATGGGTATATTTTTGGATTCTATTCTGTTCCATTGAACTGTCTTCTTTCACCAGTACCACACTATCTTGATTACTGTAACTTTATAGTAAGTCTTACATGTGAGTATGCCAACTTTGTTCTTTAAAAAAAAATTTTGGCTGTTCTAGATTCTTTGCTTCTCCATTTGAATTTTAGAATAATTCTGTCTTTCTACCTGTAGAGGAACAACATTTCTGTTTTTCTGCTCTACTCTCAGTGCTTAACCTCGTTTTTTTGTACTTTTGGTTACCAAATGTGCAGAGATTTTCCCATATCAAGGAATTTTTTGACACCAAGTAGATGTCCTACAATTGAGTCCCCTTGTGACACTCTCCCTGGAGATAGCATCAGATTACAGAGGCTAAGGGCTCAGTCCCACAACATTACCTCCCTTCCCTCTTCAGATGCCAGTCACGAGTCCAGGTATTGATCTGACTTCTGACAGACTGGCTAAAACAGGTTCTCAAAACCCCCTCCTCAGGTTCAGTTAATTTGCTAAAGTTGTTCACAGAACTCAGAACATTTTACCTACTGGATCACTGGTTTATTGGGAAAGGATGTAACAGCACAGCGAGATGAAAGAGATGCATAAGGCAAGGTATGTGGGGAGGGGCACTAAGTTTTCATGCCCTCCCTTGAAACTACTTTCCCAGCACCTCTACCTGTTCATCAACCAAGAAGCTCTCTGAACCCCATTCTTTTGAGTTTTTTGGAGGCTTCATTACATAAGCATGGTTGATTAAATCACTGGTCACTGATGACAGCTCAATCTCCAGCCCCTCTCCCCTATAAGGAGTTTGTGGTGAGAGGAGTTGACAGTTATAACCCTCTAATCACACAGTTCCTCTGACAGCCAGCCCCCATTCTTATTAGGGGCTTTCCAACAGTTACATTCCTGGCTGAAAGAGCTTCTTATGAATAACAAAATACACTTTGACCACTCTTCACTTAGGAAATTCAAGAGTTTTAGGAGCTCTTTGCCAGGAACAGGATGTAGACCAATACTAGTGCTCTTTGGGGGTGGGGGAAGAAAACACACCACCAAGGGGCACAAGGGAACTTCTGGGGTCATGAGACTATCTTCATAGTGGTGGTGGCTATACTGCTGTATATCTTTGTCAGAACTCAGAACTGGACAGCTAAAAAGAGTTTACTGAATGTAAATGATACCCAACACACCAGACCTTAAAAAATGTGTAGAAAGAAAAGGACCAGGCTCAATACCAGAATAGATGTCAGTGACTCCAAGCACACCATTGTTCTTAATGTGTATTTTGGAATTATTTTGGGGTTTTTCTGCATTATATTTAAATATTGATAGAATTATATTTGATATTATAAATAGAACATTTTGTAAAACATTTGTTTCAGCTATATAAATGTGTGTTGAGTTGTGATATAAATTATATTTCTTACTGTGGGCCATGGTAAAAATATTTTGAAAAATGCTACCCTAGAAAAACTTATCCCATGTGAATAGGAAGAGATATGCAGCAGTTTCAGTGAGCACTGTTTGAAATATTTAAGAAAACTAGTAATAGGATACATCGTATAGTGGGATGCCTGTATATCAGTTAAACTGAAAAGATAAGCGCTATAACATAAATAACCCTCAGAAACATAGGACTGAACAAAAGGGAGCTAAAGTAGGATGCTTTGATGTCATTTATATATTTTTAAACATGCAAAATTGGGATGTATAAATACATTAACTGCTAAAACCTAAAACCTCAAGTTTTAGAAAATTTTGCATAGTTAATGGCTTACACTTGAATAAAGAGGGCTTCAACCATATCTGTCTTTTTAAGTAAATAGGGCAAGATGTGTGCATTTGACAAAGCTTAGTGTGAGTATAAAGGTGTTTTCTCTGTCCTCTTTATGTTTGAATGTGTTTTAATCTATAGAGGGTCATCAGTACCTTCAGCCTTGAAAGCCATCTGTGATATTCGGTGGTAGCAGTGGGTTCTACTTTTAAGCTTAGAGGAAAGGGAAAGAAGGTTTTAAAAAGCGGGTGTGGGGATAGAGAAAGGTGAAAGAAAAGGCTGGAGAGAGAGGGAGGAACATAAGAAGTGAAACCAGTGGGTGCGTATGGTTGCGTAACATGCTTGATATGCTGTGTGACTATCCTCGGAAGTTTCTACTGCACTAACGCATAACCCCCGTTTTTCACATAAGGACAAAAAACTTAGGATTTCAATGGATGTTTAAAAATGTCTTTTAAAGTATACAATTGAAACTGGTTCATTGTTTAAAAATCAGGATAAATAAGCAAAAAGAAAATAATAAAATCTCAGCATTTATTTTTGATATTATAGTATATACCCTTTTGGCTTTATACCAGAAAATCTGTACTTTTTTTTAAAAAGATCATATTATAGGAG
This sequence comes from Bos taurus, assembly GCF_002263795.3. Taxonomy (NCBI): domain Eukaryota; kingdom Metazoa; phylum Chordata; class Mammalia; order Artiodactyla; family Bovidae; genus Bos; species Bos taurus. Next base: position 51,163,342 of record NC_037330.1, read on the forward strand.
TCATACTGCAGCCTTTTTATTTGCTTTTTTACCACTCCCCAGTATGTACTGAAGAGTAGTACTATTTTACCAGCAGTGTAGTGTTCCATTGTGTGGATATGGAAGTTACCCCACTCCTGATGTGAAAAACTGTCATTATTTCCAATTTTTCACTATTTAAACATTTTTATAAACATATCTGCAGTGAAATCATTACAACATACATCTTTAAGTCTTCCCCAGGTTAAGTTCATAGATGGTGAGTGGAAAAGTATGCATATTTTTGAGATTGTGGATTCTTGATAGTTCCTCAAGAACTCCACTTTTCCTCATAATATAGGAATAATGAGAAAGGACAGATTTAAATTAAAGGGATATATGTGACAGTAAAATTATAAATTATTCAACACAGATACGTGTAGATTTTATTTTTGAGAGCTGTGTATGTTAAATGTTATATAGTACTTGGATCAAAATAAGCTCAATTACAAAATAGGTTTTCATATGATCCAGTTCTAGTTAAAGATAATTGGATTCCTAAGTTTTCATTTTTTGCCTAAGCTACTTTCCTTTGTAATAAGTAACTGGAAACTGAGCAATACAAATGAATTTTCTTTTTCTTCTTAAAAAAAAAACAACAACTAAGACTTTATGATTCCCTTTTAGTACTATAGGAAGAAATGCTCTTAGAACAAAAATCTTTAATACGAATGACAAAATAATCCTAAACTGTCCCAGACAGGTAAAATCTCCATCTTTATTGATCACCAAGAAAGTCTTAAGTCAGCTTTGTTAGAAGTTTCCATCAATAGAGAAGGAATAGAATCCTCTGGCACTAGATCTGTGACAAGGATATCACTTGAAAGATAAGGAGTTGAAGGGGACTTACAACATAGAGTCATTATGGGGATGGTTTATAAGAGAAGTGTCTCAGACTATGTGGATTATTTTCAGATAATTTTCTCATGGATAAAACTTGGAAGTTACAGATCTCAAAACCAGAAGCTGTCCAAATGACAAAATGAATATGCTAAACAAGTGCGTTTTTGTTTTGATTTGTATTTACATACAATAACTAGATGTAGTAATGAATGTACTAATAAACAGTCTACTCTACTCTGAAAGGCAAAGATCATGTCTTCCTTATTTCTGTTTCTCCAACACTCAGCACTTGTTTAATACTCAGTTCAGTCGCTCAGTCGTGTTTGACTCTTTGAGACCCCATGAATCACAGCACACCAGGCCTCCCTGTCCATCACCAACTCCCGGAGTTTACCCAAACTCACGACCATTGAGTCAGTGATGCCATCCAGCCATCTCATCCTCTGTCGTCCCTTTCTCCTCCTGCCCCTAATCCCTCCCAGCATCACGGTCGTTTCCAGTGAGTCAGCTCTTTGCATGAGGTGGCCAAAGTATTGGAGTTTCAGCTTCAGCATCAGTCCTTCCAATAAACACCCAGGACTGATCTCCTTTAGGATGGATCTCCTTGCAGTCCAAGGGACTCTCAGGAGTCTTCTCCAACACCACAGTTCAAAAGCATCAGTTCTTTGGTGCTCAGCTTTCTTCACAGTCCAACTTTCACATCCATACATGACCACTGGAAAAACCATAGCCTTGACTAGACAGACCTTTGTTGGCAAAGTAATGTCTCTGCTTTTGAATATGCTATCTAGGTTGGTCATAACTCCTTCCAAGGAGTAAACATCTTTTAATGTTTAATACTAGATGACAGTAAATCTTGAATGAAATAACTAATTGTTTCATTAATTCTTCCAAACAGACTGGTTTGTGGACAGAACTTGAAAAGATTGAGAATAATTTCTTAAAGCCCCTCCATACAGGACTCAATATGTCAAAAGCACATTATGAAGCAGAAATTAAGAATAGCCAAGGTTGGTAATGTAAAATTTCATTTCCAGTTAAGCCTAAAAATTAGTCAGATTTTTAAAACTCATTTATATTCCAAATAAAGAACTTTATCTTGTACTTGTCTAACTTATAGCCAACAAGGAACCATGACAACTGAGTCATTTTATTTATAACTAAAATGATTCTTTGTGAATATATATTCCAATTAATACTGAAATTGGGTTAAATATTTAAACCAAACTGGAGCATAGTCTGGTTTAAAACCTCAAGTTCTGATTAGAAACTAATTGTATCACAAATATTTCTGTTTGGATACCATTGTACTTCTTTCAGTATTGAGGGGTCCATCCCCCATGATATCTTTACTAAATCTCGACCTCCACTAAATTTGTACAAATTACAAACAAGAATCTTAGGTCCAGAATTACTTTTTAAAGTCAGCAGTTCTAATAATCTTGTAATCTTTTCTATATAACTATGGTGGTATTTGTGCAGACATCACTATAAATAAAAATTTTGTCTTAGTGTGACAGGTTATAATTCTGATTTTATGTTGACAAAAGTTTCATTCATCTTGTACATGCCAAAATAATGCTATTCACCTGAAGAAACATTAATTCACATGTTACAGAATTTTGATATTTTTATTTGTTCACAACCAGATTTTAGCATACCCTGAGCTATTAAATCTTCCTGGTTGGCTCAGTGGTAAAGAATCTGCCTACCAATGCAGGAGGTATGGGTTCAATCCTGGGTCAGAAAGATCCCCTGGAGAAGGAAATAGCAACCCACTCCAGGATTCTTGCCTGGGAAATCCCACAAAGGACCTAGCAAGCAGGCTACAGTCCAAGAGTCAGACATGACCTGGCAACTAAACAACAACACAACTAGCTATTAAAACCATAAGACTTAATTTACACAAATAACTGGCATTTAAGTTAGTAAACAAATTATAAATTTATTATTGAAATCTGAGAGTTTTTAATGGTTAAGTGTGACACGGTTTTTTCCTTCTCTTATAGAAGTCCAGAAGTCTAAAGATCATTGTTCACTAAATGTAGGTAGAGAAGAGATCCCAAATATGCCTCCTGAAATGCAACTTAAGGTAGATATGAAATTTTCCTAAGCTACATCCAACTGAACTCTTTTCTCTTTTTTGCTTTGCTTTGTTTTAAACGCAGCCTTAGTAACCAATTTTTCTTGGCATTATAGGTCCTACATTCAGCTCTTTTCACATTTGATTTGATTGAAAGTGTTTTGGCTCGAGTAGAAGAACTCATTGAAACAAAAACAAAGTCTACCTCTGAGGAAAATATGGGATAAAGTGAAAGCTCCATCTCCTAAATAAAAACTAGTAATACACTATATTTTTCATTATGGTTTATTTAATACCTTTATAGAAGTTTTTCTGTAAAACACACTGAAAATAAATGTAGCTTCTCTTACTTATCTGTTTCAGCAGTGACACATTATGGATCAGTAGCACTGTTTCCTTTTAAAAAGGTATCTATATGGTAAATAATGCCCACGTGTATTTTAAATACTACTGTTGAAAAATCTAATACGAATCAATAATTTTATGATTTCATAAAATGTACTGGAATTACCTTTATCCATACAGTTGTGAGTTTATAAAAATTCTGATACACTTTATGTTCCAGTTAGATGCTATTTTAGAACTCCTAGTGTTAAACTGGCTATCATAGCACTGTAGGAGCTTAGAGAAAAATTCTGAGTCTGTGTACTACTCCTAATTTCCCTTTTTTTCCCTGCCTCAGGAGTCTTAGAGGGCAGAGTCCTCTATCACCAGCTTTCCAGCAGTAGTTACAGTGTAAAAGTACCTGTGAAGATTAATTTTAGAAATAGTGGCTTGTATTATAAAAAGGTATATATGACTTTTTCTTTAACCCAAGGGGCTGCTTATTTGCAATTAAACATTTCTTCTTCCAACTTAATTTGTATCATTAAGAAGCTTCAATCTAAGTTTTATATACATGTACCAATATTTTTTGAACATTATTAAAGGAATTAACAGAACTCTGAAAGTAAAATCATTTTTAATTATATGTATTTTATTTTAATATCCTTCCCAAAGAACATTTATAGTTGATAATCTAATTTGGGTTAAATGTATCACTACTCAGTTTTATCTTTTGAAGTGTTTTCCACACAGGACTTTGCTCAATGATGTAAGCTTTAGTTGTTATCATTCTGTAGCAGATGCTATCTATGTATGATTTGGAGGTGATCTGGAAGAAGATACAAACATGCAACATTATTTAAGAAATAAGGTATTTTTTACAGGGTCACATCATAAAATACCTAACTTATTCAACAAGTATTAATCAGTACTATGTATGAGTTATTAGAGTAATAGAAAAATACCTGATATTTGTCTTTATGGAATTTCAAACATGCAAACCAGAAAAGTAGAATACTATTAAGAATTGCTTCAACAGGGATCTGTTCCAAGTAAAAGAGTAAGGAACACCTACCTCTGCCTATGGGAGTTGGGAGCAGACTTTATGGAGAACAAGCATGAAAAGAAAAGTGGAAACTAGTCAAGTTATAAAATAGCATGTTTGCACTCTGACAGTTCATGACTACCAATATTTATACTTGAGAATTTGAAAGAAGATTTAAGTAACCAGTAGGGCCAACACAATGTATATATGACCAAATGATCTTTTGACGTAAATGAGTGATTCTGATAGTTGCTACTGGAATTGAGAAGACTTGAGAGGCCAAGTTCAGGCTTGGGAAAGAGTTGCATGTGTTTGGAAATAGCAACTTCTCTAAGGGAAACAATATTTATCAGTTCCATTGAATAGGGAATGCACTTTGAAGTGAAGAATCTCAAAGTTTATCAGTGTGTATGTATGTATGTCATTTTCCTCAGGTGACTTACCTTAGCTATGGTGCACATAAGATTAATCGCATTTACTGTGTTGTGTACTGGAAGTATCCGTAAGTTACTACCCAGGAATCTGGGGGAGAAAAAAATCGTTTAAGTTAAATAGATCATATGACTTAAATTTGTTATCCTAAGTGGAAAGAAGAGACAAAAATCCTTTATTGTTTGTCATTTGTTTATTCATTCATGCCTGCCTTATTCTACAGAGGATTTAATATGGCTTTAAAACCAGAACTTAATTGACTAAAAAGTGTTCCACTTCTAATTTAGTCTTGCTGAAGAATTCCATAAATCAGCATGCATTCTGAAACTTGTCACCCTCATTCATAGAAGAGCTCTTTGGCCTGCGTTGTATTAAAAATGAAAGGTTAACATTATAAAGTTTATCTTTTGGCAAAACATAATTCACTTGCCTGAAACAATTCAGAACTGAAGTACATAAAATAACTTAAGGAAAACAGGTCTGTAGTGTTACTGTCCATACCTCTGCTGAATCCTGAACATCAGTTTCCATTCTTCAGGTCCATGCAGGGCAGCAAACAGAACCAAAAAACTATTTTGGTGAATGTTAATAAACTTCTCAATTTTGGCTAGAAATGTTTCTTCAGCAGACATAAAGCATTCTCTAGCATCCATCAATAAAAATGCAACTCCTAGGAGAGGTGAACGTAATATAAAATGTCACTTTGTCATATTAATAAAATTTTTTATAAATTTAGTAAAATCAACAAAAATAACTATAAGTTAAACATATATGTAAGTGTCCAGGCCTTAAACCCATAACAGATGGAAATCACTATAACAAAAGTCTTACACAGCAAAATAATTAGGTAGTTCTTTGAAGTGCTCTGTAGTAAAAGGATGACAATCTAAATATTTAAGGGGAGAACCCTTTCTGGGTCAGTAACCATTTTTTTTTTCCTTTAAGGCACTATCCACAATGAAAGTAAGGCCTAATTTTAGTTACATGTTAATTTTTCATGTTATAATTTTTAAAAGCTGGAAATCAACTAAAGAAAAGTAGTTTTAAGCAAACTTTTAGTTATTCCTTGGACAATCTTTTGTATCATAACATAAACCATTATATAAATTAACACACTCAGGAGCAGATATCTAGGGTCTCTGAAACAGTATCAAGTATAGAAGAATGCTCCAGAAGGCTTCCCTAGTAGTCCGCTGGTTAGGATTCAGTGCTTCCACTGCAGAGGGCACAGGTTCGATCCCTAGTCGGGGAACTAAGATCCTGCATGCCATGTGGCAGTCTTCCCCCAACCTCCCAAAAAAAGAATGGTCCAGAAGAGAAGCTTAATCTGATTAGCTCTTTAAAAGATGAGTGGAAGACACAATCTCAGGAAGTAAATAACTATGTGATTATACTAATTGAATGAACTTAACACTAAAAATTTATATAACCTTTCTGAATCTAAATTACCTCATCTGTAAGGCTGGAATAATAGTTCTTTGATAGGTTTGTTAAAAGGATTAAATAAGAGAATGTATATAAAGTGACCAAAGCATACAACAGAGTAGGTATTTACCAAAAATATTTTACTTCTCTCTAGAGGGCTCTCTATCCAACCAGGAAGGATGAATGTGAGGTTGGACCATTTTCAGCTTGGATGTCTATTTCTAGGAGCTTTTGAAAGTGCTTGTCTTCCAAAATCTCTGTTAGAGAACTGGTCTATTCATAACCATTCTAATAAAATCCTTTACCTCCACATCTTAACACTTCTGTCATTTTCTAAGCACAAGTAGAGCTGCCCCCTTCCCATGTCCCCAGTTTTCTCATATCCTAATCTAATTCCTTTGCCTATGACTCACAGTTGTAGTTTTATGATTTCAGGAACATGTGTCCCCATTTGGTTCTTTTAGTTAGTATTTGTTTATATTATGTTCAGTAAACTCTTGTACAAAATCATGAAAAACATTCTCCTATATTGTTTTTTTTCCCACCTAATTTTTTTAATTGAAGGATGATTGCTTTACATCCTGCATTGTTTTTATATATGGATTTTGATCAATATGATGCTAGCTTCTTCATTAATATGAGTAATATTTTAAATGTTGATTGTTAGGGAGGGTGGCTTTGTTGTACTTTCATGTTAGTTTCAAAGCAAGTAGTTTGTACCATCCTCTACTAGACTTCAGTGATTTAACTTTAGTTCAACAATTGTAATCTAAAAAGGAATGTATTTTGTAATTGGCCACATGTACTGCTTTTGCAGGAATAACAAAGTTTTATTACACATTCACCTTTCCCAAAAAATAACACCTTAAGCTTATTACTTCGTTACTGAACTACTGAATAATTAGAATTTACGTGCACGTATTTTTTAACAAACTTAAATCAAGGAAGTCAGCAAATATACTGTACCAGAAAGAGAAAATATAATTGATCCATTCTCCACTGAATCGGAATACCTAACCTTGTGGCTTCGATTTTCTAGGGCAGCTGCAACTTCATAACTCTTAAAAAAAAATTTTCAGAAATACAGACTTAAAACATCTTTTTAATAGTTAATTAAAGTTAATGAAAAAACATGAAGTTTAATAGCTTCTTTTATAACTGTACACTTAAAGATTTGATCATTGAGACACTAAATGTGCTGTCTCTATGGAGGAAAAAAACTTAAAAAAAACTAAAAATATTTAGTTCTCCTGAAATACACTATGGGTTTGGAAATGAGTTGTGTACTAGTTATGTTACCTAGGGAAGAAACTAAGGACAATATTAAAGAATTAAACTATAAGGGCAAACACAAACTTCTTTTTAAAAAGCAACTTGAAGATGGATTCTTCACATACCCATAATTATGTGGATAAATAGGAAATTAGAAATATTTGAGGCCTAGAAATTAGATGCTTAGTATTTAAACCAAAAGTCCTATTGTCTTCATACATATTTTCTAACTCACCTAAGTGCTTACAACATTTGAAAAGTTTACTAAAGGTAACTGTAAACAGATGAACTGGAGAATTGATTGTCTTTGTAGTTTTCTGTACGGCACTTCATGGTTGTGTCAGTCATCTAACACACCACATCTAAGAAACACGTCACCTTCTATTTATTCATTAATGCATGTCAGAATCCATCTTTAAGTTGTTTTTTAAAAAGAAGTTTGTGTTTGCTCTTATAGTTTAAATTCTTTCATATTGTCCTTAATTTTTTCCTTAAGTAACAGCCGTAGTAACACAACTCATTTCCAAACCCACAGTTTATTCCAGGAGAACTAAATATTTTTACTTTTTTTTTTAAGTTTTTTTCTCCATAGAGGGACCACATTTAGTGTCTCAATGATCAAATCTTTAAGTGGTACAGTTATAAAAGAAGCTATTAACAATTAGATATTGCCTAAAGCACTTCCCCAGTGGCTTAGCATTCATTATCTGCCTGCAATGCAGAAGACACAAGAGGAAGATCCCCTGGATGAGGGGCATGGCAACCCACTCCAGTACTCTTGCTGGGAAAATCCCATGGACAGAGGAGCCTGGCGGGATACAGTTCACTGGGTTGCAAAGAGTTGGACACCACTGAAGCGACTGAGCAAAGCATTAAAATATAAGTGGTTCATAGTATTTACTGACTGGTTAAAACTCAAGCTTGTTAGTCTCCAAGTAGATAGAAATCCCTTACATTTTATATTTTGCCTCATTATTATTATATATTTGCCTGTGTATATTTTAAGTACACAGGTTGGAATTAGGTACCAAATACTTGATTCCTTCCTAAAGATAGAGTATTTTATGCTACTCAGATTCTGACCTAGAGTTCAATTAAGACTCTTCCCATGAGTTTTCTGCTGTTTTCAAATTATATATTGCTTCCAGTGATGGCAGATTAAGTAATTTAGGCCAACTCTCCTGCTGAAAGCATCTAGAAAAGCTGGAAATTTTTTAAAAATCTGCTTGAATGCATCAGAGAGCTAGCAGGATAGTGAAAAATTACAAGACCAAGACCTATACAGAAATTCAAAGATAAGAGATAGGCATTTAGGCCATTTTCTCCCCTGAGGGCATCTGTCAATTCAGGAAGAGACAGATGAGAGGCTGAAGAGAGCATTTGACAAAAGTGGAACAGCTCTCACAGGGGCTGCAGCCTAGCTTCAAACCATTTCAATCCCTAAAATTGGATTAAAGTGATACTGTATTACTAGTGTTCCCAAGCACCTTGCAGAAGTACTCCCTAGAGCAACTCTTCTCAATTAGGTCTCCTCACTGCAGCTACAGAACAAAGAAAATTATCTGAATATTTTCTCAATTCAAACATAACAAGTATCACTGAAATGAACAGGACATAAGCTCCTTTATTATATACAATAGAAGCTGGGTGGCCACATCAGCAAATAAAAATACAGAACATCCAGTTGCAAATAAAAATATAAAACATCCAGTTAAATTTCAATTTCAGATAAACATGATATTTTAGTATTAATATAAGTATGTCCCATGCAATATTTGGGCTGAACTTAAACTAAATTCATTATTTACCTGAAACTTTTAAGTTTAACTGAGTGTCCTATATTTTATCTGGAAACCCTGCTTAGAGAATTAAAGGTTTAATTTTCTCTCAGAATTAAGGTTTCTCTAGAGGAATATAACACTATTCTAGGCCTCAAATAATTTCTACAAACACTTTTTTTTCAAATACAAATTCCAACAATCAAAAATAATCAAACATATAAAGAGACAAAATTACATGAAAAGAGAACTATGAGAAACAACAAGTAATAGAAACAGTAACAGGACATACAGTAAAGTTACATGTGTACCTTAAAATAGCTATTTACTATATTCAAGGAGATAAAATGCAAGATTGAGAATTTTGGTAAAAAATTAGAAATTATATAAAAGGATGTAACAGATCAAACCAGTCAATCCTAAAGGAAATCAACCCTGAATATTCACTGGAAGGACTGATGGAGAAACAAGCTCTAATACTTTAGCCACCTGATGCAAAGAGATGACTCACTAGAAAAGTCCTTGATGCTGGGAAAGACTGGGCTTCCCTTGTGGCTCAGCTGGTAAAGAATCTGCCCTCAATGCGGAAGACCTGGGTTCGATCCATGGGTTGGGAAGATCCCCTGGAGAAGGGAACTACTGCCCACTCCAGTATTCTGGCCTGGAGAATTCCCTGGCCTATACAGTCCATGGGGTCTCGAGGAGTTGGACATGACTGAGTGACTTTCACTTTCACTGGGAAAGATTGAAGGCAAAAGAAGAAGGGGGTGGCACAGGATGAGATGGTTAGACAGCATCACCGATCAGTGGGCATGAATCTGAGCAAACTACAGGAGATAGTGAAGGACAGGGAGCCTGGCGTGCTGCAGTTGATGGGGCTGCAAAGAGTTGGACATGACTGAGCAACTGAACAACTACAACAGACAAAACTTACTATAAATCTGAGATAAATCAGATCAACAGTTGCTTGAGGCAGGGAACTGGATAAAGGATTGATTATAAAAGGGCATGAAGTAATTTTCTGGAGTGATGAAAACGTTCTATATATTCTGGGGTGATGGTTACACAGGTATACACATTTGTCTAAACGCATTAAGCTTACACTTTAAATGTGTGTATTTTATTGTATGTAAGTCCCACCTCAGTTAAATTGATTTTTAAAACATCTTTCAAGATCAAGGGGGAAACAAAAATATAGTAGATTCTTGTACAACACGGATTTGAACTGTGTGGGTCCATTTATATGTAGATTTTTTCAATAAATACATATATTACACAATCTGAGGTTCACTGAATCCTCACACACAGAGCTGCTGATAACAATGGGTCAAATGTAAAGTTAAAGGTGAGTTTTCAACTGTGCAGTAATCAGTGCCTATAACCCCCACGTTGTTCAAGGGTCAACTGTATTTTGAGAGGAAGACTGAGATGGTCCTCATTGAGGTAATTTCTAAATTATATTATTCAGAATAAAAGGAAAATGATCCAAAACAGAAGGTTTGAGCCAAAAGAAGAAGAGCAAAGATAGTAACAAAGACATGAGTAAATCTAAATAATTACTAACTTTAGAAAATAATGTTTTGTGGAGTTAAAAAATTGAGAGAATTTAAACTATATGATAACAACAAATACAATACAGAAAAGGGTGACTGGAATTAGTATTCTAAGATTTATTTGTCATGTAAGAGGAAGATAAGTAGCAAACAGCTTTTTCCAGCACCCCAAGAGATGAGTCTATACGTGGACATCACCAGATGATCAACACCACAATCAAACTGATTATGTTTTTTGTAGCCAAAGATGGAGAAGCTCTATATAGTCAGCAAAAAACAAGACCTGGAGCTGACTGTGGCTCAGATCTTAAACTCCTTATTGCAAAATTCAGGCTTAAATTGAAGAAAGTAGGGAAAAGCACAATGCCATTCATGTATGACCTGAATCAAATCCCTATGATTATACAGTGGAGGTGATCAATAGGTTTAAAGATTTAGATCTGGTAGATAGAGTGCCTGAAGAACTATGGACAGAGGTTCATAACATTGTACAGGAAGCAGTGACCAAAACCATTCCAAAGAAAAATAAATGCAAGAAGGCAAAGTGGTTGTCTGAGGAGGCTTTACAAATAGCTGGAGAAAGAAGTGAAAAGCAAGGGAGAAAGGGAAAAATAGACCCCAAAAAATGCGGTGTTCCAGAGAATAGCAAGGAGATATAAGAAGGCCTTCTTAAATGAACAATGCAAAGAGAGAGGAAAATAATAGATTGGGAAAGATTAAAGATCTCTTCAAGAAAACTGGATATCAAGGGAACATTTCATGTAAGGATGGGTACAATATAGGACAGAAATGGTAAGGACCTAACAGAAGCAGAAGAGATTAAGAAGAGGTGGCAAGAACATACAGAACTATACAAAAAAGGTTTTAATAACCCAGATAATCATGATGTTGTGGTGACTCACCTAAGGCCAGACATCCTGGAGCGTGAAGTCAGTGAAAGTGAAAGTCGCTCACTCGTGTCCGATTCTTTGTGACCCCATGGACTATAAAGTCCATGGAGTTCTCCAAGCCAGAATACTAGAATGGGTAGCCTTTCCCTTCTCCAGGGGATCTTCCCAACCCAGGTCTCCCACATTGCACACAGATTCTTTACCAGTTATGTGAAGTCAAATGGGCCTTAAAAAGCATTAGTACAAACAAAGCTAGTGGAACTGATGGAATTCCAGCTGAGCTATTTAAAATCCTAAATGATGCTGCTGTTAAAGTGCTGCACTCAATATGTCAGTAAATTTAGAAAACTCATCAGTGGCCACAGGACTGGAAGTGGTCAGTTTTCATTCCAATCCCAAAGAAGGGTAATGCCAAAGAATGTTCAAAATACTGTACAAGTGTGCTCATTTCACATGCTAGCAAGGTTATGCTCAAAATCTTTCAAGCTAGGCTTCAGCAGTAGGTGAGCCAAGAACTTTCAGATGGATTTCAAGATGGATTTCAAAGAGGCAGAGGAACCAGAGATCAAACTGTCAATGTTCGTTGGATCATGGCAAAAGCAAGGGAGTTCCAGAAAAACATCTACTGCTGCTTCACTGACTATGCTGAAAACTGTGTGGATCACAACAAACTGGAAAATTACTAGAGATGGGAGTACCAGACCACCTTATCTGTCTCTTGAGAAACCTGTATGCGGGTCAAGAAGCAACAGTTAAAACCAGACATGGAACAATGGACTGGTTCCTAATTGGGAAAGGAGTATGACAAGGCTGTATAATGTCATCCTATTTAACCTACATGCACAGTACATCATGCAAAATGCCAGGCTGGGTGAAGCCCAAGATGGAATCAAGATTGCCAGGAGAAATATCAACAACCTCAGATATGGAGATGATACCACTCTGATGGCAGGAAGTGAAGAGGAACTAAGGAGCCTCTTGATGAGGATAAAAGAGGAGACTGAAAAAGCTGGCCTGAAACTCAACATTAAAAAAACAAGATCATGGCATCCAGTCCCATCACTTCATGGCAAACAGAAGGGAAAAAAGTGGAAGCAGAGACAGATTTTATTTTCTTAGGCTCCAAAATCACTGCAGTGACTATAGCCATGAAATTAAAAGACACTTGCTTCTTGGAGGAAAGCTTTGACAAACCTAGACAGCATATTAAAAAACAAAGACATCACTTTGCCAACATAGGTCCGTCTAGTCAAAGCTATGGTTTCTCCAGTAGTCATGTATGGATGTAGGTTGGACATAAAGAAGGATGAGCACTGACGTATTAATGCTTTTGAATTATGGTACTAGAGAAGGCTCTTGAGAGTCCCTTGAACTGCAAGGAAATCAAACTAGTTAATCCTAAAGGAAATCAACCCTGTATATTCATTGGAAGGACTGTTACTAAAGCTAAAGCTTCAATACTTTGGCTACCTGATGCAAACAGCCAACATATTGGAAAAGACTCTGATGCTGGGAAAGATTGAGGGCAGAAAGAGAAGGAGCAACAGAGGATAAGACGGTTAAATAGCATCACCCACTCTATGGACAAGAATTTGAGCAAACTTTGGGAGGTAGTAGAGAACAGAGGGGCCTGGGATGCTGCAGTCCATGCATGAAGTTGTAAAGAGTCAGACACAACTGAGTGATTGAACATCAAAAACAACAATAAAAATTTATTATTTACTTTGGACTTTGTTGGGCTAAGTATGTATGTATGTTAAATTTTCTAGGGTAACTATTAAAAAACAGAAATAGAGCATATAACTTCCAAAGCTAGTTAAAGAAAAAAAAAATGAGACAATATTAACAATCAATACAAAAAGAGGCAAAAAAAAAAAAAAAAACAGAAAAGGTGAGACGAATAGCATAAAATAAGATAGATAAAACAAATAAAAGCAGTTGTTTTTGGCAAATTAGAATTGGTTGCTATCTTCCTCTCTTACAATCACTCTGACAAAGCTAAAGAAACAAGAGAAATATGGGATAAAAATATGGATTCCAGAAATCTAACAAAAAGAAGCATGAAAAATTCCAGTGAAACTTAAGGCTGTCTTAAAACGGGTAGGGAGCTAGATGGCTGAAGCCAACAAAGCAGAGGGCAGCTTGAGGCAACAATGAAAGAACAGGGTAGATTTTAAAAAATCATACTCAAAGTCTTATTCTAACCTCTCTCTCTTCTTTACCATGAAGAATCATCTCTTGCCCCCTCATTCTAGACATTAGGTGGTATCCATAAGATAAACATCTGGGAAAGGGTTAGATAATCCTGCTAGTTGCAGAGTTAAAACACTGATCAATTGCCCTCAGGCATTCAACTTCCCATTCCTTCCTCCTTCAAGCGTAGGGAGTCTCCTCTCAATGCTACTAAGTCTAGACAGGTCAGTTCCTGTTGTTTACTTCTCCAAAAAACCTTAAGTAATATATGTTCATATGAATTGTTGTTTTTGGAATCATTTAACATCTCTTAGAATAGGCTTAGTGAGAAAAAAAAAAAGAAAGAAAAACTTAAGAAAATGTCCAACTTTGAGATATTTAGAGAAGTAGGAAAATGGATGCAGTGATCTTCCTAATTTATATTTAAAATACATTTTAGATTATATACTTGCTGATTCACACAACTTTGGATAATCAAGCTAAAGGTATTTTAAAATACTGTTCTATTGCTTAATTTTAAATTCAAGATCAATGGCCCAAATGCCTCTTTTACCTTAAGAGATGAGCTAATAATAATGGTGGTTGTCCATTTTATTTTTTCTTTTCCATCACTTTCAGCCATCTCTTTGGATCAAATCAGCTTCTGGTAGTGCCAACAATCTGAGAAAAATAACAGCAAAAATAACACATAGAAATGTTTGCTTGATGAATGAGTAAATTTCAGAAAGAAATAAAATTAGGGTAATGGAGACATTCTAAAGAATACTTGACAGTCAAAATTTGACACTAAAAGAGTATCTGTCTTGTTATACATTGTTTTTGTTAAAGTCACTTCAGTTGTGTCGGACTCTTTGAGACCCTATACCTCAGTAAGTAAAGAATCTGCCTGCAATGCAGGAGACTGGAGTTCAATCCCTGGGTCGGAAAGATCCCCTGGAGAAGGAAACGGCTACACACTCCAGTATTCTTGCCTGGAAAATCCCATGGACAGAGGAGCCTGGTGGGCTGCAGTCCATGGGGTTGCAAAGAGTCAGGCACAACTGAGTGACTAACACTTCACTTCATGGACTACACCCCCATCAGACTCCTCTGTCCATGGGATTCTCCAGGCAAGAATAGTGGAGTAGATTGCCATGCCCTCCAGGGATCTTTCAGACCCAGGGATTGAACCTGCGTCTCTTACATCTCTTGCATTAGCAAGCAGATTCTTCACCTCCCGCGCTACCTGGGAAGCTCATTATACTTTACATGTTAAGCTCACTCAGTATTATGCTCCCCATTAACAATTATTACAAGCAATGGTTCCCATTTCAGAGCATTAGAGAAAAAAGATGTGAAAGATCTGAAATTTTATCCTACTTGCAAACTCAAAAGTTAACCTGCAAGAATTTCATGGGTATAGGGTAAGACAAAAGACTCTTGGATTAGAGACAAAGGACAGTTTTCTACTCACAGCAACAGGAGTATCACCATTTTCTTCTAGCAGTTCCCCAAGGGCAGTTCCCATGGGGTGATGAGACAAAAGCCATCTGTACACACAGGGGTTACACTACAGGAAAGGAAGTTAGAGCTCAGAAAGCCCCAACCTTTTCTAAAGAGACTGCAAGCATACCTGCCCTCTGCTCTAGAGGCAAATAACATAACTATCTCTAATTTACAATTATTTACTATACAAACATCCTTTGAAAGTTCAGGGGTGGGACATTTCTAAAAAGTACACTGGTGATGCTTGTTGATGCTGGCCTGGGGACCACATTTTAAGAATTCCTACACTAAGGGAAGAAAAAGCATTCTAGGCAGCAATAACACAACAACAAAGCATAGTATACTAGCAACCCGATAATAAAAGAAAATGATGTAATAACAGAATTCTGTTATTCTGTTCAGTGCACTAAAGTTGAAGATATACATGTCTGGGGTAGTTGGGTGGCAATAAAAGTGAAAATTACTGCAGAGCTAGTAGCATCAAACTGAATTTAATTATGGTCTGAATTTGGCACTTTTCTGATATTGAGACTAAACACCCTTAAGCTATATTTCCATTTCTGTGACAAGTTTTGCCCATTTTTCTATTAGATTTCCTTTTCTCCTTCATTTGTAGGATTTCTTTACATATTCTGGATATCAGTCTTTATTAGCTATGTGTGTTTTCTCCCAGTTTGTACTTGTCTTTCCCTTCTTTATGGTAATATCTGATACACACAAGTTAAAATTTTCAATATTGTCAAATTTATCAATCTTTTAATTTATGATTAGTGCTTTTTTGTTTCTCTGTTCCAAAGTCAAATATTCTCCTTCATTGTATTCTAAATTCTTAGTTTGGCCTTTCAAATTTAAGTCTTTAATTATTCATCTGGATTTTTTGTATAGAGTCTTAAGTAGGGATCCAATTTCATTTTTCTGAAAATATGGCTATCTAGTTGTCCCAGAACTGTTTATTTAGTCTCCTTTCTCCCCCTGGTCATTAATAATACCACCTTAGTCATACAATGTTTCTATATTAACAGACCTGTTTCTGGGTTCTCTATTCTATTTAGTCGCTCAATTTGCTTATTCCTAAATCAATGTCATACTGTTTTTTTAATTATCATAGATTTTAAAAAAAGTCTTGATATCTTTATGGGAAGTCTCTCCATCTTAACTCTTTTTCAGTTGTGCTGTAGCTATCCTTTGGTCATTTTTCATCCCTATAAATTTTAGAGTCATCATGTCAATTATTTTAAAAAACCCTGTTGGTTAAAGATTGTTTGGGGAGTTTGTTGTAATGTTTTTGCTGTAAAAAGTGTTTCAAACTCTGCTGCAATGTTGCTGAAAAGCATGGTGTTTGTAACAGTTCAACAATCCATGGCTGCTCACTCCGGCTTACTTCTACTCTCCCTCTGAAGCAGGTTAGCACTGAAGGTGGTATGGAAAAGATTTCATATGTGTTCAATTGTTTGTTTCTTCTTCCTTCTCCCTTTGGCTCCCCCCTAACCCTCCTTAGCTCCCTCAACCTCTTTTGTTCAATGTATGTATCTTAAAGCTAATTTTTACTACTGGATATCTGACTGGAGCCATAGATATAGAATCTGTATTGTTCAAAACACAGCATGGAATTAACATTAAACTTAAATAAAACTGAATTTAAAATGCAAAAAAAAAAAAAGAAAGAAACCCAAAACAAAAAGCCCTACTAAAGGGACTTTTAAAAATTAGAAATGCATTTATCTATAAAACAGTTTTGGAAAAAAGCTTTTTTTGGCCATGCCACGTAGCATGCAAGATCTCAGTTCCCTGAAGAGGGATCAAACCCATGCCCCTTGCAGGGGAAGCGTGGAGTCTTAACCACTGGGCCACTGGAGAAGTCCCAAAACTAAAATTTTTATGAACTTGAGACTTTCCATCTGTGAATATATCTCCTCATATTTAGGACTTATAAACACTCAAGTGTTTTCATTTAACATTGTGTCATAAGCATTTTCCTTACATATTTTTAAAAATATGTAAAGGCTGGGTAACTTTCTTTTGTATAGATATGACACACTTTATTTGACAATTATATAGGGAAGGAAAAATAATTTCTACCCTGCCCTTCTGAGTTCTTGGCTTAGACCCTCCCTTATTATAAAAGACAGATAAGAGAAACACAAACAGAATTTTATTAACATGTATACCTCATGTATACATGGGAGATACCCAGAAAAATTGAGTAAATCCTTGAGATGGCTCAAGCTACCACCTTAAATACCATTTTAAGTTAATGACAAAAGAAAGACATCATGGAGGAGGCCAATTATGGAAGGGGCTTCCCTGGTGGCTCAGAGGGTAAAGTGTCTATCTGCAATGTGGGAGACCCTGGGTCGGGAAGATCCCCTTGAGAAAGAAATGGCAACCCACTCCAGTATTCTTGTCTGAAGAATCCCATGGACAGAGAAGCTTGGTAGGCTACAGTCAACAGGGTTGCAGAGTCGGACACGACAGAGTGACTTCCCTCCTTGGTGGCTCAGACAGTAAAGAATTTGCCTGCAGTGCAGGAGACCATGGTTTGATCTCTGGGTCAGGAAGATCCCTTGGAGAAGGGAATGGCAACCCATTCCAGTATTCCTGCCTGGAGAATTCCATGGACAGAGGAGCCTGGTGGGCTACAATCCATGGAGTCACCGAGTCAGACATGAATTATCAACTGAACAATTAGGAAAGGCACAGTACCAAAGGTAAGTTTTGTTATGCAGATTTAGGTTGGTGCCATTTCCACTGATAGGAGTTTCCTGTGATTTAGAATCATCCTGCTGCTACTTTCCCATAAACAGAGACGAAGACACCTACAAAAGATTTCCTTCATAAATGTAAATATCCTTCACAAAAGGGTAACTTCTACTCTGTTTTCAGAGCTTCTTCTGTGTCTGTTTTTTTTAAAAAAATAATCAGCTCAAAATAATCCTTACGCCAAAAAGGCATATTCTAGGGTGGCATTTCTCCTACCCTTCAATTATCACTGGGGTGATTTAAATTAGGCATTTAATCTGGTCGCAAATTTTTCCAATTACAACTGACCCTGCAATACATGGAATTACCTTTTAAAACCATAAATATTATATTCCTCCCCAATTAAAAATCCTTCAATAATTCACCATGGCTTACAGAACAAAGTCTAAACTGAAGGTATACAAATTCTTTCCTATTCAGCCTCATGTCCTGCCATTCTTCAACATATTACAAATACTCTAGCTATTCTGAAGAACTTGTCGTCCTGAACAAAACGTTTTTCACATCTCATCCCTTTACATATTTTTTAACTAAAACTCCCCTCCTCTCCTTGACAATTCCTATGTAATTTTAATAAACAGTTTGTGCTTTTCCTATTCTCTACAGGCAATTAGGACCTTCCTCTTTTGTAGAACTATAGTACTCCAAGCTTATCTTTATTATATCAATCATTAATATAGTTATATTTGTTTATATAGCTGTATTCTCAATGAAAAGACTTCTCACTGGAAGCTCCTCAAGCAGTGGGACCATGTTTTATTCATCTTTGTATTCCCAATGCCGAGCACAGTGCCCAGCACTTTTATCAAGTTCAAACAGTAAGTCCAGATATCAGAAGCAAAATAAAGGTCAAAGCAAAATAAAGGTCACAGCAAACTGGGAACAAGTAAGGGGGTTACTGGTTGACTGCCATGAAGAGGGAGGTTTTTGCCATGTGCCTTTCTTATGTGTTAAGAAATCTGAGGTACAGAGATGGATTAAATTAGTTTAGGAGAATAATATAAGACATACATTCAAACTTTTTGGTAGAAGACCCATGGTGTAGTAGAAAGACCACAAGTTAGACGAGGGATCTAGTCTTGTTATCTATTACTGTGATCATTCAATGTCTTTGAGCATATTTTCATGGGAATATAATGACAAACAACAAGAAGAATAACACTAGGATTTCTATTATCTCAGAATAGTTAAGAAAATCAAGTTTACATAGGAAAACATAAATATGACATATTATATTATTACCATCATTATATGCTCTGTCAACTCCTTTAACCAAGCCAAAACAAAATAATAAATCACTTTTACAAAACTTTCAGTACTTTTTTCCAAATGCTCCAACACAAATACTCCCTCAGTTACATTTTTCTCCCCTAGAGATCTCTTCTTACTCATGTAGACTCTAGCCTTCCCTCTTCAACATAAATTGGAGATATGGGTCTGATTCATTAGCTGTCATCCTGGGAATTCCTTTCTCCTCTCTCCTATGTTAGAGCTATGTTTCCCTTGATTTATTTTTTCATTTTGCAGAAGCATTCTTTAGTTGTTTTTTGAAAAAAAGAATGCGTGACACATACACTTATCAATAGATATAGAGATACGAAATCCTTACCCTATCCCTAATTTATCCCTATCCCTATATTTAATCCTTATATTGAAAAAGACTTCCCTGGTGGCTCAGACAGTAAAGCGTCTGCCTACAATGCGGGAGACCCAGGTTCAGTCCCTGGGTTGGGGAAGACCTCCTGGAGAAGGAAATGGCAACCCACTCCAGTATTCTTGCCTGGAAAATGCCATGGACAGAGGAGCCTGGTAGGCTACAGTCCATGGGGTCGCAAAGAGTTGGACACGACTGAGCGATTTCACTTTCACTTTCACTTATATTTAATTGGCAGGGCTTCCCAGGTGACTCAGTGGTAAAGAATCCACCCACCAAGCAGGAGACTTGGGTTTGATCCCTGGATCAGGAAGATCCCCTGAAGAAGTAAATGGTAATGGACTCCAGTATTCTTGCCTAGGAAATCTCATGGATAGAGGAACCTAGCAAACTACAGTCCATGGGGTCACAAGAGAGTCAGACGTGACCTAAGTGACTAAACAACAACAACAATATCAAGTGTTGATAAGGATGTGGAGAAACTGGAACTCTTTCATACACTGCTATTCATAAGATATGTGGTACAATCGGTGTGGAAAATATCTTGGCAATTTAGTTAATCATATACCTACCATATAATCTAGTCATTTCACTCCTAGGTATTTTTACAAAGGCAAAAGAAAGCCTGGATCTATACAATGAGGTAAACACGAAGGCTTTATTCATAATACCCCCAACTAGAAACAACTCAAATATCCCTCAGCAGAAGAATGGATATTGTGATATATCTATACTCTAGTATTACTCAGCAATGTAAAGGAACGAACTACCGATTCACACAACAACCTGGATCTAAAAAATTATTATGCTGAGTAAAAGAAGCCAAAAAAAAAAAAAAAAAAGGATTACTATATGATTCCCTTTGTATAAAGCTCTGGAAAATGCAAACTAATTCACAATGACAGAAAACAGAATGGTGATGATGGAGGAATAATGACAGAAGGAAGAATTAGAAAGGGTAGGAGGAAACTTTGGGGAATGATGGCTACATTCATTATATTGATTGGTGGTGATGATTTCAAAGGTGTATAAATGTATCAAAAATCATATACACTACAATTAATTACACATTAATTATACCACAATATAGCTACATATAATAATGAGTGTATCATTTTTCAATTAGCAAATTCTGTGTGTTAAAAAAACAAGCACAGGTGTTCAACACGGGAGCCATTCAAAATGTTTCCAGTGGTGGGACTCTGAAATCTACAGTAATTCTATCTACTTCATTACCAGTTGCTTACTCTTGCTGCTATGAAAACCAACATTAATGCCAGACAGCTGAAATCAAGCAAAGAAAGCAAAGCTAATCTTTCGTTATGAAAAGTGAAAAATAACCTTTTTGAAGCACCTCAACAGTTATTGAAAAAGGTCCCCAAAGCTACCACATGCCAATTATTTTCCAAAAGGAAAAACACATTGAACTTCTGGATAAAATAACCTGTACTGCTTATATGACTAGGAAACAATCTTTGCTTCTACAGGATCTTTTTTCAAGTGGTAAGATCTTTTACAATAGTATGAAATTGAAGATATCTAATTATCAAAACTGGAGAAGGCAATGGCACCCCACTCCAATACTCTTGACTGGAAAATCTCATGGACAGAGGAGCCTAGTAGGCTGCAGTCCATGGGGTCACTAAGAGTCAGACATGACTGAGCGACTTCACTTTCACTTTTCACTTTCATGCATTGGAGAAGGAAATGGCAACCCACTCCAATGTTCTTGCCTGGAGAATCCCAGGGATGGTGGAGCCTGGTGGGCTGCCGTCTATGGGGTCCCACAGAGTTGGACACAACTGAAGCGACTTAGCAGCAGCAGCAATTATCAAAACAGGAATCTCCTAAATTTCTGTTAGAAGCAGCTTTTTTTCATATTCTTAAAACATGGAAATTACCATGATGAGGATATATCAGTAATAAATTCTATGTATTTAGGAGAAAATAGGACTAAGGTGAGTTCTTAAAGGAGGAAAGAAGGCCCCAAATAGGCATACCTTTTTGGATTAGAAATTGAGACAAACTCAGAGAGCACAACTGATCTGGCATGGAGATCTACCCAATATGGCTTTGGGAGCTACAGATGCTGGGAATTCTCAAACATAAAATCAAAACACAAAGTAAATGGGATCAAGAGCATCTAGATTTTTTAAAGGTTTTAGGCTTATTTTTATAAAGACTATGCAGTTTTAGGCTTACTTTTATAAAGACTATGATAGGGCTTCCCTAGTGACTCAGAGGTAAAGAATCCACCTGCCAACGTAGAAGACACAGATTTGATCACTGATCCAGGAAGATCCTACATGCTGTGGAGCACCTAAGGCCATGCATCACAACTATTGAGCCTGTGCTCTGGAGTCTGGGAGCTGCACCTACTGATGCCCACGTACCCTAGAACCTAGGCGACAAGAGAAGTTACCACAATGAAAAGCCCATGCATCGCAACACAATGCAACGAAGAGTAGTTACCATTTGCTGAAACTAGAGAAAAGCCCAGGCAGCAACGAAGACTCTAGAGAAAAGCCCAGGCAGCAATGAAGACTCAGCACAACCAAAAATGAGTAATTATTTTTTAAAAATTACTTAAAAAGACTGTCTTAGTCATTGTCAGGGCAATATAACATAATGGTCAAGAGCACAAGTTCTGGGGTTGGAGTGAAGGTAAAGTGTTAGTCACCAGGTCGTGCCCAACTCTTTGTGACCCCATGGAGTGTAGCCCACCAGGCTCCTCTGTCCATGGAATTCTCCAGGCAAGAATACTGGAGTGGGTTGCCGTTTCCTTCTCCAGAGGATTTTCCCGACCCAGAGATTGAACCTGGGTCTCCTGCATTGCAGGCAGACTGAGCCACCAGGGAAGACCCTAGGTTCCAATCTTGGTTCTGTCACTTACCAGTTGACATGCACTTGGGCAAGTTACTTAACTTCTCTAAACCTCAGCTGTCTCCAATTTAAAATGCAGAGAATACACCCTCTTTTACAACATTCCTGTGAGGATTAAATCAGATCATAAAGTAGCAAGATAGTGTACTGGTTAAAAGTGTGGGCTCTGGAGCCAGGCTGCCTGATTTAAATCCTTGGCTCTGCTACCTACCACTGGTAAATGATCTGACCTTGGGAAAATCACTTAACTTCTTCATGCCGCAGTTTGCTCATCCTTAAAATGAGGATAATATTTCCTGCCCCACAGGGCTATTAAGAAGATCAATGTGTTATACATAAATCATGTAAAACAGTAGAGCACATAATAAGTAGTAATTATTATTGAAATGTATACTGCATTAATTAAATAGTAAGCTTCAATAAATGCTAAATACTGGTAAACAAAAAGCACAATGTACATTAGACTGTTATTTCTAAACATGTAATTTTTATTTTTTTAAACAGAAAGTTTGGGTGCTCAAAAGAAAGCTGGCCCATGTCTTATAAGTAACAGAATTTCATGTCTGTTATTTCCACTCCTTAGAAGGTTCAAATCTTTTGGTTATGCTGTAGTTTAGATTATGTCTCAGCATTTCCATGAAGCCTTTTCTAATGATATTTCAATTTTTGTTCTTCCTCCATACTAGTCCACAGTAGATAGTTTATAAACATTTTGTTACTTGATTTAATTGGCATCCACAAACCAGGCTTTTCCTTCTAGCACAGGCAGTTTGGAGAAAAAAGAGAGGAAGCTGAAGTGATTCAAACTTGATAATAAAATTAAAGGCTTCTCAGAATAGAGACATAACCATCACAAAACAAAAGATCAATTAGATATGGAATGTGTATATACACATATTTAAATATATATATTTTATAACGTGAGGAATGCTCAAAAGAGAACACAAGAAACTGAGCGCTGAACTTCAGTTTTGGTTTTTCAACAACAAATGTGAAAAGGAAAAGACTATATAATTTTACATGTTAGGAAATTCAGGCTGAGAGGATGGTGTCAAAGGGCATATGTACCTACAGAATGAATATGAATGGGTTTACTTTTGGTAGACTGGACATGTTAACAGTTATTAAGTCTTCCAATCCACGGACGCAAGATATTATTCCATTGAGAAAGTCAGTTCCTAGGCAGGTTGATAGGGAGTCTAGGGGTCCCCAAGGAGAGAGGGGTCTGGAATTCTCAAGGAGGAAGAAAAGACAAACTTTTTTCTTTCTCCACATTCCTTAGGATTATATAATAATGTATCCTGCCTAAGGACAGTCTTTGGATTCAACCTTCTGTTATCTTAAAATGTTAATTATGGGAGAAGACCTGGTCTTTACAAGGATGTATCTTGCCTGAGGACAGTGTTATCTTAAAATGTAAATTATGGGAGTAGGTCTGATGAGGTCTTTACAACCTCCAGATATTCTTTGGATTATATAACTTCATTGTTAACACTAGCAAGGGGGTACTCTTTCTGCCCCCTTCTGACGCCTATGTCAGAAGCTTTCTCTATCTCCTTTATACTTTAATAAAACTTTATTACACAAAAGCTCTGAGTGATCAAGCCTCATCTCTGGCCCCGGATTGAATCCTTCTCCTCCGGGGGCCAAGAATCCCAGTGTATTCGCGTGATTCAACAACAACCTTTCACATTTACTTGTTTCTTCCATTTCTTTCATTGATGTTCTGTAGTTTTCAGTATACAAGTCTTTCACCTCCTTAGTAAAGTGTATTCCTAAGTATTTTACCCTTTTTGTGCTTTTATAAATGGGATTATTTTCCTAATTTCCTTTTCATGTAGTTTGTTGTTTGTATACAGAAATGCAACTGATTTTTGTATGTGGATTTTGTACTCTGCAAATTTACTGAATTGATATATTAGTTCTAACAGTTTTTTCTTGCCTAACTGATCTGGCCAGGACTTCTAGTACTTTATGCAGAATGGAAATGGTAAAGGTGGGCATATCTGCCTTGTTCCTGGTCTTAACAGGAAAAATGTTCACTTTTTCACCTTTGAGCATGTTACTAGCTTGTGAGCTCATCACTTACGGCTTTTATTATACTCAGGTAATTTTCTTCTATGGATGAATGAGCTCTAGAGATCTGCTGTACAACACTGTGTATGTGCTCAATAGGTCAGTCGTGTCCAACTCTTTGCGACCCCATGGACCGTAGCCTGCCAGGCTTTTCTGTCCATGGAATTTTCCAGGCAAGAATACTGGAGTGGGTTGCCATTTCCTACTCCAGAGGATCTTCCCAACCCAAGAACTGAACCAACATCCCTGATGTCTCCTGCTTTGGCAAGTGGATTCTTTACTATTGTGCCACCTAGGAGTATACAACACTATAATATATACTTACAGTTTTATTAAGAGGGCAGATCTATATTAAGTATTCTTTCCACAATAAATGAAAAAAAAAAGTGAATGAGTCCAAATCTAGATCTAGCTCTTTTCCTTTTTCAATTAGTACCATGTTTATTATCTCATGCCTGAGCTACTCTAATTACCTCCTAACCCTCCTTTCAAATCTATTCTACAAACTCTTCTCAAATAATTTTCCTAAAACTTGAATTATAGCTAGATCACTCTTCTGTCCAGAAAACTTCAATGGTTTCCTAAAGCTTAAGAAATTAAATTCAAATTTGTTAGCCTAGCATTCAAACTCCTCTTCCCGAAGTCTGGCCCCATGTTTCCTTTCCAGAAATACTTCCCACTAACAGGGGCAGCTTCACTGACATGTAATCTGTGTAGTCTCATAGGGCCCCACACTTAAAAGGATTCTATACTTGGTTTATCACTATTATTCTCCTATTGCTTTCTTGAGAATGTGAATTTTTAACCAAAAGGTTCTATGTTTTCATTTCACACTGGGCCTGTAAATTATATAGTCAATCCTGCCCTCTATAACAAAGAAACCCTATACTTTCTCACCTCACGACTATACCATACTATTTTCTTCTATCTGAAACAACTACCTTGATCTCTGCCTGTCAAAATTCTACCTACTTTTTAAAAGCTCACTCATAACACACTCAAAAAGTTAAATTACATGCATATTAAGATGACAAGGAGGTATCATGTTGTACCCATGAAAGCCTTCTTAATTAGGGTTCTGGGATATGAAACTCTAATGCCATTAGACTAAGGTGAGGAAACTTTTTTGTATAAGGCTGGAGAGTAAATATTTCAGGCTTTGTGAGCCATATAATTTCAGTTGCAATGACTCATGAAAGAAGCTACAGATAGTAAGGAAACAAACGAATGTGACTGTATTTCTTAAACTTTATGTACACTAAGATATGAATTTCATATAATGTCCATGTATCACAAGTATTACTTTTCTTTGATTTATTTTTCTCAGTCACTTGAACCACAACTATCCATGGCTCCAAATGTGGAAGGCCAGATATGGCTCAAGGGTCACAGTTTGCCTAGCCCTCCCTAAGATATCCACGATATATCATGATTTTGCTTTTCTTCTATACATCTAGAATGGTACTAGTCATGAGAAAATAATCTCTTAAATCACGTTTTACAGGTTTAATTATCTCATAGAACTGTTGAGAACAGCTGCAGTAAGAGTGACAAAAATTAAAATAGAAAAAAGAACTTACAAGGATATGAAGCAATAAGGAGTCTTACACATAGGTAGGTAGAATGTAAATTGATACAGACATTTTGGAAAATAATTAGGGATTAATGGGGTAGATAATTTTTAAGGGGCCTTTAGTGTTCCTGCAGGTTTTTGCTGGATATGTATAGAATATTTTTCACGTGCAATAAGCAACACTGAGGAATGAGGCAAGCAGGCTTGTCACTATTAATTAAAAAGCGTTCTTCCACTCAGTGTTAACACAATCCACTCTGTTAACACAATCAACTGAATGTACCTTCACGAGGTCTACCTATGTTATTCTCAAATCCCTGTGGGATTTGGGGGCCAGAGGAACCAACAAGAATCTGAAACTTTGGTTACTGCTTTGCCACCAAGTTTCAAAAAATCCTTTGTTTCTGATCCAGGTGGCCTGTTTCCTCATCTGAAAATCAAAGGCGTCTTATGCCAGGTCCAAAGCCCAAATATTCTGGGCTTTTGTCGTTATGGTTTCGTCTTTCCCAAGTTTTCAAATTTAAATAAATTTAACATTGCATAATAACCTCTTTACTGTAACTTGCTTTACCGCTCAGTCTCCTCACTAGTCAAGTGACAGAGACTGGCCTACAAATCTTCACGGCCTCTTCGATTTCCTACTTTCTAGAAGAATCTTCCTCACCCCGTCCCCTCCCCTTCCCCAACCTCCCAGGACTGGGAAGTGTGAAGAAATTAGAAATTACACTGAAGGAGAATATAAATCATGGGGTGGAAGTCAGAGGTTTGGAAAAGAAAGCAGTTCCCGAATCCTACATGAACAAGCCGAGAAAACCCGTTTCCACATAGCTCCCAAAAGAAGAAAAGGCTACGGAGGATCCTTTCTCACCCGCCAAATCCCTGAGGTAAAGATCTGTTCGCTGATCTTTACCTCAAGGTTTTTCAAAACTGAGAAAAACCACACTGGCACAAGAACCAGGTTATCAGCAGCCTCATTCCCAAACTTGCAAACACACCTAACCTGCACGTTGTCAGTGACAGCTCCGCTGCTCCCAAGATTCAGGAATTTTCCAGGAGAAGCCCTTTTGGCGGCGCAGGAGGCCCAGGCGCGTTCTCTGCGCTCAGCGCCTCCTCAGGCTCTGCTTTCAGGGCTTCTGCGCAGCCGCAGACTAACAACCACGCCCCACGTGTCTCCCTGTTTGGAGCGCTTATACGAGAAACTGTGCAAGGGACTTTTCACGTTAAATTTAGCTCCCTGGAACTGATTTTTCACAATTTCTTAAATTTAGGCTCAATTCGTATAGTACTACTGTGAACATAAAATCAAAGTGACCTCCAGTTTATTCAAATTATGAAAAAATACGGTTTCATTAATGGCTGTAAATGTAACGTATAGAGGTCTGGGTATTTCCTCTTGGGACTCTGTTGTTTCAAACCTAAATGAAGCTCAGCAAATTATTAGGCACTGGTGCTCACAATTGTAAAAATTCAAAAATAAGGAAAAAGGAAAACTACCATTTGCCTAGAGCCTAATGGCTAGAGTATGAAATGATTTATGTGTCTTCCTTTATAAAAGATGGAGAGAAAGTGCTCCAGGAAAAAATCCTCTGCGGAACTCTTGTGATACGATTAATTATACCATAAGGTAGCCATTTTGTATAATAAATGTGGAGTTTTCTATAAATGATATTAAAATTAGATGCACTCTTTTGCCGCCTCTTTTGGACAGTTAAGACATGACAAGACATATGAGAGGAGTCAAGACCTGGCTGGAGCCACACCACCTGGGTTTGCAAACTCAAGGAATTGAGCCAGCAGCTGGTGTGGGCAGGAGGGTTTGGAGGACCTCTCCTTGGAAGGTCCTCACGTTTCAGAGCAGGCTAATAGCAGAGGAGTAGAGGAGACATTAGAGAAGGCAATGGCACCCCACTCCAGTACTCTTGCCTGGAAAATCCTATGGACGGAGGAGCCTGGTAGGCTGCAGTCCATGGGGTCGCTAAGAGTCCGACAAGACTGAGTGACTTCACTTTCACTTTTCACTTTCATGCATTGGAGAAGGAAATGGCAACCCACTCCAGTGTTCTTGCCTGGAGAATCCCAGGGACGGGGGAGCTTGGTGGGCTGCTGTCTTTGGGGTCACACAGATTTGGACACGACTGAAGTGACTTAGCAGTAGCAGTAGCAGAGGAGACATCCAAGATTAAACAGAAGAGGGTTTCAGCAGGCGGAGTGCAGGATGGCAGTTCCCTCTTCAACTGTGATTCTACAAGGAGTCTTAGCTGGGTTGAAAGCAGAGACTCCAGTTGTGATAGGGAAACTGACAAATGCAAAGAAGGGTCTGTGCTGGGAAGGATACTGAAGTTTTTGGATAACACACCAGAATACGGAAGGAAAACAAAACTAATGATATTGAGCATCTACTCTGTAGGTACTATAGCAGGCGCTTTACATAAATGATTATATTAATCTTCTCCATAAAGGCTGTAAAACATACGTTATTTAAAAAAACTGGAGCTCAGAGAAATAGTTACTGGCTTTGAAAATATAGCTAGTGATAAAAGAGCCGGGGTTCAAGCCTAAGTCTTTCAAATGTATAGACCACATCCCTACCTCTACCTCTCCTTCTGCACATACGGACCCAGTTAGAAGATCTGGAACACAACATATAGGTCACATGTGTAGCAAAAATGACTTAGATAGTCACATACCATGGAGATAGCATTGATTGTTCTTCCTGTCTTTAATTTATCCCTTTTCCCTTCATTCAATCAATCAACAAATATTTGATTTCGTAGAAGAATGAGCCTAGTCTGTGGAGTCAAACAACTTGGCTCGTATCATGCCTCCAGCGTTTACTCAGCCATGAGACTTCTCAGTTTTCATATATTAACATAAGAATAATAATTCTGCAGTTCATAGGTTGATTATGTCAGTCTTTTAGAATAGTGCTTAAAACATGAGTACTCAATAGGTTTACCTGCTGTTTCATTATTGTTTAAATGTTCCCTTATATCAGGCAATTGTATTGTTTGCCCAGTCCATTCATTCTCCCACTCTTGTAGATAACTGTTTCATAGCTTTTCCTCTCTACAGATCTCTTCTTCGTCCTTACTTTCAGCTGTAGATCTTGTTTACTATTTAAATGAGATAAATAAGATCACCAGAAATGAGCTTCCATGGAGGCACATAAACATATGTATTCATCTTTCATCATCTGTGCCCACAAATTTTGCTTTCCCTCCAATTATATTAAATGAACTATTCATGCTGTTATATAAGATCAGTTTTCCAGGTGGACACTAGACCCCAACTCTTGTTTACTCAAGAACACAGTTCCAGCAATTCTATCCTGTATCTTGCACAATAACAATTTTCTTCTCTACATTGGACCATTCTCAATAGCAAATAAATGTGCTGTTATTTCGCCCATCTTAAAATCTCTTGATCCAATTTCCAGCTCCAACTAACCATCCCATTTCTCTGCTCTCCTTACAGTAAAACTCAAAAGGATTATAATTTCTGTTCTTAACCTCTCTTCTCCCATTCTTTCTTAAACATACTGGTTAGGCTTTTTAAATTTCCTCCATGCCACAGAAATTGCTCTTGTTAAGATCCTTGCTAAATTCAGCAGTTTTCAATACTATTTTACTTAGTCAATCAGCATAATTTGTTGCAGTTGATCACTTCCTTCTCTTGGAAACATGTTCCTCCTTGGCTTTCCCACACCAAGTTCTCAAGCTTTTCCTCTAAGCTCACAGGCCACTTTGCAACATCCTTTATTGTTTTTTCCTCAATATTCAAACTCTTGGGAGCACCCCCAAGTGCAATCCTTGCATCTGTTTATTCTCTCACCAAACAGTTGACTCTTGAACTGCATGGGTCCATTTATACACTAATTTTTTTCAATAAAAATATTGGAAAAATTTTTTGAGAAGTGTGACAATTTGAAAAAACTTACAAGTCATTAAGCTAGAGATACAGAAAAAAAATTAGGCATGTCATGAATGCATAAAATATATGTAAATACTAGTCTGTCTTTACATAGACATAAGTGATATTTTATTTATTTATTTTTGGTTGTGCTGGGTTTTTGTTGCTGCACGCAGGTTTTCTCTAGTTAAAAAAAACAGGGGTTACTCTTTGTTGCAGTGTCCAGGCTTCTCGTTGAGGGGGCTTCTCTTGTGGCAGAACACAGACTCTAGGCATCTGGGCTTCAGTGGTTGCAATACATGGGCTCATCAGTTGCGCCACACAGGCTTTAGTTGCCTGAGGCATGTGGAATCTTCCCAGACCAAAGATCAAACCCGTGTCCCCTGCATTGGCAGTCGGATTCTTATCCACTGTACCACCAAGGAAATCCAAGAAGAGTGATAGTTAATGTAAAATTAATAGTGTTAGTTTTCTTACTGTTCCATAACTTTGCTTTCAAAGAATTACATTACCATATAGTATGCCTCTTTCTCATGGTTGGAGAAACTGCAATATCAGCTTATTATCACAGGTAAGTGTGTGTGTGTGTGTTTAAGTAACAATGTTTCCAGTATTGTATTATAATGCCTGTAATAAGAGTGCCATAAAATGTTTATAATGATTCGTTCATTAGTGTATAGGCTAGGTTACCATGAAGTACATGCTCAGTCATTCAGTATATCTGACTCTTTTGTGACCCCATGGACTGTAGCCCGCTAGGCTCCTCTATCCATGGGATTTCCCAGGCAAGAATACTAGAGTGGGTTGCCATTTCCTCCTGTAGGGAATTTTCCTGACCCAGGGATCAAACCCACATCTCCTGTGGCTCCTACATTGGCAGGCAGATTCTCTACCACTGAGCCACCTAGGAAGCCCCAAAATCGATCCGTGTGGCCCAAAGGAAAAGGTCCCACAGAGACTTGAACTCGGATTGCTGGATTCAGATTCCAGAGCACTCATCATTACACCATGGAACCATGGCCGACCATGAAGTAATTGTGTCAAAAACATTAGGCTACCATAGAGCAATCATATTGCTGCTTTGTTATCAGTGCATGAATTGTTATACCTGTAAATAAAAATTAATTTATTTTCACATTATCTTTTCAATTTTAATGCCTAATGTTAGTAATACATATAACATCTACAGTGTTTTGTATCACATAAGACAGTATTGGGACTTTACTGGTGGTCCAGTGGTTTAAAAATCCACCTTGCAATGCAGGGAATGTGGGTTTGATCCCTGATAGGGGAACTAATGGGCTTCCCTGGTGGCTCAGACAGTAAAGAATCCATCTGCAATGACGGAGACCTGAGTTCGTTCCCTGGGTTGGGAAGATCCCCTGGAGGAGGGCATGGATCTCACTCCAGGATTCTTGCCTGGAGAATCACTGTGGACAGAGGAGCCTGGCAAGGACTGAGGAGTCCATGATGTCGCAAAGAGTCAGACATGACTCACTTTCACAGGGGAAGCAAGATCCCACATGCCTCAGGGCAACTAGAGAGAGAGCCCAAGCACTGAAAAGACAACAACAAAAAAAGACAGTACTGATATAGGTACTGACATGATTCATCTTGTAAATAAATGGTGTAAACTTATGGTATCAATAAATACTGTACAGTACTGTAAATGTATTTTTTCTTATGATTTTCTTAACAATATTTTCTTTACTCTAGCTTACTTTGAAAGTGTTAGTTGCTCAGTCATGTCTGACTCTTTAACACCCCATGGACTGTAGCCTGCCAGGCTCCTCTGTCCAAGGAATTCTTCAGGCAAGAATACTGGCTTTGGGTAGCTATTCCCTTCTCCAGGGGATCTTCTCAACCCAGGGATCAAGGCGCTGTCTCCTGCAATGCAGGCAGGTTCTTTATTGTCTGAGTCACCAGGGAAGACCCAGCTTACTTTATTGTAGTGCATATCACACATATAATATGTTAATCAACTGTTCATGTTATTGGTAAGATTTCTAGTCAACAGTGGCCTCTTAGCAGTTAAGTTTTGGGGGAGTCAAAAGTTGTATACAGATTTCTAATTGTGCCCCTAACCCTTATGTTGTTCAAGAGTCCACTTATTCACTCCCTCAGTGATCTCATCAACTCATGGCTTTAGATGTAATCAGTATGCTGCTGCTGCTGCTAAGTCGCTTCAGTCTGTGCGACCCCATAGACGGCAGCCCACCAGGCTCCACCATCCCTGGAATTCTCCAGGCAGGAATACTGGAGTGGGTTGCTATTTCCTTCTTCAATGCATGAAAGTGAAAAGGGAAAGTGAAGTCGCTCAGTCGTGTCTGACTCTTTGTGACCCCCACGGACTGCAGCCTACCAGGCTCCTCTGTCCATGGGATTTTCCAGGCAAGAGTACTGGAGTGGGGTGCCATTGCTTTCTCCAATCAGTATGCTAACAAATCCCAAATTTCTATCTGCAGCCTTAGTTTTTCTCCTGAACTTCAGGTTGGTATAAACAACTGCCTATTTAATATTTCCACTAACAGACATCTCAAATTTCACATGATCAAGACAACGTCTAATTTCCCCTGCAAACCTATATCACCCCTAGTCTTCCCCATTTCTGTTAATAACTCACATTTTTCCTATTGTTAAATTTAAATACCTTGCCTCTCTCTTATTTGCCCCATCTCACTCATCAGAAAATCTTGCCTGTACTTTCAGAATATTAATATATTCACAGCCCAACCACCTCCCTTGTCTGAGCCAGTATCAACTCTCATCTGGATTATTGCATTAGCCTCCTAACAGGTTTCCATGTTTATGTATGCCTTGCTCCCTAAAGTCATTTTTCAATATAGCAACCAGGGTAATCTGGTTAAAGCAGGCCATGGATTTTGTTTTCCCTCTGCTTAAAACCCTCTAATGGCTCTCAGCTCTCAGAATTAAAGCTAAAGTCCTCATGATGACCTACAAGGTCCTATGTGATCCAGTTTCCCTATTGTTCCTACTACTCTCTCTCTCACTTGCTTCTTCTGTTCCACAATGACTCCCTTCCTGCTCTTCATAGCTACCAGGCATGCTCGTGCTTTTGCACCAGCTCTTCTGTCTAAAGTGTTTTCCCCCCAGACATATTCTTTTTACATATATATAATTTTATTTATTTTATTTTTGGCTGTGCTGGGTCTTCATTGCTGTGTGAACTTTTCTGTAGTTGCAGAGAGCAGGGCTCCTCTCTAGTGTGGGCTTCTTATGGTGGTGGTTTCTCTTGTTGCAGAGCACAGGCCATAGGGCACACAGGCTTCAGTAGTTGTGACACATGAGATCAACAGTTGTGGCTCCTGGGCTCTAGATCACAGGCTTAATAGTTGTGGCACATGGGCTTAGTTGCTCCTCAGCATGTGGGATCTTCCAGACCAGGCATCAAACCCGTGTCTCTTGCATTGGCAAGCAGATTCTTTACCACTCAGCCAGCCCCCTGCCCAACCCCCACCGCCAACCATATATTCTTAACTCACTTTCTCTGCCCTTCAAATCTGAGCTCTGTCATCTTTCCAGTTAAACCCACCCACCCTGATTTGCTCATTTAAAACTAGAACCATTCTTGATCTGTCTTAGCTTATTTTGTTTTTTTTTTTTTAATAGCATTTGTCACCCTATAACCTGCTGTATAATGTATGTACTTACTATCTTTATTGTTTATAGCCTTTGTTCTCTCACTGGAATGTAAACTCCACAACAGCAGGACTTTTTTTCTCTTTTGTTCACTGATGAATCTCTTTCTTTTATTACAATGTCTGGTACCTCTTAAGCACTAATGAAAAGTGTGAGCTACTCAGTTGTGTCCAACTCTTTGCAACCCTGTGGACTGTACCCCACCAGGCTCCTCTGTCTATGAGATTTTCCAGGCAAGAATACTGGAAAGGAAGGAGGAACTAAGATGGCGGAGGAGTAGGACGGGGAGAACACTTTCTCCCCCACAAATTCATCAAAAGAACATTTAAACGCCGAGGAAATTCCACAAAACAACTTCTGAATGCTAGCAGAGGACATCAGGCACCCAGAAAAGCAACCCAAGTCTTCGAAAGGAGGTAGGAAAAAATATAAAAGACAAAAAAAGAGACAAAAGAGGGAGGGACGGAGTTCCATCCCAGGAAGGGAGTCTTAAAAAGAGAGAAGTTTCCAAACACCAGGAAACCTTCTCACTGCCGAATCTGTGCCGAGCCTTGGAAGCACAGAGGGCAACATAACAGGGAGGAAAAATAAATAAACAATTAAAACCTGCAGATTGCGAGCCCTACAGTAACTCCCCCAGTGGAGAAGCACCGCAGACGCCTGCACAGGCTACTAGCAAGCGGGGGCTGGGCAGGGAGGCGCGGTTCGGGCTGCATCACTTAGAGTAAGGATCTGGCCTGAATACCCCGAGCACTATCTGAGCGAAATAATTTGGGCTAGCAAACCAGACTGTGGGATATCTACCACGTGAAAAGCCAGCCCTAACCTAAGACACCGCCAGGCCTGTGCACGGAACAAAGGACTGAACAGAGATAGCCAGCTGCAGACCATCCCCCTCTGGTGACAGGCAGCCAGAGCCGGGAGGGGGCAATCGCAGCCCCAGAGAGACATTATCTATAAAACTGTAAGCAGGCTTTTTTGCTAACTAAAACTTCTTGGGGGTCTGCACGGTCAACATCCGCCTGAGAAAGTACGCTGGTTGTACACCTAGATAACCCAGCGGCGGGGAGGTGATAAGTCGCAGCAATTGCGCTAGCCAAACACCTCATCACCTGAGCTGCTCGGACTTGGGAAGGGCACAAAACGCAGGCCCAACAGAGTCTGCGCCTCTGAGGACTACCCGAGTGCCTGAACCTGAGTAGCTTGGACCTGGGAGATGCAAGCAGCCCAGGGCTGGCCACGGATGGTTCCCAGCGGAGCAGCCTAGAGCCTGAGCAGTGTGGGCAGGGAGGCTACATGCACCGTTAGTGGGGGCAGACCCAGTGTGGCTGAGGACTGCGAGCACATGCCAGTGTTATTTGTTTGCAGCGTCCCTCCCTCCCCACAGCGCGACTGAACAAGTGAACCTAAAAAAAAAAAAAAAAAAAGTGTCCACCACTGTCCCCTTTGTGTCAGGGTGGAAACCAGACATTGAAGAGACCAGCAAACAGAAGCTATAACAGAGGGAACCGCCTTGGAAGCTACAGGCAATAGATTAAACCCTGTGGTTAGTACTGACTACATAGGAAGGGGCCTATAGATCTTGAGAAATGTAAGTCGGACCAAGGAACTAGCTGAAAATGAACTGACCCCACAGTACTCACAACAAAACCAGAGAAAGTCCTAGATATATTTTTACTATTTTTACGATCATTCTTTCTTTTTTTTTAATTAAAAAAATTTTTTAAAGTCCTCTATTATTCCTTTAATTTTCACTTTTATAACCCACTATTACTTTGCAAAAAAAGACCCTATTTTTTTTAAAGCAAACTTCATATATATATATTTTATAATTTTTGTGACCTTGTTTTTTTGGTTTTTTTCTTCTTCTTTTCTTTAACATTGTAGTTTTGAAATTCCAATCTCTACTCTAGGTTTTTAATTTTAGCTTTTTGGTATTTGTTATCAATTTTGTACCTATTTTTTTTAAAATAATTTTTGTGACTTTTTTTTTCTCGCTCTCTTTCTTTCTCTTCTTCTTTTATATAACATTGTATATCTGAAATTCCAAACTCTACTGTAGATTTTTAATTTATGCTTTTTGGTATTTGTTATCAATTTTGTACCTATATTTTCTTTATAATTTTTGCGACTTTGTTTGTTTTTGTTTGTTTTTTTCTCTCTCTTTCTTTTTCTTCTTCTTTGTTTTAACATGGTATTTTTGAAATTCCAAACTCTACCCTAGATGTTTAACTTTTGCTTTTTGGTATTTGTTATCAATTTTGTACCTATGTTTTCTTTATAATTTTTGCGACTTTGTTTTTGTTTGTTTTCTCTCTTTCTTTTCCTTCTTCTTTTCTTTAACATTGTATTTTTGAAATTCCAAACTCTACTCTAGATTTTTAATTTTTGCTTTTATGTATTTGTTACCAATTTTGTACCTTTAAGAACCCAATCTTCAGTACCCATTTTTCACTAGGGAGCGAGATTACTGGCTTGACTGCTCTCTCTCCCTTTGGACTCTCCTTTTTCTCCACTGGGTCGCCTGTGTCTCCTCCCTAACCCCTCTCTACTCTACCCAACTCTGTGAATTTCTGTGTGTTCCAGACGGTGGAGAACACTTAGGGAACTGATTACTGGCTGGATCTGTCTCTCTCCTTTTCTTTTCCCCCTTTTATCTTCCTGGCCACCTCTGTCTCCTTCCTCCTTCTTCTCTTCTCTGTATAACTCCGTGAACATCTCTGAGCGGTCCAGTTGTGGAGTGCACGTAAGGAAGTGATTACTGGCTAGCCCACTCTCTCCTCTATTGATTCCACCTCATCGCATTCGGGTCACCTCTAACTCCCTCCTCCCTCTTCTCTTCTCCATGTAACGCTATGAATCTCTCTGGGTGACCCTCATGGTGGAGAAACTTTTCATCTTTAACGTAGACATTTTATCAATGGTGCTGTATAGAAGGAGAAGTTTTGAAACTACTGTAAAAATAGGACTGATAACTGGAGGCAGGAGGCTTAAGTCCAAACCCTGACTCCAGGGAACTCCTCACTCCAGGGATCATTAATTGACAGGAGCTCATCAAACGCCTCCATACATACACTGAAACCAAGCACCACACAAGAGCCAACAAGTTCCAGGGCAAGACATACCAAACAAATTCTCCAGCAACACAGGAACACAGCCCTGAGCTCCAAGATACAGGCTGCCCAAAGTCACCCCAAAACCATAGACATCTCATAACTCATTACTGGACACTTCATTGCACTCCAGAGAGAAGAAATCCAGCTCCACCCACCAGAACGCCGACACAAGCTTCCCTAACCAAGAAACCTTGACAAGCCACCTGTACAAACCCACACACAGCGAGGAAACACCACAATAAAGAGAACTCCACAAACTGCCAGAATACAGAAAGGACACCCCAAAATCAGCAATTTAAACAAGATGAAGACACAGAGGAATAACCAGGAGATAAAGGAACAGGATAGATGCCCACCAAACCAAACAAAAGAGGAAGAGATAGGGAATCTACCTGATAAAGAATTCCAAATAATGATAGTGAAATTGATCCAAAATCTTGAAATCAAAATGGAATCACAGATAAATAGCCTGGAGACAAGGATTGAGAAGATGCAAGAAAGGTTTAACAAGGACCTAGAAGAAATAAAAAAGAGTCAATATATAATGAATAATGAAATAAATGAGATCAAAAACACTCTGGAGGCAACAAACAGTAGAATAACGGAGGCAGAAGATAGGATTAGTGAATTAGAAGATAGAATGGTAGAAATAAATGAATCAGAGAGGAAAAAAGAAAAACGAATTATAAGAAATGAGGACAATCTCAGAGACCTCCAGGACAATATTAAACGCTACAACATTCAAATCATAGGAGTCCCAGAAGAAGAAGACAAAAAGAAAGACCATGAGAAAATACTTGAGGAGATAATAGTTGAAAACTTCCCTAAAATGGGGAAGGAAATAATCACCCAAGTCCAAGAAACCCAGAGAGTCCCAAACAGGATAAACCCAAGGTGAAACACCCCAAGACACATATTAATCAAATTAACAAAGATCAAACACAAAGAACAAATATTAAAAGCAGCAAGGGAAAAACAACAAATAACACACAAGGGAATTCCCATAAGGATAACAGCTGATCTTTCAATAGAAACTCTTCAAGCCAGGAGGGAATGGCAAGACATACTTAAAGTGATGAAAGAAAATAACCTACAGCCCAGATTATTGTACCCAGCAAGGATCTCATTCAAATATGAAGGAGAAATCAAAAGCTTTTCAGACAAGCAAAAGCTGAGAGAATTCAGCACCACCAAACCAGCTCTCCAACAAATACTAAAAGATATTCTCTAGACAGGAAACACAAAAACGGTGTATAAATTTGAACCCAAAACAATAAAGTAAATGGCAACGGGATATACTTATCAATAATTACCTTAAACGTAAATGGGTTGAATGCCCCAACCAAAAGACAAAGACTGGCTGAATGGATACAAAAACAAGACCCCTACATATGCTGTCTACAAGAGACCCACCTCAAAACAGGGGACACATACAGACTGAAAGTGAAGGGCTGGAAAAAGATTTTCCATGCAAATAGGGACCAAAAGAAAGCAGGGGTAGCAATACTCATATCAGATAAAATAGACTTTAAAACAAAGGCTGTGAAAAGAGACAAAGACGGTCACTACATAATGATCAAAGGATCAATCCAAGAAGAAGATATAACAATTATAAATATATATGCACCCAGCATGGGAGCAGCGCAATATGTAAGACAAATGCTAACAAGTATGAAAGGAGAAATTAACAATAACACAATAATAGTGGGAGACTTTAATACCCCACTCACACCTTTGGATAGATCAACTAAACAGAAAATTAACAAGAAAACACAAACTTTAAACGATACAATAGACCAGTTAGACCTAATTGATATCTATAGGACATTTCCTCCCAAAACAATGAATTTCACCTTTTTCTCAAGCGCACATGGAACCTTCTCCAGGATAGATCACATCCTGGGCCATAAATCTAGCCTTGGTAAATTCAAAAAAATTGAAATCATTCCAAGCATCTTTTCTGACCACAATGCAGTAAGATTATATCTCAATTACAGGAGAAAAACTATTAAAAATTCCAACATATGGAGGCTGAACAACACGCTGCTGAATAACCAACAAATCATAGAAGAAATCAAAAAAGAAATCAAAACTTGCATAGAAACGAATGAAAATGAAAACACAACAACCCAAAACCTGTGGGACACTGTAAAAGCAGTCTAAGGGGAACGTTCGTAGCAATACAGGCATACCTCAAGAAACAAGAAAAAAGTCAAATAAATAACCTAACTCTACACCTAAAGCAACTAGAAAAGGAAGAAATGAAGAACCCCAGGGTTAGTAGAAGGAAAGAAATCTTAAAAATTAGGGCAGAAATAAATGCAAAAGAAACAAAAGAGACCATAGCAAAAATCAACAAAGTGAAAAGCTGGTTCTTTGGAAGGATAAATAAAATTGACAAACCATTAGCCAGATTCATCAAGAAACAAAGGGAGAAAAATCAAATCAATAAAATTAGAAATGAAAATGGAGAGATCACAACAGACAACACAGAAATACAAAGGACCATAAGAGACTACTATCAACAATTATATGCCAATAAAATGAACAACGTGGAAGAAATGGACAAATTCTTAGAAAAGTACAACTTTCCAAAACTGTTCCAGGAAGAAATAGAAAATCTTAACAGATCCATCACAAGCACAGAAATTGAAACTGTAATCAAAAATCTTCCAGCAAACAAAAGCCCAGGTCCAAACGGCTTCACAGCTGAATTCTACCAAAAATTTAGAGAAGAGCTAACACCTATCCTACTCAAACTCTTCCATAAAATTGCAGAGGAAGGTAAACTTCCAAACTCATTCTATGAGGCCACCATCACCCTAATACCAAAACCTGACAAAGATCCCACAAAAAAGAAAACTACAGGCCAGTATCACTAATGAACATAGATGCAAAAATCCTTAACAAAATTTTAGCAATCAGAATCCAACAACACATTAAAAAGATCATACACCATGACCAAATGGGCTTTATCCCAGGGATGCAAGGATTCTTCAATATCCGCAAATCAATCAATGTAATACACCACATTAACAAATTGAAAAATAAAAACCATATGATTATCTCAATAGATGCAGAGAAAGCCTTTGACAAAATTCAACATCCATTTATGATAAAAACTCTCCAGAAAGCAGGAATAGAAGGAATATACCTCAACATAAAAAAAGCTATATATGACAAGCCCACAGCAAACATTATCCTCAATGGTGAAAAATTGAAAGCATTTCCTTTAAAGTCAGGAACAAGACAAGGGTGCCCACTTTTACCATTACTATTTAACATAGTTTTGGAAGTTTTGGCCACAGCAATAAGAGCAGAAAAAGAAATAAAAGGAATCCAAATTGGAAAAGAAGAAGTAAAACTCTCGCTGTTTGCAGATGACATGATCCTCTACATAGAAAACCTAAAGACTCCACCAGGAAATTACTAGAACTAATCAATGATTATAGTAAAGTTGCAGGATATAAAATCAACACACAGAAATCCCTTGCATTCCTATACACCAATAATGAGAAAACAGAAAGAGAAATTAAGGAAACAATTCCATTCACCATTGCAACGGAAAGAATAAAATACTTAGGAATATATCTACCTAAAGAAACTAAAGACCTATATATAGAAAACTATAAAACACTGGTGAAAGAAATCAAAGAGGACACTAATAGATGGAGAAATATACCATGTTCATGGATTGGAAGAATCAATATAGTGAAAATGAGTATACTACCCAAAGCAATTTATAGATTCAGTGCAATCCCTATCAAGCTACCAACAGTATTCTTCACAGAGCTAGAACAAATAATTTCACAATTTGTATGGAAATACAAAAAACCTCGAATAGCCAAAGTGATCTTGAGAAAGAAGAATGGAACTGGAGGAATCAACCTACCTGACTTCAGGCTCTACTACAAAGCCACAGTCATCAAGATAGTATGGTACTGGCACAAAGACAGAAATATAGATCAATGGAACAAAATAGAAAGCCCAGCGATAAATCCAGGCACCTATGGACACCTTATCTTTGACAAAGGAGGCAAGAATATACAATGGATTAAAGACAATCTCTTTAACAAGTGGTGCTGGGAAATCTGGTCAACCACTTGTAAAAGAATGAAACTAGAGCACTATCTAACACCATACACAAAAATAAACTCAAAATGGATTAAAGATCTAAACGTAAGACCAGAAACTATAAAACTCCTAGAGGAGAACATAGGCAAAACACTCTCTGACATACATCACAGCACGATCCTCTATGACCCACCTCCCAGAATATTGGAAATAAAAGCAAAAATAAACAAATGGGACCTAATTAAACTTAAAAGCTTCTGCACAACAAAGGAAACTATAAGCAAGGTGAAAAGACAGCCTTCAGAATGGGAGAAAATAATAGCAAATGAAGCAACTGACAAACAACTAATCTCAAAAATAAACAAGCAACCCCTACAGCTCAATTCCAGAAAAATAAATGACCCAATCAAAAAATGGGCCAAAGAACTAAATAGACATTTCTCCAAAGAAGACATACAGATGGCTAACAAACACATGAAAAGATGCTCAACATCACTCATTAACAGAGAAATGCAAATCAAAACCACTATGAGGTACCATTTCACGCCAGTCAGAATGGCTGCGATCCAAAAGTCTACAAGCAATAAATGCTGGAGAGGGTGTGGAGAAAAGGGAATCCTCTCACACCGTTGGTGGGAATGTAAACTAGTACAGCCACTATGGAGAACAGTGTGGAGATTCCTTAAAAAACTGGAAATAGAACTGCCTTATGACCCAGCAATCCCACTGCTGGGCATACATACTGAGGAAACCAGAATTGAAAGAGACACGTGTACCCCAATGTTCATCGCAGCACTGTTTATAATAGCCAGGACATGGAAGCAACCTAGATGTCCATCAACAGAAGAATGGATAAGAAAGCTGTGGTACATATACACAATGGAGTATTACTCAGCCATTAAAAAGAATACATTTGAATCAGTTCTAATGAGGTGGATGAAACTGGAGCCGATTATACAGAGTGAAGTAAGCCAGAAAGAAAAACACCAATACAGTATACTAACGCATATATATGGAATTTAGAAAGATGGTAACAATAACCCTGTATACCAGACAGCAAAAGAGACACTGATATATAGAACAGTCTTTTGGACTCTGTGGGAGAGGGAGAGGGTGGGATGATTTGGGAGAATGGCATTGAAATACGTATAATATCATATATGAAACGAGTTGCCAGTCCAGGTTCGATGCACGATACTGGATGCTTGGGGCTGGTGCACTGGGATGACCCAGAGGGATGGTATGGGGAGGGAGGAGGGAGGGGGGTTCAGGATGCGGAACACATGTATACCTGTGGCGGATTCATTTTGATATTTGGCAAAACCAATACAATTTTGTAAAGTTTAAAAATAAAATAAAATTTAAAAAAAAAAAAAAAAAAGAATACTGGAGTGGGTTGCCATTCCCTTCTCCAGGGGAACTTCCCTACCCAAGGATCAAACCCAGGTCTCCTGCACTGCAGGCAGATTCTTTACCATCTGAGCCACCAGGGAATCCCTAAAAAGTATAGAATAAGTATAGTCAAATACTGAAATATTTACTCTTACTTATAAAGTCCCATTGGGCTTATGTCTCAATACTAACGTATCAGACTTCATTGAATGTTAGTAGCTGTAAGTTGAATAGTACCAATGGAGGTCTCTATTTTTATTAAAATTCTTACCCTTATTACTTTTAGGCTTGAATTTACTTATTTCAAGCTTTAATCTTCTGGGTTAGGGCTAACTAATTTGTGAGATACCTGCTAGATGTAAAAATTTAACAGTTAATCCTGCTAATGAATTTTTATTCAGGAGGCTTATGTATTACCACAATTCATTCATTTATAGAACAAATAAAGCTGCTTAAGTTGTGCTTTTAGAGGTGTCTTCATGATTCAGGCCCAAATGTATTGAAATTGAATACACAAATATATTTGGCAGTTCTGTAACAGCTCAGTTTCCTGACTCACTACTCCCTAGAATGCTACACAGAAAT
Source organism: Bos taurus (assembly GCF_002263795.3). Taxonomy (NCBI): domain Eukaryota; kingdom Metazoa; phylum Chordata; class Mammalia; order Artiodactyla; family Bovidae; genus Bos; species Bos taurus. The sequence goes on from NC_037330.1 coordinate 51,206,365, forward strand.
ATGTTCAATTTATATTCCTGTTTAGTGTCAGAACATTCCTATTTGAGCAGCTGTGAGAAAGTTACAATGAAAAATTAATTCCATAAATTATTGATTCCTGGATTGAAAATGTAAAATTCAACTTGAAAGCATAGAATCAATAAGAAATATATATTTCATAAACCTTGCAATGCCATATTTCCACATTAGTTGCACAGTGACAACCTGTTATGAGACTGCAAGAAGAGTTTAATGTTCTCTGTGAGATGCCTCCATTTCTGAAGTAACAACAAAGCCTTTGAATCTATTTAGTGGCTTGAATGCTCTGATAGATCTAAAATAATGAATATACTTCAGTATTTTTCCCTTTTCGTCAATTGCAAATATTGAACAGTCATTTTCTTTTGAGGCTCCACTGCATGTTCTTTATGCTATCTACTTCTTTACCGATGTTCTGATCTTGATGTTGTTGCCCATGAAAAGGCAACACATCCATATCCCCCACCCCAACACACAAAAGGAATTGTAGAGGTTGTTAGATGAAAGAAAAGTGACTTTCACCAGTTTTTTCTTTGATATGAAAACTGACATAGTACTATATTCTCAGACCCTGATGAGGTATAATTGTTATTTTTAAATGACTGGATTTAAACAATTTATTTTTTTGGAAACAACAGGCTCAATTTAATGAAACTATTGGATGTTTTAAATTTGGCTTAAAATTATTTGGTTATTTGGCTTCAAAAACTTCTCTATTTCCAAATAGGTTTGAATATGAATGTGTATGACTTAGATAAAAGCAAAACATTCAATTCTCTATTTAGGCACTAAGAAAAAGATTTTGCATTTACCAATCTCACTGGTCCTATCAGTCCACTTTGACTTAGATCTCTCCTGGTTCTCAGCTGTCTATCATATGGTGTTGTTGATTTAATGTGATTATTGAGCACAGCTGTAATTCATTGGTGACTTCCTCAAGGTTTAGATATTTTGACAGCTTCTTATTTTTAGCCAGCAGTCCTCAGTTGTAATATAAAAAAGAAAAAACAAGATGAAAACTCAACACACCAGTAAACAGGCGAGTCTGACAACATAAAAATTCCTGAGTTTAATATTGAACTGGATAAAGAAATTTCTGGTGTTTCCCAGGTGTCTCATGAGGGTAAAGAATCTGCCTGCCAATGCAGGAGATGCAGGAGACTCGGGTTTGATCCCTGGGTTGGGCAGATACCTTGGAGCAGGAAATGGCAACCCACTCCAGTATTCTTGCTTCGGAAATCCCATGGACAAAGGAGCCTGGCAGGCTGCAGTCTATAGGGCCACAAAGCAGTCAGACATGACTTAGCAACTAAATAACAAGAATAAGAAATTCCTATCTAGGCTTCCCTTCAAAGCCTAGTCAAGTTTTAACATGTAAGTCAGACAGTGTCTGAAAAAGGATAAAAGAAGTGTAATATCTATCTCTTTGCCCTTCATCAAGGGTCTGCACCAACTAGAAAATTTTGTGGTTATCACTTTACCTTGTAGGCCCCATTATTTGAGGAAGCCGGAATTGTATTAATCACCTCTTCCTCTCTTCCTCCTTCTACCTTCATTATCTTCTCCTGTTCTACATCACAGAGAGATGAGCTCCAAGAAAAAAGCTGAATACGAAGAGGGAGTGGACTGCATGTTGAGAAATGTAGTGTCCCAACCTAGTGTACCATTGTAGGTAGTGGCAGAGAGAGGATGAACCTAAGAGCAGTCACACTGAGAATATTGTAATTTTTCACGTGCTCGCTCCATCATTTCAGAGTAACAGATGATCAAACAGTGGGGTAGGAAAAGTCACTAGAGCAAAACAGCAGTAGGTGAATTGAAATAAGAAATGGCATACATACAAGTGAGTAGGGAACAGGACTAAGAGAAATATACATATTTTGTCTGCTGATAATCACTAAGTCTAAGGACTTTTACTTATGAGTAGACAAAAAAATCAACGTGGAGCCTATGGCAAAATATTTCAGAACGAGGGAAAGGAAATGGCATCATAAAGACTCAGAGGAAAAGCATGATCCAAAAGAAAACTTAAAGAGACGACGTGCATCCTTAGAGTACAAAAAGCCATACTTGTTCTATAAATATGTAACCAAAGTATGAGAAGAAAGAAATAAGCAACAGGCTGCAATGGAAAGTCAATAGAAAGTTATGAATAAAATAAGGGAGGATTGGAATGCTACAAAATGTATGCAACAACAGAATTAAAAACCGCCTTGGCAATAAAGAAAGACTTGATTCTGGGGAGAAGAAGGTGGGATGAACTGAGAAGGCAGCATTGAAACATATACTTTACCATGTGTAAAATAGAGAGCTAATGGGAACTTGCTGTATAACACAGGGACATCAGGCTGGTGCTCTGTGATGACCAAGAGTGGTGGGATGGCAGGGGAGGGAGGCTTCAGAGGTGGGGGACATATGTATACTTATGACTGATTTTCATTGTTGTATGGCATAAATCAACACAACAATGTAAAGCGATTATCCTCCAATTAAAAATTTAAAAAGACTTGATTTTGGTGGAATATTTAATAAATAATGAGGATTATTTGAAATACTCCAGTATGAAGAAAGAAAGGTCAGAGATAGGTGATACACATAAAGGCAAGAAAAGAGAGAGAAGATAATCGGTATTCACGAAAAAGAAACCAAACAAATGGGAGAAAAATCAAATGTCTGATGGGAAGAATGGTTTCCTGATGAGAAAAAAAGCCCATCGATGCAGAGAGGAATAGCAATGTTTTTGCAAAAATAAATGACAGATACCTACATCTAGACATGGCCTGACAACGATTTTTAAATTACAGTGCTATAGAATAAGCAGTTCAGACATCTGAGAAGGAAACAAATTATACCTAGAAAGAACAAAAAATCATGTTAGCTTTGCCCTTCTCTGCTGTCACACCAAGTTAATTACTACATGCTATTTTTTTGTCAACTGAAGGATAAGAAGGACTGACAACAGGTACTAGACAACTTAAATGAGGATATAAATGCATTGCATAAATGTAATGCAACTCACTTATGCACAACTTCAGATCCTTTCCACTTCTTGTCCCCCAAGGCTCAACACTTGCTCTGCTTCCCAGCCCAAGCAACTCTGTTAAGGGCTCTCACCATTCCCTCAATAATAAATCCTGATTGCTCCAATTGCATTCTGTCTCCTGACAACACCAGCTGGTTCAGCCTTCTCAGGCCAGCTTTGTCATGGGTTCTGTCATACATGCTGCAGTGGGAGCTGTAAGGCCCAGTGGTATCCATGTAGGCATTGGATTCTCCAGTAGCTGCCAGTAGGGGCCCTGTCACAATCCAGAACTGAGGGGTAGTTAGCCCCCACTGAGCATATTTTGAGCAATGGGAGAAAAGATAGGAGTGAGCACATAAATTGTTCACTCTTCTTCCCTGATTGTTCCAAACATCAGAACTTCCCTTAGCCTCTCCAAAGTTGTCCTGTGTAACCAAGAAACCACCCATTTCTGATAAAGCTGAGCACAATTTGCCACCCTCTGTTTGCTTCCTTCTCTGTTTTACTTTTTCCCTCATTATTGCTTGCCTGGGATTGAACCCTCCAACAAAACATTAATTCCCCAAGCTTTTCCTTAGCTTCTGTTTTCTGGGGAGCTGGGCTAAAACAAGTCAAAATACTCTTAAAAGGGAAGATATGTAAAAATTCTGAATGATAATCAGGATCTAAACATTCAAAATATCTCTGTATCAGAGAAAGAAGAAAAGGACATAACAGAGGAGAGTGATGGAGAGAGAGGTGTACTAATTCCTTATCTTAAATAGGGGAAACTAAAGAAGTGGACTTACACATTTGATTCTTGTAAATTGGAGAAATAGAAGTCTAAGAGTGTTTTCGGGAAAATAAGGTTAACTGATTGGAGAATTAAAAATAGAATATTAAGGGGCTTCCCTGATGGTCCAGTGGCTAAGATTCCATACTCCCAATTCGGGGGAGCTGAGTTTGATCACTGGTTGGGGAACTAGATCCCACATGCCACAGCTAAGAGTTTGCATGTTGCAACTAAAGATCTTACATGCTGCAATGAAGACCTGGTGCAACCAAAATAAATAATTAAATGTATTTAAAAAAATAGAATGGTGACTTTTCAAAAACTAGAAAAAAACAAATAAAATCTGATCTTATACAGAAAAAGACAAGAAAACAAGAAGGAACCATAAACCATACTAATCTAAAATAAAATGACAAAAGTAATACATTTAAATCTTATAAATGATGTTTAAGATATTTAAATAAGAATAGAAATATACACTAGCAAAGACTAAAGAGAATTGTAGAGGGGATGATAACCACGTTTGTGAATCTGGACACAAAGGGAATGATAACTAACCTAATAAATTCAAGAAAGCTAAAAACTAGGCCAGCAATGGGGAGAGTCAAAAAGCAACTCAGAAATCCCCAAGGCTTAGGAATTTGTCCCAGAGGTTCTGGTGTACTAGAGGTGTGACAGAAATTCAGAAGAATTTTTTAAAGTCTGTTTAAGAAGCACTTAGAACCTAAGATGCCCTCCTCGCACCCAGGTGACTCTACCTCCCTCGCTTCAGCAGAGCCAGAGGTTCTTTCTCTGGACAGGGTAACGTGAAGGTCTCTGACCAGGACCCTACAGGTAAGCTTGGAAGTGGAGTTTGCTGAAAATAGAAGGATAAGAGAACATTTACACCTGGCAAGTGAGACCCCAGCCCTTCTATAGTCACATCCTAGAATATTCATATCAAAAGTCATTTCCTCCAGGCAGGAGATAGGAAAATTGCTCTATGAGGAGTTGAACCAGGTTGGGTGAAAAGACCTCAAGATGCAGACATTGGTGTTTCACAACAATTGAGCCCCATCACTGACCCTACAGAGAGGCCTGCTGTCAGCAGCAACCCCACTCACTCACACATAGTTTTCAGAAAAGCTTCTGAGTCCCTAAAGTACGAGCAAACAGCCTAGGAACTTCTCTAATGTGAAAAATAGAGGCTCCTCAGCGGCGTTTCCCAGATTCCTCAAGCGCCGCGCTTGAGCCGCCGAGTCGCGGTCCCTGTGGCCGGTCCCTGAGGCCCGCCGTTCTCGTCAACCCCCGACCGAGTCCGGCATCCCCGCGCGCACGTCTGGGCAATCTTTTTAAAAAAAGAAAAAAGAAAAATAGAGACTGAAACAGATATATAGAAAAAAGAAAATTTGGAGAAACTCATTGTGCAGAGAGTAATAGAGATGCAGACATAGAGAATGGACATATGGACACAGTGGGGGAACAGGAGGGTGGAACGAATTTAGAGACTAGCATTGACATATATACACTACCTTGTGTAAAACAGATAGCTAGTGGGGACATGCTAATAAGCACAGGAAACTCAGCTTGGGGCTCTGTGATGACCTAGATGGGTGGAATCGGGGGCAGGGGTGTCAAGAGGGAGGGGATATATGTATACATATAAGTTGATTCACTTCATTGTATAGCAGAAACTAGCACAACATTGTGAAGAAATTATATTCTAGTAAAAAGATAATTTATATCTTCAGATAGGTAGGGAAAATGTTACATCCAAAGATTCAGAACAAAATACTATTAGGAAGAGAAATTTCAAAGAACAAAATAAAAAATATAGTATTATAGCAATAATGAAAAATTAAAAGTTGAATGGAAGGACTGGGAGATAAACAAGGAAATACCTCAAGAAGTAAAGCACAAACATGGAGAGATTAATATGAAGAAAAAGGTATTTAATGTTCTCATGTCTAAAAGTTCCCAAAACACAGAACAGAAAAAACAGAGGAGGAAGAAAGTGTCAACTAATTTAGAAAATATTTCTAGAACTGAAGGATGTGTTTCCAAAGTGAAAAGGCTCACCAAATGCTTAGGACAACAGATGAATATATACCCACATCGAGCACAGGAACATACTATTCTGCAACACTGAGAACAAAGAGAGAATCCTAAACTTCTCCAGACTACTTATAAAGAATCAAGAACTAGAATAGTATCAGACTTCTCAACAAGAGCAACAGTTAAAACTCCAGAGGGGAAAAAAAAAAGCCAAATGGAAGGGAAAGTAATAATATTACTTTCTTTACTGCTAACTTACTTAGCAGTAAGTAGTTTTTTTCATAATTATAATAATGTAAGTTATAAATTCTGATACAATTAAAATTACTATTCCACTATGTTGGGTAATAGGTGTGGGTAAATGAGAACCAAATTCTCATTTTCTGGAGTGAGACAATAAATAATACCTGAAATTTTAAAGTCAATTTGTAACATAACAATTCTGTCATAGTGGGGGTGGGGTAGGGTGGGGGTGGTTCATGTTATTTGTGAAAACAGAAGCAAACAAGTAATAGCTTACCTTCCCTGGTGGCTCAGATGGTAAGGAATCTGGCTGCAATGCAGGAGACCCAGGTTTGATCCCTGGGTCAGGAAAATCCCCTGGAGAAGGAAATGGCAACCCACTCCAGTATTCTTGCTGGAGAATCCCATGGACAGAGGGACCTGGCAGGCTACAGTCCATGGGGTCGCAAAGAATTGGGACATGACTGAGTGACTAAGACACACACAATTGAAAGTGGTTGCTATAGGAAGTGGGATTTGGCAAGGTGGAGGAGAGCAGGGGACTGATTGTTTTTTACTAAAATTTGCAGAACTATTTCAATCTTCAAATGCATACATAACTTTGATGAAAATAACTGAAATGAATGGGTTCTTTTCCTAATTCTAAGCTTTTAAACTCATTTGACTTGTTTTGAGTGCATAAAATTTTAATGATAGTATTAAAGACTATCATCTATCTTTTAAAGACAATGAATTGAATTGACTCTATAGATTGCTTTGGGTAGTATACTCATTTTCACTATATTGATTCTTCCAATCCATGAACATGGTATATTTCTCCATCTATTAGTGTCCTCTTTGATTTAGGAGAAGACAATGGCACCCCACTCCAGTACTCTTGCCTGGAAAATCCCATGGACAGAGGAGCCTAGTAGGCCGCAGTCCATGGGGTCACGAAGAGTCGGACACGACTGAGCGACTTCCCTTTCACTTTTCACTTTCATGCATCAGAGAAGGAAATGGCAACCCACTCCAGTGTTGGTTCCAAATTGGGAAAGGCTGTATATTGTCTCCATGCTTATTTAACTTATATGCAGAGTACATCATGAGAAATGCTGGGTTGGATGAAGCACAAGCTGGAATCAAGATTGCCAGGAGAAATATCAATAACCTCAGATATGCAGATGACACCACCCTTATGGCAGAAAGTGAAGAACTACAGAGGCTCTTGATGAAAATGAAAGAGGAGAATGAAAAAGTTGGCTTAAAGCTCAACATTCAGAAAACTAAAACAATGGCTTCTGGCCCCATCACTTCATGCAAATAGATGGGGAAACAGTGGAAATAGTGACAGACTTTATTTTTGGGGGCTCCAAAATCACTGCAGATGGTGAGTGCAGCCATGAAATTAAAAGACGTTTGCTCCTTGGAAGAAAAGTTATGACTAACCTAGACAGCATATTAAAAAGCAGAGACATTACTTTGCCAACAAAGGTCTGTTTAGTCAAAGCTATGGTTTTTCCAGTACTCATGTATGGACATGAGAGTTGGACTATAAAGAAAACTGTGTCAAAGAATTGATGCTTTTGAACTGTGGTGTTGGAGAAGATTCTTGAGAGTCCCTTGGACTGCAAGGAGATCCAACCAGTCAATCCTAAAGGAAATCAGTCCTGAATATTCATTGGAAGGACTGATGTTGAAGCTGAAACTCCAGCACTTTGGTCACCTGATGCGAAGAACTGACTCATTGGAAAAGACCTGATGCTGGGAAAGATTGAAGGCAGGAGGAGAAGGGGATGACAGACAATGAGATGGTTGGATGGCATCACTGACTCGATGGACATGAGTTTGAGCAAGCTCCAGGAGTTGGTGATGGACAGGGAAGCCTGGCATGCTGCAGGTCACAAAGAGCCGGACATGACTGAGCTGAACTTAACTGAACTAACTAGTATGTAATTCCTTGGAAGGAAAGTTATGACCAGCCTAGATAGCCTATTAAAAAGCAGAGATATTACTTTGCCAACAAAGGTCTGTCTAGTCAAGGCTATAGTTTTTCCAGTGGTCATGTATGGATGTGAGAGTTGGACTGTGAAGAAAGCTGAGCTCCGAAGAATTGATGCTTTTGAACTGTGGTGTTGGAGAAGACTCTTGAGAGTCCCTTGGACTGCAAGGAGATCCAACCAGTCCATCCTAAAGACCAGTCCTGGGTGTTTATTGGAAGGACTGATGCTGAGGCTGAAACTCCAATACTTTGGCCACCTCATGCAAAGAGTCGACTCATTGGAAAAGACCCTGATGCTGGGAGGGATTGGGGGCAGGAGGAGAAGGGGACGACAGAGGATGAGATGGCTGGATGGCATCACCGACTCGATGCACATGAGTTTGGTTGAACTCCGGGAGTTGGTGATGGACAGGGAGGCCTGGCGTGCTGCGATTCATGGGGTCACAAAGAGTCAGACATGACTGAGTAACTGAACTGAATATATTATATCATCCCTGTATTTTTATTGACCATCTATTTCTTCTTTTCTTAATTTTTTTATACTTTTAACCTAGCTTTCTATTGGGCTGTTAGCATTCTTCTGATTGATAAATGAGTTGTATATATATATATATTAAGAAGATAAATCTTTGTCACATCTCTTGTAAATATTCCTAATTTGCTTTCCTACTTTTTTTCTTTATGAAGTTTTTAGGATACAAATTACTTAAAGAAAGAAACTATATATACTTCAACTTTTCACTTAGGGTAAATAGTCAATAAAAATTGATAAAGACACAGTCATATTATTGGTGACTAAAATAAAGGGGACTGAAACATGATAATGAGATGACTTATATTTTCATACACAAATGAAACATCACTCCCACAGATGAGTCAGGTATCTAGTCATATTTTTCCAAAAAAAGCATTTGAGAAAACTCATGTTTTTCCCCTAAGAATTCTTACCTATGTAATATCTTTCTTCAGTTAGCAGTAGTATTACTAACTTTAGGGTCTACTGACTGAATTATTGTTTCTAAGTTGTTAAGTCAACATTATGTCTAAATAAAGTTTAAATTGACCAGTAATTTTTAAGAAAAAAAATTATGGCAAAAGGAGTTGAACAAGGATCTTATAATTTATTTGTTTCTTAAAAATATTTAAAAGCAGTAAATACGGGTGTTAAATCCGTGATGGCAGTAATAGCTGTTCGAAACTGATATGCTGTAAGTAGATCTGTGTGGTAATACAAACTGACTCAGGTATTTGTGCCACACACAACAGCCCAAAATGCTTTCATTTCCTCCTTAGTAGATCTTCTTGTCTCATTGACAATGAAAAATACACCCCACACACTGTTCTTGGATTGATTTTAATGTAATCTGCCCAGAATTTTAGCTTGATTTTCAAAATTAGAAGTGAAATTGAATTGCAAGCAAGGTATCTGATTTGACCAATAATGTAAACTTGTATACTATAATAATACTTGGAATTGTTTTTCTACTTTAATATATTTCAATTGCTCAGTTAAATATAATTAACTCCAATAATTTTTTATGTTGCCTAAGTGTCTAGTTTTCATTTATAGTTCCTAAGTAATTAAAATGTTTAGTGGGTAGTCAGTAATAATAGTCTCAATTATCAAATTTATTACTTATTAATCTACAGTTATTTTCAAAAACTTTTATGGTTCTTTTTCTGATGTTTCTTTGAGTCTTGTTAAACATCTTTTGATCATTTACCAACTATTTGCCCTTTAACTTTTCTTAAAAAGAAAAAATTACCCCTCATTTTATCTTTTGCCCCTTCATTCTGTTTGTGATATCTCGGACATATATTAGTTCTAAAGTTTAAATAACCAAATGAACAATCTTATATCTTATTTATTTGGCTGTGCTGGGAGCATGAGAGATCTATATGCAGGATCTTTAGTCTTGGCCTGTAGGATCTAGTTCCCTGACCAGGCTTTGAACCCAGACCCTCTGCATTGGAAACTCAGTCTTAGCCACTGGACCACAAGGAAAGACCCCATATTTTATGTTTTCTGTTTTGGAGTTCTATGTGTTTTTCTGGGTTTCATGTGCTTTCTTATTGCAAGATTATATTAAAGTGTCATATGTTACATGTTTTATTTTTCTTCTTTTTATTGAAGTATAGTTGATGTATGGGCTTCCCTTGTGACTCAGCTGGTAAAGAATCTGCCTGCAACGAGGGAGACTTGAGTTTGATCCCTGGGGTGGGAAGATCCTCTGGAAAAGGGAAAGGCTACCCACTCCAGTATTCTGGCCTAGAGAATCCCATGGAGTGTATAGGTCATGGGGTTGCAAAGAGTCAGACATGACTGAACAACTTTCACTTTCACTTTTCATAGTTGATGTACAATATTATATAAGTTACAGGTGTACAATACAGTGATTAACAATTTTTAAAGATTATACTCCATTTATAGTCATTATAGAATATTGGCTATATTCCCATGCTGTATAGTGTATCCTTGTAGATTATGGATAACTGATTATTCATTTATTAAAAATGTTGATTTAAGCATTTGCAATGGTGACTTCAGCCTCCATTTATGATCCAATACTGATGGAAGTTATCTGTTTGACAACCTCGGAACGACTGTGCAAGTCAATGAGTCACTTGTGGATCCTCATCTGGAAATGATCTCGAGGTCTTAGAACCTTAACTACAAGGGATTTTCCTTGTAGCTATTCTCAGGGTCTTGGTAGGCATCTGAACACATCCCTTCACTTTTGAGATTCTTTTCTTCAGGCCTCTGATCAGGTCAGCACATACCTTCTCCAGAGGCTTCACAGTTGCAGCTGGTAAGGCAGATCCTAATCTGGTGAACAGCCACCTCTGGGTCCACAGGAGTCTTGCAAGTATTTGTAAGAGCCATGGCTGCCCGAACAGCGGTGAGTCAGGAGCAGGAGCGGGTGGCCTTGGGACGCTGTGGCAGCAGCGACCGTGATTTCCTCAAAGAGCCCTTGTAGCTTATTTTATACATAATAGCTTATTTTATACATAATAGCTTGTACTTCTTAATGTTCTACTCCTATCTTGCCCCTCCCCACTCCCCTCTCCCCCCCTGGTAACCACTAGTTAGGTTTCTGAATTTTTAAAGACATATTGCATACCTTGGTTATCTCAACTGCATCTCCAATAAGACGTATTCAAGTTGAAAATTATCTTTTTTCCAACTACAAACCATCAGCCTTCTGTTTTTTACCTATTCAAAATCTGGGATATGAGAAGGGGTCCCCTTCATCCCCTCTTGCAGGTCTTCACACTCAATCTGTAACCACTTCTTGTTCATTGTACAGACATGAGTTTGAGTAAATTCTGGGAGTTGGTAATGGACAGGGAGGCCTGGCATGCTGCGGTCCATGGGGTGGCAAAAAGTTGGACATGACTGAGTGACCGAACCAAACTGAACTCAACTGAACTTGTTCATTCTATCAAAATTCCTCCTAATTATCTCTTAAATCCATCCTCTTATTTCCAACTTGGCCATTTTTTCCTTAGTTTGGGCCTCTTTTTCTCCTTAATTATTCCAATGGGCTTCATCTGGTAAAGAATCCACCTGCAATACAGGAAACCCTGGTTCAATTCCTGGGTTGAGAGGTTCCCCTGGGGAGAACCTGGAGGTTCCCCTCGGGAGTACTGGAGGGCATGGTAACCCACTCCAGTACTCTTGCCTGGACAATCCTCATAGACAGAGGAGCCAGGTGGGCTACAGTTCACTGGGTTGCAAAGAGTCGGACACAACTGAGTGACTAAGCACAGCACAGCATGACTCTTCCTTCCTGCAGTCTCTTCTCTATTTTTCCAAACCAGGTGGCACTAGTGGTAAAGAACCTGTAGGCCAGTACAGGAGAATCTGGAGAAAACGGTTCATTCCCTGTGTGGGGAAGTTGCCCTGGAGGAGAGCATGGAAACCTACTCTAGTATTCTTGCCTGGAAATTCCCATGGACAGACCCCTGACAGGGTCGCAAAGAGTCAGACACGACTGAAGCAATTTAGCGCACACACGTGCAGCTAGAGTAATCTTTAGAAAATAGTTATATGTCTGCCGTTGAGAATAAATTGAAATATTTAATGTCTTTGCCTAATGGCTTTCCCACAGACCTTGGCATGGCTTTCCGGTTCCTCGTGTCTTGGCCTGCCTGTACTTTCCCAGCTTTGCCTTCCACTGCTGTCCCGCAGGCGTCCAGTGCTTTATTTAAACACCTGAAGTTCCTTGAAATGCCCTGCATCAGTTAGTATTCTTTGTGCTTGATCCCACCTCCTCCTGCCTCTTCCTTGATTGCTCCCGATTCATTGATTATTCTCAACCTCTTATTTTCAAAGTGCTGAAATTACTTTTAAAAACAACAGTAACTTCAAGCTACCACTGTCTCTTTTTCAGTTAGGCTCCTTGAAAAGATAAGTTCTACTTCTTTACTTCCTGTTCACCCTTCAACCCACTGTAGTCTAGTTTCTGTACTTGCTACTACTTTAAAGAAAATTGACAAAAACTATCAATAAAGTCCTCATGTCCAAATCCAATGGACTAGTCTCAGTGTGCACCTTGACGTTTCAAACAGCGTTTGGCACTATTAACCACTACAACTTACCTAAACACAAACAAAAACCCTACCTATTCTTCTGTGCCTTGTAGAAAACATGGAAAATATGAGTTAAAAGATAAAAAACAGTAATCACCACTTAATCACAATCACTGTTAACACTTAGTCCCTTCTATGTACTTGTTAGTATACAAAATTGGATATTTTATTTATAAATAAATACTTTGGTTTTTTTCTTGTATTTTTCTCTTGACGTTAAACAGAATTTTTTGAAAGCAATTTTAATCATTGCATAATGTGTTATATAGTTGTATCATAATTTAGCCTTTCTCCTACTGTTGGCATTTAGCTGGTTTTCAGTTTTCACTTATAGATCTCTCTGATAAATATTTTGTAGACAAATTTTGTCTCAAATTCTTATTTCTTAATGGTAGATCCTATGAGGGGAAAGGACTAGGTTAAGGATATGAAGTTATGAACATTCTTAACATAGACTGCCAAACTACTTCCTGGAAAGGTAATTTACACTCCCATTCCAACATTTGGAAGACCCCAAACTTACTAATTCTCTTGCTAACGTTGAATTTGTTTTTACAAATTACTTTTAAAGTCCTTGCCACTTTGATAGGCTAGAGTAGAATCTCAGCCTTGATTTGCCCATCTCCAATGAGTGGTGATTATATATTCACCACTTGTCTCCTCTTATCCTTGGCTCCCTAGTTCTCTTACTTCTGAACACTCCTTTTTGGTCTTCATGTTTTTCTGACACTTCCACAGTATAGTGTCAAGCCTCTTGAATGTCTTACAGGCATCTCAGACTCAGTATGTCCTAGATTAAACTCATCCTCACTCCTGAGCTTGCTTAATTTTTTTTTGGCTAATGATATCATCCACTACCCAGGCACTTCAGTCAGAAACCTGAGTCTTCTAAGATGGTTCCCTCCTCTTGTCCCCAAATCAGTAAGTTTTTCCAACCCACATCTTAAATCTCTCAGATATGTCCACTCCTGTCTCCACAGCTATGGCCCTAGTTGAAGCCTTGGTTATTTTTACAGTCATCACTAGTCTCCTTGCCTTGAATACTGCTTCCACAGTGATCATTCTAAAATGCAAACCCGATCCTCCTGCTACTCTACTCTCTGGACTCTTCCTCCCTTGTATGTTAGCCTATTTTTAGTTTTTAAAGGAAACAGCATTCTGTTTCCCATAGTCTATTTTTAGTTTTTTAAGAAAGCACCATACTGTTTCCTATAGTGGCTGCACCAATTTACATTCCCACCAACAGTGTATGAGGGATCCCTTTTCTCCACACCCTCTTCAGCATTTATTATTTGTACACTTTTTGATAACAGCTATTCTGACTGGTGTGAGGCAATACCTCATTACTGCTGCAAATCATTTAGTACAGGTACTTTTTATTTACAGCGTATGCACTAGTTTTTCTTGAATATGTTTAGTTATATCTGTCAGTTTTTGAATGAGAATGTACCAGATTGCATTCCCACAATATGAGTATATACTGTACTTGCTACTACTTTAAAGAAAATTGACAAAAACTATGAATAAAGTCCTCATGTCCAAATCCAATGGACTAGTCTCAGTGTGCACCTTGACATTTCAAACTCATATACTCATAAAGAATATGAGTTTTGGTTGCTTCTCTCTTGGCAATCTTTATCAGTTCTGTACCAAGAACTCAAATTTTTTTTAAAGTTAGATTTTTTTGGGGGGGGTATGGAGTTTTTGAGTCTTAGGTAAACTATGGATAAAAGCATCTTTTTAAAACATTTCAATATTTTTATTGACTGTAACACACAATCTAAGAAAAAGCAAAGTACTTTCAATAAAAGTGCATCTTCAAGTCAGGTTGCCTGACCTACACTTCCAATAAGATTGTAGCCATCAAGCCCTTTCTTTAAATAAATTCTATAAAGTCATTCACTGAATATTATTTGCCCTAAGAAGCTTTCTCTAATCTTTCCTTCCTGACAATCTGTTCATAGCTTTTCTCTCTGAGCTCTTACAACTCTGACCATACACAATTGTTATCCGCCAAACGACAGTATAATGTGTTAATTCTCTTTTAGTTCCTTCCACTGGGATAGCTCATCTCAGGTAAGGATGCTACATCAGTTTCCTCAGGTGTAAAATGATGAAGAGAACAGCTCTCCTGGGTTCCCTCACCCTGCTGCTCTCTGGCCAGGTGCCCCTTCCCACGGTGTCTCTTGTTTTGGAAAAAAAAAAAAAAAAAGGTAAGAACACATATCTCATAGAACTGTTGTGAGAATTAAATGTTAATGCATATTTAAAGCATTTAGTACAGTGTCAGGCTGGTTGAAGCTCAAGTTGGAATCAAAATTGCTGGGAGAAATATCAATAACCTCAGATATGCAGATGACACCACCCTAATGGCAGAAAGTGAAGAGGAACTAAAGAGCCTCTTGATGAAGGTGAAAGAGGAGAGTGAAAAAGCTGGTTTAAAGGTCAACATTCAAAAAACTAAGATCACCGCATCTGGTCCCATCACTTCATGGCAAATAGATGGGAAAAAAATGGAAATAGTGACAGACTTTATTTTCTTGGGCTCCAAAATCACGGCAGACAGTGACTGCAGGCATGGAATTAAAAGACGCTTCTTGGAAGAAAAGCTGTGACAAACCTAGACAGTGTATTAAAAAGCAGAGACATCACTTTGCTGATAAAGGTCTGTATAGTCAAAGCTATGGTTTTTCCAGTAGTCATGTATGGATGTGAGAGTTGGACTATAAGGTTGAGTGCTGAAGAACTGATGCTTTTGAACTGTGGTGCTAGAGAAGACTCTTGAGAGTCCCTTGGACTAAAAGGAGATCCAACCAGTCAATCCTAAAGGAAATCAGTCCTGAATATTCATTGGAAGGACTGATGCTGAAGGGGAAACTCCAATACTTTGGCCACCTGATACGAACAGCTGACTCACTGGAAGAAGACCCTGATGCTGGGAAAGACTGAAGGCAGGAGTAGAAGGGGACAACAGAGGATGAGATGGTTGGATGGCATCACTGACTCAATGGACATAAACTCTGGGAGACAGTGATGGGCAGGGAAGCCTGGCATGCTGCAGTCCATGGGATCACAAAGAGTTGGACAGGACTGAGTGACTGAACGACAACAAGCATAGTGTCTAACATCTAATAAGTGCTAAGTACATTTCAGCAATTATTTTTCAATATATGTTTCCTGAATGATAAAGAACTAGTCCAGAGTCCCACAGGAAATAGACTGGTAGATATGTTGTTCATAAAAGCCCATGATAAGAAAGCATACTCCTGAAATTACCTAAGGTGTCATACTATACAAATCTCATTCCCTACTATCTATTTGCATGTATGACATGAAAGAAATGAAGTTTCAGTAATAAATTTGTAAACTTCTGAGGTAGTTTATTAAAATAACAGTTTCACATTTGGAGAAAAAGAAAATAACACACTGTCTTGAGAATCTGTGCTGTTTCTGACTCTATCATATACCAAATGAAGTATGTTGTGGAGTAGAAATAACATCAAACTGAAATTAAGGAATATTGGATTCTGGCTCACAAATCAGTGTGGGACCTTGGGCACTTTAAAAATTCCTCTGGGCTTCAGAATCCTCCTTGGGAATTTGAAGGGATTAAACTAACCTCTAAATTCCCATCCAGCTTTTAAGATACAAAGTTCTTATAATACTGTTTTTGACTTTATATGGTTTCCTCTCATTAGAAACTGAACTCAGTTTTGAGGAGCAGGAATCAAACTTTATCTTCACACTTCAGAGCCTAGAACAAATGTGTGTCTTGACTGAATGAATGAGTGCCCCCTGCAGAGCTTCTAGTTAAAAAAAAGCATACCGAATTTATGGTATAACAGGTTAGTAGCTAACATTAACTAATGTGTAAGAATGCCAAATGATTGTATATTTAATAGGTGTTGATATTCAAAATAGTTACAGATTATCTCTATTGTTATCATTTGTTGAAAACTTTGTGAATTAATTTATTTTCATTTTTGGCTGCACTGCTTGGCTTATGGGATCTTAGTTCCCTGACCAGGGATTGAATCTGGGCCACAGCATTGAAAGCACGGAGTCCTAACCACTGGACCACCAGGGAATTCCCCCAAAACTTTGTTAAATTACTAAAGGAATTCTAAACCAAAAGATTTTTTTACTTCTGATATATTTTAGAGAAATTATGAGTCAGTTTCAAAGCTTTGAGAGATGCCAATTCTATTATATCCCATCATCCAAAGGAATTACTGTACAGATAAAACTGATGGACAGTTTTCCTACTTCTTTTGAATAACAGCAGATGCCTTTCTCTGGATATATCCCCCAAAAGAGGTACAGGAAATTCTGCTTCTCTTGTTTTAGTAAAAATGTCAATGAAATTTGAGATGCATTTACTTAACAATTTCCTGGATCTAAATGGCTGGAAAAGTGAAGATTTTTCGTAATACTAGCTATCAGCCTAACCACATCAACTTGAGTTTGAACGTCACAGATTAACTCTACATAAATTGACACAAGCATGATAAGTTTTTTTTATTGTTAAATTATTGTTACCATATGCAGAGAAAAAAGGGACTGTTCTACTTGTGCATTCACATTTTAAATTATTGAATGATAAATAAGTAACTGACCAGTTAGGAAAGGAAAACTAAAGCAAGGGTTTCCTTATAGGTCTTCTAAATTCTCCAATAATTATAGAAAACATGCTCAAGATTTTTAGGGGAAAAAACACTTTTTTCTACATATGATATCATATTAATAAACCAACTAAATTGGAAAGACCTCCTCAATAGTAAGGATAGACTAAATCTGGCTAATGCGGTTATCATTTGGATACAATAGAAACATCAAAAAAATAAAGAGGCGGCATATTTTAACATTTTCTGAAGTGTTAACACTCTTAATGCTGAGTTTCCAGTTCCAGAATTGTCCATTCCCCTTGGGGTGAACATTCTTCAGAGGAAAAACTAGCCATGGTAATGCTTGCTGAGGAATCATCAAATGGAGATGTTAGTTCACTCCATCTGCTCAAAGTGTCTACATGTGCTTTACCCTGAGGTTTTGAGCTGTCTCGTGCTAAAAGTAGTGTCTGATTAATTAGATACTGTGCTAAATTTAAGTCTTCAGGAACAGAATTTGTGATATTTAAGTTAGAGTCCTGTTCAGAGAGCAGTTGCTTTAATAGTGTCCAGTCTTGTTTTGCAAAGTGTTGCTCATCTTCAAAATCCATGTCTGTACCTTGTGTTTCTGATTCCATTTTCTGCTCAAATGCTTCTGTTACATCCATCTCATATATTGGAGACAGGGTTTTTGAAGGCCGATGGTCATACATGTAGATTTGTGCCACTGTGTCACAACCATCTATGTCTCCTGAAATAATTCATAATACTACACAATGTAAAAATTGCACATGTTGGTACCCCCTCAGAGTTCTGTAGAACTATTAACACAATATAACAGTTATAGTCCAAAAAAACCCCCACAGAATGGGAAAAATAACATTTATACAAAATTGAGAAGATTTTTGAGGCATTTCTTTTTCTCTGTTTAAAAAAAAAACTTGAAGGTAATGTTTAACAGGAAAATCAACATAAGAAACTAACAATAATTCTCCATAATTTAATGTAAAAGCTTGTGATACAGAAAACAAAAATTATTTAAACATAAACAGAATGCACACATATATCTAATTCACTACAATAGAAACTTAAAGAGAAAAAAGGACATGGTTATTTGATGGTGATGTTTAAGGTAAGTCAGTTTCAAAGGGAGAATCAATACATTTTATCTAAAGACTTCCTTGTACATTGCACATGCAAAGAAGGATGCAAGCAAGGACAAACAAAAAGGTACAACTTTAAGAGCTCCCTGCTCTTGTGATTTTGCTGAACAGGGACTATCGGTAAGTATTTTTCTTCATTCTGGTATACAATAGCTACTCAATCAGCCACTATTGCATATTTTAAATGTGGGTCATAGTTCAAATTACAATAATAAGGAAGACAAACACACAAAACAATTAGACAGGAAACCATCTATACATATGAAATAAGCCTGGGCTTTTTTCATATGTTATCATTTCTCTAAATATAATCTCTTTAAAGAAATTTATCTTTTTACTTGAAAATTTTAGAACTGAATTATAGTGATCCTGAAAGTCTTAATCTCTGTAAAATGCATATAAATTTTAATAATTAATCTAGTTAAAATAGTTCAGTGTTTTTAGTTACATATTACTATACTTATTGCACAGCCCTCTTAGATATATATTAGCATAGTTCATAAATCATATCCAATGTATAATAAAATTTCTAATAGTCAAGAATTCCTATGTTAAATTAGACATAAATAACTAAATAATAGCAAACTATGTTTTTCTCTTTACTCAAAATCTCTTAGTAGGTTAGCTCTATAAACAACCAAAATTTTTATTAGATGTTAATTTTTCACTAAGATTTTAAGTGAACAATTAAGAGCAACTAGCTAATTTTCATTCTATTAAGAAATTCCAGTTTTCATTTAAAATTTGAATCTGTTGCTTAAGCAGTTATCCTAACTAAAATATAACATTCAGGGGCTACCGACAACTTTAAGATTCTATAAACTCATTTTCTTATGAATTTAGCATGTCTATTTCTGTACATTACCTGCAGATAAAGCAATATTAGCTTTTTCGGTAGCTGTAGAATGGCTTTCTTTCACTTGACCTTCCTGAGGCAGAACTTGACTCCGACAGGAGTCCAGAGACTTTGTGAAGCTGTTCTTTGGTATGTCGGAATTGGATTCTCTTTGACGAAGTTCCAAATGACATGGTCTTTCTTGAGATTTTATATCACTATCTGAAAATTTGCTGTGTGTCTCAAAGTCATTATCCACATTGCTTCCACTACATACTTTATCTCCTGGAGGAAGCTGTATGCCTCCTTTGGACAGGACATCTGTTGTACCCTTTTTTTCTGTGGCTGAAGCACTCTGTTTATCTTTTCTTGATGAGTCAACGCTACTAAGACCCAAGGGAAAGCTTTTGTTTTTATATATAGTATTGCTTTTCTTTTGTCTGCATTCTAAAACACCACCTTCACTTCCATGTGAGTATCTGGAGTAGCAGGTCCTTCCATGATGTTCATGAGAAATGCCATCAAAAACATCAGAAGGTGAGAGAGAATCTACAGAAGGTTGAAAGAGAGCATGGACCTCCCCTTCATCAGATCCTATCTCTTCACATTCATCTACGGAAAGTAAAACAGACCTTTTAAAACTTTTAGTTACACGAAACTCATGACTTTCATTTTCAGTTGCATCTTCAAAAGCTAGATTAATTATCCCCTGAAACTGCTGAAGAGCTGGGTTAGATGTAGAGAAATTTTCTGCAACATTTTCAGCTTCAGACCTTTCATCTTCTGTTTCATCTGCTGAGGAAGAAACCTGATCTACCTCCTGTACAAACTGGACACTGCCTCGTGGAATATTTTCTTTTTCCCTAGGATGAACTATTGTAGATCGAGACCAAATTTCTGGCCTTTTCCTGGGAATCTCATCATCACTTGTTGAATTAACTTGGAAAAGATCACTACTACCTTGCTTTTTCATTTTCACTTCAATTCTTAAGTTGCTATCATATATTTTTAATTCTTCAGGAGTACTGGTATCACTGCTGCTCCTTCCAAGAAAATCATGGCACAGCATAGTGCCACATTTAGAAACCCCTCTGTCATTTGACCCATCATCATCCTGAGACCCTCCAGCATCATAGTCTTCAGATCTGGGCTTTATGTCATCAGAGGATGTTGTGACACTGCCACTGTCTGATTCAGGACTCTCTCTCTGATGCAGAACATTGGTACTCAAATTCCAGTGACTCATGAATGGTGCTTCTGGAGTTTCGTGGCTCTCTGAAGTTTCTGTTGTTTCCGTATCTTTAGAATTTTTCCCTGATATTTGTTCCAAAAAACACTTGGAGGAAATATGTGACTCTACTGTAGCATGATTGTCTTCATTCATGGCAGAGTCATCAGACAACTGACTAGGAACTGTCTGTTCTTCTACATGAATTTTAGATTTTCTGTCATCTTGACCAGAATTTAAGGTACCATTTGTCTTTTCAGGAACCCAAGGTAAAACATCTTTCACACATTTAATGCTTAATTTTTGGTTTGTATCTTTTCTCCCTACTTGCTTCTTCCTATCTAATTCTGAATGGAGTTGTTCTACGTGTGCTGAGTCTAAGTCACAAACTGGATTAGAGTTCAAAGAGTTTTCTTTAGGATTTGAAATCATGGATTTTAGAGCAGTGGTACTATAAAATTTTGGATCGACATTATCAGTCTCATCAGAATGACAAGGTATTTTAGCTGTGGTGCAGTGATCTATTTTTTTGTGGCCAGAAACATTTGTTTCACTTTTAACTGAACAGATCTGTTTTGATTCCAGTTCACGTTTTATTAATTTATCCAGATTTGAAATATTTTGGCATTCTAACACCAACTTCTGTTTTTCTTGATTGTTCAGTGTCTTCTGTGAGTCGAGTATGCATGGTGACTGAAATGCTTCTGCATCACTGGTTTTGGCTGTGAGATTAGTTAGAGGTTCATGAGGCTTCTGTTCAGAAACACTGCCTTTGTTATTATTGTCACACACATCAAGAGACACACTTTTTTGGACAACAGATGGTTCACTTTTTAAAGGTCTCTGAGAAGAAGGCAGAGTCTTCAGTATAACCTGTTCAGGAAGTGTTTTCGGTTTTGCATCTTTATTATTCAAATTTTCACCTCTTTTGGGTTGATTTGGGTTTTTAGGCATTGTGACCTTTTTTGCACCAATCTTAGGCAAAGTTGTTTGTCCTTGCTTGACAATTTTTCTCTTAGGCGTCTGTTTATCTGTAGTTACACTGTGGTCCAATTTTGTCACATTTTCATCAGATTGCCTTGAAGAGACTGAAGATTTTACTGAATTTGGTGATCCTTGGGATCCTAAGAAAAGAAAATTAAAAAAATATATCTTCCAGTTTGTGAGTGAAATTCAATATGATTTTTAAAATCCTTTAAAAGAAACAAAAAGATAACATGATGAAATGGTAACATAAGATCAAATGGACAATTACAAATTAGGAGTTATTGCAGCATCTTAAGTAAAATTATTAAAATAGGCTCTCTCTTCTTCAAGCAAAGAGCATTGAATCTTATGCCAGAATTGGATTTGCATAAATATATGCAGGTAGAAAAATCTGGTTTTCTTATGCCAAGAGAGTAATAAGGGTCTTCCCTTTGAAGTTCTAGGGGAGGAAAATAGACTGTTCCACACAGTTGAAAAGGAGAATCAAACTAAATACAAAATAGAAATGTTGAAATTGCTGCAATTTTTTCTTCCAACAGTAAAAAAATAATTTATTTCTCATAACCAGATCATTATTATTATAGCTCATTAGGGTTAACAACTTAGATCTGCAGTTGAAACTAAAGCTGGTTACTGGAAGGAAACAGGATTGATTTTGAGAATTCACTTGTTATAATGGTTGAAGTTCTAGAGATGATATTTTGAGCATTTAAAACTGTCAAACAGAATTACCAAATCTTGTTAAATGTTTAATTTTTATCTGTTATTAGAATATGAACAATTTTTCTCTGGCTTATTTTAAAATTTACTTTCAGTATTAATTCATTACCTACATCAGAACTGTGTTTAGCATTTTACAAACTGCTCTTACATATGTGAATGCTTAATGCATGAAGCAAATTAATTTTTAAAATCTGTTATTATATTAGCAAACTATGCAATCTGATCAGTATTCTTCTCTTTCTTAGAACATGGAAAACAACAGGCACAGCACAGTCTAGAGAGAAAATTCTTCCTTCCTACGTATGACAGCTCTCTAGACTGTACCATTAGTTTTTAAAGAGCTCTTTAGTGATGGCTTTGCAGATGGAATTAGAGTTATCAGTGAAGCTTTGAAGAAACACAAGCATAATATACACAAGGACCAGAAATGCAGATAGCCTAGTGACTCCCTTAATATGATTTTCACAAAAGAAAATAAAGAGTAAACTTATACCCCAAATACCAAAATACTTGTCTGAAAAGTGGAAGAATAAAATCTTGTCTCTGAAGTATGAAATGAATGTAAAATGACTGAAGTCATGTTATATTTTGCTTATCTGTTGCTGAAGTTCCAGAATCAGAGTTCTGCTTATTCCATTTAAACAAAGAAGTAAAACCTAGGAGTATTTCAACTTTACCTTGAGTTTTAGCAAGATTAGCTGTGGCATTCTTTGTCCTCTGCGGAGCTGTAGCACATCCATTGCCATTTCCCCTTTTTTTTAAAATTGCCTGTGGTACTGGATCACTGTATCCTTTGCTGGTGATCTTCTTTAGCACACTAAGAAAAATTATTTGTGTTCAGTATTACACTGAGACTCTGAAACATAATTTTTTAAAAGACCCATGCATGAAATACAGTTTTTCACAACACTGTACATCAATTAAATGTCAATTAAAAAAAAAGGCAAAAAGAAAAACACTTTTTCTCAAAGAAGTAAAAAATATCTCTTTTCTGAAAATAGAAAAAGTCATATGTTTGTAAGTGTTTAAGTTTATAAAACTGTAGCTCAATTATGGGAAAGCAATGCATAATTAGGTGCCACAAGGATACATTATTCTTCTATCATTTTGTATAATAAGTTTTAAAGTATCATTATATAAATATATTAAGTTTTCTAAGGAAAAATATTTTAACAATATTTAGCTAGAAGTTGGTATATGATTGACTTCCAGAGAAAGCTAATGTCTAGGTAAAATAATGAAGACTTACCTGTTATGTGTATTAGATTCCTGTTCATGAGTGCTTTTTTTATTGGAAATTCCATTGGTATCTTTTGAAACAGGTCGATATTTCATTGCTGTAAATGAAGATGAGTGAGTCATGAGATTGAACAGTAACTATGTAATAATTATGTATAAATTCACTGGTCATACAATATATACAAAATTAAATGTTAGAATGAGAAAAACTTTTTCCTCAGTTTGCATAAATATATGTAACTAAATTCTTTTTGGCATTTGAAACTAAATAAAAGTATCAGAGTGCTAAAACTCACCTACAGTGGAAGTTTTGATACCTTCTACACTGTTTTTCACAGTCTGTCCTCGAGAGTCACAAGAGGAAGGTTTATGACCAGGAAGCTTCTCTTTCATTGACCCATTTTCTTTTGGTTCATCTAGAGAGTCAGTGGAAGTCAGTAATTCCATACTTGAATTTGTAGATCTGCTGGAGGGCCCTGCCATTCGGAGGTGTGGAGAATCTTTGCCTGTCACTTTCTTCAAAGGCTTTGCTTTGGCTTGCACATTTAAATTTCCAGTGAGTACCTTGGGTCTGGCACCTGTAATTTGCTCTTCCTGATTTCTCACTCCTTTTCCATTTCCTGAATTTTTCTGTTCATTTGCTGCTGCTGTTGCTGATCTTTCCACAGCTTGTCTAGGTGACAGGTTTGTTGACTTTGCATTATCACTATTTTCTGTTTTGGGCTTTATGATAGCTTTGGGCTTTCCAGAAACATTTTTTTCCACAGTTTTTAATTCTTTTGTACTCTTGGATGCTGGTTTTGGATCCTTTTCCTTTAAATCATCATGCTTCAAAGTTTTATTTATAGAATTTCTATTAGTACTTGATGAATGTCCAGAGGCTCCTAATCCATCAGATTTCATCTTCTGATGAGCAGAGAGATAACTCAGACACTGTTTCTTGTTACTTCCTCCAGCGGATTTGTTTTTTATAGCACCACAGTCAGAAACCTGTTTTCTTTGCTACAAAAAGGAAAAAAAATACTTTGTATTTTGACAAGTCTTTGACACGTAATGCTTTATGTTTCAATAACCAGTTTTTCAAAGAGGAAAAAGCCGCAAAATTCACATTATGATTTAGGGCCACTTAAAACTTGAATTATCTTGGATCACTTAAATGTGTCTTTGATCACCTTACCTTAATCAAATCTGAAATACAACAAACAACAATTAATAGAAAATTCTACTTTTAAAAAGGCATACTGTTTAACTTTATGAAATTACGGTAGAGATGAACACTTAACAGTATTAGGATGCCTTGGGTAAACAATAGTATCCCATATTTTTTGAAAGCCCACTCCCAGGTTTTGTGCTAAAATGCTTTTCATATATCATCTCACGTATTCCTCACAACAATTCTGTAAGATATCTCCTGCTGCTATCTCCATTTCTTAGACAAGAAACCAGGGGTTAAAGCAGGTATGGAATTTACCCAAGGCCATGGGCTTCCCAGATGATGCTAGTGGTAAAGAAACCCACCTGCCAATGCAGGAGATGTAAGAGACAAGGGTTCAGTATCCGGGTCAGGAAGATCTCCTGGAGGAGGGCACGGCAGCCCACTCCAGTATTCTTGCCTGGAAAATCCCACGGACAGAGAAGCCTAGCAGGCTATAATCCATAGGGTCGCAAATAATCAGACATGACTGAAGCGACTTAGCACTCACATGCATGCACATGATGAAAAGGGACTGAACTAGGACTTGAGCTTAAGATTTACTGCTTTAAGCAGGTAGTCATCACATGGTAAGCTGTGAGGGACATCATAATGATTTTTCACCAAAAATTCTCTCTTCAATCCTATTTACCAAATGCCAGAAACTTTATCACTGAATATTTAGTCCTCTGGAGGCAAGGGCCAGAGGGAAACTTCTGGGAAATAACACACTGACATTTGAAAAGTTTGGTTTTGGGGGCAGGGGAAGAGCAAAAAAAAAACCAAAAAAAAACCCAAACCCATAAATATCGCCCACAGCATCTTAATACAGTATTGGTTGTCTGGAGAAAAGAACAGGGGTCCTAAAAACAAATGAAATAGGTAAAAAGAGGAAAATAGAAGGGCACTAAAGACAATTCACCTACTTTATCATTTTGGTTAGAACCAACCTTGTATGGAAGTGAATAACTGGTATGAATTATAGAATAAAAATTTAAGAATATATTGCCATTTTTTATGTAAATACTGCCCCCCCTCCATTGGAAGGCTGTTATGAAATTGTAGAGGTGTGAGGCAGAACCTGTGTTGTTTTCTTTGATCCCTTAGCACCAGGCCCTTCACACACTGGGTACTCAAAGAACGTGTGATGATGGTTATCTACCTTGAGCATATATTGATATACAGTTCAAGGTCTAGTTATTTCAAAATATAGAAAGCTTCTATTTACAATGAAAATTTGTTTAAGATAGAAATAACATAGGTAAGTGTGTGTTTATGTTCACATACACATACATATATACATAAATAATAAATAAGCTAGTTAAGTTTAGCAAAAAGCAAGGTATAAAGAATAATTAGATTCTTACTCTAACTTTGCTTCTAAATGAAGAAAAAAATCTCAGATATTTAAGAACTCATTATTAACGTCTCTGGGCCTCAAATTATGCATATTTAGGGGTACAGACTGGTCCCATTCAGTGCAGTGTACTAGGATTCTGTGTAATACTTGTAAACTTCAAATAGGCTTGGTCCTCGATTTTGTTTTCTTGATCAAATCTTAGCTCAAAAAATAAATTTCTCTATTTTTAATACTTAAGACCAGGAAGACTCTGATGTTAGACCTCTTCCCACCTTTAAAACTAATCTTACATAATTTACTCTATCCTGGAGTCTATTTATTTTAAAGTATTTATATAGTATATGGAGTAGGTGGCTGCACGGGCACAGGAGGGCTGAGAGGAGCTACTCCACGTTCAAGGTCAGGAGGGGCGGTGGTGAGGAGATATCCCTTGTCCAAGGTAAGGAGCAGTGGCTGCGCTTTGCTGGAGCAGCTGTGAAGAGACACCCCATGTCCAAGGTAAGGGAAACCCAAGTAAGATGGTAAGTGTTGCAAGAGGGCATCAGAGGGCAGACACACTGAAACCATAATCACAGAAAACTAGTCAATCTAATCACATGGACCACAGCCTTGTCTAACTCAGTGAAACTAAGCCATGCCCTGTGGGGCCACCCAAGACAGGTGGGTCATGGTGGAGAGGTCTGACAGAATGTGGTCCACTACAGAATGGAATGGCAAACCACTTCAGTGTTCTTGCCTTGAGAACCCCATGAGCAGCATGAAAAGGCAAAATGATAGGATACTGAAAGAGGAACTCACCAGGTCAGTAAGTGCCCAATATGTTACTGGAGATCAGTGGAGAAATAACTCCAGAAAGAATGAAGGGATGGAGCCAAAAGCAAATACAATACCCAGTTGTGGATGTGACTGGTGATAGAAGCAAGGTCCGATGCTGTACAGAGCAATATTGCATAGGAACCTGGAATGTTAGGTCCATAAATTACGGCAAATTGGAAGTGGTCAAACAGGAGATGGCAAGAGTGAATGTCGACATTCTAAGAATCAGAGAACTAAGATGGACTGGAATGGGTGAATTTAACTCAGATGACCATTATATCTACTATTGTGGGCAGGAATCCCTCAGAAGAAATGGAGTAGGCATCATGGTCAACAAAAGAGTCCGAAATGCAGTACTTGGATGCAATCTCAAAAACGACAGAATGATCTCTGTTCATTTCCAAGACAAACCATTCAATATCACAGTAATCCAAGTTTATGCCTCAACCAGTAATGCTGAAGAAGCTGAAGTTGAACAGTTCAGTGAAGACCTACAAGACCTTTTAGAACTAACAACCAAAAAAGATGTCCTTTTCATTATAGGGGACTGGAATGCAAAAGTAGGAAGTCAAGAGATACCTGGAAAGAGAGGCAAATTTGGCCTTGAAATACGGAATGAAGCAGGTCAAAGGCTAATAGAGTTTTGCCAAGAGATCGCACTGGTCATAGCAAACACCATCTTCCAACAACACAAGAGAAGACTACACATGGACATCACCAGATGGTCAACACCAAAATCAGATTGATTATATTCTTTGCAGCCAAAGATGGAGAAGCTCTATACAGTCAGCAAAAACAAGACCGGGAGCTGACTGTGGCTCAGATCATGAACTCCTTTTGCCAAATTCAGACTTAAATTGAAGAAAGGAGGGAAAACCACTAGACCATTCAGTTCAGTTCAGTCACTCAGTTGTGTCCGACTCTTTGCGAGCCCATGAATTGCAGCACGCCAGGCTTCCCTGTCCATCACCAACTCCCGGAGTTCACTCAGACTCACGTCCATTGAGTCAGTGATGCCATCCAGCCATCTCATCCTCTGCCGTCCCCTTCTCCTCCTGCCCCCAATCCCTCCCAGCATCAGAGTCTTTTCATGACCTAAATCAATCCCTTATGATTATACAGTGGAAGTGAGAAATAGATTTAAGGGACTAGCTCTGATAGACAGAGTGCCTGATGAACTATGGACTGAGGTTCATGACATTGTACAGGAGACAGGGGTAAGACCATCCCCACGGAAAAGAAATGCAAAAAAGCAAAATGGCTGTCTGGGGAGGCCTTACAAATAGCTGTGAAAAGAAGAGAAGCGAAAAGCAAAGGAGAAAAGGAAAGATATAAGCATCTGAATGCAGAGTTCCAAAGAATAGCAAGAAGAGATAAGAAAGCCTTCCTCAGCAATCATTGCAAAGAAATAGAGGAAAACAACAGAATGGGAGAGACTAGAGATCTCTTCAAGAAAATTAGAGATACCAAGGGAACATTTCATGCAAAGATGGGCTCAATAAAGGACAGAAATGGTATGGACCTAACAGAAGCAGAAGAGATTAAGAAGAGGTGGCAAGAATACACAGAAGAACTGTCCAAAAAAATCTTCATGACCAAGATAATCACGATGGTGTGATCACTCACCTAGAGCCAGACATCCTGGAATGTGAAGTCAAGTGGACCTTAGAAAGCATCACTACGAACAAAGATAGTGGAGGTGATGGAATTCCAGTTGAGCTATTTCAAATCCTGAAAGATGATGCTGTGAAAGTGCTATACTCAATATGCCAGCAAATGTGGAAAACTCAGCAGTGGCCACAGGACTGGAAAAGGTCAGTTTTCATTCCAATCCCAAAGAAAGGCAATGCCAAAGAATGCTCAAACTACCACACAATTGCACTCATCTCACACACTAGTAAAGTAATGCTCAAAATTCTCCAAGCAGGCTTCAGAGCAATATGTGAACCGTGAACTTCCAGATGTTCAATCTGGTTTTAGAAAAGGCAGAGGAACCAGAGATCAAATTGCCAACATCCGCTGGATCATCGAAAAAGCAAGAGTTCCAGAAAAACATCTATTTCTGCTTCACTGACTATGCCAAAGCCTTTGACTGTGTGGATCACAATGAAATGTGGAAAATTCTGAAAGAGATGGGAATACCAGACCACCTGACCTGCCTCTTGAGAAACCTATATGCAGGTCAGGAAGCAACAGTTAGAACTGGACATGGAACAACAGACTGGTTCCAAATAGGAAAAGGAGTATGTCAAGGCTGTATATTGTCACCCTGCTTATTTAACTTATATGCAGAGTACATCATGAGAAACACTGGGCTGGAGGAAGTACAAGCTGGAATCAAGATTGCCGGGAGAAATATCAATAACCTCAGATATGCAGATGACACCACCCTTATGGCAGAAAGTGAAGAAGAACTAAAAAACCTCCTGATGAAAGTGAAAGAGGAGAGTGAAAAAGTGGGCTTAAAGCTCAACATTCAGAAAACGAAGATCATGGCATCTGGTCCCATCACTTCATGGCAAATAGATGGGGAAACAGTGGAAACAGTGTCAGACTTTATTTTTGGGGGCTCCAAAATCACTGCAGATGGTGATTGCAGCCATGAAATTAAAAGATGCTTACTCCTTGGAAGGAAAGTTATGACCAACCTAGACAGCATATTAAAAAGCAGAGACATTACTTTGCCAACAAAGGTCCATCTAGTCAAAGCTATGGTTTTTCCAGTGGTCATGTATGGATATGAGAGTTGGACTGTGAAGAAAGCTGAGGGCCGAAGAATTGATGCTTTTGAACTGTGGTGTTGGAGAAGACTCTTGAGAGTCCCTTGGACTGCAAGGAGATCCAACCAGTCCTTTCTAAAGGATATCAGTTCTGGGTGTTCTTTGGAAGGAATGATGCTAAAGCTGAAACTCCAGTACTTTGGCCACCTCATGCAAAGAGTTGACTCACTGGAAAACACTCTGATGCTGGGAGGGGTTGGGGGCAGGAGGAGAAGGGGACGACAGAGGATGAGATGGCTGGATGGCATCACTGATTTGATGGACGTGAGTCTGAGTGAACTCCGGGAGTTGGTGATGGATAGGGAGGCCTGGCGTGCTGTGATTCATGGGGTCGCAAAGAGTCGGACACTACTGAGCGACTGAACTGAACTGAACTGATAGTCCTTTAGAAATTTCAGCATTAACATTACATGGTGAGAATTCAATGTATATGCATTTTTAGACAATCTGTGATTTATATCTACAAAGTTTACATATGTTTCTTATATACAATTGACCATTTAGGAATGTTCACCATATGATAAAGAAGAAGAGTAACCCTCTAAAGCCTTCCTCTTAGACACACTTTCAGGTCTAGTACTATTCCTTTACATCGTTTTTACTATATTTTAACTTTTTAAATGATGGAGCTAGTATGTTATGAAATAGGCTTAGGGAAATAGTGCTAGGAGGTGTACTAGCAAAAAGCTCCAGTGTCCCACAGTTTTTCACCCTAGACATTTGGAGCTTGACCTCTGCCACAGCCATGAGAGCTACTGGTTGTGGCTTGAAGCTGTATGAGTTCCTATCTACTAGCCGATAAGGCACAAAAGATTCCCTATTCCATTCTTGCAAGGGCAATATACTCTTTGCATTTCAAACTGGAACTCTCAGTGTATGTCTCCATATCATTGGAATGCATGTCTAGGTTAGTATAATTTTCACATATATTAAGTTAGCTAGACTGAAACTCTAACCATCATTAATAATGTGTGTGTGTATGTGTGTGTATGTGTGCTGCTGCTGCTGCTAAGTGACTTCAGTCGTGTCCGACTCTGTGTGACCCCATAGACGGCAGCCCACCAGGCTCCCCCGTCCCTGGGATTCTCCAGGCAAGAACACTGGAGTGGGTTGCCATTTCCTTCTCCAATGCATGAAAGTGAAAAGTGAAAAGTGAAAGTGAAGTCGCTCAGTCGTGTCCGACCCTCAGCAACCCCATGGACTGTAGCCCACCAGGCTCCTCCGTCCATGGGATTTTCCAGGCAAGAGTACTGGAGTGGGTGCCATTGCCTTCTCCGGTGTGTATGTGTAAATGTGCTAAAAAACAAATAACATAAAACTTACCATCTTAATTATTTTTAAGTGTGTAGTACAGTCAGGTTGACTATATATGCCTTGCTGTGCAACAAACCTCTAGAACTTTTTCACCTTGCAAAACTGAAACTTAATCCTCATTGAACAATTATTCCCCTTTGCCTTGTCTCCCCAGACCCTGGCAGCCACCATTCTACTTTGTTACCCCTACTCGCTCGCACAGCAACAAAGACCCGAACACAGCCAAAAATAAATAAATAAATGAATAAAATAAATTAAAAAAAGAGAGTTTGACTATTTTGGTTAGCAACTTAGCAGCAGCAGCAGCATGTAAGTACACCAAGTAACTTTTAAAGTGAACACAACTGTACTCTTGATGTTAATTGCCTTTTGCACACCAAAAATACCTTATGTGGATTAAAATCTTAGTTTAGAGAAAACTGGGACAACTAAAATCTTCTTTTTAAGAAGTAGGTTAATTAGAAAAATAGACATAAAAAAAAAAGAAAGAAAAATAGACATGGAAATGGATTTAGAATTCTGGACAATTTCTGATCTGGAATAGTTCCACTGTGCTAGTGGCCAAAAAGGTTTTCAAGGAAATAAAAAAGGTAGACAATATTTCACTTCCCATGTCAACTGGATATAAAAAATGATTATCACTTAAAAATTTAAAACTGTTTACTTGATTTAAAAAAGAGTCAAAATTATTTCCATCCAGGAACAGCTTTAGTTAATGAATAAATTTAAAAAAATTATTCTGAAATATAAAATAATAAAATTTAAATTATTTTTCATCTGGGCTTATAAAACTGTAAAAGTTTACCTGAGAGCTACTGAATATAGGCTTTTTGCCAAGTCTTCGGTCATCACCTTTGTCAAATGCAGCTGTAGGGGAAAAATAGCAATTTATTTTTATAGGAAGCACTCTTATTACCACAGAAGTAAAGGGATAATAATATATCAGCAGAAAATGGCTATATTTTGATGGAAATAACTTTTAAAAAGCTGAAACAATCTAATACACTAAATAACTATCTGCTTTAGAAGTTATCTTAAAGAAATTTATTTTGAATCTTATTTTCTTGTTCCTATGATTTTATGTTATTAAAATTAATACATGAGAAACATATAGCCTTGTGGAGAAGATTTGTACATTTACAAAAACCTAGAATTTTCTCAAGGTGTGAAATTTTAGAGATAACTTCCTTTTAGCTGGTTTTCCAAATTAAAAAAAAGTACAGATTGTGGCAAATGTAATATTTTATAAACTATTAAATATGAGAAAATTTCTACCCTAAAAATATAAAAACACTGTTAAAATTTTCTAATTTTGCAGGTATGTCAGGAGGAAAGAGTAAAGAGAAAAAATATGGTTTTGTTGAAAATAAAACATAAGACAGTCCTTAAACTTTATATCATTCTTTTTAGAATTACATAAAAATTCATTTTATAGATTTAGGTTTATATGGAAATTATTGGGGAACTCAGTTGATATTCTTTAAATAAGAATTTAAATGACGTCAGGGAAAAATATAGGAATAATGATACAAGAGCTGTAAATATAGTTTAGCTAATGGATTTTTTCCTTTTGAAGGTTATATAGCTTTAAAATATATTTTGAAGAGATATATATAATTTCCAATTTTATTTTTATTAAAATAGCTGATGAAAAATACATTAAATTATCTGTAATTCTACCATACACCTTCTACTATCTCTGTTCTATAGGAATTATAAGACAAAGCAGGTTCCTAGAAATAAAATTACAAGGACTGGTTTGTGGTCAGCAAATGACTGTACAAAAATATACAGGTAGAAATTAATTCAAGATTTCTCCCAAAGATCAGTAACTCAAACTAGAACATAAGAAGTGTTATAAAAAAGAGAACCCAGAATTACTCCTTTATCTGGGATTTCCCAATGCAGTAATTATGCATAGGTCAGGACTCATTATAATTCAACATATTTAAGATTTTAAAAATTATTTTTACACTGATGTAGTAGATTGAAAAGTTCTTTTTGACAATTAGTTGGAATGCCAATAACATTTTGTTGTAGGTATGTGTATGTGTTTGTATTTACATGTATTTTATATTAGCACTCTGCAGAACTAAGATAAAGAAGATTGTTTGGGACCCAACTATGAAATCCTTTAAAAAACGGAGAAAAACAAAGTTTACTTTCAAACAGAAGAGAGTTGACTGACACCTACGCATGGAATGCTGATCTTATTTTTTCACACTGAATCATACAGATGAACTGTCATCTAAAAATCAGAACAGAAATAGTCACAGGAAAAAAATTTCAATTTATAAAGACCTTCTCATGACTTTTGTTGTTTCATAGATTTTGTTGTTTTATTATTTTGTTGGATTTCTTTGCAAAGTATTCCTGAGATCACATCTAGCTACACTAGCATATTATACTCCTAACACAAGACAGAGCAGATCATATTCTGACTAAACCATTAAAGAATTTAATATATCCATGTGTTATCAAGAATATATTATATCATATATGTCTTCCATGTTTTATAGTACAGAAATGTTTGCTTCATAAAATACAGTCTCTTAAAATGTTTTGAAAAATAAACTTACTGAATCTGTCAATATTTTTCCTAAGGTACCTGCTTTAATCCAAAAATAGTCATGAAGCCATTTTTAGTTCCACACCCTCAATTTTCTATTGTAACATTTTGAACACATTCTGAGCAGTATACCTCCTTTGTTTAATGCTAACATTTCAAATGGTACCTATTAAATGTCAAAGACGACTGTGCGGCTCCTGCGGGACACTCCGCAATAGCACACATCATATCACTGAACCAATCGATCGTGAAATAAAGCCATCTAATCTAAGCAAAACCACAAGGAAGGGTATCTTATGCAAAAGAAGATGGAAAAGCTTTATGGAAAAATATATTTTGAAAGGGAGAGAAAGTATGTTTGGTAATCTGTTCTGTATGGGTTACATTTTCTATACTTCTAATCTCTCTACAAGAATGCTTTTAAGCAAATTTGCTAGAACACTTGCTAATACAAAGTAGAATTATATATGTATGTATAAAGGAAATGAGTTTCATTTTCAAAAAACAAACAAAAAAAAGCATGATTTATTAAAACTGCCTAAACATACTATCACTAGTTTCAATTAGCAGGCTGTTACCGAACGGAAGCAAATAAACATTAACCCTACCACTTACTGGAATTCCTTTAAAACATCCCTTGTCACAATTATAGGAATAAAAAATCTCAAGGCTAACATACCTGCTTGGATTTTCTGTTGATCATCTGTGCTCATCAGCTTCCAGCTTTCTGTGTGACGAACAGCATAGAAAGACTGAACCAGGAAGATCCACAGCTTATCACGCAGAGCCTGGATCTTGCACGTAAAACCCTGTGTTCAGGCAACAAATCAGCAGCTGGTGAGAGCCACATTGTCATAGCAACCAGTCATTATTCCTTTCCGAATCTACTTACTCCTAAGCTAGATCAATGATGTCATCACTTAGATTTTTAAGATCGTAGGGTACAAGATATTTATGAAGGCTTACTCTTCAATAACAGAATTTTATAGTGAACACGAACCTTACTCTTTCACTCTTGTCCTTTTAACCACTGTTTTAAACTACCAATAACCTTTATATAAATACCTTCCACATCCTTTTCAAATCAACTATGACATTACAAGGTCAAATATCCTATGCAGTAATAATAAATATGATGACAATTTTTTGTCATTCTTGTTGAAAAAATTGTCAATATTTGCAATTAGCTTATTTATTACCATTCATGAATTGTTTAAAAATAAAATATATTTTAATTTTGCCTTTTCCCAGTCAATCCAACTTTAACTGATTTTTTTCTTAAAACAAAAAGGAATTAAAAAATATATTATAAAATTAAAAGATACTGATGATTAAAACTCTAAAACATCCTTTAAAATTCTTTAAGTTTTATATTTAGGAAATTTAATGGAGAGACTGGGGAGAAATACTAAAGTTATGCTGTACCAATTAATATTGCTACCAAACTATGCTTAGAATTAGCCAGCCAAACTTCTAAATTTCTAAACTTCTATAATTATAGTAAGTCCATTTAGAGGTAAATGAAATTTTTAAAATTATGCATGACAAGAAATCCCAAATATACATAAAACTTCAGACTATAACCAACCCCCAGGTATCAAACACTTAGTTTTAATGAATCATGCAACATTTAAAATATGTATATATTTAAAAATCTTATAATACTTTAAATATTTCATCATTTTAATTAATTTTTATGATATTTAATACCATTTCTTTTGTACTGTCAGAGTTCAGTAATGTGTCCAGAGCCATAAGAAGCGAGCAACTATTCTCAGTGGTAATGTTTTCTTCAACAGCTTTAAAAATTTTGTCCAACAGATCAGATGTGCTACTCATTGCTTGTGACTATAAAACACAGAAATTGACATATAATAGGAATATGTGTAAGAAATGTGGAAGTCTGGCATGCATCTGGCCATTCATAACTGGTTATATGAATTCAATCAGAAAACTTATTTCTTCTGTTAATAATAATATAATTATTATAATTATAATAATAAATATTATACTAAACCCTTTCCTCTGTTAAAAATATCTGCGTGTGCACACACACACACACTTCTTAAGAGCCAAAACAGTACTAAGACAGAGCCTAGAAATAAGTAATAAAAGTCCTTTAGTAACTAAATTTAGAGAATGTGGGTCCCAGTAAGAGAATTTTTCATGGACCATAATTGTATTACTGCTCAAAACATCTTTATGACTTCAATTTCTAAAGTACGGCTTAGCTGACTGAGGACTGGAGTTGGCTATAGTTACACTGTGCCTTGCCAGGGCACTCCAACCTGTCCCTTCCTCCCTTCATTATCTTATGTACGAGCCAAAAATCCTGTCCATCACTGCCCTAAATCCTAGGCAAACATGCCATCTGGTATGGAATTTACTTAAGTCATACTAATTTAATCAAAGGGAGCCTGCATTTGAAAACTCTTACATAATTATAATCAAAACACAAAGATGGGACTAAATATAGGATATAATTTTAGACATAGTACCTGTAACAGAAGAGCAAAATTTTCACTTTGAATGATCTTGGAGAAATTTTCTATAATAAATGCAATGCATTCTTCTTGGAGCTGAGATGCCATGATCAATGCTGACTCTGTCCACTTCACTCTGGGTAAACTGACGATTAGCCTGTCACTTTCCATCAGAAGAAAAGCAGCATTCTTATCATTCTTATAATTTTGAAAATATTGGGGAAAAAAGTTAGATTACTGCTCATAAAAAAAACTTTTCAAGCAAATTAAATACTTTCATTTTCTTGCGATGCTTCCTGCAAAAAAACCAAAATTCCAGATAGCTAATATCTTTGTCATTAGCTTTACATATTTATTCATTCATTCAAAATTATCCTAAAAGGGCAAACTTTGAGCTGGAAACAAATCACCTTTAAAGCAAAGTTAAAAGAAACATGAGAGCAAAGTTACAAAATAACTACAAAGAAAAGCCTGACTTCCCTGAGATTTTTCACTACTGAATTAATTTCTGTGCTTACAGATATTCATAGCTGCATGGAGATACACTGACACAGTATTATTTCTTTTCTGACTATAAAATACATGTTCTTTATTACAAATTTAGAAAGGGTAAAAATTACTTCCAAATCCAAGTGACTTGCTTCTTCCTAAGACTCTTTTTATATTTTATTTATTTAATAATGATTCATTTTTACACCATAGGAAAGAATATTATGAATATTTATCTCTATGAAAAAAATGGAATGACAATTCACAAATACCATGTGCTCCAAGGAAAACGAAAAAATGGCAACTTATAAATTACTGTATTTTATTCATTTCATTTTTAATTCTTAAACAATCCTTAAATAGAACATACCTATTTACTGAATAAATAGTTATCTGATCAATTGTAGTAGACGGAAAACATAGCCACAAATTCTTTGTAGCTCAGCTCTTCAAGAGGTGGACTTGACTCCTCATCCCTTGATTCTAAACTAGCTAGTTCACTTGCTGGCACAAACAAAGATATTGTGCAAGTTTCAGAGCCTAGATCTCAAATACCCTTGTAGCCTGTATCTTTACCTTCTTGGTTCTGGGACCACAAAGCCAAAAAGAAGCCTGGTAAGAAAGCCCAAGGGTGCAGGAGGCCCAGCCTCCAACTTGGCCATCAGCTGAAAGCAGACTCAGGACTGAGCTCAGGCAAGATATGCAAAAAAATCACCCAGTCGACTCACAGAGAATTCAGTTCAGTTCAGTTCAGTCGCTCAGTTGTGTCTGACTCTTTGCGGCCCCATGAACCACAGCACGTCAGGCCTCCCTGTCCATCACCAACCCCCGGAGTTACCCAAACTCATGTCCATCGAGTTGGTGATGCCATTCAGCCATCTCATCCTCTGTCGTCCCCTTCTCCTCCTGCCCCCAATCCCTCCCAGCATCAGGGTCTTCTCAAATGAGTCAGCTCTTCGCATCAGGTGGCCAAAGTACTGGAGTCTCAGCTTCAACATCAGTCCTTCCAATGAACACCCAGGACTGGTCTCCTTTAGGATGGACTGGTTGGATCTCCTTGCAGTCCAAGGGACTCTCAAGAGTCTTCTCCAACACCACAGTTCAAAAGCATCAATTCTTTGGCGCTCAGCTTTCTTCACAGTCCAACTCTCACATCCATACATGACCATTGGAAAAACCATAGCCTTGACTAGATGGATCTCTGTTGAGAAAGTAATGTCTCTGCTTTTTAATATGCTGTCTAGGTTGGTCATAACTTTCCTTCCAAGGAGTAAGCATCTTTTAATTTCATGGCTGCAATCACCATCTGCAGTGATTTTGGAGCCCCCAAAAATAAAGTCTGCCACTGTTTCCACTGTTTCCCCATCTATTTGCCATGAAGTGATGGGACCAGATGCCATGATCTTCATTTTCTGAATGTTGAGCTTTAAGCCAACTTTTTCACTCTCCTTTTTCAATTTCATCAAGAGGCTTTTTAATTCCTCTTCGCTTTCTGTCATAAGGGTATGTCTTCTTTATATCTGAGGTTATTGATATTTCTCCTGGCAATCTTGATTCCAGCTTGTGCTTCCTCCAGCCCAGCATTTCTCATGATGTACTCTGCATATAAGTTAAATAAGCAGGGTGACAATACTCAGCCTTGACGTACTCCTTTTCCTATTTGGAACCAGTCTATTGTTCTATGTCCAGTTCTAACTGTTGCTTCCTGACATAAATAACAGGTTTCTCAAGAGGAGAATAAATTTTATCAATAGTTTAAAGCCACTTAGTTTTGGGGTGATTTGCTACACAGCAATAAATAACTAGAAAACCTGGAAATTTTCCCTGATCTCTACACCTACACCAGATTCCTTTTACACATCATTGTATCCACAGGGCCTAGTATAGAACAGGGTCATAGCAGACACTCAAATGTTTATTGATCTCTAAGCACATCAGAGACTTAGAGTCTGTAAGTGAATTCTTAAGCTAAATTAAGTTTAAACTTTGAACATCAAAACTTTAAAAATTTCACCCATTTACTAAGAATTCTTTCAAAACATATTATATACTTCCCCTGCTTTATTTAGAGTAAAAAAAATTGTAATATGCTATAATTCAAGTCTTTAAAAAATTTACATATTTATTATAATTTACTGTTATCCTTTCCTCCACTGATGACTTCCTGAGTAATTGTGCAATTACTAAGAGTTTTAGGCAATAAACCAAATTTGTTCTATTATAGGGACTGTTCTAGTATTAGAGACAAGTATAATCAAATAAACTTGGCAGGTATCTATTAAATGCTTACTATATTCATAATGTTATGTGCTCTGACAGTAATCTTTTTAAAAAATATAGATGTATAGTTGTCATAATTTAGCTTGAAATTTATTGGAAAACTAAAATATGGACATAAATGCTAACAGATGGTATGTCATCTTATTCCATACTGATTTGAATATATAATAATATTAAATGTTAAGAGTAGCTTGAGGTTCAAAGAAGGAAGGAAATGTAATATACTGCTAGATCAAACATAAAATTTTAAATTCAATAGTTACATGGTTCAAATTTCAACATATATAAAAGGCATTACTAAGAAGTCTCCCACTCCTGTCCCGAGCCACCTATTTTCCCTTGTCCCAATCAATATTACTTATTTTCTGTATTTTTCCCGAGTTATCTTATGTATAACAAATAAAAAAGGTAATTTTTCCCTCATTTTCCTCAAATGGAGGCATTAATATGCACAGTACTCTGTACTTTGCTTTTATACTGAGCGTACACCTTAAATATTTTTGTTATCAGAATATAAAGAGCCTTATTATTATTTCAACATCTACAGAACAGTCCCTAATATGGACATAAGATACAACCAGACCTCTACTTGTAGATATTTATGTTGTTTCCAGTTTTTGCTATTACAATGTTGTAATGAAGAACCATGTAGATAACATTATTTCACATGAATGTAAATATATCTAAGGGATAAAATTAATATGCTGGGTCAATATTGCTGGATCAATACTAGTCTTATCTAGGAACTGCCTAATAACTGAGCCTAAGGAATAGGCTTGGATGCCAGTGATCCCAAGAGAGTGAAATAGGGAAGGAGAGAAAGTCAATGGAAGGATATGTTTCCTAGCTGATTGCTAACAAAAGTGTGATCCGCAATACCCATCACCTGAAGCTTGT
The DNA here is from genome assembly GCF_002263795.3 of Bos taurus. Lineage (NCBI taxonomy): Eukaryota > Metazoa > Chordata > Mammalia > Artiodactyla > Bovidae > Bos > Bos taurus. Next base: position 51,245,987 of record NC_037330.1, read on the forward strand.
TAGAAATGCAGAATCTCAGGCTCCACCCCTGACTTACTGATTTAGAATCTACATTTGACCAAGACTCTGAAGTGGTTTTTTTTTTTTTTTTGGCTGTGCCATGCTGCATGTAGGATCTCAGCTCCCCAACCAGGGATTGAATCCTGTGTCCCTTGCAGTGGAAGCATGGAGTCCTAACCACTGGACCGCCAAGGAATTCCTGATCCTGAAGTGTTTGTATATACAGTTTGAGAAGCAATAATATATAGCAATTGTTGTTGCAGGCAACAGGGGATCAGTCTTGCTTGGTATCCCCTGAAGAGCTACAGAGAATACAATTTGAATTATTCACCTAAAGGGCTAGATCAGGGATATACTTAGTTACTGGTTCCCGTCTCCTGTTGGTCAAGGTTTGTGCCCTGGGATATTCCCTTTCACGGTTTGCATAACTGTGGGTACCCGGGGTGGAGCAGCGGTGAAGCCTCAGAACAGGAACTGAGAAGTATGTGTGATGTGGCTGAGGAAAGTGTTGTCAGGTCACACCCGCGTGCAGCTGCACGCTGCAGCAATGGCTGAACACACATGGGTCAAGAGGACAGGAGGTGGGGCACCAGAAGGATATAAATATTGCTAGCACATATTCAACGCAGTGCTGTTTTCCAAACTGTAGTTTTCTCCCCTAGCAACCTAGAGAAATATATTTAGTGGTTTACAATCAGCATTAGAAAACAAGAAAGAGAAAGGAGAAAAATATAAAATATCAGAACATCATATTTAATATGGTATGTATTCATTTTGGAAACTTGTTTCAGTTCTACATGTGTGAGTGTACTGGGTTATAATATAAAAAGAACTTGCTCTGGGTCAGTCAAAAAAGTTTGAAAAACACAGCGAAAATTGTACCAATATATTCCCTTTCCAGGAATGGAGTACTTCTTTCCTACATCCTTGTTAAAATAGTACAAATTTCCTTTATTTTGCTCCCTACTAAATTGATAGATATGCATTTATAGAATATGGTCTGACACTGTAATTTTTTAAAAAATGTATTTATTTGGTTGCACTGGGTCTTAGCTGCAGCATGTGGGATCTAGTTCCCTGACCAGTGATTGAACCTGGGTGCCCTGCATTGGGAGCATGGAGTCATAGCCATTGGACCACCAGGGAAGTCGAGACACTGTAATTTTAATGTCCATTTCTCTTAAATGAAGTTGAGGACTGTTCATCAAATAAGAGGCAATGTATTTGCTTTGTGAACTACCTAATCTTATCCTACATTTAGCTATTTTTAAAAAATCAACTGGTAGGAACTCTCTGTAAAAGAAAAATTAGAGTAAGAGTATGATATAAACAGTCTTTTGCCTTTTGATTTTGTAGAGGATGAGATGGTTGGATGGCATCACCAACTCAATGGACATGAGTTTGAGTAAACTCAGGGGGTTAGTGATGGACAGGGAGGCCTGGTGAGCTGCAGTCCATGGGGTTGCAAAGAGTCGGACATGACTGAGCGACTGAAATGAACTGAACTGAACTGATGATAATTTTTAATATATAGAAATTTTGCATTTTTATGGAACTAAATTATTTTACAGCTTCTAAATTTTGTATCCTCACTGCCCTGATGAGGTTATAAACTAATTCTTCCAGGGCTTACTGTAGTCTTTTAATGGCCTCATTTTCTTTACTTTCAAATCTTTGATCCATTTGGAATGTATACCAGCATACCAGGATGTGATATATAGATCCAGCTTTTTTGCAGCAAAATTCCTGGTTGTTGTCCTAACATCATATACTGAATAAACACTGACTCATACTATTTAATTCTTTTGATACTGTGTCAATTAAATAAACTTCAGTTATCTTTTGGTCTAGGACTAACAGCATTTTATATATGTATATACACACACACACACACACACACCCCTTCAGTTTTACCCCAGTAACTATTTTTGTTTCAATTTTTCTATATTTAAGAATGATTCATAATTTGCTTTTTTAAAAAAAGGCTTAAACAAAACATTTGAAACAGAAAATTTAATCATGCTTTGAAATAGCTCAAGTAGTCAGAAGCCCTAACACACACCTTTCTCCTTCTACTCACTTCTCTACCCTGCTGTCTCTTCTTCCCCAAAGCAATAGTTTGTACTTGGTAGGAGGGAGCAGCCATTTCTTACCGAACTGCAACATAGTGACCAAGAAGAAGTCCCTCATATTAAAATTAAAAAAAAATTCTCCGTAAATAGTCCAATGCAGCACATTCTTACCTCCACTGGTATAGGACAGTGTTTGGCACATTACTGATGGAGTAATGTCCCTGCCATTGAACTGTATTAGAGCCAAAGAAAAGAAAACCGCTTAACCTTTCATTTTTTTGGATAACATATTTTAAATTTTAATTTGAAAAAATTAAAAATATTCTATTTTATTAAAAAAAAGCAAATATATTTTATTTATATAATAAAATATGAAGATTACATTAAGGTTTGAATATCCACAAAGAAAGACAAAAGTTTACATTTTCATTGTAATCACCGTGATGTCAAAAGGCTTTTAATCATATGGAATGTTTGGTTGTTCTGATGGTCATTTTTATATGTCTTAAAAGGAAAAATCAAGGATTTACAAAGCTTACAAGAAACTGATTAGAGCTATAAAACCAAAATAAAATATTGTAGGAGAGGGAGAGGCACAGTATGAAGAGCTTATTCTTCAAATATACTTAACACTTGTTTAAAAAAAAAAACTTATTGAGACAGTCAGTTAAGATCCCTCCCAATCTGGCCTTAGCCTCTCCCCAGACTTATCTTCTCTCATTATTTTAGTTACAACACAATATTGGCACTGCTTGGTCTCTAGGGCCATGGTCACATTTTAAAATTCTGTCAGGAATGCCCTAACATACTTTTTAATTTTGAAACTGTCTTCTATCTTCCGGTTCATCTCATGTTACTTCTATCCTTCTAATCAGAATCAATTGTTTTTTACTTCTGTAATTCCATGTATATACCTGAATTATAAACTATACTTATTCATTTATTTACCTATCAATATATACCAAGTACCTACAATGTTCTAGGCATTACCCTAAGGCTGGCGCTACAAAGGTAAATAAGACTCACAGGGAACTTAATGTTCATATTCATCATAGTCTAACTTGTACTTTGCATCATTATTTAAGTGCCTATTCTTCCAGAGATTTGTGAGTTCCTTGAAGTCAGGGCCCACACTTCCAAAAAAAGCTTCTTTGCCCATGTTGAACATCTATTATATTACCTTTAGAATGGCAGCAATTGGTTTTAATACCTGGCTTTGTCATTTACCAACACTGTGAATGTGAATAAAGCATTAACCTTTCTGATTCGTTTTTTCATATACAAAATGGAGGTAATAGTACCTATGTTATACATGATTTCAAAAAATAAAAAGTATACTTTGAACCACAGAGGTCCTTTAAAAATCCACTAAATAATAATAATAGTTGCAATAGTAATAAATGACATTTTTACTTCTATTGAACTGAATTACAACTGGGCCATTTATTTGCCTTCATGAATAGAGATTAACTATTCAATGACTAAAGAAACTAATACAAAATCAGTCAGTTCAATTCAGTCGCTCAGTTGTGTCACACTCTTTGCAGCCCCATGGACTGCAGCATGACAGGCTTCCCTGTCCATCGCCAACTCCTAGAGCTTGCTCAAGTCAAACTCATGTCCATCGAGTTGGTGATGCCATCCAACCATCTCATCCTCTATCGTCCCGTTCTCCTGTCTTCAATCTTTCCCATCATCAGAGCCTTTTCAAGTGAGTCAGTTCTTTGCATCAGGTGGCCAAGTATTGGAGCTTCAGCTTCAGCATCAGTCCTTCCAATGAATATGCAGGACTGATTTCCTTTAGGGTGGACTGGTTGGATGTCCTTGCTGTCCAAGGGACTCTCAAGAGTCTTCTGCAACACCACAGTTCAAAAGCATCAATTCTCTGGTGCTCAGCTTTCTTTATAGTCCAACTCTCACATCCATACATGACTATTGGAAAAACCATAGCTTTGACTAGACGGACCTTTGTGGGCAAAGTAATGTCTCTGCTTTTTAATATTCTGTCTAGCTAGGTCATAGCTTTTCTTCCAAGGAGCAAGCGTCTTTTAATTTCATGGCTGCAGTCACCATCTGCAGTGATTTTGGAGCCCCAAAATAAAGTCTGTCACTGTTTCCATTGTTTCACCGTCTATTTGCCATGAAGTGATGGGACCAGATGCCATGATCTTAGGTTTATGAATGCTGAGCTGTAAGCCAGATTTTTCAGTCTCCTCTTTCACTTTCATCAAGAGGCTCTTTAGTTCTTCTTCATTTTCTGCCATAAGGGTGGTGTCATCTGCATATCTGAGGTTATTGATATTTCTCCCGGCAATCTTGATTCCAGCTTGTGTTTTATTTCCAGCCCAGCATTTTGCATTTTAACTCTGCATAGAAGTTAAATAAGCAGGGTGACAATATATAGCCTTGACATACTCCTTTCCCCATTTGGAACCAGTCTGTGCTTTTGTGTCCAGTTGCTTTTTGACCTGCACACAGATTTCTCAGGAAGCAGGTCAGGTGGTCTGGTATTCTCATCTCTTGAAGAATTTTCCAGTTTGTTGTGACCCACACAGTCAAAAGCTTTGGCATAGCCAATAAAGCAGAAGTAGATGTTTTTCTGGAACTCTCTTGCTTTTTCAATGATCCAAAGGATGTTGGCAATTTGATCTCTGGTTCCTCTGTCTTTTCTAAATCCAGCTTGAACATCTGGAAATTCATAGTTCATGGACTGGTGAAGCCTGGCTTGCAGAATTTTGAGCATTACTTTACTAGCGTGTGAGATGAATGCAACTGTGCAGTAGTTTGAACATTCTTTGGCATTGCCTTTCTTTGGGATTGGAATGAAAACTGACCTTTTCCAGTCCTGTGGCCACTGCTGAGTTTTCCAAATTTGCTGGCATACTGAGTGCAGCACTTTCACAGCATCATCTTTTAGGATTTGAAATAGCTCAAAAATAGTTCTTGTTTTTTTAAAAACAACATGGCAGAGTAGGAGGACATGCGCTCATCTTCTGTGAGAGCTCCAAAATTACACCGAGCTGCTGAACAATCATCGACAGGAGAATGTTGGATCCCACCAAAAGAAGATACTGCATGTCCAAGGGCAAAGTAGAAGCTCCAGCAAGATGGTAGGAGAGGTGAAATCACGTTTAGAATCAAACCCCATACGCACCAGAGATACTAGGAGGGCTCAAACAAAACCTTTTGTGTACCAGGACCCAGAGACCCCACAGAGACTGAGCCAGACCTGCCTTTGAGTGTCTGAATGTCTTCTGTGGCAATATGGGTCAGTAGTGGCTTGCCTCAGGGGCAGGGGCTCTGGGTGCAGCAGACCTGGATCATAGAGCATATGGCAAAAGCACTCTTGGAGGAGGTTGCCATTAACCCCACCATAGAGCTGCTGAGCAGAAGACCCACAAACTGCAGAACAATTATACCAAATGATGCAAAACATTAAGTAACAAAACTATAAAGTCCTTCATAAAACAGATTTAGATTTACTTTTTACAGTGGTATCTCATCAGCTGATGGCCTGAACTTATTTCTTTAGATAGATTTAGATATCATCTTCTATATAACCCAGTATGACATACTGTTCATGGTTCAACATAGAAACAGAACCACTAAGAGGTGTGTATATATATATGCTGCTGCTGCTAAGTCGCTTCAGTCGTATCTGACTCTGTGAGACCCCATGGACGGCAGCCCACCAGGCTCCCCTGTCCCTCGGATTCTCCAGGCAAGAACACTGGAGTGGGTTGCCTTTTCCTTCTCCAATGCATGAAAGTGAAAAGTGAAAGTGAAGTCGCTCAGTCGTGTCTGACTCTTAGCGACCCCATGGACTGTATAGCCCACCAGGCTCCTCTGTCCATGGGATTTTCCAGGCAAGAGTACTGGAGTGGGGTGCCATTGCCTTCTCTGGTATATATATATATATATACACACATACATATATATATATAAAGTATTATTAAAGGGATTTGACCGTATGCTATTATGGGAGCTGGCTGAGCAATCTTTGTATATGATGATGTAGTTTGAAGTCCACAAGGAAAGCAGTTGAGAAGGGATGATGGAGGGATAAGGACAAGCTGACACCCAAGAGCACACGCTATAACCCACATGGATGGGCTCATTTCAGGTCTCACTGCCTCCAACCTGGATGCAATGAGTGTCCTTCAGGAGATGCTAGGACCCTTCATCACAGAGCTAAACATGTCCCTGGCCCAGGGGTAAGAGAAAGCAAAGAGGATAGGGAGCAAAGTGAAGCAGTGCAAAGAAGGAAATTCTGGGAAGCACAGTTTATCCTAACCAAGCTGACATACTGCAGAGACACCACAGTCCATCCCTTGTTAATTAGGCACCCATACAATTTCTTTAAATCATAGTTAACTCCTAAATGGAGACAGAAAGTCATGCTAAAGCCTGACAAATACAACTATACAACAAATATGCTAACGCTTTCCGTAAAATAGGAAACAAAGTCTCTTGTTTTGCCTTTGGGTGATGTTCACGTTCTTCAAACTGATCCAAACTCCCCCTTGGTATCCTGAGATACTAAGATATATAAAATTAACTATTATTAACATGTCTTATATTAAATGGTAGGGGAATGAGACAGTGGTAGAAAACAAAAATACTTGGTTAATATATACAAAAACATTCATATAAAAAGGGGAAATGAGGATTTCCCTGGTGGTTAAAAATCCTCCTGCCAATGCAGGGGACACGAATTCAATCCCTGGTCTGGGAAGATTGCACATGCTTCCCAGCAATTAAGCCTGTGTGTCACAACCACTGCACCTGTGCTCTAGAGCCCATGAGCAGCAACCACTGAGCCCAAGAACTTAGAGCCCATGCTGTGCAACAAGAGAAGCCATTGCAATAAGGAGCCCATGCACCACAACTAAACAGCAGCCCCACTCACCACAACTAGAGGAAGCCCACATGTAGCAATGAAGACCCAGCACAGCCAAAAAAAAAAAACAGGTGGGAATCAATATGTTTATATCACAACTACTACAATGCTCATTTCTGAACCTGGTCACGTGGTCATACCGAGTATTTATAATTACCTTTTCCCACAATCATTCCATGTTTCCTTTGCCCTCAACAAGTACCTATGCTATTTATACCTCTTTTATCTGGTAAGGTGGCCCAAACTTTTATTCCTGAAGTGCTATTTAAATTGGGGTTTTTAACTGATTTAATCACAAGACAGGGGAGTACTGCATTCCGGATGTACTCTTCCTTACCCACATTATATAGTATCAACCCAATTCTTCCCTAATAGGCTCAATCTAACAAGAATTCCTCTTCTCTATCTGTTGATTTACACGGTGGCCATAAGGAGGCAGTCCCAACTTCCACTTCAATGGTATCATGTGTGTCCTCAGGTAGAAGCATTTATCTCTTTGGAACTAAGACCTCTAGACCAGCAGATCCTAAAGTTTCAGAGACGGGAAGCAAAAATTTTGGTAGTGGATCACGAAGAATAATTACACGTGAAGCCACTTTCACTTCCACACCTTGACTTCTGGACTTGTGGATCCTAGTTATGTCAAGAAACAGCACAATAAATCAAAAACTGATTTAGAGCATATACAACCTCCTGGAGGACACTGCACCAGTCCTACAAGGCTCTGCCACCTGGCTGCACTGCAACCAAGTCTTCAAAAGGCCATTCCTCCATGTTCTCAAGCCCGCTGCTTCAGGGTGACAGGGCGATGCTAGGACAAGTGAAACTGGTAAACACGGGCCCACTGCTGCACTTCATTTGCAGTGAAGTGAGTTTTTTAGTCAGAAATGATGCTGTGTAGAATAGTACGGTGGTGAAAAAGGCAGTAAGTCCATGGACAGCAGTTTTACCAGAAACACTGCCTTTGCCATGATGAAAGGCATGTAATTAATCTGCCACCTCTTGGAGAATGGTGCCGCTGTTTCAGTGTTGTCCCCTAAACTACCTTAGTAAGTGGAGGTACATATTACTGAGACAATGCCCCTTGCCCCTTTTGTTCATCAACAAATACATACTTTCTAGTGATTATGCTTCTCTGATTGAATTCTCCATTTGGTATGGAGGAACAGTCTTAAAGACAGGTTCTGAGAATTGGTTCTGGGTTATCTGGAATTGGCTCTTTCATCTTGTTTTTGTAACACAATTTTACTTGTGTATTTAAAACACTGAGAAAGTACTTATATAAAATTGAGTAAACTTTTTGATGACAAACACAAAGTATTCAGGTTATACTTACTAAAGAATGAATCAACATATTAAAACAACTTTTCTGAATCTCAGGAGGTACATTTGCAAAGCTTCTTTCAGACCAAAACCTTGCAAAGTGCTTTACAATCCACCTATTGAAAATAAAAGAATCTCAAGTTAAAGAAATGAAAATATTTTTCATTATAATATATTCAATAACATTTTGGTTTTCAATGATATAAATTTTAAATATGTATGTTTTAACTAATCCTAACAGTTAATTTTGTGAGTGCTGTAATGGACTTAAGTATGTTTCCTTTTCTGTAAACACATATTTTAAACGCACTTTGGGTTATGTGCATGGATTTTAATGTAAGTAACCATGGGTCAGCTAAAAAAGTCGATCCCAAGCATCTTGAGTAATATCTAAGTCAATACTTCTTCTCAATTGTTGTAACTAGTAGAGCATTAAGCTATTTACATTGTGCTTAAGAAAATAGGCCAAGTCTAAAATTTCCCAGAAACTTAGGAGAATGGAAAAACAAAACCCCTAAATCAATAGTATCAGTACTATTTCAGATCACTTACTTCATGCAGTCAGCAAAAAGACTTTCCACTCCAACTGAATGAGCAATAATCAGGCATTCTAATATAGATGCCAACCTTCTGGAAACAGGCTAAAATTGACAGAAAACACTACATTTACTCTTTATCAACTTATAAGGCTAAAAGTGGTTCATAAAAATGATCTGATTTATATACCTAAACTACAGAATAAATATATGTAATACAAAGTATTTATTCTTTTAAAATTAAGTATCACTGATAACCTTTAGTTTTAATAGCATTTGAGTTCTTTTAGCTGCCAGAATGAATAGTTTTTATTCTAATTTCTTTTAGCATAAATATTTTCTAGACTAAATGTAGTATAATAATTCCTAGCACATCACAATGCAACACAACCATAGGGTCTAATCTGCTTCCTAAAGTAGAAATGTAAGTACATGTGCAATGGGAGATCCTACACTGACCTCAGGCAAAATGACAGAATTTAATTAGATCATGATTATATGAACATATTTTAAAAAGTACATATACAGAAGTAATGAACTAAAACAATAAATAAATAAAATGTAGACACAAGTATTGAAAAACTCACTGTTCTTCGTATTAAACCTCAGTCAGTCAGTTTAATTCAGTTCAGTTGCTCAGTCTTGTCCAACTCTTTGTGACCCCATGGACTGTAGCATGTAGGGCTTCCCTGTCCATCACCAATTCCTGGAGCTTGCTCAAACACAAGTCTATTGAGTTGGCGATGGCATCCAACCATCTCATTCTTTGTCATACCCTTCTCCTCAGCCTTCAATCCTTCCCAGCATAAGGGTCTTTTCCAATGATCAGTTCTTTGCATCAGGTGGCCAAAGTATTAGAGCTTCAGCTTCAGCATCAGTCCTTCCAATGAATATTCAGGACTTATTTCCTTCAGGATGGACTGGCTGAATCTCCTTGCAGTCCAGGGGACTCTCAAGAGTCTTCTCCAACACCACAGTTCAAAAGCATCAATTCTTTGGTGCTCAGCTTTCTTTATACTCCAACTCTCACATCCATACATGACTACTGGAAAAACCATAGCTTTGACTAGACGGACCTTTGTTGGCAAAGTAAGGTCTCTGCTTTTTAATATGCTGTCTAGGTTGGTCATAACTTTTCTTCCAAGGAGCAAGTGTCTTTTAATTTCATGGCTGCAGTCATATCTGCAGTGATTTTGGAGCCCCCCAAAATAAAGTCTGTCACTGTTTCCATTGTTTCCCCATCTATTTGCCATGAACTGATGGGACCAGATGCCATGATCTTAGTTTTTTGAATGTTGAATTTTAGGCCAGCTTTTTCACTCTCCTCTTTCACTGTCATCAAGAGGATTTTTAGTTCTTCACTTTCTGCCATAAGGGTGGTGTCATCTGAATATCTGAGGTTATTGATATTTCTCCTGGCAATCTTGATTCCAGCTTGTGCTTTATTTCCAGCACAGCATTTTGCATTTTAACTCTGCATAGAAGTTAAATAAGCAGGGTGACAATATACAGCCTTTGATGTACTCCTTTCCTGATTTGGAACCAGTCTGTTGTTCCATGTCCAGTTCTAACTGTTGTTTCTTGACCTGCATACAGATTTCTCAGGAGGCAGGTCAGGTGGTCTGGTATTCCCATCACTTGAAGAATTTTCCACAGTTTGTTGTGATCCACAAAGTCAAAGGCTTTGGCATAGTCAATAAAGCAGAAATAGATGTTTTTCTGAAACTCTCTTGCTTTTTCAGTGATCCAACAGATGTTCACAATTTGACCTCTGGTTCCTCTGCCTTTTCTAAATACAGCTTGAACATCTGGAAGTTCACAGTTCATGGACTGCTGAAGCCTGGCTTGGAGAATTTTGAGCATTCCTTTGCTAGCATGTGAGATGCGTGTGACTGTGTGGAGTTTGAACATTCTTTGGCATAGCCTTTCTTTGTGATTAGAATGAAAATTGACCTTTTCCAGTCCTGTGGCCACTTCTGGGTTTCCAAATTTGCTGGCATATTGAGTGCAGCCCTTTCACAGCATCATCTTTTAGGATTTGAAATAGCTCAACTGGAATTCCATCATTTCTACTAGCTTTGTTCGTAGTGATGCTTCCTAAGGCCCACTTGACTTCGCACTCCAGGATGTCTGGCTCTAGGTGAGTGATGACACCATTGTGGTTATCTGGGTCATGGAGGTCTTTTTTGTGTAGTTCTTCTGTGTATTCTTGCTACCTCTCCTTAATATCTTCTGCTTCTGTTGGGTTGTGTATCATTTCTGTCCTTTATTATGCCCAGCTTTGTATGAAATGTTCGCTTGGTATCTCTAATTTTCTTGAAGAGATCTCTAGTCTTTCTCATCCTATTGTTTTCCTCTATTTGTTTACAATGATCACTGATGAAGGCTTTCTTCTCTCTCCTTGCTATTCTTTGGAACTCTGCATTCAAATGGGTATATCTTTCCCTTTCTCTTTGCCTTTGGCTTCTCTTCTTTTCATAGCTATTTGTAAGGCCTCCTCAGACAACCATTTTGCCTTTTTGCATTTCTTCTGCTTGGGGATGGTCTTGATCACTGCCTCCTGTACAATGTCACAAACCTCCGTCCATAGTTCTTCAGATACTCTATCAGATCTAACCCCTTGCATCTATTTGGCACTTTCATTGTATAATTGTAAGGGATTTAATTTAAGTCATAGTTGAATGGTAAGCCTTAATATGTGCTACATACTGCCTGTGCCATGTATTTTCAGGTTTTGGACTATGTTCCTAGGCACATCTATTGCCCTTTTGGGGTGAATACAATTCAGTTTCTTTTTGTACGCATTCACTAGTTGTGATCTGAATTTATACACTTAATAAAGACCAGCAATCAGCCCATTTGTATATATAGTATCTAAATATGTACTTCTGAAGATACTGTGCCCTCAGAGAAGGGCAAAAGCTTCTTCAGAAATGCCTCCACCATCAGTTCAGTTCCAACTCTTTGCAACCCCAAGGACTGCAGCACAACAGGCTTTCCTGTCCATCACCAGCTCCCGGAGATTGCTCAAACTCATGTCCACTGAGTTGGTGATGCCATCCAACCATCTCATCCTCTGTCGTCCCCTTCTCCTCCTGCCCTCAATCTTTCCCAGCATCAGGGTCTTTTCGAATGAGTTCTTCACATGCGGTGGCCAAAGTACTGGAGCTTCAGATTCAGCATCAGTCCTTCCAATGAGTATTCAAGACTGATTTCCTTTAGGATGGACTGGTTTTATCTCCTTGCAGTCCAAGAGACTCTCAAGAGTCTTCTCCAACACCACAGTTCAAAAGCATCAATTCTTTGGTGCTCAGCTTTGTTTATGGTCCAGCTCTCACACCCATACATGACTACTGGAAAAACCATAGCTTTGACTAGACGGACCTTTGTTGGCAAAGTAATATCTCTGCTTTTTAATATGCTGTCTAGGTTGATCATGGCTTTTCTTCCAAGGCACAAGTGTCTCTTAGTTTCATGGCTGTAGTCACCATCTGCAGTGATTTTGGAGCCCCCCAAAATAAAGCCTGTCACTGTTTCCATCGTTTCCCCATCTATTTGCCATGAACTGATGGGACCAGATGCCATGATCTTAGTTTTTTGAATGTTGAATTTTAGGCCAGCTTTTTCACTCTCCTCTTTCACTTTCATGAAGAGGCTCCTCAGTTCCTCTTTGCTTTTTGCCGTAAGGGTGGTGTCATCTGCATATCTGAGGTTATTGATATTTCTCCTGGCAATCTTGATTACAGCTTGTACTTCATCCAGCCCAGCATTTTACACGATGTACTCTGCATATAAGTTAAATAAGCAGTGTGACAATATACAGCCTTGACGTACTCCTTTCTGATTTGGAACCAGACTGTTGTTCCATGTCCAGTTCTAACTGTTGGTTCTTTATCTGTGTACAGATTTCTCAGGAGGCAGGTCTGGTGGTCTGATATTCCCATCTCTTGAAGAATTTTCCACAGTTTGTTATGATCCACATAGTCAAAAGCTTTGGCATAGTCAATAAAGCAGAAGTAGATGCTTTTCTGGAACTCTCTTGCTTTTTCTATGATCCAACAGATGTTGGATTTCCATAAAATTCCATAATTTCCATAATATTCCATAAAAAATATTAAACTGCAAAATAATTTGCTGTTTAAATGCAATGGCTGGCAAACCAGCTTGTGCTCCAAAATTAGTCCATCACTCTTTTTGTGAATAAAGTTTTATTGGAACACTGCTATGCTGTTCCATTTACAGATAGATGGTCCATATCTGCTCTTGGTCTACAACAGAAAGCCGAGTAGCTGTGATAGAGGCTGTATGGCCCATAAACCCTAGAATACTAATTATCTAGCCTTTTACAGCAAAAGTTTACTGATCCCTGACTTAAAGTGATAACTGTAGCTTTCTAAGAATTTTACTTATATGGAAATGCTGATTTCCTAAGTATTTTTATAATAGGATAACAGGTCTTATAGTCATTTTCAAAACCTGCGTATAAAATTTGGGAGGACATCTATTTAAATCATAACCTAAAATATATATGTAAATCAGTGGCAAATAGCATGTAATGTAAAACCCACTATAATCATATAAATGAAGTTCTAAAATTTAGTTGAATAATGGCAAGATTATGACGTTAATGAAATGACTGAAGCTAGCTTGCCAAGAGTTCTGGGGCCAATTCACCACCACATTATACCCCTACATATATTACTGTGGGATGAGCTATTATAGATTTACTATATTTAAGTCACTGCCAAGAAACTGTATCATTGAGATCTAGAAGTTAAAAATTATATATTCAAAAATATATATTTATTAAAATATATAGTGTCAAGGTAGTAAAGCAAACAATTTCAAGATCAGATCAATAAAAAGTTTGCTCTTAAATATCTGTTACTACAGTAATATAGACTATATTAAAATAGAATAAAAAAGTTTTCAACAAAACACCATGTTGATAATTCAAAAGAATTTCACCTTCTGTTATTTTAATGACAACAAATATGTTGTATTTTTTAAAATTAAGGGGAATTTTTAAAGTAACATATAGGAAGCTGCACGTAACCTATGTCTACTCTTGAACATACTAAAAAGTAGAAGCAATGGTCCAAGGACAATCCATAATAGAGATTGGTCTTAAAATGTTTCATGTAATTGGTTTATTGAGGAATCTCAGTTTAAAGCAGATACTAACATCAAACTTTTTATCCCCAGTTAGTGCTATCAACCAAGCTGTGTCAATTTCACTTTTTTTCCATCCTTTAATGATTACAGGTGCATTCTGGTACCTTCTGGTTACTTTTGGTATTTAAAATCAAACACCTATTTCACACTTAATTTAAATCTTTTGTTCCCCATCACTGACTACACTTCTAGTTGGGGAGATCTGGAATGCAAATAGAGCATGATCCCTTGCTCTGCCATTTAGTGGGTCTAACTCCTTTGGAATAGGGCTGTGGTTGGGTATGGTCACTTTAAGTAACTAACCAGTGACCAGCAGGGTAATAGGAAGATGTCCTTGAACGCTCTAATCCAGATGTTGGTGGCCTTTGCTAATGTGGTGGCTCATTAAGTGACAGACTGAAGTTCTCCCCAGCCTCTCGGTGGACGAAGGAACCTTCTAGGATTCATGATGCTCAATGCCTCCCTACATGGGACACAGTGTTATTTGACCCTGTATCAGCCTCTTCTAATCTTCACTGAACCACTAAGGTCCTTTTCTTTTCTTGCATATCGTGTATACTTGGGGTATGGAATGGACTTTTATTTTTTTTCTGTCTATGACAATAACTACTGTCTCTAGTCACCAGGGTAGTACTGGCTTCTCCAGCAAGCCTCCTCCTCCTTTTAGAAATCTCCATATTCAAGTATATTCTCACTGGTTCCTGAGATATACTCTAGGCTCTTCCAAGAAATCCCTTAGTATTTTCTTCTTTGATAGAAATTCCAGAGTGGTCCGGTTATATAGATGTCCATGGTAGATGTCCATCTCAGGGCTGAGAGGACACTATATCCTCATTGCAAATATCCCTATCTTTAATGTTTATCTGGGATAGTCTTGGATCTCCCTGCTAACTTTCACTTGGCAGGGAAGATGAGGAAAAAATATGAAAGAGAAGGAAAAGTCTTTTTACTAGGATTCTTTACTTTCTACAGTGCTGAGGATACCACAGACTATGCCCCTTCTTCTAGTTCCCTTCCTTATAAAAGCTGGAATGAACGGTAACTGATTAAAGGCTTGATAAAGGTTACCTGAGGAGTTTAACCGTTTCTCAGTAAAACAGGAAGGGTTGGTAGTGGTGGTAGACCCAGTTTATGCCTCTGTTTTAACCCATGGGGTGATACCTCAGATACAACTTATAAAGAGATAGGAAAAGTCCTACCCAACATAAAAATCTAAATTTAAATATGCTTAAAATTATTAAAATTACCTCATTACAATGCATATTGTTGGTTCAAGTATCCAATAAGAGGGGACTATTTATGTAAACAATCCTTTTAATACTTGTTTTTTGATGATTATAAACATAATACATGACCATTGTTTACAAAGAAAAGCATAAATAAGAAAATTAAAAATAAGAGAAAATTAAAACAATGCACAAATGGCTTTGAAATAAATAGTACAATACCTTTCTTTAGACAACAAATTTAAGTTTGCATAAACTAAAATTAGAAAGTCAGTATTCATATAGCACCTGGAGAAGTAGAAGAGAACTATATCCCACTCCAAGTACATGCTATAAAGAGAAGTGGTAGGAAGGAGGAGTTTTCCTTCAGGGGAAAAAACTGATGAAGCACTGTGGTGCCCTTTGATAAATGGAGAAAGTAACCCTAGTTGCCAGCTTCCTTTCTCTCAGTTCCAAACCCTAACTAACAGAGTTCCAACTGTGTACTCCACTTTTGAATTATATAGGATATTGCCATATCCTTTCAGTAAACCCCTACCTCAGTTTTATCTTATTTAAAATGATCTGAATTGATTTCTGTTTTCTACAAGCACATCCTAAGAGTTATTTCTCAGTAGAGTTACCATTAGCTAAAACGACAATACTAACAGAGTTAAGAATCTAGGAGGTAATCATAGATTACTTTAGGTATTAGGTAAAAGATTTCTGAGACTCAATAATTACCTTCTGAAAGAAATTACAGTAATCTCTTCTTAAAATATAGATTGCTACTTCTTTTAATCCTTCTAGTCCATACATATCAGCCATATTGAGTATCTGACTAAAATAAAAATAGATGCACTGTTAATTCTTCAATTTAAATACCAAGGCATAATACACAATAATTTCTTAATGATAAATAGTTTGTTTAGAGAAAATAATAATCTTAACTATTTTAATTCTAACTTTCTGCCCTACATAGTACTCTTTACAGGTTATAAGAAGAACATAGGTCAAAAGTTGAAAGCACTGTAACTTGATTTGAATTGTGGAGAATAACACAAAGTAAATTTGGAGATGTTTTACAACTTCCCCTCATATTCTCAGTGATATATACAACAAGGCCCAGGAAACTGCTTCAAAGGCTATAAAAGTTACAACTCTTCACAATAAATAAAAATTTAGGGGGAGGGCAACTAATTGATGTTTATCATATTGAAAATGCCTACAGAGTACCATGAGATTAGAGGTGGCATCCAATGACTCAGAGGGCTTCTGTTGCTTCTTTCAATTGGCAAGTATTTCTAAGCACCCACACATACGCTAGGTACTCAGGAAACCTACAAGTCTCAATTCCATGATAAAGTTTCATACGGGTTTCCAGTATTTAATCCCTGTGACTCAGGATACTTTCACCCTCAAATCATATTCATTCAGTTTATAACTAAAAGAACTAATAAATATTTAAAATTAAAAGAGCAGCCTTCATTTGTGTGATGTTAGAATAGCAATAAAAGGAGAGAACATCCCGAAAATTAGACGAGCAAGATGTATTTAGGATTTCAGCAGCTTAGATGATGGCATGTCGCCATAGAGTACTAAAGAACCATACCATTGTTGATCTTTAGGATGCCTATATTCTCAAATTACTTTTGGGTTTTTTTCTTTTGACATCCTAAAATTTAAAAATAAAGTAGCAAAAAAATTTATAAAATTCCAAATTTGACTAAAGTTGAATTAACTTTATAAAATCTGTCATTTATTTTCCAAAACAAATATTAAGTTTTTCAAACACAGCAGCAATTAGTCACTTAGTCGTGTTCAACTCTTTGGGACGCCATGGACTGTAGCCTGCCAGGCTCCTCTGTCCACGGGATTCTCCAGGCAAGAATTCTGGAGTGGGTGGCCATTTCCTTCTATTTAAGTCTAATAAAGACTTTTCTTAATCTTATTCTTATCTTAATCTATCTATCTTATCTTAATCTATCTAATCTTAATCTTATCTAAAAGATGCTAGATCATCTTTTCTTCTAAATAAGGTGACTTACTGTTTTTAGATATTGCCAAAATATGTACAACATTCAGCAAAATAATAAAAATGAAACTTCTACTTCACTGACACTTTTAAACAAAGCTCAATAAAGCAGAAGCCACAAAATATCAATATTTTTATATTTAAAATCATTAAAAAATAATACCTACCCAACATTAGCTTTGACTGGAAAGTCCAAAGTTCCTCCGTATATAAAGTGCATCATAACATTCATTTCTACATGGCTTATACTGAAAAATAAAAGAAAACTAAACTCAAATCCAGAAATAATTAAGGTTTAACTGATATCAATGATACATTCCATTTTCCCATAAATTTTCAGTCAAGATAAAGTTCTAATCTCATTTTTATCTGAAGAATACAATTTTCAAATAACATCCATGAGGTATGCCATTAATTTAAAAATGAAGTTATAAAAAAAAAAATGAAGTTATAACTGCAGCCATGGGTTTTTATATATTGTAAAATGTTATTCAGTTCAGTTCAGCTCAGTCACTCAGTCGTGTCCGACTCTTTGCGACCCCATGAATTGCAGCATGCCAGGCCTCCCTGTCCATCACCAACTCCTGGAGTTCACCCAAACTCATGTGCATCGAGTCGGTGATGCCATCCAGCCATCTCATCCTCTGTCATCCCCTTCTCCTCCTGCCCCCAATCCCTCCCAGCAACAGGGTCTTTTCCAATGAGTCAACTCTTCACATGAGGTGGCCAAAGTACTGGAGTTTCAGCCTCAGCATCAGTCCTTCCAATGAACACCCAGGACTGGTTTCCTTTAGAATGGACTGGTTGGATCTCCTTGCAGTCCAAGGGACTCCCAAGAGTCTTCTCCAGCACCACAGTTCAAAAGCATTAATTCTTCGGCCCTCAGCTTTCTTCACAGTCCAACTCTCACATCCATACATGACCACTGGAAAAACCACAGCCTTGACTAGACGGACCTTTGTTGGCAAAATAATGTCTCTGCTTTTTAATATGCTCTCTAGGTTGGTCATAAGTTTCCTTCCAAGGAGTAAGTGTCTTTTAATTTCATGGCTGCAATCACCATCTGCAGTGATTCTGGAGCCCCCAAAAATAAAGTCTGACACTGTTTCCACTGTTTCCCCATCTATTTGCCATGAAGTGATGGGACCAGATGCCATGATCTTAATTTTCTAAATGTTGAACTTTAAGCCAACTTTTTCACTCTCCTCTTTCACTTTCATCAAGAGGCTTTTTAGTTCCTCTTCACTTTCTGCCATAAGGGTGATTAGTATATGATAAAATAATTAATTCTTTGTTGGGCATCTTCCATGATAGACAAAGTTAGAAAGGACTTTAGAGGTCATAGTTCAATCTCTGGCTCCTTAAGAAATCCTCTTCAGCATCTTTGAAAAATGGCCTCTCATTTTGCTTAAAGCCTGGGATGGACAACTACTCCATTCACTAGAAAGATTCTTGCTGTGCATACATATTTCTTAATTTGTAATACCTATCCAGCAGCTCTAGCTCTGCCAACATCCTCATATTACAGATTTAAAAGACATAACTTAAAGAAGTAGTCTGAAGTGATAATATTTATGTTTCATGGACTACTAGATCTCAGACTCTCATGACTTCTCCCAGCACCCCAGATTCAGTCTTCTATTACTCTTATATTTTGTTCATAGCACTGTTACAGGACTTCTTGCATCTTGGCCCTCCCCTATTCCTCTGTATCAAGGAAGATTAATTATCTGATTGGTGGACAACAACCACTGGTTGTTGATCATGAGGAACGTGTTGTTGTTCATTTGCTTAGTAGTGTCCAACTCTTTGCAACCCTTGGCTTGCAGCATCCCAGGCTTCCCTGTTTTTCACTATTTCCTAGGGCTTGCTCAAACTCATGTCTATTGAGTCGGTGATGCCATCCAACCATCTCCTCCTTCATCATGCCCTTCTCCTCCTGCCTTCAGTCTTTCCCAGCATCAGGATCTTTTCTAATGAGTTGACTCTTCTCATCAGGTGGCCAAAGTATTGGAGCTTCAGCATCAGCCCTTCTAATGAATATTCAGGATTGATTTCTTTTAGGATTGACTGGTTTTATCTCCTTGCAGTCCAAGGGACTCTCAAGAGTCTTCTCCAACACCATGGTTCAAAAGCATCAATTTTTGGCGCTCAGCTTTCTAGATGAGAGGTAAACTGATTTCTTTTCTCCTTTTTTCGCTGCTGAACCAGCAGTAAGAGGTGGTGAGAGAGAAGCGTACTGCTATCCAGATTCAGACTTTCTCTCTAGGCTGTCTTAGAGTAGACATAGCAAGCAAATCAACTTTGGCTTTTGCGTAAAACCACATTTTACTGCCTTATCAAAAATTAAGGAAATGTTTTCTAATTTCACCTGCTGATTCTTTTGTCTTATTGTGAGCAGGAAGAAAGTATACTATTTATTGGGCCCCCCTCAGAACTCCAATAGATAGCTAAGATGGATAACAGATACCCTTCTTTACATCACCTCTTTCCACAGATTCAGCAGAGAAGAAAGGAGAAAAGAAATCAAATTACCTCTCATCATCAAATTAACCCTCAGGTCAGAGTTCGTCCTGACCAATGCCCAGTGGTTACTAGGTAATTCACTCTTCTTGGTACAGAGGAATAGAAGGTGGGACAAATGCAAGGAGTCCTGTAACAGTGCTATGAACAAAACAGAAATAACAAAAAGAAGACTGAAGAATAAGTCTGCCTAAGTCAGAGCTGGAGGTTCATCTTAATCCTCTCTCTCATTATATCCTATCATTTTATACCTTCAAATGTTTTTTAATTCAGCCTCTGCCGTCTGTTGCTGTCGTTGTTTAGTCACTAAGTCGTGTCTGACTCTTGTGATCCACGGTCTGTACTTTGTCCATTGGATTTCCCAGGCAAGAACACTGGTGTGTGCTAAGTCACTTCAGTCATGTCTGACTCTTTGAGACCCTATGGACTGTAGCCTGCCAGGCTCCTCTGTCTAAGGGATCTTCTGGCAAGAATACTGGAGTGGATTGTCATGCCCTCCTCCAGGGGATCTTCCTGACTCAGGGTTGGCACCCAGGACTCCTGTGGCTCCTGCATTGCAGGCAGATTCTTAATCGATGAGCCACCTAAGAATACTGGAGTAGGTTGCTATTTCCTTCTCTAGGGGATCTTCCAACCCAGGAATCAAACCCTTGTCTCCTGCATTGGCAGGCAGATTCTTTACCATTGAGCCACCAGGGAAGCCCTTTTGCTATATATTTCCCCCTTTTATTGCCCTAGTTTAGCCTCTCAGTTTCTTTCATCTGTACTATACTTCATCATAGTACTCTGAGGGCTTCTTGCCTGAAATTACCTCCTCACATCCCATTTCACACATTGCAATCAGAGTGACTTTGCTAAAATGTAAATCTGATACAGTCCCTGACTTCTAAAACCCTTTAGCAATTCTCCATAGGACCTAGGAAAAAAAGCCCAAATTCCTTAGCTTGGTACAGAATGTTCTTTATTATATGATCTCTGGTTTCTCTAGCAGCTGTTCCAGGATAAGCAAACTACCATTTCCTATACCTGAACGACTTACAGTTCCTTATACATCCGTTCCTTATCACATACTGTTCACTCTGCTTAAAATTCTCTCCCTCTCTATTTATTTCATCTTTTAGATACAAGACACGTGGCTCTTTACCTCTGATTGTTTCCTTAACACTCCCAAGGGGGGGAAAAAAGGAAATCACTGAACGTTAAACATAAATAATAACTAACATTTATTGAGCATTTATTATGATTTAGTCACTGAGCTAATAAGCATTTTCAATGCAATTAGCTCATTTAATCGTAACAACTCAATGGGAGGTTATTATTATTAGTCTCATCTTACAAATGAAAAACCTGAAATTAAGTAACTTGCTCATGGAGGTGGGTGCTGGGAAAAAAATTAATTGCCCAACATCAAATGGCTAGTGATGCACTGGAATTTAAATCCAGGCAAACTGCATTGGAATTTGGAATTTAAATCCATACTCCAATGCCTGGGCTCTTAAGCAGTATAATACACCCCCCCACACACACACACACACTTCCATTATCACATTTATCAAACGGATTTATAATATCTTTGTTTACATATTTGTTTCTCCTTCTAAACTGAATTCTGTGTGGGCAGGATTTGTGTCTTATTTACCCTTGCATCTCTAGTAGAAGCAAATGTCAGCATTGATTCAATATCCCCAGGATCAAAATTTCCTTTCCCTGCATAATACTGGAGCTCTGCATGGAAGCAGGCTGGGGACAGTGCTGATAAGACATTCACAGTTTGTTAAGCACAGTATCTAATGTCTGCTAAAGGGAGACAAGGAGAAAGGCAAGAAGAAAAGAAAGGGAGTTCCACAGGGTAGGACTCAGAAAGGTGTTTGCTTTGATTCTTTGGCCTTAAATAATATATGCTCAATAAATGTTTAATGAATATTTAATGAATGGCTTATTAGGGTAGTTACAAGCATCTCCTGAACCTTCAGAAAGAATATTGAGTTGAAAACATATAAATATTTTTTAGTTTACTTAATATATATTTACTGGCTTATACAATGGCTAACATTGTATGGCTTATACAATGGTTTCTGCTGATTCAAAACTCCATATCTCTTCTTTAATATTTAGAAAAAAGTCAAATCTCTAAATATGCTCATTTATATACATGGATATGACAAGAGTTGATCTCAGTATAATTATGCTGTATTATCTGTAGTCTGTTCATATAAAACAGTAGCATAATAGTTACATTCCATGCACTTTTCCTTGAAATTTCAAGAGCCATTCTTATTAGTGTTAATGAGGATTGAATATTTATGTTATAAGAATAGTTTCTTCTAAGACTTGACATATTTAAGCAAAGGAAAATAATGACTAGGTAGAAATAAAACTTTTATTAAAATAAACAGCAAAATCTGGACATTTGAGCTTATATATCAATATATATGATAGCTATAAAAACAGCAAGAAACTGTTTTCCTGCTGTCTTGACAGCTGTTTTATTAAACTGCAGCCTCATTATTATAAGTCATCTGTATTTTTATGAAAAGTATTTATAAAGACATGATCAACTGACTTGCCAAAAAACAAATTACTGCAATAACCCACAGTTTAAATAAATGGAAAGATTTAAAGCACTGCTGCTGCTGCTGCTGCTGCTGTGTCGCTTCAGTCGTGTCCAACTCTATGCAACCCCATAGGCGGCAGCCCACTAGGCTCCTCTGTCCCTGGGATTCTCCAGGCAAGAACACTGGAGTGGGTTGCCATTTCCTTCTCCAGTGCATGAAAGTGAAAAGTGAAAGCGAAATCGCTCAGTCGTGCCCTACCCCCAGCAAGCCCATGGACTGCAGCCTTCCAGGCTCCTCCGTCCATGGGACCCTCTAGGCAAATCAGAATAAAATCCTATAGGAGATGAAAATATTACATACACTCAACAGTTAGAAAAAATAAAAGACCATGAGAGGACAGAGCACTAGGCTCAGAGATAACATGTACCCAGTCTAAAACCTCTATGCTATATATGTGCTTCCTAAAGTTTCAGGTTTCTACATATGTGGGCTAAGGTAACATAGGGCCTCATTTACTCATTCATCATTCATTTACATTCAATATTTATTGAATGACAGGCGCTATTCTGGACCTTACATTCTAGAGAGAGGACATGGACAATAAATGTCAACAAATGTGTGTGCTTAGTCACTCAAGAGTCAAGTTGGACTCTTTGTGACCACATGGACTGTAGCCCACCAAGCTCCTCTGTCCATGGAATTCTCCAGGCAAGAATACTGGAGTGGGTTGCCATGCTGTCCTCCAGGGGATCTTCCCAACCCAGGGGCCGAACCCAGGTCTCATGTATTGCAGGCAGATTCTTTACTGTCTGAGCCACCAGGGAAGCCCATGTCAACAAATATACGAAGATAATTTTAACAGTGAAAAGTGAAGACAATCTAACAGAATAACATAGAAAAAAGTAACTGGAGAGTTGGGCTGTAGCTCCTTTAGGTGGGGAAGTCTGGGAGAATCTTATGGGTCAGATCATACAGGTTCTTATAGCTTATGATAAAGATTTGGGTTTAATTCTAATTTGTGATGAGAAGGCATTGAAGAATTTTGACCAGAAGAGAAATATGACCTGATTTACATTTGAAAAGGTCATCCTGAAGGTTCAGAGCAAGCCAGGAGTCTCTGAAGGAAGATGAAAAAATCCAAATTTATACTCTAAAGTCTCAAGCCACCACCGGAAGACTTCTGTTTACATAAAATGGAAACACGTGGGGTTTCTTTATGGAAATATTGGCTGTTCAACTTCCAGTACTGGATGTGGAAAACGTCCCCTTGCCAACCAGGGGAACTTCCTTTCAGCTTTATCCTCCCACCTTCCAACTCTGGGACATGGGTAGAACTAGGATTAAACGTGTGTGCTCAGTTGGTCAGTCATGTCCCACTCTTTGTGGCCTATAGCCCACCAGGTTCCATGGGATTCCAGGCAACAATACTGGAGCCAGTTGCCATTTACTTCTCCAGAGGATCTTCCTGATACAGGGATCGAAGTCATGTCTCTTGCATCTCCTGCACTGACAGGCAGATTCTTTACCATTACGCCACCTGGGAAGCCCTAAAACTAGGATAATAGGATTCCACTATTCCTACCTTAATTTATTGAAGGCTGTCTCATTTTAAAATGTCACATGCATTACATCTTTGAGCTACCAACTCAAAAAAGAACCAAAAACCAATTGGTTCTTTTCCGTAAGGACAGATAAGATTTCAATTTTAATCTATTGCAGAAAACATCCTACAGATATGCAACAGTGGCACAGTTCCAAAAGAGGTTACTGACCAAGCAAAGCAGGTGTTGCTGTCCTAGTCCTGGAAATGGTGCTCACTTGAACACTTTACTCTCTAGAAAAATGAGCACAGCACCATTTAGGGAAAGAAAAAAAGGTAAATAATAATCAGCACTACAGACTATACACCAAACACTATGCCAAGTTTTTCCTTTCAACAACCTCAGGGAAGGTAAGCAATGTCCCAAAGTCATGTAACAGTTTGGGCCTGGATGTAGGACTTCCTATAAGGACACCAGAGTCCATGATCTTTTTACTATACGACACTACCCCTTGAAACATCTACTCAGGTTTACAAGTTAATGTGAAAAGGCAATTTGTTTTATAGATTACTTTGTTACATTATAAAAATTCTTAAAAGATGTGATTTTTTAAAACAGTAAAATTCCTAAATATGCTTTAACCTTCTGACAGCTTTATACACCATGACACTAATAACATTTTAGGTGGTAATTTGACAGTCAATTTGATATGTAATACAAGAGGGGACTAGATCTGATAGATAGAGTGCCTGAAGGGGATGGAAGTTCGTAACACTGTATAGGAGGCGGTGATCAAAACCATCCCCAACAAAAGGAAATGCTAATAGACAAAATGGTTGTCTGTGGAGAAGCAAACAGCAACCCACTCCAGAATTCTTGCCTAGAGAATCCTGTGGACAGAGAAGCCTGGTGGGCTGTTGTCTATGGGGTCGTACAGAGTCGGACATGACTGAAGCGACTTAGCAGCAGCAGCAGCAGAGGAGGCCTTACAAATAGGTGAGAAAAGAAGAGAAGTGAAAGGCAAGGGAAAAAAGGAAAGATATACCCATCTGAATGCAGAGTTCCAGAGAATAGAAAGGCGATAAGAAAGTCTTTTTAAATGAACAATGCAAAGAAATAGAGGAAAACAGTAGAACAGGAAGGAGTAGAGATTTCTTGAAGAAAATCAGTGATACCAAGGAAACATTTCATGAAAATATGGGCACAATAAAGATAGAAATGGTATGGACCTAACAGAAGCAGAAGATATTAAGGAGAGGTGGCAAGAATACACAGAAGAACTATACAAAAAAGATCTTCAAAACCCAGATACGCACAATTGTGTGATCACTCTCCTAGAGCCACACATCCTGGAAAGGGAAGTCAAGTGAGCCTTAGGAAGCATCACTATGAACAAAGCTAGTGGAGGTGATGGAATTCCAGCTGAGCTATTTCAAATCCTAAAAGATGATGCTGTGAAAGGGCTGCACTCAATATGCCAGCAAATTTGGAAAACTCAGCAGTGGCCACAGGACTGGAAAAGGTCAGTTTTCATTCCAATCCCAAAGAAGGGCAATGCCAAAGAATGTTCAAACTACCACACAATTGGCATTCATCTCACATGCTAGCAAAGTAATGCTCAAAATCCTTCGAGCCAGGCTTCAACAGTATGTGAACTGTGAACTTTTAGATGTACAAGCTGGATTTAGAAAATGCAGAGGAATCAGAGGTCAAATTGCCAAAATCCAATGGATCATAGAAAAAAACTAAAGAATTCCAGAAAAACATCTACTTCTGCTTCATTGACTGCGCTAAAGCCTTTGACTGTATAGATCACAACAAACTGTGGAAAATTCTTCAAGAGATAGGAATACCAGACCACTTGACCTGCCCACTGCGAAACCTGTATGCAGGTCAAGAAGTAACAACAGAACCAGATATGGAACAACAGACTGGTTCCAAATTGGGAAAGGAGTACGTCAAGGCTGTATATTGTCACCCTGCTTATTTAACTTATATGCAGAGTACATTATGTGAAATGTTGGGCTGGGTGAAGCACAAGCTAGAATCAAGATTTCTGGGAGAAATATGAATCACCTCAGATATGCAGATGAACCCACCCTTGTGGCAGAGAGTAAGAGGAACTAAAGAGCCTTTTGATGAAGGTGAAAGAGGAGAGTGAAAAAGCTGGTATAAAACTCAACATTCAAAAAACTAAGATCATGGCATCTAGTCCCATCACTCCATGGCAAATAGATGGGGAAAAAATGGAAATAGTGACAGACTTTATTTTCTTGGGCTCCAGAATCACTGCAGATGGTGACTGCAGCCATTAAATTAAAAGATGCTTGCTTCTTGGAAGAAAGTTATGACCAACCTAGACAGCATATTAAAAAGCAGAGACACTACTTTGCTAACAAAGGTCCATAGAATCAAAGCTATGTTTCCCCTGCTGTCAAATAAGGTCCAATAATCATACACTTCTTTTGACATTTATCTCACCACACAGAATCACATGGTTACCTCTCCATTTAAATTTTTAGTGACTTCACCTCTAATGAGAGTAGATAGTTTTTATAAAAGATATCTAAAACATCTGAAACATAATCCCTGGACACATTTCCAAAATACACTAGAATGATGATTACCTCTAGAATTGACACACTTACAGAAATTCTGGCCTCTGCAAGCATTATTTCTCTTCCAATATTCAGCAGATATTTTAAATTCACCATAAAGGAAGAAATCTTTTTGGCAGGAAACATATTTTTTCAGGCTGTTTTTCAACAGGGTTTTTCAACAGTGATGATAAAATTTCACTGACTGACTCAACTACACATTCTTTTTACCCACAGGCTAATAAACTATTTGCTTGGCATATAAAATCTTCCATAATCAAGAACTACCTGGTGGTTGCCAGATCAAAACAGTAGGTGATATAACTAAAGCATAACTCTCTAGAAACCGTGGTATGAAAGAAAAGAGGTTTAGGTTCTTCTGCATATGTCTCATTTCTATTAAATAAATGAAACATGAAAAGAGATAAAAACATATAACATATTCTTAAAAATAATGTTTTAATTTTCCATTTTTCCATTTTTCAATAGAGTGAGAAATTACAAATGAGAGGCATTTGGGGATTGATTTTAGTTAGTAAGGAAACCAGACAGCTGTAACCTACAAGGCTCAAGATTATAGACTAGTGTGAAAAACAGTGAGAGTTTATCAATATTTTTCACACATCCACTGTTACGGAATCATCACTACCACCATTCCACATCGAAGCTTCTAGCCAAGACTGACCCAGTTGAGGAACCATCCACAGTGAGAATGATGAAAGCCGGGAATTCTCCCTCAGAACTCCCAGGCAGTTTTCCTACTGAAAAAGCCCTCCCCACTACTGTACATTCTGGATTCTCACAGTGATCATCTGTGACCAAAAAATATTCCATTTCACATGTAAGGAGGTAGTTCATCTCTTAATAACTGTCTCAGCAGTTGATATAAACTGCACCAATTGTGTAGATTCACCAATGCACTATCATAGGTCACTGAAATCCACACCTATCCAAATTATTCTTTAATAAAGAAATTACCTATCACAGACTGAAAATCCGTGTTCCCCCATACACCTAAATTCACATATTGGAGCCCTAACCCCAATATGGAAATAGGGCTTCTAAGGAAATGTGTGTGTGTGTGTGTTAGTCGCTCAGTTGTGTCCAATTCTTCACAATACCAAGGACCATAGCCCACGAGGCTCCACTGTCCATGGGATTTTACAGGCAAGAATACTGGAGTGCGTAGCCATTCCCTTCTCCAGGGGATCTTCCAGACCCAGGGATCAAACCCAGTCTCCTGCATTGCAGGCAGACTCTTTACCATCTGAACAACCAGGGAAGCTCTCTAAGGAAATAATTAAGGTTAAATGAGGTAATAAGGGTAGGGCCCTAGCCAATCTGATAGGATTAGTGTCCTTATAAGAAACACCAGAGAGTGAGCTCTCTCCCTCCACCTTCCTTTCCCCTCTCTGGCCCCCCAGCCCCATGCACTAAAAACAGGGTCACTGGAGCATACAGCAGAAGGTGCCTGTCCACATTCAACGGACCTAAGGTAAGAGCTCCCATCAGGCACCAACCTTGCTGGGTGGTGCCTTATAGAACTGTGAGAAAACAAATTTCTGTTGCTTAAAGCAACCAGTTTGTGGTATTTTGTTATGGATGTCTGAGAAGAGTAATACATTATCTCTATCACTAAATGCTCCCAACTTCCTCTCATTTTCAGAAAGTGTACTTGCTGAATTCCATCACATGAGAAACATTTCATTGAACAGACAGGGAAATCAGATTCATGAAAAGCGCTCTGTATGAAGTATTATTTGCAATCATTTGCAGTCAAGCTTCCTTGTAAAATTATGCTTACCTTTGGAGAGTAACGCACTCCTGGGAGCTTTCAGCCCAACAGCCACTCAGCATTGCAGCAAAATAACTAGATCTGGCACTTAAAATGGCTCTAAAGGAAGAGGGGGAGAAAACACAGACAAACATTTATGCATAATTGCAAAATATAATTTTTTATGAAAATTTTCATCTTTATCTCTTAAAACATGATAACAATTTACCTGTCATTTGTATTCACTGGTAGGTTTTAATAATAGAAATTACAAGCCTAAACTTATACCAAAGTATTTTGATGGCTTCATTAGAATATTAATTCCAGGTTTTTTTTTCATCTTTTAAATTTTTCTCTCTCTCTTTTTCTTTTTGGCTACACCATGTGGCTTGCAGAAGCTCAGTTCCCTGACCAGGGACTGAAACTGGGCCATAGCAGTGAAAGCCCAGAATCCTAACCACTAGGCCACCAGGGAAATCCCATTTAATTTTTTCTATTGAAAGCTCTTAAATTTAAATAACAATTTTCATGAGTGAGAGAATAACAGATTATTTACAAATGGATAAATAAAGACCAAATGATGTTAAGACCTTGGGGAAATATCAATAAGAGACTAGAACTCTAAAAGTCCTGAGTACCAGTTCAAAACTCAGCATAATTATGCTCATGGATACCTTTCTATTAAATTCTAAAAATTATAGGAAAAATATTTTGTTTTGAATGTCCATTCTATCTCCTCAGATAGAATGTTAATTCATCCATTATTTAACTCAACAAATACCTACTGACTTCTATTCTGTGCTAGGCACTAGTCTAAGGACTATAACAGTAAATTAGGTACAGCTAAAATGTGAATATTCTAGCAGGGGCTGGGATTGAAGAGGGGAAGGGGAGAAGAAGAATAAAAAGACACTTCTGGCAATGGCTTACTAGGTTGTCTCTGACTAACCCTCCTGCTGAATAGCTTGGAAAGATAAGGGGGAAAAAAATATATGCGCACACACACACACACACACACAATCTGAAAGCAAAAGTAAGGTTGAGAAGCTAAGAAGCTGAATCTAGATTGCTTCTGGCAATCTTTACAGACTTGGAGGCACACAAATTGGAATTTGGGATCCAGCAAAGAGGAGACACATCACTTTGATGACAAAGGTTCATACAGTCAAAGCTATGATTTTCCCAGTAGTCATGTACAGATGTGAGAGCTGGACCATAAAGAAGGCTGAGTGCTGAAGAATTGATGCTTTCAAACTGTGGTATTGGAGAAGACACTTGAGAGTCCCTTGGACTGCAAGAAGATCAAACCAGTCACTCCTAAAGGAAATCAATCCTGACTATTCATTGGAAGGACTGATGCTGAAGCTGAAGCTCTAATACCCTGGCCGCCTGATGTGAAGAGCTGACTCAAAGGCAGACTCTGATGCTAGGAAAGACTGAGAGCAGGAGAAGAAGGGGGCAACAGAGGATGAGATGATTTCATGGCACTACCAACACAATGGATATGAGTCTGAGCAAACTCTGGGAGATAGTAGAGGACAGAGGAGACTGGCATGCTGCAGTCCATGGGGACACAGAGTGTCAGACAGGACCTAGTGACTGAACAATAGCAACAAAAAAGAGGAGAGACTTTGGTGGATGTCCCAGAATTTCAGTTGGACTCTGAAGGACTACATCTTTGAAAGAAGAATGAACAGGAAATAGATAAGCCGCTTTTAGAACTGAAGTCCAGCTTTGAATGAGCTCAATCCTTGACTGGATTAAAGTGATCTACACCTAGCCTAAATACAGTGTGTATGTCAGCTGCTCAGTCGTGTCTGACTCTCTGTGACCCCAGGGACTGTAGCCCACCAGGTTCCTCTGTCCATGGAATTTTCCAGGCAAGAATATTAGAGCAGGTTGCCATTTCCTACTCCAGGGGATCTTCTGATCCAAGGATTGAATCCGTGTCTCTTATGTCTCCTGCATTTGCAGGTGGATTCTGTACTGCTAGCCACCAGGGAAGCTCACAATGTAAGTATTACTCAGCAATAAAAACTGAATGAAATATGATATACATAATATCCAAGGATGAGGTTCAAAAACATTTTCCTGAGCAAAAGAAGTTCAATAATATGTCTGAGATCATTTATATGAAATTCTAGGACAGGTAAAATAAACTATAATTTAGAAAACACAACAATCAGAAAACAAAAGAAGTCCAATTAAAAATGGGCAAATGATATGAGGAGAAAACTCACCAAAGAAATACAGATGGAAAATAAGCATATGAAACTCAGTTTTTGCCTGAGGATAGAGAGAGGGAGGGCTTCCCTGCTGGCTGAGTGGAAAAGAATCCGCCTGCCAATGCAGGAGACATGGGTTCAATCCCTGGGTCAGGAAGATCCCCTGGAGAAGGAAATGGCAGCCCACTCCAGTATTCTTGCCTGGAGAATCTCATGGACAGAGGAGCCTAGTGGGCAATGAGGTCCCAAAAGAGTCAGACACAACTTAGCAACTACATAACAACAACAGAGAGAAGGACAGTACTAATGGCAAATGGACACAGCAGAGTTTTTTAGGTAATAAAAATTCTCTGTATCTTGATTGTGGTGGGAGTTACACAGGTTTAAGTATTTGTCAAAACTCATCAAATTAGACTCTCAGTTGTGTGCATTTGATTGTATATGAATTCTTTTTCGAGTTCATTTTTTTTAATAGAGGATAATTTACAATATTGTGATGTTGTTTAGTTGCTCAGTTGTGTCTGATTCTTTGCAATCCCATGGACTGCAGCATGCCAGTCCTCTCTGTCCCTCACCATCTCCCAAAGTTTGCCCAAGTTTGTGTCCATTGCATCGGTGATGCCATCCAGCCATCTCATCCTTTGACGTTCTCTCCTCCTTCTGCCCTCAATCCTTCCCAGCAATAGGACTTTTCCAACGAGTCAGCTATTCGCATCAGATGACCAAAAAACTGGAATTTCAGCTTCAGCATCAGTCCTCCCAAGGAGTATTCAGGGTTGATCTCTCTTAAGATTGACTGGTTTGATTTCCTTGCTGTCTAAGGGACTTTCAGGAGTCTTCTCCAGCACCACGGTTTTTGAAGGCATCAGATCTTCAGTGCTCCAGCTTCTTTACAGTCCAGCTCTCACAACCATCCATGACCACTGGGAAGACCACAGACTTGACTATACGGACTTTTGTTGGCAGAGTAATGTCTCTGCTGTCTTTTGATTTCATGGTTGCAGTCACCATCCACAGTAATTTTAGAGCCCAAGAAGAGGAAATCTGTTACTATTTTTACCTTCTCCCTCTCTATTTGCCATGAAGTAATGAGACCGGATGCCACGATCTTAGTTTTTTTTTAATATTTAGTTTTAAGCCAGCTCTTTCACTCTCCTCCTTCACCCTCATCAAGAGGCTCTTTAGTTCTTCTTCGCTTTCTGCCATTAGAGTGGTATCATCCACATATCTGAGGTTGTTGATGTTTCTCCTACCCATCTTGATTCCAGCTTGTAATTCATCCAGCCCAGCATTTCTCATGATGTGCTCATCATACAGATTAAACAGGGTGAGAGTAGACAGCCCTGTTGTACTACTTTCTCAATCTTGAACCAATTAGTTGTTCCATACAGAATTCAATATTGTGATGGTTTTTGCCATATATCAACATGAATCGATACATATGTCCCCTCCCTCTTCAGCCTCCCTCCCACCTCCCTCCCCTTCCCAGTCCTCTAGGTTGTCACAGAGTATAAAGATTTAAGGCAGGAGGAGGAGAAGGCAATGGCACCCCACTCCACTACTCTTGCCTGGAAAATCCCATGGACAGAGGAGCCTGGTGGGCTGCAGTCCATGGGGTTGCTAAGAATTGGGCACGACGGAGCAATTTCACTTTCACTTTTTACTTTCATGCATTGGAGAAGGAAATGGCAACCCACTCCAGTATTCTTGCCTGGAGAATCCCAGGGACAGAGGAGCCTAGTGGGCTGCCATCTATGGGGTCGCAAAGAGTCGGACACGACTGAAGCAACTTAGCAGCAGCAGCAGCAGAAGGGGGCAACAGAGGATGAGATGGAGACATCAACATTCTTTTCAGTAATTAACAGGACAAGTACACAAAAAAATCAGTTAAATGGAAGACTTGAACTAATTGCTGCATGCTAGCCATTTCCATTTAAGTAAGACTAAGAGCGACTGAGGCTTAAACAATTACACTGTTCTTAAGATAGAAACTTATGAAAACATTCCTATTTAATTGGATTCAAGCCTCAGTTTAAAAAAAAAATATGTTGTAGATACATGTGTTAAAATTTTAGCAGATTTTTTATTTTCCAACACACCAAAAACTATTTTCTCCTTTTGACTAAATGTAATCTCAACTGACAAGGCTGCTTCTGGCTCTATAGAGGTGCCCTAATTTCCCCCTTACTCTCGCTTTATAGTACATTGCTATTCAATACTTCTTGATGTTAGCTCAACCAGATTCATTACTCCAGGCATAATAATGGCCTGGATTACTCAGAGAAACTCTAAATATAGAATTTTTCACTAGGACTATTTTTTAAGTACTCTTGCTCCAAGGGAAAAAAAAAAAAATATATATATATATATATATTTTTTTTTTTTTTTTCTGTCAGTTCCACATAACTGAATAAGGGTTAAACCCACATCAGCGAATCCAAACTTTTTGGAGCTGTCACCCATGACACTCTGGAAATATTTTAAAGAATGTAAACTTTAAAAATGGTAAGTCAGCGTTCTCTTGAGACATTCATCTTAACATACACTGACTACAGCTTTCATAGGATTACCTAAGTTTTAAAAGTGAGTTGTAAAAATAGAGTGGATGCCTTGTTATCTAGTACAATGAAGACTGATAGTTGTCTGGTTAATCAAAAAATTAGAAGCGAATTTTTTAAATGATTTGTCTATATCATATTCATTTTATTCTAACTTAGAAAATAAGTATGCATTTATTCACAAATCTTTGACCATAAAGCCAATCTATTTTTTTTAATGTGAATTCGCTGATTTATGCCTCTTATGTCTTGCAAAAACTACACTTATACACCTTGTCTATGATTTCAAATTCAAACTTCTCTAAAATGAAAAAAGAAATTTAAAACTTTTTGAAGCAATCTGAAGTATAGAATCATTTAAGATTTTCATAATTTCCCCTCAAGTTTTTGTATTGTTTCATCTAAACTGAATTCAATAACAATTTTTAAAATGCCTCTCCCTTATTAAGCTTTCTAAAACATTCACTCTAGTTTTCACTGGAACAACAATTCTTTTATATTTCATGTATCATTGATTTATATGATATATCATGAAGTCGTGCTATCAAAATAAGAAATTCAAATGGCATCAAACAGGTTTGGGAATAAACTCAAGTGACTCAAGAGACACAAACTCAATGATAGGAATGGAAATGTTACAGATATACTAGAGAATGGCATCCTAGTCTTGAGAGTTCTGCCTACCATGTCAGCATGTTCTGCAGAGACCATGTGAAAAGCAGGTTTAGTCATGTTCCGTTAAGGCGCTTCTACTCTAGGTGACTTCTTTCCTTTTAGGCATCCACTCTCTCTGGCTTTGGTTCCCCACTGCAGCCTCTCTCAAAGGCCCATGGTACTCTAGAATCTCACCTCTTTTCTCTCTATTGCTCCCACATCTAACTTATTATTTTAAACCTTTTAAGAGATAGGGTTCACCATTTATCATTAATAAAGTAATTAATACTGAGAGATTCATAACCCACTTTATAGCATGATAAGTTGGAATTTTATTATAATTATTTCATTAATGCTCCCTGGCAATCCTAGTAAGGGAGGGAACAGCAAAAATTTTCTGCAAAGGGCCAGATAGTAAATAAAAATATAAGTATATTAGGTTTTTCAGGTCCCTGTTGCATATTATTCTTTAGGTTGGGCCACAGTTTGCCAACCTCCACTGTAAGATAAGGTAGAACAGACAACAAAATGCCTGCCTCTCAGATAGCTAATACATACTTTTAGCAACTAATGTTCACTGAATGCTTCAATGTGCCACAGTACCATGCTAAGTACTTTATGTACATTACCTGATTCAATCCTCACAGCCATCCTATGCTATAATTACTATCATTATTTCTTTTACAGATAAAGAATTTGAGACTTGGAGAGATTAAGTAACTTCTCAACAATTAATAAATGGTGCAACCAGAATCAAAACTCAGATTAACTTCTGAACTACTAAAGTGTATACTTCTGAAAAAAGTTTTCAGCTGATGTACTCAAGAATATGGCCTTCCTTGTGGCTCAGTGGTAAAGAATCCACCTGCCAATGCAGGAGATTCATGTTTGATCCCTGGGTCGGGAAGATCCCTTGGGGAAGGAAATGGCAACCCACTCCAGTATTCTTGCCTGGGAAATTCCAAGGACAGAGGACCCTGGCTGGCTACAGTCCATGGGGTTGCAAAGGAGTCAGACACAACTTCGTGACTAAACAGCAACTCAGGATTATATAGCTAATTAGTCAGACTAGGCTTCCAAGTGGTGCTAGTAGTAAAGAACCACCTGCCAATGCAGAAAACATAAAGAGATGAGGGTTCAATCCCTGCGTTGAGAAGATCCCCTGGAAGAGGCAATGGCAACCCACTCCAATATTCTTGCCTGGAGAATCCGTTGGACAGAGGAGCCCAATGGGTTACAGCCCACAGGGTCGCAAAGAGTCGGACAGGATTGAAGCAACTTAGCATGCACACACAGGTCTATAATAGTTAATACTGCATAGACTAAGGATCCTAAAAGATGATGCTGTTAAATTGTTGCACTCAATATGTCAGCAAATCAGGAAAACTCAGCAGTGGCCACAGGACTGGAAAAGGGCAGTTTTCATTCCAATCCCAAAGAAGGGCAATGACAAAGAATGTTCAAACTACCACATGATTGCACCCATCTCATACACCAGCAAAGTAATGCTCAAAATTCTCCAAGCCAGGTTTCAACAGTATGTGAATTGTGAATTTCCAGATGTTCAAGATGGATTTAGAAAAGGCAGAGGACCCAGAGATCAAATTGCCAACATCCACTGGATCATTGAAAAAACAAAAGAGTTCCAGAAAAACATCTACTTCTGCTTTATTGATTACGCCAAAGCCTTTGGCTGTGTGGATCACAACAAACTGTGGAAAATTCCGAAAGAGATGGAAATACCAGACCAGACCACCTGACCTGCCTTCTGAGAAATCGGTATGCAGGTCAAGAAGCAACAGTTAGAACTGGACATGGAACAACAGACTGGTTCCAAATTCGGAAAAGAGTATGTCAAGGCTGTATATTGTCACGCAGCTTATTTAACTTAAATGCACAGTACATCACGTGAAATGCCAGGCTGGATGAAACACAAGCTAGAATCAAGATTGCCGGGAGAAATATCAATAACCTCAGATATGCAGATGACACCACCCTTATGGCAGAAAGTGAAGAGGAACTAAAAAGCCTCTTGATGAAAGTGAAAGAGGAGAGTGAAAAAGCTGGCTTAAAACTCAGCATTCAAAAACCTAAGATCACGGCATCCGGTCCCATCACTTCATGGTGAATAGATGGAGAAACAATGGAAACAGTGACAGACTTTATTTTCTTGGGCTCCAAAATCACTGCAGATAGTGACAGCAGCCATAAATTTAAAGACACTTGCTCCTTGGAAGAAAAGCTATGACCAACCTTATTAAAAAGCAGAGACATTACTTTGCCAACAAAGGTCCATCTAGTCAAAGCTATGGTTTTTCCAGTGGTCATGTATGGATGTGAGAGTTGGACTGTGAAGAAAATTGAGCGCCAAAGAATTGATGCTTTTGAACTGTGGTGTTGGAGAAGACTCTTGAGAGTCCCTTGGACTGCAAGGAGATCAGACCAATCAATCCTAAAGGAAATCAGTCTTGAATATTCTTTGGAAGGACTGATGTTGAAGCTGAAACTCCAATACTTTAGCCACCTGATGTGAAGAACTGACTCACTGGAAAAGACCCTGATGCTGGGAAAGATTGAAGGCAGGAGGAGGAGATGACAGCGATTGAGATGGTTGGATGGCATCACCGACTCAATGGACATGAGCTTGAGCAAACTCTGGGAGTTATGATGGACAGAGAAGCCTGGCATGCTACAGTCCATGGGGTTGCAAAAAGTTGGACACGACTGAGTGACTCTAGTGTCTTGAACTGACTGAAGGACACTCATCTCCTAACTCAGTGCTGACTTATTAAATTGTAGTTTCAGACAATCTTCATTAAAAAAATAAAAATAATAATTTTATTTATTTTTGGCTGTCCTTAGGTCTTAGTTGCTGCACAGGCTTTTCTCTAGCTGTGGTGAGCAGGCTACTTTCCAGCTGCAGTGTGCTGGCTTCTCATTGTGGTGGCTTCTCTTGTGGAGCACGGGCTCTCAGACACAGGGACTTCAGTAGTTGTGGCACATGGGCTCAGTAGTTGCAGCTCCAGGCTCCAGAGCACAAGCTCAACAATTGTGGTGTATGGGCTCAGCTGCTCCATGGCATGTGGGATCTTTCTGGACCAAGGATCAAACCCGTGTCCCCTG
Organism: Bos taurus; assembly: GCF_002263795.3. NCBI lineage: Eukaryota > Metazoa > Chordata > Mammalia > Artiodactyla > Bovidae > Bos > Bos taurus. The sequence goes on from NC_037330.1 coordinate 51,282,783, forward strand.
CATTGGCAGGTGGACCCTTCAACACTGACCCACCAGAGAAGCCTTAGAGAATCTACATTTTAAAGGGAGATTTGATAGCATCTTAACCCCATGAATGAAAGTCTGATGGTATAATATCAGGCACTGAAGAAAAAAATAAAAAAGGTATTTGGAAGGGATATAGGATCTTAAGTGTTAGAAAGTTAAAATTAGGAAATCACTGCCCTGCTTTTTCAATAAAGTAATATGAGAGAATCTTAATTATGGAATAATGAAGTACAACAAATAAATGAGTTTTAAAATATAGATTAAATTTCATTAAGAAAATAATAGGATAATAATTGACACGATAAAATGAGAGATCAGGTGGATAATTTGAGGTAGGCTAAACCCTAAAGGAAATCAGTCCTGGGTGTTCATTGGAAGGACTGATGCTGAAGCTGAAACTCCAATACTTTGGCCACCTCATGCGAAGAGGAAAAGACCCTGATGTTGGGAGGGATTGGGGGCAGGAGGAGAAGGGGACGACAGAGGATGAGATGGCTGGATGGCATCACCAACTCGATGGACATGAGTTTGGGTAAACTCCAGGAGTTGGTGGTGGACAGGGAGGCCTGGCGTGCTGCGATTCATGGGGTCGCAAAGAGTTGGACACCACTGAGCTACTGAACTGAACTGAACTGAACTGAAAGATGACAGGAGGAAATACAAGTAGAGAGAAATGCCAAGTATACAGATGGTATTCATCTGGTGATTGACAGCAATTCAGGCAGAAAAGTGATGTCACAGAAATCCACAACAGGAGTAATGTGTTGTAGTACTCCAGGAAGCAACACTCAGAAAAGCAGTAACTAACAAATGGGATCCATGAACTCTAATGAGTCCTTTTACTATAATCTCTCTGCCTGCAAATAAACAGAGCTCTCTTTTTCTCCTTTGAGCAGGAGAAAAAAGCTCTCTTATCTCCTTTGGAGATAAGCAAGAACTAAGATGTGGGAAGAGTGGAGAAGTAACACTGTGATGAGGGTAAGGCCTGTGTAGAGACAGAACAGTGTAGGAAGTCTACTGCTATCCCTTTGCTCCTTGGGTTGGGGAGAAATGCAAGTGATTCAAATCACCTTTCTCTGCATGTCCCACATAAATAAAGGACACTCAAGCTGTTGCTACTATCTATACAAAAGCTCATATCAAAGGCCTATTACCTGGATGATGACAGCAAACACTTACATGGTACTTACTACGTGCCAGGCATTGTTCAAAGTACTTTAAATGCTTTTAGTAATTTAATCACCATAATGACCCTATATATTGTTGTTTAGTTGCTAAGTCATGTCCAACTCTTTTGTGACCCCATGGACTATAGCCCACCAGGGTCCTCTGTTCATGGGATGTCCCAAGCAAGAATACTGGAGTGGGTTGCCATTTCCTTCTCTTGGGGATCTTTCTGATCCAGGGATTGAACCTGAGTCTCCTGCACTGGCAGGCAGATTCTTTACCACTGAGCCATCAGGGAAACCCAGTAATAACTCTCTAAGATGGGTACTATTATAATCTCCATCTTTGCTGAGGATGCTAAAACACAGAATGATTAAATAACTTCCCCAAATTCATACAGCTAAAGATGGTGAGGCTGGAATTCAAACCCAGGCAGACAGGTTCCAACACAGAACACACACTCGTAATTACCCAGTTATAAATGACTTCTTTAGCTTAGTTGTGCCACCACAAGCAAGTGACTGGCATCAGATCATCTTGCAGCAAATAAAGGACTCCAGGTATTGGGCTGTGGATCAAGCAAAAGTCTGAAATGTTGTGAGAATTACTAAAATGGTGACACAGAGTCATGAAGTGAGCCAATGCTGTTGGAAAAATAGTGCTGACAGCCTTGCTCAATGCAGAGCTGCCACATATCTTCAAGTCATAAAAAACACAATTATCTGCAAAGTGCAATAAAGGAAAACGAAGTATGCCTGTGTTTTCTGAACTACTGATATAATAATCTTTGAACTGAATAATAAAATTTTAGGTACAAACAGAAAAACGTTCAAGTTTGGAATAGGAAGGTAATCTTAGGATTTAGAATCTGTCACTTTAACTCATATAAGGGTGCCAACCAAGTAAGAGAACTTAAGCCAGATCTTCTTGAAACATATCCTCAGGAAATTGCCTTTCTAGTTAATATAAATTTCTTTTTTATCACTAGGTGAACAAAATAAGCCAGAAATGTAGCAAGAGCTGTCCTAATATTCTAGATGCAGCTATTAAAACAGTCCACTGTCAGGCAGTACACAGGGAGAAGCCAAATATAGACAGTGTTGGAAAACATAATGCAAATGGTCACAGAGTCCTGCTTTCCCAGTATGACAACAATAGTCCTAGGGTTCCATAAGTTTCAAGAAAAATCTGGCATAAAACAAACTCAAAGCAAATTAATTTTAAAAGTAAAATTGTGTTGTCGCTCTACACTAACCAAGAAGAAAGAAAGGCATGCACACATACAATTTGGGAATATGTATATTTATATTCCCACATATGGAGAATACAGATCCATAATATGGAAAATATATAAATAAATCTCTATCACACTCTGTATTTTACTATATATAATGGGGATTTCATAAAAAATAGGAAAATGTGTATATATATTTTAAAAATATGTGTTCTCAGAAAGAAGAATTCAAACTTTGGATGGCAGTCTGATGGAAACTGGCAGTCTTAAGAGTTTAGCAATGTACTTCAGTCAATTAAGTGGCAAAACCAGTATGAGAGTACAAACATTGCTACTGTTTGGCTTGGATTTCTGTAATCTAAACCCACTGCTAACTTCATTAAGGGCTGTGCACCCTTGAACCTACAAGACTGCTTCTAGCCTCTGCAAAAATAGTCTGTTTCTTCCTCTTCCGCAGTACCAGAATAACTTAACATTCTATTTGAAACACAAAGAGGCAGGGAGGATAACTCTGGGTTCCTCAGCTTTCCAATTCTAGTCTGTTGTGAGGCCCAGCTGTACCTCTTTCCCTTGAGTTCCAAGAAAAAAAAATCTCTATTTCTTATTAACGTCTCTTCTTTCTTTAAGCAGATTTTAGTTACTTACAAAAAAAGAGCCTGACCTAAACAGGCAGCAGGCTTTAATTTAAACTCTAAAAGCCTGGAATGCCTAAGCAACCCAATTCTACAGAATAATGGTTTTTAAAAAGTACACTGAAAAATTAAACCTCCTAATCAATGCTATTCATGAGAATCATCTATTTAGAATTAAAGACTTTGAGCCAAAATGCATTCAGAGAAAATGTCATTCATGTAGCAATAATCATTTTCAATACCATAATGACTATGAAATTAAAAACTGCATTTAATGACATTTTCAGTGGCTTTCAAATCCATTTTAGGCAACAGTATATTTTCTTCTAATGAAATCTTAGGTTCATGCCCAATGCACAGCACAGATCTGCTCTAGCTGAGCATGTGCACATGTCTCAGTGGGTCATCTGTGCATGTGTGAAACTGCAGATAGAAAATCCTGTCTATGGTCCAAACTCTTCCCGTCAGAGACCTCCTGAGGCATCTCCATGGAACCTCTGCAGCCTATGTGAATCAGATCTTGAAAACCACTGTGCTAGAAAAAGACAGCCACCCTGACACTTTACTGTCACAACCAGAATACCAAATTAATCACATGCCTATTTACCTGTGAGCTTTAAAACTTTTTCCGTCAACATAAATATCAATATCTGGGCAACAGTGTTTCACATAAAGCTTCAGTAAATCTTCTCCTAATTCAGATGCAGGTTCCAAGTCATAAATATCTTTAAAAGAGAAAAACAAGACAAAAAATAGTTTCTTTAATAGTATATATATTTCAAAATTTTGTATTCTTGTTGTTGCTCAGTCACTCAGTTGTGTCCAACTCTTTGCAACCCCGTGGACTGCAGCACGCCAGGCTGTCCTTCACTATCTCCCAGAGTTAGCTCAAACTCATGTCCATTGTATTCTAAAACTAGCAAAATGTTTTTCCACATGGTTATCTTGATTAGTTACTGAAAGAAAGTAACAGTGAGTGAAATCTTTAAGTGGTAAATTCAAAGTTAAATGAAACTTTAAAATCATCAATTCTTTCTGCTCTGAAATATATATTTCTACTTATACTTAAATGTAGATATACCTTTAAATATAGATACACATTTAAATATAGTAATACTATTATAAATTATACACCAAAATTGAAGCCACTTCACAAACATCTGACTTAAAAAGTTAAAAAATTTCCCAAGTTTGATATTCTTTTTCATCACTTAGTTTCTTCCTGTTTCTGTTCACGGATTTATGGCTAGGACGATCTGTGAACCAACAGAAATTCAACTAAAATCAATGGGACTTATAGAGCACTTATTATGAGTCTAGTACCATATACAGTATAGAGAGTTATAGAAAATATTTTAAGAACTACCTCTACTTCAAAAGATTCATAATTTAGGCTTTGGGAAGTGAAATATAAAACATGTATATATATTTAAAAAGAAAAATACTACATTGTATATTATAGCTCTATCAGTCTGGAAATTTTTGTTAGTATAACTGTTGAGGATGGGTCCCTGGGAACAGATTCCCAGTAACCAATTTACAAATGTATATATTTAGAAACCAGAATGCTAATGAGGTGACTCTGGGTTAAGGCCCCTAAAGAGCTTCAGGATGGGGGCTGGTCACCAGAAAGGACAAATATGTCATCAGGGAGGGGGAAGTTTCAGGCCCTTCCACATACCTCTAGGGAGGGAAAGGGAGCTATAGACTGAATTATAAAAATTCTTGAACAATAAGATTCAGGGAACTACTGGGTTGGTGAACACACCAACTTTTGAAAAGATAGCACACCTTGAGAGGGCATGGATATTTGTTCTGTATACCTTCCCTTCTCTACCCAACCCGCATACCTAGCCCTGTATCTTTTTCATTTGGCTGTTCCTAAATTATATCTTTTATAACAAATAGGTAAATATAAGTGAAATGTGTTCCTGAGTTCTGTGAGTCATTCTAGAAAATTATTGAACTTTGTAGGAGGGTGGTCATGGGAACTCTGAAATTTGTAGTCGCTGGGCACAAGAGTGGGTAGTAATGGGGATATGTCACCCCAAAACATGCCACTCTGGCATGAGGATTATTTTGAGCTAAAGGTACTTGAGAGGGAGCAGATGCAGGGAAAGCTATTTACATCCCCCAACTGCCTAAAAATAAAAGTAAAAAATTTCCCTTTTGTAAAGGAAATTTCCATGTGCAAAGCTATCTCCTTCTTAGGAAGAAACTATTCTCTTCACTTGACTATTATCTGTATAACAAGACAACCCTTATTTACTATACATTTTCTCCTCTCACCTTCCCATAACTTGCCTCCACCATCTAGTAGCCCAGAATGCCTTTCTTTCACTTAGCCTAAGATAATATTTTGTTGTTTAGTCGATAAATTGCATCCAATTCTTTCTGTAACCCTGTGGACTGTAGCCCACCAAGTTCCTTTGTCCATGGGATTTCCAGGATAAGAATACTGGAGTGGGTTGCAATTTCCTTCTCCAGGGGATCTTCCTGACTCAGGGATTGAACCCACGTCTCCTGCATTGCAGGTGGATTCATGCAGTAGGATTCTTTACTGCTGAGCCACCAGGGAAAGTCAAGATGATAAATAACCCTCGATTATCTAGCCATCTTCTTGAATCTCCTTTTTTTGGTGAAACTCTTGGTGCAAAAATAAGTGATGAAAACCATTCTCCCCCCTCCTGTTAATCTGTCTTATTTCAATTTAATTCTTAGGCCAGTCACAGAACCTAAGAGGGTAGAAAGAACTCTTTCCTCCCCAACAGTAGCCTAGGCACCTGACTTGCATTTAACATCTGAAGTGGGGAGAATATTGCAGCACTAAGCCCTTAACCTGTGGCATTTATCTGTTGCTAACTCTGGATAGTTACCATTAGAATTGAACTGTTGGATGCCCAGCTGGTGTTAGGAGAATTGGTTATGTGTGGGGAAAAAAAAAAACAACCCACACACATTTGGAGTCAGAAGTGGTACCCAGAAAAGAAAACAACAACAACACACAATTACAGAAACCCAAAACTGTTCCTCAACCTGAAGTCATCATTCCATTCTACCTTAAACTTGCTCTGTTCATACTCTTTAAGCCTGCAAAATAGTACCACTTAAATGCCTTATGAATAAGGCCACCACATCTCTTGGTTTGCCTGGGGGCATTCCAGTTAATGCCTGTTCCCCTAGAATAACATTCAACAGCAATGATAATTTTTCATTTTTTACTCTTTCAAAAGAATCCTTGTTTGGACCACAAAATTTAAGTCATCCTTTATATAATAAGGCTCTTCATTGTCTGTCTTCTGCTTATATATCCAGGTTCATCCCTTACTGTGACTATTCTTATCCCCTCCTTTACTCTAGACCCACAACAAACCATGCATGGTGTTCCAAATTTGCTATGTGCCTGGTTCTTTGCCTCCAGGACTGTCGTTTCCTTTGCCTGGACTACTTCTTCCCTAAACTCTCTATGTCTGGTCAACATCTGCTTTTTCTTCAGGATTCAGTTCAGATATTATTCCTTCCACACAGCTTTCTCTGAAGGCCTGTTATTCCTTCCATGTAGTTTTTTCTGAAGGCCTACGTCTAGGTTAATGTGCCCTATTTGAGTCCTTAACACACTTGGTACATAACCAACCTGATTATACCTTCTCTAAACTGCAAAACAGTAACACTATCTGTTTTCTTCAATCTTGTATCAAATCTTTTGTTCAATCTTTGTATCAAATCTTCAAAAGTTGGTATTTGAATAATGTGCTGATTAGAATGGCATTCCAGGAACAAATACCAAGTATAAAAGCACAGAAGTAACAAAATACAGTTCTTTCAGATGAAATGCCAAGTCAGTAAGAGCAGAGCTCAGGGGGTGTGAGGGGTTGTGAAGATAGGAGGCAGCAGAGTACTAGGCGGCAGTCAGTTCCCCAAATCCCCTTATACCATGGGAAAGAAGCTGGGATTTATATTAAGGCTGTGGGAGACTACTAAAGAATTTTAATAAGGCAAGTGCCATGGTCAGGCTTGCAATGAACAAATTTTGTTCTATACAATAGAAATGGAAGGTGGCACAAGAAGTCAGGTGACCAGTTGAGGTTCAAATTCTCAAAGAAAATAGCAACTTACTGAAATAAAGAAATGGCAGGAGGATAAAGGAGAGAAGTATTTAAGAATATTTAGGAGGCAAATCAACAGACATGCTCATGAATTGAATGAAGGATAAAAGAGTAACTGAGAAGAAAGATAGTTAATATAGGGAATTCCCTGGCAGTCCAGTGGCTAGGACTCCATGATTCCACTGCAGGGGGCACGATAAACCTTATGCCAAAGACACATAATCGTGGGGGCAGAATCTACCCCCTTTTAATACTTACAGTGCAATAATAGGAAGGAATTATTAAAGTTCCAATGCCATTATCAGTCTTGTTTACTAACTTCTAGTCCTATAAGCCGAAGCATCAATAAATGAATATAACTGGAAGGTATATGATGTCCTGGAGAAGGGAATGGCAAACCACTTCAGCATTCTTGCCTTGAGAGCACCATGAACAGCATGACAAGGCAAAAAGATATGACCATAAAGCCTGCAACATTAACATATATTTTATATACATTTTTCTAACACAAAATTTGGGTTGGTAGAAGTGTGGGAAACAATATAACACATGAATTTGATCCCTGGGCTGGGAACAAAGATCCCGAATGTCACATGGTGAGGTCTAAAATAAAGAAATAAAAGAGTGTATAAAAAAAAGGAAGAAAGAAAGATAGTAATATAATTAATATAATTCACATTATGCAGTATTTAAAAGAAGAGCAGGCTGGGAAAGGCAGGTGATTAGATCAGTCTGACACAGGTTAAATTTTGAGATATTTATATTTAGAGGTATATTTAGACAGATATGTCTGGTCAGTGGTTGGATATGAACCTCAAAAAAAAAAATTAAAGAGGAAGTGCTGGTGAAGGAGACTGAGCAGTGACTGAGAGGGAAAATCCAGACAGCACAGAGTCAAGAAGACAGAGGAAGTTTCAAGGAGGGTGGCACGGACAGTATGGAGGATGGCAAAGGACTTTATAAGATGTGGCAAACAAGTGTCTATTAAACTGATCAACATGGGGTGGGGTGGGGTGGGATTTCCATGGAGTGATGGAGGAGAAAATAGATAAAGGCAAGGGGTTGAGGGGTAAATGAACTCTTTCCATCTACACTAAAAATCTGTTTGGCCACTTTAATCGGCTATTGTGGGCTCATGGCAGAGTTCTAGGCTAGAGGCAAGAAAAATGGGTATCGAATATCAGCTCGGTCAACTGCCCCATCTGTGTGGCCTTAGAAAGTCCCTTATACTCTCTGAGCCTTACTGTCCTCATCTATAAAATCAGTCTGTAACCACTTTCTTTGTAGGGCTGAGACTAAATGAGATAGTTTAAAAAATGAACAGATCTATCTCAAGCCTAAAAGAGGCATGCATGCATGCATTCATTTACCATAATACAATATGGTGAACATATACAAAAGAAACCTAACTGAGCTTAAATCAGTTTGTTTTTATTGTTGCTGCACTAAACATCAGTAATAAAAATCTTTTAGTTAACAGATACTATCATGTACAGTCAATTCAACTGTAACACATGTTTTGAAAACATGAGTTTGATCCAACACAACTGACATATTAGGGAACAATTTTTGCATAACGGGAATTTTTCCTTTCCTTAGGTGCAAGGTAATCCATAAGAAATACTAAGTCAATGCAAGGAACTGTATCCAGTTGGACTGAGCCATGAAAGAATATACATAAAACATAAATACCTAAGACACCTACCAGAAACCTCAGTTCACCCATGCCTACTCATTTCTGGTGTTACAAATTTCCATCTGATTTCAGATAACAGCTACTGGGAGACCATTTTCTATGAATATTTTTGTTTTTGTATGGTCTGTCCTTTCTGAGCAGAGCACTGGCAAATTTGGATCAAGGGTGATTAAACAACAAATACATCTTGGAAGTTAGAGATAATGAGATGCTCCAGAAAGATTCAGAGACTATCCTCTCCTCAAAATCATTTCCTTACATTCCTACCTTCCCCTCACCAGACAAGATTTATCTACCTTCCAAAGTAAAGATCTCTCCCTCTGTGGAGGAGGATGAGCAGGTCTGCCAGCAGCCTATAAAAGTCTCATAAAGTTGGGGTTCCCCTCCTATGGTGCAACTCCATTGCATGTGAACAGCAGGTAACATTAAGCCCTCATGGGAACTGAGGGTTGAGAAGTGGTTCTGAGATGCTCTATAAGTAATAAACAGTTATGTTCTCTTATCCAAGGCTCTTGAGTCTCCTGTTGGAATATCTACTGTATCTATATCTACATCCTTAACATACTCCTTCCACCAATTCACAGCAATTCACAAGCTGCAACCCTTTTGACACCCACTTCTACAAACAAACTAGACCTCTTTTTCAAGGTCAAATGCCATATTTATTGTAGTATTTATATATTGCTGAATCATTTAACATGGATAAAACTATGCTCCTAGTTTTTTAAGGTTCCGATCTTTTAAAAATGTGTCACGACAAAATGTATTGGTGATTTTTGTGTTGCATGGAGTTTTTTAAGGAACGCATACATTGTGTTAGAACTGATTCTACAGTGTGCTAAAGCTTTTGCTTGTGTAGATTAGAATAAGAGTGAAAATATATAGAAGCTTAAAAGGAAAATTGTGAATTATGTCTGTATTTATTAATAATAACTCCATCTCTAATTACTTGGGAAAACTGGGAGTAGGCCATATTATTATTTCCATTCACTCATAAATTATATACTTTCATTTATACTGACTTTCATCTACTTATAAAAAAATGTTCAACAGAGCTGATTTTTGAAGTATGTTTTTCTCTAAGTGTTTAGAATATAATTACTTTCATGGCTATAAAAGTTTATAAAAATCCACAAAAAATACCTCACCAGTGGAAATTACATTTTCCTCTTTGCTGTTGATATCTTTTGGAATTTCATGTTTCAGAAGAGAATGATCAGATGATCTTTTACTTAAGAACTCTACAGATAACCTTCTATCATGGTCAGTACAATTTCCAACACTGAAGTCACATTTCTTTTGTGGTACTCCACTTTCCACTATCTTTTTCCTAAGAATTTCTTCTTCGTAGCTTTTTATATTTCTGTTTGATGAGTATACAATCCTAAAAGACAAAATGCAAAATATTAATAAAAATAATGTTGGTTATTCTTAAAACCTCATTTCCCAATGTGTGGCTTTCATAGATAACAGCCACATAGTTGGAAAATCTTCTTAATCTACACTAAAGAAAGGTCCATCTAAAATAGCAGGAAGTTTGAAAAGTAGTGTATAAAGAAACAATGTTAAAAAGGAATGTGTAATTGCCAAAAAATTATATAACCTACATGAAATGGACAATTCCTAGGAAGGACACACACTACGAAACTTGATTTAAGAAGAAAGAGTATCTGAATAGACAAATAACAAGTAAAGAGATTGAATTAGTATTCAAAAACTTCTCACAAAGAAGGACACAGGACCAGGTGGCCTCCCTGGTGAACATTACCAAATGAAAGAAAATTAATTAATGGCAATCCTTTACAAACTTTTCCAAAAATATAAGACCTAACACTTAACTCATTATGTGAAGCCAGTATTATGTTGGATCAAAACGAGACAAAGACATCACAAGAAAACTACAGACCAATATCTCTTATTAATGTAGAGAAAAAAATCTTCAACAAAATAATAGCAAAGTGAATCCAACAACATATAAAAAGAATTATGCATCATGATCAACTGGGTTTTATTTTAGGAATTCAAGGGTAATTAAACACATGAAAATCAAAGTTATATACCATATGCTCTAGTGTGAACGTTTATGTCCCCTAAAATCATATATTGACAAAATCCAACACCCTGTCATAAAACATTCAACAAACTAGGAATGGAGGGAAACATTCTCAACCTGATAAAGCATACCTATGAAAAACCCACAGCTAACATCAGACTTAACGGTAAACAATTGAATACTTTCTTCCTAAGATCAGCAAGGATGTCTGTCTGCTCTTACCACTTCTGTTCAACATTTAAATAGATTCCAGCCAGAGCAATTAAGCAAGAAAAATAAATAGCTGGATTAGAAAAGAATAAGTAAAGCTATCTTCAACTACAAATAGCAAACATATACATAGAAAATCCTTGGAAATTCATCCCTAAACTGTCTGCTAAACAAATTCAGCAAAGTTGCAAAATAGAAGATTAATATGCAAAAATCACAAACAACAAACAATCCAAAATTAAATTAGAAAACAACTCCATTTACAACAGCAACAAGAAAATAAAATACTTAGGAATATCTTGATATTTCACAAAAAGCACAAGTCTTATATGCTGAAAGCTACAAAACAATGCTGAAAGCAATTAAATGGAAATACATTCCACTGATAATCTAATATTTTTTAAATGGCAATACTCTTTAAATTAATCTATGGATTCAGTGCAACACCTATTAAAATTCAGCTAGTTTTCTGCAGAAATTGACAAACCAATCTTCAAATAGAAATGCTAGGATAGCCAAAACAATCTTTAAACAGAAGAAATTTAGAAGATTCACATTTTCTGAATTCTTAGCTTCCTACAAAGCTACAGCCATCAATACTGTGTGGTACTGGCATAAGGACAGATGTATGGATCAATGGAACCGGACTGAGTGTCTAGAACATACATTTATAGGCAACTGATTTTTGACAGGGGTGTTGTGACACTGTGATTTATAATATGAACTTTGTACACCATTCCCAGCACATAGATTCCAAAACCCTTCTAACTTCCTATGTAAAAGCCATAGGCTATCTTTATTACAGTTTAGTTCAGTTCAGTTCAGTTGCTCAGTCATTTCTGACTCTTTGCAACCCCATGGACCATAGCAGGACAGGCTTCCCTGTCCATCACCAACTCCCGGAGCTTGCTCAAGCTCATGTCCATCAAGTCAGTGATGCCAACCAACCATCTCATCCTCTGTCATCCCCATCTCCTCCCACCTTCAATCTTTCCCAGCATCAAAGTCTTTTCCAATGAGTCCGTTCTTCACATAAGGTGGCCAAAGTATTGGAGCTTCAGCTTCAGCATCAGTCCTTCCAATGAATCTTCAGGACTGATTTCCTTTAGGATTAACTGGTCTGATCTCCTTGCAGTCCAAGGGACTCTCAAGAGTCTTCTCCAACACCACAGTGCAAAAGCATCAATTCTTCAGCACTCAGCTTTCTTTATAGTCCAACTCTCACATCCATACATGACTACTGGGAAAACCATAGCTTTGACTAGACGGACCTTTGTTGGCAAAGTTAATGTCTCTGCTTTTCAATATGCTGTCTAGGTTGGTCATAAATTTTCTTCCAAGGAGCAAGCGTCTTTTAATTTCATGGCTGCAGTCACCATTTGCAGTGATACTGGAGCCCCCCCAAATAAAGTCTGTCACTGTTTCCATTGTTTCCCCATCTATTTGCAATGAAGTGATGGGACTGGATGCCATGATCTTAGTTTTTTGAGTGTTGAGTTTTAAGCCAACTTTTTCACTCTCCTCTTTCACTTTCATCAAGAGGCTCTTTAGTTCCTTTTCACATTCTGCCATAAGGGTGGTGTCATCTGCATATCTGAGGTTATTGATATTTCTCCCGGCAATCTTGATTCCAGCTTGTGCTTCATCCAGCCTGGCATTTTGCATGATGTACTCTGCATATAAGTTAAATAAGCTGGGTGACAATATACAGACTTGACGTACTCCTTTCCTGATTTGGAATCAGTCTGTTCCATGTCCAGTTCTAACTGCTGCTTCCACAGTCAGCTCCTGCATACCGATTTCTCAGGAGGCAGGTCAGGTGGTCTGGAATTTTCCAGTTTGTTGTAATCCACACAGTCAAAGGCTTTGGCATAGTCAATAAAGCAGAAGTAGATGCTTTTCTGGAACTCTCTTGCTTTTTCAATGATCCAATGGATGTTGGCAATTTGATCTCTGGGTCCTCTGGCCTTTCTAAATCCATCTTGAACATCTGGAAGTTCACGGTTCATGTACTATTGAAGCCTGGCTTGGAAAATGTTGAGCATTACTTTGCTAGTGTGTGAGATGAGTGCAATTGTGTGGTAGTTTGAACATTCTTTGGCATTACCTTTCTTTGGGATTGGAATGAAAACTGACCTTTTCCAGTCCTGTGGCCACTGCTGAGTTTTCCACATTTGCTGGCATATTGAGTGCAGCACTTTCACAGGATCATCTTTCAGGATTTGAAATAGCTCAACTGGAATTCCATCACCGCCACTAGCTTTGTTCATAGTGATCCTTTCTAAGGCCCACTTGACTTCACATTCTAGGATGTCTGGCTCTAGGTGAGTGATCACACCATTGTGGTTATCTGGGTCATGAAGATCTTTTTTTGTATCATTCTTCTGTGTATTCTTGCCACCTCTCCTTAATATCTTCTGCTTCTCTTAGGTCCATACTATTTCTGTCCTTTATTATGCCCATCTTTGTATGAAATGTTCCCTTGGTATCTCTAATTTTCTTTCCCATTCTATTGTCTTCCTCTATTTCTTTGCATTGATCACTGAGGAAGGCTTTCTTGTCTCTCCTTGCTATTCTTGGAACTCTGCATTCAAATGGGTATATCTTTTCTTTTCTCCTTTGCCTTTGCCTTTTGCTTCTCTTCTTTTATCAGCTATTTGTAAGGCCTCCTCTGACAACCATTTTGCTTTTTTGCATTTCTTTTTCTTGGGGATGGTCTTGATCACTGCCTCCTGTACAATGTCAGAATCTCCATCCATAGTTCTTCAGGGACTCTGTCTATCAGATCTAATCCCTGGAATCTATTTATCACTTCTACTGTATAATTGTAAGGGATTTGACTTAGGTCATACCGGAATAGTCTAGTGGTTTTCCCAACAGTCTTCAATTTTAGTCTGAATTTTGCAATAAGGACTTCATGATCTGAGCCACAGTCAGCTCCTAGTCTTGTTTTTGCTGACAGTATAGAGCTTCTCCATCTTTGGCTGCAAAGAATATAATCAATCTGATTTCAGTATTGACCATCTGGTGATGTCCATGTGTAGAGCCTTCTCTTGCATTGTTGCAAGAGGGTGTTTGCTATGACCAGTGTGTTCTCTTGGCAAAACTCTTGTTAGCCTTTGCCCTGCTTCATTTTGTACTTTAAGGCCAAAGTTGCATGTTACTCCAGGTATTTCTTGACTTCCTACTTTTGCATTTCAGTCCCCTGTAATGAAAAGGACATTTTTTTGGGTGTTAGTTCCAGAAGGTCTTGTAAGCCTTCATAGAACCATTCAACTTTAGCTTCTTCAGCATTACTGGTTGGGGCATGAACTTTATTACAGCACTTAATTTTATTCCCAGTTCCTGAAATATCTCCAGAAGGATAAAAATGAAATGTATGTCTTTAGTTATTCATAGCAAGCCCCTTTAAACCACATCAGAGTTTACATTAGGGAGGTAGGTGACTTTTAGAAAGCCCATAAGGATGGGAACTGGAATCCAGGAAAACCAACCAAGTGCTTTGAAGGTTGGAACTAAGCTCTTCCCTCCACCTCTGGAGAGGGGAGAGGCTAAATTAACCACCAACGACCAATGATTGGGCTTCCCTGGTGGTTCAGACGGTACAGAATCTACCTGCAATGTGGGGGACCCCAATTCGATTCCTGGGTCAGGAAGATCCCCTGGAGAAGGAAATGACAACCCACTTCAGTATTCTTCTCTGGAGAATTCCATGGGAACTGGGCAGGCTACAGTCCATGGGGTCACAAAGATTTGGACACGACTGAGCTATTAACCCGGAGAAGGCAATGGCACCCCACTCCAGTACTCTTGCCTGGAAAATCCCATGGGCAGAGGAGCCTGGAAGGCTGCAGTCCATGGGGTCGCTAAGAGTCGGACACGACTGAAGCGACTTAGCAGCAGCAGCAGCAGCAGCAGAGCTATTAACACACACTAATCAATCATGCCTATGTAATGAAGCCTGCATCTTTAGATGGGTTTCAGTGAGCCTCTGGGTTGGTGGACACATGGAGGTACTGGGAGAGTAGTGAACCCTGAGAGGGCATGGAAGCTCCTTCCCATAACCCGTGCCCTATGCATCACCTCCATCTGGCTGTTTCTGAGTTTTTACCAATAATATGTCAAGTAAAATATTTTCCTGAGTCCTAGGAGCTGCTCCAGCAAATGAGGTGAACCTGAGGGAGGGGCCACAAGAATCTGCATTCAGATGGTCAGAAGCACAGGTAACAATCTCCAGGTAGACAGTGTCAGAATTGAATTAAATCTGTAGGACACCCAACTGATACCTGGAGAACCTGAGAATTGCTTGGCGAGGGGGAAAAAACTACAAATCTGGTGACCGGAAGTGTCAGAAGCAAAGTACTCAACAGGTAGAACTGAGCAACAGGATCGATTTGGAGGCAAAAGGAGGGAGCAAAAGTGGTTTTGGGAGGAAGGAATGAGTGAGGCAAAGTAAGCAAGTGAGCAAGTTTAGGACTAAAGAGTTTGAATAATTTGGGTATGAGGGGGCTCTGAGCTATAAAGGTGGTCTCTGGTTGTCTGGTATCTGGCTCTGGGATGATTAGGGCAGAGGAGTGTTGCCTTCTAGAGTGTAAGAACCAGAGGGAAAAGTGGGTGTACGAATGGATTCAGGATTACTTGGTTTGCATATCAAAGGCACACTATGGGAATTAGCTAACTCTGGGAGGGGCAGTCTTTCCCCAGTCAGTGAGGGTCCAAGTTATATATATGTGCTCTGTTGTGCTCAGCCGCTTCAGTCGTGTGCAATTCTTTGCTACTCCGTGGACTGCAGCCCACTAAATTCCTCTGTCCATGGGATTCTCCAGGCAAGAACACTGGAGTGGACTGCCATGCTGTCTATACACATAGTTAATATTACAAGGTACCTGTTCCACCCACTTCAGCCCTACTAGTATAAGGGATTTGAGAAAGCTGTAGGGGAAATGGAATCGTTCATGCTGTGCTGCTGTTCTATGTGTTTACTTGGTTGACATTTTATCCTAGCATTGATGTTAAACTGAAAATTTAAAGGTCTTCCCTTTTTACCCACACAAAAACATGAACACACATTTTCAGACAACTATAGTGCGGTAAGTCTTAAGAAATCAAAGATTTTTATCACGAGGTCATAAAGAAAAAACTATCAGTACTTTCCACTGCCAATCATTTGAGCCGTATCTGAAGTTGCTATATATAAAATTTTTTTTCAGACTCTTTGATCAGAATTTTTACTAAAAAATCATAATCTCAATACTTTATATTCCTCTCCTTAAGCTTTATATTAACACAGACAAATTTCAATACAATCTTCTTTTTAAAAGGGGAGGAGGTATTACTAGAGCTAATCAGTGAATTTAGCAAAGTTGCAGGATACAAAATCAATACCCAGAAGTCACTGGCATTTCTATATCCTCCTAACAATGAAAAATCAGAAAGAGAAATTAAGGAATAAATCCCATTTATCATTGCAACAAAAAGAATTAAATATTTAGGAATAAACTTACCTCAGGGGACAAAAGAACTATACACAGAAAATTATAAGACACTAATGAAAGAAATCAAAGATGACATAAACAGATGGAGAAATATTCCATGTTCTTGGGTAGGAAGAATTAATATTATGAAAATGACTATACTAACAAGTGCAATCTATAGATTCAATGTGATTCGTATCAAATTACTAATGGCATTTTTCACAAAACTAGAACAAAAAATTTCACAATTCATATGGAAACACAAAAGACCCTGAACAGCCAAAGCAATCTTGAGAAAGAAGAATGGAGCTGGAGGAATCAACCTTCCTGACTTCAGATTATACTACAAAGTTACAGTCATCAAGACAGTATGATACTGGCACAAAAACAGAAATATAAACCAATGGCACAAGATAGAAAGCCCAGATATAAACCCATGCAGCTATGGGTACCTTATTTTTGACAAAGAAGGCAAGAATATACAATGGGGCAAAGACAGCCTCTTCATTAAATGGTGCTGGGAAAACTGGACAGCTACATGTAAAAGAATGAAATTAGAACACTTCCTAACACCAAAGATAAACTCAAAATGGACTAAAGATCTAAATGTAAGACCAGAAGCTATAAAACTCTTAGAGGAAAACATAGATAGAACACTCAATGACATAATTCAAAGCAGATCCCCTATGACCCACCTCCTAGAGTAACACAAATAAAAACAAAAGTAAACAAGTGGGACCTGATTAAACTTAAAAGCTTTTGCACAGCAAAGGAAACTATAAGCAAGGTGAAAAGACAACCTTCATAATGGGAGAAAATAATAGCAAATGAAACAACTGACAAAGGATTAATTTCCAAAATATACAAGCAGTTCACACAACTCAATACCAGAAAAACAAACAACCCAATCAAAAGTGGGAAAAAGACCTAAACAGACATTTGTCCAAAGAAGACATACAGATGGCTAACAAACACATGAAAAGATGCGCAACACAGCTCATTATTAGAGAAATACAAATCAAAACTACAATGAGGTATCACTTCACACTGGTCAGAATGGCCATCATCAAAAGGTCTACAAACAATAAATGCTGGAGAGGGTGTGGAGAAAAGGGAACGCTCCTGAACTGTTGGTGGGAATGTAAATTGATACAGCCACTATGGAAGATGGTATGGAGATTCCTTAAAAAACTACAAATAAAACCACCATATGATCCAGCAATCCCACTCCTAGGCATTTACCCTGAGGAAACCAAAACTGAAAGAGACACATGTATCCCATTGTTCATTGCAGCACTAATTACCATCGCTAGAACATGGAAGCAACCTAGATGTCCATTGACAGATAAAAGGATAAAGAAGTTTTGGTACATATACACAATGGAATACTACTCAGCTGTAAAAAGGTACGCATTTGAGTCAGTCCTAATCAGGTAGGATGAACCCAGAACCTATTATACGGAGTGAAGTAAGTCAGAAAGAGAAAGAGAAATATCATATTCTAATGCATATATACGGAATCTAGAAAAATGGTACTGAAAAATGGTACTTATTTACAGGGCAGCAGTGGAGAAATAAACATAGAGAATAGACTTATGGACATAGGGAGAGAGGAGTAGAGGGTGAGATGTATGGAAAGAGTAACATGGAACCTTACATTACCATATGTAAAAGAGATAGCCAACGGGAATTTGCTGTGTGGTTCAGGAAACTCAAAGAGGGGCTCTGTATCAACCTAGAGGGGTGAGATAGGGAGGAAGATGGGAGGGAGGTTCAAAAGGGAGGGGACATATGTATACCTATGGCTGATTCACATTGAGGTTTGACAGAAAACAACAAAATTCTTCAAAGCAATTATCCTTCAATAAAAAAATAAATTTTTAAAAAAGGGGGAGGAGGCATGTTACAAGAACTTTGTATACGCAAGACAAGGCTGAGCGCCGAAGAACTGATGCTTTTGAACTGTGGTGTTGGAGAAGACTCTTGAGAGTCCCTTGGACTGCAAGGAGATCCAACCAGTCCGTTCTGAAGGAGATCAGCCCTGGGATTTCTTTGGAAGGAATGATGCTAAAGCATCATTCAGTACTTTGAAACTCCAGTACTTTGGCCACCTCATTCGAAGAGTTGACTCACTGGAAAAGACTCTGATGCTGGGAGGGATTGGGGGCAAGAGGAGAAGGGGACGACAGAGGATGAGATGGCTGGATGGCATCACTGACTCAGTGGACGTGAGTCTGAATGAACTCCGGGAGCTGGTGATGGACAGGGAGGCCTGATGTGCTGTGATTCATGGGGTGGCAAAGAGTCACACGACTGAGCAACTGATCTGATCTGATCTGATCTGATGAGATATCATTAGCAATGTTCACACTGATGAGCAGATTTAATCTCAAGGACCTTACCTAACATACTTCAGACATACATCACTAATCTAACATGAAACAGAAATCTAACACTTAAAATAGAGGGTTGTGAAGTGCTAGGAAACATTACTAAAACAAGGTAATGCACAGGCAAAAGGCAGCTCTGTCTTGCTGCCAGGATCAGTGCTTCCTCCACTCTACCATACTGTCTCTCATTTGATCTTTTTTCCCTAACACTTCAATGATAATAAATAAAGGGTAGCATTAATATAATTTCTCTTTCTCTAGTATACAAAATTTGACCTTTCCCAAGCATCTTCTAAACGTACACTCAGTAGCTGGAGAAATGTATAATTTCATATGGCTACTACTAGGAATAATACTTACTAAAATGTATTCAGTGCTTACTATATGCCAGGTCACTGTGCTAAGTGCTTTAAAAGCATCTAATTTAACCTTCGCAACAACATTATGAGGTAGGTATTGTCATTATATTCATTTTATTAAGGTGATAAAACTAATGAGAAGCAATTAGTGTGATCCACATTCACACAGTTAGAAATGGTAGACCTGCTTACCACAGCGCCTACTCTACAACAAAGCCACTACACCACCACCTACTAGAAACACAAAAGTGTATACAGTATTTTTAAATTGATGGTTGGAACTCAACAATGAACCAATGATCTATACTAGAAAATGATAATGATTTTCTAAATTACACTTAAAGTATCTGTTTAAATTACAGCATATCATACTGTTCTTACAAACAGAAAGCCAAAGTTAGACAATTTTCTGTTTATGCTTATTGTAGCTTCATATGAAAAAACTGAAATAATAAAAACAGATTATTTAAGCAACTGTCAGAGCATAAAATGAAGAAAAATAAGCCAAATCACACACATATATTTAAAGTTTAATTATCCAAAAGAATTTTCTACACTAAAGTCAACATGATTTTTATTATAGGCAAAAAGTGTGTTAGCAAATAACTAAAAGACTAGCATCTAAAAAATACCTAGGACTCAGGACATAACAACACAAAAATCCAACTCTGATTTCTCATAAAAGTTAAACTTATAATTGGTATTAGTATTAAGGATAGACATACAGACCAAAGGAAATGAATTGAGAGATCAGAAATAAACCCTAATGTCTATGTATTAGTCACCTTGGGCTGCCATAACAAAAATCATAGACTGGTGACTTAAACAGAACTTTATTCCTCACAGTTCTGGAGGCTAGACATCAAGATCAGGTGCCACCATGCGGGGTTCTGGTGAGAACTCTCTATGGCTTGCAGTTAGTCACCTTTTCACTGTATCCTTACATGGCATAAACAAAGAGAGAACAACTCTCTCTCTGGTGTCTCTTGTTATAATGGTACTGTTCTTATCATGCTGCTGCTGCTAAGTCACTTCAGTCGTGTCCAACTCTGTACGACCCCAGAGACGGCAGCCCACCAGGCTCCCCTGTCCCTGGGATTCTCCAGGCAAGAACACTGGAGTAGGTTGCCATTTCCTTCTCCAATGCATGAAAGTGAAAAGTGAAAGCGAAGTCACTTAGTTGTGTCCGACTCTTTGCGACCCCATGGACTGCTGCCTGTCAGGCTCCTCCGTCCATGGGGTTTTCCAGGCAAGAGTACTGGAGTGGGGTGCCATTGCCTTCTCTGGTTCTTATCATGAGGTCCCATCTAATCTTAATATACCTCCCAGAGGCACAGTCTCCAAATACCATCACATTAGGCAGTAGAGCCTCAACACATGAATTTTCAGGGGAAACAACTCAGTCCACAGCAATAGGCAACTGATTTTCAACAGGATATATTGACAATCCAACGGGGAAAGAACAGTCTCTTCAAAAATAGTACTGGGACAACTAGATATCCAACATACAAAAGAATAAAGTCGGTCCCCTTCCTTATACTATATACAAAAATTAACTCAAAATGGATCATAGACCTGAATGTAAGAGCTAAAAGCATAAACCCAAAAAATTTGTAGAAAAAAGTGTAAGAATAAATCTTCTGTGACCCTAGAATAGGTAATGGTTTCTCATCTATAATACCAGCAGCAAAAGTGACAAAAGAAAATTAGATAAACTAGGCTACATTAAAAATCTAAAACTTTTGTGTTGTAAATGACACCATCAAGACAACCCACTGAATGGAGGAAAATATTTGCAAATCATGTCTGATATGAGTCTAGTATCTAGAATACATGAACTGTCTTATAACTCAATGATATAAAGACAAATAATCCATTTGAAAAATGGACAAAGGATGTGAATAAACAGTTCTCCAAAGCAGACACAAATAACAAGCACAAGAAAATATGCCCAGATCATTAGCTACTGGGGAAGCACAAATGAACCTCAATGAGATATCACTTCACATACACTAGGATGGCTATAATAAAAATGACAGAAAATAACAGCATGTGTTACAAGGATGTAGAGAAAATGAAACCTTCATACATTGTTTGAAGGCATGTAAAATGGTATAGCCTCTTTGGAAAAAGAGTTTGGCATTTCTTCAAAGAGTTAAACATAGAATTACCATATGATCCAGTAATTCCACTCCTAGGTATACTGACCCAAGAGAAATGAAAACATAGGTTCACACACACACACACACACACACATTGCATAGGAATGTTCATAGCACAATGTGCTGTGCTATGCTTAGTGCTCAGTTGTGTCCTACTCTTTGTGACCTCATGTACTGTAGCCCACCAGGCTTCTCTGTCCATGGGGATTCTCCAGGCAAGAATACTGGAGTGGGTTGCCATGCCCTCCTCCAGGGGATCTTCCTAACTCAGGGATAGAACCCAGGTCTCCCGCTTTGCAGGCAGATTCTTTACTGTCTGATCCACCAGGGAAGCCCAAGAATATTGGAGTGGGTAGCCTATCCCTTCTCCAGGAGATCTTCCCAACCTGGGAATCAAACTGGGGTCTTCTGCATTACAGGCGGATTCTTTACCAGCTGAGCTACCAGGGAAGCCATCATAACACCATATGATCCAGCGATTCCACTCCTAGGTATATACTCAAGAGAAATGAAAACGGGTTCACACACACACACACAACACACACACACACACAAATTGCATAGGCATATGCATAGAAACATTAACCAAAAGTGGAAACAACATAAATGTCCATCAACAGAAGAATGGACATATAAAATGTGGCACTGCCATACAATGAAATATTATTTGGCAATAAGAAGAAATGAAGTAGATATATGTAGCAATATGGATAAACCCAGAAAACATTATGCTTAATGAAATAAGCCAGGCTCAAACTCCATAAATTGCATGATTTCCTTTATGTGAAAAGTCCAGAACACTCACGGAAAATAGATTAGTGTTACCTAGGGCAAGAGGTGAGAGAGTGTAGAGTGATAGCTAACGGGTAAGGGGTTTCTTTTGGGGATACTGAAAATGCTCCAAAATTAAATTGTGATTATAACTCTGTGTAAATACTAAAATCACTGAATTAGACAAGTGAAACATCTGAGCTATATGAATTATACCTCAATAAAGATGCTTTTAAAAACCAGTAATTGACAAACCTATAGTACTATACAATGACACAACTGCCAGTACTGGCTTCAAAACTTAGTTCCACATTTACACAACACCATTATTAAACACTAAAATCAAGAATCACTAATCAATACATACTTAGACCTCACAAACAGGGCCAAATAAATATCTGCTGAATAAGTGTATGTGATGGGGATGTGACAGAAAAACTTAGAATATCATTAGAACAATACTACCTTTCATATATTGGAGAAAGGTAAGAAATTGTGAGAGGGCAGGAATTAAATAACTGAAATGAGGTACAGATAAGCACCTTAAACTTCACAAGTGCAAAAACTTAGTTAACAATTTTTATGGTGCTTATTGTGTGCCAGGCATTTTACAGATGAGGAAACTCTAGGCAAGAGGGATGAAGTCTGAGGCACACAGCTACCAAAGAGCAGAGCAGGGAATCTGAATCCAGGCAATCTAGCTCTACAGTACATGTTCTTAAACTCTAAAGTGTTAAAAGTCCGCTCTAAAGTAACTGAAATAGATTTTTTTTAAAAAGAGATGTAATTCTGAAGAACTACCTTAGAACGTATTTCCCTTATGGATACATTTGGCAAAGAATGAGGGTCAAATCATTACACATCTATGAAGAAAACAGTAAAGCATTAAAATGGAATTCTATTTAATTAGAACAGGGATTAATTTAGTGTCTCCCATGATTTAGCTAATGACAACTCACCAAACATGAGTACCCCAAATTACTAAGAAGTTCGATGGATGTCCTCTTCAAAAATTTTGACCACACACAAGCCAGAAGATTAAAAAGTTATGACCTCATATTTTTGTAAACATATTTAATTTAATGCTTTGCTGCTGCTGCTGCTGCTAAGTCGCTTCAGTCATGTCCGACTCTGTGTGACCCCATAGACAGCAGCCCGCCAGGCTCCCCCATCCCTGGGATTCTCCAGGCAAGAACACTGGAGTGGGTTGCCATTTCCTTCTCCAATGCATGAAAGGGAAAAGTGAAAGTGAAGTCGCTCAGTTGTGTCCGACTCTTAGTGACCCCATTGACTTCAGCCTACCAGGCTCCTCCGTCCATGGGATTCTCCAGGCAAGAGTACTAGATTATGTGCCATTGCCTTCTCCGAATTTAATGCTTTACATAACA
Organism: Bos taurus; assembly: GCF_002263795.3. Taxonomy (NCBI): domain Eukaryota; kingdom Metazoa; phylum Chordata; class Mammalia; order Artiodactyla; family Bovidae; genus Bos; species Bos taurus. The sequence continues at coordinate 51,306,452 of NC_037330.1, forward strand.
ATAATACAGAAGTCAGTATGTTGCAATGGTTCTCCACAGGGGGCAATTCTACCTCTCAGAGGGCATCTGGCAATCTAGAAAAGGAAAGATATAAACATCTGAATGCGGAGTTCCAAAGAATAGCAAGAAGAGATAAGAAAGTCTTCCTCAGCAATCAATGCAAAGAAATAGAGGAAAACAACAGAATGGGAAAGACTAGAGATCTCTTCAAGAAAATCAGAGATACCAAAGGAACATTTCATGCAAAGATGGGCTCAATAAAGGACAGAAATGGTATGGACCTAACAGAAGCAGAATATATTAAGAAGAGATGGCAAGAATACACAGAAGAACTGTACAAATAAGATCTTCATGACCCAGATAATCACGATGGTGTGATCACTGTCCTAGAGCCAGACATCCTGGAATGTGAAGTCAAGTGGACCTTAGAAAGCATCACTATGAACAAAGCTAGTGGAGGTGATAGAATTCCAGTTGAGCTATTCCAAATCCTGAAAGATGATGCTGTGAAAGTGTTGAACTCAATATGCCAGCAAATTTGGAAAACTCAGCAGGTGGCCACAGGACTGGAAAAGGTCAGTTTTCATTCCAATCCCAAAGAAGGGCAATGCCAAAGAATGCTCAAACTACTGCACAATTGCACTCATCTCACACGCTAGTAAAGTAATGCTTAAAATTCTCCAAGACAGGCTTCAGCAATATGTGAACCGTGAACTTCCTGATGTTCAAGCTGGTTTTAGAAAAGGCAGAGGAACCAGAGATCAAATTGCCAACATCCGCTGGATCATCAAAAAAGCAAGAGAGTTCCAGAAAAACATCTATTTCTGCTTTATTGACTATGCCAAAGCCTTTGACTGTGTGGATCACAATAAACTGTGGAAAATTCTGAAAGAGATGGGAATACCAGACCACCTGATCTGCCTCTTGAGAAATCTGTATGCAGGTCAGGAAGCAACAGTTAGAACTGGACATGGAACAACAGACTGGTTCCAAATAGGAAAAGGAGTCCGTTAAGGCTGTATATTGTCACCCTGTTTATTTAACATCTATGCAGAGTACATCATGAGAAACGCTGGCCTGGAAGAAACACAAGCTGGAATCAAGATTGCCGGGAGAAATATCAATAACCTCAGATATGCAGATGACACCACCCTTATGGCAGAAAGTGAAGAGGAACTAAAAAGCCTCTTGATGAAGGTGAAAGTGGAGAGTGAAAAAGTTGGCTTAAAGCTCAACATTCAGAAAATGAAGATCATGGCATCCAGTCCCATCACTTCATGGGAAATAGATGGGGAAACAGTGTCAGACTTTATTTTTCTGGGCTCCAAAATCACTGCAGATGGTGACTGCAGCCATGAAATTAAAAGACACTTACTCCTTGGAAGGAAAGTTATGACCAGCCTAGATAGCATATTCAAAAGCAGAGACATTACTTTGCCAACAAAGGTTCGTCTAGTCAAGGCTATGGTTTTTCCTGTGGTCATGTATGGATGTGAGAGTTGGACTGTGAAGAAGGCTGAGCGCCGAAGGAACTGATGCTTTTGAACTGTGGTGTTGGAGAAGACTCTTGAGAGTCCCTTGAACTGCAAGGAGATCCAACCAGTCCATTCTGAAGGAGATCAGCCCTGGGATTTCTTTGGAAGGAACAATGCTAAAGCTGAAACTCCAGTACTTTGGCCACCTCATGTGAAGAGTTGACTCATTGGAAAAGACCCTGATGCTGGGAGGGATTGGGGGCAAGAGGAGAAGGGGACAACAGAGGATGAGATGGCTGGATGGCATCACTGACTCGATGGACGTGAGTCTGAGTGAACTCCGGGAGTTGGTGATGGACAGGGAGGCCTGGCGTGCTGCGATTCATGGGGTTGCAAAGAGTCGGACATGACTGAGCGACTGATCTGATCTGAAGACATTTTGATATTTACAACTTGGGGTCAGGGCTCAGGAAGGCTAGGGAGAAGAAGTGCCAATGACAGCTAGTGGCTGAAGGCCAGAGATGCTGCTAAACATCCTAAAATGCACAGTACAGCTCCCACCCAACAAAGAATTATCCAACTTAATAGTGCCAGGGTTAAGAAACCTCAGCATAGAGTAATTCATTCAAACTACTGGACAACAGTACCGTTTCTCCTCTCTCAGGATCAATCTCAAATGAGAAATTAGCCTTTCTGAATACTAATCCTCTAAAAACTCTTAATACTAATACTTAGACTCTACTAACACTAATTATTAAGATAATATGGAATTTAAATGAATAGATTTCTTAGAAGGCTATAAAACAGCTATGAAAATACATGAAATAAACACATACATATGTTTAAAAAATAAACAAATACATACTAGATTTAAATAAGAGAAAAAAGATAAAGAAAGCACTTACTGTAAAAATGTTCTAAATTCTGAAGCTTCAAAGTTCTCCACAGTGACATGTTCATGATTTTTTAAGTTATCTGTATGTCCAACAGTATGAAAATAGAAATCAGGAACCCTTGCTAAAAGGACTGCTTTGTGTGCTTTGAACAAAGTACAACCTATAGAGAAAGTAACATCTGTGTGTACTTCTTCTCTTAGAAGCCTATAAGGAATAAAAAGGAACCACAGTTTAATTAGTGATGCTTAGAAACATACAATACACTCATTTTTATAAAATAAATTTTTAACATAACACATACACTAAAAATACAGATAACAAAATAATATGAAAATGAGCTTATTCTCAACTCATTCAAAGAACATTGTTTAATGTTGGTTTAGAATGCAATTTTCTAAAATTTATAATGAAAACAAGGGTAATTACACTGAAAGAGAAAGACTACTTTTCAAAAAATATCTTTTCTTTTTAATTCCTTCTAACAATAAAGTTATCTTCTACATAGATTGATTTTCCTTTAAAATGTACATACTTTAGATTTATTTTGGAAAGAGAACACAAAGTAATGTGTTCATTGACTACTGAATCAACTTTTAAAAATCTTACTAAAACCGAAGCCAAAAAAGTAAACAGCAAACCAGATGTGGTTATAATAGACAATTCAGACCAGAAACTGGTACACTATTGTGTTCTATTGTTAAATACAAGTCTGAATTGCAGGCTTAGCTGTCAAGACTGTGACATTTAAGCCCTTTTCCATCAACCACCCCCCCCCAAAAACAAGAACTAATCATGCTCTAATCTCTATTATCAAAATGATGGACTCATGTGGAAAGCCCATTCAATGTGGACAGAACTAACGTGCAGACATAGTTATGGTAAAGCTGTCATGTAAAGTGACAGAAGAACAGAAATCAGCATCATAAGAGAAAACTGTCATACAATCTCTTTTTCTGTGTGCTAACTCTGTATTTTTACTCTGCAACATTAAATAATACTTCAGATTACATAACATTATCATCAGCAAGGTATGCATTCTCAGAGGACTTGTGAATTGCAGGATATAACTGGTGATCACACTAAAACACTACAGGAGGTACAAGTATGGATCAAGACCTCATTACAGTGAAAGGTTAGAATGCTGCCACTGACACACTCCCCCAAGACTCAGTTAACAGCTCTTTCCTCTGGTCCCTCAGTACATACCTCTGTTCACAGCACTTTTGTCATCGCATCATTATTATTTTTATATATCTTTCTCCCTGCCAGATAATGAACTCCCTAAAGGCAAAAACTGTGTATCTTCATTAGATAGCTCAATCTCTGCTTTTTGGATTTTGTTATATTTTATGCTAAACAAAACAAATGTTTCAGAGCACAAAGCTTTTAGAACCTTGGAAACAGTGACCAAACAAGACGCATTTTAGTTAATATTTTAATAAGTTATTTTCATAAGTGATTGTTAAATTTACACAAAAATGTATTGATTTTCCAAACATTAACAAAAACTCAAATTGTACAAATACTCCATTTATTCTCCTTCCCACCCATCTTCTACCCTTCCCCTGCTCCTCTCCAAATAAATAAACAAGCATTTACTTGGGGGAGCTGACAGCCATACAGCTCATTGGGGAATCTGTCTTGTTTATAATAGATGCTCAGGAGTATTTGTCAAATAAAAAAGTCAATGTGTTTTTAAAAATGTTAATGTGAAAATGCAGTGCTTTTTATTTTATAAAACCACTTGGATCAATTACAAGTAAATCCTGTTATCTGTTGCTGTTGTTTAGTTGCTAAGTTGGGTCTGACTCTTTTGCGACCCCATGGACTGTAGCCCATCAGGTTCCTCTGTCCATAGGATCTCCCAGGCAAGAGTACTGGAGTGCATTGTCATTTCCTTCTCCAGGGGATCCTCCTGACCCAGGGATCAAACTGAGTTTGATCAAATCCTGCATTACCAGTAGGATTCTTTACCACTGAGCCACCAGGGAAGCCCCTGTTATCCGTTAAAAGTAACAGTATCTGACTAAGGGGAGGTTTATGGTTCATCTAATAATAAACCCTAGTGGAAGGACAGGTTGGAGGAAAGGCTCAGTGGTGTCCAGACCCAGCTTTCTTGCATCTTATTTCTCTGTCAAGTACTGTACTCACCTATCAAAAGCATTTTAGTCCACTGATTAAACCAAATTTCTCACTAAAAATTTATTGAGCATGTAATATGAACTAAGCACTGGGGACAGAAAGATGACTAAAATATAGTATCTGCCCTCAAGGAGTTTATAGAAGAGATGGAGACCAGGTCTGAAAAATAAAAAGTATGAAATATTCAATAGGACAAACTAGTAAAATTTTTTCAGGGACAGTTATAAGAGAAGACCTTATAGAGGATAGGAAAACCATATGGAATTTTAAAGACTGAGTAAGAGTTGGTCAAGAAAGCAATGCAAAGTAGGAGGGATTCCTGCCTCCATGTTCCTCACAAAGGTTTGTGTGAGTGTGGAGCTACAAATTGGTCAATAGAGTACTGAGAGATAAGAAGTGACAGATGAAGCTGCAGGGATAAAGATGGGTAAGAGGCAAAGAGCTTAACTCTATCTCACAGCTGATGGGGAATGACCAAATAGTTCAAAACATGGGCAATTTTATTTTTCAAAATATTATCTATTATTGTGTAGAAAAGGAATTAAGGGAAAATGAGACTGGAGGGAGAAAAACTACTGCCCAACACAAATGAATGATGTACATGGCTTGAGCCAGGAGAGAAACAACAGTGATAGAAAATGAGGGATTAACTTAAAATATATTTAGGTAATACAATGGCTGCTGCTGCTGCTGCTAAGTCACTTCAGTCATGTCCGACTCTGTGTGACCCCATAGATGGCAGCCCACCAGGCTCCCCTGTCCCTGGGACACTGGAGTGGGTTGCCATTTCCTTCTCCAATGCATGAAAGTGAAAAGGGAAAGTGAAGTCCCTCAGTTGTGTCCGACTCTTAGCGACTCCATGGACTGTAGCCTACCAGGCTCCTCTGCCCACGGGATTTTCCAGGCAAGAGTACTGGAGTGGGGTGCCACAGGAGTTGGTAACTGGATGCAGAAGGTGAAGGCAAGGAAATAACCTAGGATCTCTCTCATAGTTAGCTTAGACAGCTGGGGGCTGGTGATGTCACCAGCCATTTTATCTTCTATGCCAACTTCCCTCCTAAACTCCAGACATATTTTCAATTGTCCCCTGGATAAGGTTTCCTGAACATTCACCATCCTCCTTCCTTTTGAAGGTCCTAGGATTCAGCACCATCTTCTGTTTCTCTTTCTCTGTGTTTCCACATGTAATTGGTCACCACGTCCATGAACTGCACACAGAAATCCATTTTATCTTTTCCTTTTTCACTGCAGTTATGTATCCCCTGACTATCACAAAAATCTAGTTGGTTTCCTTTTATTTTTTTCCAATTTCTTTCCTCAATTCAAGATCTAATTATGCGAATCCTGTATTTTTAAAATATCAATGATTCTCCACTGCTTCCAGAATACATTCCAAATTCTTCACTGAACAAAGGTCTCTATGATCTAGTCTTAGTTTTACCCATTCACCCTCATGTACTGTCACTTTGCTTGCCATACCCACAGTCCCCTCCCAAATAAAGCTACCAAATTGTGCCACATGCCCCTGAAGCTCTTAGTCACCTCTGAATGGATAAGCAACTGAGCCAAGGTTAACCACTAGCCAATGTGGTAGTTAAACAAGTGAACTCTAGCAGAGATATTCTATAATAATCAAGAGCCAACTGATGGAACTCTTAAGGGAGTTTTAAAGAAAATCCAAGGTATAGTAAGAAAAGGGAATGGGTAAGGAGAGAAGCAGAAATGAAGGAATAAAGGTACTGGAAGATCATTTCACATAACTACCATACTTCAGAGAAAGAACACTGACTGGATCTGTATTCTGGCCGTGAGACCTTGGGCAAATCACTTTAATGTCCTGGAACCAGACTGCCAAGGTTCTTATTCAAACTTAACCACTTCTCTTGATGCTTTGCTTCCTCTGCCTTTTCTAAAACCAGCTTGAACATCTGGAAGTTCACGGTTCACATATTATTGAAGCCTGGCTTGGAGAATTTTGACCATTACTTTGCTAGTGTGTGAGATGAGTGCAATTGTGTAGTAGTTTGAGCATTCTCTGGCATTGCCTTTCTTTGGGATTGGAATGAAAACTGACCTTTTCCAGTTCTGTGGCAACTGCTGAGTTTTCCAAATTTGCTGGCATATTCCAGATGAACTTCCAGATGTTCAAGCTGGTTTTAGAAAAGGCAGAGGAACCAGAGATCAAATTGCCAACATCCGCTGGATCATGGAAAAAGCAAAGAAGAGTTCCAGAAAAACATCTAATTTTGCTTTATTGACTATGCCAAAGTCTTTACTGTGTGGATCACAACAAACTGTGGAAAATTCTTCAAGAGATGGGAATACCAGATCACCTGACCTGCCTCCTGAGAAATCTGTATGCAGGTCAGGAAACAACAGTCAGAACTGGACATGAAACAACAGACTGGTTCCAAATAGGAAAAGGAGTCCGTCAAGGCTGTATACTGTCACCCTGCTTATTTAACTTATATGCAGAGTACATCATGCAAAATGCCGGGCTGGATGAAGCACAAGCTGGAATCAAGATTGCCGGGAGAAATATCAATAACCTCAGATATGCAGATGACACCACCCTAATGGCAGAATGTGAAAAGGAACTAAAGAGCCTCTTGATGAAAGTGAAAGAGGAGAGTGAAAAAGTTGGCTTAAAACTCAACACTCAAAAAATTAAGATCATGGCCTCCAGTCCCATCACTTCATTGCAAATAGATGGAGAAACAGTGGAAACAGTGGCAGACTTTATTTTTTGGGCTCCAAAATCACTGCAGATGGTGACTGCAGCCATGAAATAAAAAGACGCTTACTCCTTGGAAGAAAAGTTATGACCAACCTAGACAGCATATTGAAAAGCAGAGGCATTACTTTGCCAACAAAGGTCCGTCTAGTCAAAGCTATGGTTTTCCCAGTAGTCATGTACGGATGTGAGAGTTGGACTATAAAGAAAGCTGAGTGCTGAAGAATTGATGCTTTTGCACTGTGGTGTTGGAGAAGACTCTTGAGAGTCCCTTGGACTGCAAGGAGATCAGACCAGTAAATCCTAAAGGAAATCAGTCCTGAATATTCATTGGAAGGACTGATGCTGAAGCGGAAGCTCCAATACTTTGGCCACCTGATGTGAAGAACAGACTCATTGGAAAAGACCTTGATGCTGGGAAAGATTGAAGGTGGGAGGAGATGGGGATGACAGAGGATGAGATGGTTGGTTGGCATCACTGACTTGATGGACATGAGCTTGAGTAAGTTCCGGGAGTTAGTGATGGACAGGGAAGCCTGGTGTGCTGCAATCCATAGGGTCTCAAAGAGTTGGACATGACTGAGCGACTGAACTGAACTGAACCTGATGCTTAGTTTCCTTATCTGTTAAATGGGACCAGCAACAAGATTTACCTCACACTGGAATAAATAAAACATTGCATGTCAGCCCAGTGTCCAGTAGGATGGTAATAAGTATTAGGTATTTTTATTACAATTGTCTTGAACAATCATCCATATCTCAATGAAGTCTTATAAGAGAATTGTTGTCATACCCCAAGCAACTTTCCAATTCTACATCAAATCTAGCTTTTTGACAACTGAAACTGTTTCCCATTTTTCCTCACTTCTCCATATATCCTATTGCCTTGAGTAACCCAGAGGTGTCTCTGTTCCTTGCTGTTTGGTACAATCCAATATAACTTGCTTTCCCAAAATAAATCAAGCTCTTCCAAATCTCTATGCCCTTATAAAAGCCATTCTCCTCCCTTAGATACTCTCCAACTTCTCCTTTCCTAATTTCTACCTAATAAAATTTTAATCAATCCCCAAGAGATCACTCAACCATCACCTATAAAGCCTCACCCAAGTCACCCCCTTCCCCATTCCTTTTCTTTGGCTATTATCTCTCTCACTAGAGTGCAAGCATAATGTCAAAGTCATATCTTACTAACCTTTGATTCTTTAAAACGTAATACAGTGTTAAGTACATGGGTGCTTGCTACTTCATTAATATTTGTAGAATAAATCAATGATATTGCTGTGCTTGAAGACGAATTTAACATAGCATTCAAGGTGGCTGGGTGAGCATATGAAAATTTTTTATTGTTTTTAAAACAAAACCTTTGCTTGTAACAAGAACTTGGGAGTTCAGGATCCTATCCTTATTTGCTGTATGAGGATAAATTGTTCATCTGCTATACTTTCTTTATTATCAAATTTATTGTTGGAGTCAGTTCCTATCTATTGGGAAGTACAACTAAGTCTCCATAAATGCTATAGTAACTCTAGGGCAATATCCATCACCTGCTATACTTTTAACTTCATTTTTATATAAATTAGGAGTATTACTTTCCTTAAATTCATGACAACGTCAAGGCTAACAATAAAGCCAGAAGAATAAAGCCACTTAAGAAAAGGCATGCCTCATCCTTAAGAGATTCATCCTAGAAGCAGATGAATCACTCTTTTTTTTTTTTTTTCTTTCTGTCTTTTACATCAATTCCCCCAGTGATGGAGACAAGGCAGAATCTCTCAGGGAAATGCCCACATTAAAAGGACTTTTTTTTTCCTAACTTTATAAAGTTCAGTTTATATTAATAGCTTCTGGAGCTTTAACTGTGAGCCACAGTAAGTACTTTTAAATGTTGCACAACTGTTAGTTATTAGTATTGACAGTAATTAGGTGTACATTGGTTGAGTAGTTCTCAACCAGAGACCCAGGCCAGCAGCATCAGCATTAGCTGGGGTGCGTGCCTGCTAAGTTGCTTCAGTCATGTCCGACTTTTGCAACCCTATGGGACCTTGTTAAAAATGCAAAAGTCACCTAGGACCTTGTTAGACATTTAAAAATCTCAGGCCCCATCCCAGACCAACTGTACCAGAACAAGGGTCTGGGCCCCAGAATAGCTAAGCCCTCCAGGTGATTCTGATGCACACTAACGTTCAAGAATCAATATTTTGGTAGAAATGGAAACTAGGGAATATTTCTGAGCTTCATTTTCTTTAAAAACAGGGATGACTCTCCCGAGATTCATCACAGCCTGAGTTAAGCTTCACAACAACTCTGCATTTGCTTAAGTCCTCACGGGAGCTGGGAGTTGCCGGGAGCCTCTAGGAGGAGAGGGGAAGTCAGGTTCGAATCAGGAAGTATTTCTATGTAAGCATTTCTGCTAAACCGTTTAAAGAAAGCTAAGAAGAAAGATACCTCCAACGCTCAGGTGAGTTGTCCCGTTTTTACTCATTGTAAATACTCACCCTTCTACCTAATTTCATCATTTTTTCTTAGAACCGTTTAAGCTTATATAAAGTTGTGTTTCAGGACCCCGAAACCTGGGTCCACCCCGACATTAACGAAAGCCTTTCAAGACCTAAGTCTGCCGGTGTTCGGAGTATTTTGGCATCAACTGATGCCGCACAGAACTATGATAGTAACTTTGGTTTTCCTCTTGAACCTGGTACATGGTCTCCAGGTTGGTTATACAGGGGGAGCGAACCCGCCAGTTAGTGAAGAGACAAGAGAGCCTCCCTCGGTGGCCCGAGGCGAGGAGAACAAAGAAGGAAGGGATGGAGAAACAGAGAAGGAGCCACGGTTTCTGGTCCAGAGAGGGGAGCGTTTAGAACTGAAGGAGCCTGAGTTCCCGCCTCCTCCTACCTGAGCAGATCCTGGCTGAGCTGCTCCGACACCATCGCCTTCAGCCGGCGCCGCTCACAGGGTCCCTTCCTTTGCAACCCCTTACTGCAAACTCCGGGGGATCCCAGAGGTACCCCGGGGGACGCGCTATCCTCCCCACAGCGGGCCATGTCCAGAGAAGCACGGCGGCACCCCGCAGGCCCAGGACAAGGTCTCACTTCCCAGCCTCAAGAAGAAGGGGGCGTTTCCAACCGAACGCTCGGCTCCTACCCGGAATCCGCCCCCTAAAAGAAAAGGTTGACGTCCTCTCGTCTGTTTGTTGACGGTCCCTTAGGGCCGCCAGACCTCAATACCGGAGAATGTTTGACGCCGGGCCGGAGCCGGCACGTGACCTGGGAGGGTGTGCGCAGGCGCGGTAGCTCTGTTTACCCCCGCCAGCAGGCAGTCCGACCCCTATTGCCCAGGGAGGGAACTGTTCTTCGGGACTCGCCGGTTCTGCTGTTTATCCCTGTCCCTCTGCTTTCTGGTTGGTGCTAACCAGTCGGGTAAATGAATGCTTTATTGAGAGCAGCGTTAAAATCAGCCAGTGCAGTCTCTCAGCACTTTATCTTCCTGGATGTGTCAGCGCTTTTTCCCCCCAGGAAAGACAAGTTCACTGGCCGTTTCCTGCGGCGAGTCACACTCCGTCATTTACCCGCTTTGGGCAAGAAAAATTGGGGGTGTGAGTGTTGAGGAAGCCTTCCCTGGTGGCTTAGTCGGTAAAGAGTCTGCCTGCAATGTAGGAGACCTAGGGTTCGATCCCTGGGTTGGGAAGATCCCTTGGAAAAGGAAATGGCAACCCACTCCAATATTCTTGCCTGGAGAATTCCATGAACAGAGGAGCTTGGCGGGCTACCGTCCACGGGGTCACAAGTGTGTTGAGGAAGGAACTTCGTAAAATCAACAGGAGTTACAACACTCCTGAGCTCCCTGCAAAGGGTGTATACAGCTTCTAGAAGACTCCTTTCCCTTCTAATCCAGGGAGTGGCTCATATAACTGCCCTTGAACTTTAGCTGAGCAATGGTCAGTAATATTGCAGAGGTTTGCGTATAAACCTGTAAAATTGTATGAGGTGGGAAAAGGAAGTAAGATTGTAGGAGCAGAGCCTTGAATTTCGCGGGGAAGTGGGTGGATTGATGAGCTACAGAGTTTTGAATATTTTGGAGTGAAGAAAAGAGCTAAATCGAAATCACTTTAAAAGTCTTTTGGTATTTTTTTATTTGATTACTTCTTCCTAAGGAAGAAGCTTCAATCTTTGTGCTTCATTCAGAAACTGCACAAGGTAACAAGTAATAACAAGTTGGTACTAATTGCTTGGAAAATACATGGATCTTGTACCATAATATTAGCCAAGAAGTAGCCATTTCTCAGAATAATGACCTAAATTATTCAGACACCTTATTTCTGAAAAACATAGTGGCTAATTGATTCTTAATTATTCCTGTAGAAAGGAGTGTCAGAGATAATAGGTTGATGTTTATTGAGTGCTTTTTAGGTGAGAAGACTGCTCTACCTGCTTTCTATGTATTAACTCAACTAATTTTTACAACCATTGTTTATGTTGGTACTGCTATGAGCCCCATTACAGATGGAATGAGGAAGTTGAGGCATGAGATGCTAAGTAACTTAGCCCAGGTCACACAGCCAGTATGGGTGGTACAGGTATTAAAACCAGGCAGTTCAGCATCAGATCCTTTCTGTTCAAAGTCCCCTAACATCTCTACCATGCCCCTTTATATGCTGATGAAGCTAAAATTAGTCTACTCTCTGGTTGGGAATGGATAAACACATGGTTTCTGGTCCATGTAAATTTAATTCTCTTAAACTGCCTTAGGCAGCTTAGTCAAGTTTGTGAAGTAATTCAAGAAAAAGTACCCTCTTTCAAAACAAAACAAAAATAGTGTTAATGGTGCTATGTATTCCACAATCTGAAATTTTTTATTTAAAATATTATTCTTATTTTAATATATTTACAAATGCAGTCATTCATATCTTAATAGGAGTGAAATTATCAAAATTTTTCCCTCAGAGGCTTTATGATCAGGAACACTAGAAAGTCCTACTTCTGAGTGTAAACAGTACTAAACTCATAATTTTATTTAGGGTTGGCCTTAATTGTGATCCTCATGTGGTAAAATTGCCTTGGAAGGCAAAAAAGCACTCCAAGCACTATGATTTCATGAAAAGCAATTCTCTTGAAAGTGTTTTTTCTTTCTTTAAAAATGTTTTTCTATGAAGTATTTCAAACAAACAAATCAGTTCAGTTCAGTTCAGTTCAGTTCAGTTGCTCAGTCACGTCCATCTACTTGCGGCCCCATCGACTGCAGCACGACAGGGTTCCTGGTCCATCACCAACTCCCAGAGCTTACTTAAATTCATGTCCATTGAGTTGGTGATGCCATCCAACCATCTCATCCTCTGTTGTCCCGTTTCCTCCTGCCTTAAATCTTTCCCAGCATCACGGTCTTTTCCAGTGAGTCAGTTCTTCCCATCAGGTGGCCAAAGTATTCACCTTCAACGTCAGTCCTTCCAATGAATATTCAGGACTGATTTCCTTTAGGATGGACTGGTTGGATTTCCTTGCTGTCCAAGGGACTCTCAAGAGTCTTCTCCAACACCACAGTTCAAAAGCATCAAATCTTTGGTGCTCAGCTTTCTTTAGTCCAACTCTCACATCCATACATGACTACTGGAAAAACCATAACCTTTACTACACCGACCTTTGTTGGCAAAGTAATGTCTCTGCTTTTTGATACATTGTCTAGCTTGGTCATAGCTTTTCTTCCAAGGAGCAAGCGTCTTTTAATTTCATGGCTGCAGTCACCATCTGCAGTGATTTTGGGGATCCCCTCAAAAAAAGTCTCTCACTGTTTCCATTATTTCCCCATCTATTTACCAAGAAGTGATGGGACAATCACTTCAGATCGTCCATCAGATCACTTGGGATCGACCGCCCATCATGGATGCCATGATCTTAGTTTTCTGAATGTTGAGTTTTAAGCCAACTTTTCACTTTCCTGTTTCACTTTCATCAAGAGACTCTTTAGAGAGGCTCTTTAGTTCTTCACTTTCGGCCCTAAGGGTGGTATCATCTGCATATCTGAGGTTATTGATATTTCTCCTGGCAATCTTGATTCCAGCTTGTGCTTCATCCAGCTCAGCATTTTGCATGATGTACTCTGCATATAAGTTAAATAAGAAGGGTGACAGTATACAGCCTTGATGTACTCCTTTTCCTATTTGGAACCAGTCTGTTGTTCCGTGTTCAGTTCTAACTGTTGCTTCCTGTCCTGCATACAGATTTCTCAGGAGGCAGGTCAGGTGATCTGGTATTCCCATCTCTTGAAGAATTTTCCACAGTTTGTTGTGATCCACACAGTCAAAGGCTTTGGCATAGTCAATAAAGCAGAAGTAGATGTTTTTCTGGAACTCTCTTGCTTTTTTGATGATCCAATGGATGTTGGCGGTTTGATCTCTCGTTCCTCTGCTTTTTCTAAATCTAGCTTGAATATCTGGAAGTTCACAGTTCATGAACTGTTGAAGCCTGCCTTGGAGAATTTTGAGCATTACTTTGCTAGCATGTGAGATGAGTGCAACTGTGTGGTAGTTTGAACATTCTTTGGCATTGCCCTTCTTTGGGATTGGAATGAAAACTGACCTTTTCCAGTCCTGTGGCCACTGCTGAGTTTTCCAAATTTGCTGGCATAATGAGTGCAGCGCTTTCACAACATCATCTTTTAGGATTTGAAATAGCTCAACTGGAATTCCATCACTTCCACTAGCTTTGTTTGTAGTGATGCTTCCTAAGGCCCACTTGACTTCACATTGCAGGATGTCTGGCTCTAGGTGAGTGATCACATCATTGTGGTTATCTGAGTCATAAAGGTTTTTGTATAGTTCTTCTATGTATTCTTGCCACCTCTCCTTAATATCTTCTGCTTCTCTTAGGTCCATACCATTTCTGTCCTTTATTGAGCCCATCTTTGCATGAAATGTTCCCTTGGTATCTCTAATTTTCTTGACGAGATCTCTAGTCTTTCCCATTCTACTGTTTTCCTCTATTTCTTTGCATTGATCACTGAGGAAGGCTTTCTTGTCTCTCCTTGCTATTCTTTGGAACTCTGCATTCAAATGGGTGTATCTTTTCTTTTCTCCTTTGTCTTTGGCATCTCTTCTTTTCACAGCTATTTATAAGGCCTCCTCAGACACCCATCTTGCCTTTTGCCATTTCTTTTTCTTGGGGATGGTCTTGATCACTGCCTCCTGTACAGTGTCACGAATCTCCATCCATAGCTCTTCAGGCACTCTATCAGATCTAATCCCTGGAATCTGTCACTTCCACTGTATAATCCTAAGGGATTTGATTTAGGGCATCCCTGGTGGCTCAGATGGTAAAGCATCTGTCTACAATGTGGGAGACCCAAGTTCGATCCCTGGGTCGGGAAGATCTCCTGGAGAAGGAAATGGCACCCCACTCCAGTACTATTGCCTGGAAAATCCCATGGGAGGAGGAGCCTGGTAGGCTACAGTCCATGGGGTTGCAAAGAGTCGGACACGACTGAGCAACTTCACTTCACTTCATACCTGAATGGTCTAGTGGTTTTCCCTACTGTCTTCAATTTAAGTCTGAATTTTGCAATAAGGACTTCATGATCTGAGCCACAGTCAGCTCCCAGTCTTGTTTTTGCTGACTGTGTAGAGCTTCTCCATCTTTGGCTGCAAAGAATATAATCAATCTGATTTTGGTATTGACAATCTGGTGATGTCCATATGTAGAGCCTTTTCTTGTGTTGTTGGAATGACCAGTGCGTTCTCTTGGCAAAACTCTGTTAGCCTTTGACCTGCTTCATTTTGTAACTCAAGGCCAAATTTACCTGTTAACACCAGGTATCTCTTGACATCCTACTTTTGCATTCCAGTCCCATATAATGAAAAAGACATCTTTTTTAGGTGTTAGTTCTAGAAGATCTTGTAGGTCTTCATAGAACTGTTCAACTTCAGCTTTTTCAGCATTACTGGTTGGGGCAGAGACTTGGATTGCACGGCATGGCTCATAGTTTCATTGAGTTAGACAAGGCTGTGGCTATTATTAACAAATAAATAGAAATCAGCAATTATGAAGATTTGGGTATATATGCTGTACCAATTTTTCTTTCCTTTTTCATCTTTTATTGCTTCCTTCCTTTTTTCCTTCCTCCCTCCTTCTCCCTTCTCCTTCAGTCCCTTTCTTCTTTCCATTCTTTCTCCGTCTTTCTTCCCTTTCTTCTAAAAATTTTCCAAGTAAAAACCCAACATCATTTCATTTTACTCCTATATACTTCAGTTTGCATCTCTTAAAAAAATCTGTACATTTTCTTGTATAACTGCTGCTGCTAAGTTGCTTCAGTCGTGTCTGATCCTATGCAACCCCATAGACGGCACCCCACCAGGATCCCCCATCCCTGGGATTCTCCAGGCAAGAACACTGGAGTCGGTTGCCATTTCCTTCTCCAATGCATGAAAGTGAAAATTGAAAGTGAAGTCGCTCAGTTGTATCTGACTCTTAGAGACCCCATGGACTGCAGCCTATCAGGCTCCTCTGTCCATGGGATTTTCCAAGCAAGAGTACTGGAGTGGGTTGCCATTGCCTTATATTACCAAACCACTAATGGTATTCCTTATTAATTGACAATAATTCCATTTACAATATAGCCCATTGTAAAATTTTCCCAACTATTGTACAAACTATATTTTACAGTTGATTTGTTTGGATCAGTTTTCAAACAAGATACAGGGTTTTATTTGGTTCTTTTGTCTCCTGAGTTTCTTCTAATTTAAAAGAGTTCCCTCTCCTGTATTTTCCCTCATGACATTGACATTGTGGCAGAAGCCTAAGCAATTTGAGCTGTAGAGTATGCCACATTTTACATTTGACTGCTTTCTGCAAGCATCATTTGGTATGCTCATTTATCCCATATATTTCCTGTAAATGGAAATTGTAAAAAATGAATAAGAGGCTTATTTTTTGTTGTTGTTGTTCAGTTGCTAAGTTGTGTCTCTTCTTTCCAACCCCATGGACTGTAGCATGCCAGGCTCCTCTGTTCTCCACTGTCTCCCAGTTTTCTCAGATTCGTGTCCATTGAGTCCATGATATTATTTAACCATCTCATCTTCTGCTGCCCCTTTTCCTTTTGCCTTCAGTGTTTCCCAGAATCAGGGACTTTACCAATAAGTCAGTTTTTCCCACTAGGTGGTCAAAGTATTGGAGCTTCAGCTTTAGCATCAGTTCTTCCAATGAATATTCAGGACTGATTTCCTTTAGGATGAACTGGTTTGATCTCCTTGCAGTCCAAGGGACTCTACTCTCAAGAGTCTTCTCCAGCACTATGATTTGAAAGCATCAATTCTTTGGCGCTCAGCCGTCTTTATGGTTCAACTCTCACATTCATACCTGACTACAGGAAAAACCATAGCTTTGACTATTCGAACCTTTGTCAGCCAAGTAATGCCTTTGCTTTTTAATATGCTGTCTAGGTTTTTATATCTTTCTTTTCAAGGAGCAAGCATCTTTGAATTTCATGGTTGCCATCCTCATCCGCAATGATTTTAGAGCCAAGAAAATAAAATCTGTCACTGCTTCCACTTTTCCCTCTTCTATTTGACATAATGTGATGGGACCAGATGCCATGATCTTAGTTTTTTAATGTTGAGTTTCAAGCCAGCCTTTTCACTCTCCTCTTTCACTCTCATCAAGAGTTTCTTTAGTTCCTCTTCACTTTCTGCATTTAGAGTGGTATATCATCTGCATATGAGGTTGTTGATATTTCTCCCAGCAATCTTGATTTCAGCTTATGGTTGACTCATCCAACCTGGCATTTCACATGATGTACTCTGCATATACAGGCTTCCCGGTGGCGCTAGCAGTAAAGAACCCCCCTGCCAATGCAGGAGACATAAGAGAATCAGGTTTGATCTCTGAGTTGGGAAGATCCCCCTGAAGAGGTCATCACAACCCACTCCAGTATTCTTGCCTGGAGAATCCCATGGACAGAGGAGCCTGGCAGGCTACAGTCCACAGCATCACAAAGAGTCAGATATGACTGACCGACTGAGTACGCAGGAGAGTGCACTCTGCATATAAGTTAAATAAGCAGGGTGATAGTATACTGCCTTGACGTACTCCTTTCCCAATTTTTAACCAATCAGTTGTTCCATGTCTACTTCTAACTGTTGCTTATGACCTGCATATAGGTTTCTCAAGAGGCAGGTAAGGTGGCCTGGTATTCCCATGTCTTTAAGAATTTTCCACAGTTTGTTGTGATCCACACAGCCAAAGGCTTTAGGTAGTCAATGAAGCAGAGGTAGATACTTTTCTGGAACTCTTTCACTTTGTCCATGATCCAGCGAATGTTGATAATTTGATCTCTGGTTCATTATATTCAAGTTCAACTTTTTAGCAAAAACAATTTTATAAGTGATATATTAGTTTTCTATTGCTGCTTTAACAAATCACCATGGACTTTGTGGCTTAAAAACAATACATATTTTTTACTATAAGTTGGAAGTCCCACTTGGATCTCACTGGGCTAAAATCCAGCTTGGGCCAGGCTGCATCCTTTACTGAGGGCCCTAGGGCAGAGTTTCCTTGCCTTTTCCAGCTTCTCAAGGCTGCCTATGTTCCTCAGTGCTTGGCTTTGCTTCTCCATCATCAAAGCTAACCCGCTGAGTCCTTACATTGCATCATCCTGAAGTCTTCTTCTCCTTCCTGCTCCCTCTTTTGAGGACTGCTGTGATTACTGGGGACCAAGTAGATAATCCAGGAGAATCTCCTTGTTTTAAGGCCACCTAACTAGCAACCTTAATTCCATCTGCAACCTTAATTCCCCTTTGCCATGTAACCTAACACATTCACAGATGCTAGAATTAGGAACATGGACATCTTTCGGGGCAGAGGGAGCAGGCATTATTCTGCCTTCTACAAGAAGTAATTCATTTTGAATCAAATCAGAAGGGACATAATTTTTAGTTATCCCCAGTTTAATGTTGCTAAAATATATCATTAATTTTCATCTGATAGTTTTATCTGTTGAAGACTCACTCTAATCAGTTAACTGTGGAGTAAAATCATTTTATAATTCTATCACTCTTTCTACATTTATTTGATAGAAATTTGCTGGAAATCTTCTTGTAAAGAAGAATTCTCCCTCATCTATTAGAAATACTGGATATTCAGATATACATTTCATACTGCCAAGGCAGAATAAATGTTTAATTATCTTATGTAAATTATCCTTTCTGAAAGACCTACTCATATTATAGAAAGTCATATGCTTTACTCAAAATCTACTCACTTAAATGTTAATCTCATCTAAAAAAATACCTTTACATCTAGAATAATGACTGACCAAATACTGATATATGGGTACCATGGCCTAACCAAGCAGACATATGTTTAGAAGATATTCACTCTTCTCTTCTTGTGTGTCTCTCTTTTACTCTCACACTACCACCACATTCGCAACATTGCTGACACCAAATGTGTGGAGCGTTTTACACACACCAACCAATTCTGTGATACCAGCTGGATGCCAGACAATTTAACTCAACTCTGACACTATGTGGAGGTAGCATCAGATCCAACAGGTTAAAGGTTCAGTCCCACAAGACTGCTCCCTCCTTCAGATGCCAATTGCAAGTCCAGGTTGTTGCTGTGATTCGGACCAATCACCTAGAAATAGAAGGTTCCCATAATCCTCTCTTTGGGGTCAATTAATCTGCTAGAGCAGCTCACAGAACCCAGGGGAATAGTTTTCTTACTGTTTGCCTGTTTATTATAAAAGGATGTGATAAAAAATACAAGTAAGCATCCAGTGGAAAGAGGCAAGGTATATAGGAAGGGCACAGAGCTTCCATGTCCTCTCTGACTGTGCATCTCTGGTAGCACCTCCATGTATTCACCAACCCAGAAGCTCTCCAAAATCTATGCTTTGAAGTTTTTTATGGAGGCTTCATCACATAAGTTGACTGATCATTAACTCTCTTTCCAGCCCCTCTAGAGAATGAAGGGGTGAAGATTTCAAGCTTCTAATCATGGGTTGGTCTTTCTGGTGACTAGCCCCCATCCAGAAGCCCAAGAGTCACCTCAAAAGAACAAAAGAGTCTCCTATCACTCACAAAATCCCAAGGGATTTAAAAACCCTATGTCAAGAATGGGAATCGAAGACCAAATATTAAAACTAAGGATGCTCCTAATGCTCTTGCACGTGTGCTAAATTGCTTCAGTTGTGTCCTACTCTTCGTGACCCTATGGGCTCTAGCCTATCAGGCTTCTCTGTCCGTGGGATTCTCCAGGCAAGAATGCTGGAGTGGATTTCCATGCCCTCCTCCAGGCAGTCTTCCCAACCCAGGGACTGAACCCTCATCTATTATGTCTCCTGCATTGGCAGATGGGTTCTTTACCACTAGCTGCCACCTGGGAAACCTAATCCTCTTATCACTTAGGAAAATATAAGAGTTTTTAGAAACTTTGTGTTAGGGACTGGGGCAAAGGCCAATACATATTTTCTATTATTTCACAACATATATAATTTACCATCACAGTATCAAAGTATGCATATTTAGGTAATAAAAATGTAAAGAGATACAGGAAGCGAAACTATAAAAATCAAGAAAATAATCTAATTTGGGGAAGAAGGAAGAGATTGTAATTATGACTGGGGGCATAGAGGAACTTGTAGGCTGGAAAAATTTTAATATCGGATCTGAGTTAGCTGCAACAGTGTTTATCTTAAAATAGATTATATTTATAATATATAACAGATTTGTTTGATATAGTTTTTAATCTGTATGCATTTTACAATAAAAAGATTATTTTAAGTGTTACCTTTTACAGAGATAGAAAACAAACTAGTGGTTATCATAGGGGAGAGAGACAGGGGTTGCAAATAGGAGTAGGGGATTAAGAGTATACTATTATGTATAAAATAAGCTACAAAAATATATTGTACAACACAGGGAATATAGCCAATATTTTATAATAACTATACATGGAGTATAACCTTTAAAAATTGTGAATCACTATATATATATACCTGTTATTTATAATATTGTATATCAAATATACTTTAATAAAAAAATGTTATGTTAGAGAGTTTAGATAAAGCTGTGTTTGACATTTTGTAGAGTATAATGAAATAATGACTCTGATATTTTGTATGTTGTTAGTCACTAAGTCGTATTCGACTCTTTTGCCATCCCATGGACTGCAGCCCAACAGGCTCCTCTGTCCATGGGATTTCCCAGGCAAGAATACTGGAGTGGGTTGCCATTTCCTTCTCCAGGGAATCTTCCTGACCCAGGGATTGAACCCTCATTTCTTATGTCTTCTGTATTGGCAGGTGGATTCTTTACCTCTGAGCCATCAGGAAAGCCCATATTTTGTAAAGCTCACTATCTAATTAGAAATAATTTCAAAGTTTACTGAATATTTGAGTTATAGTACCATTGTTTGAATAAAAATACACCTTGGTAACTTTTTTTAAGTGAAATCTCTTATTTAAATGAGTAATTTCCAGTACATTTAAAAAGATCATTGTAGAGACTTCCCTGGTAGTTAAGCAGACTCCTGGCTCCTGTTGCAAGGGACTTAGATTTCATCCCTGGTTGAGAAACTAGATGCCACATGCCACATCTTAAGAGTTCACATGCTACGGTTAAAGATCCTGCATGCCACAACTAACACTCGGTACAGCCAAATAAATAAAAATTAAAACAAAATTACTGTATTTTAATTACATATGTATGCACTATTTTCATGGGACTATCAAGCTAGGTGATTGCTAGAGAATGAATATTTGTGTCCTCCCAAAATTCATATGTGGAAACCTAATCCCCAATGTGATGGTATTTGGGGATAGGGGAGATCATCCCCAGGGGGAGATGATTATGTCTCAAGGGAAGAGGCTGCCTAAGAGTGATTAGTGCCCAGGGGATGCCACAGAGGTGCAGTGATTAGGACTATGTGCTTTCGCTGTCTAGGGCACTGGTTCAAGCACTTCTAGAGGAAATAAGATTCTACAAGCTATACTGCACAACCAAAAATAAAAATTAGGAAAAATAAACAAGAGAGACCTCAGAGAGCTCCCTCTGCCCCTTTGGCCAGGTAAGTACACAGTGAGAAGACATCTATGAACCAAGAAGCAGGCTGTCACCAGACAATGAATCTGCCAGTGCACTGATCTTAAACCTTGCAGCCTCCAGAGTTGTGAGAAATACATTTTGGTTGTTTAAGGCACCCAGCCTATGGTATTTTTGTTAGAGCAGCCCGAATGGACTAAAATAGTGTGGATTATGAAATGCCACTTATCCATCTTCTTTTCTCAAATCTGAACTGCATGGAAATTATTTCAAAATCTGATTTTTTTCTTTCCCTTTCCTTAAGCTTTCTCCATCTGCTTACCTTTCTCCCATTCTTATCTCTTCTTTCTACTCTTTTGAAATACCAGGAAGCTAACTAATAACATTTAAGCTTTAGGGACCCCACTTGCACAAGCCCTTGCAAAGCTCTAGTAGGTGCAAAGCCCTAGGAATGTGTCTACTTGGGTATGTTTTTGTAAGGTTTGCAAAAGTAAGAGATTTTGACTACAAGTGATCAAGACTCTGTTTAGTCAAATGTCCTTTCATATCTGGTGGCATTGAGTGGCTGTAGGCATTTTGGGGATTCAGCCACAATCTGAGTTATGGATACAGTAGTTTGAGTTAGCAAGGCATATTTATTGGTTCAAAATCACTTCTACATCTGGATAAGTTGTAGTTCCCTGTCCTGGTGTAGGAATGGCTTCTAAGAATACTTCACTGATTTGTCCTACAAAGTGACATGAAGGGTTAGGGCTCAAGATCACATCACTCTGTGAAGATTTATAGCAAAGGATGCTGGGAGTATGTGGATAATGAAGAAAGTACAAAAAAGTAAGCAGAAGCCTCAGTTTTCATGAGTGCCTAGTCAGAATGGAAGGAATATTCTCAGTAATGCAGAACATGCAACTATAAACTTTTCTGCTTTTGCTGAGAATCATACATAACAGAATTTATCAGAATTTCTGTATTTATAACAAAAGAAATAGAGGAAAACAACAGAATGGGAAAGACTGGGGATCTCTTCAAGAAAATCAGAGATACCAAAGGAACATTTCATGCAAAGATGAGCTCAATAAAGGACAGAAATGGTATGGACCTAACAGAAGCAGAAGATATTAAGAAGAGATGGCAGGAATACACAGAAGAACTGTACAAAAAAGATCTTCAAGACCCAGATAATCACAATGGTGTGATCACTGACCTAGAGCCAGACATCCTGGAATGTGAAGTCAAGTGGGCCTTAGAAAGCATCACTACGAACAAAGCTAGTGGAGATGATGGAATTCCAGTTGAACTATTTCAAATCCTGAAAGATGATGCTGTGAAAGTGTTGAACTCAATATGCCAGCAAATTTGGAAAACTCAGCAGTGGCCACAGGACTGGAGAAGGTCAGTTTTCATTCCAATCTCAAAGAAAGGCAATGCCAAAGAATGCTCAAACTACCACACAATTGCACTCATCTCACACGCTAGTAAAGTAATGCTCAAAATTCTCCAAGCCAGGCTTCAGCAATATGTGAACCGTGAACTTCCTGATGTTCAAGCTGGTTTTAGAAAAGGCAGAGGAACCAGAGATCAAATTGCCAATGTCCGCTGGATCATAGAAAAAGCAAGAGAGTTCCAGAAAAACATCTATTTCTGCTTTATTGACTATGCCAAAGCCTTTGACTGTGTGGATTACAATAAACTGTGGAAAATTCTGAAAGAGATGGGAATACCAGACCACCTGATCTGCCTCTTGAGAAATTTGTATGCAGGTCAGAAAGCAACAGTTAGAACTGGACATGGAACAACAGACTGGTTCCAAATAGGAAAAGGAGTTCGTCAAGGCTGTATATTGTCAGCCTGTTTATTTAACTTATATGCAGAGTACATCATGAGAAACGCTGGCCTGGAAGAAACACAAACTGGAATCAAGACTGCTGGGAGAAATATCAATAACCTCAGATATGCAGATGACATCATCCTTATGGCAGAAAGTGAAGAGGAACTAAAAAGCCTCTTGATGACAGTGAAAGTGGAGAGTGAAAAAGTTGGCTAAAAGCTCAACATTCAGAAAACAAAGATCATGGCATCCGGTCCCACCACTTCATGGGAAATAGATGGGGAAACAGTGTCAGACTTTATTTTTTTGGGCTCCAAAATCACTACAGATAGTGACTGAAGCCATGAAATTAAAAGATGCTTACTCCTTGGAAGGAAAGTTATGACCAAGCTAGATAGCATATTAAAAAGCAGAGACATTACTTTGCCAACAAAGGTTCGTCTAGTCAAGGCTATGGTTTTTCCTGTGGTCATGTATGGATGTGAGAGTTGGACTGTGAAGAAGGCTGAGCGCCGAAGAATTGATGTTTTTGAACTGTGGTGTTGGAGAAGACTCTTGAGAGTCCCTTGGACTGCAAGGAAATCCAACCAGTCCATTCTGAAGGAGATCAGCCCTGGGATTTCTTTGGAAGGAACAATGCTAAAGCTGAAACTCCAGTACTTTGGCCACCTCATGCGAAGAGTTGACTCATTGGAAAAGACTGAGATGCTGGGAGGGATTGGGGGCAGGAGGAGAAGGGGATGACAGAGGATGAGATGGCTGGATGGCATCACCGACTCAATGGACGTGAGTCTGAGTGAACTCCGGGAGTTGGTGATGGACAGGGAGGCCTGGCGTGCGGGGATTCATGGGGTTGCAAAGAATCGGACACGACTGAGCAACTGATCTGATCTGATCTGATGTCTATTAGTTAGCTTTCCAGATATTGCAGTCTTTTGTGATATCTTTTCACATTCTCAATAATCACTTTCATAGCTTAAAAATAAATAAATAAAAAGTTCAGGCAGCTATGCCATTTATAACTGTTTCAATGGTACTACCAGTACTGTATCTTCCTGATGTTTATTTTTATTTTGTCTTATAAAATATGGCATTGGGCCACTCTGAGAAAGAGCAAAGAAGGCTTTATGCAGCAGATCCAATCCTTTTTGGAGAGAATAATGATGGCAAGAATGTATTTATTGCTAATAGAGCTCTTAATGAGATATTTTCTCTGCAACAATGAGGGAGAGGTGGTGGGCTATAATGTTCCTCTGGCTTTACTTTAGCAAAAGAAGACACTTCATTTTTACTTATTTACTTATTTTACTTACTTGAAGTAGATTAATAAAGGCACCATGCTGAGTGAACAAAGTTATAAGGAGATTTCTTATTTTTCTACCTTTAGACCACACTGAAACAAACTTACTATCTTAAGAAGAAAATTACGTACTATAAAATCAAATTGAAATATATATTCTTTAAGTAAACTTTAAATATCATAATTAAGTGTACAGGCCACTTAGAATAAAAACCATTGTATTTTTCCTCAAAGGATAATTTTTATTTCAATTATAGTTTTAACTTGGATGTTACTTTCACCATTTTCAGGGCTGACTTTAACATCTGAATGCAATCATCAAGCCTGTACTGGTTGTGGTAATGAATAGACATAGGCTGCCTGGAGGTCTAAGTATGAACTAAATAACTTGGCATATGCTGGGTGCTTCAGGGCAAATTTCTTAAAGGTCCTGTATGAAATGCGGTCTGAGTTTGGTCCAGCTATCTCCCGAAAGAGTGTGGAAACATCAAGATCTGGTACTCCAAAAGCTGCCCGAAGTATAGCAGCTAATTCCTGTTCAGTTATGAAACCATCTTTATCAAGATCAAAAAGCTTAAATGACATTTGCAGAATCTTTTCAGTGTTGACAGGATTGCATAGGACGGTCAGACCTATCACATACTCTCTGAAGTCTATGGTGCCATCGTTGTTCCTGTCAAAGAGGGCAAAAAGTTGTTGCAAGGGCTTTGAAATTGGGAGTTTCAAATAATTTGCAAATTCCTCAATTCCTATCTTCCCTCCTTTGGAGGCAACTGCAATTTCAGCATATTTATCCAAGCACTGATGAATATTATCCCAATCTAACTTTAAATTCTGGCTAATTTTTGTAAATTCCACCAAACCAGCTTCCATAGGTAGTTGAAGGTTACCTGCAGAAATCATCAGTCTGCAGTCTTCGTAAGTGTGGTCTGTCACGGGCACCCCAAGAGCATTGGCCATGATGATCCTCACTGTATTGGCAAAAAGGACAGGGTCTTTTTTCTCTTGGACGTTTGGAATATAAACAGGCATAAACTCAACTTCTACCCTGGTGAATGGTTGACTCAGGGTCAACATACAGGCCTGGAAGCCCGTAAACCCCTGCCAGGTCCAGGTCACCGTGTCCAGGGGGTTTGGGTACCTGAGCAGCACGGGCTGCACAGGCACCCCTGGAGAGAAGGCCCCTAGTTTAAAAGTGACCAGACAGCTGCGGTTGGTACACACTCCTTCTGGGAAAATCAGGATCTGTGGCCACTGTCTGTTAGATGTCACTCGCTTCAGGATTTCCTCCCGGGTGGTCTTCCTGGAATTGGGGTCATCTCGGGTCACAAGCACCGGCTGCGTCGACAATAAGAATTTCCCAGCCACCGGGATATTCGCGTTCTGACTCGCAGAGACCACTGAGGGTAACCCTGCCACGACACAGGCGATCGCATCAAAGAAACTGGAGTGCGGGGCTGCCACGAAGATGCGGGCTTCATCTCGGGTGGCTTTTTTCCCTTTCACTTTAACCAGGAACCCTGCTAAAAAAAAAGTCACCTGAAACAAGAACTTTAAAGTTGGTTGCGCCAGTCTTCTCCAGTTCTTGGCCGGCTTGGTTGGTTGAGCACGACAGCCTATGGTGGAAAGCGCAGCCACGGGCCAGAGGAAGATGAAGAGGAAGGCAATGCAGGACACCCGCACGGGCACCAACACGGTCCCCATGAGGACGATGTAGGCCCAGCGCCATGCGCTGATATGCGTGTGCTGCACGAAGGGGTTTTCCACTGCCGGCGGGAACAGGGACTTGTTCATCTCTCGGCTGAAAGCGGATTCCAACGCAGCCTTGGGGTCCACCACCGCAGGCTCAGAGTCCAACGGCGGAGACGTGGAGCTCAACATCGCAGGCTCCGAGTCCAACGGCGGAGAAGTGGAGCTCAACATCGCAGGCTCAGAGTCCAACGGCGGAGACCTGGAGCTCAACACCGCAGACTCGGAGTCCAACGGCGGAGACGTGGAGCTCAACATCGCAGGCTCCGAGTCCAACGGCGGAGAAGTGGAGCTCAACACCGCAGACTCGGGGTCCGAGGGCGGAGACCTGGAGCTCAACATCGCAGGCTCCGAGTCCAACTTCCCAGGCTCGAAGTCCAAAGTGGGCTGTGCCATGAGGCCAACTTTTCCGGTCTCAGGGTGCCTGTAGCTTGGATCTGGGGGCAGCCCCCGGAGTGCACCCCTTCCCTATATTTAAGTGCTCTTTGTTTGCACATAATTGGAACGCTTTGAGGCAATTGTGAGTTAATAGGAAATGATGTATTACCTTTAAAATCAGAAGAATCAAAAATGGTAAATGATGTAACAGTAGAATTAGAACCATGTCAACAGTACAATCTTTTCTGCTTTTTTGTAAATGGCCTCCTTTTGACATATATGCTTAGTAAATTATTTTCACATAACAACTTCTGTTGTCTATTATATACCTACTAAGGATCTATCAAATAGATGAATATTTGTTAATCACAACTTTTTTAATTTAAATGCCTTTACCAGTCAAGTTTGCTTACTGTGAGATGCTTTGGCAATTGGTAAGTCAAATTTATTTACTCTTCCTACAAATTGATTTCTGCAGAGACAGGACTGTTTCTCTCTCTCTTTTTTTTTTTTTGGACTGTCTCTTTATACTATGTTTAACTGATGGCACCCTTGAGGCTTTATATCTGTTGCAAGCACTCTTCTATGGAAACATACAATGAAAATTAGAAAACACCATTATCATAGGCCAGGATCAGTCATGGCACGTTTTGACCCATATTCTTAATATTAGTCCAGATGAACCGGTCAGCGTTCCAAAGTGACATAAGTAACAACAACAAGAAACCTTAAAATCACATTTGTCAGAAACAGGTTTTCGTTAAAATAAGTCAGGATTACTTTATTGTGTCACAACACATAGTCAATAAAGTCTTGTACCTTAGTTGCTGCCCTTTGAAAATGATCAAGAGGGAAGCATAATCAAAGTTGGTTGAAACAGGCTCTCTGTAGCATCTGCTATATCAAATATTCCTGTTTGCTATTTGCTAATTTAAATTCCTTCAGAATTCAAAGTCAAATTGTAGGTTTCTGAAAGATGTTTCTAATTATTAGAATATACCAGGTTACCCATAAAATAGGAAAAGCAGTATGGATACCAAAGACTGTTAAACAGAAAGTGATCTAAGTGGAAAGATTATGGACTTTACAACCAAACGGATCTAGGTCAGATCCTGGTTCTGACTCTTATGCTGTAGGCAGTGATCAATCTCATTTTTACATCTCTAAAGTGGTGATACTCCCTACCTTGCAATGTTAGGAGGTAGAAATACCTCATATACCACAGTGTATATAGAAAACTGGGCTTTCACTGGTAAACACATGTTGCTAGGATACGATAATAAGAATATTTAAAGACATTCCACTTCTGTCACTTCTCAGAACTATGCTTAGTGAGGGAAACATTAGGAACACAGTTGTAGACTCTAAAAAGCCATGAATTGGCATTGTTACTGTCTCCCATTCCAAATGAGAGCAGCCCAAGAGAATGAGTAGTAATCTCTTAAGTTGGCATCATCCTCTATTTTGTAATTCTTCCCATTTTTTTTTTTTTTTGGCCACACCCTTGTGGGATCTTAGTTCCCCGACCAGGGATTGAACCTAGGCCCAGCAGTGAAAGGGTCAAGTCCTAACCACTGGACCAGGGAAATCCTTTCCCACTCTTATTTGTAATGTTCATTACTCTTTTGAACCATTGCTTAATTTAACTACATTCCCAGGTGATGTTAGTGGTAAAGAACCCACCTGCCAATGCAGGAAACATAAGAGACATTGGTTTGATCCCTGGGTCAAGGAGATCCCCTGAAGGAGGGCATGGCAGTCCACTCCAGTATTCTTGCCTGGAGAATCCCATGGACAGAGGAGCCTGGTGGGCCACAGTCCATAGGGTCACAAAGAGTTAGACATGACTAAAGCGACTTAGCATGCACACATGCATTCTGTGTATACTTCTTAAGGGAAAGATCAATATTATGATGTTACTTTTCTTTCATATTTTCCCCACAGTGCCTAACAGTGTATCAGATAATTTATTTATTCATTTAGCAAATATTTGAGTTCACACAAAGAATCAGGCTCTTATTCTAGATGCTGGATATTGTGTCAGTTAATGAAACAAAAGTCTCTGCCCTGTGGAGCTGAGATTCTAGTGCATACAGGAAGTATAGTATTCATTTCTTCTTGCTTTAAATGGGGCAGAAGGACATTTTCATCCTTTTCCTAATCTCTCACCCATTTAGCTAGAGAATTAAGGCGAATAATTTAATGGACTTGCTTCCCTATAATGTTTAATAACTATGTATGTAAATATAAGAATCTTCATATCCTCTCTTGTTACTCTTCCCAGTGTAAGTAGTATTTATGGCCTATTTTAAGATGCACATTCACCTTGTCATATTTGCTTTCAAACTAATAAATATACTATAAATCCAAGATATTTGATAACAGAATTTTTTAATGGTTAAAAAATAGTAAAAAGAACTTTTGAACAATAAAATGAAAATTTATACCATTGCACGTTTGCCTTTTAATATGGCACAGCTAATCTTTAATATACATTTGTAAAAGGCACCATATATTAACAAGGTAAAGAATGCAAAAAAAAACCAAAATTGAGCCACTTTCTCCAACTTCCTTTTTGTCCAAGTGTATACATTTTAAGGCAAATGCTTTTCTGTGCAAAATACAACAAAAGAAAATCAACAGTATGTTACAAGTTCACACATTCTCAGATTTTTTTCAATATCATTTGTCAGGATACAAGCACATTAAAACAATTTTTTCCTAATGAAGCTTAAAGAAGTTGATGAACAATTTTTAAAAATTATTTGGAGATTCCATTATAGATTCCTCATAGAAAAAGTCAATCTTTTCTTCGTGTTTCTTCTTTCAGAAATGTCCATATCAATTTGTTCACGATGTCAGGTTGTTCTTGTTGGAGCCAATGACTGGTTTCTGACAAAATAGTCAGCCTGAAATAGTTTTTAACATAAATCTTTGTGACTTCAGCCATCTCAACCTCCATAAATGCGTCTTTCTCTCCCCACAGCAGTAATGTTGGAGTGATCACCATGTGATGTTTGAGAGGCAGGCAGCTATAAAAACAAAACACGTGGGCTTGAGACTCATTGTAAGAGTTAAAATAACATTTTCCCAAAATGTTTCTCTAGGCCATACGTTTTTAAGGAAGGCACTATCACCACCAAAGGGGTGAAAATTAGTTCTTGGGAGAGTGAAAAAATTTACATTTTTTTAGATATAAACCATGAATATACACATAAACATATATTAAAATTTTATGGGATGGGGGCAACTATGAAAAAATGTCTAAAAAGGCTCTGAAGGGAGGTGATGACAAAAAATGATTAAGGGGACTTCCCTGGTGGTCCAATGATTAGTAGTCTACCTTCCAAAGCAAGGAACGTGGGTTTGATCCCTGTTCGGGGAACTAGGATCCCATATGCCACAGGGCAAAGAAGCCTATATGCTGCTACTACTGAGCCTGTGCCACAACTAGAGTGAAGCCTGTGTGCCTCAAAGAAAGATAATAAATAAATACATGACTGAGAAACACTGCATTAGGCAATCAATCTGTGTCATAAAAAATTTAAAGGTCTATTTAGCAAAGGGCCAGATAAAAGTTTTAATTGGATGAGGATGGCAAAATTGATAATGAAGGCTATAAATTAAATATGAAATTCATCACTTGAAGAATAATTTCCTTTAAAAGGAAACCAGAATTTCTGAATGGTGTGATAAAAGGGAGCTTTTAAGCAGTGTTACTGTTTAAATATATTTTAATTGTTGGATAATCTAATGCATTTTATGTGAAAATTAGAACTGAAAAGACAAAAAATATATATGGAATGAGCTTCAAATATTACATGATACTATAGTTATTTTTCAAGGAGATTCTTTTTAAAATATAAAGTTTTCATTATATATTTTCTTAAATACTAAAAAATATAAAGAATAAAAACATGCATAATTGCATCATTTAAAAGATGGTCATTTTCTATGCATATAGTTGAAACCATAAGTACAGCAAATATACAGTTTATACACAATATACATATACAAATTCTATATTATATTATAACTTTCTTATTTCACAAGGTTTTTCAAAAATAATTGTAAAACATTACTTTATGGCATAATAACCCATAAATGATTTGACTCTTCCTGTATAATTGAATATTTAGATTATAGCATCAGTTAAAAGAAGAGGAGGATGTTTTACGTGAAGCTACATGCTACAATGAGCATTTTGTGCCCAAATCTTTATTGGCATTTCAGATAACCTCTTTAGGCCAGAGCCCTAGAAGTGGAATTCTATATTTCTTTCTTTTTTTTTTTTTTGGAATTCTATATTTCTAAAGCTTTTGACACCTTCTGCTAAGCTGTTTTTCAGAAAGGTGGGATGGTCTTAATTTCACTGCTGTTAACTAAGAATGAGAATGAACATCTAACTAGACACTCTCCAGCACTGGATTATATTTTTACTAGTTATAGAAAAGCCCTAATGTGTGTCTATTTGGGGTTGATAGGATGCTATTGGAATGTGCAGGATATCATATATGTCCACCAAAGACTTAACTTTTGACTCCATGCAAGTGGCCATCATTTGGTTGTAATGCTCCTAAAAATTAAATTCTTTGTGAATAGGTAAATGGACAGAAGAACCTGGAGGGCTACAGTCCCTGGGGAGTTAGACAGGGCTTAGGAATAGTAACTAGGTCAAATCTGGTTCTTACCATCCCCATGAGACGGTTATAAGTGTTAGGATACTTCTCATTCATTTCTTTAGTTTCCTTTAGGAGAGATTTTCCTTAAACCCTCCTTGATCCTTGCCCCGTCCCTGGCTGCTGAGTGATAGTTGTTGATTCAGGGTTCTGGACTAAAGAGAGTATATAAAATAATATGTCCTGAGGTGAGATTTACTCTCTTTTTCCTTCCCTCGCTTATCAGATTCGAGGGAGCCAACGGACTGGGGGGCTGAGGAGATGTGAGTTTACCCTTCAAATTTTCCCACAGGTGAACAAAGTTTAGACTGGCAACAGTTATCAAGACCATTTCAGTTCTCATTTAATATGAAGGCCACAGTCTTCAATCTATCCTTTATGGGTCATGAAGTTCATGTTTTGGTTTTCATCTGCTAACTCCTATGTGATTTCTCAACTGATTCAGAAACTGGGCAGGAAAAAGGGATGCTATTTGTCAGGTCCCCCCAAATACAGCATATGTATTTCAAACAGTACATAGTTTAAAAACTTTATTAAATAGTGTCAGATTGCAGATATCCTTTCACAAATTGCTTCTGTGCCTTAAGATTATATTTTTAAGATTCATCTATTGATGATACATGTAGTTCTTTTTCTTTTTTGATACAGGTAGTTCTACTTCATTTACTTTCACTGTTGTATACAATTCTATTGTATGACTACATATACAATGGATCACAATTGATTCATTCTCTTGTCGGGCATTTTAAAACTTCCAATTATTTTGATAATTTAAATAATATTGATCTCATTCTTGTAACCATCCACTTGTGCCCATGTGGGAGAGGTTTCTTTCAGTATATCCCCCAAACAGACTTGCTACCTCAGAGAATATGCACATCATCAATATTACAAGTTGTTTTTACAAACTGACCATATGCTCTACTCTCAGCATATAAGAATTTGCTTTGTACCATATCATTGCCAACACTTGTTCTCAAAAGTTTAATTTTTTTTTTCCCAATCAAATGAGTGTAAAATACTTTGTTTACCTGTTATGGTAGAGACTGCTTCCCAAACTTCTTCCCTTCTACCACAGTGATAGAAAATCCAATTATTAGCTGGACAAAGGACCATCCAGAATGAAGACTGACTATGTTTCCCAGGGTTCTTGCAGTAAAGTGAGGGTATGTGGTTTATGAGAAATGATTTGGGCATCATCTAAGTTGTGTCCAATATGCCTGCCCCTTCCCTTTCTCACTTTCCACTCACTGAAATGCAGATGTGTTGTTAAACCATCTTGAACCACACAGATAAGGACAACATATGAAGGATGGCAGAATAACAAAATAGAAAGACCGAGATCTCTGACCAAAGAGTGACCTAACAGCTTTGATGACTGCACACAATATAGCCACCATATCAGCCTTAGACTATTAACGTTTTTAATGCCACTGTTACTTTAGGTCTCTATTGCAAGCAGTAAAACCTATGTCCCACTACTAAGGTGGTGCATCTTTCATGTTACTGAAGATCCCTTTAAAAAAAAAATATATATATATATTTTTTTTTTTTGGCTGTGCTGGGTCTTTGTTGCTATGCAGGCTTCTCTCTAGTTGCAGTGAGCAGAGGCTACTCTTCTTTGCAGTGTTAAGACATCTCATTGTGGTGACATCTCTTGTTGTGGAAGAGCACGGGCTCTCGGGCACATGGGCTTCAGTAGCTGCAGTGGTGGGCTCAGTTGTTGTGGTTCCCGGGCTCTAGAGCACAGGCTCAACAGCTGTGGTACATGGACTTAGTTGCTTCAAGGCATGTGGGATCTTCTGGGACCAGGGATTGAACCTGTGTCTCCTGCATTGGCAGGCAGATTCTTTACCACTGAGCCACCAGGGAAGCCCCTAGATCCCTTTTCTGCAAATTGCCATTTCATATCCTTTACTCATTTTTGATTGGGTTGTCTTTTCCTTATTGATTTGGAGACATTCTTTATAAACTCTGCTGCTGCTGCTGCTAAGTCACTTCAGTCATGTCCGACTCTGTGCGATCCCATAGATGGAAGCCAACCAGGCTCCCCCATCCCTGGGATTCTCCAGGCAAGAGTACTGGAGTGGGTTGCCATTTCCTTCTCCAATGCATGAAATGAAAAGTGAAAGTGAAGTTGCTCAGTCGCGTCCGACTCTTAACGACCCCATGGACTGCAGCCTACCAGATTCTGCCACCCATGGGATTTTCCAGGCAAGAGTACTGGAGTGGGGTGCCATATTAATTCATGAATACTGGAAGAAGCCTATCCCTTCTCTAGGGGATCAGATCCAGGAATCAAACAGGGGTCTTCTGTATTGCAGGTGGATTCTTTACCAGCTGAGTTACCAGGGAAGCCTCCTGACAGGGTTAGTTACCTACCTATTTTTTTCTTTAAAATTGAATTCTTTAAAATTGTCTCAGCCTTGTGCTCCCCCATACAAATTTTTAAATCAGCTTGTTATGTTTCATGAAAAACTTTCTGACAGTTTTGATTGAAATTTTATTAAGTTTATAGATTAATTTGGGAAAAATCAACAATGTTATGATATTGAAGTTTTCCACTTGTAAAGATGATAAACGAGGGTTATTTTCAGTAGTTTACATCAGCAAGTCTGTATCAATGTTAAAACATTAAAATACTTCTCTGCTGCTGCTAAGTCGCTTCAGTCGTGTCCGACTCTGTGCGACCCCATAGACGTCTGGCAGCCCACCAGGCTCCCCCGTCCCTGGGATTCTCCAGGCAAGAACACTGGAGTGGGTTGCCATTTCCTTCTCCAATGCATGAAAGTGAAAAGTGAAAGTGAAGTCACTCAGTCATGTCCGACTCTCAGCGACCCCATGGACTGCAGCCTACCAGGCTCCTCCATCCATGGGATTTTCCAGGCAAGAGTACTGGAGTGGGGTGCCATTGCCTTCTCCGAAATACTTCTCTATAGGTTAGTAAATAGACAAGGCCCCTAGCTCATATTCTTTATTGCTTCCAATACATTTTGATAATCCATAAAGGTCATCTTTTGTTAGAGTCAGTCCTTTATACCTAATATTTTTGTTGCTATCATAGGTATATCTATTTTAAAGTGTTTTATAACTGTTGTTGGTTTATAAGATTGTAATTTTTGTATAGTAACCTTATGTATGCCAACTTTGCTGAACTGTTTTTGTTCTAATAATTTTTTCCTGTAAATTTTCCCTTTCTCTAAATATATAACTACATTGCGTGCTTGCCTGCTCAGTTGCTCGGTCATGTCCAAGGCTTTGCAACCCCATGGACTGTAGCTCGCCAGGCTCCTCTGTGTATGGGATTTCCCAGGCAAGAATACTGAAGTGGGTTGCCATTTCCTACTCAAGGGGATCTTCCCTACCCAGGGATCCAACCTGCGTCTCTAATGTCTCCTGCACTGGCCAGCGGATTCTTTACCACTAGCGCCATCCTGGGAAGCCCGTATAACTACATTGTGTGTGGGTGTGTGCTAAGTTGCTTCAGTCATGTCTAACTGCTTGCAATCCCATAGCTGTAGCCTGCCAGGCTCCTCTGTCCATGGGATTCTCCAGGCAAGAAAACTGGAGTGGGTTGCCATTCCCTTCTCTAGGGGATCTTTCTGACCATGGATTGAACCAGCATCTCTTATGTCTCCTGCATTGGCAGGTGGGTTCTTGACCACCAGTGCCCCGGGGAAGCCCATATAACTACATTATCTATACATAAATTTCAGTTGTTTTTTTTTAATGTGCTAGCTAAGACTTTCAATACAGTGGTGAAGAGAAGAGAAGCAGTTATAGCAGACAAGTTACCCTTAGTCTTTATTTTTCAAGGGAATGTTTTCAGTGTTTCATCACAAGGTATGATGTTTACTACAGGTTTCTGGTAGACAGAAGTACCTTCTGCATTGCTGTCATAATGAAACCATAATATGATTAACAGAATTCCTCTGTCCATGGAATTCTGCAGGCAAGAATACTGGAGTGGATTGCCATTCCCTTCTCCAGGATATCTTCCTGACCCAGGGATCAAACCCTGGTCTCCTGCATTGAAGGCAGATTCTTCTACCATCTGAGCCACCAGGGAAGCCTAATATGATTAACAGAAAGACACTAATACACATAGAGATATCAGGTTTAATGGCAAATGAGAAGAAAACTTACAAAGATGATTTTATAAAGCAAGAAATAATGTATTATTCTCTTAGATAGAACTAGGACTTGTCAGGTCCCCCAGTTTCCCATGAAAATACAGCTGTGAACAGCACCACAAAGAATTTTGCCCTTTTAGTGGAGGTTTTTGATCCTCTTGGCTCTGATTCCCAGAATATATTTTTATATGCCTGCCAGTGCTCCAGGTGCAAATAACCAGTACAAACCCCTGATTTTTTTCTTAGACAACTGAGTAAAGCAAATGTCTTTCCCCCAGAAATATCCCTGCAGGCAATTCAGGTTTATCTGAGGTCCACCTTCTATCCTCTGCTTCTAGTCTACATAGTAGTTAGATGTGTTGGATTTTAATAAACGCTTTTTCTTAATTTACCTAGATGATCTTATTTTTCCCTTTAACCTGTTAATGTGGTAAGTTAATGGGTTTTAATGCTGTTAGGTTTAATTGTTAATGCATGCTAGATTCTGTTTGATAGTATTTTATTTTGAATTTATGGATCTATATTTACAACATAACTTGATCTAATTTTCTATGTTATACAATCCTTGTCTTGTTTTGTTATGGAAGTCATACCAACCTGAGAAAATGAGCTGAAGTATATACCTTCTTTTTATAATGTCTGAAAGAGCCGAGTCTAAGAGTGGGATTTTCTGGGGCTTCCCTGGTGGCTCATTGGTAAAGAATCTGTCTGCCAATGCAGGAGACATGGGTTTGATCTCTGATCCAGGAAGATCCCACATGCCATGGAGTAACTAGGCCCATGCACCACAATTTCTGAGCTCATACTCTAGAGCCCATAAGCCACAACTACTGAAGCACACTTGCTATGAGGCCCATGAGTTGCAACTACTGAAGCCCTTGTACTCTAGAGCCCGTGCATGCTCCGTGACAAGAGAAGGGACCACAGTGAGAAGCCCACGCACTGCAACAAAGAGAAGTCCCCGCTCATTGCAACCACAGAAAGACATCACGGCAACGAAGACCCAGGGTAATCAAAAATAAATAAATAATTTTTTTTAAAAAGAGTGGGGTTTTCTGAGGTAGAATTTATGTGTAAAACCACTTAGGCTTCTTTGTGTGGGTGTGTATGTATATGTAGTTTATAGATATGCTTAAATTAATAACCCAATTTCTTTAATGTGTATATCTATTCAGGTTTTCTATCTTCATGAGTCAGTTTTGTGTGTTAAGCTTTTCCTAAAAACTACCCATGTTGTCAAGATTCTCAAATTTATTAACATAAACTTTATATTTTAATATCTGTTATGTTTGTACTTATATCTATTTTCTCCTTCCTGATATAGTTTGTTCATGCCTTTTTTACACCAGTCTTGCCAAAAGTTTACCTATATTAATAGTGTTCAAAAAATCTGCGTTTGTTGATTCTCTCTATTGTGTCTTTGTTATTTATTGTATTAATTTCTGCTTTTTACCTAATTTTATTTTCCTTCTAATTTATTTTTGTTTACATGTTGTTCTTTTCCAAATATCTTGACTTGAATCTTCTTTTCTTAATATAAGCATGAAAAACCATACATATATTTCTAAGTATTGTTTTAACTGTATTCTACAGGCTGTAATACTTTTTTCTGTGTTTACTAGCTTCTGATATGATTTTTTTGATCCACAAGTAATATAGAAGTTTGAGATTTTTCTGACTGTATTGAGTTTTCTAAAAGTTTGTTGCTGTCAATTTCCCACCACATTGTGTTCAGAGAACACAATCTATATGATATTGATCCTTTGGTTAAGGCTTGCTTTATGGTCCAGTATGCAAAAATCAATCCTTATAAATATGATATGTGCTTAAAAATATTGTGTATTTTCTAATTGTTGGGCGCAGGATTCTAGAGTTGATCATCACATTAAAGATGTTAATTGGATTGTTTAAATCTATATCTTTATTAATTTTCTGCTTGATTGATCAGCTTCTGAGAGAAGTGGATGAAAATCTCCAATAGTAACTGTGGATTTGCCGTTTTTTTCCAGTAAGTCTGTCAAATTTTGCTTTGTTATGTGATGCTTTATCAGTTTAGGCTTTCAAAAATGTTTTTTCAGGCTATTCCTATAACTAGTCCAATTCCAAGTTCATTATGATTCCTTGGGTCCAAATTTTGGAGAGTCCTTGGATGGAAGTATGGTCCTGGGGAGACCTTAGGGTGATTTTCATACCTGAATATAATGTACTATACTTTATTTGTAGTCATTATATTTGTATAACCTTGTTTTTAATGATGTACTTGACCTTGACTCAGTTCAGTTCAGTTCAGTTCAGTCACTCAGTCATGTCCGACTCTTTGTGACCCCATGAACCGCAGCACGCCAGGTTTCCCTGTCTATCACCAACTCCCAGAGTCCACCCAAACCCATGTCCATTGAGTCGGTGATGCCATCCAAGCATCTTATCCTCTGTCGTCCCCTTCTCTTCCTGCCCTCAATCTTTCCCAGCATCAGGATCTTTTCAAATGAGTCAGCTCTTTGCATCAGGTGGCCAAAGTATTGGAGTTTCAGCTTCAACATCAGTCCTTCCAATGAACACCCAGGACTGGTCTCCTTTAGAATGGACTGGTTGGATCTCCTTGCAGTCCAAGGGACTCTCAAGAGTCTTCTCCAACACCACAGTTCAAAAGCATCAATTCTTCTGCACTCAGCCTTCTTTATAGTCCAACTTTCCCATCCATACATGACCACTGGAAAAACCATAGCCTTGACTAGACGGACCTTTGTTGGCAAAGTAATGTCTCTGCTTTTCAATATGCTGTCTAGGTTGGTCATATCTTTCCTTCCAAGGAGTAAGTGTCTTTTAATTTCATGGCTGCAATAACCATCTGCATTGATTTTAGAGCCCAGAAAAATAAAGTCAGCCACTGTTTTCACTGTTTCCCCATCTATTTCCCATGAAGTGATGGGACCCAATGACATGATCTTAGTTTTCTGAATGTTGAGCTTTAAGCCAACTTTTTCCACTCTCCTCTTTCACTGTCATCAAGAGGCTTTTTAATTCCTCTTCACTTTCTGCCATAAGGGTGGTGTCATCTACATATCTGAGGTTATTGATATTTCTCCAGGCAATCTTGATTCCAGCTTGTGCTTCCTCCAGCCCAGTATTTCTCATGATGTACTCTGCATATAAGTTAAATAAGCTGGGTGACAATATACAGCCTTGACATAGTCCTTTTCCTATTTGGAACCAGTCTGTTGTTCAATGTCCAGTTCTAACTGTTGCTTCCTGACCTGCATACAGATTTCTCAAGAGGCAGGTCAGGTGGTCTGGTATTCCCATCTCTTTCAGAATTTTCCACAGTTTATTGTGATCCACACAGTCAAAGGTTTTGGCATAGTCAATAAAGCAGAAATAGATATTTTTCTGGAACTCTCTTGCTTTTTCAGTGATCCAACAGATGTTGGCAATTTGATCTCTGGTTCCTCTGCCTTTTCTAAAACCAGCTTGAACATCTAGAAATTCATGGTTCAAGTATTGCTGAAGCCTGGCTTGGAGAATTTTAAGCATCACTACTAGCGTGAGATGAGTGCAATTGTGTGGTAGTTTGAGCATTCTTTGGCATTGCCTTTCTTTGGGATTGGAATGAAAATTGACGTTTTCCAGTCCTGTGGCCACTGCTGAGTTTTCCAAATTTGCTGGCATATTAAGTGCAGCACTTTCACAGCATCATCTTTCAGGATTTGGAATAGCTCCACTGGAATTCCATCACCTCCACTAGCTTTGTTCATAGTGATGCTTCCTAAGGCCCACTTGACTTCACATTCCAGGATGTCTGGCTCTAGGTGAGTGATCACACCATTGTGATTATCTGGGTCATGAAGATCTTTTTTGTATTACTTTTTTGTATTAACTTGATTACTGTACGTAAAAAGAGTCAAGGGGTCAGTTGAGCTTTCAGAAGGTTTGAGCTAGATTTAACCTACATCAGGGGCTTCCCTGGTGGCTTAGACAGTAAAGAATCTGCCTGCAGTGCAGGAGACCTAAGTTTCATCCCTGGGTCAGGAAGATACCCTGGAGAAGGGAACAGCAAACCACTCTAGTATTCTTGCCTGGATAATTCCATGGACAAAGGAGCCTGGCAGGCCACAGTCCATGGAGTCGCATAAGAGTCGGACACGACCGAGCACCTCACATTAACCTACAACAATCTAGTTTAAAATTATCTTTTGCCTGTATGTAAAACTGTGAGTTTTGAACTTCACAGGCCTCCATTTTTTTTTTTTTTTTTTCTCTCCAAGATAATTAACAGGATTCTAGAGCTTACTCTTGGGAATGCAAGTCCTCCTAATGAATGATTAATCATTAGTAAAAGAATCTCAAAATATGAGAATATTTTCCCTCTTTCCTTATAGCTACTTAAAACATACTGTTTTGTATCACAAAGCTAACCCTCTGATAAAGGGATAAATTGAGAACATTTTAAAACCAGCATTCTTATCTCCTGTCCAAAATTTAGACTGGTGTGAAAATGTATTTTTCTCTCATAATAACTCTCTTAAATGTTATTTGTGAAAAGCAAATGACAAAACATGAGCTTCAGACAATGTTGCTATATCCTATAAAATGTAACCTGTAGCCTTTGCAATGTCTGTCTGCCTTGCTTGATAAATTATTACCTACAAGTACCTTTTGGGACTTTTCAGGTGGCTCAGATGGTAAAGAATCTGTCTGCAACGCAGGAGACCTGGGTTGGATCCATGGGTCAAGAAGTTTCCCTGGAGAAGGGAATGGCAGTCCACTCCACTATTGTTGCATGGAGAATTCCATGGAAATAGGAGCCTGGCGGGCCACAGTCCACGGGGTCAAAAAGAGTCCAGGATACGACTGAGTGACTAACACAAGTACCTTTTAAATCAACATCTCTACTTTTCAAAAAATACACATATATTTTTATACTTGTACATTTTGTTGTTGTTGTTAGTCAAAAAAGAAGATGTGGATTTACCTCTCTTTTCATTCATATAGTCTCATGGATTTCATATTCAAAGAATTTGAGAGATTTTGTTTCATTTAAAGTAACACCTGCTACAACTTTTTTCTATCCTCTTACTTTCAACCTTTTTGTGTCTTTGTGATTTACTCGTATCTCAGTCAAATCTGACATTTTGGTTTTTAACTGGTAGGTGTAACACATTAATATTTATTGTGTTTATTGACATATTGAAATTGTTTTTGACTTCTTATTTTGTGCTTTCTATTTACCCTGCTTTGCTTCCTTTTTCTCCTTTCCTGCCTTCTTTTGAATTGATAGTTTCTAGTCCCTTTCTTGGAGAAGGCAATGGCACCCCACTCCAGTACTCTTGCCTGGAAAATCCCATGGACGGAGGAGCCTGGTGGGCTGAAGTCCATGGGGTCACTAAGAGTCAGACACGACTGAGTGACTTCACTTCCACTTTTCACTTTCCTGCATTGGAGAAGGAAATGGCAATTTTCAAGAACACCCACTCCAGTGTTCTTGCCTGGAGAATCCCAGGGACGGGGAAGCCTGGTAGGTTGCCGTCTATGGGGTCGCACAGAGTTGGACACGACTGAAGCGACTTAGCAGCAGCAGCAGCAGCAGTCCCTTTCTACTGCTTTGGAAATAATATTCTATTTCTATTATTTTATTTTACTAGAAAACAAATTATTACATATATATTATATGTGAGTGATTTCCAACTTTATCTATCTACCTATAATTTATCTATCTATATGATTCCTAATTCCATTGTACATGTCAAATATAACCTGTCTTTTGTGTTTTCATTTCTTTATCTATCTAAGTGAAATTCTAGGTAATTCTTTTTGGATCTACCTTCCAATTCATAACCCTCCATAGCTTGTCTGACCTGCTATTTAACTTACTTATGGATTTTAAGACTTCAATAACATACTTTTCATTTCTAGAAGTTCTTTTGGTTCTTTTCCAGTCCTTTCCATCCTGTCATGATATTTTCCTTATTCTTTACTCATATTTTTATTCTTTCATATTTAATAATTTAAACTTACTTTACAGTCTTTATTACTTCTATTATTTGAAAATTTTAGGAGTTCTGCTGCAATTGTGTTCTGACTCACTATTGGTGGGTTGGTATTTTTTGTAATTTGGATTATGAACTCATCTTCAGTGGACCTTATCTGTGGGGATATTGTGAGTCTGAATTGAGGTGTACCTTCCAGAGAGATTCTGTCTTTGTTTCTGCTAGGTTTCCTAGGGAGTGTTACCAGCCTATGAGGATGTTAAAATAGAATTTTTCCCCTAAGAATTCTAGTATTATGGTAGTAGCATAAATTCAAACCCCTAAACATTTTTAAGGCAGGCTGTGGCTGCTAATACTCAAAGAGAATATTTTTTCTCCTATGTACGTCCGAACTCAAATTTCCATGTCTTATCTTTCACACTATATTTTCTGTCTGCTGCTAAGTCACTTCAGTTGTGTCCGACTCTGTGCGAGCCCATAGATGGCAGCCCACCAGGCTCCCCCATCCCTGGGATTCTCCAAGCAAGAACACTGGAGCGGGTTGCTATTTCCTTCTCCAATGCATAAAAGTGAAAAGTGAAAGGTAAGTCGTGTCTGACTCTTAGTGACCGCATGGACTGCAGCCCACCAGGCTCCTCTGTCCATGGGATTTTCCAGGCAAGAGTACTGGAGTGGGGTGCCATTGCCTTCTCTGATTTTCTGTCTAGACAATATCTTCTGAAACAAAAGCCTCATTTATCTGTTAGTGACTCCAAGATATCACATATCCTCACCCCAGATTCTCTCCTCTGAGTTCCAGACCCTTGTAGCCTACTGACTACTTGAATAATCTAAGACACCATTTCAAAGTCAACTAGTCTAAGATCAATAAAATTTATGACCTCAAAATGAGTTCTCTTCTAGTACTTTCTGTCTCAGTGATTGGCCTATCTGTAGAGTTGTTCATGGCAGGGATTCAGGAGTTATCTTTGACATCTGTCTTCTTCTCAGTTCCCCATCCAACCCGTTATCAACTGTGTCAACTTATCTCTTAAATATCTCTTAAATCTACCCACTCTCCCCATCTCTACTGCTTTCAGAATAGTTCAAGCTGCCATCTTCTTTAGCCTGGATTTCTGAAGTTTCACCACATTCACTCTTTCAGCACATTCTCCATATTGAGTGAATATATCCAAATACAAATTGGATCATTTTTCTGCTTGAAACTCTCATTCACTGGCTTCACATTCATGGCTCTTAATATGGTCTCCTTGGCTCTGCTTAACCAGCCACTGCCTACCTCTCGGACTTATTCTCATTCCCTTCTCTTCTATGCATCCTCACTTTCTGTGCTCTGCCACTTTGTTACTTAAAACCATAGCCTTCCATCTTCCTGCACAGCCTTGGAAGAGGCTATTTTCTTTTTCTGGAATGCCAGTCTCCCTACCCTAAACTTTATCCAGTCAATACCAAACTCATCCTTTATTTCCTCATTCAAACATTATTTCTTCCATTCTCATCCCTTTCTTTCAAAGTCTTCATGTTAGTTTGTAACTATACATTCATTACTGCAGTTGTTTGCTTGATGCTGT
Organism: Bos taurus; assembly: GCF_002263795.3. Classification (NCBI taxonomy): domain Eukaryota; kingdom Metazoa; phylum Chordata; class Mammalia; order Artiodactyla; family Bovidae; genus Bos; species Bos taurus. The sequence continues at coordinate 51,349,344 of NC_037330.1, forward strand.
TTTCTCTACTCAGCTACAAGTTTTGTGAGATCAAGGACCTTGTCTCATTTTGCTCATTATAGTATTCTGAGTGCTGGCATAGTCCAGAATATAGAAAGTGCTTAACAGATATTTTTTAAATGATTATTTTAAAATATAACTAAAAATATACATCTATTCAAAGTCCAAAGGGACAGAAGTGGATAGAGTTATGGATAAAACAAGTTACACCTACATGGGATATCTAGTGTATTCTCTTTATTTTTCCATATGTTTAATTTTCTATAAAAAAAAAGATTATGCAACTTATAAAAACCAAAATAATTTGAGTATCTGGATAAATGGTGAACTTAATTTTAAAAATCGAATATTGGCTCTGTAGGGAATAAATATTTTGTTTAACTAAAAAGAACAAATTATACTGACCTGAAGATATTTCGGTAATGGTTAATTGGACCACTTAATGCTCCAGGCTGAGAAAAAACATAAATATAAGCTTCAAGATCTTCTGTTGTTAGTCGACATCCTTTTCTTCCAATGCCAGTGCTGTGACTAGTAAACAGATGTTTCAAAGCCTGGTAAGTGAGAAAAGAATAACTAAGACTTTTCAGCTACTTCACAGTAACTAAATATTTGGCTTTTGAAAGAGAATGATGGTCAGTGTGCAGTGACTGCTCCCAACTTCTGCTCTAGCCAGGTTGGAGACCTCATTGTTTACAAGCACATTTTATACATTTCTGCCGACCTGGCTTTATTTTTGATATTCTTCCCTTTAGTCCCCCATGCACGCTTCACCTTTTTTTCCACACTTCACCTTTATGAAAAGCATCCTGTTTTCTTGGTGTGTATTCACATTCTGCTGAGCTAAGTACTATCTCTATCCTAAAGCCTACCCTAATATTCCAGCTAACAACTGTTTATCTGTTTACTGACAACCAATCCACCACCACCCCGTTTGAACTTCTTTTTGACCACAACCTAGAGTAACAAACACATTTTACATCATGATCCAGTTCATAGATCTACATATATATTTCTAAAACAAAAGTTTAAAGAAATAATTCTCATACTTATTACAGCATGTAGTGATATCTTCAATTCTGTTCCACTTTATATTTAAGAATTCAAACTGCAAGTCACTTTACTGAATTGCAAAACTTATATCATGACTCACAAATGGGCCCCCCCTACAATCTGAAATCTCTATACCGGCATTTCTCAAAATATGTAACTAGCTGAATCAGAATTATTGGGATTCTTTTGTAAAAAATTTATTTTTAATTGGAGGGTAATTGCTTTACAATATTGTGTTGGTTTCTGCCATATAAAAATATGAATCAGCCATAGGTATACATATGTCCACGCCCTCTTGAACCTCCCTCCCACTTCCCACCTTATCCCACCCCTCTAGGTTGTCACAGAGCACTGGTTTGAGCTCCCTGAGTCATACAGCAGATTTCCACTGGCTATTTGGAATTCTTATTTAAAATTAGACCCTCAACCCCAAAACATGCTTGCAAAAATATTAAATGACATGTGCAGGAGGTGATTCATTGCAACCTTATTTGTGACAGAAAAAGAATGGGAACAAATGTTTATCAGTGGGTGGGGTAGTAGTGGTTGAATAAACTATGGCATAGCCACACAATGGCATATTAGTGTTTTTAGGACTCTAAGAAAAGATGGAGACAATCTCTATGCTGATGATGGAGTCATCTGCAGGATATACTGTTAAGTGGCAAAACGAAGCAAGGGTGGAAAATAGTGTTTATGTTAATAGAATGTTATCTTTTGTGAAAAAAGGAGAAAACAAATATATGCACATTTGCTTATGTTTTTAATAGAAAAAATAAAAAGATGAAACAAAACTAGCCAAAATGGTTTCCTATGGGAGAAAGAAGAAATAGGATGAAGATAGAGAAACAGAGATAAGTAAGACTCCTCTGAATGTACATTGTTTTATTAGACTTTTAACTTAAAACCGTATATATGTTTCATATAACATCATGGAAGTTATGTAAAAATTCTGTAGTCTTAAATTTGCTTTGGAAATGTGGATAAGAACTCATAATTTTTTTTCTGTCTAAAAAATCCCCCGCATTGTAGGCAGATGCTTAACCGTCTGAGCTACCAGGGAATCAGCATCAAAAAATATGTATGTCCAAATCCTGTCCAATGGAAAGATCCAGGAGCAATGAAAATTCAGTAACAATGATCACCTAAATCATGGTCTCTAAATACTATATCCTGCTAATAGGAGCCAGAGCTCCTTCAGTAAATGACTGATTCCAGATCTGGAACAGGACATAAATAATGAACTTAGGACGTTAAGGAGGCAAGCTACTACTGACAAAGGGCTCTTGTGTCATGAGCACACAGACTTGTAAAAATTTGGGCATCAAAGAGAATAAAGACTGTGATCAGTTGATACATCAGTTCAGTTCAGTTCAGTCGCTCAGTCATGTCTGACTTTTTGCGACCCCAGGGACTGCAGCACGCCAGGCTTCCCTGTCCATCACCAGCTCTGGGAGCTTGCTCAAACTCATGTCCATCAAGTCAGTGATGCCATCCATAGCAAACAGATTTTCAAAAATCATGAACTCATAATGATATGGAAAAAACCTGCATTGGTCATCACTGGGGGCTTCGAGGGCACCAACTCATTACTCTGGGCATTGTTTATAAAGGGAAATTATGAAGCATTTATCCTGCCATTCTGTGGGAACTATATTTCTTTTTTTTTGCATTGGAGGAGATGCCTAAGACAGTGCATAACACATAACAGATATACAATAAATGATTATTTAAAATCAGAACAACATAAGGAGGACCGGTTTTGTTGTTTTTTTTGTTTGTTTTCAATGCTTTAGTCTATCTTTGTTTTATTCTTAACTTCCTAATTTGTTATCCTCTTGGGCACCAATCTTTTCTTACTTTAACTGAGGTATAATTAACATATCATATTATGTTAGTTTCAAGTGTACAACATAATGATTCAATATTTGTATATACTTCAAAATAATCATAAACAATAAGATCACAGACAGTAAGTCTGGCTAATATCCATCACCATATTTGACTTACTTTGAAATCATTTATGGAGAACATAAATTCTGGGAACCATGGTATCTGGAAGAAGTAATAATAGCTGGATTTGAACAGCTGGGCCGGGTGTCGTAAAATATATTCTGAAATTAAAATGCCATGTTAGACCTTATCCAAGTGATATGAATTACTATTGAAGTAACTTCTTTTTAAGACAATTTCACCTTTGAGATGATCCCATAAAAGTATTCACAAATAAGGCTTCCGTATATTTCTCTTTGGAACAATTTCTATGTTCGTATATTTTATTTTGGATATTTTTTGTATTTTAAATATTTATAGCACTTTGAATAAAAAGAAAGTTCCACTTCGTGAAGTATGGACTCAAAAGGAATACGAAAACTCAAACAACATTGCCTTTTCTCCAAGGTTATTATCAGTGACTTAACACTTTTCCTAAGGATACATGGGGGAAATGTCTATTGTTTAAAAGATTTTCCTGGCAGGCTGATTTAAATATCTTATTCATTTGGCCTCAACAGAAACTAAAGCATTTCCTTTAAATTCATTCATGTATCTAGAAAATGCCTTCATTTAATGAATTTTTGAATATCTACTATGTGTGAGGGGATTTAGTGTGAACAAGAGAAAAGAGGTTCCCATTCACCAAGAACTTACATAATAAATAAGTAAAGAATACTTGAAAGATCATTTTGGTTAGCAAAAATACCATAAAGAAAATTAAACATGGTAATCTGATTGAAAGCAATGGTTGGGTGGTGTGGGAGAGGAACTATTATTTAGTAAAGGTGGTGAAATAGGCTTCTCTGGGGATGTAGGAAGAATGTCAAGGAACAGAAAGTAGGTCCTGTGCTTGGCACATTAAAGAAGCAGAAAGAAGGCCAGGGTGGCTGGTATGTAGTGAATGAGGAGAGGAGATGGTATGAGATGAGTCAGAAAGAAAAGCAGAAGCCCAGTTAGGTAAGGCCAGAATGATAACAATTTTAAGTGCTTTGGGAAGACACTGAAGTTTTAAAACTAGGGAATAATGTGATCATACATATTAAATGTTGGAGAAGGAAATGGCAACCTACTCCAGTGTTCTTGCCTGGAGAATTCCACGGACAGAAGAACCCGGTAGGATACAGTCCATGGGGTCGCAAAGAGTTGAACATGACTGAGCGACTAACACACACACACACACATTAAATGTGCATACTTGTGTATTGTGTACTAAATTTTCCTCACTATAGAGGTGATTTTTTCCCCTCATTTCTAATATTGTAACTGTACTCATCATGGTTGGATTTTTAAAAATTATATTTCTCAGATAAGTAGAGCACTGTTATGCTTATACTTTTTGTAAAGTCATCATTGAGTAAGATTTACTTAGCCCTGCATTAAGAGATATCAGTACCATTAAGGGGAAAATATATTCATATGACTTAAAGACCTCATATTGACCTGACCGGGGTTGAACCTATTATTAATAGTTCCAGAAATATTCAAGTATTTTCTTACTTGAATGATCAATTATAATTACAATTACAATGATCAATTACAGTATGCACAATAGCAGTGCATGTGTTGCTTCAGTCGTGTCTGACTCTTTGTGACCCAATAGACTGTAGCCTGCCAGGCTCCTCTGTCCATGGGATTCTCCAAGAATACTGGAGTTGGTTGCCATCCCTCCTTCAGAGGATCTTCCCGACCCAGGGATTGAACCCACATCTCTCATGTTTGCTGCATTGGCAGGTGGTTCTTTACCATTAGTGCCACCGGGGAAGCTCCCGTATAGCAGTACCACCAAAATTACATTTACGCTAGGGTCCTGATCAACTGAACAAGCATGTAGCACAACTTCTATTGCCTAAGGCAACTGAGAGAAATATGATGAACCTCAGTTTGATATTTGATTCCTAAGCAGTCGCACTATTTACCTTAACCAAGATAGGATAATTGGATATGTACCTAAAATTTAACTTTTATACATATTTATACAATATTTATGTAGTCATGTTCCATTTCTCCTTCACCTTCTCTAATTTTGAAGAAGAAATAATGTTGTTCTGAATTTTTTTCCTTGGGGGACAATACTGTGGATTGTGCCAGTACTGAACCTCAGAAAATTTGACAAGAAGAAAGAGGACAAAATTATAACTTATGTCAAAACCAAATAAAAGTATGCCTAGCCATTTTCACAGGTGGTGGTTGTTTTGTTTTTGTTTGCTTGTTTGTTTTAAATCATTCTTTTAAGAGTTCTCTTTATAGCAGAGGTTCTGAAACATATCCCATGTGGACCCGTGGGGATCCTCAAGACCCTTTCAAAAGATCCAGGTGGTCAAACTATTTCAATACAATACTATTAGTTTTTCTCATTTTTTCTGACATTTGCACATATGGTACAAAGGCAATAGTAGATAAAGCCATTGTTGCCTGAGCACAAATCAAAGCCGTAGCACGAAACAATACCACACTGTTTATAATACATCGTATTCTTCACACCACACACTTGCTGTAAATAAATACATAAAGTGAAGTGGCAGTTTCACTTATGAATGTGTTTGATGAAATAGCAAAAATTATTAATTTTATTAAATTTCTACCTTTTGTATGTGTCTTGTGATGCAGTTAGAAAATATATATACATATTTAAATATATAATATATATATAAGGCAGTTCTGTTGAATACCAGAATCAACGATTATCTAGAGGAAAAGCAATTCTTCAGCTGTTAAGTTGAATTAGCTGCCTTTTTAATAAAATATCATTTTTACTTGAGAGAATGACTAACAAACTATCATCAGTCAGACTTGGGTATTTAGCAGATAGTCTCCTGAAAATGAACAAAGCAAGCCTGTCATTTGAGGGAAAACAATCGGTGTTTGTTGTCAATTATCAAGTTCAAGCTTTCAAATGAAAATCAGAATTTTGGAAACTTGTATCTGCTACTGTGAGCTTGACAGCTTTTCTATAAAGACTTTTTTGATGAAACTGGGGTGATATTAATGAAAGTGATTCTTTGATATCATATACTGAAATGTGTCAATTTATCGAAGACCTGCATAACTCAATGAACCAACATCTTTCAATGCATGATGACTGCAAAATCATGCATAGGTAAAAAAAAAATCCATTCAAAGGGCTAGAGAGACCAATGGATTTTAATGTGACAGAATATGAAAAGTTCATTAATATGACATCAGATTGCACATTGTTACTAACCTTTAAGAAATCACCAATTTTTTTAGTTTGGTGTAGTATTAAAGGAGAATATCCACACTTATTTGAAAAGGTTATTAAAATACTCCTCCCTTTTCCAATTACAAATCTGTGTGAGGCCAGATTTCTTCATATACTTCAATTCAAACATTTGCAACAGATTGAATGTAGAAGCAGGTCTGAGAATCCAGCTGTCTTCTATTAAGCCAAAAATTAAAGAGGTTTGCAAAAATGTAAAATAATGACACTCTTCTCACTAAAATTTTGTTTTGGAAGATGTAGTTCATTTTCAGTAAAATGTTATACATGTTAATATGTACTGGATTAATTATTTTTTAATGAATGAATACATAAACATTTAGAAATTTCTCATTTTTAATTTCCAATACAGTCAATGCATATGGGTATAACTCATATAAACAAATGTTCAGTGGGGTCTTCAATAATTTTTAAAAGTATACTGCTACTGCTAAGTCACTTCAGTTGTGTCCAACTCCGTGCGACCCCATAGATGACAGCCCACCAGGCTCCCCTGTCCCTAGGATTCTCCAGGCAAGAACACTGGAATGGGTTGCCATTTCCTTCTCCAATGCATGAAAGTGAAAAGTGAAAGTGAAGTCGCTCAGTCATGTCGGACTCCTAGCGACCCCATGGACCGCAAGCCCACCAGGCTCCTCTGTCCATGGGATTTTCCAGGCAAGAGTACTGGAGTGGGGTGCCATTGCCTTCTCCATTTAAAAGTATAAAGGAGACCAAAAATTTGAGAACTGCTGCTTTAAAGAACGCTGCCATTCTTGATATTCAAAGCAGTCAAGCAAGAGGAAAATTTATTTCTAGGCTGTCAAGATTCTTTACTGTCAAAGTAATGTTACTGCATTTTTCCTTTAACTCTCCCCAAGTTAGCAGTAAAATGTCTTCTAAAAAAAATAAGATTATGCAAGCAAATATAAAGCTACACTTCCTTTGACTCTTCAGGAACATTTAAAGCCAAGATAACTGATATTTATGTGTGCTAATACCATAGTTTAGTCACTTAATTTAAAAAATATTACATTAATTGACTTTTACTGTTTTTAATCCAAGTGTCAGTGACAACAGTGAGTTGTCATGCTATCAAAGATGTCTTAATGGAAATTTAAACTCACCTGTAAATACATTTGGATGAGGGAAGTTAATAACAATAAGCTTCATCACCATTTCTGGATAACAGATGGCAATTAGCCAAGCAATCATGCCTCCCCAGTCATGGCCAATAAGAACACATTTGCTATACCCTGTAATTGAGAAATGAATGTTGACATCATTGAAATGGTGGGTGCATCATTACCGCATATATACTAGATATGTTTCTAAAACTAACCTTTCTACTCTCCTACCATAATTATGTACTTTCTGCAGATATTGAGTTTGGTGTTTACAAAACCTGTATGTATGAATCTGCTAGTGTAGTTTTTTTTTTTTTTTTAAACTTTACGTAATTGTATTAGTTTTGCCAAATATCAAAATGAATCTGCCACAGGTATACATGTGTTCCCCATCCTGAACCCTCCTCCCTCCTCCCTCCCCATACCATCCCTCTGGGTCATCCCAGTGCACTAGCCCCAAGCATCCAGTATCGTGTATCGAACCTGGACTGGCAACTCGTTTCTTACATGATATTTTACATGTTTCAATGTCATTCTCCCAAATCTTCCCACCCTCTCCCTCTCCCACAGAGTCCATAAGACTGTTCTATACATCAGTGTCTCTTTTGCTGTCTCATACACAGGGTTATTGTTACCATCTTTCTAAATTCCATATATATGCGTTAGTATACTGTATTTATGTTTTTCCTTCTGGCTTACTTCACTCTGTATAATAGGCTCCAGTTTTATCCACCTCATTAGAACTGATTCAAATGTATTCTTTTTAATGGCTGAGTAATACTCCATTGTGTATATGTACCACAGCTTTCTTATCCATTCATCTGCTGATGGACATCTAGGTTGCTTCCATGTCCTGGCTATTATAAACAGTGCTGCGATGAACACTGGGGTACACGTGTCTCTTTCCCTTCTGGTTTCCTCAGTGTGTATGCCCAGCAGTGGGATTGCTGGATCATAAGGCAGTTCTATTTCCAGTTTTTTAAGGAATCTCCACACTGTTCTCCATAGTGGCTGTACTAGTTTGCATTCCCACCAACAGTGTAAGAGGGTTCCCTTTTCTCCACACCCTCTCCAGCATTTATTATTTGTAGACTTTTGGATCGCAGCCATTCTGACTGGTGTGAAATGGTACCTCATAGTGGTTTTGATTTGCATTTCTCTGATAATGAGTGATGTTGAGCATCTTTTCATGTGTTTGTTAGCCATCTGTATGTCTTCTTTGGAGAAATGTCTATTTAGTTCTTTGGCCCATTTTTTGATTGGGTCGTTTATTTTTCTGGAGTTGAGCTGTAGGAGTTGCTTGTATATTTTTGAGATTAGTTGTTTGTCAGTTGCTTCATTTGCTATTATTTTCTCCCATTCTGAAGGCTGTCTTTTCACCTTGCTAATAGTTTCCTTTGATGTGCAGAAGCTTTTAAGGTTAATTAGGTCCCATTTGTTTATTTTTGATTTTATTTCCAATATTCTGGGATGTGGGTCATAGAGGATCCTGCTGTGATGTATGTCAGAGAGTGTTTTGCCTATGTTCTCCTCTAGGAGTTTTATAGTTTCTGGTCTTACGTTTAGATCTTTAATCCATTTTGAGTTTATTTTTGTGTATGGTGTTAGAAAGTGGTCTAGTTTCATTCTTTTACAAGTGGTTGACCAGATTTCCCAGCACCACTTGTTAAAGAGATTGTCTTTAATCCATTGTATATTCTTGCCTCCTTTGTCAAAGATAAGGTGTCCATATGTGTGTGGATTTATCTCTGGGCTTTCTATTTTATTCCATTGATCTATATTTCTGTCTTTGTGCCAGTACCATACTGTCTTGATAACTGTGGCTTTGTAGTAGAGCCTTAAGTCAGGTAGGTTGATTCCTCCAGTTCCATTCTTCTTTCTCAAGATCGCTTTGGCTATTCGAGGTTTTTTGTATTTCCATACACATTGTGAAATTATTTGTTCTAGCTCTGTGAAGAATACTGTTGGTAGCTTGATAGGGATTGCGTTGAATCTATAAATTGCTTTGGGTAGTATACTCATTTTCACTATATTGATTCTTCCAATCCATGAACATGGTATATTTCTCCATCTATTAGTGTCCTCTTTGATTTCTTTCACCAGTGTTTTATAGTTTTCTATATATAGGTCTTTAGTTTCTTTAGGTAGATATATTCCTAAGTATTTTATTCTTTCCATTGCAATGGTGAATGGAATTGTTTCCTTAATTTCTCTTTCTGTTTTCTCATTATTAGTGTATAGGAATGCAAGGGATTTCTGTGTGTTGATTTTATATCCTGCAACTTTACTATAGTCATTGATTATTTCTAGTAATTTTCTGGTTCTTTGAAAGGATAAATAAAATTGACAAACCATTAGCCAGATTCATCAAGAAACAAAGGGAGAAAAATCAAATCAACAAAATTAGAAACGAAAATGGAGAGATCACAACAGACAACCCAGAAATACAAAGGATCATAAGAGACTACTATCAACAATTATATGCCAATAAAATGGACAACGTGGAAGAAATGGACAAATTCTTAGAAAAGTACAACTTTCCAAAACTCTACCAGGAAGAAATAGAAAATCTTAACAGACCCATCACAAGCATGGAAATTGAAACTGTAATCAAAAATCTTCCAGCAAACAAAAGCCCCGGTCCAGACGGCTTCACAGCTGAATTCTACCAAAAATTTAGAGAAGAGCTGACACCTATCCTGCTCAAACTCTTCCAAAAAATTGCAGAGGAAGGTAAACTTCTATGAGGCCACCATCACCCTAATACCAAAATCTGACAAAGATGCCACAAAAAAAAGAAAACTACAGGCCAATATCACTGATGAACATAGATGCAAAAATCCTTAAGAAAATTCTAGCAATCAGAATCCAACAACACATTAAAAAAATCATACACCATGACCAAGTGGGCTTTATCCCAGGGATGCAAGGATTCTTCAATATCCGCAAATCAATCAATGTAATACACCACATTAACAAATTGAAAAATAAAAACCATATGATTATCTCAATAGATGCAGAGAAAGCCTTTGACAAAATTCAACATCCATGTATGATAAAAACTCTCCAGAAAGCAGGAATAGAAGGAACATACCTCAACATAATAAAAGCTATATATGACAAACCCACAGCAAACATTATCCTCAATGGTGAAAAATTGAAAGCATTTCCTCTAAAGTCAGGAACAAGACAAGGGTGCCCACTTTCACCATTACTATTCAACATAGTTTTGGAAGTTTTGGCCACAGCAATCAGAGCAGAAAAAGAAATAAAAGGAATCCAAATTGGAAAAGAAGAAGTAAAACTCTCACTATTTGCAGATGACATGATCCTCTACATAGAAAACCCTAAAGATTCAACCAGAAAATTACTAGTGTAGTTTTTTTTGAAAATTTAGATGCCCAGGTCCATTATAGACCTAAAGATTCAGAACTTCTCTTGGGAATTTATACTTAAAGAAAAAGTCTGAAATAGTTCAGCTCTGGTTACATAAACCTGAGTTTGGAAAACCATGGTAAAGACTACATATACCTAGGTCATAAGCAAGATTACATTATTCATTTGACTAGAAAATTGCATGATGACAAAATTAGGCCAAGTCTGACTGAATTACCACAAAATATGAATGATATATGGCTGTTGGAAATCACTGTCTCTGATTTTATTGTAATCACACTAAATTACAATGCTGTATTGACACCCCCAGACTGCATCCATTTTTTCTCCTCTAAAAATATTGACCTGATCTATGCTCTCATTGGGAGAAGGCAATGGCACCCCACTCCAGTACTGTTGCCTGGAAAATCCCATGGATGGAGGAGCCTGGTGGGCTGCAGTCCATGGGGTCGCTAAGAGTCAGACACGACTGAGTGACTTCACTCTCACTTTCCACTTTCATGCATTGGAGAAGGAAATGGCACCCCACTCCAGTGTTGTTGCCTGGAGAATCCCATGGATGGAGAAGCCTGGTAGGCTGCAGTCCATGGGGTTGCACAGAGTCGGACACAACTGAAGCGACTTGGCAGCAGCAGCAGCATGCTCTCATTAGACTCTTGTAGAAATGGGTCTTTGGTTTCATGGGTTTCTCACTATACTGGCTCTATAAACACACTGGGTTTTAGTCAAAAGGGATGCAGTGGATTAGATTATTGCTATAAAATATTTACTCCTCCTTTTCGTCTTCCCAGTGCATAAAGGTAGTATACTTTACCACCAAGCCCCCCCACCTTTTCTGGCCTGAGGCATGCAGGATCTTAGTTCCCCCAGCAGGGATAGAACCCGTGCTTCCTACAGTGGAAGCATGGAGTCTTAACCACTGGACCACCAGGGAAGTTTCTTTACTATCCATTTCATATTAGACTTGGCAGTGTGATTTGCTTTGGTTTCTTGGTGGCTGTATGACTTGATTTGGGGCTCAGTCATGTGACTTGCTTTTGACCAATGAGCAGTGACCAGAAACTTGAAATATGTTTTGCTATGGGGCTCATCCTCTTGCCACTTCAACCACAGTGAGAAGAAGAGCTTCCTCCAGGCAGCTTCTCTCCTTTAGCTGGGGCTGCAACCCAATTCACTCTGAGAAGTCAATCCTAGCTGGACCTGTGGCCTGAGGCTAAGACCCAGAAGGGTTCAGCCTAAGGTTGACCTGCAGATCCAGCATAGGAATGAATGCCTTTGACTGTATGTCACTGAGATTGGGGTGGTTTGTTACACAATATTATTGTGGCACTAACTGATCAATAAAAGATAATGCAAGTGTTTCTGCATCTAACAATATGTTTAAATGAATATTTAAGTGTGGGTTCTAAAGAAATAAACTTTCTGAGAACAAGAATCAAATTTCTAATAATTAGTTCTGAAAATAATAAATAGTATACATTAAGTCAGTTTTTAAAAACAAATTTTGAGAGTCACTTTTGGCTGGTAACTGAATAGTTATTCTGGATGTATAATTTTAAATTCCTTCTATAGATATTTTGAGTTGTATACGCCAAATGACAGGATCCAGATAACAGCTCAGGTAAATGGAAAGTACCATCCCAAGAAATGAGCTTATCAATTCACAATTTGTTGAATGTTAGTTCATTAAAAAGAATGAATACTATTTTTTAAAACCTACCTAAAGATTCTAAAATATCCTTTATATCTGTAATTAGACAGTCCAATTTATAATTCTCTCGATGAACAGGAGCATCTGATTCTCCATAGCCTCTCAAATCCAGTGCTACAACTCTATATTCACTTTTAAATTCCCTTAGTTGGTGACGCCATGAATACCTGCAGAAAATAAGATATGTTAAAAATACCACACTAACGAATATAAAGAATACCATTACAGATTGTCTAAGTGGAAAACTGTAACTTCTCATTTTGGAGAAAGGTTATGTAGCCATGTGTGGGCAGGAAAGAAAAAACCTGTTTGAAAAGAAAGCACTCACATTATTAAAATTGACTTTTTTTTTTTTTTTTTAAACCAGCTCCAGTGGGAATGTAACAAAGGGCGAGAATTTACTGAAACTACAAAATACCAGATACCCTTAAGAAATGTACCTAAGAAGTCAATTTTCTAAGCTTTGCTTATATAATGCTTACCACTATCACTTAGTCTGTGCCTATAAGTGCTTCTGTATATTGTACCATTTGATTCTTTCAAAAAACTTGGGACCTGCCCAGGGACCCAATCCTCGGGAGGCTGTCACACCTCGACCTGCCCGGGGATTTGATCTCTAGGAGGCTGTCACGCCTCAGTCTGCCTGGGGATCTGCACCTTGACCCGGGGATGCCTGGCTCTCAGGTTGCAACAGTTCTGGGTAGGATGAACTTACATCATATCTATTCCCGTCCACGGTGGGCAAAACAAACCTCTTAATTATCTATTCCTGTCCACGGTGGGCAAACTAGCAATGAGTTACAAATCTCTTAATTCTACGCAGCATTGGTAACACTGGAGATCTTGGGGACACCCAAACTCCAGTCCGGGGGGTCCCAGGAGGTCATCACGACTTGACCTGCCTAGGGATCGGTCTTTGAGAGGTTGTCACGCCTTGAAGTGGGGAGATGCTGGTCAAAGGGTATAAACTTCCAGCTGGAATGAGTTCTGGGATCTCAAGTATCTGGGATCTCATGGTGATTATAGATAAAAATACTGTATCAGAGACTTGAACATTGCTACAAGAGTAGATCTTAAACACTCTCAGTATGAAAAAAAAAAAAAAAACTTGCAAGATGAAAATGTATTTTCCTAGAAGGGGGATTTTACTCAGCTTGCTGGTGCTGGTGCTGGTAAGTCGCTTCAGTCGTGTCCGACTCTGTGCGACCCCATAGACGGCAGCCTACCAGGCTCCCCCGTCCCTGGGATTCTCCAGGCAAGAACACTGGAGTGGGTTGCCATTTCCTTCTCCAATGCATGAAAGTGAAAAGTGAAAGTGAAGCTGCTCAGTCATGTCAGACGCTTAGCGACCTCATGGACTGCAGCCTACCAGGCTCCTCCATCCATGGGATTTTCCAGGCAAGAGTACTAGAGTGGGGTGCCATTGCCTTCTCCGATAAAACAACTACTTAAGATAAATCTCTGAGACATCCCTGGAGACCCAGTGGTAAATGAGACAGGGTCCTTGGGGCTGGTGCACTGGGATGACCCAGAGGGATGGGAGGGGGAGAGAGGTGGGAGGGGAGTTCAGGATGGGGAACACATGTACACCCGTGGTGGATTCATGTCAATGTATGGCAAAACCACTACAATATTATAAAGTAATTAGCCTCCAATTAAAATAAGTAAATTTATATTAAAAAAAAAAAAGAATCTGCCTGTCAGTGCCAGAGATACAGGTTCAATCCTTGGTCTGGGGAGATTCCACATGCTGAGGGGCAACTAAGCCCGTGTTCCACAATTAGAGAAGCCACCACAATGAGAGACCCCAACACCACAACCAGAGAGCAGCCCCCATTCACAACAACTAAAGGAAGCCTACGCGTAGCAGTGAAGACACAGCACAGCCATAAATAAATAAATACATGAAATTTAAAGAAAAGAAAAAAGATAAACCTCTGCTTGTTAAAACAAAATTCTTCTGAGAAGATCCTGAACTATAAAGACAAGCAAGTGTGTGGTTAAAAACATTTAACAACAAAAATGGCCCAGGCACTGATCAATTAGAATGGCCCCAGGGACAGCCAGGTCCTGGAAGCTTGCTAGACCAGGTGTTCCCCTTATGCTTGATAATAAAACTGCAGAATTAATTGAAATACAGAGCTCCATGAGAGTTCCTTCTTCTAAGAAGCAAAATCATTATGGATAAACAGAAAAAAAGACTTGGATTTTTCAAAGTGACTCACTGTGTTATAGAACTCAAAATATGCATTAAAAGCATCTGCATGCACATCTGTTCATGGAAACACAGTATAAAATTATCTGACAAAGACAAATGGTAGATCATTGTCTGGGAAGATTTTTGGAGCACAATAGGAAAGAGAACAGAGTGATCTGAGATTATAAACCAATAATGAAGGGAGACTGCAATGAAAAATACACAAAACAATGAGAAGGAAGAAACAAATCGACCACTTTACATCAACAGCTAGATTATCAGGAAAGGTGTCAGACACATATTAGGATTTATGAATGGATAGAGTCTTTGGTCTATTACTAGGATATCTATGATTTGTGAAAATCTGCAAAAGCACTGCCAATGAACATGGATTTGAAAACTTTAACAAAAGTGTCTTTCTTAATAATCTAGATAATCTCTCTGGGTTGTAATAAACAACAGAAGCAGTTTGATTCCTTAGAAGATGCTCATCTGTCAACACATGTGATTTTATTTTTTCATGTTGTCATTGTTGTTCAGTTGCCCAGTCTTGCCTGATGCTTTGTGACCCCATGGACTGTGGCACGCCAGGCTTCCCTGTCCCTCACCGTCTCCAGGGGTTTGTACTCCCAGTCTCTGCATTGCAAGCCGATTCTTTACTCTCTGAGCCACCAGAGAAGCCCTAAAAGGGGATGCCATGGCTGCATGGGCCAGGAATCGAACCTGGGCCTCCCATGTGGCTGGCGAGAATTCTG
This sequence comes from Bos taurus, assembly GCF_002263795.3. NCBI lineage: Eukaryota > Metazoa > Chordata > Mammalia > Artiodactyla > Bovidae > Bos > Bos taurus. Next base: position 51,364,795 of record NC_037330.1, read on the forward strand.
CCACTGAAGCACTCATGCACCTATTTTCTCATAGCCTTACTTAATATTTTGAATTGATTTTTTTTTATGTCTTTGTAACTGAAGCCTAATTCTTTCTTCTTTATAATCCTTCATACCCAATCAATAAAGTTCAATAAATTTAACCTCTTAAATATTAATATTTCCTTAATCACTTTTCCTATCCATCCCTGATATCATTACCTTCATTCGGGCATCCATTTATGCAGCAGCCATCGATTGGTCTAATTGTGTGTTTCATTCCCCTTGGCTCTATTTTCTATAAAACCAGAGTGACGTAATAAAAACACAAACTCTTTCTTGACTCTCAGTTACTCATGACATGAAGCCCAAGCAGGTTATTTTGGCAGATAAAACCTCTAAGATTGACCTTCCTAATCTTCCAGCTTGACTACCTTATACCCTCTATCATTTGCTATATCATAAAAAAGGGCTAACATCTATATCTGTCTTATTACATGCCAGGCACAATTCTAAGTGCTTCACATATAGCGATGCTGATCTTCAAAATAGTAGTATTAAAGTAAGTACTATTATTATCCCCATTTTACAGATGAAGAAACCAAGGTACAGATTGGTTTGTGAATGAGCTAAAAGTCAGAGTTAGCAAATAGCAGAGCCAGGATCCAAACCCAGGTGGTCTGGCCTGAGAACCCATGCTATGCTGCCCCTGCAGCACTTATCTGCTTGCAGTGAATAAACACGGGTCTTGTTTTCATGACTTCGTTTACATAATTTCCTTTTTCTGAAACTTCGTCGCTCCTCAGCATTTCCCTCCTCCCCACAACCCCTGTCCTTCACCCCTCACTGAACTCCTCTTGCTGGGCATCTTCTCTTCTAGGAGACTTCCCAGGTTCCCTCCTTCACAGGTGGGTTGGCTGGCCCCTTCCATATTCTTCCATTTGTCTGCACACTCTTCAGTGCACTGGGCATGTGCTTTACACTAATCTGTGGGTGCCTGGACTGTGCCACTTGACTGTGAGCTCGTTGAATTGCCTGGCAGATGTGAAGATGCTCAATAAAGATTTGTCGACTGAGTAAAACAATGGAAAAACGAAAGCACTGAATTATGATAGTGCTAGAGATACCAGTTGTTCAGTAAAACTCTGTCCCAAGTTCAAACTCAAGTTCAAACCTTGAGACAACTCTGAACTAAAGTTCCCAGATTCCTCTTGGGGGAATTTATATTCAATTTCTACTAAAATGTGCATTGTTTTAATATCCTAAGTACCTGTGTCTTTGTTTAGAATTCATTTAAGTAGAGATGTCAAGGTAGAAATTTGACTCAAAATAATGTGTACAGTCCTATAGCATTTTACATTTAATGTAAACATAATACCTGCATATATTATTATGCTATTAATAATTTAAATTGCCTTCCAAATAAATCCAAATATTTCTAGTATCAATGAGTGGGGCCAAACAATATCTTAAACATTTCTAGGGATATTTAAAGGCTGCAACTGCTATCTTAATAAATTACAAAATAATTTTTAAATGTAATCTTCCTAGAGTTCATAAATAAAGCATATTTGATTTACACATTAACTCTAAACTGAAAAAGAAATCACCCCAGTGATAGACTGATGAGCATGTCATTCACATGAATAAAACAAAATAACCCCCTTGATACAAAAATGAAACATAAAATCAGTAACTCCTGAAAATATTATAAATAAACAAAACTAGCTATTTTCATGCACACTGTTCCCCTCCTTCCCCACCCAGTTGCTCTGTTGTTGTTTAGTCGCTCAGTCGTGTCTGACTCTTTGCTAACCCATGGACTGTAGCCCACCAGGCTCCTCTGTCCGTGGAATTTCGAAAGCAAGAATACTGGAGTGGGTTGCCATTTCTGTCTGCAGGGGATCTTCCCCACCCAGAGACTGAACTTGAGTCTCCTGCATTGCAGGCAGATTCTTTACCACTGAGTCACCTGGGAAGCTCAAGCAGAGGACACTTCACAAAAAGCAACTTCTTTCTTAGTTATTCTTAACACAAGGAGGGCTCCTAGTTTACCAGGCTAGCCTCTTTGAGATGCAGAGTATACTCTTCCCTTTTACAATGGAGAAAAAGCCACAGTCACCAGCCTCTGTGCTCAGCTGCATGCATGAAGAGCCCTTACTTGCCTGAGCACTTGAGTAATGACGAGTGTGTCCCATACAGCTGGTGTTATTGCCAGAAACTGCCTGCATCAGCTCAAAATATTTTTAAAAGCAATGCAAATTGAGGTGGAGATGGAGGGGGGAGAAAATCATCTGTGACCGCCTTATTTGGCACTAATTTAGCTAAAGGACTCATAGATCTGTATATTGTTTGATGTTTCCTCTATATTTTAAGAAGACCCAGAATTTTATTCTGTGTAACATCTAATAGTATATATTAAACATCACCAATTCTCAACAGCTGTTCTTAGTTAATGATGATAAATGCAAATAATACCTTATATTTGTATAATGATTTTCTGTTTAAAAAGCATTTTTACACACATTGCCAGTTTATGATTATTTTGTTTTCACTGTATCAAATAATCTGACCTACTTGATCTACAATATTATAAATTTATGTGCATTTAGGCAAAACTTGATTAATAAAGGGATATTTACATGGGCAATATAAATTGAAATTGGTTCAAAATGCCAAAGCTTTTTGGCTCTTAAAAAAAAAAGGACGGCCTCCCAGGTGGCTCAGAGATAAAGAGTCTGCCTGCCCATGTAGGAATCCCTGGAGACTTGGATTTGATCTCTGGGTTAGGAGGATCCCTGGAGGAGGAAATGACAACAAACTCCAGTACTCTTGACTGGAGAACTCCATGGACAGAGGAGCCTTGTGGGCACAGTCCACAGGGTTGCAAAGAGTCGAACATGACTGAGAGACTGAGCATGCAAGCATAATAGGGGAAAAGTGCAAGAGAAAGGGCTTTTGGAAACAGAAGAAGGAAAGTCTAAGAGAGATTTGAAATGGTTTAATCAAAACACCGTTATCCTAAATTCTGATTTGAACTGACTTTTTCCTGAATGGAGTTCATTAATGGAATTGACTAGATTGCATAATGAGTAACAGTGGTAATTCGGAAGGAAGACAAAATGTCAACATAGAGATCTCGGTTTAGGGTATGACTTACACAAACAGAAGTCTCAGCAACTAAGCGGCTGAGCCAGAATTCACTGCCCATATTACTTTATGCAGATTTGATTAATACTTTAGACTAACATTTTATTTGTAAGCCAGTCATGTCATAGGGTCTTCCCAGGTGGTGCCAGTGGTAAAGAACCTGCCTGCCAGTGCAGGAGATGTAAGAGACAAAGTTTCTATCTCTGGGTCGGGAAGATCCCCTGGAGGAGAGCAGGGCAACCCACTCCAGTATTCCTGCCTAGAGAATCCTATGGACAGAGGAGCCTGGTGGCCAACCATCCATGAGGTTGCAAAGAGTCAGACACGATTGAAGCGACTTAGCATGCTGGCATGTCATAGACTTTTTGCTCTAGAAAAATGATGAACTAGATGGGTTTTTGCCCTCCTCCATTCTCTTCTTCAATGCCTAACACTTCCTAGTGCACTAGCAATCTATTAATAAAGGCCCTTTTACTCTAAAAGTATTAACTAAATATTCTTTCAGAGCTAGATGCATTTTAAATTAGGAATTCGGATGACACAAAATCTTTAGAATTCTAAAGGAAGTGAGGAATATGTAATGTGGAATTCTAGGTGTTAAGAGCAAAAGTAAAGGAGAAATTCCTAGAACTTTAAAAACATACCACACATCTACATTTAAGTCAGTTTAGAGAATATAATTTTTTGGTCCATTTTTCCATTTCAAGATCATAACCCTAAGTTAGCAAAAATCTGATTTTCTTTTTACCACCTTAATATGTACCATCTTTTAAAAGATATTCATTTTTTTAAAGTTTCATCATGTGTTGTTTCATCTGTACTTATTTGGTTCTGTGGGGTTCAAAGGGGAACAGAGTATTTTCCCGTAGGTAACTGTGTATTTTTGGCTATAGGTTTTTTCCTCCACATGAAATATTCTGATCCTTAATTTGTCCTGAATTCATCTGAGCCTGTTACTATGTGCATAGGAAAGAGTCTTTTTTCAGTTTCCATGAGCCCTCTTCTCCTCCTGCCTTCCCCTCACCCAAGTCTTACCAAAGGCTGCCAGGTAACAGGCACTCTAATTCTTTGGTTTCTTTCGAATCTCCTTTACCACCCAGTGTTGCATTTTGTCCACAGTTCAGTTCAGTTGCTCAGTCGTGTCCGACTCTGCAACCCCATGGACTGCAGCATGCCAGGCTTCCCTGTCCATCGCTATTTCCCGGAGCTTGCTCAAACTCATGTCCATCAGTAGGTACTATAAAAACTGGTTTATGATTGCCAAGGGGGAAAAATAGGGAGAAGGGATAGTCAGGGAGTTTGGGATCGATTTGTACACACTGCTATACTAATTTAGTCTTTAACAATATTGTGATAGGTGCAGGTGAAAAATGAAGGGACTCAGTCATACATATACGTGTATTCATTCTTCCCTAAGTTCCCCTCCTATACAGGCTGCCACACAACATTGAGCCACACTGCTATATTTAAAATAGATACCTAACAAAATCCTACTGTACAGTGCAGGGAACTGTGCTCAATGTTATGTGGCAGCCTGGATGGGAGAGGAGTTTGGGGGAGAATGGATGTATGTGTATGTATAGTTGAGTCCCTTTGCTGTCCACCTGAAGCTATCACAACATTGTTAACTGGCTATATTACAATATAAAACAAAAAGTTAAAAACTGTTTTGCAATTGACTGTTTCAAAAATTTGAAACACTAAATGATACTTGTTTTAATTCTCAAAAATAAATAAATTTAGGATAACAATATGCATGTTTCTTTAAAACAGAAGGAATATCATTCTTGTGATTGCGGAACACTTAGGAGTAATAACTCTAGGCCAGCACTTGATCATAGCATGGGGTCTATTAAAAACCACTACAATAAAATGACACTATGGTAAGCCAAATCTTTAGTGCAAAAGAAAAAGTTATTGCTAAGTTTACCAGAATTCTGGAAATCCATGAAGCAGCAGCATAAGTGGTTTGCCTCTTTCTCCAGCAGCAACATAATGGAATCTTAAGCCCGAATCCTGCAATAGGAAATACAGTGCATGAGGTTTCAGTGACGCTTTGTGTTGACTGTAAAAGTACAATTAGCATTTCCATGCCATTGAAAAATTTCACTTGCATTATTTTTAATATCAAGAGATAAAATAAGTATTGTTAATTTTCAGAAAGAAAAAATAACCACTGTTTATCAGCAGGTTAAATAAACAGATTCGCTTTTGTTGACATTACCTTCTACTTATGCTGTCAATTTATCTATATTATGAGCTTCTGAAACAGTTATAATTTTCTTACTGATGTGTCACACTTCGTCTCACTCAAATTCTGCAGGACAAGTAAATAATTCTGATCTGCATTTATATTCCTGCCATTATTTACCTCCTAGTCATATACTTTTCTCAGCTTACCCATCAAGAGCTGTGCCATCAGTTATATAATTCACACCTCCTTTCCTTATTTTTAGTTCTCTCCCTCCCACATTATTTTCAGTTGAGAGTTGCATGCACCATTCCCCTGGCTGCCTGCTCCTCATGTCATGTCAGTGTATCTCTAACAGCCGAATGCTCTGAGTGCTCAAACCTTTGCTCTGCGTATGGGAGACAAGATTGCCCAAGGGAAACAAAAATCATAGAAATGAGACAGAAAAATAGCAAATACAAAGTAAAAAGAAGAAAGGAAAGTGGAGCAAGAAAGAAACACAAAAACTCAGAAGGAAGTAAGGTTAAAAAAAAACAAGAACCAAAACCCAGAGACTAACCGGGTTTTACATCAGATAACCCAAGTAATTGGGTTTCCAGATGTGAAAAAAATCTTAAAGCTCATCTAGTTCAACCCTATCATTTTTGCAGAGTTAGAAACTGAGGTCCAAAGATGTTACTACGGGTCATTAAGATGGTTGGGAGCAGGACTGTGGCTAGAACCTCCATCTTGTCCTACTGCCCAGGACAACGCTCTTTCTGTTCCTTGGTTCTAGGTCTCTAGGGAAATTCTTTAAGTGGCCAAAGTCAGAAGAGAGTCATTGTGATGAATTCCAAATGATTCTTAAACTGATTTTCCCCCTCAGGTAGGATGTACATAACAACTCTGACTTCTACCCTCTACTGCAGAATGCCTTCCTGGAAGTTCAATAACTTCTTTTATTGGTGGCGAGTCTTGGAAGATGAAAGGCTGTAGGAACTTGACTGGATTTACTGAATAAATATTTCATTTCATTTTACTATGTACCAGGCACTGTTATAAGATTTTTGGTTTTAGCTTATTTGTTTTTTACAAATATTAACTCATTTAATTCTCATGTCAACTGCAGGGTATAAAGGACATACCCCTCTGTGGTCTGAACTCCAGCTGCAGGGCAGTCTAGCTCCTAACAGGAACCCCAGACCTGGTGACAAAACTATCCCTTCATGGAGGCTATTTTTGAAAGGCCTGTGAGTCAGACTTGTAGGGTGCATCACAAAAAGCCATCTCCCTTCACCACCTGGAGCCTCAGGAAATAGAATAATCGTGGGCTGTAAGAAAGCTTGGGACAAGCATGGGCAATTAAAGAGTCTGCATGAATAGTTGACATTTACTTTTTGTGCCATTCCTTTGGTCTCTGGCATCATAGCGCTGCTTCCTTCTCCACAAACATGCACCATTTATTTATTGTTTGATGTTGCTTAGGTCATCTGTGAATGCTCCATTCTGCTGATCTGAATAAACTCGTGATTTGCAATGACTTATTCTATTTACTGTTCCAATCTCTAAAATTTGGGCAAGGACCGTCTCCTGAGACAGTAGGGCGCCACCAGAAACAATTCCCTACAGCTTATCTGAGCTCTAAAGGGCAAAAAGGTGACAGACGACCGCTTCCCCTTACAGTTGGAGAAGGTTGTTGCGGTGGAGGAGTAGGGGACAGTAATAGCAGGACCCAGATTATTAGACTCTCTCACACACACACGCAAGGACCATAACGACACACACAACCCCCTGACCCTCTCCCTTGGCACCTCGCCCCTCTAGCATCCCCCGGGCGTCTTCTCCGTCCCTGCAGCGCGCCCTACTAGCCCCGAGAACACTAGGGGACGCTGGGCTGGGCGTCATACAAAGATCAGCCTCCGCTCTCATGGCCGTCACGTTCCCTCGCGATAGCGCCGGGCCCGCGCCCGCCTTCACCTTGATCCTCACGTAGCAGTGGGTACCCAGAGAGGGGTCGTTCAAGCACGCGGGCGGGTGTTCCCGAGCTACCCGCCGGAAGGTCTGCGAGGGTCCCTTGCAGATGCTCCACAAAAGTTTGAGCAGGTAGATGGAGGAGCAGAGCCCGCAGTAGAAGTAGATCAGGCACCAGAAGAGCAGGGACCGGATCGTGACCATCAGGCGGGGCAGGCAATCCCGCAGCTTCGCCATCGGGCGGTGGCGGCGGCGCGGCCCGCAACGCGACGCTTCCGAGGCGCGGGAAGCAGCGGCGCGCACTCTGGAGCCGGAGCGAGACTGCGAGCGCGGCGGTGCGTCAGACCCGCCAGCCGGTCCGTGGTCGCCTGCCCCGCGCACGCCTCCCCGCGGGTCCCCGTGCTGCAGCGCCCGGCTCGGGTCCGTTGTCACAGCCCCGGGCTACCACACTCACGGTGAGAGCTCGGGACGGCCGCGCCCAGCCCCGGAGCGGCGCACCGCGGACCCCAAGCGCTGCGAGGTCCGCATTGGATAGGCAAGGGTGGAGAGCCGACCTTCCTCCGCAAGGAGTAAAGCCCCGTTTCAAACTGATAAACTGTGGGGGAAATGAAGGTGAGACTTTCCCAAACCATCCTAGATACTGTGGGAGGAAGAGCCATGCATTTTGACCAGTGTTCATATCCTCTTCTTGCGCCCCCCCTCCCCTCCCCACCCAATTTAAGGCCTTCTTTCTGGATCGTTGAATTATGGGGCTCATGGGGGAGGAGGAGCAGTAAACGATTTTCATACCACCCGAAAGACATTTCTTTATTCATTCCCAAAGCTCATCTGAAGGTGTTGCTATTTTCCAACTAGGTTCTGAGTCGTTATCTGACCAGCTAGGTGTCTGGTTATAAAGTCAAGCCTCTGGCAATCCCTGGTCTTTTTTCTGTCCCTCTGGTTTTTTCCTTTACAAAAAGATTGTGTAAATAGAATCATCATGTAGTATTCAACTTCTAGCTTCTGGCTTCTTTCTTTTAGCATGATGTATCTGAGACTCAACTATACTGTTAGGTATATTGTTTTATTATTATTATTATTAGTCTTTTGTTAGATGGATGTACCATACTTGCTTATGGAACAGTTCACAGTTGAGGTATATTTGAGTTTTTTCCCAGTTTTTGGTGGTTATGAATAAAGTCATTGATGTAAAGTTTTTGGTGGGAAGATGTAAGTTTTCATTTCACTTGGGTTAACACTTTGAAGCGGGATTGCTGGGTCAGGTAGGTATGCATTTAACTTTATAGGAAACTATCAAACTGGTTTCCAAAGTGGCTGCGAGTTTAATTCACACTAGCAATGTGTGAGAGTTATTGTTAGGTCCTATTCTTGAGAGCCGGAGAAGGCAATGGCACCCCACTCCAGTACTCTTGCCTGGAAAATCCCATAGACGGAAGAGCCTGATGGACTGCAGTCCATGGGGTCGCGAAGAGTCGGACACAACTGAACGACTTCGCTTTCACTTTTCACTTTCATGCATTGAAGAAGGATATGGCAACCCACTCCAGTGTTCTTGCCTGGAGAATCCCAGGGACAGGGGAGCCTGGTGGGCTGCTGTCTGTGGGGTCGCACAGAGTCGGACACTACTGAAGCGACTTAGCAGCAGCAGCAGCATTCTTGAGAGCACTTAATATTGTTAAAAAAAAAAAAAAAAAATCCTGATTTTAGCCATTCTAAGAGTTGTGTAATGTGGTATCTCATTGAGATTTTTATTCATATTTCCCCAATGATAATAACGTTGGGCATGTTTATATACTTGCGTGCCACTTGAATATATTATTTTTTGACAAAGCAGCTGTCCAAATCTTTTACCGATTTTTTAGAAAAGTGGGTTGCTTATTTTCTTACTGAGTTTGAAAGTTCCTTATGTATTTTGGATACAAATGCTTTATCATACATCATGTGATTTGCAAATATTTTCCCAGTCTGTCTTTTCATTTTTAAGGACTTCTGAAGAGCACAATTTCTTAATTTTTATTTTATCCAATTTATCACTTTTCTATGTAGTAGTTTTGATCTTGCATGTGAGAAATCTCTACCTAAGTTAAGGTCAGCACGTGCCCCCCAACCTGTGTTTCCTTCTAAAAGATTTATTTTCTGTTTTGTATTTAGGTCTATAATCCATTTTGAGTTAATTTTTGCATAAGATGCAAAGTATGGGTTGACATTGATGTTTCCCAAGTCTGTATCCAATTATTTTGGTATCATTTGTTGAAAAGAATATTCTTCCTCTATTAAATTGCCTTTGCACCTCTGTTGAAAATCACTTTACATGTGGGGCTATATTTGAACCCTCTAGTCTGTTTCATTGATCTATATGTCTATATTTTCTGCAGTATACACTTGCCTTTTTGATGGCTGTGCGATGAGCCATGCAGGGTTTTAGTTCCCTGGTCAGTGCTTCCTGCACTGGGGGACAGGTGTCTTAACCACTGGATTGGCAGGGAAATCCCAATACACACTTGTCAAAAGTAGTAAAGTAATATAGTAAGTCTACGACTCATGTGGTATGAGTCCTTCAACTTTGTTCTTCTTTATCAATATTGTTTTGGCTATTCTAGTTACTTTTCCATACAAATTTTAGTATTAGCTTGTCAATTTTAACAAAAATTGTTGATTGGAATCCACTGAATCTGTTAATCAATTTTGAGAGGACTAATATTTTAACAATATTGAGTTATTCAGAACATTGTTGTTCAGTTGCTAAGTCATGTCCAACTCTTTGCAACCTCAGGGACTGCAGCTCGCCGGGATTCCCATGAACATACATCTCTCCAGTTATTTAGATTCTTCTTTGATTTATTTTATCAGTTTCTCATAGTTTTAAACATACAGATACTGCATGTATTTTGTAAGATTTATACCTATTTCTTTTTTAAAAATATATTATTGTAAATGTTATTTTTTCAATTTCCAATTACTTACTAATTCTAGGCGCTCATATGATTTTTTTTTTTTTTTGTCTCAGATCCTGGACCTTGCTAAATTTACTTTTTAGTGCTGGTAGCTTTTTGAAAAATTCTTTGGGATGTTCTATATAGAAAATCATGTCATTTGTGAATAGAGACAGTTTTATTTCTTCCTTTCTAATATGTTTGCCTTTTATTTTTCTTGACTTATTGCACTAACTAGGACCTCCAATACAATACTGAGTAGAAATAGTTAATTTTTACTTTGTTCTCAGTCATAAGGGGAAACTAGGCATTTACTATTAAGCATACTATTAGCTCAAGTTTTTTTTTTTTTTCTATGCTGCACAGTTTTCGGGATCTTAGTACTGGGGCCAGGGAGGGATTGAACCTGTATCCTTGGCAGTGAAAGCAGGGAATCCTAACCACTGGACCACCAGTGAATTCTCTGAAGATTTTTTTTTTAAGATGCTGTTTTTCATATCGAGGAAGTTCCTTTTTATTTCTAGTTTCTGAGAGGTTTTTTTTTTTTTTTTTCCTTCTCCCCACAATGCGTGTTGAATTTTGTAAAAGGATTTTCTATTTCTCTGGAGATAATCATAGTTTTTCCTTTTCAATCTACTGATGTGGTTACCTATAAATTTTTTGAATGTTGGACCAGTCTTTCATTCCCAGGATAAATCCCAGTTGATCATAAAATAGTGTATTTTTAATATATTGCTGAAATCATCTTGCTAATATTTGGTTGACAGTTTTTGCATCTATATTTGTTCTTATATTATGGAATAATGTATATAAAATTGGTATTATTTGTCCCTTAAATGTTTGGTAGAATTCTGCAATAAAGCATGTAGGCCTGGAGTTGTTATTATTGTTTAAATTCTTTTTTAAAGGTTTTAAAATACAATTCAATTTACTTAATACTTATAGAACTATTCATACGATCTATTTCCTCTTTGACAGTTTGTATTTTTTAAGAGTTTTATCCATTTCTTGTAAGTTGTTGAATCTCTGGCCATAGAGTTCTTCATAATATGTCCTTGTTATATCTTGAATGTCTGCAGATCTCTGTGTGTGTGTATCTGTAATATTCTCTTTCACACTTGACATTTGCAATTTGCATCTTCTCTTTTTTATATGGTAGGTCTGGATAGAGGGCTTATCAATTTTATTGTCTTTTTTAAAAACAGAAACAGCCTTTGGTTTCCTTGATTTCTCTCTCTTTTTTTTGCTTAAGATTTCATTTGAATTTAAATGTAAATGATTTCTCCTCTTCCTGTTCTTTCTTCTGCTTTAGATTTGATTTTTCTAGTTTCTTAAGGTAGAAACTTCAGTAACTGATTTGAGATTTTTCTTCTGTTTTAACGTAAACACTTGAGTGGTAAAAAGTTCCTCTAAATGCCACTTTCACTGCATCCCATACATTTTAAGGTGTTGCATTTTAACTTTCATACAATTCAAAATACTTTCTAATTATTCTTGTGATTTTTCTCTTTTAAGATGTGTTATTTAGAAAAGCTTAATTTCCAGATATTTTGCAGGTATCTTTTTAGTATTAATTTCTACTTTAAACCTGGTGTGGTAGCTTATGAACTACCTATTCTTGTAAACTTGTCAAGGTTTGCTTTATTCCTCTAAATATAGTTTATTTGGTGAATGTTCCAACTGCATTTGAAAAATATATTCTACTGTTTTTAGTGAGAGTGTAACATTAATGTCAATTAGTTAAAGATGGTTAGCAATGTTGTTCAGGACCATTAGATCTTTGGTGACTTTCTGCCTACGCTCTATCAATTGCTGAGAGAAGAATGGTGAAATCTGTCTGTAATGGTGGATTTGCCCATTTCTCTTCTGTCAGTGCTACTGGTTTTGCTTTAGCCAGTTATCTTTTGGAGCATTTATAAACAATAAAAATGAATTTAATAATTACTTTCATTGAAGGGAAAAGAAGGGGGCAGCAGAGGATGAGAGATGGTTAGATGGCATCACTGACTCAATGGACTAAAATTGAGCAAACTCTGGGAGGTAGTGGAGTACAGAGGAGCCTGGCATGCTACAGTCCATGGGGTCACAAAGAGTCAGACATGAGTTAGTGACTGAACAACAACAAATGCCGTATCAGTGTTCTTCATTCATTGTATAGATATAGGTGAGACCTCTAGAATCACATCCCTTTTACCAGAAGAACCTTCTTTAACATTTCTTGTAGTGCAGGTCTGCTGGCAATAAATTCTTTCACTTTTTGTTTGCTTGAAAAAGTATTTCTCTTTCAATTTTGATATTTCCAATAGATACAGAATTCTAGTTGACAGGGTTTTGTTTTAGAACTTTAAAGACATTACTCCACTCATGATTTTTATGATTTCTGATGAGAAGTTTGCTGTATTCTTTTCTTCTTTCCTCTCTATTGTGTTATTTTTCCTTTGGGTGCCTCAAGATTTTCTGTTGGTCTTTGGTTTCATCAGTTTAAATATGATATATCTAGTGTGGGGTACGGAGAAGGCAATGGCACCCCACTCCAGTACTCTTGCCTGGAAAATCCCATGGACGGAGGAGCCTGGTGGGCTGCAGTCCATGGGGTCGCTAAGAGTCAGACATGACTGAGTGACTTCACTTCACTTTTCACTTTTCACTTTCATGCATTGGAGAAGGAAATGGCAACCCACTCCAGTGTTCTTGCCTGGAGAATCCCAGGGACGGGGGATACTGGTGGGCTACCGTCTATGGGGTCGCACAGAGTTGGACACGACTGAAGCGACTTAGCAGCAGCAGCAGTGTGGGGTATTTTTTTTTTTTTTTTTGTATTTATCTTGTTTAGCTTCTGAGCTAAACAAGATAAATTCTCTGAGCTTCTTGAATTTGTGCTTTTGAGCCTGTCATATGTTAGACAATAGAAAATATATTAATATATTGGTCTTTGCCTCTGGTTCCTGACAGATAGATCCTGAAACCCTTGTAATTTTCTAAGTGATAAGAGCACTAAGAGCATGTGTTAGTCTAATATTTGGTTTCTGACTCATATCTGACACAGGACTCTTAAAACCCTTGTAAATTTCTAGTCATAAGAGCCCCAGGAGGATCTTTTGTTCAAATGAGGATATTCTGGGTACGCTCCAGAATGGCTCCAGGTGGGGGCTGGTCACCAGAAAGATCAAAATGTGATTAAAAGCTTGGAATTTTCAGCTCTACTTCCCTCCTCCAAAGGGGAAAGAGACTGGAAATGGAGCTAATAGTTGATCATGCCTCTGTGATGAAGGCATTTGGGGAACTTCCAGGTTGGTGAACATACCTACATTCAGGAAGGTGATGCACCTCCAATTCCATAGGGACAGACACCGCTGTGCTTGGGGCCCTGCCAGACCTTGCCCTATGTATCTCATCATCTGGTTCTTCATTTGTATCCTTTGCTATAGCCTTTAATAAACTGGTAAACATAAATGTGTCCTTGAGTTCTATAAGCTGCTCTAGCAAATAACTGAATCCAGGGGGCAAAAGGTCATGGCAATCTCTGATTTGCCTACCTCAGACAAGTTGTGGGTAATGTAGGGATCTACTCCTTATGATTGGCATCTGAAATGTGCATCAGTCTTGTGGGACTGAGCCCTTAACCTATGGGATCTGATACTATCTCCAGGTAGATACCAATACATTTAGAATTGAGTTAAATTGTAGGACACCTAGATGATGTCACAGAGAATTGTTCATTTGTAGGTAATCCCACACACATTTGGTGATTAGACACACAGCAGGAAGAGCTGAGGGTTTTTCCCTACTAAAGAGAAGGAAAAACTAGTTTTTCTTTTTCCCCAATACAAATTAATTTTAGAGAATTCTCAGCTGATGTCCCTTCAAATATTTCTCCATTCCCATTCTCTCTCTCGTCTCTTTCTGAGATTCCAGTTAGACGTATGTTAGACTTTAACATTGCCTGACAGCTTTTGGATATTCTGTTGTGTTGGTCCTACCATGCCCCACTTTTTTATGTTCTTTGCGTTTTTGTTTGAGTAATTTCTTTTAATCTAAACTCAGCTTCACCGATTCTTTCCTTGGCTGTGTTGATTCTGTTGATGAGACCTTCAAAGTCATTCCTCGTAACTATTACCATGTTTTTTTTCTAGCACTTTCGTTTTCTTTTTCCTATAATTCTGTCTATTGAAATTACCTATCTGATCACACATTGTTTTTCTCTACAGCTTGTAATAATCATAGTCATTTAAAATTTTCTGATAGTCAACTGTGTGTCATCTTTAAGTCTGTTTCTGTTTATTGCTTTGTCTCTTAACAGTAGGATTTTTTTTTCCTTGCTTCTTTTTATGCCTCATAATTTTTTGTTGAAAGACATTGTGTATAAAACAAGAGACAAAAAGTATATATATATTTAAGCTTGGAAACTGACAGTGTTTTCTTTTGCTAGCCTTAACTGTGGAGGTGAAATCAATCTAGTCAGAAGTTGAGCTGGAATTGAATTTTATTGTTGCTACAGTTATCCTAAGCACACCAGATTTTCAGTAGTCTCTGGTGGTACCATGAGGATGGATCTTGGTTTGCCGGTGATTTTTTTCTCAACAGCTGCTACATGCTTGCCTTTAAGTCTTTATGCTTAGTGTTATACTCTATGCTCTTGCACCTCTGATTGCAGTAGACTGCTTTTACTTGTTATTGAATGCATCTTATCCTAATGGTAAGAAGTGCAGGGCAGTGAGGAGCATTCTCTGCTGTCCTATAATTAAGCCACGTCAGCAGGTACTATGTCTTTGGATATCAGTGATGCCTTCTCAATGATCCTTCCCTGCCCTCAGTGACAGGATCTCTCTAATGGTCTGAACCCACAATGGATTTCCGGCACATCTCCCAAGATTTCAAGTTTTAATTCTATTTCCTTCCCACCAGTTGCAGGGGATCTTCATTTATGCCCTAAAATTGTTAAGAGTTTGCTAGTCTTTAGGGAAAATGGGAGAAAAGGTTCTGGGCAGTCTTTGTGCTTTTCCTGCATCTGCTGCTCTGCTCTTCTAGGCCTGCATCAAGAGGATGGCTTACTCAGAACCCTCATCCTGTACTGTCCCCACCTAAATCTTTTCTGTAAGTACTGAGGAGGTCTGTGGAGAAGAGCATGAAAGTGATTACAGATTTTTCTTGTGCTCCCAAGGGTTTTATATTCTCTAGCTAGCACACACTCAGCTTTTAGCAATTTGTTACAACTTTCAGATGATCTGTTATTGTTGTTGTTGCCAGGTTATATAGCATTTGGTGGTATTAAAAGACGCTTACTCCTTGGAAGGAAAGTTATGACCAACCTAGATAGCATATTCAAAAGCAGAGACATTACTTTGCCAACAAAGGTCCGTCTAGTCAAGGCAGTGGTCACGTATGGATGTGAGAGTTGGACTGAAGAAAGCTGAGTGCCGAAGAATTGATGATTTTGAACCGTGGTGTTGGAGAAGACTCTTGAGAGTCCCTTGGACTGCAAGGAGATCCAACCAGTCCACCCTAAAGGAGATTAGTCCTGGGTGTTCATTGGAAGGACTGATGCTGAAGCTGAAACTCCAATACTTTGGCCACCTCATGCGAAGAGTTGACTCATTGGAAAAGACTCTGATACTGGGAGGGATTGGGGGCAGGAGGAGAAGGGGACGACAGAGGATGAGATGGCTGGATGGCATCACTGACTTGATGCACATGAGTTTGGGTAAACTCCTGGATTTGGTGATGGACAGGGAGGCCTGGCGTGCTGCAATTCATGGGGTTGCAAAGAGTCGCACACGATTGAGCGACTGAACTGACTGACTGACTGACATATAACATCATATTAGTTTTAAGTGTACAACATAATGACTTGGTATTTGTATATATTTTGAAATGATTACCACAGTGTTTAGTATTATTTTTTTAAGTTTTGAGTATTCCCTTTTTTACACTGACATTTTAAATGACATAAAGTTATATCCAGTCATAAAAGAAATAATAGAACTTGCATATACTTTATCCAGTGTATTTTTCACTTTTAATTGTATCATACATGTAGTATGTAGCTTTGTGTACATACCACCAAAGTTAAACTCCATTACCCCAAGGACAACTCACATTGCTCTGTAATTAACCATACCTATACCTGTCCCTAATCTTTGTTGACCACTAATCTGTCCTCCCATCGCCAAAATTTTATCATTTCAAAAGTGTTATATAAATGAAATCACACAGTATATGACCTTAGGGGATTGTTTTTCCTGCTTAGGATAATAATTCCTTATAAATTCAAGTTATTGTATATATCAATAATTCTTTTTTTTTTATGCTGCTGAGTAGTATTCTACCGTATGTATATACTACTTGTTTAAACATTTACCTATTAAATGACATCTGGGTGGTTTCCAGTTTTTCACTATTACAAAAAAAGTTACTGTGAACATTTATGTACAGGTTTTTGTGTGAATGTAAGTTACCATTTATCTTAAATAAATGCCCAGTACAATTGCTGGGTCATATGGCTTTGCATGTTTTGTTTGTAAGAAACTGCAAACTGGTTTCTACATCGGCTGTACCATTATATTTCCATGAGCAACGTATGAGTGACCCAGTTTTTCTCCATTCTTGCCAGCATTCTTGCCACTATTTTTCTTTTTTAACCTTTCTGATAGGTGTATGGTGGTATCCCATTGTGGTTTATATGTCACCGATGGCCAGTGATTGTGAACATGCTTTCATGTGTGTATGCCATATGTATATTCTCTTTAAGTAAATTTTATGTCTTTTGGTCCACTTTCTAGTTAAAATTTTTAGTTGTTTTGAGAGTTCTTTACTGTATGTATTTTTGTCAGATAAGTGGTTTGCAAATTCTTATTCCTAATCTGTAGCTTATCTTTTCATAGGACAAAAGTTTTAATTTGAAGAGATCCAATTTATCAATCTCTCATTTATGGATCCTGCTTTTGGTATGAAGTCTAAAAGAAAATCTTTCTAACCATAGAGGCTTAAGATTTTTTTTCCTTTAAGTTTTATGGTTTATTTTACATTTAAGTCCAAGATGCATTTTGAGTTAATTTTTGCATAATATGTGAGATTTAGGTTGAGATTGTTCTGGGTTTTCTTTTTTTTTTTTTGCCTATGGATATCTAGTTGTCTGAGCACCATTTGTTGTAAAGGCTATCCCTCCTTTACCCTCCACTGAATTGCACCTCTGTCAAAATTCAATTGTGCATATTTTTATGGTCAACATCTAGGTTCTTTATTCTAGTCCACTGATTTCTGGTTTCTTGATTACTATAGCTTTACAGGAACTCTTAACATCACACAGAATGACTCTTCATGTCATTCTTTTTTGGGGTCAATATTTACTATTTTAGTCCTCTTCCCATTCCATATACATTTTAGCATAAACTTGTCTATGAAAAACTGCTGGGTTTTTGATAGGGTGTGCTTTTGAGAACTGACATTTTACTCTGTTGTCACTTCATTTATTTAGTTAGGTCTTTCTCCTTTGATTTGTTCCATAAGCATTTTGTACTTTACAGCATACAGTTCCTGTATGTTTTCTTAAGTGTATACCTAGATATTCTGTTTTTTAAGTTTTCACATTCTCATTAGCATATAGAGATCACATTTTTGTATGTTGACTTTGTATCCTGTGACCCTGCTTAAATCACTTATTAACTATGGTTTAACATTTCTTGGGATTTTTTTTTGTGTAGAAAGTCACATGCAAAAATTCATCAGCTATTACTGAAAGCTAAATTTATTTAGAAACTGTTTAACATTATAGTTACCCCCCAAAATAGTGTATGGTGAAATACTGCAGCCATTGTCTTTAAAATTGGAATTATGGACCGTGGGCCCGGCTCGGCCCCAGCCGAACGGCCCTGCTGGCGCGCCGCCCCCGCCTGCCCCAGCCTTGCCCCACTGCCCTCGGTCCGAGGCCACTGCGCCTTCGTAAAAAAAAATAAAATAAAATAAAATTGGAATTATGAATGATTCCTGCTTCCATTATTTAATATTTTGGAAAATTAAAGCTAAAGAAATTTAGGGAAAAAAACCACACCAAAAACAAGAGTTTTATTCATTTCCAATTTGTATGACTTGGGTTTTGGGGTTGATAATTCTTTTCATACATTATGGGATTTGGTTTGCTAGTGTTTTGCTGGAGATTAGAGATAACAGTTTGCAGCTTTTACTTATTTTTGCTACTGTCTTTGATTTTACTGTCAGGGTAATAGTGGCCTCATTAGTTGGGAAGTATTCTTGTTGATAGAATTTGTCCTATTGACAAAAATTACAGAATAGGCCAATTTATGGAAGAGACATTTTCTGAAATAGATTTTCTTCCTGTAAGAGTCTCTTTTACATTGTTACTAATCCTTTAAATGTTTGGTATAATTTTTCAGTGAAATCATATGGGCTTGGTGATTTTTTTCAGAAGCTATAAATTATGAATTAAAAAAATTTTAATGGTGTAGGACTATTTAGATTATTTAATATTGAGCTTTGATGGTTATATTTTTTGAGGAATTGGTCCATTTCTTCAAATTTATGAATATAAAGTTATTTGTAGTATCCCCTTTTATCTTTTTAGTGACTATAGGATCTGTAGTGATTTGTGCCTTTTTCTTGGAGGTTTATGCCTTTCTCTAACCAATTTCATGGCTGCAGAGCAGGCAGTAAGATTAATAAAGACTAGAGTTTTGCCAAGTAATTCAACAAAGAATGGAGCAACGGAGTTGACAGTATATGCAAGGGAGCGATTATTAATAATAATATACTATAGACTCTGGGTAAGTGAGAGATAGAGAGGAGAAATACTATGAAAAGGCACTAGGATTAAAGGACTGCGGGTCCTAGTGAGGTCTAATGATTGCTGGAGTCACGGCCTATCCAAAGTAAGAAAAAATAAGAGCAAGCAGTGAGAAAGGACACTTGAAATTGAGACTAAGAAGAGTTACAGTTGTTGGCAATGACAAGAGAGTGGCTAAAGTTGATGAGAATCAAGATCATTAGCAGAGAAGTCAAAGGACTGAGAAGTTGTCAACTAAGAGAGTGACAGTGAAACAGAGACTAAGACCTCCGGGGAATAAGGAGGAGTGAACCAGGGATGGTAAATGACTGTGGGTAGTATTGTCGGATGATCATGAAAAACTTAAAACCTGGGGTATTTAGGGAAGGAAAGAATAGTCTGCAAGTAGCCAGATGTTCAAGCTCGTTTTAGAAAAGGCAGAGGAACCAGACATCAAATTGCCAACATCCACTGGATCATGGAAAAAGCATGAGAGTTCCAGAAAAACATCTATTTCTGCTTTATTGACTATGCCAAAGCCTTTGACTGTGTGGATCACAACAAACTGTGGAAAATTTTGAAAGAGATGGGAATACCAGACCACCTGACCTGCCTCCTGAGAAACCTATATGCGGTCAGGAAGCAAGTTAGAACTGGACATGGAACAACAGACTGGTTCCAAATAGGAAAAGGAGTACATCAAGGTTGTATATTGTCATCCTGCTTATTTAACTTATATGCAGAATACATCATGAGAAACGCTGGGCTGGAAGAAGCACGAGCTGGTATCAAGATTGCAGGGAGAAATATCAATAACCTCAGATATGCAGATGACACTACCCTTATGGCAGAAAGTGAAGAGGAACTAAAAAGCCTCTTGATGAAAGTGAAAGAAGAGAGTGAAAAAGTTTGCTTAAAGCTCAACATTCAGAAAACTAAAATCATGGCATCTGGTCCCATCACTTCATGGGAAATAGATGGGGAAACAGTGGAAACAGTGGCAGACTTTATTTTTGGGGGCTCCAAAATCATTGCAGATGGTGATTACAGCCATGAAATTAAAAGATGCTTACTCCCTGGGAGGAAAGTTATGACCAACCTAGATAGCATATTCAAAAGCAGAGACATTACTTTGCCAACAAAGGTCCATCTAGTCAAGGCTATGGTTTTTCTAGTAGTCATGTATGGATGTAAGAGTTGGACTGTGAAGAAAGCTGAGCACCGAAGAATTGATGCTTTTGAACTGGGGTGTTGGAGAAGACTCTTGAGAGTCCCTTGGGCTGCAAGGAGATCCAACCAGTCCATTCTAAAGGAGATCAGCCCTGGGTGTTCTTTGGAAGGAATGATGCTAAAGCTGAAACTCCAGTACTTGGGCCACCTCGTGTGAAGAGCTGACTCATTGGTAAAGACTCTGATGCTGGGAGGGATTGGAGGCAGCAGGAAAAGGGGATGACAGAGGATGAGATGGCTGGATGGCATCACCGACTTGATGGATATGAGTTTGAGTGAACTCCGGGAGTTGGTGATGGACAGGGAGGCCTGGTGTGCTGCGATTCATGGGGTCGCAAAGAGGCAGACACGACTGAGCGACTGAACCGAACTGAACTGAACTGAACACTACAAAGGGAAGAAAACTGTTAGTGAAAAAATAGGTGCTAATAGTGACAGCCTGCAGGAGACAGCCAGGATTCAGTTAGAGCAGTGGTTCGCAAACTTCAGCGTGTATTAGTATCACTGGAGGGCTTGTTCAACTATAGGTTGCTGGCCCCCATACCAGAGGTTCTGATTTAGTGAGTCTTAAGTCTGAGAATCTGCATGTTCCCAAATGATGCTGATGAAGCTGGTCCGTGGACCACTCTTCGAGAACAACTCAAGAAAAAAAGAGGAAAAATAAAGCAAAAAGGTTGATTATATAGATAATGTTGTTAACAAGTAAAACCAATGCAAGAAGTTAAAAGAAGTCAAGCTTTTTTTTACTAAGAAATAATGTACAAACTGAGGAAGGATCAGTTAGTTATACATCAATATTTTCTCTGCAAAACTGACTTAAGCCTACCAAAATTCTGTTGACTATCTATAATGTGCCAGATCTCTTACTGATTGAGCAAAGGTTAAAATGTTAAATTGGTTAAACTAAAAAGATAACCATAACATAGCTCTCTATAAGGGATGTTCCAAAGGTTTATAGAAAAACCTCAAGTAAACCATTTAATGTAAAAGGATATTAATGAAGCTGAACTTTCTTTTTAGCTGTAGACAAAAATCATTCACTGAGCAATTTTTTATTATTTAAAGGCAGTTGTTGAAAAGAGTTAATGTGTATTTGACAGAGTAAATTCTTATTTAGTATTTTTATTCTCTTCAAAATGGAAAATTTCCCATAGATCTTAAAAGCATTACATAATAAATATTTAAATGAACCAGAAAATATTGAAAGGTCTAAAGAAAAAGAAAAAAACAAAACAAAACCCTATAACCCCATCACCTAGAGGTAACCACTATGCATTTCTGATGTATCTAAGACTATATATATATATAAATTAGACTATATAGAAATATAAATTAGAATATATAGATAAGTCCATATGCTCTTTTAGGAAAATAACAATGTATACTGTTTAATATATACATATTAATTTCTTGGTTAAAAATATAGTATAATATGTATGACTATGACTTTTATTCTGGCTGTTTCATGAAGGTATCACCACCATTTCAGCCTCGAGTTAATCATATTTTTAAAATGGTTGACAGCTTAAAGATATTTCAAAAAATTATCATATTGATTATAAAAATAAATAAAGCCAAGAAAACTTTCTCTTTCTCTCTATAATACATATACACTTCGAATTTTCACTTTAGATGATACTGGAATAGTGCCTGAATGTTACAAGAGTCCAAATTTTAAAATAGATGAAGCTGATATACATAATTTATACATAATTCCAACTTGAGGGTGATGAAACAAAATATTTCACAGATTTAAATACTTAGTATAGTTAAGTAAAAATTTAGACATCCATTGCTATCACATGCATATTAAGAAATGTATAGATTCTTAGACACATACATAATTAATATTCACTGTTATTTTGTCTCAAATTTAACATCTTTCAAACCATAGATAATAAATATAAATTTTGAATATAGAACCAATGGAGAACCTTATGAAATCTGACACTCCAAGAAACCAGGTGTTATTTGTTAGAGGTTCTAAATATTTCTGAAGGCAGACAAATATCTGTTTTAAAAGTTACAAACTCATGGTGATCATTTTGTAATATACAGACATATTGAATCACTATGTTGTACACCTGGAACTAACACAGTATTAAAGATTAATTATACTTCAATTTTTAAAAGTAAATAAAATAATAAATTAACAAAACAAAACAACCCTGCTTGTAGGCCCCACATTTTGCCACACAGTCATTTAAAGAAACCCAGGCAGAATCATGGCTCATTGAAACATTATTTACATTACAAAAGGGCCCTATACTCCAAAAAGAGGCCTGAACTCCATTTAAGGACAACTCCCTGTAAAAAAAAAAAAAAAAACGAAGTTAGAAACTCAACAAGAACTCTTTTTTTTGATCCCTATATCAAAACAAGAAGGGACCATCTTTTGGGATTTTCATTGCTTAGATAGGATCTATAATATATAGTAGAATATTGGTAAAATGAATAACATTTGGGAGTTTATTCAATTTTTAGGTATTCAAAACTATAAAATTTCCTATAAATTATGTCATTAAAAAATGAACATATAGTTATCAAAAAATGTAAGTGAAAATTGTTTAATCATCTTAGAGCAGTCAAAATACAATTTAAGTTGGTATCTTGGTGTTGGAAAGCAATCATTTTACCATTTGCTTTTTAATCTTTTATAATTCATTTAAGTTGATGGTTAATCAAAAAACTGAGTTGTAATCAAAGTTGTTTTCAAACATTGTCATAATGTCACTTTGAAGAGTCATATCAATGGTACCAGCCATCTGTAGAAAAGAAGAGAAAATATAAATGTTACTTTAAAAGTTTATGCCTTCACTGTATTACATCTATATAAGAAAATGATAATGCAATATTTGGAACACAGAAAATGAATGCACTTCATTTAACATAATGAGTTTGTACATAACTTATTTCTGTTCAACTACTGATTTTTGTTAAAATATCTTTCACATGATAAATAAAAATTAAAACTTACAAGAACACAAAGAACAAGTTTAACTTATCTCTCCAAGTAAGAAAGTTCTCAGTGTTAATCTACACATGAACTAAGATTACATGGTTTGATGTGTCTCTCTAACCAATACAGGACTAGACACACAAAATTATTTTCTTAATGAACTACTATCTTACCCATGTGAGAGAACTATAATATATAATGGTAAAGTCATGATTCTGCCCAATACTGTGTAACCTAAGGCAAATTGTCTAACCAAGTTTATTTTATATACAGGTATTTATGAAGAGCAACCAGACTGAATGTATAACATTCAGCACAGTTTTGCTTATTATATGCTAAAAAACTAAATAAAATAAGCTAAAGTATAGGAAAAGCTAAATTAAGACAAAAGAAACAAATGTTTTCTTACTATACTCTGAAGACTTCTCTAAATGTCCATGAGACAAAAGTTAGTCTTTGCCACAAAGACTAAAATGACACCAACTATGAAAGTTCAATTTTTTTTTAAGACCAGTGAACAGTAGCAGCTCACAGTAGTAGCACCAGTTTGTAACCAGTTGGTTGACTTCCTGGATAAGAATCAGTGTTCTCTGATTATGTGGGAGATTTAGAATTATGACTTGGTTACCAAAAGGATATTATTTAATAAGAAGTTGTGTGATTCTTAAAAACTATGAAAATGTCTTTAAATATGATTTAGAGACAAGGGTAAATTCTTAGATCTTAACCCCAGCTATTTTCCTAGCACCAGCTATTAGGATACCAAATGTCTAGCCCAAGCAAATAGTTCCTCAGAAGTTCTTTTTTAATGTTCCAGTGAATGTTGGATACACTGTCCTGGTTTAAATATCACTGATACTCTTATCTCTAAGTATCCAGGCTTACCACAAAGTTCCAAAAATATGTAATGAAATTTGTTTTATTTAAAAGTACTTTTAGATTCTCTTCCATCTTGACTAAATCTGAATTTGTGGATATTGATTGATATCAAACTGGATACTGCCTGTACCAATTAACCTTAGATACCACAATTTAAATACTAAAGCTCTCTGCAGCTGACACTATAACCTGGAAATTCCTTTTACGGTGGTCCTAATATACACTTCAACCATTCAAACTTAAGATCAAAATTTGGGTCAAGGGAACTGGCAGAGGCTCTCCTAGGGAGCTTATGCTAGATGTCAAGTTATTGCTGCCATTTACAGTACCAATCTGGTCCAGAAGCTGCAGCATAAGAGTCTGGAGTGTCAAGAATGATAGTAGGTAGCTCCAAAGTCAAGTTTTTAATTGTCAAGCTGCTAGAGGTGGCACTTCTAGTCACGTTCCAGTGAGTTCCAGAAAAAATGCTTGGATTTTAGAAATACCAGATTGCCTAGTTGGGTTGTTGGGTAGCAGGAAGTTGCTGAGATATTACTTGTGGGTAGCTAAAGTCAGGCCCTTGTGAGTACCAAAAGGAAAAATTCCTAGGTCACTAGAGAAATACTTCTAGTAAAGTACTAATTAAATTTTAATAAAGAACTTCAAAAATATATATAAAAATTTGCTATTTAAATTTATTAGAATTCAATAAAATGAAAATTTGACTGCCTTAGTTCCATTAGCCACGTTTTAAGTCCTAATAACATGTAGCTAGCTGGTATTATGGAGAAGGCAATGGCAACCCACTCCAATACTTTTGCCTGGAAAATCCCATGGATGGAGGAGCCTGGTGGGCTGCAGTCCGTGGGGTCACGAAGAGTCGGACATGACTGAGCGACTTCACTTTCACTTTTCACTTTCATGCATTGGAGAAGGAAATGGCAATCCACTCCAGTGTTCTTGCCTGGAGAATCCCAGGGACGGGGGAGCCTGGTGGGCTGCCGTCTATGGGGTCGCACAGGGTCGGACATGACTGAAGTGACTTAGCAGCAGCAGCTGGTATTATAGTTTATTGAGTAAAGCACATTCCTATAACTGTATAAAGTTCTGTAACAGAGATTCCCAACCCCCAGGTCACAGACTGGAGATTATGGAGTAGACTGGACATAAGCAACACACTTCAGACGTCATTGTCTCCCATCCCCTGAGATGGGATCATCTAGTTGCAGGAAAACAAGCTCAGGGCTCTCACTGATTCTGCATCTTGGTGAGCTGTACAATTATTTCATTATATATCACAGTGTAATAACAGAAATAAAGTACATAGTAAGTGTAATGCACTTGAATCATCTGGTAAGCACCCCACCCCCACCCAGTCTGTGGAAAAACTGTTTTCCGCAAAACTAGTCCCTGGTGCCAAAAAGATTGGGGATTGCTGTTGTATAAGAGCATATTGCTCTAAAGTAAACTCCATCATATGTTACAACACTGGTCAATACAGTTTGTTTCTGTCTTCACATTATAAATAAGCTGATAAAACTTGTGTTTTATTTCCTAGGAAATTCATTTGTATCATAATCAATACTACCTGTGTGCTCGGTTGCTTAGTCATGTCTGACTCTGTGACCCCATGGACTGCAGCCCACCAGACTCCTCCATGGAATTTTTCAGGCAAGAATACTGGAGTGGGTTGCCATTTCCTTCTCCTGGGGATCTTCTAGACCCAGGCATCAAACCCTGTGTCTCCTGCATTTGCCGGCGGATTCTTTACCACTGAGCCATCTAGTAAGCCCAGTCAACACTACAGCAAAGGGCAATGACTTTTTTCTTCTGGAACTAGTACTTCTGTATGACCTGTGAGTTCACATGACCTTTCCAGGATTACAAAAATATCCAACACTCAACAAGATAAAATTTATATCTGGCATCAATGGTTACCAGGTTAAGTAAAGAAGGAGAAAAACATTATCTGTAAAGGAGATTAATCAATCAATTGAAACCAACATGCAAGTGACAAATATTAGAATTAGCAGAGAACCCATTAAACAATTATGATAATTGTATTCTATTTGTTCAAAAGTTTAACAGAGTTACTAAAAACATTAAAAATACCCAAATCAAACTTCTAGATATTATGACTAATGTCTGAGATGGGACAACTTCAAGTGGTCTAATACAAAAGTAACTGCAATCACTAAAGATTCCAACTATATAACATTCTGGAAATGGCAAAACTATGGCAATAAAAAGATCAGTGGCTGTAAAGGTTTAGGAGGGAGGGGTGAACATAAGGAGAACAGGGAATTTTCAGCAAAAGGAGAGTACCACAGTGGTTGATGTATGTCATTATACATTTGTCAAAACCCATAAATTACAACACAGAGTGAACCCGGATGCTAACTATAGACTTTGCTTGATAAACCAAGATTGACAATGGTGTGGCAATGTTAATTCATAGATTGCATAACAAATGTACCACACTAAAGTGGGATGTTAATGGTGGAAGAGACTGTGATTGGTAGGGGAAAGGGTAGGAACATGTGGGAACTCTACGTGCATACAGAATATTTACCAAGGTAGATCATAATCTGGGCTATAAAACAAGTCTTATTAGTGAATTTAAAATAATTCAAGATATTATGTGTTCTCTAACCACAATGGAATTCAATTAGAAATCACTAATTTTCTATTATTTTCACTAGCTAGAAAATTTCCAAATATTTGGAAAACTAAATAACACACTTCTAAATAATCCACAGATAAAAGGAAGAATTCTATACTTTTTATATATTAAGAACACCTTAAATAGAAATTTTATGGTGTTTTTGTTTTTTTTTTTTTGTTTTGGTTTCCGGTTTCATCAAGGTATAACTGACATATAACTTGATGCAGAGTTGAACTAAACACTGACTAAGATGGCATATCTTTTGGCCACAATTCACAGGTAGTTTATAGGTTTTTCAAGAATAACAACAGTAAGTGATTCTACCTTTGTGCCAGGCATTTTCAAATGTGCTTAATACAAGTAAATTCATTTCACCTTTTACCTTTACAGATAAGGAAACTGAGGCACAAGGAGGTTAAATGAATAGCCCAGGCTCTAAGGTCTATTTAATGGAAGAACCAGGATTTGAACCCAAAGTTCAAACCCAAACCCAAAGGCTCGAGGATTGATACTCTATTATTATGCTATGCTTGTGTCATTTAACTATGAGATTTTAATTTTACTTTCTAATTTTAGAATGAACTTGATCCTCACTAAAGAAGTAACTCCTCACACTAAAGAGGTAATTGTTACTGAAGAACCACCTAGAATACATCTTTGAACATGTAAAGACACTGCCCTGTTAAATCTTTCCTTTGTTAGATTCAGTAAACTAAAATTCACTTACTGCTTCTCTTCTCCTCCGCTCTTGCTCTTTCTCCCGTGCTAAATTTCGGTCTTTCAGAAGCCACAGTTTGTCTTTATCTTGAGCTTCCTGTGACTGCTGATCTTCTTTTTGTTCTTCTTCAAGACACTTGTTTTGCATTTTATTTGGAAAAGATTCTAGAGTGAAGCCATGGTCCCTTAAGAAACAGTAAAGTGAAAAGTAGGTTTCAAGCTCCTTAAAACTTTTTATTATGAAGATACATTTGTCAAATGACAAATATAAAGCAGTGTTCTAGATGTCCTTCTTCATATGTTACGACATTATTTTTTAATATTTCTGATGTCAAATTTTACATAGGGCAATATATGTTAACAAAGAGAAGGTTTTGGAAAATTATGACCAAAGTTTACCATTATCTTCTTATATATAGAATGGAAACAATATTAAGACATTTCTGGAAAATAATGATACCATTATAATTTAGGAATATTAGTATTTTTAATAGCTTCTTTAATCACTTGATTATTTATATCCCCTTTAAAATAGGTATTACTACTTAATTTTTAAAAAATCAGTAAAAATTCACTTTTCTAAATATAATTTGCTCAGTGGTCTACTAAATAGCTGAATATAATCACTTACAAAAAAGAAATTTAATATATTTAAAATACATGTCTGTATCTCCCCAAATCTCCACTAATCCAAATAATTACAGACCTCTGATTTTCTTGAAATACTTTTGGTTCCTTTGTATTCTGTTCCAGATGTTTCCGTATTAGTTCCTGTGTTCGAGCTCTTACTTCCTTTTCTATTGCTGCTTTTCTAAACTGGTTGAAGAGCTCATCTGATGATTTCAGTACACCTGATGTTTTGACCGGTTTGCCTAAACTTTTCCAAGAATCTGCATTCTTGATCTTTATATCCTAAAACAAATATTTGATTCAGTATACATCTAAAGATGTCAACTATTTGGAAGAAAAATATTATTTTTGATAAAAATCAAAAATAAAGATTCCAAAGGCTTTAGGTAATTTTACTAAAGTTAAAGGTTACTAAAGTAGAAAAAAATAGGATAATAAATCAGCTAAATTCAATTATTCATCTAAGACCAAATTAAAACAGCATGCTTGACAGTTATTTCAATTTAATGTGAAACATATGTTAAGGGTATGATAATCTATAAAGAATATAAAAATTAACTGGTCACTGTAATCAAGACATTTATGAACAAGGTCCTACTGTATAGCACAGACAACTATAATCAATACCCTATGACCATAATGGAAAATGTGTGTGTGTGTATGTATTATATATATATGTGTATATATGAATCACTTTGCTATACAGCAGTAATTAACACAACACTATAAATCAACTGTATTTCAATATAAAAATTAAGTTACAATCTTAAAAAAATTATTCTATGCAAAAAATAAAGCAAGTATACAAGTGATTAATCTCTAGAGGCAAAGTAAGATGATGGCAAAAAGACTGTAAGAAGTAAGAATGGTACAGTATTTGTTGAAAACCCTCTGACATAGCTTTGTTTTCCTTTCTTTGGTATGAAGAAAAGAATTAACTGCTTGTGATCGCTGTTCTTAACTGAAACAGGCCAAGGGAAAGATCTGTGGCTGACCAACAGAAATGTATGTAGTTGAAAATCTTCCAGTACCACATTTTTTTAAAAAAAGTAAACTTTTAATAATATATTTTATTAAAGGAGTCAAACATCCTTCCTCACCCCTAACACACACATACAAACCTTCACCATTGGTCACCCAGTTGTATTTATGAAGTCTTTCTTATATGTTACCTATAAAACCTATTTTTGTTCCTACCCATGGAATGGGCTAAATACTAGTTTCACACTTCACTTTTCTACTGAGTCAGTTAAAGAATATTGCCTGCAGATAGAGACATGAAACATAACATGGTAGTATACTTAATAGGAAATAAAGGGAGGATGAAACCAGGATGAAACCCTGGTCTCTGGTTTTGTCCTTAAAATGCCTATTTAGCTGCAATAAAATTCTGGCAGACCCTAAAACAGGAAAGTTCATATTTGGGTTTGGAGTATGGGACAATTTTTCAGATATTACAGAGAAGAATAAGATTTTGAGGTGAGAATGGAAAGCATTCCTCACAGAAGGAAAAACATAGGCATATGCCTAAGACGGAAAAGCTAAATTGGAGTCACAATGTAAAGGTGCTTAATCTTCATTTTGAAGTCAAAGCTAGAAACGATTGAAGGTTTCGTATATAATAATTATACGATCAGAGCAATACATCAAGAAGTACAGTTAAAAGAATGTTCAAAGCAGAATGGGGACTTCACTGTGGTATAGTGGATAAGAATTTGCCTGCCAATGCAGGGGACATGGGTTCAATCCCTAGTCTGCGAAGATTCCACATGCCACGGAGCAACTAAAGCCGTGTACCACAACTACCATGCCCATGCTCTAGGGCCTGCATGCCGTAACTACAGAGCCTGCATGCTAGAACTACTGAAGCCCATGTGCCTAGAGTCTATACTCCACAAGAGAAGACAATGCAATGAGAAGCCTGAGTACCGCAATGAAGACCCAGTGCAACCAAAAATAAATAAATAAATAAAAATAGATTAGAACAAGGAGGGTTTCAAGTCAGTCTGCATTATAAATATTACAAAGAGCTTACATTGAAGGCAATAAAGCCTGGTCTATGAGGTAGAAGTGGAAAAGGAAACATCTTGAAAATAAAAGCCAAAGAGTTTAGCAATTCCTTGACTTCAGGAGACTGAGAAATCAAAAAGGATTAAAACTCACAGGATGCCAGGTCTAGAAGTATATATCTGAGTCATCTGCAGAGAGACTGTAACTGAAAGCACCACAGTGGATGTTCAGAGAGAGAACTAGTAGAAGACCCTGACTTCCTCACACCTTCAAGACTTTGGGAGGGACACAGCAATTTTAGACATCATCGATTCTTCTGATAGGGCAAATTACAGGGATGGGGCAATAGCTAGATTCGAGGTAAAATTAAGGCAGTGCTTTTCAGTTGAGGGTGATTCTCCTTTGCCCAGGGAAGACATATGGTGATGTCAGTAAAGTTTTTGGTTGTCAAATATGGGTGAAGAAAAGGGTGTTACTAACATCTAGTGCGTAGAGGTGAGGGTCCCTGTGAAGCATCCTACAATGTATAGACCATACTCTCAATAAAAACTTATCCAGTCCAAAATGTCGATAGGAAATGATGGAAGGAAGGAAGGGAGAGAAAAAAGAGGGGATATGTGAATATCTCATTCATGGTCAGTTTCTGACAATTAGTTTTGAGAGTCACTTTGACTGGAAGGAGATCAAACCAGTTCTCCTAAAGGAAATCAACCCTGACTATTCATTGGAAGGACTGACGCTAAAGCTGAAATTCCAATACTTTGGTCATCTGATACAAAGAGCCGACTCATTGGAAAAGACCCTGATGCTGGGAAAAATTGAAGGCAAAAGGAGAAAGGGCGGCAGAGGATGAGATCGTTAGATAGCATCACTAACTCAATGGACATGAATTTGAGTAAAATCCGGGGCACAGTGGACAGGGGAGCCTTGCGTGCCACAGGCCATGGGATCACAAAGAGTCGGACACAACTTAGTGACTGAAAAACAACAACTATATTCAAATGTCTAGAATAGTACCTGATGTATCTAATGTATCCCAAACATCTAGAATACTTGTTGAAAGACTGATCAATGTGTGGTCTGAGATTAAGTACCCAGAAGACTCCATGAGGAAATCACCTACAACAGATTGTAAAAGCTAGTTTTATAACATGTTTTAAAATAAGGATAGCTGGCAAATACCAGCATTCTAGAATTTGAAATTAAACACAAATATGAGGACTGATGGTAGAGGGTGGGGAAAGGTGTTGCTCACAGTTTAACTTCTGTTTTTTAACAAATAGGCAAAAGTTAGTCTTAAGAGATCCAAAATTCATTCAAATTAGCACTTAAAATACCTCTGTGCCATTTCTATATTCAATTGTAAATTTCTTCAAGATCTGTGAGAAAAAAATAACATTATTCTTACCTTTTGCACTGGAACTTGACCTTGATATTCTGATTCTAACATCACTGTGTCATTATCACTGGACTGAGGCATCACAGTTAGGCCATTCAGAAGTTGTTCAGAATCATCTAGATGCACACATTTTTAAACAGTACAGTCAAGTTAATATATTTCATCTTGATTCTCCACAATTAGACATTTTCCCCCTTTCTATGTTAGAAACTATGAAAACAAAATAACCAGTTTTTTTTATGCTTCTTAATTTTGGGGTATCATTAGTTGGAGAATTGTAACACTAAAATAAACATTTTTCACTGGAAATTTTACCTCCCTATATTTCTTTTTCTTCTTTTTCTTTTTTTGGCTGGGGGGTGGGGAGGAGTCAACATAAAGTATAGCTGACATTTTGGATGGTTTGCCTTGAAAATGAACCGAAAACATCTGTTATTTTTGATATTGACTCAAGTACTGCATTTCGGACTCTTGTTGATTATGAGGGCTACTCCATTTCTTCTAAGGGATTCTTGCCCACAGCAGTAGATATAATGGTCATCTGAATTAAATTCACCCATTCCTGTCCATTTTTGTCCACTGATTCCTAAGATGTCGATGTTCACTCTTGCCATCTCCTGCTTGACCACATCCAATTTACCTTGATTCATGGACCTAACATTTCAGGTTCATATGAAATATTGTTCTTTAGAGCACTGGACTTTACTTTCACCACCAGACACATCCACAACTGAGTGTCATTTCTGCTTTGGCCCAGCTGCTTCATTCTTTCTGGAGTTATTGGTAATTGGCTTTTGCTCTTCCCTAGTAGCATACTGGACACATTTTGACCCGGGGGGTTCATCTTCTGGTGTCATATCGTTTTTCCTTTTCGTACTGTTCTTGGGGTTTTCACGGCAAGAATACTGGAGTGGGTTGCCATTTCCTCCTCCAGCGGACCACAATTTGTCAGAACTCTTCACTATGACCTGTCCGTCTTGGGTGGCCCTGCACGGCATGGTTCATAGCTTCATTGAGTTACACAAGCCCCTTCGCCACGACAAGGCTGTGATCCATGAAGGGGTTTACATGCCATAATAAGTGGAAGATGATCAATGTATGGCATACCTGAATAAACAGGAAGTCTGCTCCAAGCCTATTGCTGAAAGCTGAGGGTAGAGGGGATCCTACTTAGTAAGCCTGTGCTTCAGAATCTAGCTAGAAAAGCCTGGAGTAAAGTAAAATGATAAAGGCTTAAGGATGTAACTCAGAGTACTATCAATATATACAGCAGGCAGATAAAAGTAGGTATCTGTAAAGAACATTCAGAGATGTTAATGATCAAGAGAGCAGTGTCACAGAAGCCAAGTATATCAAGGATCTGACTGAAAAACAACTTCATAGGAATGCCCTCTGGCACTTTAAAACACTACAAAACTCATCCTTCATCAGACATCTGTTATTCATCTGTGTTCCAGGTCTGTCAACCTGGACCCATATCCAGTCTTGGGTTACGGACTGAGCCCCAAGGCGTATACACCTTTAGTTACTAAAACTTGGCATATATTCATCTTTTGAAGACCTGCTCACTCAACCTTTGTGCTTTCTTTCAACTTTTCCCTTTTTCTATCGCTTAATTTTTTTGTATTACTTTAATAGCTTAATTTTTAGCCGTCTTCTCTGGTCTCTTCTTCCCCATCCCTCCAACTGGCCTACACAATACTGGCAGATTAACTGCACTTAAGCACACGCTTTGTTCCAGAAATCTTCATTGGCTCCCCACTAACTATACCATTACAATTAAGTCCAAGGTCTCTAGAAATCAAGGTTCTTTATGACCTGAACCTGATCTATTGGCCAAAAAGTTCCTTTGGTTTTTAAGTAAAAATAGAAGACACATTTTTCATTTTCACCAAGCACTTTGTTGAACAACATATTCACCATTTTGTTCTACTACCTTCTACCATTTTTCAGGTGACTTCATTTCCAGGTTACTTTTACAGTCTTCCAGGGAATTGAAATTTTTTCCATTAAGAGAATTTTGTAAAGACCAAAATAAATAGAAGATTATGCTTTTTCTGAGGTTCCCAGGTGGCACAGTGGTAAAGAATTCCTGTCAATGCAGGAGACGCAAGAGATGAGGGTTTGATCCCTCGGTCGGGAACATCCCCCGGAGTAGGAAATGGCAACCCACTCCACTATGCTTGCCTGGAAAACTCCATGGTCAGAGAAGCCTGGTAGTCTACAGTCCATCGTGTTGCAAAGAGTCAGACATAACTGAGCACACACACACGTGCAGGTGTGTGCTATATGTTAATTCCAGACACTTTATGTCAAGTGCTGTTTTCAGTTGGTCTAATTGGAATCATTTGGTTTTCTGGAAGGAGCTCATAATAGAGGACACCCTTCCAATCCCACCACATATACAACATCACCTTCTTTGGATGAAGACTGGTCTTTGGTATGGTGGGGAGACCACCTGCAATGCAGGAGACCAGGTTAATCCCTGTGCTGGTTCCATCCCTAGGTTAGGAAGATCCTCTCGAGAAGGAAATGGCAACCCATTCCAGTAGCCCAGCCCGGAAAATCTCATGGAAAGAGGAACCTGGTGGGCTACAGTCCATGGACATGCAAAAGAGTCAGACACAATTTAGTGACTAAACAACAACAAATACAGAAATATTAATCTTTCAAGAAGATCAGGTAATTTCCACCTTCTTCACCTCCTTAAATTTTACTTTCATTTCTTTTAGGGCAAATGTTTTTACTTTATACCAAAGATGAGCACAATAAAGGACAGAAATGGTATGGACCTAACAGAAGCAGAAGATATTAAGGAGAGGTGGCAAGAATACACAGAACTATACAAAAAAGATCTTCATGACCCAGATAACCATGATGGTGTGATCACTCACCTAGAGCCAGACATCCTGGAATGCGAAGTCAAATGGGCCTTAGGAAGCATCACTACAAACAAAGCTAGTGGAGGTGGAATGGAATTCCAGTGGAGCTATTTAAGATCCTAAAAGATGATGCTATGAAACTGCTGTACTCAATATGCCAGAAAATTCAGCAGTGGCCATTAGACCAGAAAAGGTCAGTTTTCATTCCAATCCCAAAGAAAGGCAATGCCAAAGAATGTTCAAATTACCACACAATTGCCCTTATTTCATACGCCAGCAAAGTACTCAAAATTCTTCAAGCCAGGCTTCAACAGTACACGAACTGAGAACTTCCAGATGTTCAAGCTAGATAGACGGAACTAGAGATCAAACTGCCAACATCTGCTGAAACATCAAAAAAGCAAGCGAGTTCCAGAAAAACATCTACTTTTGCTTTATTGACTATGCCAAAGCCTTTGACTGTGTGGATCACAACAAACTGGAAAATTCCAGACCACATGACCTGCCTCCTGAGAAATCTGTATGCAGGTCAAGAAGCAACAGTTAGAACTGGACATGAAACAACAGACTGGTTCCAAATTGGGAAAGGAGTACATCAAGACTGTATGTTGTCACCCTGCTTATTTAATTTATATGCAGAGTACATCATGTGAAATGCCAGGCTGGATGAAGTACAGCTGGAATCAAGATTGCTGGGAGAAATATCAATAACCTCAGATATGCAGATGACACCACCCATATGGCAGAAAGTGAAGAAGAATTAAAGAGCCTCTTGATGAAAGTGAAAGAGGAGAGTGAAAAAGTTGGCTTAAAACTCAACGTTAAGAGAAACTAAGATTATGGCATCCGGTCCCATCACTTCATGGCAAATAGATGGGGAAACAATGGAAACAGTGACAGACTTTTCTTTTCTTGGGCTCAAAATCACTGCAGATGATGACTGCAGCCATGAAATTAAAAGATGCTTGCTCCTTGGAAGAAAAGCTATGACTAACCTAGACAGCATATTCAAAAGCAGAGACATTACTTTGCCAACAAAGGTCCATCTAGTTAAAGCTATGGTTTTTCCAGCACTCATGTATGGATGTGAGAGTTGGACTATAAAGAAAGCTGAGCACTGAAGAATTGATGCTTTTGAACTGGGGTGTTGGAGAAGACTCTTGAGAGTCCCTTGGACAGCAAAGAGATCAAACCAGTCCATCCTAAAGGAAATCAGTTCTGGGTCTTCACTGGAAGGACTGATGCTGAAGCTGAAACTCCAATACTTTGGCCACTTGATGTGAAGAACCGACTCATTTGAAAAGACCCTGATGCTGGGGAAGATTGAAGGCAGGAGGAGAAGGGGACAACAGAGGATGAGATGGTTGGATGGCATCACAGACTTGATGGACATGAGTTTGAGTAGGTTCCTGGAGTTGGTGATAGACAGGGAAGCCTGTCGTGCTGCAGTCTATGGGGTTGCAAAGAGTTGGACATGACTGAGTGACTGAACTGAACAATCACAAAAAAGCAGAAATTGAAGAAAATACAAGAAACTGATCCAATTGAAGACTCAGTCAAAGCCTGACATTTTATAGATAGGATGTTAAAATAGGAACAAAAGACCATTAAATATAAATGTGGACCCACACACCCATAGCCATATATATATATATATATATATATATATATTTGGCTGCACCAGGTCTTAGTTGTAGCACATGGGATCTTTAGTTGTAACATGTGGGATCTAGTTCCCCGACCAGGGATTGAACCCAGGTCCCTGCATTGGGAGCATGGAGTTTCAGCCACAGGACCACCAGGAAAGTCTCCATAGACCATTCAGACCGCAATCTTTCCATTATTTTTCAGTGTCTGTTCTTCTTCAAAGCTATCCCCACCATTTTCTATGAATTTGCTATAATGAAAACAACCTTACCCTATCCAAGTGACATTCAGTTCAGTTCAGTTCAGTCGCTCAGTCGTGTCTGACTCTGCAACCCCATGAATTGCAGCACGCCAGGCCTCCCTGTCCATCACCATCTCCCAGAGTTCACTCAACCTCACGTCCATCGAGTCGGTGATGCCATCCAGCCATCTCATCCTCTGTCGTCCCCTTCTCCTCCTGCCACCAATCCCTCCCAGCATCAGAGTCTTTTCCAATGAGTCAACTCTTCGCATGAGGTGGCCAAAGTACTGGAGTTTCAGCTTTAGCATCATCCCTTCCAAAGAAATCCCAGGGCTGATCTCCTTCAGAATGGACTGGTTGGACCTCCTTGCAGTCCAAGGGACTCTCAAGAGTCTTCTCCAACACCACAGTTCAAAAGCATCAATTCTTCAGCACTCAGCTTTCTTCACAGTCCAACTCTCGCATCCATATACGACGACTGGAAAAACCATAGCCTTGACTAGACGGACCTTTGTTGGCAAAGTAATGTCTCTGCTTTTGAGTATGCTATCTAGGTTGGTCATAACTTTTCTTCCAAGGAGTAAGTGTCTTTTAATTTCATGGCTGCAGTAATTTTGGAGCCCAAAAAAAGAAAGTCTGACACTGTTTCCACTGTTTCCCCATCTATTTCCCATGAAGTGAAGGGACCAGATGCCATGATCTCCAGACACATTCAAATCTCTCACATTCAAAATTCAAAAGAAAATAATCTCTCTTCTAGTCTTACAAAAACAAAATACCTATCTTTCTGTTTAAAGCCATAGCCATCTTCCCATTCTCTTTACCAACAAACTTCCTAGTAGACTGGTTTACATTCAGATTCCATTACTTCTCAATTTATAAGAATCTGCCTCTGCCTGATCACAATGGCCACAAAAGAAGCTTTTGTAAAAGCAAAAGAAAAAAAAACAAAAAACCCGCAAAAACAAAAAACCCAGCATATCATATTGCCAGTTGTAACCTTCTCTCCTTATTCCTCATGGTACTTTAATGCTTTGTACTGGACTGATAACTGTGATGATTTCCTCCTAAAATGTATCTGCCGGGTTTCTATTATCTATTTCTATTATCTATTCATTTTTCCTTTTCCTCTAGGTTTTGATTACCTCTTGTTTTAACTTATTCATTTTTTTCTACTTTTACTGAGGGAGTCTGGTTACCTAGAATTTGTTCTTAACCTTTCTCTTCCTGCTCTGTATCTTTTCCTTCATTCTTATGGCTTCAAACAGCTTCTATATATTCCTAAATATAGTTCTTGTTACACCGTTAGTTCCAGAAAACTATTTCTAGTTATATATTTCCAATTAGATATTCTGCAATATCTTAAGTGTGGTGGTGCTAGTGTTAAAGAACTTGCCTGCCAATGCAGGAGACTTAAATTTAAATGGGTTTGATCCCTGGGTGGGGAAGATCCCCTGGAGTGTTGAGGATACGGCAACCCGCTCCTGTATTCTTGCCTGGAGAATTTCACGGACAGAGGAGCCTGGTGGGCTACAGTCTATAGGGTCACAAACAGTCAGACACAACTGAGGTGACTTAGCACACAAACATGTCTGAAATGAAAAATCCCTTTTATTTTCAAGCCAGCTATTGGAAGACACTGATTCTAATAAAGCTTAGTAATTCTGCCACAGAAATATCTAATTTAGCCACAGCCTTTTTGTACTTACTGCCTTAGTTTTGGTCATCATAGTTTCTTTCCTAGACTACAGCACTCAGCTTCTTTACTTGGTCCCAAGTATATCAGAGCATCTTCATCTTAGTTCATCCCCTATATAGCAAGCAGCAATCTCTTCCTAATGTAAAATCTGATTTTGTCATGCTCTTGTTTGAATCTGCTCATTGTGTGCAAAATAAAAGATCCAAATGTAGCGATGGTATTTAAGATAATATATGACTTAGAACAACTACCTCTTCAGTTACTCTCCTGAAGACCTTAAAAATATTTTTTTCTAAAAAGAATGGATATAAATATTTCATATTTTGGATCTTATTTATTCTTCTTCCTGGGATACCCCCCAGTGTTGCCTCTGATATTTTCTCCCTTATCTCCACTCCTCCAGTCAAGAGCTATAACTCAAGTTAAATACAAAATGGAATATCTAACACAGAACAGTAGGGAGCTTTTACTAGAAGCAATAAAGGAGGACCATCATGTTCCTCCTAATCTGTGCTTCAGAAAAACATCTTAGAAATTTCTTCTGCTTTGGAGAAACTTCTGCCCTTGGAAGGTCAAATGGAAACCAGGGAGCAGTCTAGACAGAAGGAGACCTGGATATGGTATGTTCACATCTGCTTCTAGTCTAGGCCTGAATACATTTATCAAAGTTCAGGCACCCCATTAGTTGGGCTCACCACTGTCAGAGAAGCATCTCCCTGTGTCATACATCCCCAGGAGAACCATGATGAGAAAGGCGATACTTTCACTTCTGACAAGACTAAGAGATGAGACAATGATAAAGTCAAATGAATCTAACTATAAAAATTTCTAGTTTTGGAAGATGTTTTTGGTAAATGGGAACTACCACTAGGCAAGTATTTCTAGCTCAAGTTTCTTTAACTGTAAACTGTTTTTAATGTTTATAACTATTTATCTACCTCTAGATTCTCTAACAATCTTTTCCCCATTCTAATCTACCTTTCCAACCCACAGAGACATCATGGAAATTAGAGCAACATTTCACAAGTCTGCTCAGAGCTTGCTATGTCTGACTCTACGACCCCATGGACTGTAGCCAACCAGGCTCCTCCATCCATGGGATTCTCCAGGCAAGAATACTGGAGTGGGTTGTCATTTCCTTCTCCATGGGATCTTCCCAAACCAGGGATTGTAGCCGGTCTCCCGCACTGGAGGCAGACACTTTAACCTCTGAGCCACCAGGAAAGCCCATGAACTACAGCAGTGACAGGTTTTTATGTATGGCCCATATGCCAGTGTATATACTCTATACGAAAGTAAGTTGTGTGTGAACTATTCATACAATTTTCTTTCATTCAAATGTAATGAATACATTTGGGTATAAAGGAATATGCTTCAGGGATTATTTCTACCCTAGAATTTACTAGTTATGATTTTCAGTATTTCAGATACATAATATTTAGGATGACCTTGGCATTTTCATTTAGAAGTCAACTGTTCAATCACAGCTATTTACTCATTAATTTCTTACCTAAAAGAGGCAGAATTTGTAAAGGTGAAATGTTTTCCACACTCTGTGAATGTTTTGGTTCTTGATGATTAAACACTAATTGGTGGTGGTTTGGTGGTGTTCCATTTGAACATGCAGTCTGATGAACCAGGCTAGTTACCCCAGAGGTTGTATCTTGCACAGAAGACTTTACCTGTTAAGACAGAGTTAAACAAATCTTTCAGAGCTTTAATCACAGAAGAAGTATAAGAACAACAACAAAAAAATACAAGAGAATAGAATATAACTTAACACTGTCTTTGAATATGTTATTAAAGTCACATAAATTTATAAGGTATAATTATTGCTATCTTACAAATGAGAAAAGGTTTAGAAAGATTAAACAACTTGGCCATTATATAGCTTTTAAGTAGAGTCAGTCATTAAAGTCTATGGTCTTAAGTTACTAGCATACACAGACTTAACACATATGTTATTAAACAGTGCTGCCTATTTTCAAATGCTTTCCTGTGACTTATTGAAAATAAAAACTGAGCTTTTATACCAAATCTTGGATGGAGGAGCCTGGTAGGCTGTAGTCCATGGGGTCACTGAGAGTCTGACACGACTGAGCGACTTCACTTTCACTTTTCACTTTCATGCATTGGAGAAGGAAATGGCAACCCACTCCAGTGTTCTTGCCTGGAGAATCCCAGGGACAAGGGAGTCTGGTGGGCTGCCGTCTAT
The DNA here is from genome assembly GCF_002263795.3 of Bos taurus. Taxonomy (NCBI): domain Eukaryota; kingdom Metazoa; phylum Chordata; class Mammalia; order Artiodactyla; family Bovidae; genus Bos; species Bos taurus. The sequence goes on from NC_037330.1 coordinate 51,404,926, forward strand.
GGGGGTCACAGAGAGTCGGACACGACTGAAGTGACTTAGCAGCAGCAGCAGAGACTAATCCACTTTCTTTACCTCCTTTTCCTTAGTGAATTAGTGATATAAATGGAGGGTGTGTTTATTAAAAAAAAAATCACATGGTGGTTGACGCACAGATTATCAACAAATTCTGATTGAGTATTCTGTTAACTACTTATTGGGATTCCCTTGTGGCTCAGCTGGTAAAGAATCTGCCTGCAATGCAGGAGACCTGGGTCCAATCCCTGGGTTGGGAAAATCCCCTGGAGAAGGGAAAGGCTACCACTCCAGTATTCTGGCCTGCAGAATTCCATGGACTATATAGTCGCAAACAGTTGCACAGGACTGAGCCACTTTCACTTCACTAACTACTTATTAAGAAAAACTATATTATAATAAATATTTATTTAATACTTGGGTGAGCCTTTTATATAGTTAATTCTCACAATAATCCTATGAAAAGAGAGAAAGTGAAAGTAAAACCAGGGTCTCCTGCATTGCAAACGGATTCTTTACCAGCTGAGCTACCAGGAACGCCCATAATCCTATGTTAGTTGCTGTCATGTCCGACTCTGCAACCCCATGGACCGCAGCCCACCTGGTTCCTCTGTCCACAGAATTCTCCAGGCAAGAAAAATGAAGTGAGTTGCCACTTCCTTCTCCAATAATCATATGAGTTTGGTATAGTTATTATCCCCACTTATAGTTCACAGAGGGCTTGCCTGGTGGCTCAGATGGTAAAGAATCTGCCTGCAATGCAGGAGATCTGAGTTTGATTCCTGGGTTGGGAAGATCTCCTGGAAAAGGGAAGGGCTACTCACTCCAGTATTACTGCCTGGAGAATTCCATGGACAGAGGAGCCTAGAGGACTACAGTCCATAGGGTCACAAAGAGTCAGACACGACTGAATGACTTTCATTTTCACAGTTGACAACAGGACTTAGATGTAACTTAAATGTTCATATTTATTCAGTGGCAAGATAAGTTACAGTGCCCAAGCCCAGGTACCTTATCTGCTAAACTACAGACCCCTCCATTGAATAAAAGGGTTAGGATTATCATTAGTTGATAAGGCATAAATGAAGTGTATGAATACTTATGCTAGCTTGAATAAAATTAAGGCCATAGGAATGTTTATCTCAACAATAATAGAGACCCAAGCCCAAAGTTTTAAAGTCAAATGCTGAGATTTAAATCAGCAAAACATTACTTTATGAAACACATAAGTATGTACATTTATTCATTATTCTATAAATATACTTTCTTTTTATGTCTTGAATAAGCATTAAATTCTTCAGTGAGTGACACTGAGAAAAACTTGGTCACAAACAGATCATAAAGATAGCATTCTATGTGCTATATTGAGAATTATTCCAAAGTTTGTTTATAACTTGACATAATTTTGTTTCCACTAATACCTATGGCAAGATAGATCATCTGGATCTTCTTCCCACTCAAAAACCTTTGAGAGTTAATGCTTACCTAGCAAATTAAATATTAACACTTTACCTAGGTGTACAAACCCACCCCCCATTACATCTCCAAAGACAACTAATCCCATACAAACACCATCTGCTACCATATTTCTCTGAACACACCTCCTATGCTTTTTGACTCACTTCATGCTACTACCTCTGTTTAAAAAAAAGTCTCTAATCAGTATGTCAATATACTAACCATTTCTTCCCTTTCTCTGTAATTTAAAACCTATTTTAAGCATTTCCTCTTCATGTAGTATATGTGTGTGTATATAGATAGATATATATTCCTCCTTCATTTTCTCAATAAATTATGAATATAGATGATTACAGCACTAGCCATACAATCTCTTTAACTGTGTGATTATCTGTCTTATTAAGAGCTCCATCAAGATAGTATTATATTGTGTTCCCCTTGGAGTTAGATATTATTACATAAGCTTATGATCTAATAAAAGGGGTGTTTGTGCTAGTTGCTCAGTTGGGTCCAACTCTTTTCAACTCCATCGACGGTAGCCTACCAGGCTCCTCTTTCTATGGAATGCTCCAGGCAATAATAGTGGAGTGGGTAGCCATTCCTCTCTCCAGAGGATCTTTCTAATCCAGGGATTGAACCCCAGTCTCCTGCATTGCAGGTGGATTCTTTACTGTCTGAGTTACCAGGAGCCCTTAATAAAAGATGTTAGTTGCTCAGTCGTATCTGACTCTTTGAGACCCCTATGGACTGTAGCCTACCATGTGCCTCTGTCTGTGGGATTCTCCAGGCAGGAATACTGGAGTGGATTGCCATTCTCTTCTCCAGGGGAATAATAAAAGGTATATACCTATAATTCTGTATTTGAAATGGGTACAAAGGATTAAAAGTTTTATGAGGATGACAACTAGAATTAGTAGTAAAAGATAAAATTACTTTTACCCTTTTCAAAGCATATCAACTACTAATCAAACATAAATGTGCTAAAATCAATAAATGGTAATTATAAGTTTTAGAAACTCTGACTACCACTGCCCTACTTGGGAATTTTTGGGGAGAAATTCCACCTTACTGTGCACACCTTACTGCATGCATACGGGGACACCAAGACTCTCCTTCTGTATTTAGAGCCTTAAGACTTAGCCAAAACTGTAATTTGTTCTACTTACAGTTTGATGTAATATTAAAACAAAATACATCTATTAGAAAAATGCAGCCAAATCATTTCACTATTCAATCTTTTTTTATGAAGAAGTCTATGAACATCTAAGTGAAAAAATGAGTGACAACACAAAAAAATAAGAAAAAATATTTTTTAAAAATGAGTGACAACTCTTCATTTAAATAAAATCAAACAATTATAACCATTTAGTTATAACCCATATAATCTTAAAATTCTAAGGTAAAATGAAGAATTAACTTACCTGTAATCTCTCTTTAGGAGAATCATTCTGTTTTACTCCAGTAAATTTAGGAAACATTTCTGCAAATGTATATAAAAATACTTTAATATTTGCTAACTTAAAAATCATCTAAATTGTAGGTCTTGCATATTAAAGTGATTTTAAGAAAACGGTCAACTTCTTAAATCAAGAAATTCTTACACTTACGAGGTTTCTGCCCTCTTGGAATCAGTCAAAATTTCTAAAGAGATACTTGCTTTGAAAAGGGATATTTTCTTTTCTACCTAATGGAATAAATATCTCCTCACAAATTTCAACTTGGATTATTAGGCAAAAAGAATGATGTGTTACTTTAGAGTAAACCGCTTGAATAAGTGATAGTTTAAAAAGAAACAAGTTACAGCAGAGATAAGGGTTTAAACAAGCAGTACCATTTATACTAAAACCATCTTTTACCAAATAGCCATTAAGAGGCTTAATTAAAATAATTAAGAATTTACTATAAGAGAAAGGAATGTATCTGAGAGAATACAGTCTTATTAAAAGTGAAGCTATTTGATTAGGCATGATAAAGTCTGCTCTGCTTGCTAAGCATTATAATAAAGATCCCATCTAATTAATACTCTATTTACTTCTGCGCTATCTGACAGCCTCAACTACATAGCAACAAATGGCTTTTATAGTACTTCCTTTACCTTTAGAAATACCTTTACAGGGGACACTGGCAGTAGAGTAGATATTAAAAGAGATCTCTCTGACATGGTGTTCATAAGTTCTTCTTTCTTGATCCTACAATTCATTTTGGTGCTATCCTCCCCAATCACAAGCCTAAGTCAGTGTGGTAAAGCACCAAATTGGTAGTTAATGCCTTGATCCATCTCTCCAAGCCAGCTTTCATGAGCCACCTGAGCATCATTTGCTTCAGGCTTCAGAGCACCAAGGCTGGTCAACACCAAATCTTATTCAAACTTAACATTCTAATTTTAATAGTTACCTTCTGCTTCCTGAAATGCCATCAGTTTCCACTGGATGTGTTACTGTTCTTTCCTAAAATGTTTGATGCTGGACATTGTTAAAATTGCTAAATGCCACTCAAGGACGTGCTTTAATTTAAAAAATTTAAGTATTTAAAATGACATGAACCATCTTAATGTCACTCCACTAAATATTATTTTAAGTGTTAGGGGTTAGGTGGAAAGGGAAGGCAAGAAGACAGACTGCAAAGACTGAGGGTATAGATTCAGGTAGCTTTCACATTTAGGAGAGAAATTATGATTTCAGCTTTGAACAAAAAAAAACAAAAAACAGACTTCATTAATATGATCATATATGTACATCCATATATCTATCTTAATTATCCAAATATGCACCTAAACAAATTATTCAATGATATAAACTCTTAACTATAATAAAAATACAACATACCACATTAGTGTTGTGATGAAAAATTTAAGGGCATTATCTTAGTTTTCTGATATAAAACTAAAGCTCACAACTATTACAAAAACTATCACCTCAAAATCTAAAAACATGAGCAAAAGGCATCAAAGAATTTTAATTAAAAACAAACCCAACACCAAGTACAGGATGCCTCAAACAAGTCTTACAGACTATAGATATATGAATAATGATAGCCTAAAACTCAGTATTTTGCTTCTCCTTCTATTCTTACATAGTTGACTTTCCAGAAACAAAATAAAAGTGCATATTTCTGTTTGTTTATAAGTTCCTGGCCTTTGGAATTAAAAGATATATATATATTTATTTTTATATATATATATTTTTTTTTTCACTGTCAAGCTTAAGACCACATTTCAATAAATGAAGAAGCCCTCCCAGGTCTTAATAAAACTGAGCACTACAGTGACAACATATACACTTGTCAACCAACTTTTCCAGGGAACTGTGATAACATACCTACCTTATGAGGATCCAATTGGATAAAATATGTTAACTACTGAACAAATGAATATTTTGCACAGTATATAATGTGTGCTATTTTCATATTTCCCTAAAAACTTCAACATAAAACTCTGATTGAAAGTTTTCACTTCCAACTAAACAAATTTTAATCACAGAATCAAAAAGAAGAGAGATCTAGGGTTAACTATTTGATTGAAGGATTTGTTAATAATATCCATCATCTATCAAAGCACTGAGATCAATGCTCCAGAGATACCAAATATTATCAGCAAGCCAATACTGACTTAAAAACTTGATAAACTGAATATGAATATAATACCATACATAATGTAAAACCAGAATGTAATACCATTATAGCAGAAAAAAATTACTGAAGATTTTTAAATTAGAAAAACAAATCACACTTCTGTTATAAAGGACTGGGTACATAAAAGTGATTGGAGGTCATTTCCTTATTTTATTGGAAAGAAAGCATATCCAGAGATGTTAAATAATCTGCCCAAGTTTATCATATAATATTCTGTGAATAAAAATCAAGCACTGTGAACAAAAAAATTTTGCCCCCTTTAAAGAATGTTTTGAGCATTTTCATCTAAGTGTGTGGTACTTATTTTAATATAGAACAAACTGATTATAAGCTGTCTCTTTCTTTTACCAAAGTCATTTTAACTAGAGTTACAAAGTGGAAACAAACAAAAACGCCTAGATTGATGGTTCTCAAACATGGCAGCACATTAGTCACATGGATCTTTTGACACTGTATTTATCTGGTCCCACTCTCCAATTCATATCTGGACACTATTTTTAAAGTTTTACAGGTGATTTCTAATGCACTGCTGCCAAGGTTGAAAAACATTATTCTAGACAGCCTGTTTATTCAGTAAGACCCAGTTTTTAAAAGGCACATGACAATTTATCCTATTTCTGAGATTCCTGGCTCAAGTACAGACCTCAATATGTACAAATTTTTAAGCAAGCCTGGGTCTCTGAATTTTTCCTTCTGGGGCTTTAAAAACACCTTAATTGATAGGAAATTAATGAAAGTTTAAAATACTTAAATGATGAATACTAATCATTTCTCTTAAACTTTCTAGCTTGAATGGTGAAAAATTACTCCAAACTGTCATTTCATGGCTTCCCTGATAGCTCAGTTGGTAATGAATCTGCCTGCAATGCAGGTGATCCTGGTTCGATTTCTGGATCAGGAAGATCCACTGGAGAAGGGATAGGCTACCCACTTCAATATTCCCTTGTGGCTCAGCTGGTAAAGAATCCATTATTTCATACTTCCTGTATTTACTAAACCATCCTCCCCCTTAAAAGGTAAACTAAAATCTAAACTTTAACCAAGGTTTTCCTTTCTTCCTTGCATGAAAAAAATAAAAACAAACTGCATCATTGTCACTTCTACAGAAGACCTGGCTTATATAGCTAAAATGAGAAATGATTCTTTTATTCCTACTTTTAAGTCAGTGTAACTAAGAAAGTTAAAAAAAAAAAGGAACAATTGTTACTTAAGGAATTTCATAAATTTCACTTTCAGAACATTACACTGAAGCCAATAAAAGCAAAAAATCCAAAATATGAAGTGATAAATTCATTTTGTCTTAATCAGGTAAAGAACTGTTGCCATAACCATTCAATTTCTTTGTATATAACTGTTTTAACAATTGAAATGATAATCACTCCTGAAAAATATTATATTCCACACTAGTCAGGTATTTGAACTAAAATCTGGACAGTTCCTAAAGGTATTTCCTACAAAGTTAGAATCAAAAAAGCAGTATTATCTATGAGCTGCTCCATTTGATGGTTTCTCAGTATTATTAAATCTGTTAATACTCCTCCTTATTACATAACTCAAGATAGCCAACCTTTGTTGAATATTAAAAAAACTCAATTGCTTGTGTGTACATTCTAGTACAGCCTAGTTAACACAGGATATATGCATCTGGAATTCATTTATACCGTCAAGCCTATTTGTATCTTTTGATCTGCCATTTGATGATATTTTGAGTTATGAAAAATAGGTTTTATATTTATGCCAATGTTTAATCACTGGCATAAATATAAATGGGATAGGATTTATTATTTTTTTTGTCCATGCCTCATGGCTGTGGCATCTTGTTCCCTGATCAGGGATAGAACCCAGGCCCTTGGCAGTGAAAAGTGCAGAGGCCTAACCACTGAACTGCCAGGGAATTCCCCATCATTGTTCTTGACTTATCAGCACATGATAATTTGCATATGCCAATGTAACTGAAGAAGATAATTTAAATGGCAATATCAAGTCACACTGAAATTTTCAATTAAGTTCTGCTTCCAGCCAATAGATTTCTTATGTTTTTCAAAGATATGGAATTTCATGACAGCTCTATCTTAGAACTGATTTAATATCTGGTTTGAAATAATAATTAAAGAATTATTAAATCTTTCCTTATAACTTACTCCTCTTCCATTTAATTAATCCAATTTCTTTAGCCCAAGCAGAATTAGTCCATTTTTTCAAACATGCATAAGACTTAAGATTACATAGAACATAACACGGAGAAGGCAATGGCACCCCACTCCAGTGTTCTTGCCTGGAGAATCCCAGGGATGGGGGAGCCTGGTGGGCTGCCATCTATGGGGTCGCACAGAGTTGGACACGACTGAAGTGACTTAGCAGCAGCAGCAGAACATAACAATTTAATGTGGAATAACCAGCTCTACCACTATCTATAACATACAAATGTTTTTCAGATGTCACCCTTAAAACATTTTAATATACCTAGAAGAGAATAATACAGCAGTAAAGAAAGCAACTCATAATACAAGAAAGCTATAAGGAGAACTTTAAGTCAATACTGTTAAGGAATTTAGAAATTAGAGATCTAATTTAGAGATCTATTAATTTAGAAATCTGTCCTTGATAACAGAAATTGATTGTGACTTGGTTAAGAAAACTGCATATGATCTCAAGTTGCTATAAAAATCCAGGAAGACAAGTATTAAAAAATAGATTAAGAAAAATTACTGGAGATCAATATTCTTCTATCAGAGAAGAATTTATCCCATCCAAGTACTAACCAGGCCTGAACCTGGTTAGCTTCTGAGATCAGATGAGATCAGGCGCATTCAGGGTGGTATGGCTGTAGACCAGAGAAGAATTTCTCAGAGAAGCTTTCAGAAAAGATGCCACTACTAAAATTTTGAAGAAATGAAATTATACGCATATGTCCTATTTTGAATAATCCAAACTCTTATTTAACCCTAGTTCTGATAATTGAGATATTCCTTTTTAAAGTTTCAGCTCTTGACAAATCATAATAAATTTTAAAGTTACAAAGTCTTACTTATATTTTCAGTTAACTTTTACTAACATACCTAATTTTCACAAATTATTATTTTCTCCGGATCTCCATTTCCCCTCACCCTGAAACTTAAGACTTGGGATTTGTCCATCTGTTTCTTGATAACATCATGTGCATAATTTAAGAATGATAGATGCTTTGCTTATTTTTACAATAGGTATAGCTAAAGATATAGCCTGAATTAATTATTTTTCACAATTTGCAGTGCTTTTACTTAGTTTTTGTTCTCAGGAAAGTTAAAGAAAATGTTGTTAACTTATACACTAGAAATCAAGAGCCTTACAGTATTTTTAAGGGTACAACTGAAGTTAATAGGAGAAAAGGTCCTATTGCTTCATTTACTATTTCATTAAGCAAAGTTAATTACTGCATAAGTTAAGCATTGCATTTGCAACTTATATATATTGTTTTTCCAATGAAGTACATAGTTGGTTTATAAAACAATGAAAATTTCAAACATAAACAAAAACTCTTATTATCCTATCATTTTAGAAGACAAACTGACCTTAGTGTTATAAATCTATACACTCTTCATACAGTAGACAGAAATGTAAAAATTTGCTTCTTTGATTTTAACAGGTGTTTTTAAAAACACTTCGTTATTTGAAAAAGATGACATCAAACAAGAATGTCAGTCATAAAATAAAAATTCAATAGTGCTTTAAAATTAGAATTCTGAGGCTGAGTTATTCTGTTTGAAAGTTAGGAAAACACATACTACACTATTTTAAGAACACAGTAGATGACATTCTTTCCTTCAAGCAACATATTGTAAGATTCTATTAGAAACTGATAATTCAAATTAAAGTACTTCACTGAAGCACTCTGAAGTACTTTCTGCTAATACTCACGGTCTTTATTGATCAGTAGTCAATATAAAATTAGATAATTTAATAAGAGTTTTATCCTATAAATAAAAGACAAAGTGCTCTAACTTCTTAGGCAATAAATGCTTTATTAGATGAAATTACAAATGCTAGTCACAATTTAAAATACTTTAAAGAGTTTTTCAGCATGTTTTGCTTAAAAGTCAACTACAAGGAAATAATGTATACGGAGTCCTAAATTATTAAAAAATTTTCTAGGATGACAAATTTCAATAAAAGTAAAAATTCTGTTTATTCTAACAGAAATGTTTACCACTATATACTTTATAAATCTAAAACAACATGAGGCCATCAGCACCACAAACTAAAAAGAACCAGAAGTGAAACAATATACTGCAAGGCAGCAGACTCTTAATACAAGACCAAAATAAGAAGGATATTCTTACAAATGGTAAGAATTCCTGATGTGACAACATTTTGTGTGGGATGTTTTAAAAAGAATTGAATCTCATGACAAACAAGAAATGTCTTATTTAAAATAAAGCAAAATTTGAGGCCTAAAAGTGTCCTATATTTGAATGTGCCTTTTGGTGAACAATGATGGAATGCCTCTGCCAAGACCATATCCTGAGGGCAGCAATTACCTGTCAACTACATAAATGTCAATGAAAGAGTACAAACAAAACATGAATGAATAAGTTAAGCTTGATATAGTTGATGATAAACTCTATGAGGTAATATCATACTTTAGCATAACTGAGAATCTGAATTTAAGGTATATTTTTCTACAAATGGAAGATAACCTACAGTGAAGAAAACACTGAAGTGAAAAAAAATCTGCTTTACACCATTTCTAGGATGACTGGTTTCTTAATTCAAAATGATTATCCAATTCAGAATATATTGTCACAACACTGCACACTGCAACATTAGAGTGATTTGATATATCAAAGTAAAAGATGTCCTCAAATAATATTTTATTAAAAGATCAGCATTTTATTATTTGATATTTTTGGTATTACGATATGAATTATATATTGATATTATCCCACCTTTAGTAAATTATTTTCAACAGTACAAGCTTATTTTCAATATTACAAGCCTGTAGGTCACATATGTATAATAAGAAGTTTCACTTTACACAGTATCTCTTTTAAGAAAAAGTTGTAAGACTGTCAACATGCAATTAAATAAGTGTGGCATCCCACTGTAGATTCTGGGTAAGTAACAAACATTTTTTCACACTGTACATCTCAATATTACATGAGAAATATTTTCCCACAAGCAGAAGTAAGCTAACCTGATTCGGAATCACTGCTGTCTGAAGAACTTGAATCACTGCTACTACTTTCAGACTCTGATGAACTACTGCTGCTGCTACTGCTGCTACTTTCACTCAGTCGGGAACCACTTCCAATGGCCTTGGATGATTGAGTTTTCTCAGCTACAAAATAAGAAAAGACATTAAAAATGGCAGATATTAAACTGTCACAGGAACATTTTAAAAACTGCTACTGGGACTTTCCTGGTGGTCCAATGGTTAAGAATTCACCTGCCAATGCAGGAGACACAGGTTTGATCCCTGGTTCCAGAAAATTCCACATGCTGTGGGGCAACTAAGTCTGTGTACCACAACTGTGTATTGAGCCTGAGCTCTAGAGCCAATGAGCCACAACTACTGAAGCCTGCGTGCCTAGAGCCTGTCCTCCACACCAGTATAAGCCACCGCAACGAGAACCCCATGCACCGCAACTAGAAGAGTAGCTCCAGCTTGCTGCAACTAGAGAAAGCCCATGCACCACAACTAAGACCCAGCACAGCCAAAAATAAATAAGTAAATTAAAAAAAAAAGATACCTACGTTTTGTTTGACGTTTTCTAGAATTTAACTTATTATTGACATCCAGTAACCGCTTTTCCAACTCTAGTTTTTTCTCTGAATGAAGTTCTTCTCTTGACTTCATTGTTCTCTTACCTATGTGATTTAGAAGGAAAAAAAAAAGTGAGTACAACCAAAAGAGTGAGGACAACACAAATATTAGACTGCTTTCTAATACATACCATTAGGTTTTAGTGATCTTTTTCTTAGACATCCAGCAACATATTTTTGCAGTTCTCTCAGTGTTGATGATTTCAGTGTTTCAAAGTCTATCTCTATTTCATCAGGGTTGGAATTTCTCAATGAAGGCTCTCTGGATTGTATTATATGAACGACTCGCCCAAGTTTATCTCCAGGGAGTTTGTTTATATCCAAACTCAACTGTCTTTTCTCATCATAGTTCATAGGTTTTGCATTATCTTCATCTTCAGATTTCATAGTGAAGACCTGTGGTTTCTTCTTCTTTGGCAGACTGTAACAAAAGTTAAATTTAATCAAATGTATTTCAGATAATGTTATCTTAATAAGGCATCATTAAAGATACTTACTTGCGCTTGGATTTTTCCTTTAGTTTCATTTGCTTAAACTTTTTCCTTGGATTTTCATCTCTGTTATCAATCTTTTCTTTTTTCTTTTCCCTTTTAGACTTCTCATTCTTTCTCTTTAGCTTACGAAAAGGTACTTGGGACAAAACCTGTAGCTGTTGATGAACAGCTTGAAGCTAATAAAGGAAAAATGCTTTAAACATTAATGATTCTAAATAAAGAGAGCAGAAAAAAATGAAGGCACTCAAAAGTCAACAGTATCCTTTATGAAATTCATTTACTTCAGACTGATATTTCATTTCATAAATTCATCATTTTGAAGGGTGTGTTTCAAAGAATATTATATATTTAACCCATACACTTAAATATTCATCTAAAAACAGACCAAGAATCATTATTTTTCCACGTAGTCTTAAGTCTTAAATCATTGATTTTTCAGGATTGAACTCATAGCAGGTTAACACTTTATCATAAAAGGTAACAAATGTTAAATAAAGATCCCATGCATAAACTATCCAGGTTATGTTATATAAATGTTTCAGTAAGAATCAACTCATTGTGGTTAGTAATATAAATAACAGAATTTTAAGATGTATACATTTTTGAGTAGAAAAAACTATTAAACATTAAGTATATGCCAATAAGTAAAGTCACAGTTGCTAAGTGATCTAAATATAACAGCTTTTAAACTACTTTTAATCTACAAATAGGATTTTAGATCATCAGCAAGCAGCAGCAGCTCATAGAAAGAATATAAAAACTTCTATCAGTAAAATGAACTACCTGCTCCTGAAGCTTTGCAAGACGCTGAACTCGTTCATCTTCAGAATCACCAGAAGAGTTATCTTCAGAAGAAGCTTCACTACTGCTTTCTCTACCAAGGGTTTTTGTGGTATCTGTTTTGACGTAACATACAGGCATACTCTCAACAGGTTCATCTGGGATCTTTGCAAAATGCATTTCGAAAACATCCTATAATGGAAAATGACACTGTTAAGGGCCTCTGCATTTCTGATTTAATGCAGCAATAACATCTTTTAAGAAAATGCACATTTCAGTGTCACTTTTTTTCGGCTGCACTGTGTAACTTGCTGTATCCCAGTTCCCCAATCAGGACTGAACTCTAGCCCCTGGCAATGAAAGTGTGGTGGAGTCCTAAACACTGAACTGCCAGGGAATTCCCTCAGTGTCATATGTTGATGAGAACTCTATTGTCTTTGTGGTAATCATTTCACTGTATATGCATATATTGAATCATAATCTTATATACCTTAAACTAATGCAATGTCAATTATATCCCTATAAAACTGGAGAAAAAAAAAGATTTACCAGAAATACAGTTAAGACCTCATGCTTCCCTGACTACCAACTTTTGTGTTTTTCCAGGTAAGATAGATCTTTCAGATTAACTGGGGGACTTCTTTTCAGATCTCCTGCCCTGTGACTGCATCATTCTACTAATCCCCAATGACTCAGCCTCAAAAGTCCTTGAGCCTTCCGTTCAGGCTCACTGAATGGGACATTGACTCCAGTCAACTCTGTCTCAGATATCTACTGTCCTTTCTTCACTAATATTTCCCCAATGTCTTCTATATGTAGGGCAGCTTCATTAAAACATTTACTACTAATGGATACTATACCTCATAAAGCAAACAACCCACCCCCACAATCTTAAAAGTACAAATTATGCTTTACTACTTAGTGGGGGTAGGGGGTGTTATTTTTTATCTCTCGAGTTATGAAACATTTTAAGCTATGTTCAGAGGAAACTCACTTTCAGAACACAAGTAAAAACTCACCTGCAGCATCCTTGCCATTGTAACCACTTCATGGTCTGGAGGGTTGTACTTATAGCAGTTCATGAACATTAATCTAACATCTGCAGCAAATTCATATGCATCTTTATATTCCTGGTTATCCATTTTTGCCTAAATTAAAAAATTACAGAATTTTGAGCACCTATGTTAAGTGTTTATATTATAAAATAATTCCAACATACAATAGAATAATAGGTAATACCAAAACCAGATACCCACCATCCAGATTTGACAAAATTAAAACTCTGCTACATGTTTTGTATTTTTAGACTTTGAAAAAGATCCAATGAATTTTGACAAGTAGACGTGAAGGAGGACATTCCAAGTAAAGAAAAGAACAGAAAAAAAAGTCACAAAAGCAGGGGAAAAATGGAGTGTTTCCAGATAATCTAGGATAGACTAGTTTGATTGTAGCAAAACAATGAGTAAATAAACTCCTTAAATCAGCCTTGAACATCTAAATGAAGGGTTTATAATATTAAAATTCTCCTGGGAATGGAAAGACATTAAAAACTGAACAGAAGAGAAATATCAGGATGGGTTATATTTTTAGGTAGCTGCATAGAAAGTGGATAGAACAGTGAGGAAGGATGTAGAGTAGCCAGTTAGGCATTACTATAACATGAAAAATGATCAGACAAGAAAATCCTATAAACTGCTGGGCAAAACAAGTGTATATTAACATAAAATCTATGAACAAATACAAAAGGCCAATAAACAAATATAGTATGCCAGACTTTATTTGTAATTAAAAAAACACAAAACTAAAATAAGAAGCATAATTTTCTACCACTCAGATCACTGGCAATTTGGAATGATTTCAAAGAACTAAATTAAAGTCACTATCTTCTTATCTCTGGAATTCTTTAATAGCCTCATCGCCCAGTCTTCACATTGTTACTAGAGAAGTCATTATAGGAAACAAATATGAGGACATAATCCTCACCTTTAACGCCAGCTCTAGGCCTTTACGATGAGGGCTTTTCAAGTCCTAGTTTCCTTCCAGACTCATTTTCTCCTAATCACTTTTTCATATTACATTCATGTTGGCTTAAATATTGTATTCTGGAATTTCTTTTTTTATTACTTCAGGGTGTTCCAAGTTGCTTCCCCTGCCTGAAATGTCCTGTAACTTACTAAGTCCTCCCTTTAAGACTCAGCTCAGGTTTACCTATTTCAGGTACTGTTTCATGACCTGTCAGTCTGAATTAGTTTAAGTATTAGGGGAAAGTAGAAAAGCGTATTTTGAACTGATTATGGTTAGTTGTTTTTTCAGAACTTAAAAAATGAGCTTCACCTTGAAAGTACTAATTTCCGATCAAGAAGAGTAAAATTAAACACACAATTGGAGAGAGTAAAGAAATTATCTACAAAGGGATGACAAGCAGACTGATAGCAGACTTCCTAGCAACAACAAAACATGCCAAAAGATACTGTCCTAGTGCTGGGGGAAAATAACTAGGTCTAGAATGCCATAGTTAGTTAAGGAACCATTCAAGAATAGACAAAGCACAGATACTTTCAGAGAAAAAACTATTAAGTTTACTACCTATAAATGCTCATGGATGAACCACTAAAGCTTGCACTTCAGCAAAAAGAAAAACCAAGACAGGAAAGAGTAATAAGCAAGAAATAAGGGTGAGCACAAAAGTTAGTAACATGTTCACAAAAAATGTTGATGATGAAATAAAACAAAACTGTGTTTATTTAATAAAAGAAGAACCAAACTTCCAGATAATAATAAAGAACAGGGAGTACAATGAGTAGTTATTTAGGAAGAGCACTGAGATAATGCATCATTTTGAAAATGGTATAGTTCTATTCTTTTAGTAGTTTCCCTAAAATAAATATACATAACTAAATTTTTCCAGTAATTTAAAGTTTCCAAATCAGCAATAAAGAAAACTTACCTGGCAGAGGATTGGAAACCACATAAATGCCTTGCCAAAAAATTTTTTTGTATTAAAATTATGCAAACTAAAAATATTTTAAATATATAACAATAAAATATCTACAAAGTGAAAGTTTAGGGTACAGAGTTATATTACATTCTATAACACACACTGTGATAAAATAACCAAGAATGTGCTTGAAGAAAATAAGAGGATACACTTTAAAATGTTCCCATTATTTAAAAAATGTTCCCATCATTTACTTCAGGTGGTATGACTGGTGATTTTTTATCTTTTTTTGAATTTTAAATTTCTTTATGATGACAAGATTACTTTTATAGTCAAGAAAAGAAGTTCCTCTTATTAAGACAACATTTACCTTGATGGTTCCAAGATCCATTGGGGTTTTCACAATATCATAGTAGTTATGGAGTCCCAAAGCATTAACATCAACAGGATTATAAAAGGGCCATGCGTATGACAAATGTTTCTTTCCAAGCATTTCTTTAAGAATCTCACTACAGTGCCTTAATTGTTCGGTTACTTTAGCATTCTTTACAACTTTATATTGTTGCTGAGAATCCGGCAAAACATTCTTTAGCATATTTTCTTTTATAAGTGGCATTTTCCCTGATTTTTTTTCTGTAAGTGTTGGGGAAGATTCACCACTTGCTTTAACTCCTGAAGTTGTAGGAGTTGTTGTATCTGCTTTCCTCTTCACACCCTTTGTAACCTAAAGTGAAACAATTTGAAAACAAGATTATATTTAAGGTGACGTTCAGAGCAACAGTTTTCAAACTATGATCATTACCCTTATCAGTTAAAAAAATGAAATGATATTTAGCACCAGGTCATCCATGTTTTTAGGAAAAGTTAATTTTCTTTCATAGGTAAAATAAATAGTTCAAATATTTCCTTCCCACATCCCAAAGAATTGTCTGGTCAACTTTGAGACCAACGAAAGGTGGGGGAAAGTCATGGTTATATTAAAAAAAAAAAAAAAAGTTTCTGAATACCTGAAATCAGCTAGGGTACACAATTTAAAAAAGAAAATTGTTAACCCACCAAGTTGTGAACCAATAAAAGTTATACCCCCACACACCAAAAAGTAGCTAGACAACTGATACTAATACTACAGAGATAATAAATCGATTCAGATTCTACCTAATAATCTGGTTTGCACCCCAGGTCTCTGTTCACAAAATGTGTACAGATAAAAAGACTTTTGACTTCTGTATCTCTCTCTCTCTTTAGTCGCTAAGTCATGTCTGACTCTTGTGACCCCATGGACTGTAGCCTGCCAAGCTCCTCTGTCCATGAGATTCTCCAGGCAAGAATACTAGAGTGGGTTGCCATTTCCTTTTCCAGGGGATCTTCCCGACCCAGGGATTGAACCCAGGTCTCCCTGCACTGCAGGCAGATTCTTTACCAAATGAGCTATGAGGGACCAATGAGCTATGCTTAAGACCAATTTTCCTATAAACTTCAAAAAAAGGTATAGATATCACAAAAAAAACTTCACTGAAACATTTTAAAGTGAAAGTAAACTTACCTGGGTGACTGTTTGTGAGACAGTGTTGAGTGGAGCACCTTGTGCCAGGTTTGAAGGAGAAACAGATGTTTCAGGAAATACAGAAGGAATTACTTGCTGTGTAAGCAGTTTTCCCAGTGCTTTGGGGGACTGTTTTCCTTTAATAGAAACTGTCATATTCTGTTGAGTACCTAGTAAAATGTGAACAAGAGTCAGTATCTGAGTAAGACATAAAGCAATTTTTCTCTTAGCATCCTACTTTAATACATTTAGTTCAACTTTTGTGATTTTAGCTTCACGTAGCTGTAAACCTGAGCAAAAATTTCAGATACACTGGAGACAACTACATGGTACTGTGTGAGGTCTTCAGAATGCTCTGCATGTTAGTCCATCACTGGCTGACACAGAACAGATGTGAACATGATTTTCTCATCAGAGGAATATCTGTACATGTTTTTTTGTCCTGTATGTTCCCAGAGAGTGCTAAGACTGGAGACATTTGGATCACACCACCCTGAAATCTATTACAATCAGTACCCAGGATCCATAGGTTCTGCACATGTGGATTCAACCTCCTTGGATACAATGCCCAGATGCAACCCATGGATATGAAGGACCAGGTACTACGCAAGCATCAAGCATCCAAAGATTTTGGTATCCATGGACGGGTCTGGAACCTGTCCCTCATGATTTCGAGGCATGACTATATTTCAAACGCCCATCCTTCCATCAGGGTTAACTCTATTCTAATTGCTCAGGTCAGAAACGGAGTCATCTGTGATTCCACTCCCTCTCAAACCCCATTTCCAATCCATCAGCAAACTATTTTGCTCTATCTTCTTATCCAGAATTCAACTATCACAGGTGGTAATAACCCTGCATTACTGCACTAGCATCCTAAGAGGCCTTCTTTCCTTCTGCTTTTTACATCCTGTATTCTATTCTCAAAAATAACAATCAAATTCAAATAAGATTGAGACACTTCTGCTCAATGCCCAGTGGTTTCTAACTTTTCCTCCAAGTAAAAGCTAAAGTCCTCACAACGGCTTCTCAGGACCCCATAAGACCTCGCTACCCTTTTCCCCATACGTCTGCTCTCCTTCCAACCTCTTTTTCCTATCATCCTACCCCCTTCACTTATTTCACTCCAGACTACTGGCTGCTGTCCTCAAGTTTGGTAAGCATAAGCAGACTATTTGTCCCACCGGTCAGGAGACAGCCTTATGGTTCACTTCAACGATTCCCTTCAGGCTTTACTCAAATTCTCAAATATCACCTCCCCTTCTCCAGCCAACCTGTATAAAACAACCCCCTTTCTCTATTCCACCAGTCGCTAGTTCACTTTTTTCCATGCTATTATCATATTTGACATACAACATATAAGAATCCCTAACTCTCCAAATCCTATACATCTAGGAGTTAATAGAACACAGATGGAATTTAGGAAAAGTATACCTAATACCAAGCCCTGAAAAATACCTCAATATTTAGAGATTGATAAGACCAAAAGGACTACAGAATGGAAAGTAAACCCACAGAACTAATATGTACCAAGAAACAAAGGCATTTCAGGAGACAGTAGCCTTCTAAAGCAAATACTGACAAATGAGAATAGAAAAATATTACTTAAATTTAGCAACATAAAGACTACTGATAAGAACCTTTTTAGTGATATAGTATGGCTAGAACCTATACTGAAGTGAGTTCATGAGTATGTAAGAAGAAAGCAAAAAAACAGGAAGGATACAGGGAAAAGGTGAGTTTTAAAGATGAAATACTAGAGCATATTTATAGCATAATAAAACTAACCTGATAGAGAATGAAAGATTAATGATGCATGAAACGGGATAACCAAAGCAATAAAATCCTTAAGAAAGTAAGGAGGGAAGCAAGATTCATATCATAAATGAAGGCAATGGCCCAAAGTAACAAAAGAGAAAAAGATCCTGTTATAGGCGTTTGCCCTAGTTGACCCCTCTGTCTGGAATGTTCTTTGAACCTATCATGTATGTATCTCTTTCACTACTAAAATCTAAACTCTAATACAGAATAGTGTTTTGGTACATAAGAAGTACCTAAATATCTGTTCAATCAATAAATCAACACCAATTCAATTATGGCAGAGTTTTTTCTTTGCCATAAAGTATCAACATGTAATCACATTATTTAGACTAGCTACCATCGTATGGCAGTTTACCTACCAATGTGCATAAAAAAAATAACATGACTTAAGCAATAGAATTGGAGAAGGAAATGGCAACCCACTCCAGTGTTCTTGCCTGGAGAATCCCAGGGAGGGGAGCCTGGTGGGCTGCCGTCTGTGGGGTCACACAGAGTCGGACATGACTGAAGTGACTTAGCAGCAAGCAATAGAAAGCTTCTACTAAAAGTCACTTGGAAATCTACACCTTCCCAAACTTGAGTTCTATCACCTCTAACGCCTTCTTCAGCTTTTCCAGTGCAAGTCAATTTCTCACTCGAACCACAGCACATGCTATGTGTAATTTCACCTGACAGTTTTTCTAATGCACTGCCTTATTATTTTAAGAAGTTTTATAATGCTTAGGCTTATTCTGTAAGACTTAAGATCAATCTTCAAAAATAAGAACAAAATAAAAAGTTATTAATCAGTAAGTATCTACCTCACAGGATGGATGAAAGTAAGCTATAAGTCATGATCCACCCTAAAAATCTATTAACAACTAGGAAAAAAGTATATCATACTATCAATAAAACAACCTCAACCGTCCCCTAAAGGGGAACAAGCTTCCTATGTCCCAGTCACTTAACATATACCTTACAAATATTTATAAAAATGAAAGCTAAATAATTTCCAGATATCATAGATGAAGAAACATGGAATGATTATAGAACTTAACCAAGGTTTATAGCTTCAGTGACCCAAAGATAAACCAACATTTGAACTGTGACAGTCTTCGTTTACCTCTTCAATAACCCTTCTGAACACTTAAAATTAATTTTCTAATTTCTTATTTAAATATGATATTAGCTGTAAAACATTTCCCATTAAAGTTAAAAAATTTTTTTATGTGAATCACTTTTAAATCTTTATTGAATTTGTTACAATATTGCTTCTCTTTTATGTTATTTTGGCCACAAGACATGTGGGATCCTAGCTCCCCAATTAGGGATCAAACCTGCCCCTGCTGCACTGGAAAGCAAAGTCTTAACCACTGGACCACCAGGGAAGTTCCCCTCCCTCCTAGAGTTTTGAGTTTAGAATTAGAAAATGAGAATCTTCAAACCCAACAGCAACTTTTCATTCTTAGCTAGGGGATCTTTTGGTACAGAAATTATCGGCAATTTTAGCCCTCTTAATTAATACAACACAGATACATGATCCACTCAAATAGCAATTGCAACTATGCTTTATTTGGTGCCCACTATGTGAATGGCATAAAGCTTCCCAGGTGGCTCAGCAGTAAAGAATCTACCTGCCAATGCAGCAGATGTGGGTTCAATCTTTGGGTCAGGAAGATCCCCTGGAGAAGGAAAAGGCAACCCACTCTACTGTTCTTGCCTGGGAAATCCCATGGACAAAGAAGCCTAGCAACTAAACAACAACAACGTGAATGGCACTATTCTATAGGAAACCTGCTGCAAGGCCATAATCTATGTAATCCTAATCTCGTATGACAATCATTCTGACAGCCATCTTTGTGCTCAAGGTTCAGATTGTTTAAAGGGACATTTTATACCAATATAACAGGATGTAGAAGGACTTCTAGATGTCTATCTCCTTTCAGGGATTTATTTACTTTTGGCAACACTGCATGGCTTGCAAGATCTTAGTTCCCCGACCAGGGATCAAACACATTTCTCTGGCAGTGAGAGCACCAAATTCTAACCACTGGACCACCAGGGAATTCCCAGGGATTTATTATTTAGTTCCAGTCATCATACTTATACACCCATACACAAGCATTCAAATATGTATGACAGAGAAAGAAAGAATCAGAACATAAATTTTTTCTTGCTTACCTTTCTTTATTCTTTCCTTACCACCCACAACTTGTTCTTCTTGTGGCATCTGAGATAATTTCTGCCTGAACAGCTTTTCTAGAGCTTGAGCCATAAGAACAATGTCATCTCCAGGCTAGAAAATACACAAAATGCAACGAGTTTACACAGTATGGCCACTGTATCAAATTTCTATAATTTAGGCTACCTTAGTGAAGGCAGTGCCATAGTACTCTTAGACAGTATTTACTAAACAGTATTTATTGCTTCTAAATTAAGTTTAGAAAACAGTATAGCGGCTCACACTTAAAATTCTATCATCCTACCCCTTTAACTTCTAAAAAGGACTGGGGATACCTTTCTGAGCACTAAAGGGTTATAATCCAACCAATCTTACTTATACACTAAAGTATTAGAAATCAGAATTTCCACCTTACAAATGGGTTACAAACAAAACATATTCATGGGTGTGGAAAGTACCTCATGGTTTGACTTGATGTAATTCAATTTTCAATTAACTAAGTAATAAAGTGACACTGTAGAGCTAAGTTTTTAAATCTTAACTATCTGCTTAGAAGTCTTCAACTTGCTTTACTTGACTACTGAGAAAAAAGTAAATTACAAAGCAAAAGCCTAAAGTGGAGACACATTTCTAAGTTAGCTATTAACAGTTCAGGAAAATGACTGAACTTTCTTTTAAAAAATTAAGGACTCTTTAGAATTATTAAATTAAAATGAATTTACCAATGGTATTGTCAGAACACTATTAGTTATGATTTTTTAAAAAATTCATTATTGACTATAGTCTTAAATCTCTTACATATAAGGTGGCACGGATGATTACCTTGGAAACCAAACCAACATTTCTATTACATTTCAGTGTCACTAGTGATTCTGAATAAATGAGATATAAATTAAAAAATTTCTAGATATGATAGGACCACTTGAAAAAGATGCTGTACTTAGGGAAACAGGAATCCCATATGGAGGAAAACTGAATACACAAATCCAATTTTATGGATAAAAATAAAAGTGAAGACTAAGCTCACAATGTCCACGTATATTATCATACAGCCTAACACATTAACATAAATACAAATACTACTGCTGGGATAAAACAGAACATGTCTGAAGTTTAAGTTAAGTTGTATGAAGTACATCATTCATTTGGCTTCTTAGGTTATAGCTAGCAATCCATACCATAAAAATTTAACTAAGTTTAATGTATAATAAGATTTATCATTCATCTTATAACTAAAATGGCAGAAATGTAGATGAGAACATTTTGAAATAACACTTTACTCACAGAAACCAGGATCACTGGTATTTTATTTTTTAAAAACATAATAAGCCATTATAGCTATTCAAACAAAAACATAGCAAAATGAACAAATACTGCTATGTGAAAATTAGGAAATCAAGTAAAATTCAGTATTTTTACAAATATATAATGTACCCCAAATCAAGACTTGAAATTTGAAGTCAACACACTTATTTATATACATCGCCTCTATGTAAGAGCAAAGAATTAGCATGTATGGCATAAGGCTTACAGACCTTGTTGTATAAATAACAATTTGAGAACATTGTATTGAAATCTTCTATACATTCCGAAGCTTTCACATAATATTTATGTTCCAAGCGCTTCTTGATTGTATTTAAATCCATTGGGTTTTTTATAATGGTATAATAATCCTATGGTGTAAGAAGAAATTCTAAACGTTAGTTGTAAGAATGAATTCACAACAATTGGTACATAAAGAATTTTAAGAAACTATACACCTGTAACTAGAGACAGAAATTGATTACCTTTAAAAGCCATAATATGGAAATAAAACCTTTTGTGATGAGAAACAAAGTTGATTACCATGACATTTTTCTTCAGAGAAAAGAAAAACAAAAGCCAATAACAAAATAGAAAGCATAACAAAATAATAAAAGAGTAGAACCATCCTGGAAAATAACAAGTAGAGGGCATGAAGAAAAAGAAACTAGGATTTATGAGTACAATCTCAGCTCCACAGTTTACTAGTTATATTACAAATTCTTAAGCATTCCACTATCAGGTGGCTAAATGGTGGTGCTAGTGGTAAAGAATCTGCCTGCCAATGAAGGAGATGTGGGTTTGAACCCTGGGTTGGAAAAGATCCCCTGGAGGAGGGCATGGTAACTCACTCCAGTGTTCTTGCCTGGAAAATCCCATAGACAGGGGAACCTGGCAGGCTACGGTCCATGGGGTCTTAAAGAGTTGGACACAAGTAAAGTGACTTAGCATGCACAAAAATTTCTAAGACCTAAAGTTGAATTCTGTGCGTGAAGCACCTGAGTCTGCCAGGATTTGTCAAGAGGGACTTCTTGGAGAAGGGGACATTTAAGACAACCTTACATCAAAAATCAGGAACATATGCTATAAACAAGAAAGCATATACTTATAATTTACCAGAAATTACTAAAATGAGAATTTCAATCCTCAGAAAAATGAATTTTTTGGCTAAGGAAAAAATATTCATTGGGATATTCTTTAGTGGTGCTGAATAACTTATTAAACATACTTCATAATATTAGTCTGTCAGTGGACATTTACGGGGCTTTATTTGTTTTAAACAAATATAATTATAAGACACACTCACAGGCAATTTTAGTTTGACAGCATCCACAGGCTGCTGAAAAGGCCAGGAGAAACTATGCTTCCACAAAGCCTTCAAGACAACCTTCTGTAGATACTGCAGCTGATTCGTCAATCGCCCATTTTTCTTAGTATTTATATACTCTGGTGGTGGAGGGTTAACAATAGCTGTTTGTCGACTTGGCAGAGACATTCTCAACTGCTTCAAATCCTTATATTCTAGTGTTGTCTACAGGTACATATCCTATTTAAAAAAAAAAAAAGAAACCAAAACAACAACAACAACAAAAACTGAAGTTATTTTCAAAGCACCTTTAAAATGGTTTCTATAGGAACAGAAAAGTTTCCTTCAAAAGTAGATTTCGTATTTTAAAGCATATCATGATTAGGACAGCAAAAGAAAAAAAAAAAAGCAAATTATTCAATTTGAAAAACAAACACGAACCTTTTTCTATGTAAGTACTAAAAGTGGTTTCATTATGTATGCCTTCGTTTTGGGTGATTTAAGTTACTCCAATGTTTTACAGTAATTTCTTTCTGCCTTTCTTAAACACAAATTGAGGTCTTAGCAGGAAAAGTCTATAAATTCCTGGTTTAAAAAAAAAGAAGTAATAGGGAATGTTAAAGGTAATGTGAGTATACAGTTTATTCTACAACTATTAATTAGTGAAGGGAGAAAGGCAAAGGAATTTTTCTGGCTAATTTAAATAAAGTGATTTATTTTAAAAGTGAATTATTAGGAAGAAAAATGACTAATGTTAAAATGCTACTGTTCAGCGCATATTACAACTAACATAGAATAGTTTAGAGCTTCATGAATATTTCAGAGAGATGGTATCTAACATCCCTAGACAACATTACTACTTTAAGGATAAAAGAGCAAAGGTACTACCAAGTGTATCAGCAAAATGAAAAGTATGATTATTAAATAAATTGTCCATTTTTAGAGATCAGTGTTAACATTTAGCCAGTATATGCACACACACATACACACATATTGCATTAAAGCAGTGTTAGTTTTCAACTCTTGCTGTAGAATTGTGGCAAAATACATACAGCGTAAAATTTACTATCTTAACTCTTTTTAAGTGTACTGTTCAAAAGCATTAAGTATTTTCATATTTTTGAGCAACTTATCTCCAGAACTTGTTTATCTCACAAAACTGAAACTCCATACTATACGCATTAAACAATTCCTAAATCTCCCCTCTGTCCAGCCCCTGGCGACCACTGTTTTAATTTTCTGTTTCTATTAATGTGACTACTCCAGTAATCTCATATAAGTACAATCACATAGTATTTGTCTTTTTGTGACTTGCTTATGGTGGCTCAGCTGGTAAAGAACCCGCTGTAATGCAGGAGACCTGGGTTCGATCCCTGGGTTGGGAAGATTCCCTGGAGAAGGGAAAGGGTACCCACTCCAGCATTCTGGCCTGGAGAATTTCATGGACTGTATAGTCCACGGGGTTGCAAAAAGTCGGACACGAGTGAGTGACTTTCACTTCACTATCTATCTTAGCATAAGGTGTGAAGTTCATCCATATTGTAGCATGTGTAAGAATTTCCTTCATCTTAATAATATTCCATTGTATGTATACACATTCTGTTTCTCCATTCATTCATTGACAGACACTTGAGTAGTTTCCACCTTCTGGTTATTGTGAATAGTGCTGCTATAAGAAAAACATATGGGTTTCCCAAGTGGCTCACTGGTAAAGAATCCACCTGCCAATGCAGGAGATGCAGGTTCAGTCCTTGGGTCAGGAAGATCCCCTGGAGAAGGAAATGGCAACCCACTACAGTATTCTCGCCTGGGAAATCCCATGGACAGAGAAGCCCGGTGAGCTACAGTCCATGGGGTTGCAAAAAGAGTCGGACACGACTTAGTGACTAAACAACAAATAAATACCTCTTCAAGACACTGCTTTCAATTCGTAGGGATATATCCCCACAAGTGCAGATGTGGAATTGCTAGATCGTATGGAAATTTTTAATTTTTTGAGGAATCCCATACTGTTTTCTACAGCAGCAGCACTGTTTTACATTCCTACCATTTAAGGGTTCCAATTTCTCCACATCCTCACATGTGCTATTTTCTGTTCTTTTGATTAATAGTAGCCATTGTAAAACCCACTCCAGTGTTCTTGCCTGGAGAATCCCAGGGACAGGGGAGCCTGGTGGGCTGCCGTCTATGGGGTCGCACAGAGTCAGACACGACTGAGGTGACTCAGCAGCAGCAGTAGCCATTGTAATGGGTGTGAGGCACTGTGGATCATTTAAAAAAATACCAATGGCCTTCTGAGATGGCCCACCCACTGTCTGTGGAGTGTATTTCTCCCAAGGCCGTCTTGCCTTTTCAGAGAATCACTGTCTACAGAATGTGTATCTAAATAAACCCAGTTCTAGGTCCCAACCCCTGGAGATATGGCTTGAGAATCAGTTTTATTTTTTTTTTAAGTTCCCTGGACATTCTGATATATAGTTAAGATTAAGAACATTACTGGGGCTTCCCTGGTAGCTCCACTGGTAAAGAATCCATCTGCAACGCAGGAGACCCCAGTTCGATTCCTGAGTCAGGAAGATCCCCTGGAGAAGGGATAGGCTACTCACTCCAGTATTCTTGGGGTTCCCTGGTGGCTCAGACAGTAAAGAATCTGCCTGCAATGAGGGAGACCTGGGTTTGATCCCTGGGTTGGGAAGCTTCCCTGGAGGAGGGCACAGCAACCCACTTCAGTATTCTTTCCTGGAGAATCCCCATGGACAGAAGAGCATGGCATGCTATAGTCCATGGGGTCCCAAAGAGTCGGACACGACTGAGCCACTAAGCAAAAGAACCACTACACTAAAATGAATTAACTTGGAGATTATTATCAGTCTTACAATTTTATCTCATCATTTCACTTTTCTCATCTTATACAAATATGCACTAGAACTCAATAAAAAGTCATTGAAAAGAAAGAAGGTGCTATTTCAGTGTTGCAACTGAAACTGGCTCTTATCCTGGCTTTGCAATTATTTAAAGGTAGCCTACCTTTTGAATACCCAAATCACTACATCCTCCTTCTCCACAGATAACCACTAAGATGACTTCTATCCCCATACATTAAATTGTGACTGTTTTTTGAATTTTACATAAATATAGTATTGTTTACTATGTATTACATTGTGTCTGGCTTTTTTACCAATATTGTTTTTGAGATTTATCTATGTTTTTGCCTGTTGTATTCTATTGTAAAATCATATCAAAATTTATCCATTCCTATTGGGACTTTTAGGTTTTCCAATATTTAACTATGACAAATAATGCCATGAAATGCTTTAGTGTATATGTACATGCCTTATGTTGGGTATAAACCCAGAAGTAAAATTGTTGGGACAAAGGTTATGTATATGTTCAACCTTAGTAGATACCACCAGTTTTCCAAAACGTACCAATTTATATACACAACAATAGTCTAAAATTTCCAGTTATTCCATATCTTTGTATTTGCTATTATGGACAGCTTGCATTTTAGCTATTCTGGTGGGTGTAAGATGGGATCTCACTGTGATTTTATTTCTCTGATGATTCCTCCTCCAAAATAAATCTCAAATTCTCACTTCTTCCACCACTATGACCCTAACCCGTGATCATCCTTTAACAGACTAACACCATCACCGCCAAACTGAGCTGAAACCTTCCAAGGTCTGGTTCATTGTTCCTTCCACCTCCTTTCCTACTCTCCCAGCTCAATCTCTTTTTTCACTTCTTTGCATCAAGCCAGTTCCAGTCTTTGGGCCTTTACACTCTGCTTGAAATGCTCTTCTTCTAGATCTATTCAAAACTGTCAGCTCCTTAGAGTGACTTTTCCTTCACATTCTCATTTTAAATAGGCATACTTAACTAGCTCCTCCCCAGCTCTAATTTATCAGCTAATACCCTCTTCACTACTATTATGTTTACCCACTTGTCACTGTCAGTCTTCCAATCCAACCCTCCCCCTAATCCCCAAAATGTAAATGCTGTTTCAGCTTATGGACCTTGTTTGCATTGATTCAATGCATAAGACAGAGCCCACATATGCTGAATTAAAGTGTTCAGGTTCAATTTTATATTAGAGATAGAGCAGATGTGACTTGTTTATATAGGGAAAAGTGGGGAGAGAAATCAAGAATGTTTTACATCTAAGTTCCTGCTGCTCAGGAATCTGTCTTCAAAAAAATAATAATAATAATGAATGAATGAACGTATATCAATTATAAAACACCGTTCTCAAATTTGTTCCACTCCTCAAAATCTCAGCCTCAGGGCTTCCCTGGTGGTCCAGTGGCTAAGATTCTGGGCTCCCAATGCAGGGGGCATGGGTTTGAGCCCTGGTCAGGGAACTAAGACCCCACATGCTACAACTGGGACATGACAGTCAAAAAAAAACCTCAGACTCACTATCTCCATTTGCAAATGATCTCAGTTTATAAGAAACTTTATTTAAACATTAATCTCTTGGTTTCTTTTATTCCCTAGTCCATTTCCTCTTATTTCATAAGTGCCTCACCTCTCTTCCATAAGGATCTTCTTTCCCTTTTCCCAGAAACCTATTGTTTCATTATTCCTTTATCTCCATTATTGTATGTTTCTTTTTTATTATGTTTATGAAGACTTTCCTCTACTTAAATAAAGATTATGCAACACATGGTTCTGCTTCCTGCTTTGTCTTAAGGTTTCATTTTCTATGTGTTTATCTGTTATTAACTTCTGCTGATTATCTCTGCCCACAAACACCTTCTAATCAGCATCTTAAAATTATTTTCCTTAAAAACACCTTTCCATACAAAAATCTGCATGCAGTAGCTTTATACATAATTACCAAAACTTGGGAGCAATAAAGATTTTCCTCAGCAGGAGAATGGATAAACTGTGAAGCAACAGTCAGACAATGGAATATTACTTAGTGCTAAAAAGAAACGATTTATATAACCACAAAAAGACATAAAGGAATATTAAATACAACAACAACATATGACATTCTGGAAAAGGTAAAACTATGGAGACAGTAAAAACCTCAGTGGTTGCCAGGAGGCAGGGAGAGAAAAGGATGAAAAAAATGGAGCAGAGAATTTTTACGGTAATGAAAATACTCTGTATGATACCATAATGATGGATACATGCCATTATACATTTGCCCAAATCCTTAGGAAGAATAACACAAAGAGTGAACCCTAATGCAAACATCAGATTTTAAATTATAATGTTGTGTCAACAAAATTGAAAAGTACAGAGATGAACAAAATGGTTCATCTACTGTAACAAATATACCATTTTGTTTCAGGATGCTCCTAACAAGAGACTATGCATGTGTTGGGGCAGGAAATACATGGGAAATCTCTGTATATTTCAATTTTGCTGTGAACCTAAAGCTGCTCTAAAACAAACAAACAAACAAACAAAAAAACCCTTGGGTGCAAAAAATTTTGTGAAGGTCAAATATATCCATCCGATTTCTCTAGCTCTCTTTTGAAACTGCTCTCCCAAGATCACTAAAGTATTTTGAAATAGTCCAAATCCCTCACTGGCCTTCCTCAGTTATCTCCCCAGACTCCTCTGTAGTATCTGTAATGGCTAGCAACACTTAAAATTGTTCCCTTTTGCATCCAATACACCCATAACTACTCATACCACTTCCTCATATGACCATTTTATTTCAACACTTGTCCACATCTTCTTAATTGTATTTTAATCAGACATCTGTACCAAATTAGTCAAATCCAAAACTGAGGCTTTTGTATTATTTAGGAAAACAGTACGAACTAGTAAAGACTTAAATACTATGTATTGGGATAAAGACACACACACATACACATACACATATATATATGTCCAGACAAGACAAAATACAGTCTACATAGCATCTATAAAGAATTTTTGCCAAAAATGTGTAACAAGCTTGTAGATTTAACATTTTTGTAACAGAAAATTCAATGGCTACAGCTGTGCTGTCCAGTATGATAGCCTCTAGCCATATGTAACTTTAAATTTAAATTAACCAAAATTACCAAGATTAAAAATTTAGCCTCGGGACTTCCCTGGTGGTCCAGTGGTTGACAATCTGCCTGACAATGCAGGGGACATGGGTTCAATCCCTGGTTGGGAAGATCCCACATGCCTTGGGGCAACTAAGCGCATGTACCACAATTACTGAGACTATGTACAGCAATAAGGACCCAGTGCAGCCAAAAAATTAATTAGTTTTTTAAAAATTCAACTGCATTATAAGTGCTTAATAGCCACATATTCCTAGTGCCTACTGTATGCGACAGTGCAGCTATAGAACACTGCCATCACAGCAGAGTTTTTTGACACCTGCTAGAATAAAACAAAAATCATGAGACAAATTTATAATATGGAAGATTTTATAAGACAAATGGCCTAGCTTTTTATAAAAACTCAAGACTTAAAGAAAATTAGGAAGTGCTCTGAATTAAGACATAATTACTGAACTCAACTTACTACCCTATGTCAAATTTTGGTTTGAAGCAACTATTAAACACATTTTTGAGGACTTCCCTGGAGGTCCAGCAGTTAAGACTCCACACTTCCACTGCAGGGTGCACAGGTTCAACCCTGGTTGGGAAATTAAGATCCTGTGTGCTGTAGGGTGTAGTTAAAAAAAAAAAAAAAAAGACATTTCTGGGGACAATGAGGGAATTGGTTCAATAGGTGTGAGAACAGTAGGACAATTATGTAAGGGAAAAAAGTTTACCTTAAATACATGCTCAAAAATTTTAGTGTGACCACTGCAACAAAAAGTATAAAATACCTAGGAATAAACCTACTTAAGGATACAAAAGAACTGTAGACAGAAAATTATAAGACACTGATGAAGGAAATTAGAGACAACAATAACAGATGGGGATATTCCATGTTCCTGAGTTGGAAGAATAAATAATGTGAAAATGACTGTACTACCAAATGCAATCTACAGATTCAACTTGATCCCTATCAAATTACCAATGGCATTTTTCACAGAACTAGAACAAAAAATTTCACAATTCATATGAAAACACAAAAGACCCTGAATAACCAAAGCAATTTTGAGAAAGAAGAATGGAGCTGGAAACAAAGAACGGAGCTGAAGGAATCAACCGTCCTGACTTCAGACTATACTACAAAGCTACAGCCATCAAGACAGTATGGTACTGGCACAAAAACAGAAATATAGACCACAAGAACAAGATAGAAAGCCCAGAAATAAAGCCACACACCTATGGGAACCTTATCTTTGACAAAGGAGGCAAGAATATACAACGGGGCAAAGACAGCCTCTTCAATAAGTGGTGCTGGAAAAACTGGACAGCTACATGTAAAAGACTCAAATTAGAGCACTTCCTAACACCATACACAAAGATAAACTCAAAATGGATTAAAGACCTAAATGTAAGACCAGAAACTATAAAACTCTTAGAGGAAAACATAAGCAGAACACTTGATGACATAAATCAAAGCAAGATCCTCTGCGACCCACTTCCTATAGTAATGGAAATAAAAACAAAAATAAACAAGTGGGACCTAAAATTAAAAGCTTTTACACAGCAAAGGAAACTATAAAGGAGGTAAAAAGACAATCTTCATAATGGGAGAAAATAATAACAAGTGCAACAACTCACAAAGGATTAATTTCCAAAATATACAAGCAACTCATACAATACAAGAAAAACAAATAACCCAGTCAAAAAGTGGGAAAAAGACCTAAACAGACATTTCTCCAAAGACGACATATAGATGGCTAACAAACACATGAAAAGATGCTCAACACTGCTCGTTATTAGAGAACTGCAAATCAAAACTACAATGAGATGTCACCTCATACCAGTCAGAATGGCCATCACCAAAAAGTCTACAACAATAAATAATAAATGCTGGAGAGGGTGTAGAGAAAAGGGAAACCTCTTGCACTGTTGGTGGGAATGTAAACTGATATAACTGCTATGGAAGACAGTATGGAGGTTCCTTAAAAAGCTAGAAATAAAACCACCATATGACCCAGCAATCCCACTACTAGGCACACACCCTGAGGAAACCAAAATTGAAAAAGACACATGTACTCCAATGTTCACTGCAGCACTATTTATAACAGCTAGAACATGGAAGCAACCTAGATGTCCATTGACAGATGAATGGATAAAGAAGCTGTGGTACATATATACAATGGAATATTACTCAGCCATAAAAAGAAATGCATTTGAGTCAGTTCTAATGAGGTAGATAAACCTACAGTCTATTATACAGAGTGAAGTAAGTCAGAAAGAGAAAGAAAAATACCATATACTAATGCATATATATGGAATCTAGAAAGATGATACTGCTGAAATTTGCAGGGCAGCAGTGGAGACAGACAGAGAACAGACTTATGGACGTGGGTTGGGAGCAGGGGAGAGGAGAGGGTGAGATGTACGGAGAGAGTACCTTATGTAAAATAGATAGCGAATGGGAATTTGCTGTATGGCTCAGGGACTCAAACAGCAGCTCTGTAACAACACTAGAGGGCTGGGATGGGGAGGGAGATGGGAGAGAGGTTCAAGAGGGAGGGGACATATGTATACCTATGGCTGATTCATGCTGATGTTTGGCAGAAATGAACAAAATTCTGTAAAGCAATTATCCTTCAGTTAAAAAATAAATAAAAACTTCCGTGTGAATAGTAACATTTGTGAAATGTTTAAAGATTTGGGAGAAAAACCTATATAGACAAGCAAACAGAAAAAACGTTGACACTGTTGGTGTTATAGAGGGTTCCTTTGTACTATTTTATCCATTTTTCTATATCAGCAATCTTTAATAATAAAGTACATTGTTACTTAATGCTGCAGATGGACTGACCATGGACAAAAGCTCTGATAATCATCACTGGGCAAAACAATAGCTAATATTTGGTAATCTGATAATTATCTCAGAAGTGCTCTGCATTACTTGGCTGGAGGTCCTGGTTTCTAGTGTGAGGTGAAACTATCCAGCAATAGAGGACTAGGAATTATCCCCTTAATAAAACTGCTTTATAATTATCCCAGTCTTAGTGTTCAAAGTTATGTTAGTTCTCTGTTTTTTTCCTCACAAGGCTTGTGAGGTCTTAGTCCAGCCTCTACCGGGGATGAACCTCAGCCCTCAGCAGTGACAGTCCTAACCAGTGGACCACCAGGGTCCCCTGTGTGTGTGCTTATACTCTTTGCGACCCCATGGACTGTAGCCCACCAGGCTCTTCTGTCCATGGGATTTCCCAGGCAAGAATACTGCAGTGGGATGCCATTTTCTTCTCCAGGGGATCTTCCTGACCCAGGGATAGAACTTGGATCTCTTGCACTGGCAGGCAAGTTCTTTACCAGCTGAGCCACTGGGGAAGCCAATCCCTATCTTGTTCCTTATTTAAAAACTTTTTAAAAGGAGCTCAAAAGATCTTCACGACCCAGATAATCACGATGGTGTGACCACTGACCTAGAGCCAGACATCCTGGAATGTGAAGTCAAGTGGGCCTTAGAAAGCATCACTACGAACAAAGCTAGTGGAGGTGATAGAATTCCAGTGGAGCTATTCCAAATCCTGAAAGATGATGCTGTGAAAGTGCTGCACTCAATATGCCAGCAAATTTGGAAAACTCAGCAGTGGCCACAGGACTGGAAAAGGTCAGTTTTCATTCCAATCCCAAAGAAAGGCAATGCCAAAGAATGCTCAAACTACTGCACAATTGCACTCATCTCACACGCTAGTAAAGTAATGCTGAAAATTCTCCAAGCCAGGCTTCAGCAATATGTGAACCGTGAACTTCCTGATGTTCAAGCTGGTTTTAGAAAAGGCAGAGGAACCAGAGATCAAATTGCCAACATCCGCTGGATCATGGAAAAAGCAAGAGAGTTCCAGAAAAACATCTATTTCTGCTTTACTGACTATGCCAAAGCCTTTGACTGTGTGGATCACAATAAACTGTGGAAAATTCTGAAAGAGATGGGAATACCAGACCACCTGACCTGCCTCTTGAGAAATCTGTATGCAGGTCAGGAAGCAACAGTTAGAACTGGACATGGAACAACAGACTGGTTCCAAATAGGAAAAGGAGTACGTCAAGGCTGTATATTGTCACCCTGCTTATTTAACTTCTATGCAGAGTACATCATGAGAAACGCTGGACTGGAAGAAACACAAGCTGGAATCAAGATTGCCAGGAGAAATATCAATAACCTCAGATATGCAAATGATACCACCCTTATGGCAGAAAGTGAAGAGGAACTCAAAAGCCTCTTGATGAAAGTGAAAGCGGAGAGTGAAAAAGTTGGCTTAAAGCTCAACATTCAGAAAACAAAGATTATGGCATCTGGTCCCATCACTTCATGGGAAATAGATGGGGAAACAGTGGAAACAGTGTCAGACTTTATTTTTCTGGGCTCCAAAATCACTACAGATGGTGACTGCAGCCATGAAATTAAAAGACGCTTACTCCTTGGAAGGAAAGTTATGACCAACCTAGATAGTATATTGAAAAGCAGAGATATTACTTTGCCAACAAAGGTCCATCTAGTCAAGGCTATGGTTTTTCCAGTGGTCATATATGGATGTGAGTTGGACTGTGAAGAAAGCTGAGTGCCGAAGAATTGATGCTTTTGAACTGTGGTGTTGGAGAAGACTCTTGAGAGTCCCTTGGACTGCAAGGAGATCCAACCAGTCCATCCTAAAGGAGTTCAGTCCTGGGTGTTCAATGGAAGGACTGATGCTGAAGTTGAAACTCCAGTACTTTGGCCACCTCATGTGAAGAGCTGACTCATTGGAAAAGACTCTGATGCTGAGACGGATTGGGGGCAGGAGGAGAAGGGGGCGACAGAGGATGAGATGGCTGGATGGCATCACTGACTCGATGGACATGAGTCTGAGTGAACTCCGGGAGCTGGTGATGGACAGGGAGGCCTGGCGTGCTGTGATTCATGGGATCGCAAAGAGTCGGACACGACTGAGCGACTGATCTGATCTGATCTGATCTGATGTGGCTTTAAAAAATAACTGGCGAATTTCTGTCAGATAGCTGTCAATTTTATTTTACATTCTCTGAAGATGTTTATTCTTTCCAGCTTTTACTCTTAATAACTATGAGTAAACAGAAAATTCCAGCGTAATGGTCTAGCAACAGAGCCTCCAAAAGATTTACCGTAATTGACATAATGGTAGGTCACAATCAGTAAGGTGTCAGAAGTAATTTGTCACTTAAATAGATTGGTTAGTTTAAGGTAACCACTCTTCTCTAAAATCACTTATACTTCAACACAGTGAACTATGGAGTTACAAGTCTGCTGGCAACTATGCATAAATTGTAACCTATTCTGCCTATGTGAAAATTCACTGTTGTTTCTAATGTTTATGATGAGTTGTCATTTTATTTCTCTTTTTAAAACATTTTTTACTCATGGATATATTTCTACAAAGATATATACATAGCATGGGCAGAGGAAATCTCATATCACTTAAGAATTGAGTGTTAACAACCACCAATCACAACTGCTCAAAAGACAATGTATCATAAATGATTATGAATTCTGGTTTATTCTGATAATCACAAAATAATGTAGCACCACCTTGTCAATCTTTCTATGGTTCCATGGTCAAGTTGCCTGAAAATCAGATCCATTTTGCCCATTATAAAACAACCTTGGGAATTCTGGAGAAATTCTTAAGACAATATACCATTTATGGATTTCATAAAAATGAAGTTTATTTGAATTTTAACATCCACATGGTTTGAACAGTACATAACAGTTTCCCATTTTTGTCCTCCAGTTAACCAGATGCCCCTCCTTAAACTCTTAGCAACTTGTGTATCCTTTTAGAAACTTTTTTCACACTTACTTCTCAATTTAAAATAGAGTTGAAATTTTTTGATGCTTTGAATAAAGATTGTTTAAAAATATTTTCTATTTTGAAAAATGTCAGAGAATAAGTTATTTTGTTGTATGGTGACACTTCTGGTTGAGTTCATAGATCTCACATATGCAAGGAAGCAGTACAGCATAAAGAACTTGGATTCTGTTAAGAGTTCTCATCATGAAAATAAAATTTTTTTTTCCATTGAATTTTGTACCTATATGAGATTATGGATGTTTACTAAATGTATTGTGATAATCAGTTCATGATGTATGTAAAGCAAATCATTACACTGTATACCTTAAATTTAAGCTATCTTTCCTTCCCTATTTTATTTTTGCTTATACACCTCTGGTGTTATATCCCTCAAAGCATTATTTTTTTGTATTTGGGCTTTCTGTCTTTATTAGGTTTGTGAAAGGCTGCTTAATCCTTAGTTTTTTTTCAAACACTCTTATCTCCTGTATATCCTGAATAAAAGTGATGGTAATGGGTGGGTGGGGGGGTGCGGTGCAGAGTTTGGATTTTGAACCCTGATGCCTCTAGGACTCAGGTCAAAAGTAATCTGCCCTTGTGATGAGCTCAAATACTGACTTTCAAACTAGACATCTCCAGTTCAAGGGAGAAAATGGTTTCTTCAGGCTTTATTTAATAAGGTCAAACGGTGATTTGTAGATGATGTATATTCTTCACAACAATTCAATCCTCTCATCTGCTTGTCCCTCAATTTTCTTGTCTGAACTCTTTCCCCAGATACTCTAGAATAACACTTGCTCTCTTTTGCCTGCATCTTAAGTATTTCTATACTAGCTTACCATCCAGACAAACTTTCTCAATTTTTAAAAATTCCACTCTTGATCCTATTCTGTCCTTGGGGTCTCTATCTTCTCTTCTGTATCTCACATCAGAGCACCTTGAAAAATGATATTTTTACTCCCTACCTCAAACATGACTTTTTCCTGCCATTCCTCTAAAACTGCCCTTGTGAAGTGAAAGTCACTCAGTCGTGTCCGACTCTTTGCAACCCCATGGACTCTATAGTCCCTGGAATTCTCCAAGCCAGAATACTGGAGTGGGTTGCCTTTTCCTTCTCCAGGGGATCTTCCCAACCCAGGGATCGAACCCAGGTCTCCCGCATTGCAGGCGGATTCTTTACTAGCTGACAAGCGATGCCCAAAACTGCCCTTACACTAAAGTTAATACTTACCATATTTACTTGTTTAATCCAATGGATACTTTTTTGAATCTTATACCTTACTTGACCTCTCAGCTATATCTGTCACCAGTCTATTGTGATTCTCTTTAAACTCTTTGCTGGTTTCCAGGATACCACTTTCCCCAGATTCTGTTTGTTCACTTATTAAATATCTACAAAGTGCCTACAATGGTGGATTGAGCTAGGAAATGGGGATACAATAATCTCTTCACAAAGATCTACAAACAGGCAATTACAACAGGATACATACAATTATCGCTGCGATGGAGATAAGAAGAGGGTGCTAAGAGAACAAATAGGTGGGTCAGATTAGAATTTCAAAGGAATTATAATCTCATCTTCTTTAACCCATTAATATCCCCGAGGTCTTGTTTACTCCCTTTTTGCAGTTCTCAGACTCTTCATGGTATCAAATACCTCTAAACAATTTATTTGAATATAAATTTACATATTCAGAATATATCTAAGTGTTCCTATTTTCTATCTCTAAACCACTTCCTTCCTTCAATCACTTATAATCTCCCACCTGAATTAATGCAATGGGGATGTTTTGATTTTTTTGTTCAGCCACTTAAGATCATACTGTTCAACCCACAGCCTTTCATGATACAAGACAAATCCTCTTACAGCCCCTTGCCTACCTCACTAGACTCATCTCTTGCTACTCTCCCAACATGGTGCCAGCCACATTAAAAAATCTGCCCTTCTCCACTGTCCCACCCTACTTTGTACTCACACCATGTCCAAGCCTCTGGAAAATTTCTCCTCATCAGAGCTACCCTTACTCTTTAGACTAACTTCTATTGGTCTCAAGACCCAGATCAGTAATCCCCTATCCAGAAGCCTCCCCTGCTGCCTTCCAACCATACGGGCGCTTCCCACAGGTCCCAAAGCACCCTGTACATACCTCATTTTAATTCTTAACACAACGCAGCGCCTTGAAGCCAGGCCCATCTCCAGATTCCACAACACCCAACAGAGGCTTTAATATGTTCCAAGGGTTTACTTGATAACTTAACGTGAATGAATTAATGAATCAAGGACGGGAAATCTCCTGTCCCAAATGATGACACCCAGAATAAACACAACTAAACGTCAGCTACATCTAAAGCTCTTTGCTCTCTCCTGCATTCACGAAACTACAGTACCAGCAGCGCTCCACCAATCCAAGATGTACGAGAACTACAAAGAACATGAGTGTTTTTCAAAATGGGAGGAGGTTGCACAACTAGACCCCTAACCCCTCGCTCAACCTCCCTTTTCCCACTCCTTCCTTAGGGAAAGGAAAAAAAAAAAAAAAAAGAACCAAGCGTTTAAGAGAAAAGCCAAAAAAAAAAAAAAAAAAAATTTTTTTTTTAGAGGTCCAATGGGGCAAGGAGCTTGCCGCTGGGAAGACCAAAAGAAAGGAACTGGCAGCTCACCTGGGCTGCAGCCACACACAGGGATGGCCTCTCTAACTGCCTTTACTGTCGCACAATGTTGATGGGGGAGGGGAGGAGAGGGGGGAAAAAAAAAAACAACGGTTACTCCCTACCCAGGGTGACAGCGAGGGCCTGGATTCCAGAGTAGTGCTTCCCGCTGGGGTTCCCTTACCCCTTGTGGAAAGGACTTCTCGGATCGCTCCTTTCAGCTTGCACAAGATGAAGCGGTCCAGGGAAGCAGTTCTCCACAGTCCGTCGCCGCCAGCTCTCACCCCAATGGCGGCCGCTAGCGGGCAGTGACAGGCGCCTTTATCCGCGACGCTCCACCGGCGGCGGGCCCATTGGCTGGAGCACGTCACGTGACTCAGACTGGCTCCAGCCCGCTGGAAGGGTGCCTGATGTCTGAGCTCCGAGGTCCTCGGCTGGGCCTGGGTGGTTCACGCACCAAGTGCAAGTTTGCTGATCGCTTGCTTCCTCCTGAGAGCCAGGCCCGGTACAGAGAGCTAAGGATATAGGAGTAGGAGCGCCGCCCTAAAGGCGTGTACCGTCAAAACAAATCAGCGGATTAGCTTCCATGTTGTCATGAGGATACATGAGTTTCGACTTGTGGTGTTTTCATTGCTTTTCATACTTTTCCTTCCACCCTCCCCAAAACTCCATTCTCTTGAAAGTAGTGAGTGTTTAGCATTTGGTAAAAGCTGAAGTTGGAGCCAACATGAGCTCTTTGGGTTTAAAATGGCACTTAATGATCTATTTCACAACAGCTGGGTAAGGAGACAGTGTGGATTTTGAGAGTCTTGGCCAGTCAGTACCTCCTCATTATTTGTGGGAGTGAATTCGAAAAGTGTATTCAGCACAGTAGTTGCCTTTGGATCCAGTTGCAAACAATGTTTCTAAATTCCTTAGTATTCATTCCTAGATTGAAGAGTGGATGAGGGAGGGGAGGAGAAAAAACAGCTGAGAACTGCCTGATAAACCCATCAAAACCCAATCAACCTCCAGTTTCCTGAATCGTAAATCTGAGGGTCATTAACAACTTGCATGGGATTCAGTCTCTTTTATGTGAGAGTAAAGGTCATCAGGACCAAGTGTTCACAAGAAAGTAACAACTACTAGAGGTCAACGTAAATAATGAGTTGTAGGCATTTTTACATTAGAAAGACTCTTACTCAAAGAAAGTCTTTCTTTTTTTTTTTGCTTGTTTGTTTTAGTCTTTGTTTCCAAGTAACCCAATGACCAAGAATTGTATGAAAGAGTTAATATCACAGCATTTACTTTATTTAGATTTAATACTTGTCAAGGCTATGGTTTTTCCAGTAGTCATGTATGGATGTGAGAGTTGGACTGTAAGAAAGCTGAGTGTTGAAGAATTGATGCCTTTGAACTGTGGTGTTGTAGAAGACTCTAGAGTCCCTTGGACTGCAAGGAGATCCAACCAGTCCATTCTAAAGGAGACCAGTCCTGGGTGTGCATTGGAAGGACTGATGCTAAAGCTGAAACTCCAGTACTTTGGCCACCTCGTGCGAAGATTTGATTCATTGGAGAAGACTGATGCTGGGAGGGATTGGGGGCAGGAGGAGAAGGGGACGACAGAGGATGAGATGGCTGGATGGCATCACTGACTCGATGGATGTGAGTCTGAGTGAACTCCGGGAGTTGGTGATGCACAGGGAGGCCTGGTGTGCTGCAGTTCATAGGGTTGCAAAGAGTCAGACATGACTGAGCAACTGAACTGAACTTGTTTTTATTGTATAAAATCTCATCATGCAGCAAAAAGGTAAGACTTAGGGTGTAACCCAGGTATAGACCTCTGGTGTGACCATCACCATGAAAGAGCTAAGAGAGGTCAAAGGAAATAAAACCCAGGAATGACTTAGTGCAAATCTTGCTCACTGTCATGTTTTTGGCTCTCCTTCTCCTGAGAACCAGTGGAAGGAATAAAAGCATACTCCACAGAGAAACCTGAGTGATCTTTTTTAGAAAAGCTAAATGTCATCATGTTGACACTCTTAAAACCATTCAATTATTTCCCATTATTTAAAGATAGAGATCAAAACTCTTAAGATGAACTACAAAGTCTTATGTGATTTATCTATGTTCAGCTCCAACCTCCCCTCCTGCAGTGCTCCCTCTCCATTACCATCTCCTTTTGGTAAATGCCTTGTTTCCTCTCTCTCTCTCTCTTTGCTTCTGTAATGAGCTCTTCTCTCTTTTCCTTCCATCCCACACTCAGGTGTCAACCTAAAGTCACTTCCTCAAGGAGGCCTCCACTAGATTACATCTTTTGGTTTAAGGCACTCTCATTGCAACTTAATTATATAGCACTTATCACTAGATTGTACTTATATAGCCACTGTTATATTTCATATCTTATTTTCCCCACTAGACAGTAAGCACAATGAGTGCAAAGTATTGAAAGGCTCTAAAGTGTATTCTCTTTGAGTACATTAGCCCTTAATCCAATTTGAATTAAGGGTAGGGGTGGGTAGGGAGAGTGACAAAACCAGATTTGAGTTTTTATTTTTTAAATAACTTAAAATGGTTGCAAAATGAAAAATATGGAGAATGAATTAATTTGGGAGTATATTTCACAGGATTTGGTGTTAGATTGGACATAAAGATGATTTGGGGTTTCTGGCTTAAGGAATGCACCATTTACTGAGAAAGGAATTGTAGGAGGGAAGAGCAAGTTTGAGACGGAGGGAAGAGCATTGGTGCAGTTTTGAATGCGATGAATTCAGGGTGCCTGTAAGATACATGAGTAGAGATTTTGAGTAGGAAGTTTATTGTACAGTTCGAAACACAATCCAGGCTGAATATGGGAGAAGGCAAGAAGGAGGTTTAAGAAGGTGAAAAGGTTTAGAATAATTAGGAGGTTTTCCCTGGTGGCTCAGACAGTAAAGAGTCTGCCTGTAATGTAGGAGACGCAGGTTCCATCCCTGCTGCTGCTGCTGCTAAGTCGCTTCAGTCGTGTCCAACTCTGTGTGATCCCATAGATGGCAGCCCACCAGGCTCCCTCGTCCCTGGGATTCTCCAGGCAAGAACACTGGAGCGGGTTGCCATTTCCTTCTCCAATGCATGAAAGGGAAAAAGGAAAGTGAAGTTGCTCAGTCGTGTCCGACTCTTAGCGACGCCATGGACCGCAGCCTACCAGGCTCCTCCATCCATGGATTTTCCAGGCAAGAGTACTGGAATGGGTTGCCAGTGCCTTCTCCAGTTCCATCCCTGAGAATGGAACTACTACCCACTCCAGTATTCTTGCTCGGAGAATTTCATGGACAGAAGGCTAGTGGGCTATAGTACATGGGTCGCAAAGAGATGGACATGACTGAGTGACTAACACTTTCATTCTTCATAGACGAGGACTTCTCTGGTGGTCTAGTGGCTAGGACTCTGAGCTCCCAATGCAGAAGCATGCTGCAACTTAAAAAAAAAAAAGATTCTTTGTTCTACAACTAAGACCCAGTGCAGCCAGCCAAAGAAGTAAATAAATCTTAAAAAAAAAAAAATTATAGAGAACAGGAGAAAAAGCTGACTAGGGAAAGGTGTGTTAGTAAGACATATTTGAGACAGTTGAGAAATTGGTGACTGTAATGGAGAAGATAGTTGCTTTTATCCAATACTGAGATGTGCCGGGAACGTGTGATAGAAAGACATATAGAGAAAAGTAGCTTCTGAAATATTGAAAAGAAAGTATAGTTTAAGACTTGGATATCACAGGAATATTGTATGACAAGTGGAAATAGTTGTAATTACATTTTGGGGGTCTTCCCTGGTGGCTCAGATGGTAAAGAATTTGCCTGCAATGTAGGAAACCTGGATTTGATTGCTGGGTACAGAAAATCCTCTGAAGAAGGAAATGGCAACCCACTCCAGTATTCTTGCCCGGAGAATTCAATGGACTGAGGAGTCTGGTGGGGGTCACACACACACACACAAAAAAAGACTGAGACTTTTTTTAAGAAAAGCATCAAACATAGTTCCATGAAATATTCATTTTAGTTTAAAGTCAGATATCACATGAATGTAGCTAAAAGACATTTTAAAGTTTCCATTCTTCTTTCCATCATCATGTTCAACAAAAGGAAATCTTATCTCTCTGGTCTTCCATGGGGTCATAAGTATCCCCAGAACT
Source organism: Bos taurus (assembly GCF_002263795.3). Lineage (NCBI taxonomy): Eukaryota > Metazoa > Chordata > Mammalia > Artiodactyla > Bovidae > Bos > Bos taurus. Next base: position 51,446,814 of record NC_037330.1, read on the forward strand.
CACAGTGAAAAGAATTTTAATTTTACAAACGGTTTTGTATAGAAATTTGGAGGCCATAAAATATATATAGACATAGGAGTTGATTCATCACTAAAAATAAAAATATTTGTGGCACTTCCCTGGTGGCCCAGTGGATAAAACTCTACACTCCTTATGCAGGGGATCTGGGTTCTGTCAGTCAGGGAATTAAGATACCACATACTGCAGCTAAGCCCAGGGATCACTACTGAGCCTGAGGGTTCTAGAGCCCATGTGCCACAACTCAAGAAGCCAGCACAACAACAAAGACTCTGTGCAGCCAACATATAAACAAATAAATAAAAATATTTGTTACTTCTGCATTGCTTAATCCAAAAGCCAATTTTTACTCAGGTCAGTTCAGTTCAGTCTCTCAGTTGTGTCTGACTCTTTACAACCCCATGGACTGCTGCACGCCATGCTTCCCTGTCCATCACTAACTCTGGGAGCTTGCTCAAACTCATACCCATCAAGTCGGTGATACCATCCAACCATCTTATCCTTTGCTGTCCCCTTCTCCTCCTGCCTTCAATCTTTCCCAGCATCAGGGTCTTTTCCAATGAGTCAGTTCTTCACATCAGGTGGCCAAAGTGTTGAGCTTCAGCTTCAGCATCAGTCCTTCCAGTGGATGTTCAAGACTGATCTCCTTTAGGATTCTCTGCTTTGATCTCCTTGCAGTCCAAGGGAATCTCAAGAGTCTTCTCCAACACCATCAATTCTTCGGTGCTCGGCTTTCTTTACAGTCTAACTCTCACATCCATATGTGACTACTGGAAAAAACCATAGCTTTGACTAGGCTGACCCTTATTGACAAAGTAATGTCTCTGCTTTTTAATATGCTGTCTAGTTTGGTCATAGCTTTTCTTCCAAGGAGTGTCTTTTAATTTCATGGCTGCAGTCACCATCTGCAGTGATTTTGGAGCCCGAGAAAAGAAAGTCTGTCACTGTTTCCATTGTTTCCCCATCGGTTTGCCATGAAGTGATGGAACAAGATGCCATGATCTTAGTTTTCCGAATGTCGAGTTTTAAGCCAGATTTTTCACTCTCCTCTTTCACTTTCATCAAGAGATGTTTAATTCCTCTTTGCTTTCTGTCATAAGGGTGATGTCTTCTTCGTATCTGAAGTTATTGATATTTCTCCCAGCAATCTTGATTCCAGCTTGATTCCAGCCTGGCATTTCACATGATGTGTTCTGCATGTAAGTTAAATAAGCAGGGTGACAATATACAGCCTTGACGTACTCCTTTCCCCATTTGGAACCAGTCCGGTTCTAACTGTTGCTTCCTGACCTGCATACAGATTTCTGAGGAGGCGGGTAAGGTGGTCTAGTAGTCCCACCTCTTTAAGAATTTTCCACAATTTGTTGTGATCCACACAGTCAAAGGCTTTGGCGTAGTCAATGAAGCAGAAGTAGATGTTTTTTCTGGAACTCTCTTGCTTTTTCAATGATCCAGTGGATTTTGGCAATTTGATCTCTGGTTCCTCTGCCTTTTCTAAATCGAGCTTGAACATCTGGAAGTTCTCAGTTAATGTACTGTTGAAGCCTGGCTTGGAGAATTTTGAGCATTCCTTTGCTAGCATGTGAGATGAGTGCAATTGTGTGATAGTTGAACATTTTTTGGCATTGTCTTTCTTTGGGATTGGAATGAAAACTGACCTTTTCCAGTCCTGTGGCCACTGCTGAGTTTCCCAAATTTGCTGGCATATTGAGTGCAGCACTTTCACAGCATCATCTTTTAGGATTTGAAATAGCTCAACTGGAATTCTATCACCTCCACTAGCTTTGTTTCTAGTGATGCTTCCTAAGGCCCACTTGACTTTGAATTCTAGGATTTCTGGCTCTAGGTGAGTGAGTGTGGTTATCTGGGTCATGAAGATCTTTTTTGTATGGTTCTTCTGTGTATGCTTGTAGGCTACTCCATAATTGTTTGAAGAAACAGAGCCAGTTAGTCAACAAAGCATGAAACAGGGTTTTGTATCAAATAGCACATTTCCTAACTTCGAGGTGAGGCGTGACTAGTCCTAGTCTTGCTTCCTGCCTATTCAATTTGTTGGCTTGAATTTTTGAATTTACTTTCCTTAGAAATCAATATTATTTGTGACTTTTTAGCTCTTATATATCCATTCACTTTTTAAAAAGTGAAATTATACAAGATTTTAAATGACTTTGACAATAAAATGTATAACATTTACCAGTAGGTATAAGCTTACAATTTTCTCTAACAAATTTATTTAGTTTGGAAATAGTATTAAATATATTTTATATGTGTGTGTGTGTATATATATATATATATATACATTAAACCATAAAAGTTTCAAATTTGAATGTGAATGAACATGTTTAGTAAGTAATTATTTTAATATAATCATTTCAAATAGGTAAAGATTACAAAGAAATAATTTTGGGAGGGTGGGCAGTTGACAGGGGCTCCATCTGTGAAAAGAGAAGCCATAAATTTTGTATAATACAAAGCCTAAGAATTTAATCAGATTAAGAAAATTTATTTGTAAAATTCTTTCTCATTAATCCCAGGGATGAAGATTTTTTTTAGTGGAAAAATAACACTGGAAAACACTGAAAGAAAGTTAATTTTGCATCTAGAATGGTGAAACTGTATGACACAAAGAATTTCTATCAAAAAAATCTAAATCATGTACAGTAGAAAGTTACAAAAAATGTCTCTGTGAAACTACTATAATAACCTAATCTGGATGGCCTCAGAAATTCCTAGCCCTTTTGAATCAACTGACCAACTGAATGACTGTTGTTTGGGCTTGATTGCATTTTCAGGCACTTCCTGACCAAAGGCACTGAAGAGAGACATTGGTGAGCCCTACTCTCTAAAATAAAAATAAAGGATTGAACCCCAAGGGACCTTTGATTTCTGTTCTAGAAGAGAATCAGAAACTTAGGGAACCCAACCATCCTTCACCTTCACTGGATCAGACATCCATCAATGCGATCACCTTTTCACTATCCCTCACCTACTGTCCTCTCTTCCTTTATTATCCAACTTGATGCTGTGTGGTCAATCATGATAATCCCTTCTTGTGATCACCCTTAACTCCTCTGTCTCCTCTTGCTTCCTCCTCATTTCATGCATGGCAAGATCACAACCTTTATTAAGCCCTTGTTAAAGCTTAAATAAAATCCTTGTTAAGCCTACATCTGCCCTGCATCTTGCAGCTGGTTTGGCTAAAGGAAAATGCACAACCATGCTGTCAGGTATTCCTTTAAATGTATGACAATGAACCTCGAATGGCCAATTATGTTGTATTTCCTTTTTTCTTTGGGTGCACCCCACAGTATGTGGGATATTAGTTCTCCAGCCAGTATCTCCAGATAGTTCTCAACCAGAACTAACCAATCCCTAGGACTGAGCCAGGGATTGAACTCAAGGCCCCTGCAATGAAAGTGCAGAGTCTTAACAACTGGACCACCAGGGGAGGTCCCTATACTGTATTTCTTAATCCATCACTTTTCTACTCACCTTACTGGTGACAGCTTCTCTCACCATCATATTTAAAAAGCAACCACCACCACCACCCCTATACTCCCTATTCATTTCCCAAATTGTCTCCATAGCACATATAACCATCTGACACCTTATATAATTGTTTTTTAATATCTATATCTTCCTTGAATGGAAATTCAGAGAGTGGATTTTTATCTGTTTTGCTCTTTAACCCAGTAGAATAGCCAACAAATAGCAGATGTTCATTAATAGTGATCTAATAATGAATAAATGATTTGTTTCTAAAGACCTACTCTTTTCTTTATTATTATAGTTGATGTACAATATTATATTAGTTTCAGATATACAACACAGGAATAAATATTTTTAATAGATTGTACTACATTTAAAGTTATTATAAAATTTTGCCTATATTCCCTGTGCTGTACAATACACTCTTGTGTCTTACTTATTTTATACATAGTAGTTGGTAACTCTTAATCCCCTATATTGCCCCTCCCTCTTCCCTCTCCTCACTGATAACCACTAGTTTGTTCTCTATATTTCTGTTTTTGTTTTGCTATATTCACTTGTTTATTTTATTTTTTCAAGTCCACATATAAGTGATAACATACAGTATTTGTCTTTCTCAATCTGACTTATTTCACTCACCGTAATATCCTCCAGGTCTAACCATGTTGTTGAAAAATGCAAAATGTCATTCTTTCTTATGGCTGAGTTGTAGTCCATTGTGTTTATATACCACATCTTCTTTACCCATTCATCTGTTGATTTTACACTTAGATAGCTTCCATATCTTGACTATTGCAAATAATGTGGCTATGAACATTGGGGTGCATTTATCATTTAGAATTAGTGTTCTCATTTTCTTTGGATATATAACCAGGAGTAGAATTGCTAGATCGTACAGTAATTCTATTTTTAATTGTTTGAGGGGCCTCCATACTATTTTTCATAGTGGCTGTAGCAATTTACATTCCCACAAGCAGTGTACTAGGTTCCCTTTTTTCTATATCCTCACCAACATATGTTACTTGTGGTCCTTTTGATGATGGCCATTCTGACAGATGTGAGAATTTTGATTTCCATTTCCCTGATGATTAATAATGCTGAGCATTTTTTTAATGCACTTATTGACCACCTGTACATCTTCTTTGGGAAAATATCTTTTCAGGTCTAAAGACCCACTCTTCACCAAATGTGAAAATGTAGGAGACAAAGAGATAAAGGGAACAGAGAAATCCACTTGCCAAAGTAAAAGTAGGAGACAGTGCCTTTAACTGGGCTTGGAAAGAAGCCTCAAGTTCCCTGACAGGGCTCTATACTGATTGCAGAAGAGACTATCTTGTATGGAAGAGTGAATTCGGGAGCCCCTTAATACTTTGTGGGGTTCCAGCAATTTAAATGGGCAGCCAGCTTTCAAATATCATTGAAATTATATAAACCCTATGTATCTAAACACATTAATTGACTGAAAGTTTACAAATGTATTCTCTATTGTATTGAGAAAGCGAACAAACCAGAGGAAAACTTTACACCTAGTCTTTTGACTGTCTTTGACAATCATGATCCATGTAAGAGGGGCTGAAAAAGTTCTTTCAGTAATCCAATGAGTCTTTCCAATAACTGAATTCTTTGATCAGAACTAAAATAAGTGGTCCATAAAGGGGGGAAAGGGTTCATAAGGGGCATCCTTGGTGGCTCATATGGTAAAGAATCACCTGCAATGCGGGAGACCTGGATTCGATCCCTGGGTTGGGAAGATCCCCTGGAGAAAGGAACAGCTACACACTCCAGTATTCTGGCCTGGAGAATTCCATGGACAGAGGAGCCTGGCGGGCTACAGTTGATGGGGTCACAAAGAGTCGGACACAACTGAGTGAATTTCTCTACAATTCTAGGAAAAGGGGAAAAAAAAGAATAAAATCCCCTCTGAACAAATCAGAGAAAGAGCTAAGACAGCAAAATTAGTTATAGTGCTCAAAACAAATTTAAAGAAAAGCAAACCAATTTGTCAAAACTCTTTTATTGCTTATTCTTTTATTTCTTAGGAGCTTTTATATTGTTAATTTTAGTGAATTCTGACTCTTTGTTCAGACCTAATAAATTTTAAGGATAAATTTCTGTTGGGGGACTGTACATTTTAACTTGGCCATTTCTTAAACTGTTGACACATAGGTAAAATTTATAATGTACACAAAGGCTCCTAAGAAACAAATAAACAATAGAGGAATTTTATTTTGACAAACTGGAATACAGCTCATGATAAGGTAAAGAAATTCTTGTTCATTTTGGTTTGTTTTCCTCTGAATTTGTTTTATTGTACTTTTGAGGGATAATTATTAACACACAGGTAAATTTTAAAGTATTACTAGTGGTAAAAATATTTTTGATGATATTAACATGATAAAATTACTTGACCAAAAAAAATTTTTGTATAGCTAGATCCTCAAACATATAACATCTATATATTTATTTACCTAGAAAGGCTGAGATTTGAAAGTAAGTCAGAATCAATAATGCTCATGTTTCTTGGTAATAAGCTTTACAAAAAAATAATGCAATTCAAATTATTGATGATCAGATAAATCTGTTATCTTGATCTCTTAGGCTAATAAACAAGTTGTCTCTCAAAAGTACAATGTGTGTGTTTTACTCCCTCTGTCATGTCCCACTCTTTGAGAGCCCATGGACTATATAACTCATCAGACTCCTCTGTCCATGGAATTTCCCAGCAAGAGTACTGTAGTAGGTTGCCATTTCTTCCTCCAGGGGATCTTCTTGACCTAGGGATCAAACCCATATCTCCTGCATCTTCTGCATTGCAGGTGGATTCTCTACCACTGAGCTACTAGGTAGTATGATATTCAGAGAGTCAATTACCACATCCCCTGCCTTTTGTTTGTAGAAAAGATTTAGCCTCCTATGCTTTCCTTGATTTCTTTAAAAAATTTTAATCAGAGAAGTGAGAAAATGCAGAAACAAAGGAAAATAGTCAAGCAAGCAAAAGCTGTAAACAAAGTCAAGGACCTTTAGTTCCTCCTCAAGGGCTGTAGATAATATCCTGAGCCATATGCTTGAATTGTTCTGCAGATGCTAAAACTCCCATTAGGTGCAAGAAGTTACCTGCCTGCTGACCACCAGCAAGTAAATCCAGACCAGCTGGAACCAGAAAGTTAACAAGGTTCTGGTTACTGAGGTTTGAGGTTCCAGAAACATCATCCTGTTACCTCACTATCAGCCAATCAGAGAATTGTGCATAAGCTGATCACACATCCTTCCCCTCACAGTCTTTAAAAATCCTTCCCTGAAAGTCACCAGGGAGTTCCCATCTTTTGAGCATTAGCTGCTCATTCTCCATGCTTGGCCCCATATTGGGCGCCTTTTTGTAAATGCTATACTTTCCTTCACCACAACTTGGTGTCAATCGATTGGCTTTGCTGTGCCTTGGGCAAATGGACCCAAGTTTGGTTCAGTAACTCAAGGTGGGTAGATAAAAGGCAGTGGAAATGAAAGTCTCTTTTTAGGAGTTTCAGAAACTGGGAGCAAGAAGATCCTGTAGAAGGACCATCTCTGCTGCTCTCCTTCTGGCCACATTCATTCATTTCCTTCCATCCATGACTTCCCTGTCTCTGATTTCTTTTTCCAGTTCACTAAGTAGACAAAACCCCTTAAATGAAGTTGGTGGTTGTATAACATCCATGTTTCTTACTAATGCCAATTTTAACTTAACATGAAATCTATGTTGAAGTGCTGCAAATTTAAATTAATTTTTGGAAGCATTTCACCAGTGTCTTGAAATTCGTCAAAGACAAACCATTAAATTACAGGGAATCCATATGGTTATAAAATTGTTCCATGTTTCTCTTTCAGTCCCTCTTAATATACCCACGGAGAATATCTCCATTTGTTGCTGTTTGTCTTGAACAGTACTCGCAACAGCATTTGAAGAGTACTGTGTGGGATTCTGATTCTGATGTAGAGGTCTATAGACCATATTTTGGAAAACACTGACCTAGACACATCTAAAATTTTTTGGCATGATCAAATACTCCATTAGTAAAAACAATGAGTTTAGCATACACCCACAATATTTAACATAATGAGTGATAAAATGAAAGCAATGACATATTTACACACATTTGCTAAAGTCTTGGTTAACACTTTGTGATAAAGATCTAGTTCAGTCTGCTTAAGAGGGTTTGTGGCTCAGAGGTTAAAGCATCTGCCTGCAATGCAGGAGACCTGGGTTCGATCTCTGAATCAGGAAGATCCCCTGGAGAAGGAAATGACAACCCACTCCAGTATTCTTGCCTGGAGAATCCCACTACACAGTACATGGGGTCGCAAAGAGTCGGACACGACTGAGGGACTTAACTGACTTTCAGTCTGCTTTGGTATTTGGTTTTAAGGATAGCCCTAGCTGATAGAGCTATCTCACCAAGATATAGAGTCAAATGGAAATACACAGTTGTCTGTACTTTCTGAATCTTGATACTCATTCTTCATTTCAGTCCACCAATTTTGCAGGTTTTGTTAAATCTGGCTAGTAAATTTTTTTCTCTCTTGGTGGAAATCGATATTTTTGTAAATTGGGAGATTTTGCATTTTTAATATTTTTAACAAACAGGTTCAAAACTCATTTGAAATTTCTAAACAAGTGATAAATTATGCATCCAAGTCTTTTTTATTGATACTATGCCTTAAAGGTAAACTTTGTTATTTTTGTTCAGTCGCTAAGTAGTGTCCAGCTCTTGGCGACCCCATGGACTGCAGCACACCAGGCTTCCCTGTCCTTCACTGTCTTCCAGAGTTTGCTCAAACTCATGTCCATTGAGTCGGGGATGCCGTCCAACCATCTCATCCTCTGTCGTCCCCTTCTCCTCCTGCTCTCAATCTTTCCTGGAATCAGGGTCTTTTCTAATGAGTTGACTCTTTCCATCAGGTAGCCAAAGAGTTGTAGCTTCTGCTTCCGCATCAGTCCTTCCAATGAATATTCAGTGAATGTTTTGGGAAATAAAATTACCAAACAATGGAAATAATTTCAAACGTCGATCTTCAAGCTTTATTTCAATAGCATGAAATTCTTTTAAAAAGCAGATTACTTTCTTATTTGTTGGATGACTGCTTATAATATCTAATTAGTCTGTCTTGGTTGGTTAATTAACCATACTCTTTCTTGGTTAATGGAAAGCTTGAGTTTATGTCAGTTTTGTCATTTTATTAACATTATTATTATTTGTTTGCATTATTGTTATTTTTAATATGTGTCTCCTTCATAGAAAACTTTTAAAGTCAAACCAGATAGTATACTGTGTGGATTTTCTGACACAGTCCTCCAATTTTTCAACACCAACCGTATTTCCAAAAATTTAATTCAATTCTGCCATTTAGTGTCTGTAGTTAGCACAGACCCCACAAATTAAGGGCTCTGTTTCACAAGACTGCCTCTATATCAGACACCATCCATAAATGAGTTACCTTGGCTACTCATAGTTCTGCTCAGCCAGCTACAAATTTAGGGGTTCCCATCACCCCCTCCTCAGATTTGTAATTCATTAGAACTACTCACAGAAACCTTTACATTTTAAGGTTTATTATACACCCTCATAGCTCAGTTGTTAAAGAATCTGCCTGTAACGCAGGAGATCCCAGTTCAATTCCTGGGTAGGGAAGATCCTCTGGAGAAGGGATAGGCTACCCACTCCAGTATTCTTGGGCTTGCCTTGTAGCTCAGCTGGTAAAGAATCCGCCTGCAATGTGGGAGACCTGGGTTCGATCCCTGGGTTGGGAAGATCCCCTGGAGAAGGGAAAGGCTACCAGTTCCAGTATTCTGGAGAATTCCAGAATACAGTCCATGGGGTCACAAAGAGTTGAACATGACTGAGCGACTTTCACTTCACTTCATAAAGGATACAACTCAGGGACTTCCCTGGTGGTCCAGTGGTTAAGACTCAGAGCTTCTAATACAAGCAAGGGGCATGGGTTTGATCCCTGGTCAGGGAACTAAGATACCACATGCTGTGTAGCATGGCCAAAAAATAAATAAATAAAATACAACACAGGAACACTCACAAGGAAGAGATGCATAGGGTGAGATATGGGAAGTGTTTTGTTCATCAAGTGTTTGGTCTTTCTGGTGACCAGCTGCTGTGGATCTAAGGAGCCTTACCCTGAGCCACATTGTTAGCATAAATTCAGGTGTGGTCCTGGGGGGCCTCTTGTGAATAACAAAAGGCACTTCAGTTGCTGAAGAAATTCTAAGGTTTTTAGGAGCTCTGTGTTAGGAATGGTGGTTTGTGTCCCACTCTTTGTGACCCCACGGACTGTAGCCCGCTAAACTCCTCTGTTCACGGGATTTCCCAGGCAAGAATACTGGAGTGGGTTGCCATTTCCTTCTCCAGAGTATCTTCCTGACCCAGGAATCTTCCCAACCCAGGGATCTTCCTGACCCAGGGATTGAACCTGGGTCTCCTGCATTGCAGATGGATTCTTTACTGACTGAGCCACCAGGGATGGGAAAGACCAAATATATATGTATATATTTTATACCACATAATACTCTATATGGCTGTTAACCAGGCCCATGTTAATTGCAACTGTGATGTACTTAAAGTGAACAATGGAGTAAGGGTACTATTGTTAGCTCCTACTTATGCCCAGGATACCTCACTGCATCAGTTAGGGTTTCTAATTGCAAAGAACAGAATCTACCCTAGCTAATTTAACTAGGAAGAGCATTTATTAAATAATAGAGTTCTGGAAAACATTACTTATGTTTATGAGTTTATCATAAAGGACACAACCCTGAAACAGCCAAATGAAGAGATGCACAGGGCAAGGTGGGAAGCATGCCACTCTCCCAGCATATCATTGTGTTCACCAGCCTAGAAGCTCCCAGAGTCCCATCATTTAGGGATTTTAAGCTAGGTTTTACTTTGCAGGCGTGACTGATTAAATCTTTGGCCATTGATAAAGAAAGTGAGAGTGAAGTCACTCAGTCTTGTCTGACTCTTTGTGACCCCATGGACTATAGCCTATCAGGTTCCTCTGTCCATGGGATTTTCCAGGCAAGAATACTGGAGTGAGTTGCCATTTCCTTCTCCAGGATATCTTCCCAACCCAGGGATTGAACCTGGGTCTCCTGCATTGTAGGCAGATGCTTTACCATCTAAGCCACCAGGTAAGTCCATTGGCCATTGATAACTGAACTCAAACTCCAGGTCCCTCTCATCTTCCCACAGGTCAGAGAAGTAGGGCTAAAAGTTCTAATCCTATTGCCACCTGGTTGGTTTTTCTCTTGATGAGGATCCCATCTTGGAGTTATCTAGGGGCTCCTACTCGAATCATCTCTTTATCATACAAAAGACATTTCACACTCCAGAGATTCCAAGGGTTTTAGGATATCTGTGCCAGGACCTGGAACAAAGACCAAGTATTTAATTTTTATTATACCATAATCTCACTTAAAAAAAAAAAAACAAAATTTGCCAGGATTTTGTGAATTAAAAGTATTCCTCTAAATTTTATCTTTCTTATTGGGTGTGAAAGTTAACAAGTGAATATGTAACATGAGACTGCAACTCTAGTGATCTGGTTGTCTGCCTTTCAATGATTCAGAAATTTTTATCCAAGCAAAGTTCATTTTAAAAGCAGAATTTTATATATATTATAAAATATAAAATACATATATATTAATATATTTTTTATATTTGTTTAATACATTTTCAACATATTTTTGTATGAATCACTTTCTCTATACCTGAAACTAACACAACATTGTAAATCACCTGTACTTCAATTTCAGAAAAAGGAAAAGAGGGGAAAAAAAGCAGAATGAATATTTTATATGTACCATGATCAAAAGAAGTGCTTTACTGATTTACCATGAACAGTTGTTGGCTAACAAAGGTCCATTAACATAACAGTTTTCTAAAGTGGAGAAGGATATAAAACATCATCTTAGGATTAAAAGACTAAGCAATAGTAGTTTCTAAGATGGTAGACCATTTATAAAGCCATTATCTGTAGATTAAAATGCTCCTTGGAAAGAGTAAGGGCTTCCCTGGTGGCTCAGTAGTACAGAATCTGCCTGCAATACAGCAGTTGCAGGAGATAATGCCTGGTTCGATCCCTGGGTTGGGAAGATCCTCTGGAGGAGGACATGGCAACCCACTCAAGTATTCTTGCCTGGGGACTCCCCTGGTCAGAGGAGCTTGGCAGGATCATAGGGTCCTTTGCGATCCATAGGGTCGCAAAGAGTCGGATACAGCTGGAGTGACTTAGCACGCACAGAAAGAGTAAATTTAGGTTGTGAGGCCATAAATCAAGGTGATACTTTCCTCTTTTCTGGTTGATCTTTAAGGATAATTATGTGATATTTATTTGACAAATAATCAATTTGACAAATTGAAATGGTAGGAATGATAATTTCAAAGTAAGTAAAAAATTCTTCTGTCTTTGTCTTGTGGACTCATTACTCTTTTTAAGATCGTTATTCTTAAGAGATGCTGTATTAGTCTGTTAGGGCTGCTGTAGCCAAGTACCCCAATCTGGGTAACTTAAAACAACAGAAATGTGTTCTCTCAGTTCCAGAGAGTTGGAGTCTGAGATGAAGGCATCCAGAGGGATGTACTCCAGGGAGGAAACTGCCCTATGCTCTTCTCTCAGCTTCTGGTGTTTCTGGCAATCTTTGGCATTCCTTGTCTTATAGATACGCCACCTTACATCTTGATTATGTCTGCAGAGACCCTATTTCTAAATAAAGTCACACTTGCAGATATGGGGGATGTGTGTGCTTCTGACTTACACATACCTTTTTGGGAGATGCAATTCAGTCCACAATTAGGGTTCCCTGGCTGCTCTGAAAATTAAAATAACAAAGTGTAATGGGAAAAATGCACACAGATTTTACTGAATTTTTAATGTATGTGGGAGACTTCACAAGGGAATTAAAACCCAAAGAAGTGACCAGAGTAGAAAGCTTTTGTACCTTTTAAACAAAGAAATAATAAATCTGTGAAGAATTGATGAGACAAAGGGGTTTGAGCTAAGGGTAGTAAGTGGTGAATAAGTGACTAGGAGGGTAGTGATTATCAAAATCTTGCTTATATAAATTTCTTGGTTTCAAATTCCCTGATTCTAGTGGTAAGAATTTCTTCTTTCCAGACCTAAACAGACATTTCTCCAAAGAAGATATACCGATGGCCAACAAACTCATGAAAATATGCTCAACATCACTCATTATTAGAGAAATGCAAATCAAAACTACAATGAGGTATTACCTCACCCTGGTCAGAATGGCCATCATCAAAAAATCTATAAACAATAAACGCTGGAGAGGGTATGGAAAAAACGGAATCTGCTTGAACTGTTGGTGGGAATGTACGTTGATACAGCCACTATGAAGAATAGTATGAAGATTCCTTAAGAATAAACATATGATTTAAGAATCCCACTACTGGGTGTATACCCTGAGAAAACCATAATTCAAAAGATCCATGTATCTAAAGTTCATTGCAGCATTATTTACAATAGCCAAGACATGGAAGCAACCTAGACGTCTATCGACAGATGAATGGATAAAGAAGTTGTGGTACATATATACAATGGAATATTATTTGGCCATTAAAAGGAATAAAATTGGATCATTTGTAGTGATGTGGATGAACCTAGAGTCTGTCATACAGAGTGAAGTAAGTCAGAAAGAGAAAAACAAATATTTTATATTAATGCATATCTATGGAATCTAGAAAAATAGTACCCGTGAACCTATTCACAGGGCAGGAATAGAGATACAGATGTAGAGAATGAACTTGTGGACACAGAAGGAGAAGGAGCAAGTGGGACAAATTGAGAGAGTAGCATATCCACTACCCTGGCATTGTTAGCTAGCAGGAAGCTGGTGTATAGCACAGGGAGCAGCTTGATGCTCCCTGATAACCTAGAACAATGAGATTAGGGTGGTGAGAGGGAGGTTCAAGAGGGAGGGGATATATGTATGCTTACAGCTGATTCACGTTGTACAACAGAAACTAACACAACATTGTAAAGCTCATTAAAGAACATTGTAATTCTCCAATTAAAAAGTAATTAAAAATTTTTTTTGAAGTTTTATTTTGAAAACAACAAAAAAAGAATTTCTTCCTTCCTCCTGGTACAGGGAGTGTATCACTCACCTGGAAGTTTTAAGACCTGTTTCAGGGAAGAAGGGCAAGGGGATGAAGCTACCATGACTTTCCAGTTTCTGTCTTTTTCTCAAACTTCTTCAGTTTAAGTTAGTCAAAGAGCCAAGGAGTTGTATTTTGTGGTAGTGTGTCCTGAACCCTATCAAGACAATAATGCTCTCATCATCACTTCGACTGTAGGGCACAGTCAGTGAAAGATGCCAAAAGAAAGAAATAAGAGGCATAGGATTGGGAAGGAGGAAGTAAGTCTGTCATTATTCGTAACAGCTTTTAGCAAGGTGGCTGAATACCAGATTCTACATGACAACAAACAATTAGAAAATGTTTCCAAAAGAAGACACCATTTTCAATAGTGTCAGAGAATATTAAATACTTAGGGAAGACATATAAGACTTATAAAACTTAACTAGGATACATCAAAGAAGGAAGACTCAAATAAATGTAGAGATAAAATTTGACCAAAGAAAGGAAGAAAGATTCAATATTGTAATGGTTTCACTTTTTTCCAAATTGTTTTGAAGTTTCAATGAAATTCCAATCAATATCTCAAAAAAATTTTTATAGAACTCAATAAGAAGATACTAAAATATATAAACAAATATATTCTCAGATAAAACTGAGAATAAGTCCATTTGGAAAAAGATGACACTGGATCTTTAATTTGCACCATCAAATCAAATCCATCAAAGACCCTAATGCTGGGAAAGATTGAAGGCAGAAGGAGAAGGGGATGAGAGAGGATGAGATGGTTGGATGGCATCACTGACTCAATGGACATGAGTTTGAGCAAGCTCCAGGAGTTGGTGATGGACAGGGAAGCCTGGTGTGTGGCAGTCCATGGGGTCGCAAAGAGTTAGACACAACTGAGTGACTAAACTGAACTGAAAATCAATTCTAGATGGGTTAAGAAGTTAAATGTCAAAAACAATACTTCAAAATTTTTAATAGAAAATATAGGTGATCTTGATGAAAGTGAAAGAGGAGAGTGAAAAAGTTGGCTTAAAGTTCAACGTTCAGAAAACTAAGATCATGGCATCTGGTCCTGTCACTTCATGAGAAATAGATTGGGAATCAGTGGAAACAGTGTCAGACTTTATTTTGGGGGGCTCCAAAATCACTGCAGATGGTGATTGCAGCCATGAAATTAAAAGACGCTTACTCCTTGGAAGGAAAGTTATGACCAACCTAGATAGCATATTAAAAAGCAGAGATATTACTTTGCCAACAAAAGTCCGTCTAGTCAAGGCTATGGTTTTTCCAGTAGTCATGTATGGATGTGAGAGTTGGACTGTGAAGAAGGCTGAGTGCTGAAGAATTGATGCTTTTGAACTGTGGTATTGGAGAAGACTTTTGAGAGTCCCTTGGACTGCAAGGAGATCCAGCCAGTCCATTCTGAAGGAGATCAGTCCTGGGATTTCTTTGGAAGGAATGATGCTAAAGCTGAAACTCCAGTACTTTGGCCACCTCATGCGAAGAGTTGACTCATTGGAAAAGACTCTGATGCTGGGAGGGATTGGGGGCAGGAGGAGAAGGGGACGACAGAGGATGAGATGGCTGGATGGCATCACCAACTCGATGGACATGAGTTTGAGTGAACTCCGGGAGTTGGTGATGAACAGGGAGGCCTGGCGTGATGTGATTCATTGGGTCTCAAAGAATCGGACATGACTAAGTGACTGAACTGAACTGAACTGATAAGTGATCTGAGGGAAAAACGTTTTGACACACAAAAAACCTATGAAAAGAAAATGTAAATAAACCAGATGATATTAAAATTAAGAACGTTGTCAAAAGATTCTTTACTAAAGTAATGTATTATTTTGCGGATCTTGGAATAGAAAAAGAACATTAGTGGAAAAAACAGCGGAGTCTGGAATGGGAAAAAAACCCCACATTAACTTTTTCTACTTGAAAGTTTATCAAAAGAGTAGATTAAAAAATTTTTTTTGTCTGTGGTGAGTCTTTGTTTTTGTGAGAGTGCTTTCTCTAGTTGCTGTCAGCAGGGGCTACTCTTCACAGCTGTGCTAGGGCTTCTCATTGCATTGGCTTCTCTTGTTGCTGAGCACGGGCTTTAGGGCACTTGGACTTCAGTAGTTGCAACTCAAGGGCTCTAGAGCGTGGGCTCAGAAATTGTGGTACATGAGATTAATTGCTCTGAGGCATGTGGGATCTTCCTGGAGCAGAGGTCAAACCAGTGTCCCTTGCATTGCAAGGCAGATTCTTAACCACTGGACCACCAGGGAAGCCCAAGAGTAATTTTGTCAAGTTCTCATCACAAGGAAAAAAAAAAAAAAGGCACTATGTGTGGTGATAGATCCAACCAGTCCATTCTGAAGGAGATCAGCCCTGGGATTTCTTTGGAGGGAATGATGCTGAAGCTGAAACTCCAGTACTTTGGCCACCTCATGTGAAGAGTTGACTCATTGGAAAAGACTCAGATGATGGGAGGGATTGGGGGCAGGAGGAGAAGGGGAGGACAGAGGATGAGATGGCTGGATGGCATCACTGACTTGATGGACGTGAGTCTGAGTGAACTCCGGGAGTTGGTGATGGACAGGGAGGCCTGGCGTGCTGTGATTCATGGGGTTGCAAAGAGTCAGACACGACTGAGCGACTGATCTGATCTGACATATGTCAAATCATTACGTTCTACACCTTGAACTTGAAACAATGTTATATGTCAACTATATCTCAGTAAAACTGGAAAAAACAAAAACCAACTTCTTCCTAGAGCAAAAGTGACAGGTATATTTTTTTAGAAGCTATTCGGTATTACTTTATAAAGATGACACATCTTGATATCCCCAGTTTGTATCTTTTATTTACCAGCATTATCCATGTAGGAATTGTAGCCGATGAGAGAACAAAGTCCAAAGCATATTAATTTACCTCCTCCCCTTTCCCCCAAAGACCTTCCCCTCCCCTGGGGAGGGAGAAATGACTCCCTCCCCTGTCATTTCTCATCTGAGCTCCTCCTGCCTCTTGTAATAGTCTGAATTCTCCATCTCAGTCTCTGAGCCTCCTGCTCATGTTTGCAGGGTCAGGATTCCTCATCCTTGTTCATTGTTACTGATGCCTCACAGTACTGGTCAGTTACTATCTGGAGGCCGACCAAAGGGGTTCTATGCCTAAGTCCAGTGTGAGGGGTTGGGCTTTTGTTCCCTCATACCAATAAGTGAGGAGTCTAAGAATTTAACTTAATTCTGATCCTATATACCTGTAGACAGCAACTGATTCCACAGGTTGGGGGCTCAGTCCTATGGGACTACCCCCACATCCCCTGACCCCCAACTCCCGTCTCCAACTTCAGATGCCAGTTGCAAGTCCAGGTTTTCATCTGTACTTCTGACAGACTGTAAATCAGAGGTTCCCCCCATCCCCTCCTTTAGGTTTGATAAATTTGCTTCAGTGACTCACAAAATGCAAGGAAATGGTTTACTTACTCTTTACCTACTTTTAAATAAAAAGCATGGGGATAAAGGCTACAGATAATCATTCTGATGGAAAAGATACCCATGGTGCCTGGAAAGGGGTGTGGAGCTTTCCCAGGGGCACCCCTTTTGCAGCACATCCACGTGTTCAGCAACCTGGAAGCTCTCTGAACCCCATACTTTTAGGATTTCTATGAAGGTTTCTCTGACACAGGCATGATTGATCATTAACCCCCTTTTCAGCCCTTTTCCCTTCTCAAGAGAATGGGGAGTGGGACCGAAAGTTCCAAGCTCCTAGTCATGGCTTGTTCTTTCTGGCGACCAGTCCCCACTCAGGGGGCTGTCCAGGAGCCACCAGGGTTGCCTCATTAGGACGAAAGACACTTCCATCACTCAGGAAGTTACAAGAGTTTCAGGAGCCTTGTGTCAGGAACTGGGGACAGGGACGGATACATATTTTCCAGGATCTCCCACCTAGTTACTTCTTTCTGCCTTGCTGATCACCTAACTCCTGGGCCTGTATCCTTTTAACCACCACAGTGGCTGTGTTCTCCGTGGTCTCATGGTTCCACAAGGCTCCATCCTAACTTGGTTAGTAATTTTAGCAAATCCGTAGGCTCGCTGTCATTTTCCTGATGGTGGTATGCAAAAGTGAGGGACAGAAGCCTCTGGTCTAGGCCTAGATGTCACTAACCACTGCGATCTTGATCTGATTTTCCTTTTGTGAAACAAGAGCACTGGATTCAATCATGTCCAAATTTCCTTCCAGTTCTTTTCCTTTAAAAAAAAAAATCAACATGCAGCATTATATTATATGTATGGTTTCAGCCATCCAACATGGTGATTCAATGTTTGTAAGTATTGCAAAATGATCATCCCAATAAGTCTTGTTAATACCCACCACTGTATATCATTACAAACATTTTTTTCTTGTAATGAGTTCCTTTCAGAACTTAATTTCAGAGTCTACAATTCCAGGCATAACCTCTGGACCTTTTTGGGTACTGTCCTGAAGCCAGACCACCTCTCCTGGACCTTGCCCATACCGTTTCCCCTGCCTCAGTTCCTGCTTGGCGTGTGTCCTCCTGTGGCTCACACATGAACACAGCCTCTTCTTCACAATGCTGTGGCCTTGGCTCCAGCTCTTCTGCGTTTGTATACTACCTTGTGTTACCTTTTTATGTGCATGCATTTTAT
Organism: Bos taurus; assembly: GCF_002263795.3. Lineage (NCBI taxonomy): Eukaryota > Metazoa > Chordata > Mammalia > Artiodactyla > Bovidae > Bos > Bos taurus. The sequence continues at coordinate 51,465,124 of NC_037330.1, forward strand.
CTCCTCAGATATATCTTAAGTGCTTTTAAGGTTAGAGCCCTGACTTGTAACCCAAAGTGAACTTTTCAGGTCACCTGCCTATAATGGACATTCAGTAAATATTTCTTCATTGAAGAGTGTCTTGAGAATTTATGTGCCATTGTTATAAAAGCTTTTTTTTTTTTTGAGACAATCAAATAAAAGTAGCATAGCTTTGGCTTGCCTGACTTAACTTGTTTCAGTGTAGAGATGCTATGCATTCTTCCTCTATAACCCTCCTTGTGAGTAAAGAGCTGTTTTTATAAACGTTTTGAAAAATTTATGTTCTTATGGGAAACATTTCTCTCCAGGCATTCCATTAGACTTGTCTGTCAGGTTATTTGGTATTTTATGCTGTTAGAGAGTTACTCAGAATTATTAGGTCATTCCACTACTTAAAACCCTCCAAGCCCTTCCGTCTCACTCAGATATCCCAATGCCAAGTGTGAATTCCTATACTGAACTGGTATCCTTACCATCTCTCCAACCCTGACCCCTACCTTCTCCTTACTCTGCTCCGTGGGCCTGCTTGCTGTTCTTCAATCACATCAGGTATATTCCACCTCTAGGATTTTGTACTATTCTCTTGGCCTGAAATACTCTTGACCCCCAGATATTAGTATGATTTTTCCCCTCCACCTTTTTAGCTTGTTTTTTTTTTTTTTAAACTTTACATAATTGTATTAGTTTTGCCAAATCTGAAGTGGAGCACATACTGCCTTTCTGGTCACTCTTAAGTACCCCTACTCTGTTTTGTTTCTCTTCATAGAATTCATCATCAACTAACATATTCCATATTCATCCACTGATTGCCTTTCTCCCTCCCTAAACCACTGGCGGCTGGAACTTGGTTTTTGGCTGTACTTCTGGCACAAAGTGGAACCCAGCAATTACTCTCAGGGTAAATGACTATGTACTGGGGGGAAAACAAACAAACAGATTTGACTTGAAAAAATGTGTTAGATCACAAATTTAGTTCCAGTAAATAACAGTTATGTAATTATGTTGCTGGTGATTTTTTTTCTGTTGCCTCAGTGATACAACATTGATCAAGTCAGTAAAAGCTTATAAAATTTTGATATGCTGAGAGAACTGATTCAAAAATTAAAAAATATTAACAAAATTTATTTCGTTAATTTTATCTTAATATCAATAATGGTATAGTTAAAATAATTTCTTTGTGTGCCCACTAGGTGGCAGAATATATACACATACTTTTAAAATGGACTTTTGTCTCAGATTCACCTTTTTGGAGCAGAGATACTAATAACTTATGTTTGAAGACTGCTTTATAGAAGACGAAACACTTTCACAAAAACTATCTCATGAACCCCCTGTGAAATGAAGAAGACAAGTATTTTTGTTGCTGCTATTCTTGTTCATTTTTAATAGGAAAACTGAGGCTCAGAGTTTAAGGGATTTGCCCAAGGGAGTAAAGACAGCCTAGAACCCATATCCTGGGCCTTCTAGTCCAGGGCTCTTCTTATAACTCCACTCAAAGAGGGAGAAAGTGACCCTCCTGAAAATTTGCTATTGAGTCTCAACTTGCTGTGATGAAAGAGCCTGAAAATACAAATCCTCTTAAGCTTTTAAAAAGTAAATGAGGACTTCCCTGGTGGCACTGTGGATAAGAATCTGCCTGCCAATGCAGAGGATGCAGGTGTGATCAGTGGTTCGGGAAGATTCCATGTGCCTTGGAACAATGAAGCCTGTGCGCCACAGCTACTGAAGCCTGCATGCTCTAGGGCCCGCCAGCTACAGTTGCTGGGCCCTCATGCTGCAATTACTGAAGCCCACACACCTAGAGCCAGTGCTCCACCAATAAGAGAAGTCAGTGCAGTAAAAAGCCTGTAACTAGAGCGTAGACCCTGCTCTCCGAAACTAGAGAAAGCCTGAAGACAGCAATGAAAGACCAGCACAAACAAAAATAAAACAAACAAATAAATAAATGAAGTGTATATATATATATATATATATATATATATATATATATATGTTTCCCAGGTGCTGCTAGTAGTAAAGAACCCGCCCGCTGATGCAGGAGATGAAAGAAACTCTGGTTTGATCCCTGGGTCAGGAAGATACCCTGGAGCAGGGCATGGCAACCAACTCTAGTATTCTTGCCTGGAGAATCCCATGAACAGAGGAGCCTTGCGGGCTACAATCCATAGCGTTGCAAAGAGTCAGACATGACTTAGCACTCATAAGTCAATGAGAAAGCTTCCTAACCTTCCCCTTCGGCTTGGGATAGATCCTAAAATGTATCATTTTTTTGGAGGGAGGTCTCCCCAGACTTAAAAATATGTTTGATGGGAAAATAGTTTAAGTTATGAAGCTTCCACACTGTGTTAGCACATAGTCTCAGTGGGTAGCAGGGTGCCAAGGCACATGACAACATGAACCTGATTCTTGGAAGTTTTCACCTCCTAAATGGTTGGTGGTTTGGGGTGTGTTTTCTGTGAAGGGTTGGGGTGTGTGATCCCCATTAGTATCAACGGGAACTGCGTGTGTGCTTGATCTGGAAGAACATTCAAGGGATATCACCTGCACCTAAAAACTATCACTTAAATTCATTAAATATTGCCTTAGATGTTCTTTGGTGTAATTTTAGTACAGGTAAAAATATTTTCTATTGGCAGAATTGTGATGTAACAAAATGAACTTTACTAACTGCACCTTGCTTTATGACCAACCTAGATAGCATATTCAAAAGCAGAGACATTACTTTGCCAACAAAGGTCCGTCTAGTCAAGGCTATGGTTTTTCCAATGGTCATGTATGGATGTGAGAGTTGGACTGTGAAGAAAGCTGAACACTGAAGAATGATGCTTTTGAACTGTGGTATTGGAGAAGACCTTTGAGAGTCCCTTGGACTGCAAGGAGATCCAGCCAGTCCATCCTAAAGGAGATCAGTCCTGGGTGTTCATTGGAAGGACTGATACTAAAGCTGAAACTCCACTACTTTGGCCACCTCATGCAAAGAGTTGACTCATTGGAAAAGATCCTGCCTCATGCTGGGAGGGATTGGGGGTAGGAGGAGAAGGGAACAACAGAGGATGAGATGGCTGGATGGCATCACTGACTTGATGGACGTGAGTTTGAGTAAACTCTGGGAGTTAGTGATGGACAGGGAGGCCTGGCGTGCTGCGAGTCATGGGGTCACAAAGAGTCAGACATGACTGAGTAACTGAACTGAACTGAACTGAACAGTACCATGAGCCATGTGGCATTTTAGAAATAACAGGTTTTAAGGCTAAATTTTGGGCTTCCCTGGTGGCTCAGTGGTAAAGAATCTGCCTGACAATGCAGGAGACTTGGGAAAATCCCTAGAAAAGGACATAGCAACCCACTCCAGTATTCTTGCCTGGGAAATCCCATAGACAGAGGAGCCTGGTGGGCTACAGTCCATAGTGTCACAAAAGAGTCGGAAACGACTTAGCGACTAAACAACAAGGCTAAACTGTGGATTGTGGTTCTAGTTTAGCCACTTGGTGGTTGTGTAATCTTTAGTGAGTGATTCAGTCCCTCTGAACCTCACTTTCCTTGTCTGGGAAATGAGTAAAATAATACCTGCTTCACTGAGTTGCTATAAAGATGAAATGAGATAGTAGTTATGCAAAATATTTGTACAACTAAAATCCTTGTATGTAAAGTGATTGCTTTTATCAGTGAGATTGAGTTGGGGAGCGTGCTGTTTTTGTTGTTTGGTTTTTTAAAGCTAGAAGTCTTGGGCTTTGTCATTACTAGCTGCTGAACTTGAGTGGTTACTTTATTCAAATTGCTGAACCTCCGCTTTTGTGGGGACAGGTAAAATAATCAGTAACTCATTTATTGAGGAATTCCAAAGTGTCCAGCACTTGTCTAAGTTCCTTACATACTAACTGACTCAATCTCTACATTCACTTCTAAAGTAGATTTGCTAAAATTGATTGATTATTAACATCTTGGCATTTTAGAGCTAGAGGAGACTTTAACTAATGTGCTCTACCTTTTTGTTTATCCATGAAGAAAATAAACTCACGAGATGAGGTAAAGTGTTCCAGGGCACATGGCTAGTTGTAGGTGGAACTGAGACTAGAAAAATAGCCAGTGGCTGGTTTCCAGGACGTTTTGTTGTCTCAGTTCCTATAATGTCAATTCAGTGAAGTGAAAAACAGAATTATTCTTGTATCTTTTAGACAGGTTGGAGGAATGAGTAGCAGTGAACTTGTGGAAGAGAGCAGAGGGGTGAGAGAACAACAGAGGTGGAGGTGGTGTCAGAGGGCTTCCTGAAGGAGGAGAGATTTGAACTGGGTGTAGAAAAACAACTAAGATGTGGGAAACAGAAGACAGGAATAGATATTGCAGAGGAGAAAATGGTATAAATCAAAGAGGGAAGGTAGATTAATAATATGGAATATGGAACTTCCCTGGTGGTCCAGTGGTTAAGAATCCACCTGCCAAAGCAGGGGACACAGGTTTGATCTCTGGTTCAGGAAGATCCCACATGCCTCAGAGCAACTAAGCCTGTGATCCACAACTTCTGAGCCCTTGTCCTAGAGCCAAGAATGGAAACAAGGGAACAGTGCTACTAGGGGACCATGGCAGAAATTCTCAAGAAAGACAAAGGTATCTTGAATTGGGGTCATAGCAATGAGGCCATGAAGTATGACATCTTCAAAGCAATAAAGACAGATAGACTTGGCTAAGTGGGAAGATTTGAAGTTAGGAGCTCCAGAACTTGATGAATTGGCTGTGAGGGACAATGGGAGTATAGTGGTTGAATGAGGGCCCTTGAAAAGCTTTATTGTTGTTCAGTTGCTCAGTTGACTCTTTGTAACCCCATGGACTGCAGCACGGCAGTCTTCCCTGTCCTTCACTATTTTCCAGAGTTTGCTCAAACTCATATCCATTGAATCGGTGATACGATCCAATCATCTTATCCTCTGACATCCCCTTCTCCTCCTACCTTCAATCTTTCCCAGTATCAGTGTCTTTTCCAATGAGTCAGTTCTTCGCATCAGGTGGCCAAAGTATTGGAGCTTCACCTTCAGCATCAGTCCTTCCAATGAATATTCAGGATTGATTTCCTTTAGGATTGACTGGTTTGATCACCTTGTAATCCACGGGACTCTCAAGAATCTTCTCCAGCACCACAGTTCAAAAGCATCAATTCTTCGGTGCTCAGCCTTTTTAATTGTCCAGCTCTCACATCTGTACATGACTACTGGAAAAACTATAACTTTGACTATACAGATCTTTGTCAGCCAAGTAATATTTCTGCTTTTTAATATGGTGTCTAGGTTGGTCATAGCTTTTCTTCCAAGAAGCAAATATCTTTTAATTTCATGGCTGCAGTCATCATCTGCAGTGATTTTGGAGCCAAGAAAATAAAGTCTCTCACCGTTTTCATTGTTTCCCATCTATTTGCCATAAAGTGATGGAACTGGATGCCATGATCTTTGTTTTTTGAATGTCGAGTTTTAAACCAGCTTTTTCAATCTCCTCTTTTACTTTCATCAAAAGGCTCTTTAGTTCCTCTTTGGCTTCTGCCATAAAGGTGGTGTCATCTGCATATTTGACGTTATTGATATTTTCCCCAGCAATCTTGATTCCAGCTTGTGCTTCATCCAGTCTGGCATTTTGTATGATGTACTCTGCATATAAGTTAAATTTGCAGGGTGACAAATATACAGCATTGATGTACTCCTTTCCCAGTTTGAACCAGTTCATTGTTCCATGTCCAGTCCTAACTGTTGCTTCTTAACCTGCAAACAGATTTCTCAGGAGGCAACTCAGGTGGTTTGGTATTCCCATCTCTTGGAAGAATTTTCCACAGTTTGTTTAATCTCTGGAGCCTGAGATTGTGACTTTATTTAGGAAAAAAAGATCTTTGCAGATATAATTAAGGATCTCCAAATGTGAACATCCTGGATTATCTGCATGGGCCCTAAATCCAATGACAAGTGATTTTATAATAAACACAGACAAAAGAGGAGAAGGAAATGTGAAGACAGTCACAGAGACCAGAGTGATGCCGCCACAAGGAATGTCTGGAACCACTAGATGCTGGACCAGGCAAGGAAGGATTCTCACTGGAGCCTCCAGAGGGAGAGCAGCTCTGCTGACACCTTGTTTTCAGATTTCTGGCCACCAGGGTAGTAAGAAACTAAGTTTGTTGTTTTAAGCCATCAAGTTTGTGGCAATTTGTTAAGACAGCCACAGGAAACTAATACAGAAAGGGAGGCATCCAGGGTGACCCTCGGGTTTCTGGGTGTTTGATGTCATTTACTGAGTTGAGGGAGTATGGGCTTGCAGGTTGTTCGAGGGGCATCAAGAGTTCAAGTTTGGTAAAACAGATAAACAACAAGGTCTTTCAACAAGGTATAGCACAGGAAACTATATTCAATATCTCATAATAACCTATAATGGAAAAGTATCTGAAAAAGAATATATGTATATACAACTGAATCACTCTCCTATATACCTGCAACTAACACAACTTTGTAAATCAACTATACTTCAATTTAAATTAAAAAAAAAATAAAAGAAAAAATAGCTAGTGTTGGCAAAGATGTAGAAAATTGGGACCTTGTGCACTGTTGATGGGAATGTAAAGTTGGTGCAGCTATTATGGGAACAGTATGGTACCTCCTCAATTAAAAATAGAATTATCATATGATCAAAAAAAGTTCTAATTTGGATGTGTTAAATTTGAAATGCTTGCAAGATGTCTAAGCAGAGAAAGGTCAGTACGTAGGTGGATGGATGGAGGAGTCTGGAGCTCAGAGGAGGGATCAAGAGGGAAGGTATAAACTCATTGTCAGCATACAGATTAAATTTAAACCACAGGAATTGATGCATTGTCTTAGAGAGTGAACCATAGAATCTTGGAAGATTTGTGAATGGCTGTGTGTGATATTTCAGTCCATTTGTGGGAAATTCCTCAATCCTTTGCCTCATTTTTTTTTTTTTCCCCTCACCTCTGCTGCCCACAGGTTGGAAGAGAGGCAAATGATAGAAAGAGCATGGTTGACTGCGAAGGCAGTGTAACTTCAGGGCAAAACAATGCCATTCTACCTTCCCAAATAATTTATCTGTTGACAGATGGGTGGCTTTTCATCATTAGAGATTTTTTTTAGGTTTTGAAATGAAAAGAATCTTTCGAAGAAGTCATGTGCCACCTTTTCCTTTACATCTATTTCAATGAGCATTTGTTTATCAGATGCTTTAGTCAGAGCAGGTTATGATCTGGTGGTGACAGAAGTGTGAGAGAACAAAAGCATAAAGCCTGGGGCTTAAGCTGGGCTAGCTAAGTAGAAACAGGCAACCAGAAAAAGGGAAACCCTGAAGCCTGGCCATGCCTGCTCCATTGCGTTGCCAGGGAGGGCGAGAGCAGCGAAAGAAAATTCTTTCTCTGCCCCCAAACTCACATTCAGACTTCCTTCCTTCACCCCTTGGAGTACCACTGATGGAATCTGAGCTGACGTCTCCTTCTCCAGAAAGAAGAGAAAAGTCAGAGAAGCACCAGTGGCACACAGCAGATGGTTTCCCACAACGACAAGAGGAAATAAAGCTATTGCATGGACTCCGCAGCCTTCAGATAAGGACTGTTCTGACATTTCCGTTCTCTCCAAGGTGAAGGCTACTTCCACTGGCCTGTTGATGTTACCTTCTCTTGTCTCCATGGCTACCATCATCAGTCCAGCATCAGCCTGCTGGGACCTCCAAGGTGCTCATGCCTGGCTGGACTCCCTGCAGACCCTCCACCTGCCCCAGAACTTCCTGCTAGTTCTGCTGTCAGAGAGAGGTTTTAACACAAAGCACGCCCCTCCGCCTTCAGTCTTCCCACTGCTCCTTGCATAAAGATTATAAAGCCTCTACTTATGGCTTCATACCATCTCCCACTCCTATCCACTCTGCTGTCTGAAATCCAGCCACAGGGACCTCCGTTCAGCTCCATAGCTCTCTCTCTTTTTTCAGCTCCTTATCTCTCTCCTTGCTCCCTGAGTCTGGAATATTCTCCCTGCCTCCACCTCCTCTCTCCTCCTCCCCCACCAATCTCCCACCCCGGCCCTCAGTACACAGCATCACAACTTCATTAGGGAAACTGTCCTGACTTCCCCCCTACCATAGCAAATCCCCCTATTTTTGGCCTTAAAGCACCGTATACCTTTTCTGCCTATTCCTTCTGATAGTTGTAACTGTATAGATAATACTTTTTATAATATATCTGTATTTTTGTTAGTGAGATGATTTGATTAATGTCTCTCCCTACTGGACTTACAATCTTCATGAGGGCAGATCTTCTGTCCTGTTCTTGGTGGCCTCCCTGGTGTCAGGTCACCCTTGGTCTGTGACATAGTCACATTGTACGTTGGCTGAAGAGAAATGAATGGACATATATTGCCACTAATAGTTGAGTTGCCAGATGAATTCTAGGAATGATCAGGTTAGGTCCTTTCTATGTGGCTCTTTAGAGTTTGAAAAGTGATTAGTAGTGATATTGAGTCTGATTCTCTGCTCTTGGAGAATGCTCATTCCCAGAGCGCTGGAAGGAGAATAATGCTACCTATCAGTTTTCACTTATGAGCAGTTCCTACCCCCAAAGGGAAGAAGAGAAATTCTTGATAGCAACCAGCAATCATTTATGAATGAAAAGAAAGCCCCAGTGAAGGGTAATATCCCTCCCTCTCTGGAGGCACCCCCACCCCCACTCACACCTTAACAATTACTTGAGAATGTATTTGGCCTCCCTGAAAGAGGAAAGAAGATGATAACCAAACTCAATCACTTTAAAAAAAACACAGGGACTAAGCTTGATAAAACTACCAAAACCTATTAATTTAGGGGGGAAAAGTCAGTAATATCTCAAATGTGGTTTAAATGTTTTTTCTTTTGAGTATTAAGTCTCCAGTGCGTGGCTCTAGTCCACAGAGGATGAAAATATGGTGTGCATCTGTACATTTGTTTTCTCATGGCTTGTGTTTAATTATCCACAAAGAAAAAAGATTCACAAAATGTTTCGTGTTCTTCTTTTAACTGCCAAAACAGGAACTTCTGAAGCTGCAACAGAATTGTTTGCAATCCTTTGAAAGTTTTATTAATGTAGCCAGAGTATGTTTTTAATCTTCCATATTTTTATCACTAAAATGTATTTTCTGTGATTCGTTCATTCTTGTTTCAGCCATATTTTAAGTAAACCAGAGGCGAGCAGTTCTTCCCTTTTAAAATATATTGGCCTTCTTAAAAAAAATGCAGAACTGTGATGATTAATGAACAAACTAAATATTAAATCAGAGGATTCTTCTTTGTCTAGGACATAAAGGAAGTCTTGAGAACCTTTGAGAGATCAGTATTTGCACTTATTAATGTAAACATCAGAGACATTCCTTTGTGAACATATTTCTTTCCTTTAAAAAATTCTGTATATGGATGCTGTATTTTCTATGTATTTGTGAATATAGAAATGTAAATAAATGAAAGTGCTTATTTTTGTGTTTCAATTGATATTTTTGAATCAGCAAGCTGAAACTTCAAGCACGTGTTTTTGGTAGAGTACTTTAAAAAATAAAAGTGTGCATGAGAAAACATTGAATGCTTACTAGAGGGACTCTGGTAAGAGTCAGACTTAACTGAGCAACTGAACAACAACAAAGGGGGACTCTGTTATCATAATTGTCTTTATTATTCACATTTTTAAAAGGCTTATTCCAGTTTCATAGATCTCATTGTTTGGGGCCTAAGTGTTTGGAGGATAAACAGCAGGCTACTTATCAGTGGTTGCCTGAACAGAAAAACAGAAAAGCAATATGTCTTGTCTTCTGGATGAATTTGTAAGGAGATTTTAACTCAAACAAAATGGAATTCTTGGGTTAACAGTCTCAAAAAGACATAACTAAGGTAGTTTTAATGCAGCCCAAACAAAATAGTGTCTAGAAGAACTAAAAGTCAAAACATTTGATTGAAATAATGTAATTACATCTTTTAAATCTAAGTTTTTTTTTGGCATGCCATGTGGAGAAATCCAAGTAAGATGGTAGGTGTTGCAAGAGGGCATCAGAGGGCAGACACACTGAAACCATACTCACAGAAAACTAGTCAATCTAATCACACTAGGACCACAGCCTTGTCTAACTCAATGAAACTAAGCCATGCCCATGGGGCAACCCAAGATGGGCGGATCATGGTGGAGAGATTTGACAGAATGTGGTCCACTGGAGAAGGGAATGGCAAACCACTTCAGTATTCTTGCCTGGAGAACCCCATGAAAAGGCAAAATGATAGGTTACTGAAAGAGGAACTCCCCAGGTCAGTAGGTGCCCAATATGCTACTGGAGATCAGTGGAGAAATAACTCCAGAAAGAATGAAGGGATAGAGCCAAAGCAAAAACAATACCCAGCTCTGGATGAGACTGGTGATAGAAGCAAGGTCCGATGCTGTAAAGAGCAATATTGCATAGGAACCTGGAATGTCAGGTCCATGAATCAAGGCAAATTGGAAGTGGTCAAACAAGAGATGGCAAGAGTGAATGTCGACATTCTAGGAATCAGCGAACTGAAATGGACTGGAATGGGTGAATTTAACTCAGATGACCATTATATCTACTACTGCAGGCAGGAATCCCTCAGAAGAAATGGAGTGGCCATCACGGTCAACAAAAGAGTCCGAATGCAGTACTTGGATGCAATCTCAAAAACGACAGAATGATCTCTGTTCGTTTCCAAGGCAAACCATTCAATATCACAGTAATCCAAGTCTATGCCCCAACCAGTAACGCTGAAGAAGCTGAAGTTGAACGGTTCTATGAAGACCGACAAGACCTTTTAGACTAACACCCAAAAAAGATGTCCTTTTCATTATAGGGGACTGGAATGCAAAAGTAGGAAGTCAAGAAACACCTGGAGTAACAGGCAAATTTGGCCTTGGAATACGGAATGAAGCAGGGTAAAGACTAATAGAGTTTAGCCAAGACAATGCACTGGTCATAGCAAACACCCTCTTCCAACAACACAAGAGAAGACTCTACACATGGACATCACCAGACGGTCAACACCGAAATCAGATTGATTATATTCTTTGCAGCCAAAGATGGAGAAGCTCTATACAGTCAGCAAAAACAAGACCAGGAGCTGAGTGTGGCTCAGATCATGAACTTCTTATTACCAAATTCAGACTTAAATTGAAGAAAGTAGGGAAAACCACTAGACCATTCAGGTATGACCTAAGTTAAATCCCTTATGATTGTACAGTGGAAGTGAGAAATAGATTTAAGGGCCTAGATCTGATAGATAGAGTGCCTGATGAACTATGGAATAAGGTTCGTGACATTGTACAGGAGACAGGGATCAAGACCATCCCCATGAAAAAGAAATGCAAAAAAGCAGGGAGGCCTTACAAATAGCTGTGAAAAGAAGAGAAGCAAAAAGCAAAGGAGAAAAGGAAAGATATAAGCATCTGAATGCAGAGTTCCAATGAATAGCAAGAAGAGATAAGAAAGCCTTCCTCAGCAATCAATGCAAAGAAGTAGAGGAAAACAACAGAATGGGAAAGACTAGAGATCTCTTAAAGAAAATTAGAGATACCAATGGAACATTTCATGCAAAGATGGGCTTGATAAAGGACCAAAATGGTATGGACCTAACAGAAGCAGAAGATATCAAGAAGAGGTGGCAAGAATACACAGAAGAACTGTACAAAAAAGATCTTCACGTCCTAGATAATCATGATGGTGTGATCACTGACCTAGAGCCAGACATCCTGGAATGTGAAGTCAAGTGGGCCTTAGAAAGCATCACTACGAACAAAGCTAGAGGAGGTGATGGAATTCCAGTTAAGCTATTTCAAATCCTGAAAGATGATGCTATGAAAGTGCTGCACTCAATATGCCAGCAAATGTGGAAAACTCAGCAGTGGCCACAGGACTGGAAAAGGTCAGTTTTCATTCCAATCCCAAAGAAAGGCAATGCCAAAGAATGTTCAAACTACCACACAATTGCACTCATCTCACATGCTAGCAAAGGAATGCTCAAAATTCTCCAAGCCAGGCTTCAGCAATATGTGAACCGTGAACTTCCTGATGTTCAAGCTGGTTTTAGAAAAGGCAGAGGAACCAGAGATCAAATTGCCAACATCCACTGGATCATGGAAAAAGCAAGAGAGTTCCAGAAAAACATCTATTTCTGCTTTATTGACTATGCCAAAGCCTTTGACTGTGTGGATCACAATAAACTGTGGAAAATTCTGAAAGAGATGGGAATACCAAACCACCTGACCTGCCTCTTGAGAAATCTGTATGCAGGTCAGGAAGCAACAGTTAAAACTGGACATGGAACAACAGACTGGTTCCAAACAGGAAAAGGAGTACGTCAAGGCTGTATATTGTCACCGTGCTTATTTAACTTCTTTTTTTTTTTTTCTAATTTTATTTTATTTTTAAACTTTACATAATTGTATTAGTTTTGCCAAATATCAAAATGAATCCGCCACAGGTATACATGTGTTCCCCATCCCGAACCCTCCTCCCTCCTCCCTCCCCATACCATCCCTCTGGGCCGTCCCAGTGCAACTTATTTAACTTCTATGCAGAGTACATTATGAGAAACGCTGGACTGGAAGAAACACAAGCTGGAATCAAGATTGCCAGGAGAAATATCAATAACCTCAGATATGCAGATGACACCACCCTTATGGCAGAAAGTGAAGAGGAACTAAAAAGCCTCCTGATGAAAGTCAAAGCGGAGGGTGAAAAAGTTGGCTTAAAGCTCAACATTCAGAAAATGAAGATCATGACATCTGGTCCCATCACTTCATGGCAAATAGATGGGGAAACAGTGGAAACAGTGTCAGACTTTATTTTTGGGGGCTCCAAAATCACTACAGATGGTGACTGCAGCCATGAAATTAAAAGACGTTTACTCCTTGGAAGGAAAGTTATGACCAACCTAGATAGCATATTAAAAAGCAGAGACATTACTTTGCCAACAAAGGCCCGTCTAGTCAAGGCTATGGTTTTTCCAGTAGTCATGTATGGATGTGAGAGTTGGACTGTGAAGAAGGCTGAGCGCCAAAGAATTGATGCTTTTGAACTGTGGTGTTGGAGAAGACTCTTGAGAGTCCCTTGGACTGCAAGGAGATCCAGCCAGTCCATTCTGAAGGAGATCAGTCCTGGGATTTCTTTGGAAGGAAGGATGCTAAAGCTGAAACTCCAGTACTTTGGCCACCTCATGCGAAGAGTTGACTCATTGGAGAAGACTCTGATGCTGGGAGGGATTGGGGGCAGGAGGAGAAGGGGACGACAGAGGATGAGATGGCTGGATGGCATCACTGACTTGATGGACATGAGTCTGAGTGAACTCCAGAAGTTGGTGATGCACAGGGAGGCCTGGCGTGCTGCGATTCATGGGGTTGCAAAGAGTCGGACACGACTGAGCGACTGAACTGAACTGAACTGAACTGATGTGGAATCTTAGTTTCCTGACCAGGGACTGAACCCATAACCCTTGTTTTAGAAGTGCAGAGTCTTGACCACTGGACCGCCAGAAAGTGAGAGTGAAGTCGCTCAGTTGTGTCTGGCTCTTTGTGACCCCGTAGACTGCAGCCTATCAGGCTCCTCCATCCATAGGATTTTCCAAGCAAGCAAACTTAAGTGGATTGCCATTTCCTTCTCCAGGAGATCTTCCTGACCCAGGGATTGAACCCGGGTCTCCCACATTGTAGGCAGACGCTTTACTGACTGAGCCACCAGGGAAGTCCAAGGAAGTCCGTAAAAGTATTAATACATTTTTTAATTAGTTATTTTTGACTTTGCAGAATCAAAGCCTCAGACTTTGTTTCTTGTTAAAATCATACTATAATCTGCACATACAGACTTTTTTTTTTTAGTGTACTTGAACAGATCTCACCTGTACTACTTAGGTTTATAACGACATAGACCCTAACATTTAAGGATTGAAGAGAATGCCTAGAAATGGAAAGACAACAACTTCAAACATCAGGCAATCTGAAATAGGAGTCCATGTTATAAAGAACCATTTTTCATCCCTCTTTTATTCACTTATTGAACAAATATTTAAGTGCTTCCTACATATCAACCACCATTCAAGCTGTTGAGAATACATAAATGAATGAACTAAGGAGATAAATCTAGCCTTAGGGATCTTCTATTCTGGTAGGTAGAAGTGAAATACTTCAATTTAACCAGGTCTTAATCTAATAATCAATCACATGTTATGAAAATATCTCTAGATTTCATCATGGATTAAGTTCAAAAACACCTATGGAATAAATGTACCACAGTATATTGCTTTTCTGTTAAAAAACTATGAGATTCATCCTGTTAACTCACTTAAAGTTTACTATATAGTTGATAACTTAACTGAATTTGTCTACATCTTGGAAATTTATGCTTTTCTCTGTACTTTACAAAGGAAAGCCAAAAAGTTTGTTACCCAATTAGTGGCAGAGCTAGTAATAGATTTTGATGTTTCTCTGCTACTCTTTGATCTTATTAGTCCTTTTAAATTTAGAATCCTGTTAGAGTGATCTGTTTTGAATTGGAGAGTGAGAGTTGACATTTACCTAGCATCTACTATGAGCCAGGTACTTGACATACATGGAGAAGCAGCTATGATCAGACACAATTCTTAAAGGAGGAGACTTTTCTGAATACAAATAGATAATAGGTAAAAAGACGGATCCGCAATAGGATGCACAGTGAGATGAACTGTTCCTTTCTTTCCAGCCCTTGGATTCATTCATCTGATTCAAGGAGACTTAAAGAAAGGAAGCTCCAGCTGGAAACTGGCTGTGGTAGACTGGATGGGTGAAGTGATGATCTATAACGTGTTTTGTTGTTGTTTCCTACTCTTGTAACCCCATGGACTGTCACCTGCCAGGCTCCTCTGTCCATGGGATTTCCCAGGCAAGAACGCTGGAGTAGGTTATCATTTACTTCTCCATGGGATCTTCCCGACCCAGGGATTGAACCCATGTTTCCGGCATTGGCAGGTGGATTCTTTATCACTGAGCCACCAGGGAAGGCCAATGATGTGTTTACCTTGAAGGTAACAGAAAGGA
Source organism: Bos taurus (assembly GCF_002263795.3). Lineage (NCBI taxonomy): Eukaryota > Metazoa > Chordata > Mammalia > Artiodactyla > Bovidae > Bos > Bos taurus. Next base: position 51,480,200 of record NC_037330.1, read on the forward strand.
GTAGTTCTCTGTGTATGTCATGAGCATTTCCTAAATGTTCCAGTGAAAGAATAAGACATGGTTTCCTCACATTTGCACAGCAAAATGGGAGTTAGCAGCAGTGTAAATTCTGGCTGAAAATATGTGTTGGGGACAGTAACTTCTCTTTTTTGTTAACTTTTCAGGGCTTTTAGTCATTTGCTAAAGGATACTTTCTGAACACCTAGTGTAGAAGTGGCTCTGTGCTACACATTGGAGGACATAAAGGTATACTTTGCAGGAAATTGGAAGCGAAAAAAGGCTACAACAGATCGAACCTTGGTCCACATTTAAATGAATTAAAAAATCTAAATAAAAAATGAAACAGGGAGTTTACAATGAAATTAGAATGCTTAGAGAAGAAACTTGATAATTCAAACAACAGATTTAATGTAGAATTATCCAGGATAGAATAAATATCTAACTTAATTATATTGACTGAATAGATTGCACAACCTTTCTTATTATATCTTTTAGATAACATCACTGAAAGATATTACATTTATACCCTATTGAGGTAATTTAGTATGGCATTGGTAAGTTACTGAAATTCTCATGTTAGAGCTTAGTAAATACTTTGAAATATTAGAGGGAAAACTAGATTTTAATAAAGTGATTCTAGTAAACTACCACATATAATACAACATACAATGTCCATTCTCCTTTCCAAGGGCTCTGGATATAAACCAAAAAATCTTGACAATATTTCATTTCTTGAATGCCAGTGTATTATATATTAATTAATTATTAGTTAATGTTTGAATTTGATGCCTTCCAGATGAGATTTTTTTGTTGTTGTTAAGGCAAAATATAAACATAGACTTTATTACATGCTGCTCAATTCCCCAAAGAAGATCTTTCATAACATAACAGTTTTCAACACAACTGCAAGTTAAGAGATTGGCATCAGATGAGGTTTTTTTATGCAATATCCTGGTGATTTAGGAATATACTCTAATGTTATCAGGAATAAAGTTTCAAATTTTGGGTGTGTCGCTCTTGGGAAAATATCTTCAGATAGCTCATCTCATTCTTTTTTTGCTTCCATTGCAAAAGACATCTCTGCTTTTTTCTAACTCCCTGTATTCTGTGACGATTCCCTATTTGGATTGTATACCCCTATATGTGAAGTTCAGAGAGTACATATATAAATATAGTGTGGATTTCTTTGGGGTTTTAAAAAAGTTGTATTACGGAGCTTATGTAAATATTTTCCTTTTTATCCTCCCTGATCATAAACTTGCTCTCACTCCTGGATTTGAAACATGACCAAGCTGAAAGATGAGATCATGTTTGTAGTGCACACTGAGGTCTCAGCAAGAATCTTCTAATTTGAGAGGCATCAGTATTTTACGTGCTCATGTGCTGAAAAAATAAAGAATGAAATCAGGAGTTTAAAAGTTATTTTCAGCATCCGGACTAAGTAAAGGAGGTAGAGTTTTCTTTTTTTTTTTTACTACTCAACTTCATTTCAGTTGCAAATACAATTCTGTTTCACTTAGAAAAATTGACTCAATAGTCATTTGGTGATGCAAACAATGCTAATGTCTTCCTTTTATTTTGTTTTTAGTATTACATAAATTGCTTAGAAAATGTTATTTTGAAACTGGCAAATTTTTAGACTATTATTTAATAGTGGTCTGATTTGCTTTTTTGATACAGTGAAATTTTTTCCCTTTTCTTCTTTTTCACAAAACTGTACATGATTATTATTTGTTAATGGTCTTATTTACTTTTTCAATACAGAAAGGTACATTCTCCCCTTGTTTCATGTAATTACACATACTATACCCCTTAGAATGGAGAACATGTGCGGATAACTATCCTTTTTTTTTTTTTTTTTTTTTGCAGATGTTTACCACATGTGGAGCTTAGCACAAAGAATAAGCATGAATCAAGAATGCCCCACCCCAATATCCCTTTGAAACATTTTTAAGTGGTTCCATGAAATAGCGTATATTTTAATAGTTGCCATGATGGCCATGCTGCAGTCTTTCTCAGACAATCCAACTCAAACTCTCTGCTGTGGGCATCTATTGTTTTTACCTACTCAATCTACCACCTTCATTTGTCAGGAATCAGGTCTTGATTTTCTTTTGGAAATCACCTCTCCCTAGGCCATGTGGTCCTAGTGAAAAGACTACCGTGTCCCACCTGCTCTGAAACAAGAAGAATCTTCTCCAAGATTTGTTTCTATAAGATTTATAGCTGCTAGGAGAGAGAGGAGTTCTTTTTCTCTGGGTTCTCAAGCTGAAAGAATCACATATGCCTGAAGCTTATGGTCTTAACCCCAGGCTTCATGGAAGAAGATCTCTGCAGAATGCTTGCCAGCACACAGAGAGAACTAGAGCTCTGGTAGCATTTAGCACCATCTGAAGCTAAATCAACCCTTAAAGTGTCCAGTTACTGGAGCCAGTACATTCCCTTTGGCTTAAGCTACTTTGAGTTATATTTCTATTATTTTCAACCAAAAGAGCTTTGGATGTTGTTATCCATCTAAAGGTGGGAATGATCAACTTGGTACAAGCAAAAGTAACTTGCCAGCAGTTCTAATAGAAAATCCTATCAAAATCTCTTTTGGATAAGTAGTAAGTGTTTGTTGGTTTGGGATCCTAAATTTAGAAAGCTCAAATAACTAACATTTTCTTGTACCCTAGAGACAAGTGTTAAATAAACTAACTGATCCCAAGGATTATTCAAAGATGTAATTTCAGGGTATGTCAGAGTGCCATTATAGATTCAACTTAATCACCTACATTTTCAACATTAATAGGATTATTCTACAAGAATTAATGCCATGAGAAATGATCCAAAACTTGGTGCTAATAACAGCTACAACATATTGGGACATTTTATGTGCCAAGAAGTGTGCAAAACCTGTCATTATTTTTTGTTTAATTCTCACAGAAAGTCTAAAAGGTAGGTGTTATTGTTTTCCTTTTACAGATAAGCAATCTTAGAGAAGGTAAAAAATGTGCTCAAGCCCAGGTTTGTCTAACTTCAAAGACTGTGCTTTTAACCACTGTTTTCTCTTTAAGTTTCCAAAGTTCATAAGTTCGTTGTTGATTTTTTCAACACATTTTGGAGATACACATGGCTAATGGTAGACATATCTATATAGATATAATACATAATATATAGTAGATATAAGTTCTTATGAATACACACACACACACACACACACACATATATATATATAAATATATGGGCTTCCCCAATGGCTCAGCAGGTCAAGAATCCACCTATACAATGCAGGAGACACAGGAGATGCAGCTTTGATCCCTGAGTTGGGGAGATCCCTTTGAGGAGGAATTGGCAACCCACTCCAGTATTCTTGCCTGAAAAATCCCATGGATGGGCCAAAGAGCCTGATGGGCTACAGTCTAAGGGTCACAGTTGGACATAACTGACATGTATAAAACATATGTATAGTTTACCTTGAGCCAGGTATAAGAATTACAAATTCACATGGCAATCTTATTGCAAAACTCTATGAATAAATCATAATTTACTATCAACAATTCAATATCTGAATTTTAAATTCTTCCTGTTATGAGAGAAAGAGGCCCAGAGTGGCATTTAAAAAAAAAAAGTCAGGCAACCAATCCAGTAGATTGCTATCAGAATGTGGGGTTGCTGCTTCTTCCCAGAAAGCACAAACCTTTGGTGGTTTTGAAAGACTTGGAGGGCCTCTCTGCCGGTCTGATGGGATCCGAGGCATAGGAGGCAGGAAGGAGGGAGTGGAGAGCCTGGCCCCGGCCCTGGTCACAACCTTCTTGCCTGATCCAAGTCCCGTGTGTGGATGTGTGACAGCGCCTTGCTTTCATGTTGACTCTCCCCAGCTGGGAGCTGTATTGGCACCACATGTTTGTTTTCACTTTCCACACAGACACCCAGTCCAAAATGTAATTAATTGAGCCCTTAGTTAAAGAAAAGATGTGTTTTGTGTATTTAGAGACCCCAAAATTATGTAAAAAGAAATTCCAAAATTGAACTAATTCAAACAAAATTATGTTTTCTAATGGGGGAATGAGAAGAAGTAGGGATTTGGAGCGAGAACACCTAGCTTTGACCACTTATTAAATATATATCTTTGCTCAGATTGTTGTATCTCAGTTTTCCAATTATGATATTTAGCCCATAAAGGTGCTGGAAGGATCAAGTTAATATTGACAGGAAAACTTCCTAGAAATCCCTGGAACATTAGGGAACACACACCATTCATTTTGATATGTTTATTTCCATAAAGTCTCATGAACGGTTTAAAAAGTCAGTTTAAAATTTAATATCTTTAAACACATTACATGGCTCAATCAGTAAAGAATCTGCTTTCAATGCAAGAGACCCAGGTTCAATTCCTGGCCCAGGAAGATCCCCTGGAGAAGGAAATGGCAATCCATTCCAGTATTCTTGCCTGGAGAATCCCATGGACAGAGGAGCCTGGCAGGCTACAGTCCATAGGGTGGCAAAGAGTCGGACACGACTGAAGTGACTTAGAACAAACACATTACAATGCAGAATACAATAGTGTTTGTGGTGTTAAAATATACAATGCTATTGTTTAAACAAATAGCTAAGTGAAAACATTTAAATCCTCATCATCTTAAACATAGGAAAAATCAAGCAATTGGAAAATTATCCTGAGTTTTGGGTGTAGATTCCCTTGATTACATATTTGTAGATACTGGTTCTTACTGTGCTTTTCTTTCATGCTGGAGAAATGACTTATTTCTCTTTAGAGACCCCGTGTATGTGTTCCAGGTGATTAAATATTTAGATTAATGAAGAGCTATTAAATATTTTTCTCAGAATTAGAACCAATAAAAATACACCTAATAAAACTATATATGACTATCTAAAAGAAAAAAAAGCCAGAAAATAAGTGCTGTGATCATGTGGAGAAAATTGAAACTTTTGTGTACAGTTGGTGGAAATGTAAAATGGTACAGCTCCTACAGAAAACAGTATAGAGGTTTTTCAAAAAATAAAAAATAAAATTACTGTATAGTCCAGCAATTCCACTTCTGGATATACATTCAAAAGAATTGACAGCAGAATTTCAGAGAAATAGTTGCACACTCATGTTCATTGCAGCCAAATGGTGGAAACAACTCAAATGTACATCAGTGAATGAATGAATTAAAAAACTATAGTCCACACAATGGAATATTAGTCTTAAAATAGAATGAAATCGTGTCACATACTACAACATATATGGACCTGAGGACATTATTCTAAGTGAAATAAGCCAGTCATGAAAAGACAAATACTGTATAATTTCATTTTTGTGAAGAATATAGAGTAGTCAAATTCACTGAAACAGAAAGTAAGATGGTGAATGTCAGAGGCTGAGGGGAGGGAGAAGTGGGGAGATGTTATTCAGTGGGTAGAGAATTTCAGTTTTGCAAGATGAAAAAAGGTCTGGAGAGCTGTTGCACAACAAAGCGAATGTACTTTACACTACTGAACTGTAAACTTAAACGTGGTTAAGACAGCAAATTTTATGTGAAGTATTTTTTACCACACACACACACAGACACACACACACACTGTATATGAATGCAGTTTAATGTAGGAGGTGATTCAGAATGCTCCTTTATTATCTTTTCAGGCCTGATGGGAATGCATGTTCACATGGGGGCCCAGGAGAAGCAGCTTAGATATTTGTGTCAGATTACGAGGGACAGAAGATCCCCTGGAGGAGTAAATGGCAATGCACTCCAGTATTCTTGCCTGGGGAATCCCATGGGCAGAGGAGCCTGGTGGGCTACAGTTGTGGGGTTCCAAAGGGCTGGACACGCTGAGCGACTAAACAACAACGGATAGGTGTGGGGTCCCAGGTCAGACAGTTTCTTATCCGTGTATAAGGACTAAATCCAAGGCCATTTGTAGAGGGGAAAGGAAGATGTAGGGAGAGAAAAGGATTTGAGTTTTGGCCCAGAACGCTTCCTCTGAAGCATGTAAGCTGGGGAAGCATTCCAGGACCTCATGTTAGTAGTTGCCAGTCATCAATAAAGGAAATATTTGTTGATGAAAAACACTGATGAAATGTATTATTTAAATAATGAATCGTGTTTTTAATTGTGTATCAGAGTTTGTTAAACTGTGTTCTGTAGAACATTAGTTCTATGGGTATCACATTTTAAAAAAGGGTTCTGGGGTCACGAAGTTTGGAAAACGAAGGGTTAAAGAGTTAAAAATGTGATTCTGTTTCATCCAGAACTTCTCAGAGGCTTTACTATGTTAACATTAATATTAATGTTACTAAGTTAAGTTAAGTTGCTCGCTCAGTTGTGTCCGACTCTTTGCAACCCTGTGGACTGTAGCCCACCAGGCTCCTCCGTCCATGGGATTCTCTAGGCAAGATACTGGAGTGGGTTGCCAAATGTTACTACACCAATATTAAATATTAGAAGTTAATATTTATTATTAAATAGGTTGAGATTAATGTTAATGTATTGATTAATATCCATGTTAACATATATTTTTTTAATTTAAATTTATTTATTTTAATTGGAGGCTAATTACTTTACAATATTCCGTGTTAATATATTATGGTCTAATCCCATATGACCAAGGGAGCAGTCCTCAGCACACCATTGTGAGAATACTCCCCTGCATCATACAAGTCATGATATTTTTGTCATCTGCTTTCCTTTAAGATAGTAACTTTCTTTCATTATTCCTGAGTTTGCTGTGAAGCCCATCTCCTTCACCATAAGCATCAGTGGGGAAACACCCAGAGAGCAGGGCAGCTGCAGTTTTAGTATTTGTTGTTTTGAGATACGGTAAAGCTATAATTGAAGAAAGTGGAGAAAACCACTAGACCATTCAGGTATGACCTAAACCAAATCCCTTATGACTATACAGTGGAAGTGAGAAATAGATTTAAAGGACTAGATCTGATAGACAGAGTGCCTGATGAACTATGGACGGAGGTTCGTGACATTGTACAGGAGACAGGAATCAAGACCATCCCCAAGAGAAAGAAGTGCAAAAAAGCAAAATGGCTGTCTGAGGAGGCCTTACAAATAGCTGTGAAAAGAAGGGAAGTGAAAAGCAAAGAAGAAAAGGAAAGATATACTCATCTGAATGCAGAGTTTCAAAGAATAGCAAGGAGAGATAAGAAAGCCTTCTTCAGTGATCAATGCAAAGAAATAGAGGAAAACAATAGAATGGGAAAGACTAGAGATCTCTTCAAGAAAATTAGAGATACCAAGGGAACATTTCATGCAAAGATGGGCTCAATAAAGGACCAAAATGGTATGGACCTAACAGAACCAGAAGATATTAAGAAGAGGTGGCAAGAATACACAGAAGAACTGTACAAAAAAGATCTTCACGACCCAGATAATCACAGTGGTGTGATCACTCACCTAGAGCCAGACATCCTGGAATGCGAAGTCAAGTGGGCCTTAGGAAGCATCACTATGAACAAAGCTGATGGAGGTGATGGCATTCCAGTGGAGCTATTTCAAATCCTAAAAGATGATGCTGTAAAAGTGCTGCACTCAACATGCCAGCAAATTTGAAAAACTCAGCAGTGGCCACAGGACTGGAAATGGTCAGTTTTCATTCCAATCCCAAAGAAAGGCAATGCCAAAGAATGCTCAAAACTACTGCACAATTGCACTCATCTCACACGCTAGTAAAGTGATATTTAAAAATCTCCAAGCCAGGCTTCAGCAATACGTGAACCATGAACTTCCTGATGTTCAAGCTGGTTTTAAAAAAGGCAGAGGAACCAGAGATCAAATTGCCAACATTTGCTGAATCATTGAAAAAGCAAGAGAGTTCCAGAAAAACATCTACTTCTGCTTTATTGACTATGCCAAAGCCTTTGACTGTGTAGATCACAATAAACTGTGGAAAACTCTGAAAGAGATGGGAATACCAGACCACCTGACCTGCTTCTTGAGAAACCTGAATGCAGGTCAGGAAGCAACAGTTAGACCTGGACATGGAACAACAGACTGGTTCCAAATAGGAAAAGGAGTATGTCAAGGCTGTATATTGTCACCCTGCTTATTTAACTTATATACAGAGTACATCATGAGAAATGCTGAGCTGGAGGAAGCACAAGCTGGAATCAAGATTGTTGGGAGAAATATCAATAACCTCAGATATGCAGATGACACCACTCTTATGGCAGAAAGTGAAGAAGAACTAAAGAGCCTCTTGATGAAAGTGAAAGAGCAGAGTGAAAAAGTTGGCTTAAAGCTCAACATTCAGAAAACTAAGATCATGGCATCCGGTCCCATCACTTCATGGCAAATAGATGGGGAAACAGTGGAAACAGTGGCAGACTTTATTTTGGGGGGCTCCAAAATCACTGTATATGGTGATTACAGCCATGAAATTAAAAGACGCTTGCTCTTTGGAAGGAAAGTTATGACCAACCTAGACAGTATATTGAAAAGCAGAGACATTACTTTGCCAACAAAGGTCTGTCTACTCAAGGCTATGGTTTTTCCAGTGGTCATGTATGGATGTGAGAGTTGGACTATAAAGAAAGCTGAGCACAGAAAAATTGATGCTTTTGACCTGTGGTGTTGGAGAAAACTCTTGAGAGTCCCTTGGAGTGCAAGGAGATCCAACCAGTCCATCCTACAGGAAATCAGTCCTGGGTGTTCATTGGAAGGACTGAAGTTGAAACTGAAACTCCATTACTTTGGCCATCTGATGCGAAGAGCTGACTCATTGGAAAAGACTGATGCTGGGAAAGATTGAGGGCAGGAGGAGAAGGGGATGACAGAGGATGAGATGGTTGGATGGCATCACGGACTCAATGGACATGGGTTTGGGTGGACTCCGGGAATTGGTGATGGACAGGGAGGCCTGACATGCTGCAGTTCATGGGGTCGCAAAGAGTCAGACACGACTGAGCAACTGAACTGAACTGAAAGCTATATGATGATTCAACTTTTCTTTAACTGGCTGTTTTCCAAACAGAGCATTAACATTGGACAATCTTGCAAGGGTGTCAACAGAAAAGAGTGAGCAAGAAGACTACATATTGCAAGGTGAAAATGGTTAAAGTGTGTGGTTTCTTCAATGAGGTACTTTTTTGTTTTATAAGAAAAAGCTAGCTACTGCATTAGGAAGTTATAGTTGGCTTATATTGAATTCTCATTACAGAGATTTTAAATGTGACTCTTGCTTTCCTGGTGGCTCAGAGGTTAAACTGTCCGCCTGCAATGCAGGAGACCTGGGTTCAATCCCTGGGTCGGGAAGATCCCCTGGAGAAGGAAATGGCAACCCACTCCAGTATTCTTGCCTGAAGAATCCCATGGACAGAGGAGCCTGGTGAGCTACAGTCCACGGGGTGGCAAAGAGTCGGACACGACTGAGTGACTTCACTTTCACTTACTAAAATGATGATAGCTCAGAAGTGGCCCATTTAACAGTCAACAGATTAGTTAAAACCGAGTTTAATATGACTGGACTAATCTCTAGAGGGAGGATATTGCAAAATCTTAAACAGCCACTACCAGTATCTGCATATAAAATCCGAGTCAAGTGAGCAAGAAGAGAGTCAAAGCAGTTTCTTGATATTATCAGAGTCCTTACATGTGTTACTTTTTCAGCTGAAAACTCAGAGTTGCTACAACTACATTCAACTTTCTTTGTTTTATCTGTAGTCAAAGCCAGGACACACCATCAGAGGGCGGGCAGGGAAGCCTTGTGTGTAGACCTTTGATGATAAGTCCACGGTAAGTCACCTTGGTTAAGACATTAGCATTAGAAGCATTTGATTTTGAACCTGAAAAGTGGAACCAAATGAATCTAAATCATTACAAGAGATAGTGTGATTAGTAGAAAGAAGTATAAACTGTGTATTTTTTATTTTTTAAGTGTATAGTTTTATCTTTAGAGCACTCGTTCTGAAATACTCCTTCTAAAATTACCTCTTGCCCTACTCCTTTTATTTTTCAACTTAGCAGATATTTATTGAGCACCTACTATTTGCCAAACATTGGGTGGAGCACTGAAGATATTTGTTTTGCTACCATATCTAAGAAGCATATTTTTATTTGTATTAAAAAAAATTAAATCACCTTATTCTCCATGATGTAATAAAATGAAGACAAATATATTAAATGCCAGTTTAAACAATAACTACCTATATATCAAAATTTTAGTATGATATCTTTTTGAGAAACTAGTTTTCAAATTCTTTTCAGATTTGCCTTGTCTAGAAAATGAACATATATCTCAGTGGAGGATAACTAGTAGTTAAACATATGAACCCATGTTCAATTTTACTGGGATTCAGAGCAAAACAAATCACTTTTCAGATTAAAAGAAATTGGAAAGTTTAATAGTATTAACTATTGGCAAAATTTTGGACAAGCACCATGGCCCCTTCCATCAGTGGGAATCTAAATTAATATACTCCCTGTGGAGTATACAATGTAATACTTATAAAATTTTAATTGTTTATACCCTTCAACCTAATAATTACACTTCTAGTTATGCATCATAGACTAGAGAAGTTGTCACATGTGTGAAGTGGGAGGCAGATACAACAATCCTTGTTTGTTGAAATCTTGTAACAACGGAAAGTAGAAACGGTTCCAATAACCATCTTCAAGGAAACTTGAAACTTAAATTTAAAATGGTATAGTAATTCTGTGGACTACTATTATACTATCTATGGATATTCTATTAGATAGACTATTCTATTATCCATCAACTAGACGAAATACCACAAAGATAGATTTAAAAATCACAATGTTGAATAAAAAAGGCCAGTTGTAGATTATATGCTTTGCCGTCTATGGGGTCACACAGAGTTGGACATGACTGAAGTGACTTAGCAGCAGTAGCAGCATGTAACATTTTAAAGTGGACAAATATGTTCCCTCATATTATGAGGAATTGCTTTCTATCTATATGTATGTATATGTGAATGCAAGTGTGCATGCTAAGTTACTTCAGTTGTGTTTGACTCTTTGCGACCCTATGGACTATAGCCTACCAGGTTCCTCTGTCTGTGAGATTTCTCAGGCAAGAGTACTGGGGTGGGTTGCCACGCTCTCCTCCAAGGGATCTTCTGGACCCAGGGATTAAATTCAAATTTCTTGCATTGTCTCCTGCATTGCAGGCAGATTCTTTACCACTGAGCCACCAGGGAAGCCTGCATAGATGCATATGACTATACAAATACACGCACACATATATGTCTATGCAATAGTATAACAAAGTGCACTAGAAGGGTATACACTGGAAGGATACACACTAATTCATAAAAGTGTTTCCTCTGAAGACACTGGCAGGGTAATTGGTTTGGACTGGAGTTGAGGTGGGAGGGTTAAGGGGACTTGGATTTTATATGTAATATTTTATTTCTTGTATAGAAAGATAAAGAATTTGTCAAAATGTTAACAAATGATCAGTTCTGTGTGTTGACACATGGGTGTTTTTAAAATTCTTCGTATTTTTCTGTATTTTGAAAATTTCTTATAAACAAGATGTTTTCTTTTTTATTTTATTTTCTACTCTGTGCTTAGATTTTGGTAAGTTGGCACATTTCAGCCCACACAATGATTACGAACGAGTCTTGCAACAAAACGTGTGTAATCCTCTGCATAGCAGCCTAGCACATTTTTACCGGCCTAAAAATAACTGAAGAGTAAAAGTAGGGTTGGATAGAGGGTCCCTCTGTTGACCTTCAGGACTTTTGGATTGTCCATCAATTAACTGTGTCACAATCACATAATTATGAGGCTGCTCTGAGTTGATGAACCAACATATACAAGGAAAATATGCTGTAACCAGAACTATGCCATGGCAAAGCCCTTGGGGACATGATACTTCTCTGGTGTTTCTATGTGAGGTTTTCTATGTGAGGTGTTTTCTATGTGGTGTTTCTATGTGAGGTTTTCCTAAAGTTAACAAACGTGCTTTTCAGGCATATCAGCCTTTCCAATGAATACACCTCTTCTCCAAGCCAAGTTGTATATCCCCCCCCTACTCAATACTGATGCTGCATGTCCATCACATAAATACCCAAATGTCACATTATATCTTGGCAGGCTACAGTTGGATAGTACAATATCTTTAAAGCAGTAGGGTTGTAGAATTCTATTAAAATGACCATTATATTCTCCTCTGAAAGGGAATCTCATAAGTTGAAATACCAGTTAGTAAAAAACACAGGAAAGAGAAAACTAACCGGGCAAGGACACAAGTGCACTCAGCGATACTCAAAATTCCAGCTGAGGTGAACTGAAGAGCTATTTAAGAAAAGTCAAATGTTTGAAGAACCAGTTTGGGAGTCTCAGTGCGCCCCCCCTCCCCGCCCCCTTTTTTAAGGTGCATACCACTTATCTCTCTGAAAAAAAAAAAAGTTGAAAGGGGTTTCTATCCAAGAGAATGAAATCTGAGACTGACATCTCAGGTCAAATGCAAAGTTATAACTCAGCATTCCCAGTAATGGTTTCTTCCCTCTTAATTTTGTATTTTGAAAAATTTCAGGCCTTGAGAAAAGTTGAAAGAATACCCACTGAAATTCTAAAGCCACAACAAAAGACTGGAAAACAATTTATATGAAGGAAAAAAATCTATAAAATTTATTAATTTGTATGTTTATTTTTACAAATGTGCATAAAATATACATGCATTTATTTATTTGATAGGAGTATAATTGCTTTACAACGTGTTAATTTCTGCTGTACAATGAAGTGAATTAGCTATGTGTATACAAAATGTGTCCCCTCCCTCTTGAACCTCCGTCCCACTCATGCTTGGCATTTAAATTTAGTGAAATTATGTTTAAGGAAAAGTAGGAGAAAATTTGGTCAAAAGAAGAAACAAGAGTGAGGAACAAAGGTCATGTAGAATGCACAAAACCTGTGAAGCTTTTGATTTTCAAACAGGGCCTGAACAACTGGTTTACTTGATTTTTAAAACAGTGTTGAAATTCTTTCTACAGAGAAAGCTGAAGGGGATCCTAGTGGGACTGTGTAGTGTCAGAGAGCAGAGGCAAAGAAGGAAGTGTGTTGTCCTTTCTCAAAGGGAAAAGTGAGTGGGAAGGGAGGAGACTGTTTAAGTTAATGAATGCTTCCTTCCTTTCTCTCTCACTTCAGGAGCAGCCAAAGACCAAAGATCTGCTTCATTATCCCTTAGTATCCATGCCTTCAGCATTTCAAGAGGGCCAGCATTTTCCAGCAATGATAATAGTAGTGTGGATATGATTTTTTAAAAGTCTCTATCAATATAGTATAAAATATGAGTGACATGCAAAGGCATTGCATATTATTTCTACTCTTAGTGGCTCCTGGCTCTTTCTCTCCTTTCAGCTAACTGGATTCAGCAGCCTTATTTGCTTCAATCGGGTCACCTGGTTTACCTACACCTTGCTAAACAGGTCTGACCAAGATCAGGAAGCCCCTTCCTCATGCTAAACCTGTGGCTTCCGGGTGAAGCTTCATTCATGCTACTTATACCACATACTTGCTTCCTGCCTGGGCAAACTGGTGCTGGTTCTTCCAAGTCAGATGTATTCTGCTGCTCCCTGAATCCTGGCTTGCTTAACCCAACCCAAAGCTCTTGGGTCAGTATCTTGTTGAGTCTCTAGAGTGGCATCTGTCTCAATGATTGTTATAAAACTTCACTGTTCTTGGTCTCTAGCTGTGGGTATCTATCTGGAAGCTGTCCATTAATTCAATGTTTATTGGACACTTGTTAGAGGCAAGGAGCACTGTGCTCTGCTAAGAGCTGGGAACACGATGTTGGTTAAAACAGCCATGATCCCTGCCCTCGTGGTTTTTGTAGTCTAATGTGAACTCAGACAGCCTGCTCTAAAGAGGGGCTGGGTTTTATTCACTAACATGAATTGTACATGGAAAGTACTGAATAAGTATGTGTGTGCACATGTGTGTATATTAGTGGGTGGGAAGCAAGATTACAAATGCAAGAAGACTAGAGCTATCATACTTGTATAAGAGAAAAACTGTATAGGTTAGATAGTATTGGTAGTCAATTTTTTTAAAAAGCAAATTTATTCGTTTGGCTGTGTTGGGTCTTAGCTGCTGAACTTGGGATCTGGGTTGAGGTGCGTGGGCTTTAGTAGCTCTGCAGCGTGTGGGATCTTGGGTTTCTGTGATGGCTTGATGGTAAAAAATCCACCTGCCAATGCAGGAGATGCAGTTTCAATCCCTGGGTCAAGAATATCCCCTGGAGAAGGAAATGGCACTACAGTATTCTTGCCCGAGAAGTCCTGTGGACAGAAGAGCCTGGTGGGCTATAGTTCATGGATTCACAGAGAGTCAGACATGATTTAGTGACTAAACAACAACAACTGATTGACTGAGATGAGGAGATGGAAGATGTGTTCATGGGAATCAAGAGTTCAGTTTTTCACATGTAACATTCAATTTTCCTACTGAACACATTGAGTGAAGATGATGAGATGTCAACTAAATACACAAGTTTGGAGTTAGGGGAGAGGTCCAGGCTGGAGACAGAATTTTGAGGATTGCCAGTGTGTGCTCGTGTGTATGCTAAGTTGCTTCAGTCGTGTCCTACTCTTTGTGACCCTATGGACCGTAGCCCACCAGGCTCCTCTGTCCATGGGATTCTGCAGGCAAGAATACTGGACTGGGTTGCTATGCCCTCCTCCAAGGGATCTTCCCGACTCAGGGACTGAACTCATGTCTCCTGTGGCTCCTGCATTGCAGGCAGATTCTTTACTGCTGTGTCACCAGAGGAGCTTTATCAATGTGTAGATACATTTAAAGAGAGTGGTCCTTGACAGCACCTTGAGAGTCTTAATAGAGAAGGGGACCAAAGACACTGCCCCAGGACAAGTCAACATTTAAATTCTGGGAACAGGAAGAAGAGCTAGCATCGAAAACTTAGAAGGTTCAGCTAGGAGGAAGGAAAGAAATATTATTAGTGCTCTGTATTCCTGTAGCCAAAGAAAATGTCTCAGTGAAAAGAGAGTAAGTTCCTGGGTCATAAGTTATTGCATGACTAAATAAGATGAAAACAGAATTGGCGACTGGTTTGGCCACACGGTAACCTTGACAATTGTGATCTGATTAGATCTGGTTGAGGAGAAAGTGATGGGTGAAGAGGCATGGGCAACAAATGTAGATATCTTTTTTGGAATTTTATTATAAAGGGAGCAGATAAATTGAAGTGAGATGGGTATGTGGAGTCAATTAAAATTTTCTAAGGTGAGAAACATTATAGTATGTTTATAAGTTGACTGGAATGATCTGATAGAGGGGAGGGAGGAGAAAGAGAAAGAAAGAAATCTGAGGATGCAAGTGAAAAAGGAATTACTACAGTGTAAAAGTCTTTGAGTAGCTAAAGAAATAATCCAGGATACAGGAGGGAGAAGGGCCAAGAAGAGAGAACTTCAGAGCAGAGAATAGACACAGATACACTGGCAGAGGTGTTGGGAAGCCGGGGATATTTTCTTCAGAGGCCTCTGATATTCTTAGCAAAAAAGAAATAAGAAACAACATCATTAGGTAAGGGGTAGAAGGTACTGAAGATTTGAGGAAAGAGAAAGAGAAGTAAAATAAACCTCCTGGAGAATAAGAGAGTGAGCTGATAAGGAAAATATAGTGGGGTTGCTGAACAGTGCTAAGAATCCATTGAGGATTGTGGTCGTAATTTAAAGTGAGAGCAATCATGGTTGCGGATGGTAAAAAAAAAAAGTAGTAGGGATGATGGATTAGAGATCCTGATGGGCTCAAATCACGTTTGAAATCAAGGTGTGAGGCAGTGAATTGGAACAATAGAGGCTGATGCTTGGAGAAGAATGCTTGGAATTGAGATTTGGGAGGTGGAGCACTTATTTCTGATGGAAAAGACCTGGACAAGATCATGTTTCCAGGCGACTGAGGTGGGATGGAAGAACAGGTCCCGGGAGGGGAGACAGTCAAATAACTTTCATTTTTGGTGACTGAATTTTCCAGAGGTGAATATACAAGGGATTTTGCTGGTAATTTGTCATAAGTTCCAGATGCAAACTGGAAAGGTTTGGAAGGTTGAGAAAATGAGAAAGACAGAATAAGTTAAGAAATGTTCAAAGCCATGTAGTGGTAAGAATCCAGGTGATGAGCAATGACTAAGAAGGCTTGGATTTCTTATTGAGACAGAAGGAAACGGGATTTTCAGACTATGAGAGGTCCTCTTAGTCTCTTTAGGGGAGGTGTATAGGCTGTTCTTACTTTGGCTTCTTTCTTGGGACAAGTCTCTTAGGTGCTCCTGCTTTATAGCCTTAGCATCCCTTTGCCATTGTTCAGAATGTTCCTTCCCTCCTCTGCATCTGCTGCATCCTTGGCTCCCTTCTCATATTCTCAGATCAACCCAGACCAAGGATCATCTCAGTTCTTTAGCAAAAAAGTCACATTTGATACTTCACATATAATACTTTCCTATTCCTTAGTTATCTTTTTACTGTATTTCATATCACTTCTATATATATCTTTTGACCCTTTATATGGCTTAGCAAATGTCAGTGAATATCGGTTTGTTTTTCATGAGAGAGGATAACATCTTCCGGAAATTAAATGGGTAAACTGGGGAAATGGTAAAGGAAAATTTAATTTAAAATTCTGTAGCAAATTTTTCAAATGTTAAGAAGTTAAGGACCCTTAAAAAAATTCTTTGGCACCTCTGGGAAAGAATTTCCCACTTCAAAAGAGAAAAAACATTGACCTGGGAAACAAGAATCTTTTATTATGGGAAAGTCTATTGTTTTTTAATTATCCCTGTCCCCCTTCCCCCAAAAAAGGATAAACACAGCTTTTTAAGATTATCATTAAAACAAAAATGCAAAATGAAAGCAAATTTCTTATTCAACTTATTACTAAATTCTAAAGACTATGTCTACAGGACCCAGTTGAGAAACTCTCCTCCTTAGATTACATGGAAAAAAAAAAAACATTGTGAGAGTAACATAAAGAAATGTTATAAAAGGTAATTTTAACAAATACATGGAGTTATTCATTTTCAAAATATGTTAGGAAATAAATTTAATAAGGCTAAACTTGTAACAAGGGCTTACACAGAGTGAGGGCTCAGTAAAGGGTAATAATAACAATGATAACAGAGGATCAATAGCAATGGCAACATTAAATTTTGGTATTTTTACAAGTGGTGTTTCAGCATTTCTCATATTCATTAAATGAAAGTAATAAGACTCGTAATGTTCACAGATATTAATATATGTGCAGGGGGCTCTTGGTCTTTTTTGGTCCCCCTGTCACAAAATAAGATGTTTGTGATTTTTTCTCTTCTCTAGGCCAAAACAAAAGTTCTCTGCAGGGCACCTGTGGAGGTGGGGGCCAGGGAGAAGCCTTCCCTCTGGAGTCCCTGCACCTGAGGCAGGGAGAGCAGAGGCTCGGCCCCATCCCCTAGGGAGCTAAGACCACAGGGATCTCAGTGGGGTTTGCTATTCCTTTGAAATGGTGCGAGGTTTCCTGCTTTTTCAGAAGACCCGCTGAGGGGGAAATTGAAGGTGCATTGTGGAAACTGCCATTGGAGGCTCCGCTCAGGCACAGGAAATGACAAGTTTGCAGGAACTAGGGCTTACTGGAAGGGAATTTGCTTTGGATTTTTATTTCCAAATTCTCTGAGGAATCCGCCAGGCCTGAATCAGGTGTCTGTTTTGGGCTCTGCTCTGCAAACAGGCTCATCTGAGAGTACTTTTTTCCTCATTAATTTGAAATTTGCCAGCTGCAAATTTTATCAGTGAAAATCATATTCTAATCTTGGATATAGATATAGACAATGTGGCTTTAGATTATGGCTTTTAGGTTATGGTGATATATAAAACACCTACAGGCATGAATTGGAATCTTTATGGGCAAATTTTAGAAATAAGGTAGTAAATCTTGCTGTAATAATAGGTCAGCTGAGCAGAAAATAGGAGCACAGACTGTAGTTTGTAGACCAGTCTCCTGTCACAACAATTTTGGAACAGTTGGTTCATGTTCTGTCACACATTCTTAAGAGGAGTTATGCAATTACTTCTAAGATCTTGGCTGTTTCAGACAAACTTTAAAGTTAGTGTTTCTTCTCCTTTCTTTCCTGGGTGAAAGGAATCAATTTTTATGTGGTGGTGGAGGGTAATACTTCTCAAAAAACTTTGTCTTTTGAAACTTTTAAAGAATTGAGCTTTAAGAATATGACTCTGCTTTGAGTGGATGGGGCTCTATTTTCACCTGTAGCAGCATAAAGTGGAGGTTCAGAGCACACTCTAGGTCAACCAGCCAAGTTACACTTGCTGGTTGTGTGACTTTGTATAAGTTTCCTCACTCTCTGCATCATTTTCTAATCTGTAATGAGGATGACACAGTGTCATAAGGATTGAATGAGCTACGATTTGTAAAGTGCAAAGCATATGCTAAGTACTAAAGGAGGACTTAGAAAAGAAAAACAACCAAATGATTTTCTAATGATACAGTCTTTTAGCATTTTGAGGTGTTGACTTCTGTAAGGACCACAAGCAGGTTATTTTGAATTTGTTCAGTTCTGCTAATCAACAGAATCTAAGGACATGCCACTGTTGTAAAGAAGTGGGTCCACACCTATAGGAAGGGTGGTTCCTTGCAAGAAACACAGTCTCCATAAATTTCGACGCTCTGCTGTCAAACCATTTTTTTTTGCAAGTAATAGAGTGCGCCTTTTTATCTCACCCCTCTGCTTGCAATTCTTTTTGAAAAAATTTGAAACAAATGACTAAGACACCACTTTGAAACAAAGGAAGTTTGTATCTTATGGGAATAAATCCTGTAACTTGAACGAAGTCCTAATTTGTAAGAGACCAATCAAAGGAGAGGAGGAACTCCTTTTCTGGAGAACCCTTTTGCTGGGGAACCAGAATTTTGTTTAAAAGCTTTGCTCTATGCTTCAGGTGTCTGTATTTCTGCAAATAATATCACATTATTAGCATAAAGATTGAGAGAAAAACACCTATGTAGACATTGTTAGTTTTGCAAATACTGATATAATTTCTTGGATTTTTCCATATCATCTAGAGAAACTAATTAAATAGCCCTACATTTTAAAGATGTTTTGAGAAAAAAAAATCCCAACGGACTAAACTCCTCAAACCTTTCATTTTGCCAATAATGTAAAGCTTTTGATGACAGGTAGTACATACAATGGCACCCCACTCCAGTACTCTTGCCTGGAAAATCCCATGGATGGAGGAGCCTGGTAGGCTGCAGTCCATGGGGTCACTAGGAGTCGGACACGACTGAGTGACTTCATTTTCACTCTTCACTTTCATGCATTGGAGAAGGAAATGGCAACCCACTCCAGTGTTCTTGCCTGGAGAATCCCAGGGACGGGGGAGCCTGGTGGGCTGCCATCTATGGGGCCGCACAGAGTCGGACACGACTGAAGCAACACAGCAGCAGCAGCAGCAGTAGCAGTACATCCAAGGAGATCAAACCAGTCAATCCTGAAGGAAATCAACCCTGAATATTCATTGGAAGGACTAATGCTGAAGTTGCAACACTTTGGTCACTTGATCTTTTCATTGGGAAAGATCCTGAGGCTGGGAAAGATTGAAGGCAAAAGGAGAAGAGGGGACAGAGGGTGAGATCTTTAGGTAGCATCACCAACCCACTGGACATGAATCTGAGCAAACTCCGAGAGATAGTGAAAGACAGGTAAGCCTGGCGTACCTCGGTCCACAGGGTCACAAATAGTTGGACACGACTTAGTGATTGAATAGCAACAACAACAACAATGTCCTGGTGGTTGAGGACTTGGGCTCTGAGCTAGATGGATGTGGATTTGAATTCTGACTCTCTCACTTATTATATGTACTATCTTAGAAATTCTAAGGCTTTAAGGTAGGTTTGCACATAGGCCTCAGTTTGTATACAGCTTTACAGGGCTTGAGAAGTAAATGTGTTTATGTATATAGAATGTTTAGAACTCTGCCTGGCACAGAATAATTGTCCAGTTTTGAGTTATACATAATTGGTTACACTATTGAGAATCTGATTATTGTGAACAGTTACTTCATTACTCTCTAAAGACAAGACTGTTATCTAGGACTTGGTTTTTCTCTGTCTCTACTTCTACGTCATTTTATTTAGAAATTAAAAAGCTTTAATTAACATGATTGATATGTTTAAATGTAGGATTAAACATTCAAACCCAGTTTAAGTGTTCATGTCTGCTCTTGAAACTAAAACTTGACAGTTTGAGTCATGAATACTTTGTAATTTGAGTCTATGAGAAGTGTAAGTCCTTGAACCTATAACTCTACCTAGACTGTTGGCTCCTACAGGGCATTAGCCCTATATATTTCTCCAAGGCCTCACTGAAGCCTCTCACACAATAGGTGTTCAATAAATATTGGTAAGGAATGAATTGTTCATTTTAGAGATTTTTGCAGTAATCCAGGTGATTCAATAATGATTTGGCTTTTGTGGAAATATCTCCAATTGAGTGAGTTCTCTATGTATAGGCACAAGAGAAAAAAGAGGAGAAACACTTCCTCTTCTCCCAAAGTAGGAAAACCCAATAACTTTCCAAATAATAATATTGCAGAAGTAATAATATAAGAAACTTTCCCATTCTACTCTCTAGCGATTAAAAGCCTAGGACCATAACCTTTTAGAATTTGAAGAGGTCTCCCAGGCCAAGCTCTTCATTTAACAGAGGAGAAAACAGACTTGGAGAGTTTAAGCCCATAGTCCAAAGTTCCACATTTAGTCAAAGCGCAGAGTCAAGACAGGACGTCTGGTCTCTGAAACCTGTCTGCCTAGAGTCATTTCACCAGCCTCTTGGTAAAACAATGTCCTTTGGTTTAAGAATATCTTTCAACAGAAAAACCAGGTGTAAAGAAGGAGTATCAAAGTGGTATTCTGATGACAGCGTTCATCAACTCTTGTAGCAGTCAGTTCAACCGGACTTGCACGCAGGAAGTTGCACGGCGTCAACACCTTCACTTACATCGTGTCAATCTAGGGATAATGCCAGTAACGCTGACCAAGCTCCTTTGTATTAATTTATCTAGTGAGCAGGGGGTATTGGCTGCGTTATGCACTTTCAGCTGTTAGGAGGAGGCAAGACCCACCATTAGAAAGCATCTTGATATATAGCAAGCAGGACTGCAGGTGGGAAAAACAAGCAAGGACAGAATGTGCGCGTGGGGGCCTTTGCTAGGGTGTAGGCAAGAGGTTTACCGGAGGTTTTAGAATTTTTATATCAAGACGGAGGGAACCAAATAACCCAACTCTTCCAGAGAGCTCTGAAAAGTTGGAAACACCTAGTTGGAGCATGGGAATCCCTGCAGCTCCCGTCCACGTTCCACCCCTGCTCCCTGCTCCCTGCCTCAATGTGGCTCTTCTCTGAGGACTGGGACCCCCTCCCTCACGGCCGATCGCCCCAACCTGGGCGCGCAGCACCCCAGCCGTTCCCGGTACTCCTTTCCTCTCCCTCCCTCCTCGGTCCGAAGGGAAACTCAGGCTCCGGCCGCGCTCGGGGTTCATCCATCAGCACGAGAGGAAAAGGGGGAGGAGAGAGGGGAGGCGGGCGGCGGGAGGAGGAGTTTCTCGGCGGCCCGGAGCTCCGGTGGGGACCGCGGAGGAGGAGCGCCCTTCCCCCCGCGCGCTGATTGCTGTGGCGTCCTGCCCATCCCCGCCCGCGTGTGTGAGGGGGAGCGAGTGCGCTGGGTCGGCCCGATGGGGGTAATCGAGGGTTTCGGGGACGCCGAGTGGCGCTTTCCTCTTCCTAGTGAGTGAGGGAGGGAAGTCGGCGGCTCTCGTGCCCGGCCACTTTCCCTGCGCTATTCCCTGAGCTCCCTGCAGGAGGAGAAAGTCCCCGGCGGGTCGGGATGGCGTAGTTGCGCCGCGGCGCAGCAGCTGCCGGAGCTCGCGGCCGCCGGGCGCTGGGCGGGGAAACTTTGCTCTGCTTTCCTGCAACTTGTGGCGGGTGGATCTCCGTTTGACACACTGCCTCCGAGGTACGTGCGGGCTCAGCCTAGCGGCGCTGCAGCCCGCGCCGGGACGCCCTTGGCCGCCAGGCTAGCCCAGCACCCGTGCCGGCCGAGGGCTCTCCAGGCTGCGCGGGGGCTGTAGGCGTTGCGCTAGGTTCCGCGCTTGTTTCCCGGCCGGGATCGCTCCGGCCGCCCGGACCCCTGGGCTTCTTGGGGGCGGCGTTGGTCGGTTGGTGTTTACGCTGTGAGGTGCACAGGGGAGCGGCCGTCCCGGGTGGGCAGCGCTCCGGGCGATGCGGTGTGCTGGGGAGGACATCTGCTCCGCGCCTGCCCTCACTCTTCCTTTCCGCGGTTTCTTCTGACCTCCGCGGGGCGCGCTGGCCACTTCCCACCAGGCGCGTGACACCGTCGGTGGGAAAGATTTGTTGTGGGTTTATACTCAATTGCCATTGCAGAGGCTGCGGCCCCGGCACTGGCGCACCAACAGGAGTTTCACTCCCCGCGGGCCGCGTCCTCAGGGTGCACTGCGGGCGGCGCCGAGCGCTGCAGCCCAGAGTCCCGCAGAGAATCCTCCCTCCAGCTTTAACTTGCTAGCCACCTTTCCCGGTTTATTTTGAAGGCTTCCCTTAGCATGTTCATTTGGTTAGAATAATCTGGAAACTCTTGGACTGTTGCTAGGAGAATCTTCTTGCAGTCTTGTTCTTATTAGGGCATTTGCTTCACTTCCCAGAATCATTTAGTGTAGGGAACCAGCTTGTCAAACTTGAATTACCTTGACAGTGTGTGTGTGTTAGTTGCTCATTCATGACCGACTCTGCGACCCCATGGACTGTAATGGACTGTGGCTAGCTCTCCAGGCTCCTCTGTCCATGGGATTCTCCAGGCAAGAATACTGGAGTGGGTTGCCATTCCCTTCTCCAGGGGATCTTCCCGACCTGGATTTCCTGCTTGGCAGGCAGTTTCTTTACCATCTGAGCCACCAATACTGGCTCCCACCTTGACCGAATAGAACTTAATGGATTTAGTGTCTACCAAAAAGAGCTGAGAGAAGAAAATCACTCCATTTCCTTAGCTGTGAAATGGGAATAATAATAGTATTGGCCTCAATGTTACTGTGAGGATTGAATGATTTAAAATATGTAAAGTACTAGAACAGTGCCTGTGCACCGCTATTAGCTGTGCTTGTCCTGAGCCCAGTGGAGACTGGACCGGAGCGTGGAGGGTAAGGGATGGTAGGAATGACAGACTAAGATGGGGAACCAGACTTTTTCTGAACTCTGCATCCCTTCCAAGAGAAATAAGCAATCGGTTTGGGAGGAGATAAGTCTCCCACAAGTAGCAAAGCACATGTCAAGACCTTTTAATTTTCCTGGAATAGTACTTTAGGTTGCAAACAGGTACTCCAGTGTGAAATTAGCTACTTTCTTTCCGGAAATAATAAAAGCTAACGTTTATTGGGCCCAAACTCTGTGCCAGACACTCTCCTAAATGCCTTATGGACACTTAATCGTTACACCAACTCTCTGGAAAAAACACTATTAATAGCCCTAATTTGCAGATAAGACACTAGAAGTTAGTTACTTGCCCAGGCTATTACACAACTGTTAGTTCTGTCTGATTCCAGAGCAAGCTTAGCCACTCAGCAGAGAGCAGCAAGTGCAGTCAGATTTGTGTGCGGTGAGTCTGGGCAGCTTTTCCCATCCTTCAACTTCCCACTGAGTTGAACACACATCTCTTGAAACACAAATCAGGTATCCGTGATTAATTTAGGTGATCTACCCATGGGGGTGCCAAATTTCAGCTTCTCTGAAACTGGCTCCAAGTAATTATAAATAGAACTCTGATTTATATTAATTAATTTAGATCTTTAAACTTCACTTCTCATATTAATTCTCTAGACATTGTTGGTCAGGGTTACTTGGCTTCCTTAGGAAACAGCTTGGGGTTGGCACAGGAGGCAGGGAAATAATTCTTACCCCCTTAAGGGCTATTAAAATGAAATTGATTTCATGCCATTGTGTCAGTTAAAGGATGTTGCTCTGTTTCTTGATGTTCTCTGCTTTTGGCTTCAATTCTGCATTGTTTAGTGTTTTCAAGGCTTCAGCATGTTTTCAGCCCTTCAGTTTCTCTTTGTCATTTGTCAACTTTAATTTTTCCTGTTTTGATGGAATCTGACCATTACATGGCACCTTTGCTTAACAACTGTTGACCCAGCTCATGTTTTTAAACATAAAAATCACCAACTTACTTTTGAACCCCAGCACTTCAAAGGCAACCCCTGGGGAATTCATTGTTATTTTGAGTATTAGCCAATAGGGGGAGCATAGCACACTATGTATTGATGTCTGTTAGGCACCTAAACCAGTTTTTTTTAGAGTATTCAGCATACATTTCAGGAATGGAAAATGTTGTGGCTTTATCTAGCAAAATAACCAACTTGCTTTCTGACTTGACTTTGGAGAACTGGGTTTAATTTCAACTGATGAGTGTAAGAATAACTTTGAGGACAGGGCCTATGTATTGGATATATGTCTAGAACTCTGTGGTGTATGGACAGATATTAAATACACACACAGTTTATTTCCATTTGTTTTCATTAAGAGGCATATGTAAAATAATTTTGTGTACTTTGAATAATATTTTAAACTATCTAGGGGAACTGGGAGTCCAGAGAGATACATTGTGAGTTCTTTTGTAATGAAGCTCATTTGTCTTTTGTAGAAGAGTGGATATAGTGAATTTGTTCTCAGGAAGGCTGGTGTTCTCACAATCCTGTCATTATCATTCTTCATTAACATCTGAGTGCAAGACAATAAGGAATTGTTAAATTGAGTTTCTATTCCAGAACATTCTTCAGAGGCTTATATTTTAGTATGATAATAGTTCAGAAATAACATGTTTGTTTAGTATAGATGCAGTGTGTCTACAGATAAATATATAAGCAATATTTAGGAATTAACATGCTTGGAAAAGCAGTTACACTAACTTTTTAAAAAAGTTTTTCATCTCTGCAATTTTGTAGGTCAGTTTCCTTTCTTGCTTCTTGAGTATCAGGTACTTTATTTCATTTACCAAGTTAGGGTCAAGTGGATTTTATTTTAAAGTAACTTTCAAACTTAGTCCTTTCTTTCTAAATCTCAGTACTGCAGTTACACTTCAGAGTAGCATTTTATTTAGTCTAGTTTTCCATGGTCTTTTAGTTTACTTATTCAGCAAACTTGTAGCAACTCCCAAGTCCCTAATAGGCTTAAGGTTACTGGTGTTGGAGTTAGCCAGTCCTCTGATAGCAGGATGCCTTAATGCTTCCTAAGGTTTAGGAAAGCCTGTTTGGTTTTTTTTAACCACCATTATTAACAAAATTGGTTTGCTTAAAGAGAAGTATTGTCCCATTCTTTTGAAGATTCAAAGGAATTAATCTTTCTTTTTGCATGCAAACTTGATTATATCTTGTAAAAGTCAAGTGATTCTTGCTTTTCTGAGGGCCTGCTCTGGGCCTAAGCACACAGAGAACTCAAATGTCCTTTGAGTACTAAGAAGGTGATCTCTGCAGACTCTTTAATACCTAACTGTTGACCAACTTCCCAGGATCATAAATTTGTGGAAATTTCTGACTTTACATTTTAAGCATAACAGGTAGAACCGTTAACATTTAGAGGATCACTGGTAAGTATCAACATTGCTGTAATATTTTTCCTGGATGAATTTGATCCGTGGTCATTTTAAATTACCCCTGTTCTTGATAATCCATTTTGAAACTGTATTTTTTTCTTCCCTCATTGCTGTTGGACAAAAACTAATTATAATTGTCAGGTTCATTAGTTAATGAGGACACTCTGGCTTTTCTCCTTTTTTTTTCTTTTAATTCAACAGTTATTTTATAAATGATTTTATCTCTGTTTCAGTCTCTCCACTGGAGCGTTTTGCTTATATTTTTAAACTTCTTTTGAAATTTTGAAACTTAAAATGTTAACTACATTTTGAACTTTGCATGATTCAAGTTAGATAGTGATTTGGGGGTCTTTAACTTAAGAGCAATCTTGTATTGTCTTTAGGAACATGGATAGTTTGGAATATAAAAGAGTGAATCTAGGGCATTTGAGGCTTCCACATCTTCAGAGTAACACTTGGAATGACAGCGTTGTCTTTTTGTAGCGTTTCATAAAGCACAAGCTATTGCTGATTTTTCGGTTTTTAGTCAAGCTGAAATAAATCACAGCTTCGAAGTGCCTTACAAAAAAGGATTTAGGTCCATTTCCTGGGCTCTGTCCATTTCTAGATTTCTTGTTTTATTTCTTTTGAAATAGCACATTTGTTTGTTAACTGACATTGAGATTTATTTTCTCTGTTTGCAAAGTTTTAAGATTTAGCACAGATTTTCGAGCCTCTTGCTTTCTTTTAGGAGGAAATTGTTTTTATTTCTCCACCAAGACGTGCAGTATTTAATGTTTGAAGCACCATTCTTAAATTTTCTGCATGGGGCCCCTCTCATTTGGACCTTCTTCTGCATGTTTTATTCTTCAGTTTTCTAGGTCAAACAACAAGACTTAGTAGGCTGACAACTAAAGGTATAAGGGATGGAGACCATATTTAAAATTGAGATTATCCCCCAAGGTCTGAAACATGGTCTCCAGAAGCACATCCTTAGGCTATTTTGTTAGTTCCTGCTTAAGATAATTAATTATAGAAAAAAAAAGGTTAAGTCTGTTGCTAGTGCTGGTGATTCCTTTAGCCTGACAAAGTTCATTTTTAAGATTTAATTTTAAATTGTTGCCACAGTAATAATTTAGAATCTAGTCTGAAGTGTCAGCTCTGTCTTCACTTTAAGAAAAAGGATGGTGATCCAGAGGCATATACTTTCCCTTAATTCTTGGACACTGGGCTCTGGGAGAAAGGGGACTTCAGGGTTGGGTACTTTTTGCAGAAGAAGGAAGAAGCACCTGCTTGTTTGTGCTTCCAAGCTCATAATTCATTTCCCTGGTACAGGCTGAAGGTCAGCTTTTTGTTTGAATTTGCCGATGGACCATTTGTAAAAACACATTTAAGTTGATTAGTCCCTGAAAAAAAATGATCTTTAGAAAACAATCTTTACAGATACTAGTCCTTGAGCTCTCCTGTGATCAAATTGCCCTGGGAAAAGGTCTGGAGTTTACAGATGTGATGACTAAGCACCAGTGATGGGTAAGAACACCAAGTGGACCAGGTGGACGGCCTAGCAGAACTTAGGGTTTCTGTTTTTTAATTCTGATTATACTATTTTATTAATGGAAACTTGATGAATACTTAATTCCATTTGGTGTGTGAAAAGATTCCCTTTTGGGAGTATAATTCCATTAGCATTTTTAGTGATTTATGTGTTTTGACATATGAAATTGTTCATTGGATGCAAAAATACACTGGTGGCTATTTGCAAATTTCATTTTATAATTAACTGCATGAGGATTGCTGGAATAGAATGTTGCTTTTTTTTTTTTTTAATATTTGGAAGGTTATTTGAGGTGAAATATTTAGATTCCAATCTCAAGACCTTGTGTTCATGTGGTACCCTAAATACTTTTGTGTGATACTCCCCTGTGTTGTTTTGAGTTATCTCTTTTCTGGTATTTTTCTTTAAAACAAAATGTACTCAAACACAAAACTCTCCTTCTGAGTGTCCATAAAGAATAAATATCTCATTTTACTATATTACATTTTGTGCAATTGACTGGCAAATGAAATTCAACTTTGAGGGAAAGCACCATTGACTCATTACATACATTTTGCATCACTGCATGTAAGGTCTTCCCTATATGTGTGGGAGAAGTTTCTGATCTTCCAAATGGGTATGTTTACTATTGTTGGTCTCTATTTGTCAAATCCTTTCTGAGCAGACAGTCCTCTTAGTTTCTTATTTTTGTGTCTTTATAGAGATAGTTAGGGCTTCCTGGGTGGCTCAGTGGTAAAGAGCCAGTGCAGGAGATGCACAGAGATCTCTCCCTGGGTCGGAGAGATCCCCTGGAAAAGGAAATGGCAACCCATTCCAGTAGTCTTGCCTAGTGAATCCCACAGACAGAGGAGCCTGCAAGCTATAGTCCATGGCGTCACAAAGAGTCAGAAAAGACTTAATGACTAAACAACAACAACACAGCTACTTGCTGTATGTTTATAATGTGCCCTCTGAATCATGAAAAAATCCATAGCAGCTGCTTTGTTTTGAATCCATCATAATCATCCAGTACAAAGCTGTGCAGCCATTGGATGCATCATGTTTTTGACACAAGAGCCAGGAGAATGATGACCTACTTGATACATTTCATATTTTGGGGGGTACATATGCTTTTTTCAGTTTGTGGCCTCTTTATTTCATTTCTAGAATGGCTGCTGTCTAAGATATTGAAGGTTTTAATTTTATTCAGTGTGTGGGCAAACAGGGAGATTTCCCGTAGAAGCAGTTCTACCAAATTAAAAAAAAAAAACACTTCCAGAAAGTATCCTATATAGATACCTTGTTAGATAAGGCTTTGATGATGTTCAGATGGGAAATAACTGAACACAAAGCAGGCTTCCACTTAGCTTCATTGAATAGGGGGGCTAGGAGAGAGGGGGGAGTGTCTAATTTGTCAGGGGAAAATTCACTTTTGCATAATATAAGGCATTTAAATTTAAATTTTTTGGGGGGGATTAATATATATTTCTAGTAGTTACATAGGTAAGAGGTTTGCAAAAGAAATTTTGCTAAGGTTGAGATTCTGTAGTTGGCAACTCTTATGACCCTGAAGATCCTGTTCCCTGAAGCCAGGAAAAAGCAGTCTGTTTCCAATTATAAATCACAAAAATAGGGAAATTAGGCCAAGAAAAATGATCATTTTGGGGGTTGGGTTGATTTTTTTCAGAGGGTAAAGGAGAAAGGACCATAGGCGCACAGTAAAAAAAAAAAAATCTGCTATTCTGTTGGCTTTCAATTTTTTTTTTTTCAAGCAGTCTGTATTGGAAATTAAGAATAATTTTAGGTTTAAAGACATTTCCTCCTTCAGCTCCTTTTTGTTTCTCAGAGTGCAAATAGAGGAGCAGTTAGGCAGCTTCTGCTGACACTGAGGGGCTTGGTCCCCGTGTTTTGGGACCCAGCTGGTATTACTGGTAAAGCCTTTTCCTGTCTGAATGGTGCCAGATTATGGCTTTCCAGCATCATCCCAGCTGGTTGGGGCTATGGTTTATTTATTACACTTTATACTATGCTTTGTGGGCTTCTCTCCTGTCTCAAACTGTAAAGAATCTGCCTGCAATGGAGGAGATCCAAGTTCGACCCCTGGATGGGGAAGATCCCCTGGAGTGGGGAGTGGCAACCCACTCCAGTATTCCAGTATTCTTGCCTGGAGTATTCCCTGGACAGAGAAGCCTGGCCGGGCTACAGTGCAAGAGGTCGCAAAGAGTTTAACAGGACTGAGCCACTAACACTTTCACTTCTTTCTTTTCCCCATACTATGCTTTGAATGAAGATGTAGTCCCTACGGATTAGTATAAAGCTGCTCTGGGAGAAAGACTAGGTTTGCTAGTGTGAGAACAGTCGGAGGTGAGAAGCCTAACTGGGAGTTGGGTGACGTGTGAGTGAATCTATTGTCCTCAGCACTTGTCGGAAGCAACTAGCCTTTCTTAAATACAGCCTGCTGCTAGTTTCAGGATTAGTGGTCCCATGAGACCCAGGTGTTAACTAAGAAATCTCCTTTCTACTGCCAGAAGATCACCAACAGATCTTGGTTCCTGTTTCTCACACCTTAAGCCTCCAGAGTGTTGAATAAAACTTTCCCGATGGTACAGAATCTTTCATAACAACGTCGTCCTTCGGGGCTAGTGGTGTTCAGCGATTGGCTCTTTTCTTCTCACCTCTGGCAAACTCCTCGGCCTGCAGCGGGCGGGCTCCCACGCCCACTGCACCGTCACCCCAGATGGGCGGGTGCCAGAGAAGGTGCGAAGTGCAAAATTCCGAGCTTGTTTTCAGTCAGCATCTTAAGTGTCCTCTCTCTGGTGCCTTACTCTCTCCCACGTTTTATTACCTTGGTTTCCTGGAACTACTTTGTCCTGGTTTCCCCCACTTCCTGCCCGATCTCTTCAGGTTTCCTTCTCAGTGCTTTTCTGTGTAGGTCGTTTTCCAGCTTCCATGTTTCCCTCCACTCCTCCATCATTCAATGGCTCATATTTTTCGGTCACAGTGGTCACCTAACTCCCAGTTTCATGCGTCTGTCTCCTTATTTCCAGCAATTACCTGGCTATTCTGTCAGTTTTTCTGTTAAAGCTAAGCCCCATGGCGGTCCAGTGGTTGAGACTTCCTGCTTCCATTGCAAAGGGTGTGGGTTCCATCCCTGTTTGGAGAACTAAGATACCAGATGCCCCTGGTATGCGTGCAGTCGCTCAGTCGTGTCAGACCCTTTGCAGTTTCATGGACTGTAGCCCGCCAGGCTCCTCTGTCCATGGAATTTTCCAGGCAAGAATACTGGAGTGGGTTGCCATTTCCTACTCCAGGGCATCTTCCCAACCCAGGGATTGAGCCTGTGTCTCTTTGCATTTCCTGTTTTGGCAGGCAGATTATTTACCACTGTGCCATCTGGGAAGACGTGACATGCCCCTGGAGAGGGCTGAAAAACAGAAGAAAACAACAACAATAAAACCAAAAAACTAAGTCCCAATCCCAGCATACAATTTCTCTGTGGTCCCCAGCCCCTAACTCCTGTATTTCACATGTCAGTAAGTGGCACCAGTTGCCAAGTTAGGATCCTCAGGCATACTCAACTTCCTTTTGCTTACCTCCTCCAGCCGACTCACACCAATCTCATGGTGTCTTACTTTTAGCAGATCTCAATTGGTATTTCAGAGAAGGCAATGGCACCCCACTCCAGTACTCTTGCCTGGAAAATGCCACGGATGGAGGAGCCTGGTAGGCTGCAGTCCATGGGGTCGTTAAGAGTCGGACCCGACTGAGCGACTTCCCTTTCACTTTTCACTTTCCTGCATTGGAGAAGGAAACGGCAGCCCACTCCGGTGTTCTTGCCTGAAGAATCCCAGGGATGGGGGAGCCTGGTGGGCTTCCATCTATGGGGTCGCACAGAGTCGGACATGACTAAAACGACTTAGCAGGAGCAGCAGCAATTGGTATTTTCTTTATTTTCCCTGAGTTCCAGGAAACTTTATTTATGGACACAGACATTGGAATTTCATATAATTTCCAATGTATCATGATGTTTTATCATTCCTTTGACGTTTCTCCATCATTTTAACATGTAAACACCAATCTTAGCTCTACAATAGAGATTGGCTAACTAGGTCTATAGGTCAAGCCCTGCAATTGGCATGTTCTTCTCTATTTCCAAATCATCATCTCACCTGGATTATTACAGATGTATTCCAGTTGGTTTTCCTGGTTTCAGTATCTTTCTCTCAAATTGTTCGTCCATTATGATTGGTACCTTCTAAAATACAGATCTGTGTTTTCCTTTCTTTTATTTAAAATATCTGCTGTTCCATTATCCTTGGCAGGGGATGTCTGGTTACTCACAACGTAGCCCAGCCTACTTTTTAGCTATTTTCCTTCACTTCTCCCATGAACCTCACTGTGCTCCTACAAGACTCCTTATGTTTTCCAGAGCACACCCTGTGCTCTCATGCCCTGTTCCTTTAGTACTGGTCTTTTCTCTAGCATCCCCTCCTTTTCCTTCTTTCCAGTGGCCCCCTGTTTAACTCCATCATCACCTTCTCTGCTGAAGTTTCACGTGGCTCTTCCTGGCAGGTGGTTGATTGCTTCCTCCCTTTATTTCTCTTAGAGTCTTTCTCCTGCTGCCTCCTGAGAATTTACTTTCTTCCTCTCCAGACTTCCCTAGAGCAGGATTGAGTCTTCCCATCTTTGTAACCTGGGTGTGTGGCATGGGCATGGCCGTATATGTTGTCAAATGGAATTCTTCAACTTGGTTCCACTTCTGTTAAAGCTTGAGGGAAAGATCAAGTTTGCAGTTGATATGAATTGTAACTGTAGAAAAGACAAAGGAAATCAACTCAGAATCATGTAGTTTAGGATTAGATTGGGGCTTAGAAATAATCCTTTCCAAGCCCCTCTAAAGATGAGGACAGCCAGGTACAGAGAGCTTGGGTGGTCTGCCCAAGATTGCAGGGCGGGGAGCAGTGCTCCCCTCTGCCCCTCTCCAGGAGTCTCCACCCAGTAGCCTGAATGGCCCTGATAAAACCTAAGTCAGATGCTGTCATTTCTCTAATTAAAACACTCTTGTTCCTGTCTTTCTCAGGGTAAAACCCCCAATCCTTATAATGATCCATAAAGCCTTAACCAGCCCATGACTCCCTTGCCTGTTACCTCTTTGACTTCACCCTCTATTTTCTGGCCTGCTTACTCTACTCTAGCTACTTGACCTGCCTTCCCTTTCCCATACCAGACACACTCTGTCTCAGGGCCTTTGCATGTGCTGTTTTCGTTGCTTGTAATGTTTTTCTCCCAGATATCTACACTGTTCACTTCTTAGGGTTAGGGTTAGGTCCTTACTTGAAACAAACATGCACACAAACAAACCTTCCTGTCTTGCTTCTCTGTTTTATTAATTTTCTCAGCATTTATCTCTGCCTCATGTATAATTATATATCTTGTTTATAGTTTTGGTCTCCCCTGACTAGAATGTAAGCTCCACAATGTCAGGGATTTTTGTATATTTTATTCCCTTTTGAATCCCCACACAGACCTGGCACTGACTGAGCAGGCAAATAGATAAATATTTGTTGGATGAATATGTAAATGAGAGGAAGCAAGATTTGTGGTTTCTTGTAGATCCAGTTAAATGTACACTTATGGCATTGAAAAGGGAACACTATCAGGTATGTCTGGAGGGAGAATCTGATTTTTCAAAAATCCACATTCAAGACCTGTCAGACTAGAACACTGACCTCTTTAATTGTCTGACTTGAAGCAGTGACAGTGGGCTCTGCTCAGCCTTAAAGTGGTTTGGGAAGACTCCCATTTTACCTCTAACAGGCTAGGGCTTGCTGTGGTTTCTCTCTGCCTGTGGCTTGCCCTTTAACCCATGGGACTACGAAGATGAAAAGTAAACACGGCATTAAACAGAAGAGCTGGGGGAGAGGGTATGGGGGCAGAGGAGCAGAATTTCCTTGTGGCCCTGACATCTTCCTTGGCTCTGGGCCCATGCACAGGGCCTCTCACTGAACCTTCTAGAGTTGCTTCGGGTCTATGCCCTAAGGAATGGTCTTGAGACTGCCAGGCCAAACTCCTGAGTTTTGCTTTGATGTTCTAATTTCTTTGAAAAGAATTGTTTAGTTTAGACAAAAAAGACATTGGAGTATCAGATCAGATCAGTCGCTCAGTCGTGTCCAACTCTCTGCGACCCCATGAATCGCAGCACGCCAGGCCTCCCTGTCCATCACCAACCCCCAGAGTTCACTGAGACTCACGTCCATCGAGTCATTGATGCCATCCAGCCATCTCATTCTCTGTCGTCCCCTTCTCCTCCTGCCCCAATCCCTCCCAGCGTCAGAGTCTTTTCCAATGAGTCAACTCTTCGCATGAGGTGGCCAAAGTACTGGAGTTTCAGCTTTAGCATCATTCCTTCCAAAGAAATCCCAGGGCTGATCTCCTTCAGAATGGACTGGTTGGATCTCCTTGAAAAAATTAAATTACTGTCTTAATTTTGAAGAAAGGTTTTAACCCTTTTCAGGACAGCAGTTGAAATTACCATTTGCACGCTTCCCTAGTGGTCCAGTGGTTAAGACTGCGCTTCTACTGCAGAAGGCACCAGTTCTATCCCTCATTAGGGACATTCTGCATGCTGTGCAGTGTGGCCAAAAAGAAAAAAAACAAAAACGAAATTACTACTTGCTTTTGTCAGTAGTGCTGGTTGCGGGTATGGTCCTTTGAAACCGATGACTTAAACCCAAGGGGTAGTAAATTCTGTTTCTGAAGAAGCATCCAATTCTTGGGGTAGGGGGTTGGGTTGAGTATAGAGCTAATTTATATTAATGTAACAGTCATTTTAGAGTTACTTACCTCTCTCTCTTTTTGTGATAACATCAGTATGGTTTCTACAGAGCCCGCCTCATCAGGACAGGAAGCTCAGCCAAGGAAGTCAAAGGCTTAGAAGGGTGTTATTGGCCCTATACAAAGCTGTAGCATAATTTAACCCTGGGATTCAAAACCATCAAAATTGAAAGTAAATTGTCTTGAATGGAGCTGTTGTCAGTGACCTAGTTAAAAATCGA
Organism: Bos taurus; assembly: GCF_002263795.3. Lineage (NCBI taxonomy): Eukaryota > Metazoa > Chordata > Mammalia > Artiodactyla > Bovidae > Bos > Bos taurus. The sequence continues at coordinate 51,514,380 of NC_037330.1, forward strand.
AGCTACCGTTTCCTGAACACTAAGAGCATATGAGCTCTCTGAATAGTGCCTAGTACATGGTTGTTGTTTACTTGCTAAGGCACATTCAACTTTTTGTGACCCATGGACTGTAGTCCACCAGGCTTGTCTGTCCATGGCATTTCCCAGGCAAAAATACTGGAGTGGGTTGCCATTTCTTTCTCCAGGGGATCTTTCTGACCCAGGGATTGAACTTGTGTCTCCTGTGTCTCCTGCATTGGCAGGTGAATTCTTTACCGCTAAGCCACCAGGGAAACTCTGGTACATGGTGCTGGTGCTGCTAAGTTGCTTCAGTCGTGTCCGCCTCTGTGCGACCTCATGGACTGTAGCCCACCACATTTCTCTGTCCATGGGATTCTCCTGGCAAGAATACTGGAATAGGTTGCCATGCCCTCTTCCAGTGGATCTTCCCAATCCAAGGATTGAACCTGCATTTCTTAGGTCTCTTGCATTGGTAGACGGGTTCTTTACCATTAGTGCCATCTGGTAATTGGTTCAGTTCAGTTCAGTTCAGTCGCTCAGTTGTGTCCGACTCTTTGTGACCCCGTGAATTGCAGCATGCCAGGCCTCCCTGTCCATCACCAACTCCTGGAGTTCACTGAGACTCACGTCCATCGAGTCGGTGATGCCATCTAGCCATCTCATCCTCTGTCATCCCCTTCTCCTCTTGCCCTCAATCCCTCTCAGCATCAGAGTCTTTTCCAATGAGTCAACTCTTCGCATGAGGTGGCCAAAGTACTGGAGTTTCAGCTTCAGCATCCATCCTTCCAAAGAAATCCCAGGGCTGATCTCCTTCAGAATGGACTGGTTGGATCTCCTTGCAGTCCAAGGGACTCTCAAGAGTCTTCTCCAACACCATAGTTCAAAAGCATCAATTCTTCAGCACTCAGCCTTCTTCACAGTCTAACTCTCACATCCATACATGACCACAGGAAAAACCATGGCCTTGACTAGACGGACCTTTGTTGGCAAAGTAATGTCTCTGCTTTTGAATATGCTATCTCGGTTGGTCATAACTTTCCTTCCAAGGAGTAAGTGTCTTTTAATTTCATGGCTGCACTCACCATCTGCAGTGATTTTGGAGCCCAGAAAAATACAGTCTGACACTGTTTCCACTGTTTCCCCTTCTATTTCCCATGAAGTGATGGGACCGGATGCCATGATCTTCGTTTTCTGAATGTTGAGTTTTAAGCCAACTTTTTCACTCTCCTCTTTCACCTTCATCAAGAGGCTTTTTAGTTCCTCTTCACTTTCTGCCATAAGGGTGGTGTCATCTGCTTATCTGAGGTTATTGATATTTCTCCCGGCAATCTTGATTCCAGCTTGTGCTTCTTCCAGCCCAGCGTTTCTCATGATGTACTCTGCATATAAGTTAAATAAGCAGGGTGACAATATACAGCCTTGACGTACTCCTTTTCCTATTTGGAACCAGTCTGTTGTTCCATGTCTAGTTCTAACTGTTGGAGGTCAGATGCTCTGGTATTCCCATCTCTTTCAGAATTTCCACAGTTTATTGTGATCCACACAGTCAAAGGCTTTGACATAGTCAATAAAACAGAAATAGATGTTTTTGTGGAACTCTCTTGCTTTTTTGATGATCCAGCGAATGTTGGCAATTCTGGTACTTGGTAGGTGGTAATAAATAATGAATGAATGAAATAAACTGCTGATTGAGCCTCGCCTCCATGGTTACAAAACAAAATAACTTCTCCCTTATGTCAGATCTAATCAGGCTGCCACTATCAGAAAGTGATTGTGTGGGACTTGGTTGGTGTCCACAATAGACAAGCTCCTGTTTGGTGGTGAAGATCATAGGCTGTGGAATCAGACAGACCTGGACTCAAATCCTGGTGTCAGGATTTACTAGCTTGGGGGTAGTTTAGCATCTTAAGCCTCACTTGTATCGCTATAAAATGAAGTTAAAGAAATCTGTCTCCTTGGGTTTTTGAGAGGTTGAAATGAGAAATTATGAAAAACAGAGTAGGTGCCCCATAGATGGTAACTGAGACATTTTGCAGGGTCCAAAGAAGGTGGCAGGGTGTTAGCCTCTAATAGGAAGGCGAATGTTGTAGAATCACACGAATGACCACTGAATAATTACAAAGCAGCCTGTGGACAAGTCTTGGCTGTGCTACTAACTAGCTGTGTATCAGTGGACCAGTCATTGAGCCTTTTTAATTCTTGGTTTGCTAATCTGCAAAATTAAAGGGTTGGAGTAAATGTTATCTATTTCTAACATTCTGAGTTGGCTCTAAGTAGAGGATAACATGGAACAAATTATACACAAAATGTTAGGGAAACAGTGTTTACAGAGGGATGGGAGTAATCAGAAGTGACTTTTGAAATGAGGTGAGGAGAACAAGTAGAATTCATGGAGTTTGAGGAGTAGAATAAAAATGGCAATTTTGATGAAATAGGCAGATCTGACAAAATTCAGGTTTTGTGATTTCTTGCCTTGCTTAGAAGATAATTTAAATATTTTTTGTTTATATAAGTTGTGTGTTAAAAAATGTAGTATCAATACTTTATTTACACTTACATTGTCAAGTTGAATGTTTTTCTAGGATAATACTTTGCAGTTTTGTTGTCATTCCTGCTAGCTACTCCATGATCGTGTGTTTCACATTTGCACAAGTGTATTTGAAGTCTCATTTTATAGGAGAGATTCAGGATTAGTTTTTAGCTCTTATAATGACAATTATAAGTAAGGTAGAGAATAAAATATTTTCTTGTTTAATCTCTTCATATTAAAGATGAAAAGTTAAAGCCCAGAATGAAGTGACTTGTCTGAGCTTGTAAAATGTGTAGATATCCAAATTCTTGCCTCTGCTGTTCCTTTGAGGCTGCCTGAGGTATAGGGTCTTTCTTAAAATACAATTCTTAATAGTTAGAAAGTGAAAGAAAGTGTGAAAGTGTTAGTTGCTCACTCATGTCCGACTCTTTACGACCCCCTGGACTGTAGCCCGCTAGACTCCTCTGTCCATGTAATACTCCAGGCAAGAATACTGGATGCGTAGCCATTCCCTTCTCCAGGGGATCTTCCCAACCCAGGGATCCAACTCAAGGCTCCTCCACTGCAGACAGGTTCTTTATTGTCTGAGCCACCAGGGAAACCATTCATTTATTATTGAGAGATGTTCTGATAACTCACCTTCTTTTCATACTACTTTTAATTGTAATGTACAAGATAGTATTTTATACTTGAGATCCATATGGTACCTTCACTGCTTGCCTTCTATATGCTAAGTGAGCCAGGACAACTGTCATCCCTCTTTCTGAAATGAACAGATGAGTAGGAAAGCCACACCTGGAAGGAAGTAATTACATGGAGATTTACTTTGGGGGTGGACTGCACTATATTCTAGGTGTTTTTCAAGTTTAATTTCAAGAGAATCAGAGGAGGCTTCCCTAAAGAAGTAATGCTTATACAGAGACCTGAAGCCTTGAAGATGTTAGAAATTGGCCATGTTAGATGTTAGAAATTTGGAGAAGGCAATGGCAACCCACTCCAGTACGCTTGCCTGGAAAATCCCATGGATGGAGGAGCCTGGTGGGCTGCAGTCCATGGGGTCACTAGGAGTCGGACACAACTGACCGACTTCACTTTCACTTTCATGCATTGGAGAAGGAAATGGCAACCCACTCCAATATTCTTGCCTGGAGGATCCCAGGGACGGGGGAGCCTGATGGGCTGCCATCTATGGGGTCGCACAGAGTCGGACACGACTGAAGCGACTTAGCAGCAGATGTTAGAAATTAGGGGAACCATGGCGGGTCATTGAATTCCAATACAGTGAAGGTCACTTCTGGAAGCAAGGACTTGACCCTTTTGTAGAACTAAATTAAGGCCAGTGTGGATGGAGCATGCAGAGGATGAAGTGGGACTAAGTTGGCAACATCCAGCAACCACGCAAAGTGTTTTGGTCTTTATCCTGACAGCAGTGGGCAACCATCAAAGGGTTTTAATTCTTAATGTTTCACAAGCCTGGGTTGCTGAACCCTTTTACCAAATAATATCAGTTAAGTAATAGAAATGTATCTGTTGAGGGATTATCCCCACCCAAGAGAAAGAATTTTATCTTGGAAGCCAGTGAGAGAAATAAAAAAATGTGCTTAATTGTGATTAGCAAAATAGCCTTATTGCTGGAGTGTTTATCCTGGATTCATATATTTGCAGAATCCCTGCATATAAAGATGTGAATCAAATGTTTTGGTAAATTAATATATGTTGTACAAAATAGTCTGTTGGAGGTCTAGGAGATGTAGCGCTTTTTATTTATTTTTTGGCCATGCCACACAGCATGTGAAATGTTAGTTCCCTGACTAGGGATCAAATCCACGCCGCCTGCAGTGGAAGTGTGGGGTCTTGGCCCTTCAACTGCCAGAGAAGTCCCATCCCAAAGCTTTTTAAAATGATTTGGTGCAAGCTAGGACCTGAGAATATTCAGCTGTGGTGCTTTGACTGGAATGATTGCTGCTTTGTGATTTAATAAAGCCTTTTGGTGAACTGTGGTGTTGGGGAAGACTCTTGAGAGTCCCTTGGACTGCAAGGAGATCCAACCAGTCCATCCTGAAGGAGATCAGCCCTGGGATTTCTTTGGAAGGAATGATGCTAAAGCTGAAACTCCAGTACTTTGGCCACCTCATGCGAAGAGTTGACTCATTGGAAAAGACTCTAATGCTGGGAGGGATTGGGGGCAGGAGGAGAAGGGGATGACAGAGAATGAGATGGCTGGATGGCATCACTGATTCGATGGACACGAGTCTCAGTGAACTCTGGGAGTTTGTGATGGACAGGGAGGCCTGGTGTGCTGCGATTCATGGGGTCGCAAAGAGTCGGACACGACTGAGTGACTGATCTGATCTGATCTTTGGTGATAGCTGTTTCTTCCCTCTAGGCATCTGGGTTAGTTTGGTGGCAGTGCCAGGCTGAGCTCCAAAGCCCCCTGGCTAAACCCCTGAAGCTAATTTGGGAATCCTGTGGTAGAACTGAGGAGGGCCATGCAGCCAGATCTTTGTAACTCATACAAGAGCTGTTGAGGCAGTAGCTTTACTGCCTTTTTGGAACAGCATTGCAATATGATAACTGTCTTTAGGACATTTGTATTAGGTTTAGAATCATTACTTTTTGGTGATGGAGGGAATTTCTGAAATTCTAGGTGACAAAGTCTAATCCCAAAATTAATATAAACTTTGATGTAAACTGCTGTTTATATTATACTGTGACTGGTAGTTTGCCTTTTTTTAAAAGACGATGTATTTTAACTATAAAAACTTCAATGACTATTACTTTTTAAAAAAAGTACTGGATGGAAAAAAAAATGTATTATGTGGGCCAGATATTGTTTTAGGTACCATGCCCATATTCTGTCTCATATGTTACAATCAAAATATCATTCCTATTTTGCAGATGAGGGGGTGATGGAGGCTAAATGACTGGTCCAACGTAATACATCTGGGTAAGCCAGATTTGGAACCCCCAAGAATAGTTCTCTGTGAATTCTAGCTTAAAATTATAAGCAACTGAAATCTTTAGATGCAGAAATATTAAATGTGAAAAGTAGTTCTTGGAATACTGCAAGGGTGAGTTAAAAATATCAGTCCTAGTTTATTTGAACTTGAACAAAACCTGGTCTTTTACAACCTTGTGAGATGTATCCAGGCCCACCCTCCTCTTTATGCCGTATTTCGCTTGGGCAGTGAGATCTCTTGTGCTTGGGATAGACAGAGGGCTCTTAAGGACTGACTGAAGGTCAGTCCCTAGGAAATTAAGGTTGCTGGGGCCAGAGATGTGTTGGTTACACTCTTAGCCAGGAGTGAGGGTAGACCAGGCCCTGGAGGGGTAGAGGAGAACAGAGCCCAGCTTCTCTGTACTTCTTGTGCCCTCTGTGCGGCCTGCCTTCTTTTACTGGGTCTGGCTGCATGGGTGCAGGAGGGCCTAGAGGAGCTATCCCACATTGAAGGTCAGGAAGGGTGGCGGTGACGAGATACCCCTCGTCCAAGGTAAGGAGCACTGGCTGCGCTTTGCTGGAGCAGCTGTGAAGAGATACCCCACGCCCAAGGTAAGAGAAACCCAAGTAAGACGGTAGGTGTTGCAAGAGGGCATCAGAGGGCAAACACACTGAAACCATACTCACAGAAAACTAGTCAATCTAATCACACTAGGACCACAGCCTTGTCTAACTCAATGAAACTAAGCCATGCCCGTGGGGCAACCCAAGATGGGCGGATCATGGTGGAGAGATCTGACAGAATGTGGTCCACTGGAGGAGGGAATGGCAAACCACTTCAGTATTCTTGCCTTGAGAACCCCATGAACAGTATGAAAAGGCAAAATGATAGGATACTGAAAGAGGAACTCCCCAGGTCGGTAGGTGCCCAAAATGCTACTGGAGATCAGTGGAGAAATAACTCCAGAAAGAATGAAGGGATGGAGCCAAAGCAAAAACAATACCCAGCTGTAGATGTGACTGGTGATAGAAGCAAGGTCCGATGCTGTAAAGAGCAATATTGCATAGGAACCTGGAATGTCAGGTCCATGAATCAAGGCAAATTGGAAGTGGTCAAACAAGAGATGGCAAGAGTGAATGTCGACATTCTAGGAATCAGCGAACTGAAATGGACTGGAATGGGTGAATTTAACTCAGATGACCATTATATCTACTACTGCAGGCAGGAATCCCTCAGAAGAAATGGAGTGGCCATCACGGTCAACAAAAGAGTCCGAATGCAGTACTTGGATGCAATCTCAAAAACGACAGAATGATCTCTGTTCGTTTCCAAGGCAAACCATTCAATATCACAGTAATCCAAGTCTATGCCCCAACCAGTAACGCTGAAGAAGCTGAAGTTGAACGGTTCTATGAAGACCGACAAGACCTTTTAGACTAACACCCAAAAAAGATGTCCTTTTCATTATAGGGGACTGGAATGCAAAAGTAGGAAGTCAAGAAACACCTGGAGTAACAGGCAAATTTGGCCTTGGAATACGGAATGAAGCAGGGTAAAGACTAATAGAGTTTAGCCAAGACAATGCACTGGTCATAGCAAACACCCTCTTCCAACATCACAAGAGAAGACTCTATTCATGGACATTACCAGATGGTCAACACCGAAATCAAATTGATTATATTCTTTGCAGCCAAAGATGGAGAAGCTCTATACAGTCAGCAGAAAAAAGACCAGGAGCTGACTGTGGCTCAGAGCATGAACTCCTTATTGCCAAATTCAGACTTAAATTGAAGAAAGTAGGGAAAACCACTAGACCATTCAGGTATGACCTAAATCAAATCCCTTATGATTATACAGTGGAAGTGAGAAATAGATTTAAGGGCCTAGATCTGATAAATAGAGTGCCTGATGAACTATGGAACGAGGTTCGTAACATTGTACAGGAGACAGGGATCAAGACCATCCCCATGGAAAAGAAATGCAAAAAAGCAAAATGGCTGTCTGGGGAGGCCTTACAAATAGCTGTGAAAAGAAGAGAAGCGAAAACCAAAGGAGGCAAGGAAAGATATAAACATCTGAATGCAGAGTTCCAAAGAATAGCAAGAAGAGATAAGAAAGTCTTCCTCAGCGATCAATGCAAAGAAATAGAGGAAAACAACAAAATGGGAAAGACTAGAGATCTCTTCAAGAAAATTAGAGATACCAAGGGAACATTTCATGCAAAGATGGGCTCGATAAAGGACAGAAATGGTATGGACCTAACAGAAGCAGAAGATATTAAGAAGAGATGGCAAGAATACACAGAAGAACTGTACAAAAAAGATCTTCACGTCCCAGATAATCATGATGGTGTGATCACTGACCTAGAGCCAGACATCCTGGAATGTGAAGTCAAGTGGGCCTTGGAAAGCATCACTACAAACAAAGCTAGTGGAGGTGATGGAATTCCAGTTGAGCTATTCCAAATCCTGAGAGATGATGCTATGAAAGTGTTGCATTCAATATGCCAGCAAATGTGGAAAACTCAGCAGTGGCCACAGGACTGGAAAAGGTCAGTTTTCATTCCAATCCCAAAGAAAGGCAATGCCAAAGAATGCTCAAACTACCGCACAGTGCACTCATCTCACACGCTAGTAAAGTAATGCTCAAAATTCTCCAGGCCAGGCTTCAGCAATATGTGAGCCATGAACTTCCTGATGTTCAAGCTGGTTTTAGAAAAAGCAGAGGAACCAGAGATCAAATTGCAAACATCCGCTGGATCATGGAAAAACCAAGAGAGTTCCAGAAAAGTATCTATTTCTGCTTTATAGACTATGCCAAAGCCTTTGACTGTGTGGATCACAATAAACTGTGGAAAATTCTGAAAGAGATGGACATACCAGACCACCTGACCTGCCTCTTGAGAAATCTGTATGCAGGTCAGGAAGCAACAGTTAGAACTGGACATGGAACAACAGACTGGTTCCAAATAGGAAAAGGAGTACGTCAAGGCTGTATATTGTCACCCTGCTTATTTAACTTCTATGCAGAGTACATCATGAGAAACGCTGGACTGGAAGAAACACAAGCTGGAATCAAGATTGCTGGGAGAAATATCCATAACCTCAGATATGCAGATGACACCACCCTTATGGCAGAAAGTGAAGAGGAACTCAAAAGCCTCTTGATGAAAGTGAAAGTGGAGAGTGAAAAAGTTGGCTTAAAGCTCAACATTCAGAAAACGAAGATCATGGCATCCGGTCCCATCACTTCATGGGAAATAGAAGGGGAAACAGTGGAAACAGTGTCAGACTTTATTTTTCTGGGCTCCAAAATCACTGCAGATGGTGACTGCAGCCATGAAATTAAAAGACGCTTACTGCTTGGAAGAAAAGTTATGACCAACCTAGATAGCATATTCAAAAGCAGAGACATTACTTTGCCAACAAAGGTTCGTCTAGTCAAGGCCATGGTTTTTCCTGTGGTCATGTATGGATGTGAGAGTTGGACTGTGAAGAAGGCTGAGCGCCAAACAATTGATGCTTTTGAACTGTGGTGTTGGAGAAGACTCTTTAGAGTCCCTTGGACTGCAAGGAGATCCAACCAGTCCATTCTGAAGGAGATCAGCCCTGGGATTTCTTTGGAAGGAATGATGCTAAAGCTGAAACTCCAGTACTTTGGCCACCTCATGCGAAGAGTTGACTCATTGGAAAAGACTCTGATGCTGGGAGGGATTGGGGGCAGGAGGAGAAGGGGACGACAGAGGATGAGATGGCTGGATGGCATCACTGACTCGATGGACGTGAGTCTCAGTGAACTCCGGGAGTTGGTGAGGGACAGGGAGGCCTGGCGTGCTGTGATTCATGGGGTCGCAAAGAGTCGGACATGATGAGTGACTGATCTGATCTGATCTGATCTGATGTAGAATTCCTACCTACAAGTATAGGTAGCTCAAGAGTGAAGTGAAAAGTAAAAGTGCTAGTTGCTCAGTTGGGTCCAACTCTTTAGGACCCTACGGACTGTAGCCTACCAGGCTCCTCTGTCCATGGAATTATCCAGGCAAGAATACTGGGTTGGATAGCCATTCCTTCTCCAGGAGATCTTCCTGACCCAGGGGTCGAACCTACATCTCCTGCATTAGCAGGCAGGTTCTGTACTGTCTGAACCACCAGGGAAGCCCAGGTAACTCAAGAGTGATCCTTCTTTTTTCCTTTCCACTGGCAGGCACAGAATATTGAGACTTTACTTAATCTTAGGCTCCAGGATAATAATTCCCTTTGGTAGAAACAAGCTGCTAATGATAAGTAATACAGCTTTTGTGCTGTTGCATGTACAATTTCATTTGATTCCTTGTTACCACACTTTGATGTAGGTAAGGTTAGTTTCAGTTCGGTTCAGTCGCTCAGTCATGTCCAACTCTTTGTGACCCCATGGACTGTAGCATGCCAGACTTCCCTGTCCATCACCAACTCCTGGAACTTGTTCAAACTCATATCCATTGAGTCAGTGATGCCATCCAACCATCTCATCCTCTGTCATCCTCTTCTCTTCCTGCCTTCAATCTATCCCAGCATCAGGGTCTTTTCCAATACGTCAGTTCTTCACATCAGGTGGCCAAAGTATTGCAGTTTCAGCTTCAGCATCAGTCCTTCCAATGAATATTCAGGACTGATTTCCTTTAGGATTGATTGGTTTGATCTCCTTGCAGTCCAAGGGACTCTTAAGAGTCTTCTCCAATGCCACAGTTCAAAAGCATCATTTCTTTAGTGCTCAGCTTTCTTTAGTTTATTTTCTTACAAATGAAGAAACTGAGGTTCCATTCTAATCTAAACCACCTTTCTTGTCTGACTGTTATCAGAGTTTTAACTGATCATCTTAGCACTCTGGGCTCCCTTGGTGTGTTCCCCACATGGTACCCAGAAAAGTCTTTATTTATTTTTAATTAATTTTTTTCCATTTTATTGAGATATAATTCACACATAACATTGCATAAAATACAACATAATGATTTGTATATTGCACAATGATTACCATAGTAAGTTTAGTTAACATCCATTACCTCACATAGTTAACAGCTTTTTTATAACTTGTGTTAACTTTTAAGATTGATTCTTACTGACTTTCAAATGTACAATACAGTATTGTTAACTACAGTCGTCATGTTGTACATGCTATCCCCAGGACTTATTTAGATAACTGGAAGTTTGTACCTTTTGTCTACATTCACCCATTTCCTCTACCGTTCACTCCCGCTTTTGGCAATACCAATCTGGTCTCTGTTCCCAAGAGTTCAGTTTTTTAGATTTCACAGATAAGTGAGCTCATATAGTATTTGTCTTTCTCTGACTTACTTCACTTAGCATCTTGACTACGAGATCTATCAGTTTTATTGCAAATGGCAGGATTTCCTTCTTTTGTGGCTGAGTAATATTCCATTACAGACACACCACATTTTCTTTATCCAGTCATCCATCAGTGGACATGTAGTTTGTTTCCATGTCTTGGCTACTGTAAATAATGCTGCAGTGAACGTGGGGTTGCAAATATCTCTTTTGCAGTGATTTAACTTCCTTTAGATATATACCCCGGAGAAGGCAATGGCACCCCACTCCAGTCCTCTTGCCTGGAGAATCCCATGGATGGAGGAGTCTGGTAGGCTGTAGTCCATGGGGTCACTAAGAGTTGGACACGACTGAGCGACTTCACTTTCACTTTTCACTTTCATGCATTGGAGAAGGAAATGGCAACACACTCCAGTGTTCTTGCCTGGAGAATCCCAGGGACGGGGGAGCCTGGTGGGCTGCCGTCTATGGGGTTGCACAGAGTCGGATATGACTGAAGCGACTTGGCAGCAGCAGCAGCAGATATATACCCAGAAGTGGAATTGCTGGATCATATGGTAGTTCTATTTTTAGTTTTTTGAGAAGCCTCCAGCTGTTTTCCACATGGGCTTCCCTGGTGGCTCAGTGGTAAAGAATCTACTAGCAATGCAGGAGATGGAGGAGACCACCTGCAATGCAGGAGATGCAGGTTGAATCCCTGGGTCAGGAAGATCCCCTGGAGAGGAAATGGCGGCCCACTCCAGTATTCTTGCCTGGAAAATTCCATGGCCAGAGGAGCCTGGCAGGCTATAGTTCATGGGCTTGCAGAGAGTTGGACACAACTGAGCAACTAAACAACCCCCATAGTGTTTTCCACATTGCCCGTACCATGGAAACTTTAAAAACCTACTGGGATCATGGCACTTTCCTGCTTAAACTCTTTCTTGAACCTGTTCCTTTTCCTTCCTGTTGACTCTGCAGCCATGCTCCCTTCAGCATCAGTGACTTGTAATGGTTCCTTTATCTGTAATGTTATCCTTCACCAGAGCTTTTAAATCTTTACTTATCCTTCAAGTGGTGATACTTTTTTAAAGAGCTCTTATCATAGCCTATAATTACATTTTTTGGTGATTATTTGCTGGTTATCCCACCACACTTTAAGCCTACGAGGGCAAAAAATATGTCTCTTTTTGTGGCCATTATATTCCCATTGCCTGGCATGCAATAAGCAATAAAGATTTATTGAAGGGAGAAATGAGGCTCAGGAAATTGAATTCTTGCCTAATGTAGTAGATGGTGTTACTTTTACTAGAATATAAGCACCATGAAGGCAGGATTTTTGGCTCCTTTTTTCCCTGCAATATCTTTGATATCTTTAACAGTGCCCAGCTCCTCATAGTAAATATTTATTGAATATTGATTATACTTTGATGCAATTCCAAAGATTTCTTATCCACATCCAGGACTTTTGCCCTCTTTGTACCAAGTCTGTCTAAAAATGGGGATTTGGGATTAGCCAGTTTCTCTGTGTTATAGAGATATGGGAGAGTTGCTGCTGTGACTCAGTAAGGTGGTTTTGCTGTCTCTGTGTAAAGGTCTTAGTTCAGTTCAGTCGATCAGTCGTGTCCAACTCTTTGCGACCCCATGAATCACAGCACGCCAGGCCTCCCTGTCCCTCACCAACTCCCGGAGTTCACTCAGACTCACGTCCATCGAGTCAGTGATGCCATTCAGCCATCTCATCCTCTGTCATCCCCTTCTCCTCCTGCCCCCAATCCCTCCCAGCATCAGAGTCTTTTCCAATGAGTCAACTCTTCGCATGAGGTGGCCAAAGTACTGGAGTTTCAGCTTCAGCATCCTTCCTCCCAAAGAAATCCCAGGGCTGATCTCCTTCAGAATGGACTGGCTGGATCTCCTTGCAGTCCAAGGGACTCTCAAGAGTCTTCTCCAACACCACAGTTCAAAAGCATCAATTCTTCGGCACTCAGCCTTCTTCACAGTCCAACTCTCACATCCATACATGACCACAGGAAAAACCATAGCCTTGACTAGATGAACCTTTGTTGGCAAAGTAATGTCTCTGCTTTTGAATATGCTATCTCGGTTGGTCATAACTTTCCTTCCAAGGAGTAAGTGTCTTTTAATTTCATGGCTGCACTCACCATCTGCAGTGATTTTGGAGCCCAGAAAAATAAAGTCTGCCACTGTTTCCACTGTTTCCCCATCTATTTCCCATGAAGTGATGGGACCGGATGCCATGATCTTCGTTTTCTGAATGTTGAGCTTTAAGCCAACTTTTTCACTCTCCACTTTCACTTTCATCAAGAGGCTTTTGAGTTCCTCTTCACTTTCTGCCATAAGGCTGGTGTCTTATGGCATCTGCATATCTGAGGTTATTGTTATTTCTCCCGGCAATCTTGATTCCAGCTTGTGTTTCTTCCAGTCCAGCATTTCTCATAATGTACTCTGCATAGAAGTTAAATAAGCACGGTGACAATATACAGCCTTGACGTACTCATTTTCCTATTTGGAACCAGTCTATTGTTCCATGTCCAGTTCTAACTGTTGCTTCCTGACCTGCATACAGATTTCTCAAGAGGCAGGTCAGGTGGTCTGGTATGTCCATCTCTTTCAGAATTTTCCACAGTTTATTGTGATCTACACAGTCAAAGGCTTTGGCATAGTCTATAAAGCAGAAATAGATGTTTTTCTGGAACTCTCTTGCTTTTTCCATGATCCAGCGGATGTTTGCAATTTGATCTCTGGTTCCTCTGCTTTTTCTAAAACCAGCTTGAACATCAGGAAGTTCACAGTTCACGTATTGCTGAAGCCTGGCTTGGAGAATTTTGAGCATTACTTTACTAGCATGTGAGATGAGTGCAGTAGTGCGGTAGTTTGAACATTCTTTGGCATTGCCTTTCTTTGGGATTGGAATGAAAGCTGACTTTTTCCAGTCCTGTGGCCACTGCTGAGTCTTCCACATTTGCTGGCATATTGAGTGCGGCACTTTCACAGCATCATCTTTTAGGATATGAAAGAGCTCAACTGGAACTCCGTCACCTCCACTAGCTTTGTTCATAGTGATGCTTTCTAAGGCCCACTTGACTTCACATTCCAGGATATCTGGCTCTAGGTGAGTGATCACACCATCATCTGGGTTGTTAAGATCTTTTTTGTACAGTTCTTCTGTGTATTCTTGCCACCTCTTCTTAATATCTTCTGCTTCTGTTAGGTCCATACCATTTTGGTCCTTTATTGAGCCCATCTTTGCATGAAATGTTCCCTTGGTATCTCTAATTTTCTTGAAGAGATCTCTAGTCTTTCCCATTCTGTTGTTTTCCTCTATTTCTTTTCATTGATTGCTGAGGAAGGCTTTCTCATCTTCTTTTTGCTGTTCTTTGGAACTCTGCATTCAGATGCTTCTATCTTTCCTTTTCTCCTTTGGTTTTCGTTTCTCTTCTTTTCACAACTATTAGGAAGGCCTCCCCAGAGGGCAGACACACTGAAACCATACTCACAGAAAACTAGTCAATCTAATCACACTAGGACCACAGCCTTGTCTAACTCAATGAAACTAAGCCATGCCTGTGGGGCAACCCAAGATGGGCGGGTCATGGTGGAGAGATCTGACAGAATGTGGTCCACTGGAGAAGGGAATGGCAAACCACTTCAGTATTCTTGCCTTGAGAACCCCATGAACAGTATGAAAAGGCAAAATGATAGGATTCTGAAAGAGGAACTCCCCACGTCAGTAGGTGCCCAATATGCTACTGGAGATCAGTGGAGAAATAACTCCAGAAAGAATGAAGGGATGGAGCCAAAGCAAAAAGAATACCCAGCTGTGGATGTGACTGGTGATAGAAGCAAGGTCCGATGCTGTACAGGTCTTAAAGGGCATCCAAATATCATCAAACAGTGGTATCTGTTCTGTATCCTGTACACCCCTTTTTTCAGGCTGCCAAGCTATATATTGATGTCGTCCATCCTGCCTTTTTTCTAAATCCCCTGAATAACATGTTGAATATCCATCAGAGCAGTTCTTCTACCAGCTTTTATTTAACCATTTGCAGACTTAACAGTATACCTTTCTCCAAAAAATTCACTTAAATGGCAAACTAGAAACATTTTAATGATCTGCTAGAAAACGTTTTCATGCTGAAGGACCAGAAAATCAGGTGTTATTTTCTATTTGGGTTTAGGGAGTGGGTCATTTTTTATTCCACTCAATATACACATCTTTAAGATCTTCACATTTGTTGAATATTTTCCATATTGGGGGCTGAACAGTCACAGTGTTAAGATATGACAATGCAAAGATTTGTGCTTTATCTTCAAAGAACTTGAGTCATACAGCATCACCAAGGACTGTTTACTTATTATGACCACCACCCATAGTCCTGAAGTCAAGTCTTAGTTTGTGATCAGTAATGATTTGTGCAAGGTGCACATGTCAACATGGAAGTACTGATGTCTGATGGCAGCTATGGCAAGCTTCTCTCTCTTGGAGAAAACATTCTGTTTCCAGAGATTGAGCACTGAGGGAGAGAAAACAGTTCCTAGTTTGTGGCAACTGACCTGGAACTTCAGGTCAGTTAGAGTGCTGTCATGGGAAGACCCTGTTTCTAGTCTTGACTCTGCCTTATTGTTAATATTTTGGTCAAGTGCTGGTCTTGGAGATTGGGCTTCTCTTCATCCATGAATTCTGTTGAGCTCGTCTAAGTTTAAAAGCTGTTCATGTTATCTTTAGCAGGCTAATTCTTTTAATTGAGAAATTGATTGGGTGGAAGCTAATTGTAGGTTCCAATTTTGAATAATCTCATGTTCTTAGCCACTCTGTTAGCTATCTAAGGGGAAGTTAGTAATCTTTTTTGCTGGCTGTTAGCTTATTGCCAGGCATTGTTTCACCACGTTTTCCCTCTAAGATAGAGCAAGGTTTGCACTTAAAAAAATTCCTCATCAACCCAGGGAATACTAATCGTTCCCAACCAATTCCTTTTGAATATTGGTTCAAAAAACCGTGATGTATTTCAGGACTCATTTGGGTAGGGGTTTTCAGCTTATCCTGGTCTTTCCCTGTGAACTCCTGTATCACTAGAGAATGTGGGGCAATGCAATAAGTTTAATGACCTTAGAAATAGACTCACGGGAAATTAGAAGAATTAGTATCACATGCATTTTTAAAAAACTCCATTAAGGTCTCACTCAGAATTATTTTTTGTTCATTTGTGGATACTATAAGTTTTGGTACCCTTTGAATGGAATACATTACTTTGAAATGTGGGCAAAATGACTGTTTCACAGTATCTTTCAAATTGTTCTTTTAAGATTTTGAGCACCCTATTTATATTTCTAAAGAAAGCTATTTGTTCTTAAAGTCCAAAGAGATACAGAGAGGTCAGAAAACCAGGGTGGTTGAGTCTCTGATCTGTGCAGATTGAGTGTGAGACCTCAGATTGAGTGTGAGTATATAACCTCAGAAAAGGAAAAGAATTGGTAATTCCCTAGTTTTGTTTCAGATCTGTGACTTTTTCGAAGCTTTTGATCATCCTGTGTTCTTCTGTTAGGAAACTGATCCCCAGGTTGTGTGTTCAGCCACTGATATGTGTAAGTCTTGGCCAAAACTGGAGTTACAATGAATGGAATGACACACTTCCCTTTTTATTCTCCTTTGCCTTAGGATCCTGTCACCACATTGGGGAGATTAGACAAAAACTCTCTGCAGTTTATTTTCTCTTTTGAACAAGTTACATTGTGGAGGTACTTTTAAGCTAAAAGAAGAAAAGCTCCTTCTTTGTTCGAAGCAGCAGTGTGTAAGTTTCAACTTGTCTTGGACTTCCTTGGAGGTGTTTTAAGATCCGGTGTAAACTTGCTGTGGTTTGCCTTTGGGCATCAAACTGTTTAGCTTGGCTCTATTATATCTGTAATTGCTGCATTTTAATAATTACCCAATATTCTTGTCAGCAATTTGCAGTCTATATTTTTAATAGAACTGTTTGCCTTTCTTTCCCAGGTTCATTCAGACTTGGTTTAAGCCCTGGATTAATGTGCACAGCCCCACAGACCCTCTGCAGCTGAAGGCAGGGGGTGACACAAGTTTATTAAATATTCCTACAAGCCTCGTGCTGGTTATGTAGTTTGTGTGCACCATAAAAATCCTCTGGGAAGTCATCTTCTGAGATCTCCTTATAGGGTTTTGCTTTATAAAAGTTGCCCTTTTAGTATTTGTTGAAATAACATGTTCTTCTAGAGTTTTCCTTATCCATCCATTCAGGAAATCTAATATTTTGAAGGGCAAAAAATAGGGACAAATTCTCTTTGCTGTCACTGATTTTTTTTTTTTTTGTTATTGATTTTTAAGGTAACCGAGGAGACTTCCATTACACCTGAGGTGATGTGGAGTTATGGTAGCAATCACTTTAAGCAATGATTGGAAACAATTTTATGGTGTCCAGAGTTATGTCTATAATTTAGTCAGTTTTTGAAATAAGACCATGGTGCCACCAATGAACTGTGCCTCATTTTGCTTGATAACTTTGCTTTCTTAGTGATCTGCTCTTTAGCTTATTCCTTTTGGTGTCCATTGTAATGTTTATTTTGCAGTAAACAAAAAGTTAAACTGATTTTTCAGTAGCTAAAAATTATGCAAATAGCTATACCCTAATTTTTCTGCTTTTTTGGTTCAAATATACCTCAAAGGGAATGGACCAGTAATGATAATAATAGCTAACATTTATTCATTGCTTATTATGAGCTAGGCACTGTTCTAAACAATGTATCTATGTTAACTCATTTAATCCTCACAATAGTTTGTAGGAATTTTCATCCATGCAGAGTGTCCAGGTTGACATAACTCATTTGGGAGGTGGCAGAGTGGATTCACACCTGTGCAGACCTTTTACTGCTACTCTAATCTGTATTTTACTCATACTAGGTTTTTAAAACCATTTTCCTACGAAGATTGGACCACAGTGCCTCCTGCATATGTAATAGTTCAGTTTTAAAGCATATATAAAAATTATCTTTGAAATTCGAACATGATTGTTATTGCTGGGTAGGTAATACTTGTAAAACCCAAAAGGGAGTTCACTGAGAAGGTTTCCGCCCTCTCCTACCACTGTACCCCAATCACCCTATTTTTTTCCTTCTCCAAGGCTAAGATGCATTTAAAATATCTTTCTCTTCACACTTGATGCAGTGAATTAAAACCATTTAATTCGAACTTGTTTTGCCATTTTTTTAATATATTTGTACTGTGTCTGCAAGTGCCCAAACTAGCTTTGTGTCTGAAGGTAGCATGCTGTTTCTGGGGATGCATTTTTCTGGCTCTGGGTAACAGGGCTGCAGTCTCTAGCTGTTTGAGGTGGATCCTAGAAACTTGGGATACTGCCTTGTCCAAAGCTTAGATCAGGCAGGGTCTTTCATAGTTTTATCCAGTTGTCAGATAGTTTTTATTCCTGACACCAGGAATCATGTCCTTACACAACACCTGGAACATAGTAGGTGCTCAATAAATGTTTGTTGAATTGCAGCTTCTATGGGTTGTTCCAGACTCAGGGAGATAAGGTTGGAAAATTTATGAGTATGTTGCAGTATCTAAATGAGGTAATTTTTAGGGTCATCAGAGGATATTCCAGTTAATCCCACCTTCATAAAACTTGTCATTTCAAGGCTCTAGATAGGAAAAGTTTTAAAAAAGCCTCTTGGATCCTCTAGTCAAGTAACCAGATAGTCTCAGATGGAGTTGAGAGACAAGTTTTCACATGCTAAAATGTTGGCGAACAGTTGAAATAAGAATTTTGCTTTTTAATGGTTCCTTATGTTTTCAGGTTGATTCTAAATTAATGTTTTAATTTGATCCTTATGATAGGTCTGTCACTATAACATTACATTGAGTTCTTTTTAAAAATTTTATTGAACTATAATTGATTTACAATTTTTTGTTAAATTCTGCTATATAGCAAAGTGATTTGGTTATACACATATATATTCTTTTTCACATTCTTTTCCAGTATGCTTTATCATAGGATGTTGATAAAAAATATAAAAAAAAATTTATAAAATAAAAATTAAAAAATATAAATTATATATTTTTATATATGCTTTATGTAGGATGTTGTTGTTTATCTATGCTATATATAATGGTTTGCATCTTAGATTGAGTTCTAACCAGAGTTGGTCTTTTTTTTTTTTGCTGAAGTTCACTTATTAAGTGTCATTGATTAGTGTTCCAACATAACTGATGATGTTATGTTTAGGTGTACCTTGGTTTTATTCTATACTCTTGAAACTTTACTATAAAACCAAAGATTTAAAACATCAAAGCAAACATGTATTTGCAAAAGTATTTGCTGTAAAAATCTTTATTTGGTAATTACTGCTCCCCCCTCCCCACCAGTTTGCTTGAGGGCTGTCTAGTCATCTTTTAAGGTAAATTTCTTATACTTTTTAGGAATTCTTCATTTTACTTCAATATGTACTCATGAACAGAAATTCCTGCATTAAGTTTTCTTCTTCAAATGTGTATTTTTACAGGCAATTTGAAAATTGGAAAGAAGGATTTTAAAGCCACTTTTGATTTGCAAAGATTGTCTATAATCTGAAGAACTACAGGCTGAGGTGACTGAATGGGACACACTTTTGGAGAAATAAAAATGACTTCTCATTGTGTGATTGTCATGTTTGCCTTAATGAGTTCCTGCTTAGCAGCCGCAGGTAAGTTGCATAATACAAATTGCATGTTCATTATGTTCTTTTGGGTATATTTTTCCTCAGTCTAGAAAAATTTAGAATATGTGATATTTATGCAGAGCTTGAGTATTTACATTCTTCAAGGAATAAAATACTTGACTCCTGTACAGATACATCATGTGTTTGTCTATATTATGTCTTACTACACTAGTGCTAGATATTCGAATGTTGGTGACGCAGATACCTAACTAACCTTCAGTGTGGAGGTGGCTAGAGAAGACATATGTTGTTTAAACCCACTTAAGTTTGTTACATGCAGAGATTACATTTACTTTCTTGTCCTAAGTAAGAATTTCAAGAAAACCCTTTGGTTCTTTATTGTAAAGTAAATAGATCTTTTATATAGAGGTGACACTGCTAGCACAGACTACTTAGGAAATGTTTAATTTTGCCTATTTCAGGTATTTTTAGGATGTAATTTTTTAAAAACTACCGAGGGGATTCCCTAGCAGTCCAGTGATTGCTGAGGGCCTGGATTGGAGACCTGGGATCCCATAAGTTATGTGGTGTGGTCAGAAACAAAACAAAATATAAAAATTAAAAAGTACAGAAATATACTGTGCTTTCTAGAAGCCATCAGAATGTGAGATTGTAGATGAGAAGAAGCAAATGGTTTGGTTGGAACACTGTTCCTTAAATAAGAGTATCAGATCCCTCACATCAACATCTTAGTGTAGGCAGTCAGGGTTACTTAACAAATTTAGAAACTTAATTTGCTCTATTTTGTTATAATTTGCTTTGAGTCTCCTTTGTAATGAGCTATATTAGAGCTAATTTGTTGGGCCAGTTCTAAAAACTGGCTGGCCTTAAGAAGACACACATTGACTTAAAAAATGATTAGCTTCTTGGTTTTGACTGTTGAATTGCACGTACAGATGACATGCTGCTGCTGCTAAGTCGCTTCAGTCGTGTCCGACTCTGTGCGACCCCAGAGATGGCATGAGAGTGATAATAATAAGCATGCATTGAGTGTGCTACAATTGTAGATTAACAATGAATAAGGATATTCTTAGTTTATGAGCTCACTTAGTAACAACTCTGGTATTCACCTCTGTGGTATACTGAAGAAGCTTGACCACCATTAAGGCTTCAATTGACTCAGACCAGGAGTCACATGTAGGCAGACTGAGTGGAAGTCACTTTGTAAAACTTGGTTTATCAGATTGGAAAGCAGAAAGAATGACCCCCTTGTTGCAAATATCTCGAGGGAAAGCTTTTTTGAATGCTGGTGTGTGAATTTGAACTGCCCATTCTCTCTACCAGCAGTTTCACTTTGTCTCATGATTGAAAAATTATTTGCCTTTTAGCTGGTACATTAAAAGTGATCTTAATTAAAATCTCATTAAAAAGTAGTAGAAAAAAAAAAGAGAAATATCTTCTGCTTCTGTTAGGCCCATACCATTTCTGTTCTTTATTGTGCCCATCTTTGCATGAAATATTCCCTTGGTATCTCTCATTTTCTTGAAGAGATCTCTAGTCTTTCCCATTCTATTGTTTTCCTCTATTTCTTTGCACTGATCACTGAGGAAGACTTTCTTATCTCTCCTTGCTATTCCTTGGAACTCTGCATTCAGATGGGTATATCTTTCCTTTTCTCCTTTGCCTTTGGCTTCTCTTCTTTTCACAGCTATTTGTAAGGCCTCCTTAGACAACCATTTTGCCTTTTTGCATTTCTTTTTCTTGGGGATGGTCTTGATCACTTCCTCCCGTACAGTGTCACGAACCTCCGTCCATAGCTCTTCAGGCACTCTATCAGATCTAATTCTTTGAATCTATTTGTCACTTCCACTGTATAATCATAAGGGATTTGGTTTAGGTCATAGCTAAATGGTCTAGTGGTTTTCCCTACTTTCTTCAGTTTAAACCTAAATTTGGCAATAAGGTGTTCATGATCTGAGTCACAGTCAGCTCCCAGTCTTGTTTTTGCTGACTGTATAGAGCTTCTCCATCTGTGGCTGCAAAGAATATAATCACTCTGATTTCGGTGTTGACCATCTGGTGATGTCCGTCTGTAGCATCTTCTCTTGTGTTGTTGGAAGAGGGTGTTAGCTATGACCAGTGTGTTCTCTTGGCAAAACTCTTATTAGCCTTTGCCCTGCTTCATTCTGTACTCCAAGGCCGAATTTGCCTGTTACTCCAGATATTTCTTGACTTTCTACTTTTGCATTCCAGTCCCCTATAATGAAAAGGATATCTTTTTTGGGTGTTAGTTTTAGACGGTCTTGTAGGTTTTCATAGAACCGTTCAGCTTCTTCAGCATTACTAGTCATGGCATAGACTTGGGTTACTGTGATATTGAAAGGTTTGCAGAGACAGAGCACTTAGGGATATACACAGAGATGTAAGATTCATCCTTCGAGTTGCTTGAACTTTAGTTAGGCATATAGAATATAACCATGTAACAAAATAATCAATGCATGGTGAGTAAAAGCTAGATGACCTCAGAGAGGTCAGAAGGGTGGGTTAGAGGAGCTGGGGAAGGCTCTGTAGAAGTCTATGTCTTAAGCTATGTTTTGAAGACCAGGATGACTTAAGCAAGAGGAAGGCATTGAGGGTGAGCAGAGGGGGAGAACAGTGGCACTTAGGTGTCTGATATTGTTTTTTTCTGTTTGTCTGTTTTTGCCTTTTTTGACTGTTCTATGCAGCATATGGGATCTTAGTTCTCTGATCAGGGATAAACCTGCTCCCTTTGCAATAAACGTGTGGAGTCTTAACCATTAGACTGTCAGGAAGGCTCTTGATGTTGTTTTAAGGAACAGATGACCCAGACAGCTGCTTGGGTATGTAGAGGATATCTGTTTAGAAGGAAGGATGGGGGTGGATTATAGAGGACCTTAAATGTCAGAACAAAGCTGTGGATTTCATTCTGAGGTTTGGATTCTCTCTTCTTCCATCCCCCTGTAGTCAAAAGCATGCATTGTTAAATCTTAGAATTCAAACTGCAGCCTCAGAAAGTCAGGCTAAGAATGTGGCCTCCTTGGCCACAAAGGCCACGGTGCCTGGCACGTAGGCTGACATTTAGCTCAGGCTTGCTCTCTGCCAGCTAATTTTGTCTTTATGAAAGAACACTGTGAGGTGGTATTAGTATTATTATCGTCATCTGCATTTTTCCTCACAAGAAAACTGAGACTCAGTAACTAGTAAGTGGCAGAGTGAGGCGGTTTGGCTGTAAAATCCAGCCCATCCACCAGTCCACTAGAACTCTATGTAGGAGACCCTCAGTGTGGAATGAATGAACCTCTTCACTTGATTGATTCAACACCAGACGAGTAGCCACCAATGAGGCATCCTGGAACCAGGTTAAACCCCTTTGTTCTTAGGGGAGACGTATGTAAGTCATCAGAGTGAAAGGACCCTCAAGTAACGAGCCTTCTTTGTTTGTATTCTTATTCCGCGGACACGGCTGTGAAGCTCTATTATAAGAGTTCTTGCCAGCAGAAGTGGTGAAGGCTTCCTTTAGATGTGTAGCCAGGGAGGAGACAAGCACAGCACAGCACATAAAATGAGCCTGAGTTGGAATAGTAGATGCCTGCGTGTGGGCCTTCATTGAAAGCCTTCCTTCTCTGCTTGTGGCTGAGGGTGAAGGAAGCAAGCCACATCCCGGTGTTAGCGGTTGCTTTGACAAAACTCGCACTTTTCCTTCCCTCCCGTGTTCCTTCGTTATTGTACAGCACTGTGCGGAGGGAGGCCCATGGTCCTGAACAAGAGCTGTGTAGGGACCCTAATGCCACCTGATTAGAAATTACCTTAGGCTTTTATCATCAATTTTATCTTATCTTCAATCCTAGAATGTATCTGAAGAAAATGGAAAGTTAAAAAATGTAAATACTTGCTCCTGTGGGCTTAAGCTTCACTAAGTTTTCACTTTAAAAACTGTTCCACTACACATCTTTAAAAAGTATTAACTGCTGCCTCCGTGGCTGGCCAGTGTTAGGTAGGGCTGTGTTCCCAGGAGCCTCGGTAACGAGAAAAAGTGCGCACGCAGGGAGAACTCAGGGAAATCAGTTTGGGAGGAAGAGATGGACTTGTCTGTGTTTTACTGGGCCCTTGTGTCAGGACAGAGGGGTGCTGTTGAGGGGAGCTCTGCAGAGATGCTGCTGGCCTCTGTGCCAGCAGAGTGTGGAGGGGTTGGCTATGTTCCTCATTCCGCAGTTGCCATTTGGTGCCTAGATGTATCCTTTTGGAGGCTTGCCCGTGACCCAAACACATATTTCTATTGAGCAAACGCATTTCTTTTCATCTTTATTGGATGTACCTGGAATTCCAGGTATAGTCCACAGGAGAATAGAGATGTTTTTAGTTGGAGCTATTTTCCTGCTAAGAAAGCTTTGAATTTTTGGGGTTCATAGGACAGCAAGCAGAGGTATTAATACTAGCTGGTTAATACTTGGTTTGGAATGGACAAGCAGACAGCCTTGGGTGGAGGCTAAACATAATAATACCACTTTATTTTTATTGTTTTCAAATGCTTTCCTGCCTGGTGTTTCATTTGATTCTCATAGCAGTCCCTGGGTGGGCAGGGTTGTTTTTTTCATTTATGGAATGAGAATAAGGGGCTTGAGAGCAAGTAATTAGTTTAGAAAGCTGGTCTGCCTCTTGATTGAACCTGAACCCAGCACACTTCTGCAGACAGACTGCACCGATGAGTCAGGGTGATTTTCCTGCAGCACGCCCCTCAACACCTCTTGAAACCATGCTGCCAGGCATTCTGCTGGGTACTCTACACCAGTAAGTTCATTTAATCTTTACAGAAACCCAGTGAAGTAGGTGTTCGTCATTATCACTGTTTTTATAATTACTACTACTGCCACCACTCCTACCACTATTATTATGATACTAATTTTACAAATGATAAAACTGAGGTTTAAGGAAGAAAAATGTCATGTATAATGAGAGTTAATTTTTAAAAAGTTGAAATGGTCCTTTGTGTAATAGTAGTCATATGACAATTTAGTGTGGCAGCATGGCAGCAGACCCAGAGTTCATGTTCTTTCC
This sequence comes from Bos taurus, assembly GCF_002263795.3. Taxonomy (NCBI): domain Eukaryota; kingdom Metazoa; phylum Chordata; class Mammalia; order Artiodactyla; family Bovidae; genus Bos; species Bos taurus. The sequence goes on from NC_037330.1 coordinate 51,538,892, forward strand.
ATTGTGCTGCCCAAAGGGAACTGGCACTCTTTCTCTTGGGCTTGAGATCAATGGCCTGAGGACCGCAGAGGTGGTTCTGCCACAGTTTTCCCTTCTCTGCCAAATGAGGGCTCAGCAGCTGTAACTCATAATGGCAGGAGGGTAGGGAGGGTGCCAATGGGGGCTGCCACCAGGGAAAGTAAACGTAGGAGGAATAGACTTGAAGGTTCAAAACAAATGCAAAAAGATCTCTTGCTAACCCCCAAGTCTTTGGACACAGCTAGTTGATTTGGTCAGTGATTTTATAGTTTTCAGGTGGTTGTTATAACCACTTTTGTGTTTAATTCTACTTGTGGACACATAGGAAAAAGATACTGTCAGTTGTGATGCCAACTATCACCAGGGTGCCAGTTTTCTATTTATTTTAAGAAGCAAAGAACTATTGTTAAAAGACACAGAGTGAACAGAATGGCCTGCATTTTAGATAGTGATCCCTCTGGAGAGATCACGCACACCCCAGTGTAATGAGGTCCCTGTTTCCCTTTCTTTAGGTTTTTGCACAGAAACAACACACACACATACACACACACACACAGAGTTGGGGCAGTTAGCTAGTCAAGAAAGATGAGTTTATTTCTCAAAGATTACCTTGCCTTGCATAATCTACCAATAGGGGTGGGATATGATATGATAGCAAATAAAAAGCCTTTGTGCAAGGAGAATAGATAGTTGGGTAACCAGATGTACATATAGATTAAGAAAGATACTTACCAAGAGGGTACGAATCTACCTGCAGTGTAAGAGACCTGGATTTGATTCTTGGTTCAGGAAGATCCCCTGGAGAAGGTCATGGCTACCCACTCCAGTATTCTTGCTGGAAGAATCCCATGGACAGAGGAGCCTGGTGGGCTATAGTCCATGGGGTTGCAAAGAGTTGGACATGACTGAGCGACTAACATTTTCACTTTGATGTCACAAGTTCACAGAACCCAGATTTCTCTCCTTTGCCTCCTTATCTTAGACTGTATAATTGCCACCCAGTTTTCTGGATTCTTGATCTGGGTTATTTTAGGATACCAGTCATGGTGCATTTCTGTAAATGCTGATCCACTTTCCCATCAGGACAGAGCTATCTATGTGTGACTACATAGCTGTTTAATTGCACAAGGCTTATGTTTTCACACATTGTGGATATGGGAAATTAGGCATTCTCAGCTTGTTTGCTTTGATAACTAAATCCTCCTATTCTGGGGCCACCTTGAATCATTGCTAGAGCTCCAAGTGCTGGTTTTGGAAGTGTTTTAGAACACGGAGTATTCTGAGCAGTGTCACTGTGAAGCCTTTCCCCAGGTCCGGCTCTGCATGTGTGGGCATCAGGGCATGGAGGTGCTTGCCTGTCTCAGGAGATTGGCCCACCTTGTACTGCATCCATGTGAACTGCTGACTTTCATTTTCTTTGAAACGTTCTCTGCCAGAGTGGCCTAAAAAAAGATTTACCCTGAAGTCTAATGTGGTCTTATTTTTGTTTTCTGAGAGGACACTGTAAATCAGGTGGCATTCTAGAGGGCTTACCAATGTGCTTGCTCTCAGAACATTCCTTCCAAAGACCAGGCAGCAGGTGCTCTGGGGACGGAGGCCTAGCTCTTCTCCAGCCCTGTCCTGCCAACTCTTAGAAATCTTAAGGAAAAAAAAGAAACCAAACTAGTTTAAACTAGAGTAGAATGTGGAAAAGCTTACTGCCTTTAAAGGAAAATGTTGATTAAAAAAAAAAAGATATTCTCTGTTGGCAGTGAAAGGAATCATATAGTTATAAGTGGTATAGTTATGGCAGAAGGAAAAGTTTCCAGTAAGACTGCCCTGAGTTCTTTGTGTTGCTTCTTCCCTTTGTCTTCGCATGCCTGAATAACTTCTTTCTGGCTTAGATGATAGACTAGCCACCAGGAGTAACACCTCCTGTCCTCCTGCCCTCTGGCCCCATCCGCAAGGATGCTCAGGTAGCAAAGGCCTCAGGAGAGAGCAGAGCACCTGCTTCTGGAGTCAGTTCCTTCTCTGTTGCTTTCATCAGGGGTGCTGCTGAGCTGCTGGGCACTTCGTTGCAACGAGCGTTTCCAGCGGGACACATCTGTGCGGCCCACTTTGGCATCGTGTTGTTGCATGGTGAAGCAAAATGCCACAGTGCTCCCACTTGCCCCTTCATCCCATTTATCATTTCACCTTTTCTTTCAGTGTTTAAATCCTGCTGTGTTTAGATGGGTGCTTGTAGTCTGGTGAATTAGTTTTGAGTGTATACTAGGGCGCAGGTACTTTGCTAGCTTCTGTGGCACAGAAAGGGGAGACTTTGTAGTGTGAACAGTGAGTTTTTACCACCTTCTTACATGGTTAAGTTTCCTAAAATGTTGATTGATTTATTCAGCAAGCATCTCCTGAGCATTCTAGATACCATTCTAGCTGTTAGACATATAGCAGTGAGTAAAACAGTCAAAAATCCTTGTGCACCTGAAGTTTACATTTTAATGAAGAGAGACAGAGACCAGAAACAAACAAAAACTATGCACATTTTAGCAGGGTTAGTGGAGAAAAGGCAACAGGGCTAGGGATTATTAGTGGGGAAGTACAGTTTAAAATAAGGTGATCCAGGGAGGGCCTCACTGGGAAGATGACATTTGAGCAGAGATTGGAAGGAGGTGAGCTAAGTGGATATCTGGGGAAATGAGCATTCTAGGCAGGAGGAAGAGCATGTGCAAAGGTCCTGAGGTGGGAGCTTGTCTGAAGTGCTTGAGCCTTAGTAAACAGGCCAGATGGCTGCTGGAGTGGAAAGTCAGAGACTTCTTGGGGACAGGTGTAGGGTTGCATATAGCCTTGTCAACCATTGCAGAGTTTTTACTCTAGTGAGAAAGAGCCATTAAGCAGCAGAATGATGTGATCTGAAGGATATTTTAGCAAGATCACTCTGGCTGCAGTGTTGAGAATAGACTGTTGGGCAAGGGTGAATTTGGGGATACTGGTCGGTGGCCATAGTAATAATTGAGGCAAGAGATGATGGTAGTCAGGATCAGATTGTAGAAGGAAAGATCCTTGGAAGTGAAATGCTTGTGAAATTAAGAATGACTTTGTGGTTTTCTTTCAATTTGTTCCCACTGAGGGGGAAAAAGGATAAAGACTGATATCTCATTATCAGTGGAATACTAAGCCATAACCTAATAGTAAAGATAGTTACTTTTATGTAACAGTGAAAACCGAATATGAAAAAACAGAACAACCTTCCAAACTGTCTAAAGAAAATTTCTTTGCACTGTGAATGACTTTCCTTGAAAAATCAATGTCTGAAAAGCCTCAACCCTCCCTTCCCAACTTACTTCTAAACCTCATCCTTTTCATTCCCTATGTGGTCTGTTTTTCAGAAATATGAATTTTTGAGGGTCTTATCACCTTTTGCAAACTTGCCTCTCATAGCAAAACTAGTGTTTCAGAGAAATAGAATAGTAAATAAGTGCATAAATTCATTTTAATACATTTTATAAATTTAAGTTGCATGCTAGATGTCAGCAAGGAGCTGGATAATTATAGCATACTTTCTTCTGTTCTAGTTTTTAGCTCTGGCTTCCTCACTGATTCCTATTTTATTCCTGTAATCAGATTCCAGGCTAGAACTTTTAAAAAATTAACATTTTTTAGAAGGGGGAAAAAAATTCCCCAAAGTTGTTGTTGATATTTATTAAGTACCCAACATCATATTTATTAAAAATTGAGATAAGACACTGAGAAGGTTTAACCTCTGTGCTTGAAAAGTTGTCTTTTAGAATAATTTCTATTTATTTATTATACCACTTTTATAAAGTTTTCTGATTTGCTTTCTCAGATCTCATCACTGTCACTGGGGGGTGGGGGAGGGCCGTTGGGCAGCTTGAATCCAGCCCTGTGCTCACCAAGCCCCAGGTGGTGGTCTTTCTGTTTTTGAAACTGGAACAGGAAAGTCCAGAGGAATGCAACTACAGTTTTACTTCTTGCCCCCTGCAGGGTTTTTTCTAGGCCTCCCCAAAGTGTGTTTATCTTGCTGGCCATGCATGTAGAGCAGCCTGGAATTCTGTGGGGCATTAGAGAAAAAAACAGAAAGATTTCCCACATGACTAAGGTTATGGGAGTGGGAAATCTTGAATTATGCAGAACTCTTTGATTGAAAGAAAATAATTGGGGGATGAAATTTATTTTAATATATACTTTTAAAAACTATTATTCATCCCTCTCTTTAAAAAAATTAAAACCCATATTTTTGGGGGTAGAGGTATGGTCTTCCCTGGTGGCTCAGTCAGTGAAGGATCTGCCCAAGATGTGGGAGACCCAGGTTCGATCCCTGGGTTGGAAAGATCCCCTGGAGAAGAAAACAGCAACCCACTCCAGTATTCTTGCCTGGAAAATTCCATGGACAGAGGAACCTGGAGGGCTACAGTCCATAGGGTCACAAAGAGTCAGACACAACTGAGCAACTAACAGAAGTGTGGGGGTATAGACTAGAAGCAATAAAAACCTTCTAAGTATCAAATTAAGAATTTCCAGTCATTACAAGGAAAAAATATCTTTAGGGTGGAAAAATAATTTGAACTTTAAGAACCTGATAATGATATAATTTGAGGACAGGGTCTGACATATTGTGAGGACCCTAAGGGCCTGACTCCAGCAGCCCCCCACTTTGTCACCCCAGGATCGTTTGCATGGGTGGCTTCACTGCCACCAGCCAGGTCTCTGCCTGGCCCTCTCGAGTGTTGGGGAGTCTGTGTCCTCTGGTTTGTCACATTTAATTAGCTCTGGAAATATGTTATCAAAGGCTGTCTGGCAGTGTTTCATTAATGGTACAGGGTGAATTCAAAAGCATAATTAATTGTTTTAGATTATTTGCAAAGCCCGTGCTGAAAAACCTAATGACTGTAGGAGAAAGTTGGCAGAGAGGCTGTTTAGAGATTAGCCTGGACCTTACCCGGCTCAATTGCCTTTTGGAGTTGGGCCAAGAGAGGAGTTGTTTTTCTTTTTGGAGAAGTGTTTGTGGCCACATTGTTCCCTAAATTCCTAGTTTACTGCTCCAGGCTCGTGGCTGATGGAGATCATATGGACCTTACAGAGCTAGGGAGCTCAAAGAGCATCTTCTAGAAGTTTTTGTTTGTTTTTTGTCTTGTGAGAAAAACACAATTACTTAACTCTCATTAACTAAATAAATACTTCCCAAGGGCCTCTTCTTGGAGGGAGGAAAGGGAGCTCTAGTTTGTTATGAAACAATTCAGGTTCTGAGTGTTAAATGTTCAAAGGCACCAGGATCAGGCCTTAAGTAGTTTTTTTCTTTCTTTTAAAATAAAACAAATCAGATTCCTCATTTCCTCTGTTGGGCTGGCTCAGAGTAGCAAATAGCCACTGCGTTTGGAAAATAGTGTTCAAAAATCTCAATTTGAAATCAAGTGCACACAGTATAAGTTCAGAGTATACTGTATGTATGAAGGGGGAAGATAGACTTCCATTATTTAGTTAATTTGACATATGTTATAGAATAAGAATATCTAGAATTAGCTCAGCCTGAAGAATTATAGAAAAATAATGGAAGTCCCTGCCCCTTAAAGATGAGAGAGATTTGAGGCTTACTGCATCAAGTGCTAGTTCTGACTCTGAGAACAGTGTAGGCAGTTGAAGATGAAAGCAGAGAAGAGTGTTTCAGACTTATCTCAGAGCCAGTCAAGTGTAAAGGAGCACTTTTCTAAGCAATATATAGCTTCATTGGAAAACATCTATCTAGAAACCTTGCAATTCCTGGGCCTGGGGCTGGCCCTGCCTCTTACTCATAGGCTTTAGCATCTTTTCCCCGTCCTTCTGGGCTCGAGCTGCTTGTGAGTAAGTAGTTACGCATGAATCTGAGGCCAAATTGTACTTTATTAATATGATTCAGGAGAAAAGAATTCTAATGAAAAATTTCAGAGAACTGTGCTGAGCTATTTCATGATATTGTCAGATCTTCCTGAATTCAAGGAGGGCCCAAGAAAATCTATTATGCTTGTTTATTACTCGACTTGGAATCTATTGGAAAAAAACTTACATGAAAACCTCAGGAGAGTATGTGCTGGTTGAGGAATTTATTACTGAGTGCACAGCGGCCTGTGTTTACTCTGTGTGAGGCTGGCTGTCCTGAGGTTCTGGGCAACCTGCCTCCTCCACAGCCAGCAAGCTTGAAGTAGCTACTTTGACTCTTAACACTTTCTATAGATGGTCCCCAGGCAACTTGATGGAGTTGATAAGAATTCTGGTCTCAGAGCTGTGAGGAATCATGAAAGATATTTTAAAAAGTTGAGAATAAAGCCTTTGAACCAATAAATGACTGATTTTTCTTTGCTGCTCTATTTTTCTCAATCTCACTACATTTTTATTTTAGAAAGTAATGTCATGCTACAGTGTCAAGACTTACTGTATATCCCAGTTAAGTTGTAAGAGATCATGAATAATGTTACAACTAAGAGTTAAATTGATGACTTTAAAGGGTGATTTTACTTTACAAAGACAGAATTCATGTTTACCCTAACCATGGTTATTTGCATTTAAATATATTTGAGTGTGTGAGAGAGGGGTTAGGATTGCCATTGATAGAATGAAAAGAACACAGAATCTGTAGCATGACATATCTGTTTTGCCATCCATGAACATGGTATGCCCCTCAATTTGTTTAATTTCTTTCAGTACTCCTTTCAGTACAGAGTTTTCAGGAGTTTATTTTGAAGACTGTGTAGTATATTCAAATGTGAACAGTATTTATTAAGCATGTCTGTCTCATTAGGATTAAGTTTGAGAACCTCTGTTTTAGAGATATAATTCTGTCTTCTTTAAGCTACTCTTGATTAACAGTGATAAGAACTAATACTCCTGGCCATCTGGAGAGTGAACTCAGTCACAAATAACTAAGGCCATCTGATAAAGAATTATTGGCTTGCTAGCTTTGCTCTTTGTTGTAGGAATTCAGAGCTCAGTGCATACTATAAGAAATACGTTCTTTAGCTGAGACTCAAACTGGTGTTGCTGAGCAGAGGAAAAGCCACTGCATCTCTTCACTATGGTAAAGTGAGCATACTTGTTCATTTAGACAGTCTCAGAACCCAAAGATTGAAAGTTGTGCCCTATTTCCAAGCCTTTGGGTTTTCCAGCAGATTTTTGCTGAAGCATAATCACCAATGAAGGCTTCTCTGGGGGCTCAGATGGTAAAGAATCCAACTACAATGGAGGAGACCCAGGTTCAGTCCCTGGGTTGGGAAGATCCTCTGGAGAAGGAAATGCTACTCACCCCAGTATTCTAGCCATGGAAAATCCCATGGACAGAGGAGCCTGGCACTAAGTCCATGGGGTTGCAAAGAGTCAGACACAATTGAGGGACTAAGCACAGTTACCAATGAAGCTTTGCTTGTAAGTAGGATTTTGTAGAAGTGAAAGTGAAAGTCACTCAGTCATGTCTGACTCTTTGTGACCCCATAGATTATACAGTCCATGGAATTCTCTAGGCCAGAATACTGGAGTGGGTAGCCTTTCCCTTCTCCTGGGGATCTTCCCAACCCAGGGATCGAACCCAAGTCTCCTGCATTGCAGGCAGATTCTTTACTAGCTGAGCCACTAGGGACACCCAGGAATACTAGAGTGGGTAGCCTATCCCTTCTCCAGTAGATCTTTCCGACCCAGGAATTGAACCAAGGTTTCCTGCATTGCAGGCGGATTGTTTACCAGCTGAACTACCAGGAATACTTGAGCAATGCCTGAGGATTCCTGTTATACTTTTATGTAGGAAAAGTAATTTTCTACCACAATATCTAATCTTGACAGAGATGTATTAAAGTCAGAGTCAGAATCTTAGTTGTGACATTGGACTTTGGATTCAGACACAGATTCAGGCCCAGGCTTTTCTATTTGTAGGCTGTATGACGATATACTCGGTGTCCCTGTATACAAAATAGATATTGATTATACTCATTGTACTGTGTCCTCATTATAGATGATATAATTCATGCAAATCAGAGGGTCATGTTTATTTAAATGAAACTATTGAAAATGATGTTCTACCTATCAGTAATTTTCTCCATCCATGTAGGGTGGGCTCAGTCCCACCCTAAGCACCTTATTTAAAATTATAATCCCAGTTCCTGGTATTCCCATTCTTCTAACCTTGCTTCACTTTTTCCCTCATAGCATGTATCATCTTAAAACATGTTTATGATTAATTTTTGTTTATTACTTATCTTCCTCCATGGAAGTGTAAGCTCCATGAAAGTACTCAGGTTAGTTTGCCTTTGCTCCGGTACAGCTTTTCCATCTATATGAAAATTCTCAAGTGGAGGAGTTTCTATGTCTTTGTCTGACTCTGCTTGAATGTGATCATTGAGTGAGAAGATGAGGACAGTTCAGTGATAAATCCTTGGTTCCTAGCACCTGGTGGGTGCTTAATGTTTATTGAATAAATTAATACTTAGAACTCATGTTCATAAAGTACAATAAAGAGAAACAAGTTTGCTAAAATAATAAATTGGAATCTTAATGTACATATTCTGCTTTTGGGGAAAGAGGCAGTGGTGGAATGAAGGCTACTCCATGAAGACTGGGCAAGGGTCACTGTCTTTTCAGATTAAACAGTGTCTGAGTGATGTGTGGACACTGATTTAAAAACAGATGCTGGATCTGTCACTAGATTGTTATGAGTCTTTGACATCAAGAAGCTATTGTTTCCTGGTAAAACTTCTGTAAATCTTAGCATATAATTCTTTTTAGCACGTTGCTGCTGCTGCTAAGTCGCTTCAGTCGTGTCCGACTCTGTGCGACCCCACAGACGGCAGCCCACCAGGATCCCCCGTGTTGGCTAAGGTAGTAGTGGTATATTTCATTCAGGAGCTGAAAGTTAACTCTTGAAATCAGTGGTACTCAACGTGTGAACTATGGATCTGGGATCTTTTCAGGATGTCTGTGAAGTCAGGACTGTTTTTATAATGATTCTAAGATGTCTTTTTCCCTGGGTTAATGTTGTAGAAAAGAAAAAGAAAGATAGTGCTAAGTTGTGTCTGACTCTTAGGATCTTACAAACTGTAGCCCGCCAGGCTCCTCTGTCCATGGGATTCTCCAGGCAAGAATACTGGAGTGGGTTGCCATTTCCTTCTCCAGGGGATCTTCCCAACCCAGGACTTGAACCCAGGCCTCCCACATTGCAGGCAGATGCTTTTACCGACTGAGCGGTATAAAAGCGATATTGGATAAAACTGCTGGCGCCTTATCAGGAATTGAGGCAGTGCTTCACTACCACACACCTGCTTTGTTTAAGAATATTCTTGATGAAGCATTAAAACCCTTCAAATACCTTTTTCATATTCTGTATGATGAAAGGGGAAGTAAGTAAGTAGCACTTCAACACCCCAAACTATAGTGGTTGTCTTGAGGAAAAGCAGTTGTGCAGTTGCTTCAATTGTGAGCTGAACTAGTCTGTTTTTCATCGAATACCATTTTGCTTGAAAGAGCGAGTGACAGACAAATGGTGGTTATCTAACCTTAGGTATTTGGCAGACATTATTCAAAAATAAACAGAGGGAGCATATTGTTTCAAGAAGAACAACTGACAGTATTTGTTACCAATGATACAATTTTATTTTTCAAGCAAAAACTAAAGTTTTGGTAATTTGGATCTATCACTGTGACCATGGCAGTTTCTCAATAATTAAATGCTTTTCTTATGAGGTCAATGGAGAAATTAACAAATGTGATATTTTGATATCATATAAGACATACCTCAACATTTGGCATTTTTGCATAACTCAGTGAACCATTATTTTCCAAATGACAAGTACAAGATGTTATAAAATCATGTGTGAGTAAAAGATCCCACATTTTGATAGTATAAGATAGAGCGATTGATTTTTTAAAAAAACTTTATATCTTGAGATAATTTTAAACTTACAGAAAAGTTGTGTATATACTACTACATAAGCCCTTCACCCACCTTCATCTTATAACATCTTCTATACCCATGGAGCAATTACCAAAACGAAGAAGTTAACCTTGATATCATATTGTTAACTGAAGTATAGAATTTATTTGAATTTCACCAGTTTTCCCACTAATGTACTTTTTATGTTTCAGGACCCAAATCAAAAACTCACATTTCATTTAATCGTCGTGTCTCCTTAGTCTCCTCTAATCTATTATGGTTCTCTGTCTTTCAAGTGACCTTGACAGTTTTGCAAAAGTACTGGTCAGTTTTGGAAAATGTCCCCTGATTTGAGTTAATATGATTATGATTGCATTGAGGTTGTGTGCTCTTGGGAAGTTTGCAACAGAGGTAAAGTCCCCTCTCAAGGCCTCAAGTCAGTGTTACATTATATTGGTGTGTCTTATTAATGGTGATGTTAGTCTTGATCACTTGACTAAAGTGGTGTCTACTAGAATTCTCTACTGTAAAGTTACTATTTTTCCCTTTATAATTACTCAGTATTTTGGGGAAAAACATGGACTTTATTGTAACAAGATATGAAAAGTTCATTATATGATTCAGATTACACTCTGAAATTAATCTCTAAGAAATAACTGTTTATGTGTTACTATGTACTTTATGTACTTTAGGTATAAAGTACAAGAAGAGGTAGCCACAAGTATGTGAAGAGACTAATAAGATTTGTTTCTCCTTTCCAACTACGTATCAGTGTGAGGCCAGATTTCTTCATCTCCTTCAACCAGAGCAATGTATCACAATAAATTGAATGCAAAAGTAGATCTGAAAACCCAGCTGTCTTCTGTTAAGCCAGACATTAAAGAGATTTGCAAAAATGTAAAACAATGCCACTATTCTCACTAAATTATGTTTTATTTTGGAAAATAGTTATTTTTCATAAATGATACCACTTATGTTCACATGCAGTGGGTTTATTATTATTGGTTTTAAATGAATTAATAGATATTTAAATTTTTTATTTTTTAAAAAATTTGTTTATTTTAATTGGAGGCCAATTACTTTACAATATTGTAGTGGTTTTTGCCATACATTGACATGAATCAGCCATGGGTGTACATGTGTTCCTCATCCTAAACCCCCCTCCCACCTCCCTCCCCACTTCTGCTGTGGTCACTGTTGATAGGTAGAGTTCATATCAGCAAAATCTCTTTGGAGCCCTCAGTAATTGTAAAGCATAAATGAATCCTATGACCAAAAAAATTCAGAATTGCTGTTGACTGAATACTAAAGAGGTGCTGTCTTGGGGTGAAGGTGAGTAGTGCCTGGCAGATCATATCTTCTGGCCCAAATGAAGATTCAAAGGAGACCTGAGGAAAGTCACTTATGTAGTGTCTGTATAACCAGTTTCCTCACTTGTCAGATGAGGGAGATTGACCTGAGGATCTCCAGGTTTCTTTCAGTTCCCAAACTATGATTCTAAATCACTGTTGCTGTTAAAGAAGCCATGCTGACAGCGTGAGCATTATGGAACAACACAGGTAATTTTTAAATATTCACAAAGCTAAAGATAAAGATCTCATTTGCAGGATGTGATCTATAAATATTTGTGAGGACCTTGTTCTGACTTTTTTGGCCCATAAAATTCTTTCATCGTCCCCTGCAAAAAGTTTTAGTTGTAGTTATTAGTGAATTTTCCTAGAATGAATAAAGGAGAGATTTAAGTTATTGCTGAATATTTTTGTTGGTTTATGTATCTCACCAATTAAGAAGTGCATGATTTTCTAGAATTTTTCTGCTATAATGTTCTTTCTCTCTCTGTATATGTGTAAACTTATTTTGTGTAAATATTTATAAGTATGCATAAATCATTTTTAATTGTTTTGGGTTCTTGATGTACCACTGGTATCTATGTAGAAGCAGGCTCAAGTTGTATATCCATGATATACTTACTGATAGTCTTCATGAAGTTGGTTACTTTAATACTTTGGTTTTAAAAAATATAATTATTTGGACTCTTCAGACATCATGATATTTATAAATACAGACTTAGAAAAATGCCAAGTGGAATATACTAAGAATCCTAAACTTTGGAACTAACACTTTCCTTTTTTAGTTTAAATGGAAGGCGACTTGATGGCTTAGTTTTTCAAGATGAGGAAACAAAAGGGAAGGAGAAACCAATAGTAAATTGTCATATTAACAATCAGTGTAAGTCAGTTTTTAAACAGGATCCTGCATTCCTGTGAAGTGGATTTTGTAATGGAAACTGCCACATTTGAGGGCCAGCTCTGTCATAATCACCAATTTGGGCATCTCTGATGTTTAGCAGAAATATAAATATCCAATTCAATGTGTGTTTGTTACACAGTCATAGGAAAACTTTGTGACTGATTTTGAGCCAGAATCTTCTAGTGTTTAAGCTACTACTTGGAAATAAGATTTGGAAGCTGAGCTAACTTTCTGAGCACTTTTACAATTTAGTAAATCATAGTAAGGTAAATTTCGTATGTATTATATCTGGAACAGAAATTTATAATTATCTTATATCAGAAAAGTTTCATTCATCAATTTTCAAAGATTCCTTTAACTAATTAACTATTTTAGAATATTCATGTCTCTCTAAGAGGAAAACACTCCCCAGCTCCCAATAAGACAGTGAAGGAGAGCACAGTCCTTCACATCACAGACCTGAGAGCCAGCTGCCTGGGTACAAATCTCAGGTCTGCCATTAAGTAGCTGTGTAGGCTTGTTTGCTTCAATGTTCACCTGTCAAATGGAGCTAATAATAGTATCCATCTCAATGGATTGTTTTGAATATTTAATGAGATAATATGCTTCAAGTGCTCAAAACACTGCCTCGCATTTACTAAGTGCCAATAAGAAGGCTGTAGCTATTAGTGTTTGTCTGCTTTTAAAATTATTGCTTAGTTAATACATGGTATATTTTTGGTCACTTATTTCTTCATGACGTCTGAATTTTTATTTCATTAGTGACATTATCCTCAAGAAATGTTTTAGGATAAGTTACACCTGGAAAAGTTTTACATTTATAGGGCACACCAGAGTTCTAGATTTGTGGTACGTTGCTGGTATTTTAAGGATCCTTAGGGAATACCTGGTCTAATTCAGCTTGATGTATAAATCACCTTTCTAATATCCTGTTGACTGAGCCCCCAGCCTTTGCTTGAGTTTAAAATATCTTTGACTCTTGGGAAGTTCTTCCTTGTGTTATGCAGTCCACCTGGCTATAACCTCCACTTTCAGCCCAAGTTCTGCACAGTAGAGCTGCATAGAATTTGGCTAACAAATAACCCACCCAAATAGTGACTGTGAAACAAATGGGTCTGGATGATTTAGGATTGTCGAGAAGTGACCAGACAGAGGTCCATCTAGTCAAGGCTATGGTTTTTCCTGTGGTCATGTATGGATGTGAGAGTTGGACTGTGAAGAAGGCTGAGTGCCAAAGAATTGATGCTTTTGAACTGTGGTGTTGGAGAAGACTCTTGCGAGTTCCTTGGACTGCAAGGAGATCCAGCCAGTCCATTCTGAAGGAGATCAGCCCTGGGATTTCTTTGGAGGGAATGATGCTGAAGCTGAAACTCCAGTACTTAGGCCACCTCATGTGAAAAGCTGACTCATTGGAAAAGACTCTGATGCTGGGAGGGATTGAGGGCAGGAGGAGAAGGGGACGCCAGAGGATGAGATGGCTGGATGGCATCACTGACTCGATGGACTTGAGTCTGGGTGAACTCCGGGAGTTTGTGATGGACAGGGAGGCCTGGCGTGCTGCGATTCATGGGGTCGCAAAGAGTCGGACATGACTGAGCGACTGAACTGAACTGACCAGATAGTGTAGTTCAAAGTTGAGGGGGCTCAATGGATTTATTTGTAGGTGGAGTTGCCCTGAGCTAGTTGGGAACATATTTGGCATAGAAGTTTGTTCCATTGATCCTGTGGTGGGGCTCTGAACCAGAGAGGGGGAAAGCAGTGCCAGGTTCTCTGGCCACCCCAGTACAAAATACCCCCATGAATTGTTGTACATGACCTTTCCTGGAGGTGGAACTTCTTTGTGTTTTAAAAACCTGATCTTCCATATTTAAAAATTTTTGTCTGTTCCTCCTCTAATGTAGAATGGAAGCTCCATGAAAGCAGAAGAGAAACTGCTTACTTTGTTCACTGCTCTATCTCTAGCAGTTCCAAGAACTGGGAATATAGTGGGTGCTCAGTATTCAAATGATGGAAGCAAAGACTGAACACACAAATGTGAATTTATTTTCAACTTAGCACAGTAAACTAAATGTCATATTCTCTTTACTGTCATGGGCCATTCTTTGGGCCTGAGCTGAAGGAGAAACTGACAGAGGATAGTATTGAGATCTCATGAGGGGAAGATATCTGTTATTATTATTTGCAACTTTTAAATATTTTCAGAAAAAAAATATCTTTTCTGTTTTGATATGTGAGGATTTTCTAGAAACAAAATAGAGGTTTATAATGTTATCAAAGCCAGAGGTATACCGCTCTATGAGAATTGGGTTTTTAAATCAGCCCAGCTGGATAGCAACTTCATAGTGTAGCCTGGGCAATGTTATATGAACTTAGCTCTACTCTGAGTGCTAATGAAACAAGTTTGCCAGACACATGAATTGTAAAAAGCCATCAAAACATTACAATGTAGAAGAAAAATGTAGTGAAAATTCCAACATATAATGTCTAAGTAGTTCCTTTTTCTGAAGGCTTTTAAGTTTTTTCTTAGGTAATTTGCAAAGCCTATCTGAAGTTGTAGAAAATATATGTAAAATTAAAATAATATTAGTTGAAAACTTTGTACAGATAATTTAAGGAAATCTGAGTGCCCTCCTTGGATTTTGGGTGTAATGGTGGCTCAGAGGGTAAAGCATCTGCCTACAATGCAGGAGACCTGGGTTTGATCCTTGGGTCGGGAAGATACCCCTGGAGAAGGAAATGGCAACTCACTCCAGTACTCTTGCCTGGAAAATCCCATGGATGGAGAAGCCTGGTGGGTACAGTCCATGCAGTTGTGAAAAGTTGAACACGACTGAGTGACTTTCACTTCACTTCAGCACATTAAAGAGAAGTGAAAGTGAAGTCGCTCAGTTGTGTCCAACTCTTTGTGACCCCATGGACTACACAGTCCATGGAATTCTCCAGGCCAGAATACTGGAGTGGGTAGCCTTTCCCTTTTCCAGGGGATTTTCCCAACCTAGGGATCAAACCCAGGTCTCCTTCATTGCAGGCAGATTCTTTACCAGCTGAGCCAGTAGGGAAGCCCAAGTATACTAGAGTGCGAAGCCTGTCCCTTCTCCAGGGGATCTTACAGACCCAGGAATCAAACCGGGGTCTCCTGCATTGCAGGCGCATTCTTTACCAGTTGAACCACCAGGGAGCAGCTGGATTTTCTGTAGCTTGAGGATGCATATTTAGGTCAAAACTCATTGCCATGTTCCTTGGTATATCTTGATTCTGCATCCTCTCTGGGAAGAAACACTCTTTGATTTTGGAACCAGAAGGCTACTTCCTGCATTCTAATCCAGGTTCCCTACCCTCATGCTGGTCTTGGTTTACTCATTTGACTAAATCTGTAATTTATGAAGTCAATAACTTTGTGACATTGAGTGAGTTACTTGACATGATTCTACCTCAAATTTTTCATCTGTAAAATGGAGGTAATACTACTATATCTCAAGGTTGTTATAAGGAATAAATACATAAACACATGTAAAGTCTTTAGAAGAGAGTGTGGGATATTGTAATGTAATATCATTGTTGTCAAATGTGGATATTTTGAAGGTGAAAGTGAAAATGAAGTCGCTTAGTCCTGTCCGACTCTTTGCAACCCCATGGACTGTAGCCTATCAGGCTCCTCAGTTCATGGAATTTTCCAGGCAAGAGTACTGGAGTGGGTTGCCATTTCCTTCTCCATGGGATCTTCCTGACCCAGGGATTGAACCCAGGTCTCCCGCATTGCGGGCAGACACTTTACCGTCTGAGCCACAGTGGAAAGTAGATAAAAGAGCTTTGGAAATTTGAAATATCTATACAAATACAAAGGAATATTGATTAGTCTTCACAAAGTTATTTTGCACTTAGGGCCACTCATTGTGGTTCCATCCACACGTCTCTTTTCAGGGTGTGGAATTAATTCCTAGGGTGCTTCCTTAGTAGCCAGGAGTGCTCTGAGGAAAAGAAGTTTAAGTATTGACTAGTTAGAAAATGAAGGGACTGAATTTTCTAAGCTATATCTTTACTTGGAATTTTAACTTTGTAGAATTTCTAAGTAAGGGGATAAAAAAGACTATTGGAATCACAGTGTTGATAGCCAAAATGGAAAAAAAAAAGACAACTCAAGGAGAAATTTTTTTTTGGCCATGCCACATGGCTTCTAGGATCTTAGTTCAGTGACCAGGGCTTGAACCCACACTCTCAGCAATGAAAGCGTGGAGTTCCTAAAAACTGGACCACCAGGGAAGTCCCAAAGGACAAGAATTATTAAGGAAAAATTTTAAAAAATAACTGTCTACATTAATCAAATTCCATGCATTTTGAATCTTAATTATCACTTTGTCTGTGCAGAGAATGGAGCAAATTTTGAACATGCCTTTTTTTTTCCCCTTAAAATATATCAGCATTATATTTAACAGGATTTATATATTTTTTAAAATAGAGGTAATTAATTGTGAAGTATTTTGATGTTCAGCAGGCAAAGGAAACACATTACTTTGTGTAAACAGAGGTTAATATGGAGTCTTTGAAGTCTAAATTATTGAACTATTTGCCTAAGGACAAGCTTCTTAACTGTTTAGATTTCCTCTGGCCTGTAATAAACTCTAGGGGTGAGAATACACAAAAACATTCTATGTGTAAAACATTTGGGTTCTGTTTGCAAAGCACGTTTGATCCAAATTTTCAGGTTTCTCTTTGCGTTATGCTGATGAATTAGGGGACTTTCATCCCATTTCCCTCTCCTTGTAGCAGTCTAATTGGCTCCTGGTTGATAAAGACAGAAGCATGTGTTTCTGGGAAAGGTAAGCCGTCATTTGTTTAAGTTTTAAATGATCACTTGCCTCTGGAACTGGCACAGGGACCAAAGAATGTTTATTACTTCCATGTTGTTAACATGGGAGTGGATCTGAAAGACGTTAAGTGAGGTTTATGTCCAATTCTGTTCTATAGCTTCCTTGGGCCCTGGCCAAGGTGACTTGTGTTTGTATGGGCCAAGGAGGCCCTGTTTAAAGAGTAGACTCTTTTTCTATAGCTGTTTTCAATCTGAAAATATCTACCTTGAAGACAGAGCTCTACTTTGGAGAGTAAAAAATAGCTGTTACTGATCTTAGCCAATGGACAGCCACCAGGGAGGTGGGCAGGGCACACGTGTTTCTGGACACAGGTGGTGCCTCATTCTTGCTCTACTTGTGTTACTGGCCAAGCAGATCTTGTGGCCTTTGGACAGGGTTGCCTTGGGAAGGTGGAAACACAACAGTATTGGTTTCTAACTTAGACCTCTGGGACTCCAGTCTAGAAGTTCTTTGATCCGTGTGTGTCAGGTGGGAAGTAGGATGTGTGTCCTGCTGTAGGGGTGGGGAGAACAGTGTCCCACCCTCATCGGGAAGGGCCAAAGCTCTGATTGGCACATGTGATTCAGAAGCCTCACTTCTGAAGTCCACGTGTACTTTTCCAAGATCCTTCCCTTTACCCTGATTTCTGGCCCTGCCTCCTTTCTTGGCTCAGGGGACCGTGGGAGCTGCCTGGAGGAAGTTGCCATTCTTGATTTTCTTTATTCTTTTTGTGCCCCCCTCAAGGCTGACAAATGTTAGGACCCCACCCCAAATCATATTTGTATTTTGCAGCCTGTTTGGCAGTTCGCTCCCAGGACCTGGACTCCTGTCTGAAATACTGGCTGGCGTGACTGCAGCTCCTGTTGACCCTCTGTTCACAGAGGCCTAGGAACAGATAGCCCCAGACTGGAGAACCCAAAGAAAGCTCTGGGTGACCTCTGCTATTTAGCAGCTGCTCCTAGCACCAGTCACTGTGGCAACTGGGCTCTGTTTATGAAAATGAATGAAGGCCTCAAGCCTGGGGCATCCACACCATGGACAGAGCTCCCCCTGGAAATACATTGCCTGCCAGATTGCCAGGGCTAAACCAAAACAAAGATGAACCAAACAAAAGTAGCCAGGGAAGTGTTCAGCCCTCGGGGGACATGCTCCATGGCTTAATTGCCTAATTATCCTCCCTTACCAAGCAGAACCATGCCAGAGTGAGCTTATCTTGGTTATGCTAGAGGAAGACTAAGGCTAAGACCCTGGAACTGGTCTGGGCAGTTTTCTGAGCTTATCCTTGCATTGCACTGGCCTGGCCTCTAGCTGTGGATTTAGAAGGAATCAGTGTTTAGAACCAAGGATCTGACTTTTTGAAAAACTTATTTTAGGTCCTGCTTTTATGTAAGCTGTAAAGCTATTTTTGGGGTCTGCACCTTTGGAATGGACCCTTATCTGGAACAACTGAGGTTGGAGTCTGTCCTCTTTGAGTCCTTGCTTTTACAGAGTCCAAAGCACCCTTTGTGGTTATAACTCTCCATGGGAAATGGAGAGTTCACTGTGGACGTCTTTGAGAACACTTTGAAATCGGAGCTTCCTTTGAGGGGACTGTTATGTTCTGGGTGCTGCTAGCATTCTTAGATTTTATGATTCCATGGCTGGACCCGTCCAGCATATGTGTCCTTTGGCCTCACTTAGATGCTCACTGGGTTACTTCGCTGAAGGGTAGATAGATATGGAGCTGGGAGGAGCTGTAGAAATCGTCAAACCACACTCCCTTATTTTAAAAGTATTAAACCAAGGATATAGTTCACGTGGTTAGTTAGGCAGAGCCAGAGCCAGTGCGTGGGTCTTCTGATGCTGTTCCAGAGCCCCCTTCCCTACTCTGTGCTTTGTCATGGTGAGGGTGTGCATGACAATAGCTGAGGTGTCCTGGTGGAGGAAAAAGAGTGGGGAAGTTTGAGAGGGCTGGCATTGATTGTTTTCCAACAGAGCAGAGATGCTTAGAAACATGGTCAGAGAAACAGGGACTCCTCCACATCCATGCAAGGCAGCTTTAGCTCTAAACTTTGAAATACCCATTTGCTGCATCGAGGAGGCCTTGAGATCCTCACCTGCTCTTCTTGATGACAAGGAGTTGGGGATAAAGAGGAAGAGGGACCCGGGAGGGGGTACTACAGATTTCGATGGCACTGAGAAGAACGTGGACATAAACCAGAGCTCTGTCCTAGAATTCAGGTCTGCCTCTGCCCCAGCAGCCCTTTACCCCTAACTTTGGCTGCATGTCTTGGGGTTTGAACCATTCTGTCCCTGGTGAAGGTGACCCATCCAAAGAGACCCTTGCCACCTGGGAAGGGAGTGAAGTCCTTGAGTTCTCAGGCCTGTGCAGTTACTGGGTGGCTGCTGCTGTTTGCCAATGATAATCCCTCATGAACTCTGCTGTTGATAAACCAAACCAAATCAGTGGTCGTTTTCCTTTAACTGAGGATTTAAGTTAACGTATAACTACAAGTATCCTGTTGGTTTTCATTCATGTCAGCACTGAACATTTGTACACAGAGCTGTGGATTTGATGTTTCTGAGCTGTCTTGGCTGAGATACATATGTGAATTGTGAGTTTGCAGTTGGCAAACTCTTTTCTCCTCTGGCTGGTCAATGAAGCTAAAATAGGTTGATTGGTTATGTTTGAGAGATCATCATGGGCATGAAGACTGGTACAGGTGAATCCTGTGTTTCATTCTAAGTAATTGTAATCAGGGGAAGAAGGAAACTTTTCTATGTTTGTTCTGTAATTATCACGACATTCAGGTTCCTTGAGGAAAGGATAACGAAGGGGATTGTTAGAGGCTGTCCTGCACTCGTGCTGTCAGCACCAGCAGACCTCAGGCTGAACTGAAAAGCCAGCACCCTGGACCAGACAAAGTCTTCATTAACCAAAATGATGTTCTGGACAGTCTGAAGTTGAACAGGTTTCTCTAGTGTCTATTCACAGTTAGCCAGAGAGGTTAATAGCAAGTTAGTTGGAAGTCAGTGCCTGCACTGGTCATAACCCACTTGTATTCTGGATGGGGGTCAGAGAAACTGAATAGATTTATTCATTCAGCAAGCAGTGAGTAACAGCAGCCTTAGCTACAGAACCAGCTCTTTTCAGCTTCTTGATGACACGTACCATTATTGTTGTTAACAGGTTGGCTAAAAAAGTGAACCTGGAAGAGTCAAGGCTTTGTTTCTTCCTGTCCCACACTCAGATGTTTTCTCCTTGTTTCCTGTAGTTATTCAGTAAACATTTACCAAGTACCTACTGTGTGCCAGGGGCTGTGTTATCACAACCAGTAACTTATTCTTAGTTAATGAATGACCTCATGCAGCAAGCAAACAAAGAAGCCTTAAGAAGAGGAGGATAATTGGGATCTTGTGTGTCTCTTCCTGCTGTCCTTTGGTGCCTTCACACCAGGGAAAGGAAGCGGAAGTCAACTTAAATTAGTTTACTTTGGTAATGACAGTTTTAGAAGAGTTTGGAGAAGGAGATTGAAACTATTGAGACATAGGAGGTTTGGGGATTACTGCTGGAGTTTTCTTTCTTATTCCTTCTAGCCCAGGAACTCTGTCCCAGTTACCACTGATAATGGACCTTTTTTATGTTTAACCATCTTGTCAGTAAGTCAGTAACACGTGCTGAGAATAGAAACTAGTGCCATTCCATGCTGTAATCGCCAGTCCATACATGCCCCACGGGTTCTGTTGTTGTGATTGTTGCTATGATGCCTCACACCAAATGCCAGCCATTAGTCCACCACTTTATAACACATCTACAGGGTCCCTATTCCAAGCAGCTTACCTTCCCCAGAAGCCCAGGACTTTCCCACATTGGCACACAGGAGGTGGTCGAGGGGACAGGACAGGAACCTTCCCTTTGTGAAATGTGGTCCTTGCTTGAATCAATAAAGGGAATTGTGTTCATCTATTTTAATAGGGAAGGCTTTTATTTAGGTAAAATATTTTTCTATTAAATTCTGCCTTTAAAATGTCTAGGCTTGAGTGTAACAAGAACAGAATTACAATTCTGTTCATTGTTTCTGTTCTTTCAGAAGATGTGACTTGCAGTGCTTGACCACGTGCTAGATTCTGAGGGAGGAAATGAAACAAGAGATGTCGCTTCTAGTCTCTGCTCTGTAGGTGCTTCCTGACCAGCAAGGGAAGAAAAAACATCAGGTGGTGTTTTCAGGAGCATCTTAAAGTGGACAGGAGAAAATGGAAACCTGACTAATTTCATTGTTTTATCTCCATTATCCTGGCCAAAGGGTTATTGTAACTCAAGATGGATCTGCTGGTGATTGTAGGGATCGCTGACAGTAGGTATTTAGGGTTGTGGGCTGTTTATAATTCAAGGAAGAGTGATGCTGCCTTCAGCTTTCTTAATAATGTGAAAGCCTTTTCCCCTAAACTCCCAGCATGCCTCTTTTTGCATTCTGTGGCTGAATTGACTTAGCCCCACCCATCTGTGAACCAGTCACTGGCAAAGAGTAATGGAGTTGCTGTGATTGACTTAGATCGGTAAATTGAAGAGTCAATCACACTGCTGGCCACAGTGGCCTACCAAAATAAATATGGTGGTATCTTGCAATAGAGGAAATGTGAATTCAGTGGGACTCTGACAGAGAAATAAGAGGTCAAGGACAAAGTAATGGAGAGAAGGTCCTGGCCCTAATCTGTGCTCCCTCAGTTCCCTAGACATGCTTCTGTGGGGCCCTCTAATGTGGTGCTACAATGTGGACCTGCCTATCTTCCCTCTCTTAGAGTACAGCTTCTTAAGACTAAGTCTATCTTGATAATTGTGGTCACCATATCTGGCACATCGTAGGGACTTAGTATGGGGTTTGAACACACTGAATGAAAAGGCATGCGTCAAATTCCTTTGTGTTTATTGTTGTCATTCAGTTGCTAAGTCTCTTGGCGACCCCATGGACTCCATCACGCCCGGCTCCTCTGTCCTTCGCTATCTCCCAGAATTTGCTCAAGTTCATGTCCATTGAGTGGGTGATACTAACGAACCATCTCATCCTCTGCTGCTCGCTTCTTCTTTTGCTCAATCTTTCCCAGCATCAGGGGCTTTTCCAATGAGTTGTCTCTTTACATCAGATGGCCAAAGTATTGAAGCTTCAGCATCAGTCCGTCCATTGAATATTGTGTTTAACTTTTATTAAACATTCCTTAAAATAAGTGGACCACTGATATCTTACTGTTCTTTATTTTATAACAGCTTTATTAAGATGTAATTCACATACCATACAATTCACTTGTTTAAAGTGTATAATTCATTGGTTTTTAGTATATTCACAGAGTTGTCAAACCACCAACACAATCAATTTTAGAACATTTTCATTACCCCCAGAAGTAACTCCATACTCACTAACTATCACTCCCTACTCTCACCTTCCCCCAGACCTGGCAACCACTAATCTGCTTTCTGTTTCTATTTTGGACGTCCCACATAAGTGGAACCATACAGTATGTGACTTTTTGTGTTTGGCTTCTTTTACTTAGCATGTTTTCAAGATTTATCATGTATCAGTATTTTATCCCTTTTTTATGGCCAAATCATATTCTGTTGTATGTATATACAACATTTCATTAATCTATCATCAGATAATGAACATTTGTGTTGTTTCTAGTTTCTGGCTATTATGAATAATGCTGCTGTGCACCTTTGTGTACAAGTTTTTGTGTGAACATGTGTTTTTATTTCCCTTTGGTATGTATATACTTAGGAATAGCTGGATCATATGGTAACTCTATGTTGAACCTTTTGAGGAACTGTCAAACTGTTTTCCAAAATGTGCTATTTTTCATTCCTCACAGCAATATTTGAGGGTTCCAGTTTCTCCACATCCTGGCCAACCCTTGTTATTATTTGGTTTTTCATTATAACCATCCAAGTGGATGTCAGGTGGTATCTCAGTATTTGTTCATCAATTGAAAAAAAAAAATTGCATTTTCAGAAACTCTCTATTAGGTAAGAAGACTGAGTAACCTTTGACCCTTTCCACCTTTCTGGCCTCATCTCTTTCATGTATTTTCCTCTTAATTCATATTCCAAAGACACTAAATTGTTTTATAGTGTCCACACTACCGCATTGTTTCTTACCTGTAGGTATTTGCTGGTGCTCTTCCTTGTGGCTGGAATGTGGATACTAATGCTAATGCTAATAGGGCCTCCCTGGTGGCTCAGATGGTAAAGAATCTGCCTGCAGTGCAGGAGACCCAGGTTCAATCCCTGGGTTGGGAAGATCCCCTGGCGAAGGGAATGACTCCCCACTCGAGTATTCTTGCCTGGAGAATCCCATGGACAGAGGAGCCTGGAGGGCTACAGTCCATGGAGTCGCAAAGAGACACAACTGAGCGACTAACACTTTCAAACAATGCTAGTACTAATAATGATACTGCATGGTTCTTACACAGCCAGTAAGTCATAGAGCTAGCAGTCTGGCCCCAAATCTGTGTTCTTTTTAATTAAATTAATTAATTAAAAATATTATGTATTTATTTATTTGGCTATGCCAGGTCTTAGTTGAGGTGGGCAGGATGTTCCATCTTCATTGTGGCGTGCAGGATCTTTAGTTGTGCATGTGGGATTTCTTTCCCTGACTGGGAATGGAACCCGGGCTTCACAGAGTATTAGCTGCTGGACCTCCAGGGAAATCTCTAGGGAGTTAATAAATTCTCTCATTCTTTACATATTTTTTTCCGGTTTTTATAGAAATTTAACAATATGACATTAAGATATTTTATCAGTACTAATAGACTATTTTAACTGCAGCATATGTATCTCATGGTACAGATGTACCCTCATGAATGTTTACATTATTTCTAGTATGTCTCTGGTGTATTTACAATTATACCAATTGTTATTGGTGTGATCTCATTACAGTTATGGTATAATGCCTTTACAGGGGTGTTGGGTACTTCAGTTGTTCCCCAACCCTATCTGAGAAGGTTGTAACAGGTTCAAAATGTTCCTATTGGCCTTTTTTAAATTGAATGATCAACTCTTTGAAAGTATTAATTGAGCATTATCATCATTTTATAGGCAAATTTAGTAAACTTTTAACAAGTGCTTGCTCCTGCTGCTGCTGCTGCTAAGTCGCTTCAGTCGTGTCCGACTCTGTGTGACCCCATAGATGGCAGCCCTGCAGGCTCCTCCGTCCCTGGGATTCTCCAGGCAAGAATACTGGAGTGGGTTGCCATTTCCTTCTCCAATGCATACATGCATGCTAAGTCGCTTCAATCGTGTCCGACTCTATGTGACCCTATGGACAGCAGCCCACCAGGCTCTTCTGTCCACAGGATTCTCCAGGCAAGAATACTGGATTGGGTTGCCATTTCCTTTTCCACAAGTGCTTGGTACGTTCTTATGTGTTATCTCACTAAAATCTTTTATTAACCCCATGAAAAATGTGCTACTATTTACTATTTTCTGAAACTAAAACTTAGAAAGATTGTGACTTGCAAAAAAGTGACATGGCTTTAAAAGAAACCAGTTCAAATTTGCACCTTCATCTTCTGATTACCAATTCCATGTCTGTTTCCCCATTGTTCTGAGGCTAGTCCATTCCCTCCTAAGAGACTTAAAAGGAGAAAGATTATAGAAGGTAAAATGTCTCTGAAATAATGTAGTTATAGCATGAAGAGAACAAGGAAGAACAAGCATCTCTAGATTAGGGGTTGGAGTTGGTGGGGAAACCTCTGGCCCTGTCATCAGGCTTGGAGGTGATATTCATGACTTCAGGGGGGGTACTCCTAAGAGGCCTTGGTGCTCTGACAGCAATGTCCTGCTATTGTGAGCTGTGGATTTACTATCATGCTGAGAAAAATAAATCACCACCAGGAAAAGCTGTGTGCTTAAATGCAGCCGACTCCTGGAGGCCCTCTCCCAACTGGAGACCGGCCTTCAGTGGATGAATTGTCTCAACTTCCTTTGAGTTTTAATTTCTATATAGATCAAAGGGTTATTTTCAGCCTGTGGGATGGCTTGCTCCTTGAGAAGTGGCCCCTTTTATAGGGACTAGAGTGAGGTGATGGTCAGGGTTGAAGGGTTGTTTCAAGCTCTTCCTAGACCCTGAAGTACAGAGGTAGAATTTGAGCAGTTTGGGTTAGGGGAATCAGTTCTGTTCTCTGGCAAAGTGACTTGTGTCCATCAAGCCTGTTGGCAATGAAAAAAAATCAAAAATATGTCATCAGAGTTATTTGAGGAAGAAAACTCAGAAGTCTGAAAATGAAGCACAATTTAACAGAACACAAACCCATAAGAGTAAATGACATTCTTAGAATGGATGTGTCAGCATTTTTAACAGACACATAGTCAAGTAGGTGGTGATGCAGTATGTGTATAAAAGTCAAAAGCCCAAATATAGTCAGTGTTTACATTCAGCCTCCCACCTCCAAAACACAGCCACGAAAGGTCCCGCTTGTGGATGTAGAATTACGTCTCTGGACAATCCCTTGGTCCACTTTTTCCCTTCCTTTCCTCAAACACATATTTTGGTTTACTTCCCTAAAGATACATGTTATATACGAAGAAACATAGTCTCACACCTCTCTGCATAGTGTGAAAATATAATGGTTTGAAATACCAGGGACTCGGGTCCACCAGGAATCTGAAACACTGGTTTCCAGCCACAACTGTGCTGGAATGAAAATAGAAAACAATGAGGCATGTGCAGAGTCAGCTTTACTTTGTGTCTCAGCTCAGCAGTTTTCCCGCTGTCCTAAACTTTCCTTTAAAAAAAAAGGGAAAAAAGAGGAAATGATCTGGTTTAAAAATAATCTTAATAGTGAAAAGTGAAAATATCAGATAGCAGCTCAGACTGTGGGGACATTTATTTTTAAAAAAATCAAAACTGAATCAATGGTGAAAAATCTCACTGTTCTTTGCTGGGTTGTGAAGACTTGCATGTGTGTGCGCGACATGGTACACACCTCACCACACATGTAAATACAAACGCAGTCATGGGTTTTCACGGCGGGGTGGTACAAGCTGTATTTGGTCATCATGAAGCACTAGTTTTATTTTTGCTTCTGCTGCCCACTTGCTGTGGAATCTTGGAAATGTCACTTTTATTCATTAATCAAGTAGTTCCACTTAACAAGTATTTATTGTATGCTGATTATGTTTGAGGCCGTGTCTGTGTGCTGTGGAGGATTAGATAAGTTAGATCAATTTTCTGACTTTAATATAGTTAGATACTGGGGCAATCACAAAGAAATGCTCAGTGTTGCAGCTTTCTGCGATGATGTGTGCCCATCTGGGAAGAAGCAGCTTGCTGTCGGAGAAGGCAATGGCACCCTACTCCAGTACTCTTGCCTGGAAAATCCCATGGACAGAGGAGCTGCAGTCCATGGGGTCACTGAGGGTTGGACACGACTGAGTGGCTTCACTTTCACTTTTCACTTTCATGCATTGGAGAAGGAAATGGCAACCCACTCCGGTGTTCTTGCCTGGAGAATCCCAGGGACGGGGGAGCCTGGTGGGCTGCCGTCCAGAGTTGGACATGACTGAAGTGACTTAGCAGCAGCAGCAGCACCAGCAGCAGCTTGCTGTAGGAATCCAGAGGAAATGTCTAGTGAAAGAGGCTTCTTAGAGGCCGTGAAGACCACTGAGGTGGTCGAGAAAGGCCAGATGGCTTTTAAACGGTGGGGAGTAAAAATTAGGTCCCAGAGCTGGGGAAACATATAGCCTTTTGGATGATCAGACTCTAGGAGAAAGTGGGGCTCTGTTTTGATAGAAGATGACTGCCAAGTGAAACTCTTTTAATTTCTCTGGGTCTCAGTTTCCTCCTCTGAAAAAAAAAGACAATTGAAATTCCTTTTTTTTTTTTAAAGAAGGATTTATTTATTTATTTTCTGGCTGTGGTGGATCTTTGTTGTTGCACGCAGGCTTTCTCTCGTTGCAGCAAAAGGTGGCTACTCTTTGTTGCAATACACAGGCTTCTCATTGTGGTGGCTTCTCTTGTTGCAGAGCATGGGCTCTAGGCACACGGGCTTCAGTAGCTGTAGCTCATGGGCTCAGTAGTTGCAGCTCTTGGACTCTAGAGCACTGGCTCAATGGTTGTGGCTCACGGGCTTAGTTACTACGAGGCATGTGGGATCTTCCCAGACCAGGAATTGATCCAGTGTCCCCTGCACTGCAAGACGAAGTCTTAGCCACTGAACCACCAGGGAAGCCCCTGAAATTTCTTTCTGTTTCAGTGTGCCAAAGAAAGATAGGATTATGTTTGTGGCCAGGTATGCCAGTTGCCACTGCTCTTAGGTGTTAGTGCTTGAAAACAAATAGGATTTGTCCTTTATAAACGGAGAAGGCAATGGTACCCCACTCCAGTACTCTTGCCTGGAAAATCCCATGGATGGAGGAGCCTGGTAGGCGGCAGTCCATGGGGTCGAAGAGTCGGACACGACTGAGCAACTTCACTTTCACTTTTCACTTTCATGCATTGGAGAAGGAAATGGCAACCCACTCCAGTGTTCTTGCCTGGAGAATCCTAGGGACGGGGAAGCCTGGTGGGCTGCTGTCTATGGGGTTGCACAGAGTCAGACATGACTGAAGTGACTTAGCAGCAGTCCTTTATAAAAAGTAGACAGCAAAAGGCTTTCTCCTCCCCATCCCCTTTCTTATTTTCTCATTTTAGCATCTTTATCACTCTTTACTGTAGGATGGACTTGTAGAAACTTAGTACTTGGTAAATAGGGGGAAAAAGCCTAAGTGATGTTTCAAGTCTTTTTCATGAATGGTGCAGATATCCAAATTTATTAATAGTTTAATAATAGTTTAAGTTGAAAGACTTATTAGTAAAGTATTATTTTGAACATTCATATATACGTCTGTAAAAGGAGAGAAGCCAAGGTAGAGGAAGATGTAAACATCAAGTACATTCAGATTTTCTTCCCCTGTTATCAGTAGCATCCTTCAGAAAATACTGATTAAAACTGAAGGCTGTTTCCAGCTCTTGGTTTACTTGCCTCATAGCACACCAAGTCAAGGCTAAACTGGTGCTTCCAGAAAGCACAGACTTGCTTTCTGGTTGGACATAATCCCATATTTTGTTTGACCTTCAGAATACTCATAGCCTTGCTGCAATATATGGGCCAGCATTTGTCCTGGCAAGGCCAGGGCAGCGTAAGTTTGGTGTCCTCAGGGACTGCTGTATAGGTTGTTAAAAGCAATGGGAGGAAGGTGACTATAGAAACTCAGACATTTGCGTCCTTTCCGGCTTAAAAATCAAGGGGGTGATTTAAAACAGGTGGTATTTGAAAACAAACAAACAAAAAACTTCTTGCAGTTCCTATTTGTCTAAACCTCTGAGAACTCTGCCAAGGTCAGACTGTTCTTTTGCAAATGACCTTGTCATGAAGAGGGGATTGCATCTCATTTATTACACTGTGTTAAAATCTGCAATCCTCTTCTGACTGTCAAATACAGACCTTGGAAAGAGCACAAGTTCCATGCTTTTTGGACAGTATGTTCTTTATGATGCTTTGTGTGTAAAAATATTGTCAGATGGTTAGGACTTGTGTTAGCATTACTAATATTAGCTGGAGTTAGGCCTCATGGTACCTTTTTTTGATTAGGCCAGAGTCCAAAACCTAAGACAGAGTTAAAAGTTATTGTTCTTTTTATTTTTTCACTTTAATAGATGGCACTTTTTTTTCCTCTTCCAATTTTATTGAGATATAAGCTGACATACAGTGCTGTGTAAGTTTAAGGTATATGGCATAATGATTTGACTTAAATATATCAGGAAGCGATTACCACAATGTTTAGTGAACATCCATCATTTTATAAAGATATAAAATAAAAGAAAAAGAAAAAAAATTTTTTCTTGTGATGAATTTACTCTCAACCTTCACATATACAACAGTGTAAACTGTATTAATGATATAAATAACATCATAGTTCTTATGTATCTTGTAACTAGAAGTTTGTACCTTTTGTCTTCATCCAATTTCCTCTCCTACCACCCCTCTTATTATTCTCACAGAAAGTACATAACTAGAGTTATTTCATATACTGGGTTTTTGAGTACTTAGTGAGGTCAGTGATTCTCATTATTTAGGGCCAGTTTGATTTTGTCAGATGTGTAGTTGCAAAGATATAAATGATAAGGTAATCAGGGATTAGATGGCTTCATATGTGGGAACATGAAGATGTTTTCTTTAATAGGGATACACATTATATGAGTGTAATTACTGGTGCTTGGTGGTAGAGAAGCCGCCTGCAATGCAGGAGACCTGGGTTTGATCCCTGGGTCGGGAAGATCCTCCAGAGGAGAAAATGACAGCCCACTCCAGTATTCTTGCCTGGGAAATCCCATGGACAAAGGAGCCTGGTGGGTTACAGTCCATGGGGTCGTAGAAGAATTGGAAGTGACTTAGCGACTAAACAATGATTGAAAATAATCGTATCCTAATCTAGTTGAAATCCTGTATTAATTTGGGGGGAAAAAGTAAAATAAGTCTTTTTATTCTGCTTATATAAAGAGATAGGAAAGAATGTATGTAACTAAATTTCTTAATGCTTCATTTTGCTTGTGATGTGCGCATACTAAGTAGAGTTATACTTGAATGTTAACACTTATAGCTTGAGTCTAAAGTTTCAATTGTGGCCCATAGATGGGAACCATGATCTCTAGTGGTTTCCAAAATACAGTCCCATAAAGATGAAGAGACCCCACAACTGAAATAGGTGGTGTGTTCAATTTAAGTGAACATTTGGGAGTTCAGACAGTATCCAGCATTATCTCATCACTGTCAGAAGTAATTGCAACATCACTGCTGTGCACCAGCCCATGTTGTTGACTGTATGGATGTTTGCTGTTCACTCAATGACATAAGCAAAATATTTTTTAAAAAGATATAAAAGAATATGTTAGACACTGTCTGTAAGTCCAAACTGATACCTATTTGCTTTTGGCAGTTGAGAAAGCAGGAGTGATAAGTGAAGCTCAAAGGGTTAAGTATGAAAAATAATTGAGAAAAATGAGTAGAGAAGAAAAATTGATCTTTTGATAATCTTTGTCAAATGTGTTCTTGAAGACCAGCCTCAAATTTAAATTATATGCATGGAGGCTTTAGCTTCCAGTAGTTCTTCAATAGGAATTCAGCTTTGAGTTGAACTTAGAGATAGGTTCTTTTTTTTTTTTAATTACCAAGAGACCAATCTGTTGTAGTTTGTTGATCTATTTTCTCCTCTTACTCTCTTTCTGTTGCTTTCTGCATGAGCTGCTGTTTATTCTGAAACACTTGGCGTCCACATGTAGAATTAAGGTTTGCCTGCCTCTGTCTTAACTAAGAATGGAGACATTCTGACCTGATATCTCAGTTTGCAAGTTTAAGTGGACTCAGGGGGGTTCAAATCCAGTTCTTTGCTCTAAGTTCCAATTTCTAAAGCCCTCATTTCTTTCTTTCTTTCTTTTTTAATATTTATTTATTTGGCTGTGTCAGGTCTTAGTTACGGCATGTAGGATCTTTTAGTTGTGGCAAATGAACTCTTAGTTGCAGCATGTGGGATCTAGTTTCCCTGACCAGGGATCGAACCTTGGTACCCTGCATTGGGAGGACAGTCTTAGCCACTGGACCACCAGGAAAGGTGGTCCAGCCACCACCACCATTTCTTGATGTAATAAATACATGAGTTTCCACTGTGAAGGCTTCTACACTCTTCTGTCTTTGCTTAGCCTTCCGGTGCCAGGTGTTTAAGAGAAGTCTGATCACCGTCAGCTTCTTTGCTTGCCAGTTAACTTTATAACAGAGCTATTAAAGTCCAAACTCTTTGATAGGCAAATCTAAGTCATTATTTATGATATAGATATCTCACTTTATAGAATTCTTACAGAATTATAAGCTTATGGAATTCTGTGCTACCCGTTATGTTCGTTCATTTTGGCAAGATAGGCAGTATTAGCCGCAGTTTACAGGGAAGGAAACTAAGTAAGATGGCCCAAGTCAAGCAGCCTGTTAGTCACAGATCTTAGAGTAGAACCCAAGTCCTCTAAATCCAAGTCCAACCTTCTGTTTTCTATGTTTCTACATCCATATTGTATGTTGTGAGCTTCTTTTTTGAAAGGAAAAGATAAGATGGTAAGGAGAAAGGGGATTCAATTCCATTGATTTTTCTTACCTTTGTTAGTCATCTCTTTGTTTTTGTATAGAGCTTCCTGATTTAATTAGGAAAAAAAAAAAAAAAGCCCTTTCATTTATTTTGCTAACAGTTCTGGAGATTAGCTAGGACAAGTATTATCCTTACTTTAAAGGTGAGAACACCTGAAGCTCAACGAAGTGATAGTTATTAGTTGAATTAAAGCCATAGACCAGACAGGGTTGGACTAAGACTAAAGTGAAGGAGAATTAAATGTGAGCCTTTTCTTTCTGTAACATACATGGAGCCTCTATCATGTGTCAGTTGCCATGTTAGATGTCATGGATTCAAAAATACCTGTTTTTAGGAGTTTGAGAGTAACAATGTACACACTACTGTATATTAAATAGATAAACAGCAAGGGCCTATTGTATAGCACAGGGAACTCAACTCAGTATTTTGTAATAACCTATATAGGAAAAGAATATGAAAGAGAATGAATATTTATCTAACTGAATCAGTTTGCGGTACACCTAAAAGTAACACAACACTGTAAACCAGCTATACTTCAATTTTAAAAAGATTGAAAAAAAAGAAAAAATACCTGTTTCAAAAATTGTCTTAGTATGTCAGAGATTCTTAGAGTTTGTGGGGTGGTGCTGGGAGTTAATTTTGTTTAAGCAAATCATTTCTCTAGTATGGAGGAGGGTGTAAATTTGGAAGATATTATGTTATAGAACTGCAGCCAGATATAGATTTACTTTTGTGAATTTCTGTTTTATTTGCTGGTTTATTCATTCCTATGCATTAGGACAGAAAAATAAATATAGTTCTGTTTTGGCTCCCTGAAATAGTTTTTATATTTTCTGGAATTTCCTCACTTATTGTCTTTAATATTCCAAAGTTTTATTATGACTCATTTTGGCCACCCAATAATAGAAGAAGTTGGTGTCGGCCTGTTTGAAGAGGCTCATTAAGTAATTTGGGGGAAATATGTTTTTAAAGTCTATAAATACTAATTTTGGTGTTGAGATTGGTGTCATGGGTGTCAGTTTTGTATGTTTGTGTATGTTTTGGATGGGAGAAGATAAAAAGTTATGCTAAAAGAGCTTAGTTTAATTTTTCACTTTGGCTCAAATATGTGGTTTTACCATAAACTACTGAAAGTTTCCTGTTCTTATTTGATGAAAAGGTCACTTCCATTCATTGTTTCCACGGAACTTCCTATACTTTTTTACAGTAAAAAAGGTTGAAATTGAGGATAAATTATGAGTTATCTCTAGGAGCAAAGAAACTATTTCATTTCAGAAAAAGCTTTAAAAAGTGAGCCTCTCTGAGTCTGAAACTTCAGTAGTCCTCAGTATATGCCTTTGCTTATGTAAGCATGTCTTGAAAGGAATTCAGTCTGACCTGTAATCCAACTAACATGGGAAGGTAGGGAAGAGTCATGCCATGACTTGATTTTAGAAAGCTGCAGGATGATACCATGTACTGTAGAGAGGCTATTTGAGGGGCTTTGTTGTGCGTTTTCTTTGCGAAATGGCACTGTCCAGCACATAGCCTGCCCTGCACTGTATTTATACCATGGATCGTTTGTACTGACTGGTAATAGGGACCACTGGTAGCAGTGTCTGATCTCCCTAATGGTGCCTGAAGGAATGGTGATGACATGTTCCATTGAGGAATGTCAGTGACGTATGTGCAAATGATGCTAAAATTGTGGTTAATTGGGGACGTGTGGTTTTATATCAATGGAGAAGGAAATGGCAACCCACTCCAGTATTCTTGCTTGGAGAATCCCAGGGATGGTGGAGCCTGGTGGGATGCTGTCTATGGGGTTGCACAGAGTCGGACATGACTAAAGCGACTTGGCAGCAGCAGCAGCCGCTTTTATATCTCTTCATCATGAAAACTGAACAGAAGAGGAGCTATCATGAGATGTTTATGTAATACACATGAGACCCAACCGTATATTTGCTTTCTCTTCTTCTTGAAAAGATAAAATTTGAAGCCCTAGAGCAATGGGAGAGTAGGGCTTTTAGCACAGTTTTGGTGAGAGCTAAATTCCCAATGGTTCACTCTTAGTGCGTAAGCTTTGCTTTTTATGATGCTTGCCATTCAAATTAGATCTGTGTGATCACTGTCTATAATATTGTTAATATTGTCATTCATATTATTATACAATGTTAGTTTTACAGCAGGCTTGTGTATCTGGAGCACATGAAGAAAGCCAATATGTTTCGTGAGTTATCAGGAAAATAGCTGTCAAAAGCCATGGAAATTACTCTGAAGTGGGATGGCCTTCATCCAGAGCTTGCTGATTTAGAATCGAGTGTAAAAGATGGTAATCATGGGCTTGAGGCAGAGACACAGGCTTTCAGCTAGAGCTGAGAGAAACAGAAGTGCGAAAAGTATAAGCAGAATTATAAAACAGAGAAATATGGGACCATTTGGTGTAGAGGTAAAACTAAAACACCATACCAAGTTTAATAAATTGTCATTAGTATTTATACTGATGACCCTATGTCCTCAAGAAATAAAAAAAGAATTAGTGATATTTAGGAAGTATAAAGGAGAATGCAATGGCAACCCACTCCAGTACTCTTGCCTGGAAAATCCCATGGACAGAGGAGCCTGGTAGGCTGCAGTCCATGGGGTCGCACAGAGTCAGATATGACTGAGAGACTTCACTTTTACTTTCATACATTGAGAAGGAAATGGCAACCCACTCCAGTGTTCTTGCCTGGAGAATCCCAGGGACAGGGGAGCCTGGTGGGCTGCCGTCTATGGGGTTGCACAGAGTCGGACACGACTGAAGCAACTCAGCAGCAGCAGGATGTATAAGATGGCCAAGAAGTAATTATGTATGCAGTATGTTTTAGGTAGATTTATCTTAGAAATGAGTAAAGTTACTTTCTTTCTTGAAAGAAGTAAAGCCTAGTTATTTGGAAGATTTGCTTATGTGGGCTATCTCATTACTAGTCAGTGCTGAATAAATGAGGCATTGATGATGTGGTGGTGCGGTTGTTCTTTGGGCCAGATGCAATAGGTGGGAAGAAGGGAGGGGGAATGATATAAAATACTGAGAGAAGGAATTAATTACTACTGTAAATAATGGATTAGTGTAGTTTTGGTACACTTTTCTGTGCAGATTTTGAAACAAAGCTGTTTTTGTCTTAGGAACTGGCATGCAAAGGATTTTATTTTCAGATTGACCATTTGAAAGTATTAGAATTTGTCTCCACGTGAGAAAAGGTGAATTCCTTCTGGTAGAGTAGTTTCCCTTAGGTTCACTTGAGAGAAAGAGGGGAGCAAGTTGATCCAGAGTGGAAAAACACTGAAGAAAAGTTTTCCCCGAAATAACACACAGATTTCAGGAAAACAAAAATTGCTTTGATTGAATGTGACAAACTAAAAAAAAAAAAAGCTGAACTTTGAAACATCATATGACACATCTGTTTTGAAAGGTTGCTTTGTCAGATACAGCTGTGTCTTTTACAGTACTTTACTGTGTGTGAAGTTTTGTCATGAGCATGCTCAGTAGCTGTTTTTCTGAACAGGTATCTCATTTATCCTAGTTTTAAAATTGGGGGAGGGTGTGGAGAGTTTATTAAGCAACAGAACATTATTTTATATTTATCTTAAGGTTAAATGCACTATGGTTGAATCAAATCCCTCTCTTTTGGTCTTTTATTAAATTGATAATTCTGTTTAGATTTTATCTTTTCAGAAGTTGCTTATCACAGGAAAACCCAAAACTTCTGATTTATTGCATGGCATGGTAGGGGCTTCCCTGGTGGCTCAGATGGTGAAGAATCTGCCCTCCAATGTGGGAGATCTGGGTTCGATCCCTGGATCAGGAAGATCCCCTGGAGAAGGAAATGGAAACCCACTCCAGTATTCTTGCCTGGAATATCCCATAGAGAGAGGAAGGCTACAGTCTATGGGGTTGCAAAGAGTCAAACATGACTCAGCAACTAACGCAGAAAGACATGGTCTTAAAAACTGAGATTACAAAATTCCCTAAATACCTTTAGCAAACCAATGCCACTTGTTTTTTGCCTTCATACCTACATTAATATGAATTATTGATTTAAAAGTAAAAGAACCAAGCAAATTTCCAATTCCAGAAAAGGAGTTTTTGTGTGCATTAAGAACTCCCGGATCCCTGAATGAAATTCACTATAGAGTGTATTTCCTCTATTTGTAATGAAGCTATATAAGAAAGGGTTTCCTTTGTGGCTCAGCTGGTAAAGAATCCACCTGCTATGCGGGAGACCTGGGTTCGACCCCTGGGTTGGGAAGATCCCCTGTGGAGAAGGGAAAAGCTACCCACTCCAGTATTCTGGCCTGGGGAATTCAATGGACTGTATAGCGCATGGAGTTGCAGAGTCAGACATGACTGAGCAACTTTCACTAGTTTCTATATAAGAAAAATTATGTGCCTATGCTGTTTGTAAAGTAACTCTTGCAATCACTGATCTTTGCTTTATAAGCCTCTTAAATTCAGACTTAGGAAGAATATTTTCTTATCCAAAGAACTGATTTGTTTCCTCTTTTGAGATCTTGTAAACATCACATTTTCTTTTTTTTAAACCTTGACTGGTGAGAAGCTCAGAATTAGGTTTGGTGTGCAAATAAAGTTGTTTCTGAAGTTCTTCAATAAGGTTTTGTTTTTTTTTTTAAATAGCCACTTTTAATTGATTGGCAGTTTAAGTTTTCTGGGCCCGTTTTTTTTTTTGTTGTGGTTGTTGTTATATTTCCTTTTTTTTTTTTATTACAAGCCCCTCAGTTTCCTTTCTAGAAGTGGATGAGTATATGAATAATAAAGGAATATTTTGCATGGCATTTTGGTTGGATCAGGAATTTTCTAGGAATAGAACTTATTAAAACTGGGGGATTCTGGATCAGACCTATCTTGGTACCTTAATTTTGCATATTTAAGACCAGAAGCATGGAAAAACTTATCTGAAATTCAGAAAGAACTGGAGGCGAAGGTCTTTTTACCAACCACTGTGGGTGACAGTGAGGTGATTGAACTACACAGCCCACAGTTCCTATATTTCTGATTCCTAATGCAAAAGGAGGTTGAGACAGGTTAAAAAGTACCTTTTTAGGACATATACTATAGTTGGAGAGTTGGTAATAATAATTATAGTTAAATGATAATAAAAGTGAGTTAATCCTAAGAACTGGTTGTTTGACTGAAGAGTTCATTAGCCAAAAAGTGCTTGTGAACACTTGCCTCATGCTAAGCACTGTGCCAAGCACTTGGGTAGATATAAGGTAAGCAGAAGAAACATGGTCCCTGCCTTCATGGTGTTTCCAACTAAGTAGAAGACACCCAGACACAAGCTAGGATAAATGAAACAATAGGTTTATAACTAAAAGCTATTACTAGCCATAAGGGAAAGAAATGTAATAAGAGGCTTATGGAGTCTCTGAATTTAGTAAGGTATGAAAATGTGGTTCCAGTCCAGGGCTGCTTAGCACAAATATCTATCTGTCTTTCGAAGGTCTGTTGTCCCTCCATCTACACTGAGAAGTCCTGTCAATGGCTTTGTTTGACTGAACCCTGGAAATTCCAGCTCCATCTCTACTCCTGAGCCTTTTAGCTTCACTGTGGAAGGAGCAAGAGCACATTAGTTTTTATAGATTTCTTTGCAAACTATCAGCTGTTTCTTAACAGAAGCACCTGAGCAGCGACCTACCTTGTTTGAAGAGGAAGGACTATGATTTAGTATTGTAATTGGATTTGATGTATCATTGATGCTTGGTAATTTTGGCATTCCTGTTAAGCATTTCCTGCATTCCTTTAACTACCAATTGTTGAGTGCCCCATCTATATATAAAATCCTTAAAGTCAACGTATTTTAGTTCATGGCCCAGTTTGTACATGTGGCTGTAATTAGTAATATTTTTCATGGCCAAACCAATAGTTGGTAGATTTTCCTTTTTTAATCTCTTACCTCCTATTTATAATCAGGACCGGTGGTTACAGCCTGTGATTCACCTCCCCAGCAGTTGTGGTTTCCGCCTTCCATCCTTTCTGACCATCCCCCCACTTACAGCTTCTTGTCTTGCCACCAACCCAGACCCTGCACCCCAGCCCTAACAGAGGGCTCAGCCGTCCCTGAGAAGCATGTTATAATTCTGTTGCAGCAGGTTATAATTCTGTGTTTGTATGCACGTCTTTACCTCTATTTCTCCCATTTTTCCTTTCTCATCAGACACCAATTTGCTAGAGATGAAAAAAAAATTAGTTTAGCAATTATCTTAAGTGGAAGTCGAAATCTGAGAGACAAATTTGGTGATGTTATCCCTCAGGGTTAATGAGGAGTGGCTTTCCAGCCCTGCAAATTTCACTTTACTGTAAAATATTGCATTAGTAGGAATTAAATTATAATTTTTATTGGTTGCATGCCTAAATTGAATTTAATATCTTGATTCCAGATCAATTATTTTCCTTTAAATAAAGAAGTATACTTAAATTATTTTGTGTATCTCAAAAACACAGTAGGAGGAAACAGATTCCGTTTTCTTCCATCTTCCAAATCTTCAATTTGTCTTGGTCCCTGTGCTGAACCATTTAGGCAATAACATTCCATAAATTTTAATCTCCTCATAAATGAATTCTGTAGCCAATGTTCCCTTCATTCCCAGGTTCCTTTAGATCTTGTCAGAAAAACAGGAACAAGTGTACCATCTTATCGATGAAAAGTAAACAGTAAGAAAGTTGGCCAAGATGGTGCCTGATTATTCTCATTCTGGACTGTGGGAATTCCTGGAGGCAGAAACTTGACCTGTTCTCACCTTTGGGAGTTGTACTTCCAGATTGTGCTCAGAGAACTGGAATTTTTACTCTAATACTGAATATAGTTTTATTTTAAATCTTCTTAGTGCAGTTCTTATAAATAATTTTGGGGGAGTAATGGCTAGGGAGTAGTATAAGAACATCTTATCTTGGATATTTTATTAATATCATTCTAAAAGTTCATAAAGAAAACTTTTTTTTTTTCAGTTGAAGAAAATGTTTGCATTCATATTATTTCTCCTCTCCCTAGAGGACTTTATGTTTCTAACAGTAATTGAAATCTGTAAAGTGTCTGCATGTATAGGGTCTCATTTGATCTATGAATTGAGCCTGTCATAATGTAAAAGAAAGGGAGATTATGGGAAACTTAAAGACAAGATCAAACAACTATAAGTGGCAGACCTGGATTTAGAATGCAGCTCTCAGATCTCCTGGTCTCTAATGCAAGGACTCTTTGCAGTGCTCAGTGGTGACTTCTGGGACATGCTTCTTCTGCTACCTTTTCTCTTCAGGTTTAAAACACACACACACACACACAAAATGAAACAACCCCCCAGAGCTGGGTAAATCCCCTGATACTTCTAGGTTGTATAGTGGTGTTTTGCTTAGATGGATGGCTTGGCACTTGGCAACACTTTGAGAATTTAGATTCTTAAAGAAGCTCTGCCCATAGTTTCCTTTTGAATATTTAAAAACACAACTTGAACACAGGAAGTTCTTCAACACAGATGCACCATGATTTCAACACAACAATGTGCGAATAACTATGCACTGGCTTTTGGCCCAAGAAGTTGGCGGGTTGACTTCTTGGAAGAGTGCTGGTTTGTCAAGAGAAAGGTTTGGGTTTAGATATTCACTTGGAGAATGAATGAAACTATGATAAGATATGCCTGAGGAGTTGTTCTCTTAAAAAAAAAAAACAAAAAAAACTGGCTGTTTTTTCCTGAGAAATCCATAGTACAGGATTTAGAAAATTATATGCTCTTCTGCCTATCTTTTTTCTATCAAGGGTAAGCTTTAGTTGTAAGCCAAGTTTTGCTGTTGAAAAAACCCAGGTGGGGCCTGTGGTAGAAAGGTCCCTCTTTGAATTTTAATGGTGGTGCATTCCACAGCTCCATCCCCAAGGGGCTGTAGCTCCAATGAGTTGTAATTTGAGAAGGTATAAACACGAACATATGTTGTGTACACTGCATGAGCTTGGAGCCTTCCAGGTGTTTTTTCTTGGAGCTTTGTTTTTGCATCATATCCTGATGCTTGTCACGTACCCTCTCATAAAGTTCCATTCGAGCCAGACTGTGCCTTTGACCAAAATCACCTTGCGTGCCCTTTCTTACAGAGTCTTGCATCCTGTGGGGGTAGAAGGGATTTTTAACTCAGGGGCAGAATAGATCCTGCAGTGCCCAGTCCCACAATCTGTGGGAGTTTGTCCCTCTTCGCAGCTGACAGCATTGTGGAATTCCCTGTGGGACCATAACAGAAACCCTTATTAGCCAATGGTGTTGTTGGAATAAAATCTCCCCACTGCAGTGTCTTGGTCCCAGGCTATAATGTTACCCGCTGATTCCCTCTGCATCTTTACCACTTTTATTACAGCTGAACACACGCTCCTCATTAGTACTCTGGGTGATATGGGGAATCAGTGTGTTGGAAATTATGTGGAATAGGTACCAGATGTTTGTGTCAACTTGGTATGTATTGGTATTTAGAATGCTTAAGGATCACATTTATTAAATGTGAAAATTACTTACTGTCCCTTCCCCCAAACAATCACTCTCCCCCTCCCCAACCCCCAATATTTTACTCTGTGTTGCATGAGGTGTGATATTAATTTCTTTGGGGACAGATTAAATTTAAAGTGTGTGCAGCAAATGGGTCTGTTCCCAAATGCTTTGTCTGCGTTTTGTCAAATCTGAGGGCTGGCTTGCAGCCAGTGGGGATGTGGGGGTTCTGTAACCAAGATTGGAATGCTGTGTTGTAGCTAAGGATATAATGAAAGGGTGAGTCCGTTTGCATTTTTTTCTTTAAGTGGAACTGGGAATTTAGATATTCATGTTATAGCCAGACCTAGGAACATTTCCCATGTGTGCAGATAAGCAGGCATTAGTGAGAAAGAGGAAGACATTTGGTAAAATGAGAAATGAGCTTGTGCTTTCTCATTAAATATATGGCCTTTTAAGTCAACCGAAAGGTTGCAAGTGTGATCCAAGCAATTCTTTTATTGCATTTTATTTTATCAGACATGAATTATGTTTCTCTTTGGCCATGGCATTGTCCTGTTCATCACGTCCAGAGGTGCAGGACTGGAGGATGCAGGCAGTGGCTTGTCATGGGAAGAACTTGGATCTGGAGTCTGAGAGTACTGGGTTTGAATCCTACCCTGCTGCTTACTGGTGGTGTGTGACCTTTGGCAAGTCGCTTAACCTTTCTGAGTCCCAGTTTCTACTGGGGGTTTTAAGTGGGGGTTTTAGCAGAATCTTTGCAGTTGTGCTATGAGGATTAGAAACTATATGTATACAGCATGCAGCTCAGAGAAGGTGCATAATAACTCTACACATGAAGAATTAAACCCTGGCTTATCGCAGGAGCTGGAGGCTGAGGGGTCTCACCATATGCTTCACAGCACTGCTCCAG
The DNA here is from genome assembly GCF_002263795.3 of Bos taurus. Lineage (NCBI taxonomy): Eukaryota > Metazoa > Chordata > Mammalia > Artiodactyla > Bovidae > Bos > Bos taurus. The sequence continues at coordinate 51,579,442 of NC_037330.1, forward strand.
GTGGCCCAGCTGCTGCACAGAGGGCCCTGCCTGCTGAAGGAGGCCGCTTGGTCTGGGCCACCTGGGGAGTTTCTTACCACAGGGTTTACTTGAATCTGTGTTGCCTTCAGGTCCGTAAATGTTTTTACTCAGTTCAAGTAGCATTTTGTGGGTGAATAGGGGCTGTGTGTCTGTCCTGGTTGCCCAGGAGGGTACTGAGCAGGAAAAACAGAGTCTGGCTTAATTAGATTCTTTTGGAAATTATCCCCAAAGACTTGTGGACGGGTCATGTACTAGATGTCTGGAAGAAACAGAAATACCCAGATTGGGAGGCAACAGGCAGAAGCATCTCTGGGGGTGTGTGACTCTCAGGAAGCAATTCACCGAAATCTGCACCCAGCTCTGTGGCTTACAGCAATATACTTACAGTGGGAATGATATCTGTTCTACCCACTTTATAGAATTTCCATAAAATGTCTTTTAACTATAAAGTACAGTGCAAGCTTAACAGGATTGTTGTTTGTGAAAAGCACTTCTTTCTGCTGTGATCTGTGCCCTGTTGGTTCTCACTGCAGTAAGGTAGCTTTTGGTGAGCCGCTCAGCAGCACCACTAGGGCATGTGCTCACTTGCTCACTTGGGCTTTGGGGAAGAGATGGCTCAGGGAGGGAAGGGCTGTGGGTTTCCAGCAGTGGCCGCAAGAGAAACTGCCAGCTCTCTGAGGCAGTCACTGAGAGCCAACAGTAGCAGAGCTCACGGGTCACCACAAAAGTGAGCATGTGAGTCAGACAGGGTTTTGGAGCATGTTTTCCTGGTTTCTGAGCCTTTGTGACTGTGAGGTGCTGTGCTTGGGCCCCGTGGTGGTCATGTGAGAATCATGGCCACCTTCCTACTCCAGGCTCGCGTGGTAGAGTCTGGGGAGGGGATTAGCACTTCCCAGGTGGAAACTCTTCTAACTGGAGATGAGTCTGCCATCATGTGGGCAGCCTGATGGGGAAGGATGGAAAACCAGTTGCTGGAGGCAGGCTGTGGCTGCAGGAGAGGGGCAGGAAGGCCTGGAGGCTGACGCAGGAGGTGGCAGGATGAGGCTGGGGGTGTGCCTTGCTGATGGGAAGCGGGGATTGTTATGCCTCCTTGGAGAGAAGTGTCTTACCAGAGCGTGTTGGGGAAGAGAGGACAAAAACAGGTTTGGGTTTCCTGCCTTCTGTGACATTTGAGGGTGGGGAAGCCCTGATGGGGACTTGATTCTTAGCAACCAAAAGTGTCCTGCTTGATTTTTCCCCCCCTTTAGCATAAGATTGAAGCTTTGCGGGGGAAGGGATGATTAGGGGGTTTGGGATGGACATGTCCATCCGCACTGCTGTATTTAAAATGGATAACCAACAAGGACCTCCTGGGCAGCACGTGGAACTCTGCTCAATGTTATGTGGCAGCCTGGATGGGAGGGGAGTTGGGGGAGAATGGATACATGTATATGTGTGACTGAGTCCCTTCACTGTTTACCTGAAACTATCACAACATTGTTAATCAGCTATACCCCAATGCAAAACAAACAAAAAAGACTGGAGCTGTGGCTACTAGGTAAAGAGTCAAAGAAAGACTCTAAGATTGAGTCTCCTATTTGATATGATCCTTTGTGTGTGGATCACCTCATTGTCCTTTCCCTTTTCCTCTCCTGCCCCCTTCCTCATTAATATTTGAATGCATACTATGTGATGGACATTATGGTGGTATAAGGGATACAGCAGAAACAGAATGATTGTATTCCACATTTTAGTGGTATTTGTAGTCCTAGAATGTATGCAGATGTTGAACAGATAATTGCACAAAAAAACGTTGCATGCTTCTTGGAAGAAACGCTATGACTAACCTAGACAGCATATTAAAAAGCAGAGACATTACTTTGCTGATGAAGGTCCATCTAGTCAAAACTTTGGTTTTTCCAGTAGTCATGTATGGATGTGAGAGTTGGACTATAAAGAAAGCTGAGTGCCAAAGAATTGATGCTTTTGAACTGTGGTGTTGGAAGAAGACTCTTGAGAGTCCCTTGGACAGCAAGGATATCCAACCAGTCCATCCTAAAGGAAATCAGTCCTGAATATTCATTGGAAAGACTGATGCTGAAGCTGAAACTCCAATATTTTGGCCACCTGATGCGAAGAACTGTCTCATTGGAGAAGACCCTGATGCTGGGAAAGATTGAGGACAGGAGGAGAAGGTGACGACAGAGGACAGGATGGTCGGATGGCATCACTGACTTGATGGACGTGAATTTGAGCAAGCTCTAGGATTTGGTGATGGACAGGGAAGCCTGGTGTGCTGCAGGTCGCAAAGACTTGGACATGACTGAACAACTGAACTGACCTGAACCACATGCAATGCAGTGAAGAGAAATAGTACCATGAGAGTACCAAAAAATGTATATCTAATGTGAAAGAGCTAAGAGAAGCTTCCTTGAGAGATCTGAAGAATGAATAGGGGTTCATCACACCAGGGCAGGGGTAAGTGATAGGAATGGTGAGGAAAGTGTTGCTGAAAGAAACTTTGTACATGTGGGCTCTGGTGGGAAGAAGCTTGGTAGTTTTGATGAAGTAAAATAAAGCCAGTATATTAATTAAGGTAGATCGAGCTATAAATGGCAGAAAACTCAAAGTAATGTTGGTTTGAATAAGAGAAAAGCTACATGTATTTCATAAAAAAAAAAAAAAAAAAGCAGTCCAGAGCTGAAGCAACAGCGCCACGTTCATCAGTGACCCAGGCAGCATCTGTCTTAATTCTTTGTTAGACTCACCACGTTGCTACCATCTTATGGCCCAAGATGGCTGTTTTAGCTCTGTCCATCACAGTCTGTATTCCAGCTAGCAGGAAGGAGGAGAGGTCAGAAGAACACAACTCCTTCCTTTCTTAAGAAACTTCTGAGAAATTGTATATATCACCTCAGGCTATATCTAGCCAGAATTTCATCACATGGCCATACATTAGCATTAGCTAGCACTTCCAGTATAATGTTGAAAATGAGTGATGAGAGGGGATATTCTTGTTGATCTTAGTGAGAAAGTGGTACAAGAAAGTACAGTGGTAACTGTGAGATCTTTTGGTACAGGTTTTTTATCCAGTTAAGGAAGTTCCCATGTATTCCTACTTTGCTGAGAGTCCTTATCATGTGTGATTGTTAGATTTTGTAAAATGCTTTTTCTGCTTTTATTGATACGATCATGTGATTTTTCTCCTCATTTTTCTTTTTTAGCTAGTTGGTGAGATGGATATATTAATTGATTTTCAAATGTTGCGTACCTGGGATAAATCCCACTTGATTGTGGTGTATAATCCCTTGTATCCATTGCTGGATTTGATTTGCTAGTATTTTGTTGAGAATTTTTGTACCTGTGTTCACGAGAGATACAGGTCTGTAGTTTTCTTTTCTTGCAAGGTCTTTGTCTGGCTTTGGTATTAAGGTAATGAGTTAGAAAGTATTCCCTCTTCTGCTGTCTTCTGAAAGAGATTATAGAGAATTGGTGTAATTTCTTAAATGTTTGGTAGAATTCACCAATGAGCCCATGTGGGCCCAATGTGTTTTAATGAAAACTTTCACTTTACAGAGATACTAACTTGGGAGGCAGGTGTGAATTTGAGGCCTTGAGTGACTGGGGCAGGCTTAGAAGAGTTACTTAAGTTCATTGAACTTACATTCCTGTTCTTTAAAATGGTGATAATACCACTTGCTTAGGGTGGTATTGGAATGATATACAGCACCTAGCACTGTCCAGCCTATAGTGAGCAATTACTGGGAGCTACTTATTTATTTACTTATTACTTACTTACTAATTAGACCAGACTGACATTGTGTGTTGAACTGCTGAAGACACCATTTCTTACATACCCTTGGAGGATGGGATAGATAGTTTCTGATTTTTCTTTTCTTTTATCTCTCTTTTTCACAATCTCTGTCTCCCTCCATCCCTCTCTTCCTTCCTTAAGGAAGGAAGGATTAATATATCCATATTTTGGATTAATATATCCATATATATGGATTAATATATCCATATTAATTGTTGTTGTTCAGTTGCTAAGTCATGCCAACTCTTTGCAATCCCATGGACTGCAGCACGCCAGGCTTCCCTGTCCTTCAGTCTCCTGGAGTTTGCTCAAACTCATGTCCGTTGAGTTGGTGATACCATCCAACTATCTCATCCTCTGTCGTCCCTTTCTCTTGCACTCAATCTTTCCCAGCATTAGAGTCTTTTCCAATGAAAAATATATTAATCATATGTTGTAGCTATTTTTCCTTTTTAAACTTGGAGGAAAAAAATTCATTAAAGCATGTCAGTAACCAACACAACTTTAGTATGTCTGATGGTCAGGGATACTGTATACTGAGTGTATTTAAATGTTGACCCCAGTGGGTCTCTGTAAAGTGCAGCTATCCTGTCAGTTGATCAGAGTGTGCCCTGTGCATTGCTTTCTCTCTGCTTTGACCTTGGACTGACTTGGATAACTCATGACTGGAGCTGCAGCCTATATAGTGGGGGTGTGCCTTGTTTTGGACTCTGTTAGGACAGGGAACAGACACTGTTAAGGTGAGGCATCGTCTTCAGTGCAGAAAGTTAGTTGTTCAGTCGTGTCTGACTCTTTGCTGACCCCATGAACTGTAGCCTGCTAGGCTCCTCTGTCTATGGGATTCTCCAGGCAAGAATACTGGAGTGGGTAACTATTCCCTTCTCCAGGGGATCTTCGCAACCCAGGGTTCAAACCTGGGTCTCCCCCATTTCAGGCAGATTCTTTACCATTTGAGCCACCGGGGAAGCCTGGTGCGGGGGGCATTCCTCTTCTGATTCCCTTCCTCTCTGGGCGAGACCTTATTCTTTCTTTTGTTGCCAGTGAGTTTTTTTTGTGGAGATGAGCAGTGTGGTGACTGAAGGAAGATCTTAATGGTGGTGTGTAAGGAGGAGGGTGGTAAGGAGAAGGGCGACTCAAGCAGACTGCAAGCCTTTTGCGGATGTGTTCTGGGTGGAATTGCAGCTCAGTCAGAGCTTTGCACATACATACAAAAATGGAACCGAGAAGTATTTTCATTTGTACTTCATTTGTGATAATGGCACATTCATGGCAGGATGCCGTGAAATCAGTTCGGAAGGGTAGCAAGTATGGGTAGCAATAGCTGCTGCAAGTCCCCAGGGTTCAGTAGGAGTAGGAGACTTTCTGGAGCTCTGGGGTGTGAAAGGCACCTGACATCTCACTGTGGCTGGTAAGGGCTGGAGGAGGGGTGGGGGCACCCGCTCATACCCTTTGCCTTGCTCAGGGACTTCAGGGAGTTGCACATCCAATACCTCCTGACTGTGCTGCTATGACGTCTTCCTTCACCACCTCTCTTTCTCAGAAAACGACTGGGCTCAGGAGAGCAATACAGAGGGTGGCAGTGATTATTTGAGAAGGTACATACTTCACTTCAGACCAGATAACTGTTATCAGCCTAGATAATTTCTGTGAGTTCTGAAATAGACTTGGCACACCAGGCAGGGTGTCTGCTTATAGTATAGCAGGAGGGATGAAGGATTGCCTGGTTTTGCATTTTAGACTGGGGCTGTAATCCTGGAGAGTATTTTTACTGTATGGAAGTCAGGAAGAACTCATGAAGTGCATGCAGGTCTTTTATCTGGTTCCATTTGGAAGGTGGTGATTTAGAATGCTGTATGTTCAAGTCCCAGGCTCCTCAGCTCATTGAGGACAGCGCCAATCTTACGGAGGTATGTGAGGTTTAAGTGTCACTGACTCCTCCTTATTTCTGGATGTCCCTCCCTAGCAATTCAGTTAATGCATGTCCCATCAGTGTAGCAGTCTCTTTCCCATGTTAGCTCCATAAAGTCCCCTAATCACTGATCAGGGAGCGGACAGCTTTTTTTCTTTAAGCTTAATGATTCATCTAAGAAATATTTTTTGTATCTTACACATGTGAGGCACTGTGATGGGTGCTGAGGATACAAGGATGATAATCCACAGCTGTCAGGGAGGTCCCACTGGACTGGCAAAGACAGCCTTATATACTGGTGGTTACAGCATAGAAAAGAAACAGCAGAAGAAAGGCAGAAAAATTATGGGAGGACAGAGGAAGTGACTGAGGATCTTCCTCAGTTTGGGATGTTTCTTATAGGGGTGGAGATAGCATGGAAGTCGAGTTTGGGAAAAGGAAACAAGCTTGAATGAAGACTTGGAGTTGAGAAACATCATGTTTGGAGACCTTTAAGCCATTTGGGGTTCTTGGATGGGGGAGGGGTAAGACTGGAGAAATAGGAAGGGGCTAGATCCAGAAAGGCCTTGCATGCCAGTTTAAAGAGCACAGGCTTTATTCATAGGCCAGCAGTTCTCTAAGGGATGGGACATGCCTACAGGGATGAGAGAGGCAGGTCTTTGCATTTGGAATGACCATTTGGTTGAGGACTGCCTGCCAATGCAGGAGACATAAGAGAGGCAAGTTCAGTCACTGGGTCAGGAAGATCTCCTGGAGAAGGAAATGGCAACCCATTCCAGTATTCTTGCCTGGAAAATTCCATGGACAGAGGAGTCTGGTGGGCTACAGTCCATGCGGTCGCAGAGAATCGAACACAATTGATTGCACACACAGTGCAATGCAATGAGGACCACGCTGGGTTAGGTGAACCATGCTTGTGTGGAAGGTAGGTTGGAGAGCTTGAGACCAGAGGCTCCTTCTAGGAATATCCATTGTCTAGGGACAGAGACAGTGACGGCTACAGGAAGTAGAGGTAGGAAGGAATAGATGGATTTCAGATTTAAGTTCTGATTGATTAGAGGAAGGGAGAATGAGGAAGCAGGAGTCACGGATGATCAGACCTTTACTTTTTCTTTCAGAGGCTCTGCTTGTATCCCGCTTCTCTTGGGAGAGTCTTTCTGGCCTCTCCCAAACTTTGCTGTGTAACTCTGGCTTCAACTGCCTCTGCTCATTCCTTCTTGGTTTTGTATGTTCTTAAGTTTGTTTCGCTTTCTCTAAGAAGAGGAAGCACTTAAAAGGTAGAATCTGCCTCTTATACTTTTTTGGGTGCAATTTTAGGTGTTTAATACCTATTAAACACCTATTAAATATTGGACTTTACACAATTCATTTATCTCTGGTTTTCTTCTAAGAGGGGAAGGAAGAATTGAACACAGATGTCAGATGGGAGGTTTCCTCCATCCAGAAGAAAACATTTGTGACTTGTGTGTCTAAAAGGGAATTTAATCAAATACACATCAAAATCATCCAAAAGGAGTTTAAGGTTGGGGTTTTAGAAGAGTAGACTAGCTTTTTTAGCCATTTAGTTCTAGAAACAACTTGGGCTTCCCAGGTGACTCAGATGGTAAAGAATCTGCCTACAATGCAGGAGACCCAGGTTCTATCCCTGGGTCAGGAAGATCCCGTGGAGAAGGAGATGGCAACCCACTCCAGTATTCTTGTCTGGAGATCCCATGGACAGAGGAGCCTGGAGGGCTACAGTTCATGGTGTTGCAAAAGAGTTGGACATGACTAGCAACTAACAGTTTCACTTTTCACTTCTAGAAACAACTTACCTGGAAAGGCACCCCTGGTGGGTTGGCCATGGCTTGTACATCCAGAACAGTTAATTTAATCGTACCACAGTTAACTGCTGTCTCTGAAGGGTTTGTGTTTGTGATTCCCTCTGCAGGTCCAGAGCCCCGTGCCCAGTGTGAACTGTCGCCTGTCAACGCCTCCCATCCGGTCCAGGCCTTGATGGAGAGCTTTACCGCCTTGTCGGGATGTGCCAGTAGGGGCACGGTGGGGCTGCCCCAGGAGGTGCATGTCCTGAACCTCCGTGCCGCCGACCAGGGGCCCGGCCAGCCGCAGAGAGAGGTAGGTGCTGTGCCAGCTTTCTACCCACTGCCCCTTGGAATTTGTAAAGACACTTCTCTGGATGTGGAGTCCTCTTCTTCCATTCTGGGTTTAATGAGGATGCTCATGTATTCATGTATGAACATAAGTGGGGAGGAGGGAACAAAGTACAGGAGAGAGAGAGAACGATTTCAATTAATCCAGAAGGATTGCTCTCTGCACTGGGCAACTTCTTCTCTCTAGAGAGCTTTCTCCGCTTTTCATCTTTCCTGCCCAACTCCTGCCCCCATATTGGAAAGAATGTTTTGAGAATTTTACTTTTAAAACATGGTTGTGAAAAAACAATGTTGCCACTTTTCTGTTGTTGTAGAATGTCTCTCATCTCCTTCTGTGCTGTCTGTCTTCTTTCTTTTTGTCTTGTGAGCCTACTGCTCCTGCAGGATGTGTCAGGGGAAATGGAATTATATTAATTCCATTGTATTAATATTCACATGAAAGCCCTGGGGTGGGTAGCTCCTTATGTTAGCCAAGCACCTTCTCGAAGATGAAGATGGTCTTGGTGGTGGTGATGATGACCCAAGCTCGTAGTGACTCAGTATTTCCTCTGTCCTCAGCACTGTTTGAACCACTCAAACACTTATTCCAAGAAGTCCTATTACTGCCCTCAATTTATAGGTTATAGACAGGTGCAGTGATAACTCACTTGCCCAAGGTCATTATCGTACGAGCGAAATAGCCTCCTCTGTCTTGTGGCTCCGAAATGACCCACATTGTGGAAAATGGTCCTGCTAGTTCTTTGAAGATAACACACAGTTGTCATTCTTTCTGTTTTTAAGCTTCTGTGTCAGAAATGTTATCATTAGGGTATTATTTCTCTGGGAAGAGAGAAACCACAATAAACCCTGATCCCAGTGAAGTGTAGAAAAACTCATGCAGAGCAGAATTTATCTTTGAGCTTGTTTCTGATCAAGAAAGTTAATTTCCAGAACCATTTGTTTATGTGCCTCAGCCACTCTTCATTCCAGGGGGGCGGGGGGAGTAGGACTAGGGGAGGCGAGGTGTCAGAAGGGAAAGCAAACTGATTTTAATCATGTGAAAGTGTGTGGAGTTGGCTCATTTCAAAGACAAATCATCTAACCTTCCCAGCTACATTGGAAATTATTGTTAATACTCTTGGTTGCTTGCCATTGTTGCTGCGGCACATATTTCAGGTCAGATTTCTTTATCCCAGTAATGCGTCTTTAATTTTTAACTTATGGGGGAGAATTTGTGGTGGGAGGGGAAGAAGGGGAGGAGGAAGTGCAGCTCATATGAAGTACTGCTGACTCCAGCAGTTCTTTAGCAGCAATAATTACTCATGTTATATATGCTGTCTCAGAAGAACCAAGACAGAAAAAACAAGTCCGAGCTATTACAAGAGCAGCAACAGCAGAAATTCTGCATGTTAAATTGTGCGGTACTGTTGTTGATTCTGAAAATAGATTCACATAAGACTATTGAAGCAAAAGAAAAATACCTCAAGGAATGACAGCAGAGCTCTCCCACACTTGTATTTACTGTGTTAGATAAAAATCGACATGGTTGTCCTGAAGATACGTAAAATGAGCTGGCATCAAGGGACATCATATGCTCAGTGAGGAAGGAAAGAAAGAGGGCCTGTGGGGATAGTCTCTAAAACTTGGTTAAAAAATGTTGACTGTATGTATGATTTGGGATTAGTGATTTGAAGGTATTACTGAGAGTAGGCAGCTGAGGGAAATTGCATTCTTCCCGTCTTTGGGGGACTTTAAGGAATAGATGGTTGTATTCTATTTTGTTAGAAGACAAAATGTTGGGATATGTGATCTTTGGAAATTCTCTCTGGCTCTGAACTGCTCTCATAGGGTAGACCTGGAGTATTTTATGTCTACAGAGTGAGTGTCGAGGATGATCCAGAGCAGTAAGGCCCTGACAAAGAGACAACGAAGGAGAGTTTGTTTATGGACGATAAGATGGAGGAGGAAAAATAAGTATCTCTTACCTTCTTCATGTGTGACACTGGAAATTCATTACTGCAGCCATGCCAATAGCTTTTAAAAATCATTTAGACTATGTGACCCAGCAATTCCATTCCTAAGAGTATATACTAGAGAAAAGAAAACATACGTTCACATGAAAACTTGTCCATGAATGTCATAGCAACATTATTCATAATAGCCAAAAAATGGGAACAACCTGCATGCCTGAATGCCTGTCAAAAGTGTTAACAACCTGAATGCCTGTCAATGGATAAATGGATAAATGAAATGTGATATATATATCCATATGATGGAAAGTTATTTAGCAATAAAAATGAATGAAATACTGATACATGCCAAAATGTGGATGAACCTTAAAAACATTATGCTAAGTGAAAGACACAAAAAACATATACTGTCTGATTCCATACATGTGAAATGTCCATGGCAGACAAATTTACAGAGATAGAAAGTAAATCGGTGGTGGTTTAGGGCTGAAGGGCAAAAGAGAGAACTCGGGTACTGACTGAGTATGAGTACAGAGTTTCTTTGAGGGGGACAAAATGTTCCAAAATTGAATTGTAGTTTTATGCATTGGAGAAGGAAATGGCAACCCAATCCAGTGTTCTTGCCTGGAGAATCCCAGGGATGAGGGAGCCTGGTGGGCTGCCATCTGTGGGGTCGCACAGAGTCGGACATGACTGAAGCAACTTAGCAGCAGCAGCAGCAGCAGATGGTTCCACCGTTGTATATGAATATTACTAAATACCATTGATAAATGTCAATAAATTGTGAGCATACTAAAAGCCATGGAGTTGTACTTTAAATGGGTGAATTTTATGGCATGTGGATTTTATTTCAGTAAAGCTGTTAATCAGTCCTAAACAACCACCAACTTACTTTCTATGTCTGTAAACTTAAATAAAAGTTACCTTAACTGTATCTATTTTTTTTTTAACACCAAGATTGCTTCCTCCTCCAACCTAAGCCCTTCCAACTCTTTCTGATGTTTTTAAAGATAACTTGATTTTTATACATATGCTATTTTATATGGTCTGTGCTAAAAATAACAGCCAGTTGATTCTGGTGGTAATAATGGGAGGGAGGATCAGAGACAGCCTTTGTGCATGTTTCTACCAAATATTAAGGGCAAATATTTTTCAAGATGAAATGATAAATGTTGTTGCTTGTAAATTAGAAAAGAATGCCCTACTGGCTCCAAGCCATCATTACTTTGACTCCTATGACCGAGGTAGTTGTTTTTCATGCTGTCCTCCTTAAATGCAAGGGAATTACTAAATCAACCCCATCCCCACCCCCTCCTCCTGGCTTGTTATTGGTGGAAGATAAGCATTAAGATCTATTATAAATCATCCCTTCTCTAACATTTTTCTAAATTCCTATCTCCCAGGCACCTTAAGTTTCCTCAACTGAGGAGCTGCTGCTGCTGCTGCTGCTAAGTCGCTTCAGTCGTGTCTGACTCTGTGCGACCCCATAGACAGCAGCCCACCAGGCTCCCCCGGCCCCGGGATTCTCCATGCAAGAACACTGGAGTGGGTTGCCATTTCCTTCTCCAATGCATGAAAATGAAAAGTGAAAGGGAATTCGCTCAGTCGTGTCCAAATCTGTGCGACCCCATGGACTGCAGCCTTCCAGGCTCCTCCATCCATGGGATTTTCCAGGCAAGAGTACTGGAGTTGGTTGCCATCGCCTTCTCCGCAACTGAGGAGAGGCTTCTGCTTTTCCTCTGTGGAGGATATAACAGCCTACACCTGAAAATAATAACCACAGCAGGTTGACAAGATTTGGGGAAACAGTTATACTTAAGTTAGATAAACAATTTTATAGGCCAGCAGAGAATTTGTATCAGAAGCATGCTTGCTACAATGATTAATACAAAGCTGTCTGTGGTGAAGCATGGTTTTGCTATTGACTTCCCTGCTAGATTCTCATCAGGACAACACAGACCTGTAGTTGTATTTTCCATCTGAGACCACACCTCTCATTTGTAATCATCGACTTTGGAAATAGCAGTCCTGGAAGTGAACAGTAAATTGGAAAAAGACTCTTTGGCGACAGAAGCGGACAGAAGAAGGTAAACAGGCCTGAGAGATCAGTTTTGTCTTTTAGAAAAAGTGGGATGTATCATAGGTTTTGGCCTTCCTTGGTGACTCAGTGGTGAAGAATCCGCCTGCCAGTGCAGGAGACATGGGTTGGATCCCTGGGTCAGGAAGATTTGCTGGAGGAGGAGATGGCAACCTCCTCCAGTATTCTTGCTTGGGAAATCCCATGGACAGAAGAGCGTGGTAGGCTGCTGTCCACGGGGTTGCAAAAGAGTTGGACGTGACTTAGCAACTAAACAACAACAAATCATAGGTTTCATCCTCCCTGTGCCCTTTAACTTCAAAGTAAAATCTGCCCCGGGTATGCCCACTGCCCCTCTCCCCCAACTCTTTCCTAATGACCCCATGCGCCTGCCCCTGAGTTTGGTCCCTCTGGGTGTTTCCTGATTCCCAAGAAGGGTTGTAGCACTACTAAGAGGCTGCTTGTTGACAGTGATATACTTTCATTAGTTGCTGGAATGGCAACAATTTTGCTCCCTATCATCTAATTTTTATTGTGACCTGTTTTTTTGTGTGGCAGTGCTTCTTTTCTATTTCCCATTTGTCTAACTGCTTGCTTATTATGAAAAGCCCTTAGTTAGCAGTATGTATGTGTATAACAGATTCTGGGAGTAATTATGGGTGTTTAAATTTATGTATGTGTTTTGACATCAAAGAAGCAACTGTTAATGGGCGTGCCATGCCAGTGAGATGGCTGTAGGGTGGAGTGAGGATCTAGGAGGATCCATTGTCATGGGAAAGGGGCCAAGTTTAATAAATTTATCCTCACCCGTTAGAGGGCTTCCCTGATGGTTCAGACAGTAAAGAATCCACCTGCAATGCAGTAGACTGGGTTTGATTCTTGGGTTGGGAAGTTTCCCTGGATGAAGGCATGGCAACCCACTCCACTATTCTTGCCTGGAGAATCCCATAGACAGAGGAGCCTGGTGGGCTACAGTGCATGGGGTTGCAAAGAGTCAGACACTGAGTCAGACTGAGCAACTAAGCACACACACACCTGTCAGAAAGCTCAGAACCCTCCATTCTTTTATGTATTATTCTGTTTCATTCCAAAAGGGATTTGAGATGGGCTTACAACAACAGACATACCAACAGTGTAAGAAGAAATGCAAAATGAGGACAAAGAAGTGTAGTTTGTTAGAAAGATATAGTTTGATAGCCATGAGGGTTAATGTGATTGGCATGATTGAGTTTGAAATTTGGCTCCAGGCTTCTAGGCAGGCAGTGCCAAATGGGATGTGTAGTTAATCACACATGTGGCTCCAGGTCACTTTTATTTTGGAACTTCTCTAAGGACTGTGGCATATAGTTGTTCCTTTCCTGTTTTTTTTTTTGTTTGTTTGTTTGTTTTTTTTTGAGGGCAGGAAAAGACCACAGTTGGGAGAAAGAGAAGGAAGCGAACCTGTCTAAAATGCGAACTGTTCTGCTTGCCTCTTAACAGCTCCCTTGTGTGTGTCTATGCTTAGTTGCGTTCGATTCTTTGTGACCCTGTGGACTGTAGCCCGCCAGGCTCCTCTGTCCGTGGCATTTTCCAGGCAAGAATACTGGAGTGGGTTGCCATTTCTTTCTCTGGGGGATTCTTCCCGACCCAGGGATTGAACTTGAGTCTCTTGCATCTCCTGCATTGGCAGGTGATTTCTTTACCACTGTGTCACCTGGGAAGCCCTTCTAATTCATTACCCTTAGCTTCCTGAGGCCCCAGATAACAGTAACTGCGGTGATCGTGGTGATGGTGAAGTGCCTGCTGTGGGCCAGCCACCTGCCCGGCACCTGTGTTGTCTCTGCCCGTTCTCACTGTCGACCGGAAGGGAGGTTACACAGCAGACCCTGGATATGCAGCCCCACTCTGTTGGATTCTACAGTCCAGGCTTTCCCCGCAGTCCACTTCCCTTTCATCTTTAGCTCTGACCTGGCTCTGGCTATGAAACCGGCCATCGTGTCACACTTAAACCTGCTCCATGAGCCAGCAGATCTCCCACTGAAAGTTTGCGTTTCCTGCATAGGCTTCTGAAAGCTCTTTCCGATATTCAGAGCTCCTTTTCTTCCCCTTCCTTGTGTCTTTGGGGCAGTTTGGAGGGTGGTTTTGTGTGTAGCATTGTCTCCCTTTTCCTTTCTGGCTTAAAAGATTATCATGTCAAGTGTCAGTAATTAGAAAATGCAGGACTGAGTGTAGGAGCCCTTGCTCTCTATGTGGCTGTTAATCCTGCACTAAATGCCAACCTCCCATCTGTTTTTCACAGCTGATCATTTTCCTCCCCCCAAACAAAGCTTTTAACTGCCTCCACACAGTAACTCACCTGTCTTCTGCTAGTAGTCCATGACTTGTAACCAAACTTGCTGGAATTCTGTGGAGAGAAAACAAAACATTCAGGCACTCTTTCTGCTCTGAGTGAAGTACAGGAGCTTCAGTATGTGGACTTTGCCATCTGATTTGACATCTTTTTTGCTTCCTTTGAGGAATCTGGCAGTTTAGGAATTAAATTGGAGATCCCTGCAGCAACCTACTTACCGATCTATCTGTCTGTCATCTTTCCCCTGTTTCTGCAATATTAGGTGGACAACTTCTTTCTTTTTGGCCCCCACCTCCAGTTATTAAAATATGGACAGAACAGCACAGGGGTTGGGGGAGTGTGTGGGTTTCTTACCTTTACATATCACCACTGAAAGAACTGATAGAAAATTTCAGGACTGTTTTTTGGAGAGTACACATGTGGGAGCAGAAATAGCAAATGAACACTAGCACACTAGGTACATTCCTACTCTCATGCAGGGCATTTTCCCCTCTGCTGTTATTTGTGAATGACTTCCCAATGCTACTCCTGTGTATATGCTGGGGAAAAAACCTCAAACGAACTCAAGGCTATTTATGTTTCAGAGATCTTATATGTAGCATGTGCTAAAATAAGCAGGCATCAAAGTAAACCCTCACACACAGACACTGTATATTGGTGAAATTCAGTTACTAAACAAACACTTTCCATGTGTAAACACTGCCGGGTGTTTGTTTAAATGGAAGTTGTTTTGGAAGTCACCCCAGCCTGACAGGTAAAGTCATCTCTGAACTGGCCATTTCGTCACAGACCGACAGCAGATTTATCAGAAAGTTACCCTGACCACAATGGTCTCATTTCTCAAAAGACATTCCTTTTCCTCTTTCTTTTTTTTTTTCAATCTCTTTCCCTCTCCCTTTCTTCTCTCCTCTGTCCCTTCTTCTTTCCCTCTTTTCCCTCCTCCTTTCTTCCCCCATTCATTTGAGCCTTGCTGTGAAAATGATTTCATTAACTTGAAAGACAACCGAACCTGGCTTTCACGTAAAATTGGAGGCCCTAAATAAATAGGATAGCCATATTATTTAAAATGAGTTGCCCCTTCGCTTGAAGATACCCATTGCAGGTTACATGATGACACCCTGCTGGGCAGTAAGAAGGTGCCAGGCCAGGACTGGACAGAGGAACAGGGGTGGGGCCAGCCAGGCAGCCAGACGCCCGGCTGCTATTTCAACAGAAGACAATGCAGGCCAGGTAGGACTGGCCTCGCTAGTCAACGATGGTTTCTAACACACTGGGGCAAGATGTTCAATCTCAAGCTACAGCTAACTCTCAAATGAGAACTCTCCAGAAACCCAATCTTGGAATTTTAGAAAAAGGGAAAGCAGATTCAGAGCGATAATGGTGTTAATAAATATCAGGATTTAGCAAACCAATTAGGACACAAAAAGTGAAGAAGTTATAAGACACACTGGCTAGCTACATGGCTTAAACCCTGCCGTTAACCGCCGTTAACGTAGCCCTCAGAAAGCACACTCCCTGCCCCACAGAGGGACCAAGCCTGGTTGGACTCTGCCATTTTAGCATGAGGTAATGCTGGTTATGTTTTTTGCTGGCTGGGAGCTGACAGATTGAAAAATCCTCTCTTGTTATTGCCTCTTCCCTAGTCTGGAGGGGAGGCTGCCTTGACTCCTTCTGAAATTTGTCCAGCAGCAGCATTTTCCAACCGGTGCAGTCTTGGTCTTTATGGAGGTTAGGGTTACGACCTCAACCCATACCCTTGTGGCCATGGTAACTGCTCTTGACTTTTAAAAAATTGTGTAATTTCCCCAAAATATTGTTAGGAAATATTTCTAACGTTTTCTGGGAGTACCCTCCACATTTGAAAATGTGACTTTTTGCTTTTAGAACTCTTTGGGGAGTATTTTAAAAAAGCAATAGACCAAAGTAAAGAGCAGGTTTGCAAATCTGAGACCCAGATGTGCCGGTTGGGCAAATGCCCAGTTTGTGTGTGTTGCCGAGTGTCCAGATATCCAACTTGTATTTTTTTTCTTTCCATTTCTGATTTGCTCTTTTGACATTTTGTTTGAAAATGTCAATTTACTGGCTAATACCTCTGACTTAAATACCCAAATTCTGCAGAAGTATTCATTACTTTCAAGAGTTCCACTCTCCACTGTGTTTTTTTTTTAATCTCTGTGAAAATGAGACACGTGTTTAGTTACTCTCCGTTCCTTTCTCTCTCAGTGAAGAGGCTGTGCATGAACCTGGCTCTGCTGATAGCTTCTCTGCACCATCTTATTTCTTCTCCTTGTATACCCCACACCTTGAATGAGTGAGTCTGTGTTTCCTGCCTTCCCCTTCTTTCCTCTTTGTAGCCTGACTTCTGCTCTTCTGAATTTGTCTCTGGTGATTCCCTTTTGACCAACTCATGGGACGGTGGGACTGGAGAGATGCCCTCAAGACAACCCAGTTTTAACCACCTTCCAGGGCCAGGGAGTGAAGCCATTGCTTATTCACTGTCAAACAAGAATTTGGTGTCAGGGCTGAACTGGACCCCAGGGACCCCAGCTCCTGTTGCAGAGTTCTTTCTACCACCACCCCTTTCCCCACTCTTCACCCCACGTCAGCTCCTTTTTCTGTGCCCCCTCTTCTAGCATCTCTCTCTCGGTTTCAGGATATTGCCTTAGCTTGGTTCTCCTTCTAGCTTTCCATCTGTTTTTCTGTTTCGTTCCCAGCTTCTCTTCCTTTCCTCTCAGTGGTTTTGACTGAACTGTAGTCCTTGGCCCTGGTTTTCCCCTGTCTACTCTCCCTGTTGTGGCTTGTCTGTTCTCAGGATTTGGATTGTCACCTCCACGCCAACGACTCCCCAGACTCTCTCAGGGCTTTTAAGTGGAGCTCCAGTCTCCTCTCCAAAGCACTGTACCTCTCACGTCTTACCTCAGACTCTCAGGCGCCTGAGGTGTGCTGTGGAGCAGTGGCTATCACTGTGGTTCTACCTGGTGTCAGATAGAGGGCTGACCTCAGCTCTGTCTCTTCCCAAGCATGTGACTCTGGGTGAGTTACTTAATTCTCTGAGCCCCAGTTTCCTCTTTGGTAAAATAGAGATGATAGTGGCAATTCTTTAGAAGATTCACTGAGGATGGACAGACATCTCTATGGCCCCCTTAGGACTGGCACGAATGCTTAGCACACAAGAAATAATCAAATGCTAGCTATTTATCTTTAAAATGGACTGTAAGTACCTTCCGAAGCTGGTCTTCTCCTTACCCCCATGCTGGTTTATCAGTCTAACTTCTTTGTCCCATCAACGGTACCACTACCATCTGTCTTGGGACAGTTTTTTCCACCTTCTTTTTCTTTTTTCCTTCAAATCATCTGTGTGTGTTTTCAGTGTATTTTTGTTTCATTTTTTTTTTTTTTCTCCCCTTGGCCACTCTGCACAGCATGTGGGATCTTAGTTCCCCAAACAGGGATTGAACCCAGGACCCCTGCAATGGAAGCATGGAGTCTTAATCACTGGACCGCCAGGGAAGTCCTCTGTCTTGGGACTTTTGAACCATCTTGGACTTACCTATTCACTGAAACCCTATATTTGTTCAGTCACCAAGTTTTATTGACCTTCCACTGAAATTTCCTGAGTTTCTATGCTCCTCTCCACTGCCTTGCAGCTCCTTAACCAGTCTGTTGGGACTGGCCTAATCAGCATTAGGCCCTGATTATTTCAGTCCAGCTTGTGGGCCTCTTCATTAAAATGATTTTTCTCTAAAGAATGTTCTTATAACTGATTCATTTGTTCATTAATTTATAGACTTATTCAATGAGTTATTCATTGAGAACCTACTGTGTACTAGATAGACTGTCTGCTGAATTCCTCCTCATCGTTGTGTCTTGAGCATTGCTGCGGGTTGAGGGAAAATCAGTTTAATACAGTGTGACAAATAATATGACCATTATTTGTCCCTAGCAGCGGGAGTGGTAATTCTATATGCAGGAGAGGGAGCGATTCTCAGAAGAGAGCATTTGATGAAAGACTTCAAAGTCAAGTAGAAGTTACTGGGCTGAGGGGAAGGAAGGCTTCAACATGTGCCGAGGGAAGAGCGAAACCACGTGTGGAGGAAAGTTCTTCCGTGTGCATGGTGTGGCTGATGTACATACAGATCAGGCAGTGGCAAACTATGGGCTTTGGGCCCAATCCTTACCCTTGCCTATTTTTGTATGTATGTAATTTACACACTGTAAAATTCACCTGTTTAAAGCATGCAAGTCAATGACTTTCAGTATATTTATATATTTATAGTGCAACTATCGTGACAACTGAAGTTTAGAACATTTTTAGTATCCCCGAAAGAAAACTTGGTGCCCATTAGCAATCATTCCTCATTCCCCATGCTCCCACCCACTAATCTACTTCATAGATTTGAAATTCTGGACATTTTTCAAATAAATCAAATCACATAATATGGGTGACATTTATGACTAGCTTTCTCACTTAATGTAATGCATTTGAGGTTCATCCATGCTGTGCATGTATTGGTTATTTCATTCCTTTTTATTTCTGAACAGCATTCTGTTACATGGCTATACCACACCTTACTTATCCATTCATCAATTGGATGCCTATTTTTGTAAATAAAGTTTTTTTGGGGGGGGGATAAATAAAGTTTTATTGGCACGTAGCCATGCCCATTTGTTTACTTGTTGTCTGTGGCCTCTTCCTTGCCACAGTGGAAGACTTGAGTTAGGGTAACAAGAATAACAAAGCCCCAAATGTCTACAGTCTGGTCATTTTCAGATAAAGCTTGCCAACCCCTGGAATAGAGGATGCGGTAATGATGGGAGCAGCGGTGGGGGTGGGCTGGGTCCTGGAAGTGGAAGATGAAACTGGAAAAGCCACACAAGTAAGGATTTGGACTTAATCCTATGGATCAGTGTACATGGTATGTGGAGCCCCTGTATCTGAATCCCTTGGAAATATTTAAGTGCATGTTCCTGAGCCTCACCCCTGACCTTTCTGCTGAATCCATTGCCTTATAGCTTTTTCTTAATTCCACCTAAACTGCTTTCTTAACCCTTCAAACATAACATGGGTCATGTTTGAAGACCATGTGCTGAGTCTTAACTCATCAGCAAGTCTTTTCCTGGTTCCTTTATCCTCCTCCAACTCCCTCTTTTCTAAAGTAGCTCTGACTCCCTCACCCCCCACAATCTGCACCTCCCCAGAGTATGGAATTATATGTTTTCTTGTATTATTTGCTGCTGAATCATGTGTGTTAATCTTGTGTAGTCTGGGGAGGGGACTTCTTAAGGGCAGGAACCAAACTGGACTCTTTTGCATGGATTGTTTTTTTTAAACTTTTTATTTTGTATTGGGGTATAGCTGATTAACAATGTTGTGATAGTTTCAGGTGGACAACAAAGGGACTCAGCCATGCATATATATGTATCCATTCTCCCCCAAACTCCCCTCCCATCCACGCCTTGCAGGGACTCTGGGTTTTTGCATGGTGCTGAGGATATTATTTAAAATATCATCATAAGTCTGCTTAAATTCTTCCCTTTTCCCACTGTGTACTTTGATTTGATTTCATTATATCGTGGACTTGGTGTTTTGTTCCCAGTCCTTAACTGCTACAGCAGAGCAGGTATCCTCTGCTTTGTATTACTGCATTGATTTATTTTTCCTAATTAAATCTTGTGCATACATGCTGGATGCTCAGTTGTGTCTGATTCTTTGCAATCTCATGGACTGTAGCCTGCCAGGCCTGTCTGTCCATGGGATTTTCCAGGCAAGAATACCGGAGCGGATTGCCATTTCCTTCTCCATGGGATCTTGTCGACCCAGGGATCGAACACACATCTCTTGTGATTCCTGCATTGGCAGGCAGATTCTTTACCACTGCACCACCTGGACTACTGCAATTTACTATATATTCTCCAGCTCTCTGTTTTAGACTTTTCCAGCTGGTTTCTGAGTTTTTTTTTTTTTCTTTAATCTTATAGATTTTAGTCCTCTATTAGTACACCAGCTAGTCTTTTCCCTCAGCTGGGTAAAAGCTATAAATGGTTTTCGACTCCATGCTGCTCCCTTGGGTAGTTTATTTGATCTGAGTCGGGTTTGAAGTTGGGCCATTGAGAACGATCTGTCCTGATGCAGGGGGATGATTCCCAGCCAATTCTTCATGTTGCTGGAATTAATTAACCTTGATTCCTCCAATCGAAAGAAGGCATTTTTACTTTACCCTATATCATTAAATACTTAGTAACTTGATTTTTTTTATTTTGTTTTTTTTTGCTCAGTGAGCACTTAAAATATCCCTGCCTGTATAGTAATTTGTTCCCTGTTTAATGTGGCTTTTTCCTTTGTTTACTCTGGACTCAAGTCTTTGTAGCTTGTTTTCTAAGTCAGCTCAAAAGTTGCTGGTCATTGGATTTGGCAGCCTTTTCCAGCTTTACCCACCAGAGCCCTACAGGAAGTTGTGTGTCGGCCAGAAGAGTCTGTTTATTTAGAGCATGGTGTCCAGCAGAAGCAATCCATTTATGAGGGTCTGGTCTTAAAGACACAGGAATCTGAATCTGTTTGAAAAACCTGCTGCTTTGGCTTCCACTGCACTTCTGTGCTCTGTGCTCTCCTTTCCAGGCTGCTTGGATACCTCGGCTAGACGGGTGGTTAATTGAAATAGTTCTTTGCCTGAAACTCCTTGGCCTTGTCTGACATGCTAAAACATCAATGTCCAGATACTTGATAGCCTTTTAAACTCACAGGGAAAAGATTAATTTTAAAAATTGTCTTTTATGAGTTTAGCATTATTTTCTAGTATCCTGATGGCATTTTGCTCCGAATGCACTCCTGATTTAGTATGCTGAAACTAAGGTAAAATGGCTGTACTTTTAACTCCTTGGTATGGTTCTTTGCCTGCAATCATCTGGCATTATCTGGGTTCTAGTCCAAGACACCCTACAATAAGTGCTTGGTATTTATGGCATTTTCTACCTGAACTACAGAGTCCTTTGACTGCATCTAGAATTTTTACATCCTTTGGTAAAAGAGAGGTAAATTTTAGCTAAGATTTGGCTTCTTTTGAAGATACAAAGACTAAATTAGATGTCACTGGGTTTAATATAAGCCAAGGAGAGCCAGCTGTAGGATCCAGGATGGGTTTAGGCAGGCGGACGGGTTTACTTGCTCTGCAGTGTGTGGGATCTTAGTTCCCTGTTCGAATCCAGGGTTCGAATCCACACTCCCTCCATTGCAAGGAGGATTCTTTAAGCTCTGGATCTCCAGGAAAGTCCCTCATCTGATTCTTTTTGATTTGCTATAGCAGGTTGGTGATTTGGCTGTAGGTTTCCTGTGCCTAGCACCCATGCACTGATTTAAAGGGAAGCTGCCTTCATATTTTAAAAGGTGAGCCCCTCACAAGGCCTCACTCCTAGGGACATGGGTGCATATGCAGGTGCCTTGGGAGAGAGGACTAAAGAGATGTGGCAGGTGCTGAGAGGGCTGAGAATAGAGAGGCAGAGGAAAGTGAGGCACTACATTTTCCACCTCTAGTCATGCTCCCGTTGCCCTTTCTGGTCGTCTGCAGCTGGATTTTTTTCTGAGGTGGGAATTATATGAGATTCCTACCTCAGGATAGCTCCTAAAGAATACTGACTTTTCTTAGTCTTCAGTAAATTTAAAACTTAATGAAGTTAAAAAAAAATACACATTTCTTGCCTATTCCTCTCCACCTCAAGGGGATAGATATGAAGGCAAGGCTTTCCTTGGGAGAGAGTAGTTTCTGAAGATAAAGGAGAAGGCTGAAGTCCAGTGAAGCCCAAGGTCCACGTGGACATGGACATGTGTGCTTTGCTGTGAGACATATGTCTCCTTTGCTTGCCATGCTGAGTCTCAAATTTGGGGGTCTTCCAAAATCCAAGGCGACTGAAGAACTTAATTTCCAGTGGAGTCATGTGTGGGCATTTTGCCGCCACCATCTGTCCCAGAGGAATTTTGGGGGCCAATTACCCTGCCTTGATCTCTGAACACCCCCCAGACTGTCATCTGGTGCAGCTGGCCAGAGGGTTCTGCCTGTTCCCTAGTGTGAGGTCTCTCTGCCAAGCCGAGAGGCCATTAGAGGGTTTTCTGCTAGCCTTTTGTTGCTTTTGCTGTGTTCTTAATGCATGTATTTCCTGCTTTCATAGGGAATGAAGATTCCACTCTTTTCCCCCTTATCATCACTGGTTGTTAAGATAGTAAGAATCTAAATGAAATGGTAATATCACCATTGAAAATAAGTATTCCTCTGAAAAGATTTCTTTTTGTTCAGTTTTAATGCTGTTAATATCTAATTCCCAGTGTTTTCGTTGGAAGCTGTTCAAATTTCCCAAATCATAAAATCTTTCAAAGCCTACTCCAAGTTACTTTTTCTTGATTCAGTTCTCCTCTTTTTTCATTGAAAAAAAAAAAAAAGCTTAGTTCCAAGGAGGGAAATGACCTGTGTTTATTAGAGACCAGAGTGATATGGACCCCTGATTTGCTGTGAGGTTTTTTTTTTAACGTTTTTGGAGTAGTGTACAGAGGTAATTTTTAGTTCTCTTTTTGCCATGTGTTCTTACACACATTTCCTAAACACTTTCCCTGGCTTGGTACTATTACTGTGTATATGTCCTACATGTGTTTCCTATTTTTTATGACTCATACTTACGGTACTCATAAAGATTTATCCTTTATCTTGGCTCTGAGTAATGAGCCCACTTGCACATTTCCAGCAGAGATGTGGGTTGGGACTTCTGTGTCTAATCCTGGAGGACAGGCCTCTTGAAGGCATAGTGCAGGAAGCATGACATACTCATCTAAGGTTCTACTTACTTCTCCTCCCTGAGGAAGCAGTCAAGTTAGTTTCTGTGCGCTTATTAATTTGTGTTTTCCAGGTTTTGCTTTTCCTTGCCCCTTTTAGTCATTTTACAGCTTATGAGTGAGACCACCAGAGGGTGACTGGATGGAACAAATGTGCAGCTCCTTTTCCCTGCTGGCAACTATGTTAAAGAGTCTGGTGGAGGAAGGAATGGAAATAATTAAATTGAAATGATATCTGTATTACATGTGGCAGCAAACATCCAGGGGGTCTTCTTGGGTTCAAACAAACATTCAGACCCAAGAAATTATCACAGGCCACAGGTGGCTTCAATCTGCTAAAGGATACAGGGAAGAGGCTGCAGCATAGAGCAGGGCAGCATGGCCTTCCTCTTCATTTGGATGCCTGGGGCTTTGGATGCATGAGTTCATACAGCCATCTGGAGCTCTCCAGTTGCTGGCTCCAATGCTAGACCTACATGGGTGTGTATTTGTGTGTGTGTGTGTATGTGTGTGTGTTGCTCTGGTTTGGAAGCCTCATACCCCCCAGGAACTAATAGGCAACTATGCTCTATAGGAATAGTTTCCATGATGCCCATGAAAAACATACCTGGTTTGCTAGGGTCTCTGTTCTCAGGGAAGAAGCCTCCAAATATCTCTTCTCATCAGAGATTTAAAATTTTTCCAATCTCCATACAATTTATCAATCCCAGGGATAATTTTTATTATAAGCAAGTTACCTTTTATTATAGTTGACATACTGTTTTAGAGTACCAGGATTATAGAGATAAGAGAATTAGCAGAAGATCCAATTCTCATGTGAAAAAGGAATAAACTT
This sequence comes from Bos taurus, assembly GCF_002263795.3. Taxonomy (NCBI): domain Eukaryota; kingdom Metazoa; phylum Chordata; class Mammalia; order Artiodactyla; family Bovidae; genus Bos; species Bos taurus. The sequence goes on from NC_037330.1 coordinate 51,603,320, forward strand.
TGCCAACTCTTTGTCCACACCTGTTGATTTTTATTATTTTTCTTATACATATTCCTGATTATTGTAGGTTAAATAATGGCTCCCATAGATATGCCCATATCCTAATCCCCCAAACCTGTGAATGTTACTATATTAATATTGTATGGAAAAAGTCTTTACAAATATGATTAACTGAAGAATTTTAAGGTGAGAACATTGTCCTGAATCATCTGGGTGGCCTCTGAATGCAATCACATGTGTCCTTATAAGACAGAGATATGATGTAGACAGAGGAGGAGAAGGTGATGTATTCATGGAGGCAGAGGTTGGAGTGATGGGACCACAAGCCAAGGAATATCAACAGCTGTGAGAAGCTAGAAGAGGCAAGCAATGGTTTCTCCCCTAGAGCTTCGGGAGACTCTGGTGTATCTGCTGACACTTTGAGAATGATAAGAGAATAAATTTTTTGTTGTTTTAAGCCATCAAGTTTTTAGTTACAGCAGCCACAGGAAGCTAATACACTCCCTGCTGCTGCTGCTGCTAAGTCACTTCAGTTGTGTCCGACTCTGTGCCACCCCATAGATGGCAGCCCACCAGACTCCTGCGTCCATGGGATTCTCCAGGCAAGAGTACTGGAGTGGGTTGCCATTGCCTTTTCCAATGCATGAAAGTGAAAAGTCAAAGCGAAGTCGCTCAGTCGTGTCCGACTCTTAGCGACCCCATGGACTGCAGCCTACCAGGCTCCTCCATCCGTGGGATTCTCCAGGCAATACACTCCCTGCTGCTGCTGCTGCTGCTGCTGCTGCTAAGTCACTTCAGTCGTGTCCGACTCTGTGCGACCCCATAGACAGCAGCCCACAATGCTCCCCCGTCCCTGGGATTCTCCAGGCAAGAACACTGGAGTGGGTTGCCATTTCCTTTTCCAATGCATGAAAGTGAAAAGTGAAAGTGAAGTTGCTCAGTTGTGTCTGACTCCTAATGACCCCATGGACTGAAGCCCACCAGGTTCTTCTGTCCATGGGATTTTCCAGGCAAGACTACTGGAGTGGGGTGCCATTGCCTTCTCCAGTACACTCCCTATCTCGCCTTAATTTGGGAGGTTATCTTCAGTTCTATGCAGCCCTCCTATCCCCATTTTGTTCACTGCTTGTGTTCTCCATCTCCATAAGGGGCACTACTACCTAGTTACCAAGGCCAAAATCCTTGTTATTATCCACTGACTTTCTATGTTTATCAGATGTCACATGCAATCCTATTCATTCTACCATAAAAATATACTTTGAGTCTGCACACCTTTGACCCCCCCCCCCAACTTCTCTCACCCCTCTACCCCCACCACCACATTTGGTTCGAACCCCCTGAGGCTCAGTGGACCCCTAACCCAAGTCCCAAGTGCCTGTGTTAGAATCCTGATTCCATTGTTTATGAACTGACTTTGGGCAAGTTATCTAACTTCTCCATGCCTCATTTTCTTCTTATGGGGATAATAATAGTATCTACTTTATAAGTTGGCCTTCCCAGATGGCACTAGTGGTAAAGAACTGCTTACCAATGCAAGAGATTTAAGAGATATGGGTCCAGTCCCTGGGTTGGGAAGATCCCCTGGAGAAGGGAATGGCAACCCACTCCAGTATTCTTGTCTGGAGAATCCCATGGACAGAGGAGCTTGGTGGGTTGTAGTCCATAGGGTCACACAGAATGGGACAGGACTGAAGTGACTTAGCATGCACATACTTTATAAGTTGCTCTGACAGTTAAATAGTTAAAATGTGACAAGTGCTTAGAATAGTACTTGGAATATAATAAGCACTTAGAAAATGTTAGCTACTGTCATTATTAGCTAATACATAGCAGCTTGAATGATCTTTTAAAAACTTAAGTCCAGTCACAAAATTCACCAGCTCAGCTTGCCACAGTGGCTTCCCATTATATTTAGAGTAAAATCCCCAGTCCCCAGCATAACTCTCATGCTCTCCCCTCTGCTCTCACCATTTTCACAATACTGTAGTTGTTGATCCCAGATGTCTTTCAAAAGTGCAGAGCATGTTCCTTCCTCTTATCCTTTGCTTGGAGCACTTCTCCTGTTTACTCACTGGACTTGTTCCTTTCTTTCCTCCAGTCTCTGCCCAGCCATGACCTCTACAGAGAGATCTTCATCAGTTCAGTTCACTTCAGTCACTCAGTCATGTCTAGCTCTGCAACCCCATGGACTGCAGCATGCCAGGCTTCCCTGTCCATCACCAACTCCCGGAGCTTACTCAAACTCATGTCCATTAAGTCAGTGATGCCATCCAACCATCTCATCCTCTGTCATCCCCTTCTCCTCCTGCGTTCAGTCACTCCCAGCATCAGGGTCTTTTCCAATGAATCAGCTCTTTCATCTGGTGGCCAAAGTATTAGAGTTTCAGCTTTAGCATCAGTCCTTCCAATGAATATTCAGGACTGATTTCCTTTAGGATGGACTGGTTGGATCTCCTTACAGTCCAAGGGACTCTCAAGAGTCTTCTTCCAACACCACAGTTCAAAAGCATCAATACTTGTGCACTCACCTTTCTTTATAGTCCAACTCTCACATCCATAGATGACTGTTGGAAAAACCAAAGCTTTGACTAGACAGACCTTTGTTGGCAAAGTAATATCTCTGCTTTTTAATATGCTATCTAGGTTGGTCATAACTTTTTTTCCAAGGAGCAAGCATCTTTTAATGTCATGGCTGCAATCACCATCTGCAGTGATTTTGGAGCCCCCCAAAATAAAGTCTGTCACTGTTTCCATTGTTTCCCCATCTATTTGCCATGAAGTGATGGGACCAGATGCCATGATCTTAGTTTTCTGAATGTTGAGTTTTAAGCCAACTTTTTCACTCAGCTCTTTCACTTTCGTCAAGAGGCGCTTTAGTTCTTCTTCACTTTCTCCCATAAGGGTGGTGTCTTGCATATCTGAGGTTATTGATATTTCTCCCAGCAGTCTTGATTCCAGTTTGTGCTTCATCCAGTCCAGCATTTTGCATTATGTACTCAGCATATGAGTTAAATAAACAGGGTGACAATATATAGCCTTGATGTATTCTTTTCCTGATTTGGAACCAGTCTGTTGTTCCATGTCCAGTTCTAATTGTTACTTCTTGACCTACATACAGATTTCTCAGGAGGCAACTCAGGTGATCTGGTATGCCCGTATCTTGAAGAATTTTCCACAAGTTTTTGTGATCTAACAGTCAAAAGCTTTGGCATAATCAATAAAGCAGAAATAGATGTTTTTCTGGAACTCTCTTGCTTTTGATGATCCAGTGGATGTTGGCAATTTGATCTCTGGTTCCTTTGCCTTTTCTAAATCCAGCTTGAACATCTGGAAGTTCTTGGTTCAGGTACTTTTGAAGCCTGGCTTGGAGAATTTTGAGCATTACTTTGCTAGCGTGTGAGATGAGTGCAATTGTGTGGTAGTTTGAGCATTCTTTGGCGTTGCCTTTCTTTGGGATTGGAATGAAAACTGACCTTTTCCAGTCCTGTGGCCACTGCTGAGTTTTCCAAATTTGCTGGCATATTGAGTGCAGCACTTTCACAGCATCATCTTTCAGGATTTGAAAGAGCTCAACTGGAATTCCATCACCTCCACTAGCTTTGTTCATAGTGATGCTTCCTAATAGGACCCACTTGACTTTGAATTCCAGGATGTCTGGTTCTAGGTGAATGATCACACCATCATGATTATCTGGGTCATGAAGATCTTTTTTGTATAGTTCTGTGTATTCTTGCCATCCCATCTTCTGCTTCTGTTAGGCCCATACCATTTCTGTGCTTTATTGTGCCCATCTTTGCATGAAATGTTCCGTTGGTATCTCTAATTTTCTTGAAGATATCTCTAGTCTCTCCCATTCTATGTTTTCCTCTATTTCTTTGCACTGATCACTGAGGAGGGCTTTCTTATCACTCCTTGCTAGTCTTTGGAACTCTACATTCAGATGGGTATATCTTTCCTTTTCTCCTTTGCCTTTCACTTCTGTTTGTTTCACAGCTATTTTGTAAGGCCTCCTCAGACAACCATTTTGCCTTTTTGCACTTCTTTTTCTTAGGGATGGTCTTGATCCCTGTCTCCTGTACAGTGTCACGAACCTCCATCCATAGTTCATCAGGCACTCTGTCTATCAGATCTAGTCCCTTAAATCTATTTCTCACTTCCACTGTATAATCTTTAGGGATTTGGTTTAGGTCATAGCTGAATGGTCTAGTGGTTTTCCTTACTTTCTTCAATTTAAGTCTAAATTTGGGAATAAGGAGTCCATGATCTGAGTCACAGTCAGCTCCTGGTCTTGTTTTTTCTGACTGTATAGAGCTTCTTCATCTTTGGCTGCAAAGAACATAATCAGTCTGATTTTGGTATTGATCATCTGGTGATGTCCATGTGTAGAGTCTTCTCTTATGTTGCTGGAAGAAGGTGTTTGCTATGACCAGTGTGTTCTCTTGGCGAAACTCTACTAGCCTTTGCCCTGCTTCATTTTGTACTCCAAGGCCAAATTTGCTTGTTACTCCAGGTATTTCTTAACTTCCTACTTTTGCATTCCAGTCCCCTGTAATGAAAAGGACATCTTTTTTGGGTGTTAGTTCTAGATGGTCTTGTAGGTATTCTTAGAACCGTTCAACTTCAATTTCTTTAGCATTACTGGTTGGGGCATAGACTTGGATTACCGTTATATTGAATGATTTGCCTTGGAAATGAACAGAGATCATTCTGTTGTTTCTGAGATTGCATCCAAGTACTGCATTTCAGACTCTTTTGTTGTGTATGATGTCTACTCCATTTCTTCTAGGGGATTCTTGCCCACAGTAGTAGGTATAATGGTCATCTGAGTTAAATTCACCCATTCCAGTACATTTTAGCTCGATTTCTATAATGTCGATGTTTACTCTTGCCATTTCCTGTTTGACCACTTCCAATTTGCCTTGATTCATGGACATAACATTCCAGGTTCCTATGCAGTATTGCTCTTTACAGCATCGGACTTTACTTGCATCACCAGTCACATCCACTGGAACTTCATAGACCACCCCATTTAAAATATCTATACCCCTTACCCCTACTATCTCCAAACCCGTTTTTACTTTTTAAAAATAACTCATATCACCACCTATTTATATTTAAACATGTTTATTGTCTGTCACCACCCTTATGGCAGAAAGTGAAGAAGAATTAAAGAGCCTCTAGATGAAAGTGAAAGAGGAGAGTCAAAAAGTTGGCTTAAAGCTCAATATTCAGAAAACTAAGATCATGGCATCCAGTCCCATCACTTCATGGCAAATAGATGGGGAAACAGTGGAAACAGTGGCTGACTTTATTTTTTTGGGCTCCAAAATCACTGCAGATGGTGATTGCAGCCATGAAATTAAAAGACACTTACTCCTTGGAAGGCAAGTTATGACCAACCTAGACAGCATATTAAAAAGCAGAGACATTTGTCAACAAAGGTCTGTCTAGTCAAGGCTATGGTTTTTCTAGTAGTCATTTATAGATGTGAGAGTAGGACTATAAAGAAAGCTGAGTGCTGAAGAATTGATGCTTTTGAATAGTGCTGTTGGAGAAGATTCTTCAGAGTCCCTTGGACTACAAGGAGATCCAACCAGTCCGTCCTAAAGGAGATTGGTCCTGGGTGTTCATTGAAAGGACTGATGTTGAAGCTGAAACTCCAATACTTTGGCCACCTGATGCGAAGAGCTGTCTCATTTGAAAAGACCCTGATGCTGGGAAAGATTGAGGGCAGGAGGAGAAGGGGATGACAGAGGATGAGATGGTTGGCTGGCATCACCGACTCAATGTATATGGGTTTGGGTGAACTCTGGGAGTTGGTAAGGGACAGGGAGTTCTAGCGTGCTGTGGTTCACGGGGTCGCAGAGTTGCACACGACTGAGCGACTGAACTTACTAACTTCCATTAGAATATCCACGAGGTGTTTTACTTTTTGCACTATCTTCAGTAATTAGAATATATCTAGCACATAGTAAGCATTCAATAAATATACGTGAGATAAATGCTTGAATGAACAAGTGCATATGATGATTGTAACTGCTTAGCTTTATTAAATGGACTGAGTTAGAAATTTTTTATGTTTTCTCTAAAGTCTGGTTATTGGTATATATGGTTCAATCATAAAGTAATTTGTGTGTGTGTGTGTGTGTGTGTGTGTGTGTGTGTGTGTGTGTGTTTGGGGGGCTGCACCACAGCTTGTGGAATCTTAGTTCCCAGACTAGGGATTGAACTCAGGCCACCACAGTGAAAGCACCAAGTCATAACCACTGGACTGTCAGGAAACTCCTTCAAGTGATGTTTCTTAATCCAGGTTTCAAGGTGTAAAAAATAGATCACTGGATTGTGCATCTTAATGATCATTTCTTCATTTATCAAGCTTTTATTTAAACTTGAGCAAATCTGTAAGCCCATGGGAATCAGTTTCTTCATTTGTCGATATGAAGAGGTTGGGAAGATTGAGATATAATATTTTCTTTCAGTTTTTTTTTTTTGAGTGTACATTGAGAGTTAAGTGCTTTTTTTGTTTTGTTTTTTAAAATACCTTAGTCCAGGCCTCCAAATTAAAAGAAAAAAAGCTTAATTTGTATTTAGTGAAAAATACCAATTGAAAAGTAAAACAGAAAGTGGGTTTCTGGAATTGTTAAAACTAGAAAATATCCTTAAAGAAACCCTCAGTGTGCAGTGGGTTAGGAACCAACTAATAACTGAAATGTAAACGAATAATATTTGATGTCTTCTTATGTGTGTGTGTTTTAAACCTGGATTAAGAAGGATTTCCAGATCCGGGAGGCAAATCTGGCCTCCAAATGCTTGGGATAATGCTTTTCAGTTTCACTGCTTAGGTCTTACTGCCTCGCACTGTAGAAATTTCTTGGTTTTCCTAACAGTTCACTGTTTCATCAGGACAGAGTACACACAAAGCATCTTTCTGCCTCCCTCTTTATTTATTGAAAAACAGAAGATTAGAGGAACTAATCATTTCAGTTTACTCGAGCGAAGGCCCCTCCCTCCCCACGTAATTAGAACCAGCAACCGGACAGCCTCGGCTGCAAGCCTTCTGGACTGTGCCCCCAGCGCAGAGCATTGTGGGAGTGACGAAGGCAGCAGTCCGCGCACCGCTGCGCAGACCCTGTGAAAGAACAACACCTGTGAACTGAAGGGACAGAGACGTCGAAACTATTGCCCCAAACACCCATGATCGAAACATAACCAGATAGATTTAATCAACTGCAGCTGGGCCGAGGTAAACACAGAAGTGCTAAGGAATCAGGCGTGTTGGAAGGGACTGGGCCGGGGGAGGCGCCTTGCCGGAGTAATTGGAGCCAGGTGTGCTAGCCTGGCAATGCTACTTGGAGGTGAGAATTTGGAGAGGTCTGAAATAGGGATGTGGTTTGGCTGAGGGCTGGAGGCAAAATTTTCCAAGACTGGGGGCGGAGGCTGGTAAATAAAACACAGCCGAATTGAGGAGTATGAAATACGTTAGGACAGCAAGTACCCTGGCAACTGTTAGAGCTTGCGTCTGATGGCGCTGCCTGTTGGTGTTTACCATGGGAGAATGAGTGCTCATCTATCTGTCTTGATGCAGGTCTTCAGAGCCAGATGGATTGAGGCTATCTTCAACGCAGGAAGGGGCAATTTAGGTAGACCTCTAAAGATAAATGTTTGTCCCCAAACTTCGCAGCCACAGATTGGGAGAAACCGTGGCTTTACTTCATCCAGTGACTTCAGCTGCCTTGGAAGAAGTTCATGGCTTTAGCACTTCCTGTATTCCTGTTTCTCTGGAAAGCATACTCCAGGATGGAAAGGCAGGTGATGGAGTTTCAGAAATTTCCCATGGTTCAGAAATTTGGGGTCTCCTTAGAGCAGATGTGGTGTTGGGGTCAGGCATGGAATGAATATGGCATTCTCAGGACTGTTTTTTGTTGGATTCTGAGCAAAATTCCCCCAAATTGCAATGAAGTTTGGAGAGCAAGACTTGAGCCTGCCCCCTCGACCCTTTTCTGAACAGGAGTAACTGGTGAAGATGACCAATCACATGTGCTGCTTGTGCTGTATCTTTCCCACCTGGTTTCTGATGAGACCCGAGTCCCAGAAGTTGAGGGGAAAGCTGGAAAATAGTAGAAAAGCCACTAATTATTTATTGGAAAGCCTGGAGAATTCCATGGACAGAGGAGCCTGGCAGGCTACAGTCCATGAGGTTGCAAAGAGTCAGACACGACTGAGTGACTTTCACATCATCAAGGATTGTGTTTGCAGCTGTAATCAGTTTGTCATCCTGCTTCAAAATCCAGGGACCTATCGGCAGGAGGTAATGGTACCACATTGATTGGAGCCACAGTTAAACAAGCAGGTAAACTGCTTTCTCGGAGGATGAAGAAAGGCAGCATTCTGGTCAGCCTCATCAATGCCCCTGCAAGGGGCATAAACACTAGTTTACAGACATCGAAACTGAGGCTGAGAGAGGTTAAATATTCTCCCCCAAATCATGAACTAGGAAGTAATTGGTAGAGCCCAAGCTTGAATCTGCAGCATACATCTCCTGTAGATGGGGTTGATGTACAGTTGAGTGGGTGTGGGCAAGGTGGACTTTCCCAAGGTTTTGACACTTGTTTGATCATTACATCACTATTTATATGCACCTGTTACTAGGCAGTCTTTGACACCGCTTGAAACTACCAAAGGTAGCAAAGATAGCTGCTGCGTCGCTTCAGTCGTGTCCAACTCTGTGCGACCCCATAGAGGGCAGCCAACCAGGCTTCCCGTCCCTGGGATTCTCCAGGCAAGAACAGTGGAGTGGGTTGCCATTTCCTTCTCCAGTGCATGAAAGTGAAAAGTGAAAGTGAAGTCACTCAGTCGTGTCCGACTCTTAGCGACCCCATGGACTGCAGCCTACCAGGCTCCTCCGTCCATGGAATTTTCTAGGCAAAAGTACTGGAGTGGGGTGCCATTGCCATCTCCGAGCAAAGATAGAGTGGATGGCAAATTCTCCCTCTCTTCCTGCTCCCATTTAGATGATCTCACCTCCTTGCTCTGCTTAACTGTGGGCTTAAGTATGGCTCCCGATATTGTTTGTTAACTTTAATCATATTGGAGATAAGTCTTTGAGCTTCAATAAAATAGCCACCTGGTAAGAATTACATGTGACTAGGTGGAGTGTCATTTATAGGTTAAGCACTCAGAAAGAGGGGCAGGTTGGGGCATCCTATTACTCCCAATAGCTCTGTTCTATACAAACAACTTTCTTTGCTGGATAATCTGTGCCAAAATATTACCAAATAGCTTGGAAACAGGTTAGAATTTTGCCCTTTAGGGGAGAAAAAAGACCATGGAGTTGAATTTGGAAGGGAATCTTGGAAAATATTTCAGTAAAACAATGTATCATTCACATGCTCAAAAATTTAGTACTGCAGGGCTCCTGCTGGCAGAATCAGGTGAACTTTGAGATATATTATGACTTGATCTTGAATTCTTGCTTATCTGAAGTAGGCTGAAAGTTGGTTATTTTTGTTTTCTTGGCCATGGCCTTTTATCAGAAATGCCTATCAGATATGGTTTAGATAGATGCCAAAAGGCTTTCTGGTAACTTTTCTATATCCACAGCTACCTTTTTTCCCTTCAATTTTACAAAAACATAAATGCAAAGATTTCCCAGCACCATGTTGTGAAGTCACCCCATATGTTGGTTCATCTTTCCTTTGTCTTTCATACATTCATTCATTTATTCGTTCTAAAAATATGTGAGTGTTCACCATGTACGGGCATTTCCCTCGGATTGGGGATATAGTGGTGAAGAAGGCAGAGTTTCAGCCTTTGTAATGCTTGTGTTGTTTTGAACATGAGGTATTCAAGTACTTGAAGGAGTGGTCATTAGGGTGGATAGGAAAAGCTTCCTTGAGGAGGTACACTTCAACAGACATACTAATGATGAAAAGGAGTGAACCATGCATGGATCCGTGGGAAGAATATGCCAGATACAAGATCTGCTTATGTCAAGGCCCAGAGCTTGGAAGTGACTTGTGGAGGTGGATGAGAAGGCCAGCATGGTTGGAATCTAGTGAGCAAGGAGGAAAGCATAAGAGATGGGATTAGCTAGTCAAGGGTCAGATCATATGATGCTTTGCAGGGAGAGACGTTGCTTCTTGGCATTCTTTATATTTCTGTGTTCTTATCCAGTGGTTAAAGAGGTTGACCCTGAACTCTAAAGATTCAGGGAGATCTTTTTCAGTATCAGAGAATTGGTTCTGTAAGGAGAGGCATGGAAAGTTCCACTAGCAGGATAAGTAAAAGCTGGATCACTGGTATGGATATTTGGGTTCTAGCCCCAATGATGCCATAACCAGCTGTGGAATTGGGGCATGCCATCACCTCTTTGGGCTTCAGTTTCCTCTGCAATAAATATTTCCTCTACAAAAAATAGACTGTGTCTAAAATCTCCTGTATCACTAAAGGTCAGCAATTTTATTGTGCACAAATTTCATTTTGTGTTTTATCCTCTTCTTTCAGGTTTTTATCACTGCTTACAGTAACCAAGCCCACTGGTTCTAATTTTACCCTTTTCCCTTTTCTTTTGCTTCTTGAACAGCCAGTGAAGTACTAGGGGAACAAAAAGGTGGCAGTAAAAAGGAAGAGTTGGGGGGAATGAGAGAACTTCATAACTTCACACCTTGGATCTAGAGCTGGTCATAGACACTGAATGAGTCAATTGTAGTGACTAAGACTTGTTCTCAGCCTATTGATTTATGGTTTAACCAAGAGCAACCATTGTGTTTATTAAGGGATATTATCCCATCAAAATAGTGGTTTTAGAACCTGGCAGCATAATAAAGTTATTGTTGACTCTTGTTTTTAAATTGTATTTTGATTTACTAGAAAGATAGAAAATAGAAAAATCTTCCAGTCTTCCTGAAATTCAGTATAAACCACGCAACTCTCTTATTCAAAAGTATATCTAAAAGAAATTAGCAAAACCAAATAAATTAACTTGTCCTAGAACTATTATCTTGTCAACACTCTGTATTTTAAAAGACACTGTAAATCTTGATTTACCTTTAGGATTAGCCTTGAGTATTTTATGATTTATTTTGTTTCTGTCAAGCATAAAAGACTATAAGGCACACACTGACCTAGAGTTAAAAAGAAAAGAATAAGATTCTCTAAAATGCTCTCATTGGTCTGAAAAGTCCAATAAATTCATTTTGGAATATTTTCAGTTCTTAAATAAAAATCTTCTGTTTTACTCTCTGTATTCACTTTGGCAAGTTTAAACTTTTGTCACTCTTTCCTTTTAATTGAGTGCACAAATCGCTTAGCGTGACCTGGAATTTGTGAGTTGATGACTCAGTCACATCAGCCCATTCTTTTTCATTAGCCACGTCTATTCCTAGGGCTCTGTCTTGAAGACTTACTGATTCTACTGGTTGCTCAAAGAACTGTAGGCTTTGGCTTAGTCCCTTCACTTATGGGGAAATTGAATCCCAGAGAAAGATAACTAAAGCAGAACTTTTTTTCTTTAAATGAGTGATATGTCCAGAATCTTATCCCAGGAAGAAGACAAGTTTGAGAAGCAACTGTGTTTGTGGTTTATAGTGAAAGTACCTTTTCCCTGTTTCTCAGGCAAGGATAATTAACTTCTCCACAAGGGCAGGCAATAAGTCATTTTCTGTAAATCAGACAATCTTATCTTCATTCCAAAATTGCTGACCAACTGTTTACTTGCTTTCTCTTTTGAAAAGAATACGATATGAGAAATTATGACCCAAATTTGTTTCAGGTGTTTACTGGAAACTTATTGTTAGGTCTTGTGAAGATTTAGGAGTTCATCTCAGGAAGACAATGGATAGAGAATGAAGACTTGTTTTCACTTTAGGAGTAAATGGTCTGGTTCATTTCTTACAGAGTAGAGAACTAAGGGTGGGATTTAAAGATTCTTGCATAGAATATTATAAATAGGACTGCATTATCAGGCTCATGACTTATTCCTTGTAAAAATGCTTGAGGCTTGTAACTCATAGTAGTTGCCTAGTTTCTTCATTGTTTATGGTTAAAATATATCCCAAACTCTACAAGTGTTTATTGAGGGCCTATAAGCTGGGGATAAAGCAAGGGAACAAACCCCTCAGGTCTAGGATACTTGGGGTTGAGGATTAAGATTTATTTTTCTCCCATTGCAAGATACTCCTTGATAATTCCTTAATAATGATACTGGATAAGATTTGGAATGGGATCCTGTACAAAGTGGGTTTTAAAAACATTTCTATTACTGATACATATTCTGTTGGGCAAATAACTGAGGTGATTGAAGGGAGTTTAGTAAATTAATGTATTAATGTGATTAACTAAGTCACACTTGATATGCCAGAAGTTGACGTACCCACTATTTGTCAAGAGGCAAGCCATGGTCACATCTCAGTGAATTACATTACACGCTCTTCTTTCAATTGCCTTCACCGATTAGTTAAGCTTGGCTTTCACAGCTCATTGAGATCTGGCCCCAGTCTACCTTTCCAACTTTATTTTTCTATGTTCTTTTATATATTTCCTCAGCTCTATCTGAATTAAATGCCCTCCAAGCCTACCCACACTACCTTCTCTGTCTTGACATTTCTCTCAAGGTTCTCCCTGCCCTCCTGCCCTGTCCCCTTAGTTCCCTGTTCTGCTCTGTTCACTCTCAGGGCCTTCCACCAGAGCTCCCTTTCTGTTCCCCACAGACCCATTTACATCTGAGCATCTTGCTCAAACCCCAGAACTTGTGCAAGTGGACCCGTTCTTCACAATAGATCCAGGGAGCTGCACTATGCTTGGGATGCATCTGGAGAAGAGGAATGTGATGTGTGTGTACACATCCCATTGTTCTAATCAAATTTCTAAACGTTCTGTTCAGGGTAATTTGAATTAAGATTTCTCTCTACTAATAAGTATTTTGTTTCATTAATTCATTATGTACCACCAATGTAATTGAGATTCTGATAATTTCTTCCATAAATTATTGCTCATGGGAATTGTATATTTTTCTTACCTAACTTTTGAGGATGCTGTAGGGCTACTCAGGTACATCACTTTGAGTTCCTTAAAATAAAAATGTTCTGTGTATTAAAGCTGTAGTAAACATAGTTAATAATTAACTTTGATCATGTTAATAAAAATCAAAGACTCTTATAAGTTTATGAAGAAATTTGTCCCTAAGTTCCTATACTTTATAGTTTCTGCTTCTATGTAGTATAGATATAATATATACTATATTTTTATTCTTATATAGTTTCTTATTTGCTGTTTAAAGTATAGCATAAATTGATGGTAGTGGATCAGAGACCCTGGAACAGGTCATTTTCTTCATTAGTGTTAAATGAAGTTTAGAAAAATTTCCCTTAAATTTATCAGAATTAGTCCAGGAAAGGTCAGTATGAAATAAAGTCTATTTAAAATTTTATCAGAAAATCACCTTCTGGGACTTCCCTCATGGTCCAGTGGTTAAAACTCTGTGCTTCCAATGCATGGGGCAAGGGTTCAATCCTTGGTGAGGGAATTAAGATCCCATATGCAGTGCAGTGTGGCCAAAATAAGAAAAATCACCTTCTCTCTTTTTTTAAATCCAGGGTTGGGATCAACAGCTGTTCTAGCTTGGGCAGGGTAACTTGATATAATGGTGTACATTTTTATCCTGGTCTGCTCTTAGAGCAAATTTGAAATGGTTGTTTTGGAAAATGTGCTACGAACTTATCTCTAGACCTTCGCACCAGAGCAGTTAGTTCAGCCGAGCAAATCCTTGGCACTTGACGTGCATCTTTCATAACAGAACTTTGATGCTGTGACTTGATGCCTTGAAATCAGCACAACAGAATGGTGCTTGAAGAGCAGTGTTTACTTTGATCATTTTTCAACTTCTGTGCCCTAGCCTTTTCACGGAGTACAAATTGCTTTACCAGAGTTATGGGGCTGCAGCCCACGGACTGTTTTTGTAGTCTGGTTGCTGTGGTGATTCTTAGCCTTCCATGAAACTCCTTCTCCAGGGAAACAGAAACCTTTGCAGCTGTCTCAACCTTTTTGGTGGTATATCTGGTGGAGGTCTTCATCAAGCTTGTAGCAAGCCTGAGAGTGGTTGATTTGTGTCAGGGTAAACAAATACATGGAAACAAGGCATCTCATTCTGGACAAAGCAAACAGCTTCCCTATCCTTCTCCCAAATCATATGGGGACTTTGAAGTATCTCCAAGTCCAGCTGAAGCCCAGAGTTTAGTGAGCCATGGAGATGCTGTTGGTCATGATTATGACATGAGCAAGAGCTTTGGGAAAATGACTGATGAAGTCTATAGAGTTGCCAGATGAAGAGAAGGTGGTGGCAGTGGAGAAGCTTAATGGGGCTTATGTGTGCCCAGACAGAAGCTGGTTTAGGAAGAGAAGCGGGCTGAGTCTAGGGAGGCCAGCAGTTTGATGTTTAGGGAACTGTAAGAAAAACTGTTTTGACTTTAAACTTCAATGGAGGACAATAAAGACAAAACCTTCCTTCCATAGGAACCAAGGGAATGGAGAAAAATTTTTAATAAACTATGGCTTTAGAGGGTGGAAGTAATGATAGTGAGTACTCAAGCAGCACTTACTATGTGCCAGTGCCAGTCACTGTTCTAAGTGTTTTATACGCAAGACATGTTTAATCCTTTGCCATCTGATGGAATAAGCACACGTATTATCCCCATGTTATATAGTTGGTGAAACTGATGCCCATAGAGTCTTAACAGGCTCAAGGCCCTAAGGCTGGTAAGTGGAAAGCTCAGAGTCCAGCTGGCTCTGAGTCACTGCTCTTAACCACTGGGTCAAACTGCCTGTAATTTAGGAAGGAAGGCAGAATGACCTGAAGGATTGGATTACAGGAGACACTGGCCAACTTGCTTGGAAGAAAATGTAGATCTTGGAAGAAATTAAATTATGTTCTAGAATATGTTTATTGATTCATTCGCTTGTCCATTCATTCATTGTTAAGTATTATGTAGTGCTTTCCAAGTGCAGGGTACTTGACTAGACTCCAGGGTGATAAGAAAAAAGTCCCATTCCCTCTTCTCAGATAATTTGTATATTAACTTAATACAAGGCAGCAGGTGCTAGATACTGTAAGAAGGGTTAACTGGACAGAGGTCAGGAGCACCCACAGGGAAGAGCTGCCTTCTTCCTTCTTGGGGCACCAATGACATGAAGGCTTCGTCAAGAGTGTGGTATTTTTTCTGTGAGGCGAACAAAATTGATCCCAGGTGAAAATACGAAGCTGTAGTTAAATTCAGTGTGTTAATACATACCTCTGCCTCTTTCTAAGGGCTTCCATGGTGGCTGAGTGGTAAAGAATCCTTCTGCCCATGCAGGAGACACAGGTTTGATTCCTGGGTTGGGAAGATGCCCTAGAGAAGGAAATGGCAACCCACTGTGGTATTCTTTGCCTGGGAAATCCCATGTACAGAGGAGCCTGATGGTCTACAGTCCATAGGGGTCTCAAAAGAGTCGGACATGACTTAGTGACTAAACAACAACCTCTTTCTGAACAGAATTGACAGGTCTAATCTGGTGAGATTGTATATGGTTTGTCCTTGAGAATTTCCAAACCATAGTATATCAGGATGTCTCATTTGTGAACAGTGCTGGTAGGCATGAGTTGTAGGGTAATGATGGAGAGCACTTTATAAGAAGGAAAAGGTTGAGAAGGCCTGGGAGATCCATCTTTGTATGGAATAAGTTCCTATGATGCCTCAGGTAATGACTGTGCAAAGTTCCCGAGATATATTGAGGG
The DNA here is from genome assembly GCF_002263795.3 of Bos taurus. Classification (NCBI taxonomy): domain Eukaryota; kingdom Metazoa; phylum Chordata; class Mammalia; order Artiodactyla; family Bovidae; genus Bos; species Bos taurus. The sequence continues at coordinate 51,619,089 of NC_037330.1, forward strand.
CCTGTCTATAACTAATATGTAATTTTAAACTATGTGACAAGTGTGTTTCTAGTGCTTACAAGTATTTATTTATTCCTCATAAAAAGTAGTCACTATTCTGTTTTTTAGATGAAGAAATAGCAGCACAGAGAAGTGAAGCAGTTTGCCTGGTCACACAGCTAAGGATAGTGGAGCTGGAATTGAACACAAGAAGTAGGCTGCAAGTGTCCATGCTCTCAATCATTATGTGATTCTGATTAGTCATATTTCACTTAATGAGTTTCATTTTAAGTCATAAAGTATTCATCAAAACAGTCTGTTAGATGCTAAGGCATTCCTAAGTTTAGCTTGAGGCTGATGTCAGACCCCCTCCTTCCCATGAAACGTCTGGTCATTCACTGTTCTAAAAGGGACTATATTCACATTGTACATCATGCTTTATGTCTCAGTGCTGACTGGGAACCTTTCATGGTAAGTGGATAATTAATAGAAAAAAGAAACAAAAATCATAGAGTTTAGCTACTTGTTAAACTCTGGTTTGAAAAGTTTGTTTGCTTAAGGATGTGGAATCTGATGGTGACTTTGATTTCAGTAGGTTTCCTTGTTTTAAAAACAAAGTTATTTTAAAATTTTATCCCCCGAAAATAGGTCTGAAAATTTTAACTTTTCATCATCTTTCTTCCAGAGAATAATAACATTTCCCTCACATGTTGGAGTTTACAAAGAATTATGTTTGTCATAATATAAATTATTTAACCTTCTCAACTCTCCTATGTGACTACTCTGATTTCTTTTGAGGTAAAAGGAGATTTAATTTAATATATCTTAGGAAGAATAATGGCTTGTTCAAAGCTAGTTCTAATTTTAGAATCTGGGCTTATAAGCAAGAGACAACAAGCTCCCACAGACTCAAATATACTAAGACATAGACAGATGGGACCTGAACCTACCAGGATAGTATTCTGAGCTCTTTATGAGATACTGATGAACTGTCATCACTTCCCTATTAGATTTGCTTTATCCTAGTATCATTTTCTTTAGAAATAATTACTGTTGAGAAGGATTCTCAAGTATTTTACTGTATTGCTTGCTAAATATATAGACTTTAAAAAAATATCTAGCAGACTTCTTTAGAGAGTAAATGAAATAAGTGAGTGAAGTGATTCTGAAAGTCTTAAGAAAAGTATTCAGTAATGAAGTTATGGAAGCCCTAGCTTCTAGGATCAGAAGGGGGTCTTAATGGTCATTCAATCCAGTTTATCCTTGTGTGTGTCTTTTGTTTCTAAAATGTCTCTGACAGACACTCACCCAGCCAATACAAGTTGTTCAGAAAATTGGGAAGGAGTAGAAGAAACAAGAAAATGTATCACATTGACAGATTCTGCCTGTTTCTTTCAGACACCTTTAGGTCTAATCTGTCCTGCTTGGGAACCCTGCTCAGCCAAGCTGGTGTCGCTTCCCCCAACACTTGACATCTTCTCTCCCCACACACCCTGGACATATTGCAGTTCTTGGTTGGTTTTATATTGAATATTATCATCACTTCCAGAAGTTGGTGATGGATAGGGAAGCCTGGCATGCTGCAGGCCATGGGGTCGCAAAGAGTCAGTCAGACACGACTAAGCAACTGAACTGGACTTACTGATCATCACCTCTTCATGTAGCTGATTTTCTCTGGATTGTGGTGACCACCTTGGGGAAAGATAGGCTGCATCTTATTCCATTTTTGTGCTCAGGAATGGGTATGGTGCCTGGCACATCATAGGTACTTAATTAATGCTGTTTGAATAAATGAAAAACGTGCACAGGAAACACAGGTACCATCTGAAGCCAGCTTTGTGTATTCCTGAGCTTTGACTGCCTTAGATCTGGAGTCATGAGGGCTGGTGTGAGCACCCAGGCTACGAGGATACACTGAGTTCCTTGTACTGTCATGTAAAGCTTTTTCTAGAAGAGACTTGAAACTCAAGAATTGGTCAGGTTTATCCTGCATGAAAGCTTAAATCACATTTTTTTTTAAATTGTGTGGTAAAAAAGAGCCACATAATATAATATGTACCATTTTAACCATTTTAAAGTAGGCAGTTGAGTGAAATTTGTACATTCATGATGTAGTGCAAATATCGCCACTATTTTGTTCCAGAACATTTTTGTCACTTCAAAAAGAAGCTCTGTGCCAGCTAGCAGTCAGTCCCAGCCCTGGCAATGACTTCCTATCTCTATGGATTCACCTGCTCTGAACATTTCAAATAAATGGAATCATACAACATATGGCCTTTTGTGCTGACTTTTTTCACTTTGCATGTTTTCAAGGTTCATCTGTGTTGTAGTGTATGTCAGAACTTTATTCTTTTTATTGGTGAATAAGATTCCATTGTATGGATATACCAAATTTTGTTTATTTCATTTCATGTTTTTATGGAGAGATTTGTCACTGAGTCAGATTTCTTATTTCTGGCCAAATATCATGAATGGTAGAGAATCTTAATTATTTCTTCAAGATCCTGGTTATTTTGGAATATTTAAATTTATAATCTAAGCCTGAATATTTTGTAATGCAAGCACCCCATCCTTTTCCCATTTTGGCTCTATTTACTGCTTAGTGCTGGTATTTTCAAAGGATGAGTCAAAGACAGAATGGTAGGTTTTGCTGAAAATGAGAAGTGGAAGACTAGTGGCTGTTGACTTAATAGGTGCATTTGGATCTTCACTGAATTATGAACCAGAGCTTAAGCTGTCTGATTCTGATATTTTTTTTAGAACCTTCCAGACTTTGGTCAGGATTTGAAATTTTCTTCATAGATGTATTATGGAAGAGTTGCTTTTATCTGCTTTATTTGCATGGGAAACTAAGTGTAATACTGCTGTGCCTTCTGTGTTTCTAAAGTACTCAGTAAAATTCAGAGATTATAAGCTTTTTAAGAAGTCATTTTATGTATAAAAATGAGACTATGCATAAATAGTTAAGATAATTAATATTTCCATATATTAAGGTAAAACCTCATATTTCCTAATGTCAAATACGGGAGACAGTTTTAATTATTCACTTGGAAAAGAATGTCCTTTTCTCTGTTGCTCTGTAACTCACTGATTCCCAGTGAGTGACTTGACTTATCAGGGTTTCAATTGGTTGACTATATGTATGATATTGACAGAATTATTGAATCTTCATTATTGGGAAATGAATGTGTGTAAGTTATGATTTGAAAATCAAATGGTTTGTGTTAGAATTTGCACTCGTTTCATTTTGAGATAAAATCCCTTCCGTGACACTCAATTCTGATTTACCTGTAAATAAATGTCAAGAGGATCATTCTTGATCTAAATAAGGAATGTTGTTCAGGTTTCTTACAACTTAGTCTTCTGCTTCTTTATTTTACTTTTTATTTTCCTTTTTCCTTCAGGTTATTAATATGTGCTGAAATGATTTCTAAGAGTATAACATAACTATAATAAATTTGTTACCAGGTCCAGCTTGTTACTGTAGCTTGTCCCTTTCCAGTTAGAGCAAATGTAATAAACTACTTTTAATGGTGCCTGAAGAAAATAGGAAATTCAACCCCTTTAATATTGGCTTTAGGAAGATGTGATCCCATCTTAGACACTTATCAACTACAGCATGCCAAATTCTGTATGCATATTTTGGCAACCTTCCCTCTGCTTTCTGTGATCATAGATCTTACCCTGAAAACTCATTGCAAGGCTTAGGGAAAACTTAACTCTGAGAAGGAAAACAGTACTGAACTCTAGTGTAAACACTTTAAACCACATTTACTCTATTGTGCATTAGCCTGTTGTGACATAGTTCATTGCCTGAATTAAAAGCATTTAAAATTCTGTGCCTCTAAGAGACAGTAGAACATATGGTCAAAAAATAATGCTTTTTCAGGAAAAATACTCCCAAGGCAGAGATAACATGTTTTCTCACTTTTGACGTCTGAGTTATTTGTTCTCCCTTTCTCAAGGATGGATCATGTAATGTTGAAGCTAAAATTCCTCTAAAACATTTCCATTTAAAATTATGACCTGGCTGGATGAAACCAGAATAACCTTAGGGGGCAGGTACTGTGACTTTCAGGAGTTGTTTGCTAGGGCTTTCAAAGGAAACCAGACTTTACAAAATTCCCAAGATTTTCCTACAGTGACCAGAATTTAGTTTCCATAGAGAATGCTTTGGTCTAATCCATATATCAACTGGGAGGCCCTGGAGCTCAAGGAATGATTGGCTCACACCTCTGTCTGCTAATTCTGATTGTAGAAACCCAGAGGAGGGTATATTTCTGCAGATGTCCAGAGCCTTAGCATTCTCGTGGCCCTCTCCACTTTCTGGGTATATAACTTTACATGTGGCATGTCTGAGATACACTTGATTCACTTGGATTTGAAAGGCAACCAACACCATCTTGACTGCCATAATGCATTCGTTCATGAGAATGGTGAGCATTATTAAAGCTTTTGTAGAGGAGATAGAAGGAGATAGTATTCATAAAAATACTTGTTGACCCATCCCTGTGGATTTCACTGACCTCTCAGCTTGTACTGGCCTTCTGTTGTCTTGCTCACAACTTAATCCTCTTCCTTTCTTCTCTATCTTTCTCTCTTTTACAGAAGCAAAATAATTCCTGCCTCTTACTCCTTTAGAGCAATTCCCCATCACCCCCTCTGCGCTATGGCCAAACCCAAGATTAAGAATGAGGTGGGAATCAAGACATAGATTGGCTGGGTGGATGAGAAACATGTTCATGTATGCAGTTCCACTTACAACATTACTTAACCCTCCAAATTGTATATAATTATTTTATATTCTTAGGTTAATCATGCTTCCATTATGGCTTGAAACTATAATTACCTTCTATTTTTGTTTGGCTATTGATTATGAAGACTGATAAACACCTTTTACTATTGTGAAAAAAAAGAATGAGATGGGAAGGTAGGGAGAAGGAAAGAGACAAACATTCCATTCTGTTCTTATGAATAGACTATGAATATTTTTAAGAATAAAACAAGTTCATTCTATTCTTAGCACTGCCACTCTCTAGCCATATGTCTTTGGCTAGAAATTATCTAGCCAAAATTATCTCTAAGCACAAGTTTCTTCATGTTTAAAATGGGGATAACTCTATAATTATGCAAAGTAACTCTTGATAAGAATAGCAAATCTTAACCCAGTAGATGAACCGATGAATCTGCTTACTGTCTCTGATAGATGATACTAATGCCTCTCACTACTGTTCCTATTAACACGGCAACCGAGTATAGTGATTTTGAACATCTGTATCTTAGTAATTACTCCTCTCTAGATTTCTCTTTTGTGTTAGAAAGGAAACACTGTATGCCCATTCAGAATTCCTTACCAGCTTCAGGTTAATGTACTAGTCCAGGGAAATCCAAATCCCATTCTTTAACATTTAGAGCATCAAATTAAATTTAATCACTCCCTGCACACTGAGTGGTACATGTGCTAACTTGAAGAGGGTGTGTAAGCAGCAATTTTTATTGAGATTCATAACTGCAGGTTGAAGATGGAAATGATTGATCCAGTACTCACATCACGTCGACACTGGGTTCTTGCTATGCCTACCTTTTAAGTTGGCTTCTACTGGTCACTCCATGATTCTCTTTATTGTACAAGTCTATTTATCATAGTAATGACAAACAAGCTATCCTGACATCCTGTAATTATAGACATATACATGTCAAAGGAGTGGCTTACTAAACAGGTAGCAGAAACAATTTTGAGCCCATTGTAAAAAGCAGACATTGAGAGGAAACAAATGAACATAGTACATATTACAGAAAGCTTTGGTTGTATATTAGTGTTCAGTTCACTTCAGTTCAGTCACTCAGTCGTGTCCGACTCTTTGCAACCCCGTGAATCACAGCACGCCAGGCCTCCCTGTCCACCACCAACTCCCAGAGTTCACTCAAACTCATGTCCTTCAAGTCAGTGATGCCATCCAGCCATCTCATCCTCTGTCATCCCCTTCTCCTCCTGCCCCCAATCCCTCCCAGCATCAGGGTCTTTTCCAATGAGTCAACTCTTCACATGAGGTGGCCAAAGTACTGGAGTTTCAGCTTTAGCATCATTCCTTCCAAAGAAATCCCAGGGCTGATCTCCTTCAGAATGGACTGGTTGGATCTGCTTGCAGTCCAAGGGACTCTCAAGAGTCTTCTCCAACACCACAGTTCAAAAGCATCAATTCTTCAGCGCTCAGCTTTCTTCACAGTCCAACTCTCACATCCATACATGACCACTGGAAAAACCATAGCCTTGACTAGATGGACCTTTGTTGGCAAAGTAATGTCTCTGCTTTTGAATATGCTATCTAGATTGGTCATAACTTTCCTTCCAAGGAGTAAGCGTCTTTTAATTTCATGGCTGCAGTCACCACCTGCAGTGATTTTGGAGCCCCCCCAAATAAAGTCTGACAGTTTCCCCATCTATTTCCCATGAAGTGATGGGACCAGATGCCATGATCTTTGTTTTCTGAATGTTGAGCTTTAAGCCAACTTTTTCACTCTCCACTTTCACTTTCATCAAGAGGCTTTTGAGTTCCTCTTCACTTTCTGCCATAAGGGTGGTGTCATCTGCATATCTGAGGTTATTGATATTTCTCCCAGCAATCGTGATTTCAGCTTGTGCTTCTTCCAGCCCAGCGTTTCTCATGATGTACTCTGCATATAAGTTAAATAAACAGGGTGACAATATGCAGCTTTGAGTGTTTGGAATCTATCTATCGATCTAAGCAAACATTTTTTCATGTTAGTCACTTTGCCACTATTAAGTTCCTTCAGTTTTTCTAGAAGTTTAATTCCTAACTGTTCTAATACACTTGACTTGCCTGAATGAAAATCACTTAGAATTCTATGCCTGTAAAAGATAGTAGAACTTTTGTTCAAATTTTTGTCTTTGTTATCTATCCCTGAGAAAGAGAACATGCTCCAGGGTTTTCTTCATGTTTCATGTATTTGTATTCACATAACTGTAAAAAATAATAAGTAAAATCATTCTGTTTTCTTGGCAGACACTCACTGTTTGCCTAGTGTGATTCCCCTCTATGGCATAGGTGGTGCTCTGCCCTGTCCTGTACACACAACAGAGGAGGATAATCAGGGTGTTTATTCTCACAAAGCCTAGGCATGGCCTCGAAATTCTGTCCAGCACACGTTCCAGGCAGCCCCCACCATTTGTTTTGGGAGCATGAGTTGGTGTCTGTTTGCTTTTCTTGACTGTGTTTTAAAGTTCAAATAGAACTTGATAGTGAAATTAATGTCCTCCTTATCGATGCATCGCCCCTCCCTCCATCACTTTCTGGCCAGGAAAATGCAACCATTTGACTCTGTAACCATTACTTGAGTCACATTTCATGAATAGCTGTCATTGGTGCTTCCTTTTACTCATCTTTCAGAAACCGTGTTGCCTGCTCACTAGATATCTAGCCCTGTGCTAGCCCCAGTGATGCAGAAATGAGTGTGACTTAGTTTCTGCCCTTGAAGAGTGCCCCGAGGGTTTCACAGTGTGAGGCGGGGAGTCAGTGTCTTGCAGAGTAGAAACTGGAGCGTGGTCTGTGGGCATGGCCCTGGACCCGGCTCTGTCTGTGGGGCAGGGAGGATTTCACTGCAGGCTGCATTTTGAGCTGGGTGCACTTGTTGGTCCAGGGGCTGGCTGGAGGGTGCTGCAGGCGAGAATCTGAAAGACTGTGGTGTGTTAGTAACAGAGACAGTTCCATTTTCAGATGGCAGATGCTTAGTGCTCAAGGACAATGGGAAAGTGACTCTCCGTGTTCCCAGCCTTGCTGTCAGCCCCATCCATACCTCGGGACACCTGGAGTCTCCCCTTTCTCAGCCTCTTTTTCCTATAGTGACTAAGCAGTGGGCCGCTCTGGGAGGCAGGGCCAGGGTCCCTAGAATCCCCTTGCAACTCTCCCAGCCAAGACTCCTTTAGAGGGTCATGACCTGTAGCTTCAGAAATATTCCTCTGTTTATACGAGCTCTTGTCTCTCAACCCCCAATGCAAATTTAGTTCCGAATATTTTTCCAGGGCATTCAAAATATAGACAGGCAGACTTACTTCTGCATTATATTTCAGACTTTCATTTGAGGGCCTTTCTTCCCTATTTTGTGGTTTTATTAGATTATTTTCACAGTCTCCTGGGGAATCCTGAATCCTGTCCTTGCTGAGGGGAGGAAGACTTAGTTTTGGAATTGACTGGCTGTGTCCCTCTCATCATGTTAAATGTCTCAAGACAAAACCATTGGGAAGGAGCATGATGTCATTTGTCATAGAGGTGAAGTCAAAAGAACTCAAAACCTTAATGCCAATGAGGCTAAGGTGAATGGTCAATTGACTTCTTAGGGTAGGGTGGAGACACTAGGGGTCAGAATTCCTTGAATTTAACATTTAACTGATTGATGTTCTAGAAATTCAGAGAAATGTAAAAATAAAATCATAAGGAAATTTTTTAAAGTTCCAGATCCAATCCTTCAAGAATATTTTAAGGGAATCTTTTTATACCAATTCCCAGATGGCAAAAGACAAGCAATGGTAAATAAAATGGCAGCTGTAGGGGTTCCTCAGATTGGAATACCCTTTAAAACACAGCAGAGCAACTAACTACCGTTCCCCACTCCCGGCAACTGGTTGCATATTTCAAGTGCATCTGAGTCAGATTTGAGTTCCTGAAAGTCCCATTGCCCAAATGTAAGGGAAATTCGAGTTCAGCTGTAGTTACCCTGGTGTCCTGAAGTAGGTTGAGTCCGGCTGTGTAAATGATGATGGGAATCAGATGTAGGATGTTTTCAGTTACTGCCAACGCCGTTGCTAAGTGGTTGTCTGCTTACTTCTAAAGAGGGCATAGATATGGCTATACACACACCAGGGTGGGAGTTTATGGGTCTTGTTTATAGACACAGTGCTGGAGTGCTTCTCTTATCTGTCTTCGTGTAAACTGATTGTTGGATCATCCATTTCAGACCAGTATTTGGTCTGATTTTAGAGAACAGAAGTCCCTCTGGTTGTGTTTTGGATGACTTCACTGTTTCATGGGTCCATAGGGGCTCTTACAAGAATCAGAAATGTTGAAATGGAACTTCACTGACACGTTAGCAAAATTAGACAACTGTTAGACTTTTGTATCAGTTTCTTCGCTTGCTTTGCTTTTGTTTGTTTTAACAAACCCCAAGAGGAGGGGATATAACTAATAAGAAATTTTTGAAATCACTGTGGTAGAAATAATCTTGCATCTCTGCCATGAATCCTGGAAAATTCAAAACAAGTTTTCATATGGCATCTTTCCATCAAGAGAGTGGTGTTCTTTTCTGTAAGAAAGTATATAATTCATTTAGATAAAGTGATTTACAGGGTTTGCTGCAATGTATGGTTTTTGCTTATCACAGATGATCTGTGGAGAACTGAGTCTTCACCCAAACAAGGTCCAAAGAAAGCCCTTCCTGTTGTTTTCTGGTGATAACGTGGCAAGGACACGCTTCCTAAATGGGAGACAGGAAGTTTGTCTTCCCACTCGGAGGCTTTATGCTCCTGAGAGTTGGCCTTGACTTTGGTCAAAACTATGTTCAGATTCCCCAGAAGAGTATTCAAAAAAGATTTACTTTGAATTTCTTTGTAAAATAGAACTACATTACTTACATCTAATAGTTTGTTGAAGTGCACAGGTAGCCTCATAAGACCTAATATCAACAGATGTCATGGAGCAGATTAGACTAAATGGTTTTCCTGTAGTTTCAGTAGTGTATGAGGAACAACGTCTACATCAGAGATGTGACAGATCAGATTTACTGGTATTTTCTCATGACATTCAGAAGACTGAATATTCAGCACTGTTTGAGACAAACCTGATTGGCGCTGGAACTCTTGGACAGGGCTTTTTGGACTGCTGTGTGATCAAGTATGGTTTCAAGAGGTCACTGAAATTACAGAAGCTACATGTGAAAATTTTTTAGTTCTGCATGTGTACTAAGTCGTTTCAGTCATGTCTGACTCTGTGTGACCCTATGGACTATAGCCCTCCAGGCTCCTTTGTCCGTGGGATTCTCCAGGCAAGAATACTGGAGTGGGTTGCCATGACCTTCTCTAGGGGATCTTCCTGACCCAGGATTGAACCCCTGTCTCTTATGTCTCCTGCATTGGCAGGCGAGTTCTTTACTGCTAGCACCACCTGGGAAGCCTCTTTTAGTTCTGAGTTGTAAACTATTATGTTCTTTCCCTGAGGGGATAATATTTTAAAAATAGAGGTGTAATTTCTAGTTTGATTAGAGAGACTAATTTTGTTTCTGTTTCTGTGATTAGAATTTTCCTGCTCTTCTATAGTATATTCTTTAACATGGGTTGCTGCTGCTAAGTCACTTCAGTCGTGTCTGACTCTGTCCGACCCCATAGACAGCAGCCCACCAGGCTCCCCCGTCCCTGGGATTCTCCAGGCAAGAACACTGGAGTGGGTTGCCATTCCTTGGTTAATGGTTACTTAACCTGGAGTTCATGGGTCCTGCATGGATGTATTTCCCTTACACGGTCAGAAAGTTTTATGTGTCTGTGGGGTATTTTGGTGTGTGTATGTGTGGAGGGTGTATGTGGGGGGGGTGGTTCATAACTTACATTAAGCTCTCAAGAGGTTAAGAAAGAAGCCACTAATACAGAGATTTGTCACTGTTCCCTTATTTGAGATGCAGCCCCTTTAAGTTTACCTCTATTTGCCTTCACCACCACATGGCCTCTGGGTTCAGTTTGTTATTCCTTACACACACACACACACACACACACACACACATGAAACCTGTGGACTAAGAGATGACCCTTATTTTTATGTGTAAATTTGATATAGGCTTGAGAGTCAACTCTCTAAACTTCTGTTTGGACGTCCAAGTTGGAAATTATTGGATATACTGCTGTTTCTTTGCTGAAGCCTGTCTCACCTCTGATCTTCCGACTGTAATCCCTGGACAGTTTACACAGGGGAAAAAAGCTTTAGCACAACGCTCTTATCTTTGTAACTATAGTCTGTCCTGATCTATAGTTGATTCTAAAGGGATTTTCTTTTTCTCGTTCTTTTTCTTCTCCTTTTTTCCCCTTCTTTTTTTTCAGCCTGAGAGAAATTAGGCACCTTAGCCAGGAATTCTTTAAGAGCTATTCTCGGTATGTTCTCCCCACATTTCTGGGAGCTTTTTTACCTTCATTCTTTGTTGGTTGTTTTTGGTTGTCCTCTATCTTCCCTTCAGCATGATTTATTCAAGTGGAGGAAGGTTGCTGCAGGGTTAGGTGAGCAGGTGCTTGGGGGGGACTCTCTGTTGCTGCCAACTGATCTTTTTAAAAAGTATTGAGTATTTTTCTTTTAATTTCCCAATTGTAGTGTCAATTCTTCTTTGCCAAATGGTTTTTGGGGCTTTGCCTGGGCCCCATGTGCCAGAGTCGGGGATTCATCTTGGCCAGACACTGCCACATATTGAAGAGGGAACCGATTCCAGGAAAGCTCAGAGGGCCATGGCTCCTAGAAATCTCTCCTTGATGGTGTGAGCCAGGCCTTGACACTTTGGACCATCTGGAAAATTTTGGACTTGAGCACCAGTATCTGTCTCATACATATTTTTCTTTTCATTTCCTAAGGTTTTTTTTTTTTTTTTCCCCTAAATTCTTGTTCATTGGAGATATATATTTATTACTGTTTTATCTGTGAACTCCAAGAAGAATCGTCTGCCTGAGGACTGCAACTATTCTTTGTGCTCAATAAACAGCTTTGTAATGAATAAATCTGGAAACTTGCACACATTAGTAGTGACAGAGTGTTTCTTTGCCGTTGTCAGGTACTCTTAGACAAGGAATGATTTCACCTCTCCTTTCCCCACTCTCTATAGTGTGTGCTTTCTGTAGTGGGTATCTCTGCCCCTGCTCTGTCTCTGCTGCCTCTCCTGTTTATAGGGGTGATCAATCTGACTGTTTCTAGACGTGGACACATCTCCAAAATTCTGTGAAGTTGATTCTGTAGAATCAGAAAACATGTTATTTTGCTGTAGCTGTACCCAACATCGCTGTTCATTAGTACTCTGCTTTTAATACTATGCTTATGCCGATACTAAACTGACCGTAGCAGTGTTGCTGCAATAGCTCATGATGGAGTCTTGCTTCTGTGTTTTTTCACTTTTCTGTAAGTTAGTTAGCTAAATACCTTTGAGTCTATTCAGATTAAAAAAACTTTTTAGGTAACATAAATTAATGACTTTGTTGTGATAAATCAGTCATTAAAAATTATCTACTCTATATTAAGCACAGTATTAAATGTAAGACATATCTTTGCCTACTGGGTATTTATAGTCTTTTTGAAAATCAAGACACATATTCTCAGTAGTAAATGAACCAAATGGTATTATATACCACAATGCAAATTATTCATAGAATAAGATACTTTTGTGGCCTTGAAAAGCAGAGAATTAAACATCCAGTTGATATTTACCAAGTGCCTACCCTGTGCTAAGGCATGGAGATTGATAGTTCAGTGTCTTATTATCAGTGACCTGAGGATACACTATAATAAGTGACACTGGTGTCCTAGGCAGTTCTGCAATGAAAGGCAGAGATACACTGAGATAGAGTGGTCCAGCAGCCATTGGGAAGACATCGAGTAAAGTAATCCAGCTTTGAGAGCTCTATGCCTAATGACGGTATAGATTCAGATCATAGATCTAGCCCATTTAATCCTCATAAGGATTATGGCTGAGATGTAAAATTATTTCCAGTGTATCTCTCAGTCTGTGTCTTTCAAGTTACAGTTCATTTTTGTTTTTTGCCTAATCACTTTAGGGTGCTTTTTGGTGAGTTCAACTTGTTTGCGTGTGTGTGTACTCACTCCAGTATTCTTGCCTGGAGAATTTCACAGGCAGAGGAGCCTGGTGGGCTACAGTCCACGGGGTTACAAAGAGACACAACTAAAGTGACTTAACACGCATGCACGCACCCATGCTAAGTCGTTTTAGCCGCGTCTGACTCTTTGAGATCCTATGGACTATAGCCCACCAGGCTTCTCTGTCCATGGGATTCTCCAGGCAAGAATACTGGAGTCAGTTGCCTTGCCCTCCTCTAGGGGATCTCCCTGACCCAGGGCTTGAACCTGCATCTCTTACGTCTCCTGCATTGGCAGGCGGGTTCTTTACCACTAGCACCACCTCAATTTATTTAAATACAAGTAATTCTTGGGTCTTGCCTCGCCCCTCTGGACAGAAAGCCAGTGGAGACATACTTATATGAAAGTGTCTGTTCAGTATTTATCCATCCTTTTCTTTTCCATGTTCGTGTTGACTGACCTTGACTGATGTGCTCTGGGAGGGTGTTGTTGAACCCTCTGTGTCCACATCTCCTCACAGGTGCTTTTGGGTGATGCTAATGATGACAGTGTAACCCTACAGTAGTCCTTGATCTGCTATCAAAACTGGCCACAGTTTTCCTATCCAAACTCGTGGTTTTCTTCTCTGTTTTTTCTTTTTTGGGATTGGAACTGTATACAGTCAATTTTTATTCTGTGTGTTCTCTATGCCTCATTTCTTTGGAAAACCCCTTCGAGCTAATAGCTGGGATGATGAAAGCATTGGCAGCTCCCTTTGGCAGCCCCTCTCCCTTAGCTTTCGGCGCTTTTCTTTGGCAGAACTCACTTGACTTTATAGAGAGAGATTGGAACTTACCTGGAAGAGAACAAAGTCATTTCTTTGACGATTCAGAGGAATAACCTGCCCCCAGGTGATTCTATTCTCCACTTTTAAATTTAGTCATTTGATTTGAAGGATAAGGCAGCCCTGAGGGAAGGTAACTTTTATTTTGCCTTTGCCAACTCTGGAAAAATAAAAAAAAGTGTTTTGTTTACTTGTATTCTGCTTTTACTGGGAGCTGGTTCATGTTTTGGTTGAGATTAGTATGGATTGAACCACATGATACAGCTGTTTTTTGTAGTTAAAAAAGGTCAAATATTGGCAGAATCATCTAGTTCAACCTAATATATCTTATCTATAGCATCTGAACTAGCTCTTAGCTTGTTTCTGTTAGTGGTGAGCTGTGAAACAATATGCCATGTGCTGTGCTGAGTGGTTTTAATGGAAAGCTAGTACTAAGACTTCTCTTTCTGTTTCTTCCTAGGTCACTCTGCACCTGAATCCCATCTCCTCAGTCCACATTCACCACAAGCCTGTCGTGTTCCTGCTCAATTCCCCACAGCCCCTGGTTTGGCATCTGAAGACAGAGAGACTGGCAGCTGGGGTCTCCAGACTTTTCTTGGTAAGTGCTTAAAACCCTCCCAGTGTGATCCTTGAGCATAAGGGTATAATGACCCTAAAATTTTCAAGGCTTTTAAAAAGGCTTATTTCATTGAAATGTTAATAATAGCAGAGTCCACAGTGTATTAAAGTTGGATTTTGCTCTTAGTGGTATTTGGGTGGCATTGATAAGCATTCACAGAAAACACTCACATGTCCTCTTCTATGCATGAAGAGTCTGGTCATACTTGCATGTTTGAGCAGGATCTGTAGTCATACTCTGTGTGGCCTGAGCTTTGGTCTCAGTCTTCCCCTTCTTCCTCCCCATAGTACCAGGAGATTGTAAATATTGTAAGTAGCCATTAGATGTGTGGTCTCTGACCACAAAATAAATACGTACAGACCCATTTTATTCATATATAATACGGGCCTAACTATAGGAGGCTGATAGTGCTTTTGAGTATGAAGGGAGCCAGTTTAGTGTAAGTGCTTGTAGGATCTGTTTGTTGAGAAAGTGACACAGTGAGCTCCAAAATGAAAACATTTGTATTTTATAAAAAAGCTGGAACCCAGCTCTTGTGGAAGGATCCAAATATTACCTACTATTTGTAAATCATGTCCTTTTGAGTTTGCCAGAAACATCCAAGCTCTCTAGTTGTGGAGAAATTGACGGGTTGTTTGGATAGAATTTTTGGGGTATGATATCATGTCTGATGATGAGCAACACTGCACAGTGATAACTCACATTGTCTATTGCTGGGGATACATGCTAATGTCCTCAACTGCAGAGCCTCAGACTCCCAAACCTCTCTTGCCTACAAGCAATCAAAACGAGAAGAGTCCACAGTTAATGGTATTCATCTTGCACAATGAATACATTTTGCCTAATTAATGATTCTTAATTCAGATCTGTAGTTTCTTATCACTTGTATAGGAAGTGTACTTTTAAAAACTCAGAGGTACCCACTGAATAAAATAAGACTCCATAGACAATACAATTAAAAAGTAGATAATTAAATGAGTTAAAAAGGAGGAAGGGAAAGCTTTTTATAGAAGAATACCAATGAATAGCTATAGAAGAAATGATGGAATTAGAAAATCATCAATTTGTGACTGTCATAGTAAAAGCTGATTAGGCAGGAGTCATCAATAGATGCTGAATCTAGCGGTGGTGGAGGGTATTTGAGGAACAGTATATTTACATAGTCTTAAATTAGTTATTATTCTAGCCCCAAATCCATATAACCTGAGTCTAATCATGAGCAAATGCTGAAGACAACTAAATTGGGTCACATTCTATAGAGTAACCGGCCTGTACTCTGCAAAAATGTTGGTCATCGAAGAAAGGTTTAAGAGCCATTCCAGATTGAAGGAGGCTAAAAAGACATCTGTGATCCCTGTGTAACGAGTGGTACCATCACTATGAGGAAGATTATGATGACAACGGGAGGAATGGAAATTGAGCCTATAGATTAAAGTATCAGTGTTACATTTCATGAATTTAATAATAGTACTTATTCAAGAGAATATCCTTCTTAGTAAACATAATACACTTAAGCATTAAGGGTTAAAGGGGCAAATAGTTCAGAGAAAAATTCATATATAGATAGAATATAAAGCAAATATGGCAGGATGTTGAAAACTGGCAAATCTAGTTAAAGATATACATGAGTTCTTTGTACTGTATTTGCAACTTTGTAAATGTGAACATTTTAAACCCCAAAGTACATTTACAAGATAGGAGTTATTAGTAAGTTAAATTATAGCCTTTTCTGAGAATTTAAACTCTCATTACTTCTAAATTTAAAAGGCCAAAAGTCAAAATTAGTCGTTACTGGGCTTCCCGGGTGGCTCAGCGGTAAAACGTCCACCTGCTAGTGCAAGAGACACAAGAGACGCAGGTTCAGGCCCTGGGTTGGAAAGATCCCCTGGAGCAGGAAATGGCAACCCACGCCAGTATTCTTGCCTGGAGAATTTCTTGGACAGAGAAGTCCATGGTGTCGCAAAGAATCAGACACAAATGAGCACACACACATGCATACACACCTTGTTGTTATCAGCACATTTATTTAGCACTTAGTATGTTCCAGATATTGCATAAGTGCTCTAATGTTTTCTCTTATTTAATTCTCACAAAACCCCATGATGATGGGGATATTTACAGATGCATTTCCAGATGAGGAATCAGATAAGATTTAGAGAGGTTAAGTAGTGACCCAAATCACTTGGCTAGTTACTGGCAGAGTTGAGATTCAAATCCAGAAAGGACTTAACTCTACAAGCACTTGTACTAAATTAGCTCCCTTCATACTCAAAAGCACTGTCAGTCTCCTATAGTTAAAGGCATTTGTGATAGTAAGATTAATAGTCATTATTATAAAATCTATACGCATTTTGCCCTTATTGTGCAGAGTTGTGCTGTCCAGTTCTGTAGGTACTAGCTGTGTATGTCTATTTAAATGAAGTAAAGTCAGAAATACAATTCCTTAAGCACCCTAACCATTTCAGGAGCTCAATTTCAGGAGCTACTACATTGGGCAGGTTATGAGCAAGGACTTCTGCCTACACTGGTTTGAATCTAAGCAGTAACAAGGGAAAAGTATTTAATTTCTCTAAGCTTGACTTTCCTCAGTTGTAATATGGGAGTGATAATAGTCACTACATCATGAGGTTGTTCTCTTGATTAAATGCGACTACATGTAAAATGTTTAGTGTGGGACCTGGCATGGATAATTTCATAAACATTACTACCATTTTTGTTGCTATTTATTATTAGTCATTAGTAAAGACCACTTGGGAAGGATGTTGAATTTACATTTCTAATTATGAAATGTCTAGCTTGGCCAGGGATACCTGGCGTGCTGCAGTCCTTGGGGTCGCAAAGAGTCGAAACAACTGAGTGGCTGAATAGCAACAACAACTAGCTTGGCTGGCCCCAGACTGAAAGGAGTTCCCATTTCTTTGGGCTGTAGGGCCAGATGAAAAGTGGGGGTCATATATATTGTAGTTGCACCCATCGCTTTCTGGATTCTTTCTTCAAACTGCCTCTCTGTGACTTTTAAGGGAAAGTATCTTACTCCTAGTTATTATTTATTTGCTTTAATTCTGTTTAACATCAGTAAGAACTGCTTTTTGGCCATCAGCTTATGACACGCTAACAATAAACCGCAGGAGATGGTTTTAGTAAACAATTGAACATCAGCCCTATCTGGAGTTTATCCCATGTAAGGAGATTGTAGAAAAGTGATGAAACTCAAATTACCAACACATGGGAGGCAGCATTGGGAGAAGTCAAGGATTCAAATTCTGGGGCACTTTAACTCTGCCTTGCTATCCAACAGGCTTTCTTTAGGGAAAATGGTTTTCTCTATCTGTGCATTTCCTCGTGACCTGGAAGAGATGGTGGAGCATCTGTTGTTCATTCCTGTTCTTAGATCATTAGACAACGAAAGGGTACAAGTTCTCTCACAAGCTGGGCAACTCTCCCTAACAGAGATGGTGCTGAAGGAAAGGAGGCAAGGCGAGCTCTTCTCTTGTTCTCTGTAACTTGAAATGAATGACTTGACAGCTACTGGGGCAGAGGGATCTGGATAGATAATTGCAGGTGTGTTTCCTTTATTCATTCATTGTAGTTAGAAGTAAGGGATAAGATAACTAAATTATTTTAAGTAAAGTGTTTCATCCAAACACTTCAGAAGGTCCCTGGAATCTTTGGAAACTGAGGCTTAGCCATCTCCTTCAGTCTCTTTTCCCAGGTTACCTGGAGAGCTCAAGGGAGCTGAGGAGAGAGGGTAGGTCCCATGATTCTCAGTCTAAGATGTGCATGTCCTTTGCTGATGGATTTGTATTACTGTCCTAAAGCTTTCTTTACTTTAGAGTTACAATACTTTAAAAGTTTTGTGTGTGTGTGTTTTGTCTGCATTGTGTGACGTGCAAGATCTTAGTTCCCTGATCAGGGATTGGGGCACCCTCAGCAGTGAAAGCATGGAGTCCTAACCACTGGACTGCTAGAGAATTCCCAACAGTTATTATTTTTAAGTAGGATTGTGCTGTGCTTAGCTGCTCAGTCGTGTCCGACTCTCTGTGACCCCATGGACTATAGCCTGCCAGGTAAGATTCTCCAAGCAAGAATACTGTAGTGGGTTGCCATGCCGTCCTCCAGGGGATCTTCCAACCCAGGGATCAAACCCCAGTCTCCCACATTGCAGGCAGTTTCTTTACCATCTGAGCCACCAGGGAAGCCCAAGAATACTGGAGTGGGTAGCTTATCCCTTCTCCAAGGGATCTTCCTGACCCAGGAATTGAACTGGGGTTTCCTGCATTGCAGGCAGATTCTTTTCCAGTTGAGCTTCAGGGGAAGCCCAGGATTGTGAGATAAGTTCAAGTAATATTTACTCATCTACAACCATGGTGACCTTTTAAGTTGTCAAGTCTGCATTATTATAACTGCCCAATTTACAAAAGGAAACTTTTCATAATTAGTTAGCAGGATCTTGTGTTACACAGACTGTCTCAGACACCTACGAGGGTGACTGAAAACATTATATTTTAATGCCATCTTAAAAAGGTATCTGTTTATCTGTTTTCTACTGTCAAATCTTTTCAGTCCTCCTCTTGATTCCACTGTGCAGGCAAGAGGGAGTGTGTCAGGTAGGGAGAAAATGGGATTGAGTTTCCTCTGCAACTGCAGTTCTTTTATCTGGTTGTTCTGGTTACCTCGGAAATGGGAGTGGATGAGAGTGATTATTTCAGGCTGAGTGTCAAGTAGTACATCTTTGAGTATGTCACTCTCTCTCTCTCTCTCTCACACACACACACACACACACACACACACACACACACGATCGAGTTGTCACAGCCTTATAGGTTTTCTTTTGCAAGGTGTAGGGATATCCCAGAGAAGATTGGGTCGGTTAGAGTTATCCTTAAGTGCAACCTGAATTAAAAATAATCCTACTTTCTCAACCTGTCACGTTGAAACTACAAGTACAAACTCTCTTAGAAGGATCATCTACACATTTTTATTTATGCAATTATTTCTGCATCAAAGACAAAATAGTGCAATAAATGTCTGAACTTTTAATCTAAGTTTGCTAAAAATGATTGAGCAGAGCCACAATACTGGATTATCTTTAAAAACATGCTATAATTTGAATAGGCATTTCTCCAAAGAAAAAACACAAATGGCCAATGAACATGTGAAAAGATTCTCAATATCATTAGTCATTAGGAAAATGCAAAGATGCATGATACAGGGTGCTCGGGGCTGGTGTGCTGGGGTGACCCAGAGGGATGGGATGGGGAGGGAGGTGGGAGGGGAGTTCAGGATGGGGAGCACATGTACACCCACGGCGGATTCAAGTCAATGTATGGCAAAACCAATACAATATTGTAAAGTAAAATAAATAAACAGAAAAAAAAAAGAAAACCAAGAAAAACAAAACCAAATAAATAAAACCACAATAAGAATCCACCTCACATTCACTAGAATGGCTTTAATAAAAATGGCAGATAATAACAAGTGGTGCTGAAGATTTAGGGGAATTGGAATTCCCATACATTGTTGGTGGGAAGGTAAAATAGTGCTTTGGAAGACAATTGGGCAAAATATATGTGCATGGAAAAACTTGTCCACAATTGTTCATAACAGCATAATTCGTAGTAATAAAAAAGTGAAAACAACCCAAATGTCCATCAGCTGGTGAGGGGTTAAAAAGTGGTATATCTATACCCTGAGATATTATTTGACCAAAGTAATGAAGTACTGATACATACAACAATATGGATGAACCTTGAAAACATAAATAAAAGAAGAGAAAGTGAAGTCGTTTAGTTGTGTCCAACTCTGCGACCCCATGGACTGTAGCCTACCAGGCCTCTCTGTTCATGGGATTTTCCAGGCAAGAGTACTGGAGTGGGGTGCCATTTACTTCTCCATAAAAGAAGTCAGACACAAAAATCTACAGTGCATGATTCCATTTATATGAAATGTCCAAAATGGGCAAATCCATAGAGATGGAAAGACAATCAGTAGTTGCCAGAGGCTAGTGGGAGAGGAGGATAGGAAATGGCTACTAACGGTATGAAGTTTCTTTGGGGTGAAAAATGTTCTGAAATTAGATAATGGTGATTATTACCACAGTTGTGAATATACTTAAAACACTGACTTATACAGTTTAAAAGGAGGAATATTATGATATCTCAATAAAATGAATTATAAGGGTAAATTGTATAATTTTGTTTATGTAATTTACATAATAGAATTACAATAAGGTTGAATTGCATCTTAATAAAGCTGTTAGAAAAAAAAAATTGCTACAGAATTCTTTTCAAAATGATGCTGTAAAATCATTTTACTTTATTCTGTGAGTTTTATTTAAAAAGAAAAATAAAAAACCTTGCTTTGTTTGTATTACAAACCTGAGCATTCTCTCCTGCAAGGTCTGTAGACTTAGAACTCTAGAACAAGCAGACGTTCTCAAATGCCTGGTTTCTAGTAACATGAAATGTCTAATCCAGGGGTCTTTGCAGCCTTTGTTTTGTTTTGTTTTTTATTTATTTATTTTTGGCTGCACTGGGTCTTCATTGCTGCACAGGCTTTCTCTAGTTGTGGCGAGTGGGGGCTCCTCTTTGTTGGGGTACTTGAGAGAGATAAGCAGCAACTTCTTCCAACCTCATTCACTCTTGGGATAACAGTGCTGTGATTTGTTTTTTCCAGCCATTTATCAGTAAAATCAGGAAAGAAATGCCTGTAAATATGTGTGTTTGAACGAAGGTGGTGAGTCAAAGGGGCCCCCTTAAAGGTAGAGTTTCCAGTACTTGGGGCATACTTAACACCAAAATATTATTCATTGTTTGTCTGAAATTCAGATTTAACTAAGTGTCCTGATTTTATCTGTCAGTTCTATCCAGAAGTAACTCAGATTTTTGTTTCTAGTTCACTCTCTGGCCTGGATGTCAGGAGGCCCAAATACTAATCTTTGCTTCCATCACTAATTAATTATACATCAAGCACTACACAAAATCACTTCACTACACAGGTCTCAGTTTCCTCACCTCTAAAGTTAGGAGGTGGTACTAGTCAATCTCTGAAGTTCCTCCCAGTTTTCAAACTCTCCAAGAATGATAGTACAACTGCTACATACTAATATTGCATCCCAGTTTAACTGGAAACAGAAAATGGTAATCTGAACATTGCCCCTTCAGCAAATCCAAGTAAATATCAGGGCAGGGCAATTGAAATAAATGAGAGAAACCAAATTCTATGCTCGGATTAAAAACAAATAAAAATTTAACCCTAATGAAAAATGTAAATTAATACCAGGACCATGCTTAATATTTAAAACCTAGTTTTGTGTTTCTGACGGGGGTCGGGGGTTGGGTAAAGAGGCTAAGGTTGCCAAAATTGGTTTATCCCTGTCACTTAAACTTGGTGGGGGGGGGGGGGGGTTGGGGAAGAGGTCCAAATATGTTGGGGCTCTGCCACCAAACCACAGGCAGTTCTCTGGTCTGCGCGGCAGTTTGGATGACTGACAAGGCTCAGTGAAAAACAAGTGCTATTTGTTTTCCTGTGCCCAGTATTTAACTGGAAATCAGAAGGCGAAATTTCCAATCGGTTGTTAAATAGCCCCAGATGTGTGCTTAGCGTTGCTCTAGGAAGGGACACGCACAGCCTGTAGCACAGCGCATGTCCAGAAATTCCTCTTCTGAATCCAAGTGATGTGTAACTGAGTCCTGAGCATCCAAAAATACCCTCTGAGTAGCTCAGACATTCAAGTTTGCTTGTGGAGGAGGGAACTTTTAAAAAATTTCTATATTCTCTACTGTGTTGCAGTTAAAAAACCTGGACATGATTTCTTTTTTCTTTTTGAATTTCCTCCTTTCTCTTGTTTGGCAGTTCTCCCCACCTTTAGAAAAACATGGTGTTAGCATACTTGGTGTGACGGTTTCTGTAGCTACTTGTTCATTCATCCAACACCCAGTTTTCAGTGCCTGCAGGACACTGGGAACTGTGCTAAGTGTGGAGGCTCCAGAGAGAAATGGGGTGGATTGCCTGCCCTCAAGTAAGATGGGAAAGATGGTTATGAGACTGGGAAGTACCACTGTCGGATCCTGAAAACTGGAGAATGTGCGAATCCTCTTGTTTCAAGTGCAATTAAGGCAGCCCCCTCTGTGAGGCTGACCCCAGAGTAGCGTGTGGTTGAGGGCTTAGGGGTGCCTACCTAAGCACCAGAAGTGCTTAAACCAGAAGTGTCACCCCTATATACTAGGGGTCCAGATATGCCATTTTGGATTTTCCAGTGAGGTCTTTCCCCAAATAAATTCTCTCTTAAAGGCAGATTAAATAGCTAAATGTTTCAAGATTGGTTCTTCCTTTTTCTTTTTTAAAAATATCTCTTGTGGAATGACTCACTGTGTCCTGTGGGATATTCCAAGTGGTTGTGTACCAGGCACTTTTGTTCCAGAGGCTGCTTATCTCCTGGTTTTGTGGCTTGTCCATAAGAGCCTTAATTATAAGGGGCTTGGTCCTTTCATGCACTGGAGTCGGTCAACTACCATATTTCCTAGGAGTGAGTTTCTCGCCCTTTTGCGGCGAGAGAGCTCTTCCTAAATGTCACGGAGGTAATTAAGAGCATTGGAAGGAGTCCAGTTTCAGCTAGTAATCTTGGTCCAGAAAGAGTTCTTGAAAGACTTCCTAGAATTTACCCTAACTCGTTGTATGAAAGCTGGTGAATGCTGCCAGTGAGTGGCCCCTTGGCCTTCTGAGGTTTGCCTGGGTGTACTCTTCCTGATCAAGACATCCTGTCCTGAAGCCTTCACGCAAACATAGACTTTTCCTGCCTCTGCTGGACTTGCTGTGCCATGTCTGCGTGGGAGAGGGCTGGTGTTTCTTTGTGTAAAATCCCATGGTGTCCTTTAAGGCTTTACTGTTTCAGGCTGATCTGGTAATGTGAGGAATCTGCCCTTCCTAAGCATTGGGCAATTGTATCAAATGTTACATCTCCAGTGCCCTTGGTGAATGCGGTAGGCAGCCTCCAGAGAGCTGTTTGGTAGAAAAAGCAAATATTTTGTTAAGGGAGATTGAAGAGTATTTTTTCCATGTCATGAGTTGGGGGAACTCTGTCTCCTGGGAAGTACTCGTGAGGCTGACTTGAAAGCTCATTGGCGTGCGTTGGTCCTGTCATGAACTGCAGACATTGAGGTCCTTGGTAAGCGTTCCCCACAGGGAGCTGATATTCACTGTTTCTCAAAAGGACCACAGGACACTCTGACTCCTTCTTAGGCAGAGTCGTTGGAGTTATTTGAGGCAGCCAAACGTAGGATAAATAGTTTTCCCCAAGACGTAGTTGCAAGAGGTTGTCCTGACTGTGTCTGACTGTACATAACAACAGTATTCTCAGATGCTGTGTGAAGCTTCTGAAATAGTGTTACCGGTGCTCTACCCATGGCTGGAAGTGAGCTATAGTGGCTGATACCTTAAAAGTAGCAAAGCCTTCTAAAAGGGATTGAAACACCCCCATTTTTTTTTAAGTCTTTATTGAATTTGTTACAATATTGTTTGGTGTTTTGGCCCAGAAGCATGTGGGATCTTAGCTCCTCAACCAGGGACAGAACCCACACAACCTACATTGGAAGGGGAAGTCTTAACTGCTAGACCACCAGGGAAGCCCCCGCTACTGGTGTTTTGAGCCCTTCTTTCTGTGATCTTTTCCCCTTTAGTTTGGCACCTTTGCCATTGTCCCTCAGTCATAGACAGTACAAGGAAGGTGACTCTCCTAAGGGGCATCATTCAGGTAACGACTTAAAAACTGCTTCTTGACCGCTTTTCCAGCAACGTTAAGTCCGTGGGTTCCTCCGCTTGTTCTCTCTCGATCAACCCCACCAGGATGCCCGGCTCTAATATCTGCATCTGTCCTTAGCCCTCTGGGGATCATTTCTTCACTGATGTTAAATGTGTTCAGTTCAGCCTTCCCAGCTTTGGCATAGGAGATCACCTTAGTCTTCTCCAGAGACTGTGAACTGTACACTGGAAAACTATGCAGCCTGCCTTTGGTTAGAAGCTAAGCTGAAGGAAGTTCAAGAGGGCTCCAGCCAGTGGTTTGGATTGAAGGCCCCACTCCATCCTGGCACCCAAGGACATGTCCCTTTAGAACCCCTTTCCCCAAAGTGTTCTGAGGTCTGTGGTTTCTGGGTCAGAATATGCAGCTCCATTCTCTTGGAGCTTGCATCAGCCCTTAACAGAAGCTGTATCAGTCAGGGCTTATCCAGAAAGGAAACCAGTAGGAGGTATATATGGGGAGAGATTTATTGTAAGAAACTGGCTTGCACCACTGTGGGCACAGGCAAAGCAAGGCAGACATCCACAGGGCCGGCAGTCAGGTAGGGTGGCTGGAACTCTCCAGCAGGAGTGGAGCTGCTGTCCACAGATGGAATTCCTTCTTCCTTAGGGAAGCCTCAGCTCTGCTGTTAAGGCCTTTCAACTGATTGAATCAGACCCACACAGATTAGCTAAAATAGTCCCTTACTTAGAGTCACCTGGTTATGGACTTTAATTACATCTACAGAATACCTTCACAGCACATCTAGATTATTGTTTGATTGAATAATTGGAGACTATAGCCAAGCCAAACTGACATATAAAAGTGAATGTCACAGAGGCTTTTGTATTTAACATTTTTACAGCCTGATGTTCTTGTCATCCTAGATCCACTAGAGTCTCTATTCAGTCATTTTCAGATCCTGTGGCACTTTTTATCACTGTCTTTTACCATAACAGATCTCTCTTCTTTCAGCCAAGCTGTTTTTTGCTTCCATATCAGTCGTCATTATTTTCCATCTGCCCCTTCCATTCTGTTTCTCCTCCACTGCTGCCAGTACGACTCCTCCAGCTTCTGGGAAATGGGAGAGAGAGACAGAGAGATGGACAGAGAGAGAAGGAAATAACCAGACAGGGAGACTGTGGAAGAGGCAGAGAAGGCGTGATCCCCAGCTCTGCCCCACTGCTTTCCTTTGTCACTCTTGTACAAACCTGGGTTTGTGTTGAGTAGTTTTTGGAGTTCTGCAGGTGCAGTTTGAGCATGCACTTGTCCCTTGCTAAATTTCTGTAAGCTGGGGCTTTACCTAACCTCTCAGTAGGAACTCTGACAACAGAGTTGTCAGATGTGAGGATTCAGAATCTATGAAATGTGCACTGAGTGACCTGTAATTGCTTTTATGATTTTCTCTCCCAGTGTTCTATTGATGCGAGCCCAGGGGGCTCCTATCTACCTTACTTTACTGATTTCTTGAGCTTAGTAGCTACTACTCCAGGGAGGTGGAGTAGAAAGAGCTCTAGAGTGAGAAGAGAGGTATTTGGTTTTTTGTCAACCCTGCTTTCTACCAACTTTGTGCCCCAGGCGTACTCTTTAACTTCTTTGAACCCTAGTTTCCTTGTTTCGAACTTAGATTGTCCAGTCTTGATAAAGAAAAACTCTGTAGAGGGAATTACAGGTGCCTGTTCGGAGTCAAGTGTTTGAAAAGTTCAGTTTGTTCCCTTGAACCTGCATTGGCAGATTGGATACACCTTAAAAGAAAAATAGAAGAAAGAATCCTTCTTAGTGAGGAATTTCCCAGAAGCACGTTTGGTGGGCCACAGAATATTATGGATCACGGCAAGGACTGGTAATGATGCCAGCATTTTGTTTACTTCCTGGAAAACACTCTAGATGATAAATACACTTTAAATTTTGGGTCACATTCCTTCTAACATCATGCTATATTGGAAGATGGGAAAGGGTAAATATAAGAGTCTTCAGAGATGATTTCATAAGGTCATCGAGGATCCCTGTGTGGCCTGGGGCTTTACTTTGGAAAACTCTATATTATAAAGCAGCTTGCACTTCATTAATTTGGTAACCTGTGGGGACTGAGTTCGTCTTTCAGAATCAGTGAGTTATTTTGCTTATCTTTGTATATGTGCGTATTCATATTTACTCTCATTTTTGTAACATTTCCATGGGAGATTAGAGTATTGCTTTTGTACTGGCTCATGTTCAAGTTTGTGCATGTTTCTATTCTGTGGGTAGCATCTCAGAGCTTTCCTCTTGGACATGTGTAAATATGTAGGGCATTAAGAACAGAGGGCACTTTCAATCCTTTAGTTCTTTATATTTCAACAGAAATAAAAATTAAAAGCAGAGGATGATCACCATGAATGTTTTGAGAAAAATTGTTGAATATGTTTTAAGTCATTTTGTTGGACAGAGTAATCTGGTTGTGGATACAAAATTAAAGCATCCAAAAATTTTTAAGTGGTCACATGGATTCATGTTTCTTGAGTGCACTGTTGGCAGAGATCACAATCACATGGCTCATGAATATTTAGCTTTGCAAATTATGCCTGTAGGTTCAGTGGACATGGAAGTTATTATTTCTTTTTAAAAAACTTTGAAAAAAACACAAAGTTATGATATATGGTTAATAGAAAACAGGTTTCAAATCACATGACAGGAGGAAAAAGGCAAACACAGTCCTACCAGGAATTGGAGTAGGGAGAATGTGTGATTTTCCTCTTTCAGAATGTAGGGTTCTGTCCTCATTTGGGAGGTAAATGTTTCAATACTGTTCCAGCACTTTATGTAAGTTTGTTTTTGCTGGACTCAGTGCATGAAATACATCAAAGCATCATCTCCTCAGTGCCTTTCTGTGTGGGCACTCTTATGAGTTCTAGGGCAGATCAGATCTGCATAGATCTTATGCAAAAACCTAAATTCTAGAGAAATGCCTCTCCTACTTTATCATAAGTCTTTTTCTCCCCCCTAGAATTGAACTAACAAATTCTTGGCATGGTAGGTGTTTCTGAAATGACCGTGTATTTTTCTTTGCTTTATTTGTTTTCCTTATTTTACTTCTTCTGTTCTCTTAAGCAGGCATCTCCAGAAAGAGATGTGCTGGTGCAAGTGTCTGGCAAAAGGAATAGGAGTAGTAAAGGTTGCGTGTAAGGCAGGTCAGAAGAGGGAGAGGAGCTGACCCTGATTGTGCAAGTGCTGAACTTTCAGCAATGCCAAAGTCATGTAAATGTATGAAGTTGGGTATGTGCGTTAGAGCAGCCTCATGGAGCTGTAACCTGAATAGCATAGCAGGCACTCACCCAAGTGATAACTCAAGCTCCAAATGGACCACAGCCCAGCTATTGGGTGTGTGTGTGTGTGTGTGTGTGTGTGTGTGTGTGTGTGTGTGAGACACACAGAGAAAGATTGATTGATTGATTCTTGAAACAGATTTTCCTCTGACATTTCAGCAGGCATTTCTTTATCATTGGGGAGCTATGGTTCCTCATTTCACAGGGCACATTTCTATCTTTTTTGACATATAAGAAGATGACTCCCAAAACGACTTGCTTTACTGTATCTCTCTTGGCTTTTTTAAAACTAGTGTGCAGGAGAAAATTCTTGCTTGTTCTCCAAGCAATCCTATTCATGTTTTACAAAGATTACATAATGTTTTTGTCTATGGCCCAAAGCAGTGATCCTCAAGTATGCCTGGCCACCATGGGGTGGCAGGCAGATGATTATAAAGCAGTCTCCTGGACCCTACATTCCCACCCCACCCCAGAATCTGCATGTTAACATACTTCTGTGGTGATACGTTGGTTTGAGGATCACACTTCTGAAAGAGGTGGATGTCTTCCTTTTTTAAAAAATTAATTAATTAGGCTGTGTTGCATTGGGTCTTCATTGCTGCAGTTTTCTCTAGTTGTGGCGAGCCAGGGCACCTCTTCATTATGGTGCGTGGGCTTCTCACTGTGGTGACCTCTCTAGTTGCAGAACAGAGGCTCTAGGGCACGCAGGCTTCAGTAGTTGGTGACAGTCGGGGTCAGTAGTAGTGGCTTACAGGCTTAGCTGCTCCTCGGCATGTGTAATCTTCCCTGACCAGGAAAGGAACCTGTGGCAGGCAGATTCTTATCCACTGTACCACCAGGGAATTCTGAGACATCTTCTTATCACTGGTTTTACTATATCTTCAAAATCTGGTGTGTATTTTACATTTACGACAGTGATCAATTAATTACGTACATTTCAGGCTCTCAATGGCTAGTGGCTACTGTACTGAACAGCCGTAGAGCAAGGAGGGCTTGACCCTCTGGCAGACGCAAAATTGACCATGGCACTCTTTCCCCTCTCTCCCTTGCTCCTAAATATGACCTCGGAATACTTACCAGCACAGAGCTTTAGGCAGCCGCTGCCAGTTAATGGGACCTCAGGATTCATGCATTCATCAAATAGTTATTGAGTGTCTTTTTTATATCCAACACTATGCTTTTGATATTCCTATAAGCAAAGCAGTCTAAAATCTCAGCCTCTGAAGGAGCTTACATACTAATGGGAGGAGATGGGCTATAGGCATAATATATAAGTAATTTACATGGTAGTTTAGAAGCTTACTGTATTATACTCTAGAAATAAGAATATGTAACTCAGGTTTGGGTGCTAGAGTTGG
Organism: Bos taurus; assembly: GCF_002263795.3. NCBI lineage: Eukaryota > Metazoa > Chordata > Mammalia > Artiodactyla > Bovidae > Bos > Bos taurus. Next base: position 51,647,793 of record NC_037330.1, read on the forward strand.
GGCTGCGGGGTGGTTGGATTGTAATTTTATATAAGCCGCATTGAGATGGTAACGTGAGTAGACATGAAGGTGGAAGCTTCAGAGAAAACTTAACTGCCACCCAGGCAGTTAAGCGCAGCCTGCGTTTTCATCTGGGAGCATGGATGAGGTGGGAGAAGGCAGGTAGGACTAAGTGGGGACTTAAAATATGGCGTTATCTTCAGCAACGATTCTGTCTCCCTCCACACTGAAGAGATCACACCAGCTTGGGGGAGGCCAGAGAGAGACTGTGAGGCAACCGCCAGGCCTCTGAGTCAGCTGATGTGCTGAGATAAGTGCTAAGATGAGGAGCCCCAGTTCCAGGAAAATAACGTCTACACACCCATTAACCAGCATTGCTTCCCTTCACTGGGCCTGGAGAGATCCATCTTGAGGCTTCAGTGGGTCTGCTTAGGACTTTAAGAGTTAAAGCTTAAACACAGGTGTGGAAACAAAAGGGCTGGTTGCCTCTTTTGCTTTTTTTCTTGCTCTTTGGACAAGGTTGTTGAATCTGATCCAGAAAAAATAACAAACTTGGCTCTTGTTGCCTAGCCGTAAGTTCTTGTAATAAAACTCCCAGCACTGGCAGAGAGAGTAATGTTCTTTACAAAAAAAAGTCTGGTAGCATAATCAGAATTTAAGATACAAATGGTGCGCATGGTTTCAGTAGGGAAGAGCAGTCAGGAGAGGGGGTGGTTCAGTGCATTTCAAAGCCTGGGGCCTGCTGGACAGTCCGGTGCTTCATGTTTGTCCCTTCAGTGGACACTTGCTAAGGTTCAGGATTCTCAGAGCTTGGGGCTCTGTTCGTTCCCACAGGAAAACGTTTGTCATGTTGGAATGTCAGAGGACTGGGTTTTAATTAGTAAGCAGGAGAAAAGTTCAGTGGTTTCTGCAGGAAGGCACGGAACTACTAAATGATTTAATAATTGGTTTTTAGGGGAGTTAGTAGGTGAAAAATCAAATACTAGTTTTAAAGCCTGGCAAAAGATCATTTCCTGGGCAGTGAGGGAAGCAAGGTTTATAAGAATAAAGATATTATGGCTTAGCCTTTCCTGTAAGTAACACCATTGAGCTTTCATTCAGCAAGTGGTTACTGAGTCTCTACTTTGTGCCAAGCACCTTGCCAGGCCCAGGAGATGATTCAGAATGAGCTAGGTGCTTTCTTGGCCCTTGTGGTGCTTGTCAGGTAGGATGGCAGCAGGTTTGCTGGTCAGTGGTAGCAGTTCATGTGAGAGAGGGACTGGGCTCGTGGTGTGCCAACGGCAGCTCCATCTGCCGTGGGCAGCTCCATCTCCAGGAGAGAAAGGGAGTCTGAGAGGTTTTACAGAGAAGGGATACCTGTGGAGGACAAGGAGCAGTTACAAGGTGAGCACGGGGTAGGGGATGAGCAAGCCAGGTAGGGAGCAGGATGTAAAAAGACCCAGGAGATCTTAAGCAGCATGATGTGTTGTGCCACTGTGAGTGATTTCACAGGGCAGGTGCTTGGGGGAGTTCCGGGAAGTGGGGCGAGCAGAAGCCCTCTCTGATCATGTGCCAGTTAAGATGCTTAGGTGCTATCCTCCATCATCATGTGTTTTACTTTTTAGAAAGATCTCCTTGGTGATGGTGTGGATGAGGAGTGGAGCGAGATAGGATTGGCAGCTTACACAGCAGGAGGTTACTGTAATGGTTGAGATGTGAGGTTGGTTGAGATGTAAGAGCCAGCAGTGGGGTGGGTAGCAGGGCAAGGACCTGCAAATAAGGTGGAGGATGGAATGAATTGCCTTGAAAAGTTTCTGCCATTTTATCCAAATGTAAAACGCTTGCTCTTAACATTTTTAAAAACAATTCCATATTCAGTCATGTAATAATTATCCTTGTAATAGTGATTGTAACCCCTCGTCATGGTAGAAACATACTATTTTCCCCTCTATCTTTTTTTTTTTTTTTTTGCTATTCTCTTTACATCTCTTTTCTTCCACAAACTTTAGTCCAAACCAGACTCTAGCAAGGACTGCACTCTAGGGAGATCAGGCAGGGACAGGAGTGCTGACTGGAAGAGGAGTGGCACTGGCCGGTCATGTCTTTATTTCAGGAGAGCTGTTAAGGGGTCCTAGGATGACGCCCTTGCAAACGAGATGTGGACTATTCCATGAGATCACTTTGTAGTTGGTGAACAGCCTGCAGGCACGCTATGTCACTTCAGTGGTGTCTTGACTCTTTGCGACCCTATGGACTGTAGCCTACCAGGCTCCTCTGTCCATGGGATTCTCCAGGCAAGAACACTGGAGTGGGTTGCCATGCCATCCTCCAGGGGATGTTCCCAATGCAGGGATCAAACCCACATCTCCTTCAGCTTCTGCATTACAGGTGGATTCTTTACCACTGCACCACTGGGGAAGCCCTGGAAAATAGCGTGGGCTCCTGCAAGTTCTGTTCCATGTGCTCAGGTCAGCGTGGGAATGTGCCTGCAAGTCAACAGACCTCAGCCTTGTCTGGGTCAGCATCTCAGGGATTTAGACGAGTGTGGAGATGGCACACACATGAAGTTTAGAGATTTTTGACAATCAACAGAATAGATTTTTATATGGTCTCTACAGAATTGAAATGAGTCTAAAGACCTTGATTTATATTAAAGATACACGGGTGTAGGGGAAGGAGGAGAAGAGCCTTGAGCTGATAAAATCAAGACCTGAGACTTGAGGTACTATTATCCCTATCTCCACCTCCCTGGTGTGAATTGCAGTACTTTCTCCCCTGGGTTATTCCAGAAGTCTACTACTAGTCTCCTGCTCCTTGTCTGTCTTCAGTCTAGACTGGCCACAGCAGCCAGAGTGATTTGTTAGATGTTTTCATGAATCCTCAGTGGCGGCCCATCTCACCCAGACTAAACACCACAGTCCTTTGCAATGGTCTGTAAGGTCCTGTCGGACCTACTGGTCTCCTCTGTGGCCTCTCTGACTTTACTCCTGCTCATCTCCATCTCAGCCCTGTGCTCCAGCCACGCCAGCCTCCTTGCTGTCTCTTTTCTGTGCCAGACGTACGCACTTGCTGCTGTCTCCTCCCCAGCACCCTTCCCCTGATGTCCATGGCTGCCTGTCATCTCCTTCAGTTCTTGACCTGCCCAGTGACTTTCTCAGTCAGATTTTACACTTAAAAGTAGAGTGCCCTCTTCTCTTCTCTTAATTTATATCATTCCTTCACACTTGTTTACATGTATTTTAATTGTTTATTTTGTTCCTCTGACTTCCTTGCTAGACTGTAAGCTTCACAAAGCAGGGAATTTTGTCTGTTGCCTTCTCCACTATATTCCCAGCACTTCGAACAATGCTTGGCTTTCAATAAATATTTGTTGGATGTTTGTTTAAAGCATAAATGAATGGATATGAGATTATAGTAGGGTTCAGCTGATATAAAAGCTGATGTGATCTTGGGCCTCATGCAGTGTCCATAGAAAGATATTTCGTAAAGAATTGGCTCACGTGATTATGGAGGCTACAAATTCTGCAGACTCAGCATCTCAGTTTGATACTGAAGGACAGCAGACTGCTGTAGGCCCAGAAGAGCTGATGTCCCAATTCCAAGGCTGTCAGCTGGAGAATTCTCTGTTACTCAGGGGAAGGGTCAGCCTTTTGCTCCATTTAGGCCTTCAACTGATTGGGTGAGGTCCACACCCATTGGGAAGGGCAATTTGTTTTAGTTGGTCTACTGATCTAAGTGTTAATTCTGGACTTCCCTGGTAGTCAGGTGGTTGGGAATTCTCCTACCAGTGCAGGGAACATGGATTCGATTCCCTGGTTTGGGAAGATTCCATATGCCCTGGGGCAACTAAGCCCCTGTGCCACGAATACTGAGCCTGCCCTGTGAGCTGCAGTTGCTGAGCCTGAGAACCACAGCTACGAGAGCCTGTGCTCTGCAACAGGAGAAGCCACCGTAGCAAGAGGCCTGTGCACCGCAACAAATAACAGCCCTGATTGCTGCAGCTGAAGTCCACGCGCAGCAACGAAGACCCAGCACAGCCAAAAGTAAATTAATTAAAAAGAAATGTTAATCTCATCCAAACACCCTCACAGAAATGCCCATAATAACGTTTGACCAAATAACTGGTACCCTGTACCCCAATCACACTGACACCTGAAGCTAACCTTCACAGTACTCTCATCAGACCACACCCCAAACCCTGGGTCTCGTCCCAGGCACCACATTCCAGAGACTATGCTGATGAAGATATGACAACCGTGGTGTCTGGGGAGGAGTCCAGGGAGTTGGACTGTTGCCCTCAAGAAGTGAAGTGGTGGTCAGGGTTGAGTGACATCTACAAACATTTGAAGGTTTGTCTCATGGAAGAAAGAGGAAGGGATTCTTTGGTTTGGAAAGCCCAGCTCAGACAAGTGGGTGGAAGGCAAATTTTACAGGCAACTAAAGTAAGAAGGGACATCTCCTGCTCTGAGAGCCAGTGAAGTCTCCTTTCTGGAAGGGTGCAGGCAGGGCCAGCTGTGACCAGGAGTCAGAAGTCGCCTGTTCTGATCCGGCCTGGGTGCTGATTCTCTGACCTTGGGTAGGCCTTTAGCTTCTCTGAGTTTCTTTCTGTGGAAATCAGAGTAGCCTGCATCACCTGAAGATCAGGTGGAAATAACCATACCTTGTAAAACTCGGTGGGGCTCAGGGGAGGCCTTTGTGTGTGAGCTGCTGTGTCAAGTCAGAGAATGGGTGGTCAGGAGGAGCGCTGACTAACCCCTTGCTGCGGCAGAAAATTTCCACTGACCTGCAGTCAGGGACGCTTCACTGCCCCTGGCAGCTTTGCTTTCTTCTCGTTGGAATTCGCCTGAGGAGTGGCAGTTGACTCCTTTTCCAAATTCCTCAGCCCTGAGTGTGTGATCTGTGCTGCTGCTGGCCCTGGAGAAGCCAGACGAGTGGGGCAGATGGTGAGTGAAGGGCGCTCCCCCTTCTTGAGGAGTCAGCTCCACGATGGCATTGCTTTTAATGACTTCAGGATACATTCCCAGGTTGCTCCCCATTTCTTCTCTTATTTACACTGCTCACATTCTTGCCTCTGGAATGCACCAGGGTGATCTATCCCATCTTCCACTCTGGAGAAATGTATTCTCTGCATAACATATTTAAAGCCCTAGTGTTTTATTTTACGGTTGTAACATGAATGAGAAAAAAGGAAAGAACGGAACATCCAGGGAGGCTTGCCTAAACATTCAGAACTGTGCTGGCAGTGGGACAAAGGCCTCTGCGCTGCTGTGGGTTTTTGCGGTGACAGGCTTGAGAAAAGCGACTTTTTAGTGCAAGTGCTTTTCAGTGAAAAGGTGATTTTACTACAGTGCTTAAGTCAGAAAATCAGATAAGCATTGTCTGAAGTTCAGTGTTGATGAGTAGCTAAGCTTCAGAGGATTTATGAATACGTTGGCATGGTTATTGTTGGCAGGTAGATGGCTCAGGAGCTTTTCCTTACGCAGGCGATGTCAAAACAAGGTCAGAGCTAAATGCTCCCCCACTGGTTTTGTTTATAACTGGCATTGGGACGTGTAGCAAGTGTCATTGCCACATTTGGTAGCGCTCTATAGTGCCTGATACATAGTAGGTGTAATGAGTGGTCACTGTTATAGGTGGTCATAGTTTACACCCAGCTTCTTAGTGATTAGTTCTGGGTTTCCTGAGCCAATACAAACCAGAAAGTTTTTATTATTCTTTGTAAAGTACATAGCGGCCCAGTTTTTAGGATAGAAAGAGCTGTCAATTTGGAGATCCGATTTGAGAATCCAGTAGCTCTTCAAGTAGCAGTAACATTCAGTCAGTCCAAAGCATAGGCCAGGATTTCTCAGTTGTGGTGCTGTTGACAATTAGGATAATTCTTTGTCATGGGGGCCATCCTGTGCATTTTAGGATGTTTAGCAGCGTCCCTGGCCTCTATTCACTAGATTCCAGTAGCTCTTCCCTCCTGTTTGTGACAATCAAAACTGTTTTCAGATGTTGCCGCATGTTCCCTGGTGGGCAGAATAACCCCTGGTAAGAACCACTGGTGTAGAGGAAGCTGTGAGGTGCCCATGATGGGCTTTTCAAACTGTGGATCACTCAGTACCCATTAAGGCCAGGCTTCTCAACTGTGGTTGAACATTGAAATTGTCGAGGAAGCTTTAAAAAATGCTGATGCCTGGCTTGCACTCCCAAATTCTAGTTGATTGGGGGGTGGTGGCCTGGGTCTCAGGATATTTAGAAACTCCTCAGATGCTTCTGGTTTTCAGCCAAGAGGGAGACCACAGCATGAGTCGGTGATGGAGTCAATGGGGTGAAGTACTGCTTTGCTAGCATTTAAAAAGTATAAGTATATATGCTGCTGCTAAGTCACTTCAGTCATGTCCGACTCTGTGCGACCCCATAGACGGCAGCCCACCAGGCTCCCCCGTCCCTAGGATTCTCCAGGCAAGAACACTGGAGTGAGTTGCCATTTCCTTCTCCAATAAGTATATATAGTTGAAGAGAAAATATTAATGCCTAGCACAGTATTTAAGGGTAAGAAGTATTTTATATGGGGCTTCCCAGGTGGCTCAGTGGTAAAGAATCTGCCTGCCAAGCAGGAGACAAGGGTTCTATCCCTGGGTCAGGAAGATCCCCTGGAGGAAGACATGGCAACCCACTCCAGTATTCTTGCCTGGGAAATCCCATGGACAGAGGAGCCTGGAAGGCTATATAGTCCATGGGGTGGCAAAGTCATGTTCAGCCAGACACGACTGAATGACTAAACACAACAACAACAACAACTATTTTGTATGTGTGTTGAGGTTGAAAACACTGCTGGAAAGGGTAGAGCCATAAACATAATCCCTGCCCTCAACTTGCTTTTAGTCTGGCTGTAACCACTTCAGAAACTGCTTGCTTCTTGTTGTTAATGATAGTTAACATGAAAACATTTTTTATTGAAGTATAATTGACATATAACATTATACTAGTTTTAGGTATTCAACATAATCTTCAATATTTGTATATATTGTAAAATGATCATCACAATAAGTCTAGTTAACATCTGTCACCATATGTAGAGAAGTTTTTATCTTATAGTGAAGACTTTTAATATCTATGGTCTTTAGCTACTTTCATATATGCAATAAATATTACTAACCATAGTCACTATGCTATACATTAAATCCCCATAACATATTTTTTAATAACATGAAGTTTGTGCCTTTTATATACATATGTATTTTTTAATTATTTTATTTATTTGGCTGCATTGGGTGTTAGTTGTGGGAATTGGAATCTTTTGTTGCAGTGCGTGGGCTCTTTAGTTGTGGCACTCGGGCTTAGTTGTTCCACTGCCTGTAGGATCTTAGTTCCCCAGTCAGGGATGGAATCCGTGTTCCCTGCACTGCAAGGCAGACTCTTAACCACTGAACCACCAGGGAAATCCCAAAGTTTGTACCTTTCGACCCCTTTCACCCATCTCACTCATTCCCTATCTCCCACCTCTGGCAACCACCAGTCTGTTCTTAGTATCTGTGAATCTGGATTTTTGTTTTGTTTTTAGATTCCACATATAAGTGAGATCATTTGGCATTTGTCTTTCTCCATCTGACTTATTTCACTTAGCATAATGTCCTTGAGGTCCATTCATGTTGTTGCAAATGGCAAGATTTTATTCTTTTTCATGGCTGAAAATATTCCATCGTGTATCTATACCACATCTTTATTCATTCATTGGTGAACATTTAGGCCGTTTCCATATCTTGGCTATTGTAAATAATGCTGCAGGGTTCATATATCTTTTCAAGTTAGTGTTTTCATTGTCTTCGGATAAATACCCAGAAGTGGAATTGCTGGATCACATGGTAGTTCTGTTGTTAATGTGAAATTCAGTACAAAACGTTTATAGTCCTGTGGCTTGGGAGGTTATGAGCCTTTCTGCTCACATTTTGAGGTTCCACCCTGACACTGATAAAATCAGTTGCTGGACAATAAAGATGACATGCGTACTTTCACCAGCAAATGAATTTAATTATAGTGTAGCAGCTAGATGATAATTTCCCCCCTTTGTCTGTGTTAATTATATATACCGTGGTATGCTAGGTCAGCAGTGGTCTAAATACATCCAAGCAAATATTGGGTCTTGCATAAATCATCCCGGACATTTTATGAGGATCAGTCTAATGGCCTCTTGACTTCATTATCTATGGGAATTTGGGGGTCTTACAAAATAAACTGTAATACACATTCATCTCACTGCGAGGAAAGCAGTGTAAAGTGGTAGAAGACTAGCCAGCTCTGGTCGTGTTTTATCTCAGTGCTCAAAACCCAGTAAACCAAAGGGACTCTTGCTGTGTTCCCGTGGTGGTGACTGTTGGCAGAGGCTGCAGCTGTGGAAGACGTGGACATCGAGGTCAAGCCTTTGGGATCACTTTTACCGATCCATTACAAGTCCATGAAAACACTCACCAAGGCTTCCTATTTGACTTGAAACACATTATTTGAAAGGGTGGCCTTCAATTTAGATACCTGGAAAATAGGCTGAGAAGTCTTATGATTCCTCACAAAGCACTCTGTGGTCTCGTCACAAAGTTCTTTAACAATTCAAAGGGCCGTCCTGCGTTGTTTGCAGTTATGTCTTACCTGGAAGAAGGTAGGCTTGGGATTATTTCTTGAATGAGCTGCTGAAGAAAGCTGTTGCCATTGTGTAAGAAAAGGAAGGGGTTAGATTGACAGATATTTATTAATTGTCTGACAAGAGCGTTTTCTGATAATGATTTAGCTCCAGGGGACTGCACCACATTAAATATGCAACTCTGTTTCTTCTAGGTGTCTGAAGGTTCTCTGGTCCATTTTTCATCAAGAAACTTCTCCTTGTCAGCAGAAACAGAAGAAAGGAGCTTCCCCCATGGAAACGAACATCTGTTAAATTGGGCCCGAAAGGAATATGGAGCGGTCACTTCATTCACTGAACTCAAGATAGCAAGAAACATTTATATTAAAGTGGGGGAAGGTAAATTCTATGTGGTCTCAATTAATGACTGATTTATGACAGTCAGTTGTTTTCTTTTCGGAGACCAGGTGGCTAGGGCAAGGAATCAGAGAATTACAGATTGCTGGAGCTGGCAGGACCTGAGAGATCGCTGGGGCCCGCTCCCCACCACATCCTCTCCTTCCCTTTTTCCTTCTGAGGAGATAGGCCTGGTAATGGGGGAGAAGTGGGGAGTAGCCTGGTTGAGAGAGGAGGAAGTTGTTGTGTAGAATTTAGAAGACACCCAGGCACAGAAGTCAGAGGTGAGTGGAAGCTGACAAGCTGAGGTGTGGGAAAGGAAGGGCTAACTGATGGAGTGCAAGGAGAGTTAGCGTGGTGAGTCAGCAGTTAGAGCTTCCTCCCACCTGTTATTCTGCAAACATTTAAAGCCAGTGTCAGTGTTATGGCCTCGAGACATCAGTTTACTTTTGAACAATAGCAGAGGAAGTGTTTGAATGTATTTTTAATACGAATGCTTGTTACAAGGACAAATTATTGGAGAAAGGAGCTGTTTAGCCTTGATAAGAAATGGCCTATTTTAATTTTCTTGCCTTGCAGAGGGATATAAATATCTGGTGATTCAATTTTGAAAGCATATTATTTCTCAAATAACTTCTTTATCATTATTTTTAGTTGAGTATATTTGGAACTCCCAAATAAGTTACTAGAAATAACAACTCTTGTGAACGGGCCCTTGTTACAGTCAGGTGATTGTGTGAAAATGGCGTTTCAGGTCCTCTGGGTCCATCTGCTTTCTTCTGAATTCTATAGCAGTTGTCTCCTCTATCATAGACTCTGTGGAAGCATGAGTGAGTTATTGAATGCTCGTTCCCAGCCCTTTTCCGGATCTGGGATGTTTGATAGATTCAGGACACTGATGTTAAGTGTGTGCTGTGTGCAGAGGCCGTATCAGGGGATTTCTACATGCACCCTCATTTAACCCTGCCAGTAATCCTAGGAGGAAACCATTATTTTGACCATTTTGCATAGGGGTCAATGGAGGGTTAAGCTAACTTGCTCAAATCCACATTATTATTAGCAAGTGACAAAACTAGAACTCACACTCAGGTTTTCTGACCTTTGAGTCTAATGCTTATTGCCTGATGTTGCATTTTAAGTCTTAGCCCAGTGAGATTGAAGATTGAAGGCAAAAAGAGAATACAGAAGCAGAGGATACAATGGTTAGATAGTATCACTGACTCAGTAGACATGAATCTGAGCAAACTCTAGGAGATAGGAGGAGCCTGGCATGCTGCAGTCCATGAAGTCACAAGGAGTCAGACATGGCTTAGCAACTGAACAACAACAAACATAAAAGTAGGTTACCTAGATGAAAAGGCTTGTTTAGTTGAATAGAGGGAGGAGGAGTTTAAAGGGGAGCAAGTTTCAAAAACTTGAAGTTTGTTATTAAACTCTCATGGTATTCAGGTCGCTAATCATAGAGGTCAAGCCCCATTGGGACAAAACAAACAAAAAATCTCTTTTAATAAAGGTTCTAGGCCCTGACCATGGTCTCTTTTTGAAGCAGAATTTTAGTGCATATTGACTGGATATTGATTACCTCCCTGGAATTTGTTAGAATAAGAACATGTGTTATGGTAACATGTAGAAGGTTGGGCTCTATTCTGTTCTCTTAAGAGGGCATGAGCTTCAGTGCACAAGAGTGAAGGGTCCCATGATTTCCCCAAGGCTGCACACTGGATCAGGGAAGAACTTTAAGGACCTTGTGTCCTGCCCAATAAAAACTTTAATTTCTTGTAAACACCTTTAGAGATCCTAAAACTTGACTCCAGATACCAGTCAGGTGTAAATCACTGGCCCACACCATGGAGAGGAGCAGCTGGGGAAGTGAGGGTCCTTGGCTAGGTTGGTGGACCACGAGGCGCTGTTGTCTGTCACCATGGATTAGACTCTGCTGAGCAGACCTCATCCACTGGTTTCCCAGAACCTGACCTGTCTCTACCCAGCTGAGTTAGGGATCCTAGGCCATGGGCCTCTTCTTATTCTATACAAAGTGTGGTCCCCACCCCAGCAGCATCCTCATCACCTGGGAGCTTTTAGAAATGCTGGTTCTCGGGCCCATCCCAGACCAACTGACTTAAAAACTCTGATGGTAGGGTCCAGCCATCTGTGTTTTAGCAGGCACTCTAGAGTGATTCTGCGTGCTCAGTCACTCAGTTGTGTCTGACTCTTTACGACCCTATGGATTGAAGCCTGCCAGGCTCCTCTGTCCATGGGATTTTCCCAGGAGAAACACTGGAGTGTTGCCATTTCCTCCTCCAAGGGATCTTCCTGACCCAGGGATCGAACCTCCGTCTCCTGTGTCTCCAGCACTGCAGGTAGATTCTTTACCACTGTACTACTTGGGAAGCCCTTGGTGCTTCTATTACTTGGTAAAGTTTGAGAACTACTGCTCTGACCTATATGCTTAGAGTGGAAGAACTGAGGGCTTTCAGTTCTTATCCCAGCTGGGCTTATTATCTGCAAGGCTTCAAGCAACATTCTGATTTACCTACCACCAGAGCCTCAGTTTCCATAGCAGGAAAATGAGGTCTTTACGTTACCCCTCAGGTTCTTCGAGTATGTTATTCTAGCTCTCACAGTGGTTTGTCAATCCTTTCCTAAAATACAAATAAGCATGTGACTTCCCCCCTCCCCCACACTTGCCAGGTTTCTACCCGGGGATTCCCCTTTGTGGTTTCCTCTCTGCTTGGCAGTTGGTATAAGTTTTGATGCCAGGCATGCGGAAGGTCATTTGGGGGCAAAAAAAAAAAAAAAAAACCACATACATGCATGCACACACAACAAAAAGTGATCAGCTTACTCAACTTAGTGACAATGGCATCTGGGACTTAAGCCCTTAATAGCAGCAACTTTTAAACAATTAAACCTTTCCTGGTGGCTTTGGAGGGTCACAGTGTGGGTGAGCTTTTTGTTGCTTGTCTCAAATCTCACACCAGTATTTGTTAATTCCGAAAACCTATGCCACGTGCCTACTGTGTATGTGCCAGATGCACCCCAGGCTCATCTGTGAACTAGGAATACAGGCCAGAGTCCCAGGAGGGGGTCCTTGTCTCTTGAGTTCCAGACGGGGCTGTCCCTGGCCCATGTCTCCATCCTCTGACGCTTGATGGAGTTTCAGCCTTGCCACCCCGACATCACTTTCTGTCCTGTGATCTGGGGGAGGCGCTGGCAGGGCTACAGCTGCAGGGTGTGCATTCCTCATCTGCTCATCTGGCAAAACCCTTAGCAGATGTGGAGGGGGTGCTGCTCCAGCAGCCAGAGTCAGCAGAGCCTGGGCCTCTTTAAGGGGGTCTTTAGGGAAGAATACAGAATGCACAGCCAACACTTTCTTGAAGTGAACCTTTAAGCAGGGGCCCCGTGAACTCCCTGGGTCCCCCTGTTCTAGGGGTGACACTGGGGGATGCCCTGGTGCCTGGAGCCAGAAAGCTACAGTGTGTGTTGTAGACTTCAGCACAGGGGCGTTGCACAGTTGGGTGGGCAGTATCAACCCAATCTGGGGAACTCCTGGGCTGAGGCCTCACTCCTAAGTGAGACTTGCATATGAATTTGAACCCTGGCATCCTGTCCATTAAATGAAAAAGGCAGAAGTCTGTTTCATTAAAGTGCCAGGTCTCTGATTAATTACCCCTTCTGAAAAAAGCTTGCTGCACCTAGAACTTCCTTGACACCGGTCCCAGCTGTCACACTGCCAGCAGTTTCAAGTTCTGTTTAAACATTTAAACCACTCGATGGAAATCCCATCAGCCATGGTGCTGTGTAAGCAGCATGTGCTCTTGGGGGAGTATCTTAGAACTCTTCGTAAGTGCATCACTTTCCCTGGTAGAGGTGATGAACAGCCCTCAGCACAATGAGATAATGTTTGTGAAAGCACCTTGCAAACTGTTAAGTGCCATATAAACGTTCGCTGTCTGTGTCAAGATTATAAGAAAGAGTGGAAGTCTGCCCTCACTCTAACAGTCTTTAGAGTATAAATGACTCTGAGGAAGAAATATGAAGGAATGATTAATTCTACAGCATGGGCCAGAGAATTAATTAGGTTTCTGGTTCTTCTATTCATTGAAATAGCAAATATCCAAAGAGGAGCATCCTTGGGGCTAGGATGGATAGGTCATTGGATTCAGTGTTGAGTATGCTGAGTGACATAGCTGTTGGGTTTTTAGGTGGGGGGTGCTTGGTAGGCAGATGGCCGTGCAGGTGTGCAGCTCAGGAGCCATGGTCTAGGTACAAGTTGAAGCTGTGGGAGTGATTGAGATCATCTAGGAAGAAGACGAAATAAAAAGAGTTGAGGAAGCAACTGATATTCTTAGCCTTGGTTTATATCAGGGTTAACTGTGGAGCTTTTCAAAACGAAAGCCATCTAGGTCCCACCTAGATCTTCTGAGTCAGACTCTCCGGGGTGGAGTCCAAACAGGTGGCTTCTGATGTGCACTGAAGATTGAGGACCACAGATGTTTAAAGGATGAGCAGAGGAAGAGCCCGTGAAAGACTGAAAGACAGATCAGAGGAAATGGGTGAGGACAAAGCAGAATCAAAGAAAACAGGAAGGGAGAGGATTTAGACTAGAAGAGGCCACTGGAGTTGGTCAGAAGGAGCCCACTGATGACCACAGAGGAAGCACTTGAGGGCAGAAGCTTGAGGTTCCCTGTGTCCTGCACTTGCCCAGGGTCCCTCTTACCTTCTCTCCTTTGAGTCTGGTTACCACATAGCTCATTGTGTGTGTTTCTTTCTTTCTTTCTTTTTTTACTTTCAGATCAAGTGTTCCCTCCCACGTGCAACATAGGGAAGAATTTTCTCTCCCTCAATTATCTTGCTGAGTACCTTCAGCCCAAAGCTGCAGAAGGGTGTGTGATGTCCAGCCAGCCCCAGGATAAGGAAGTACATATCATTGAGTTGATCACCCCCAACTCTAACCCCTACAGGTGAGTGAGTGTGAGTGTGTGTGTGTTTTCTGAACCAAGAGATGAAAACAAAGACATGATGTGACTTGACAAAATTCTGACTTGAGGCAGGGAGAGGCTCAGCCCTCCCTCGTGTGAGAGGGAGGGAGCAGCTTCTATTCACAGAATCTTTGAAGAAAACAGTAAAGATACCAGTGTCGTATTTTATTTTCTGATCTCTCTCTAGATTTCATATATCCCAGATGAGTTCTGAAGCATAATCTGAACTTCTTGGTACAGTCATTCATTGTTATCTGCAGGAGACTGTTTTCAGATACCCCTCGGATACCAAAATCCATAGATGCTCAAGTCTTTTATAAAAATGGCATAGTATTTGCATATAAACTACACGAATTCTCCTGTATACTTGAAATTGCCTCTAGATTACTTATCATACCTACTACTACTACTAAGTCGCTTCAGTCGTGTCCGACTCTGTGTGACCCCATAGACGGCAGCCCACCAGGCTCCGCCATCCCTGGGATTCTCCAGGCAAGAACATTGGAGTGGGTTGCCATTTCCTTCTCCAGTGCATGAAAGTGGAAAGTGAAAGTGAAGTCACTCAGTCGTGTCCGACTCCTAGCGACCCCATGGACTGCAGCCTACCAGGCTCCTCTGTCCATGGGATTTTCCAGGCAAGGGTACTGGAGTGGCGTGCCATTGCCTTCTCCAACTTATCATACCTATTATAATGTAAATGCTATCTAATTAGTTGAAAATACAGTATTTGTTGTTGTGCAGTCACTCAGTCGTCACCGACTCTTTATGATCATGGATTGAAGCAAACCAGGCTTCCCTGTCCTTCACCATTTCCCAGAGCTTGCTCAAACTCATATTCTCATGTCCATTGAGTCAGTGATGCCATCTGACCATCTCATCCTCTGTCATCCCCTTCTCCTCCTGCCTTCAATCTTTCCCAATATCAGGTCTTTTCTAGTGTGTCGACTCTTCACATCAGGTGGCCAAAGTATTGGAGTTTCAACTTCAGCATCAGTCCTTCCAATGAATATTCAGTACTGCTTACCTTTAGGATTGACTGGTTTGATCTCCTTGGAGTCTAAGGGACTCTCGAAAGTCTTCTCCAACACCACAGTTCAAAAGCATCAATTCTTCGGCACTCAGCCTTCTTTATGGTACAACTCTCACATCCATACAAGACTCCTGGAAAGATCACCACTTGCACTATACCAACCTTTGTTGGCAAAGCAATGTCTCTGTTTTTTAATATGCTATCTAGGTTGGTCATAGCTATTCTTCCAAGGAGCAAAGGTCTTTTAATTTCATGGCTGCAGTCACCATCTACAGTGATTTTGGAACCCAAGAAAATAAAGTCTGTTACTGTTTCCCTTGTTTTCCCATCGATTTGCCATGGAGTGATGGGACCATATATGCCATGATCTTAGTTTTTTGAATGTTGAGTTTTAAGCCAGGTTTTTCACTCTCCTCTTTCACCTTCATCAAGAGGCTGTTTAGTTCCTCTTCACTTTCTGCCATAAGTGTGGCGTCATCTGCATATCTGAGGTTATTGATATTTCTCCCAGCAATCTTGATTCCAGCTTGTGCTTCATCCAGCTTGTGCTTATATTAAATACAATATAAATGCTATGTAAATAGTTGCCTGCAAGGAGCAAATTCAAACTTTACTTTTTGAAATTTCCTGGAATTTTTTCCCCCAATGTTTTCCATCTGTGGTTGGTTAAATCTGCAAATGTGGAACCTGGAGACACAGAAGATGGACTGTACTAGTTATAGAACAGACAGTCTTACTCCATTATTATCACCTATGACTGAGGTTATCCCTGATAAGAAAATTACAAAGTGTGCCTTATTAGCATAGTTATCATTTTAACAAATTTTTTTTAAACAAATCTCTGTTTATAGTGTCCTCAGAGCACTTTAGGCACTCATAACTGTTTGAAGCTGTGTGACTGTGTATGTGTGAGTGAGTGTGTGTATGTGTGTCAGAGGAATGGCCCTTCATGGTGACACATCAGAGAACTATTAGATACTTGCCTTTCTCTCCAACCCTCAGCATCCTGTCCAGGACTGAAAATTTAACTCTCTTTATCAAGAATGATTAGGGAATTTACTTAAGAAAGAAAAGGGAGAAAGTAGGCCTTTCTCCCACTTTCACTTGCATTTCATAGGGACTAGTGAGTAAAACTGTTAATTTATATTATAGAAGGATTTTATGGTTAAAATTTTAATTCTAATCAAACTTTGATTTCAAAAGTGAATAAACTACAGATTGGTTTTTGAAAATGGAAATTTTGTCCCATGTGAAGAATTGTGGAAAATTAAAAGGGAATGGGGATAGAAGTAATGGAAGCATGTATACTTAGGTATTAGCCCTAAGGCTTCGTTTGAGTACTATATATCACTCATTTTATGCTTTCCAAGTGTGTAAAACCAAGATGGAAATAAAGACTTTCCTCCAAGTCCAGAATGCCAGAGATGTTATTATTTGGTAAGAATTCTCTTTCGTACTGGATTCTTAGAAGTTTGGATTGTGTTCATGAATTTTCCAATAATCACTTGGTTGACCATCTGTTTTTTTTATTTTAATAGCTATCTCCAGAAGTTTGGGGAAGTTTATGCAGATATGATTTTGTAACAAATGTTGATGGCTTAAGCAAACCTTATATAAGTCAAGAAATGCTCTAGCCTTTTGCTTCTTATTTTATTCTGAAGTTTTCTAACTTTTTTACTGCCTCCCTCTTGCGTCCACCCTGCCACCCTCCACTCACCAAACTGCCACCCACTCCTGGTTTGAAGGATTTTGAGCGTATAACAAATTAGAATGTTACATATCGAAGGTGTTGAGCCTGAAGAAGCAACAATTCTGCTTCAAAAGTAAACTCTTGTGGTTTGTTCAAGTCCATTTCAAACAGTGGCCACATGAAATAACCACCTTTTTTTTTTTCCCAATGAAGAGAAAAAGTTTAGTGGCTAATTAACCACAGGCGTATTTTTCTATTGTTATGTAAAATCATTTTGTTATGTGTGCACTAAACAATCTGTTTTGCACATGTCATTTGCCTGGGATCCACTCCAGCTTTTTAATCAACTGGCCAGACACTGGAAACATGAAGACTTGGAAGAGGGGAGTTGCAACTTTCTGGCATTTGGGTCCTAACTCTGCCTTTGTTTTCCACTCACAGTGCTTTCCAGGTGGATATCATAATTGACATAAGACCTTCTCGGAAGGATCCTGAGGTTGTCAAAAATCTGATCCTGATCTTGAAATGCAAAAAGTCTGTCAACTGGGTGATCAAATCTTTCGATATTAAGGGAAACCTGAAAGCTATTGTAAGTTGGTTAAGCATTTCTTTGTTTTGATGAATGGCAGTAATTTAAGCTGTGTTTGTATGTGTTATTTTTGTGAAGTTTTTCTCCATTATTTTTCACTTTATAAAACAGGCTGTTCCTTGGCTTCTCCTGTCAAGGACAGGCAGTGTGGTAGTTAAAAAAGGTCTTTGTGGTCAATACAGACCTGGGTTCAAGTTCAGACTCTGCCACTTATGAACTGTGACCTTGGGCAAGTCCCTTCACCTCTCTGGATCCCACGAGCTTCATTTGTGAAATTCCTGAAATCTATTAGTGTGCTTTCCAGTCTTGTTGTTGTTGTTTTTTAGTTAATGTCTATTTGTGTTTTTTTTTTTTGTATCAGTTTATTTATTTTTTACTTTACAATATTGTATTGGTTTTGCCATACATCAACATGAATCCACCACGGGTGTTCACGTGCTCCCCATCCTGACCCCCCTCTCACCTCCCTCCCTGTACCATCCCTCTGGGTCATCCCAGTGTTGTTGTTTAGTTGCTAAGTCGTATCCTACTCTGCGACCCCTTGGACTGTAGCCTGCCAGGTTCCTCTGTCCCTGGGACTTCCAGTCTTAGTAAATATAAAACAATGAACACAAGCATTTCATGGCTGAGAATCCTGTGGGGGCCTCAGTGTCATGGCTGTGAATATCAGCTCTTACTCTAGGATTGGGTCTTTACGAAAGATGTGGGAAATGAGCTAATTCCAGCTGATTTTTCTTTTCGAGACAAATACTTGGTATTGGCATGTGTTTTTGCTTACTCCTAAGGATAAAACCCTGATAAAAGAATTACAGCTGTGCACAGGTTAGTGAGATGATGCTGGAAAAGTATCCCCAGCCTGTTTCCTAAGCATTCTGTTTCATGAAGGAAATATATGTAAGACGTTTAACTGGGTGGCATGATGGGCAGACAATAGCTCATTTCACGAAAAGTTAAATGTTGAAATTTGGTGGAATCCATTTTTTCCAAGTATGTTTAGGGAGATAGCTATTTGACAGAATATTGCAGCAAATTATATTGAAAGTTAAAGACTTCCCTTTCCTCATTTTTAAAAAGATAATTATCTCTTTGGATGCATGCGTGCGTGCTAAGTTGCTTCAGCTGTGTCCAACTCTTTGTGACCCTATGGACTGTAGACCACCAGGCCCCTCTGCCCATGGTATTCTCCAGGCAAGAATACTGGATTGGGTTACCATGCCCTCCTCCAGGGGATCTTCCTGACCCAGGGATCAAACCCTTGTGTCTTACGTCTCCTGCATTGGCAGGCGGGTTCTTTACCACTAACGCCACCTGGCAAGCCAATTACATCTTCAGCATCTCTTTTTGCGGGCTTAAATGTTAGTGCATTGTCTTTAAAAAAAATTTTTTTTTAATAAATTTAAATTAAAAATTTTAAACTGGAAGATAATTGCTTTACCATGTTGTATTGGTTTCTGCCATACAACAGTGTGAATCAGCCATCAGTATACCTATATCCCCTCCCCCTTGAGCCTCCTTCCACTCCACTATCCAACCCCTCTAGGTCATCACAGACCACCAGGCTGAGCTCCCTGTGTTATACAGAAACTCTCACTAGCTGTCTGTCTTACACGTTGGTAGTGTATATGTGTCAGTGCTACTTTCTCAGTTCACCCCACCTCCTCCTTCCCCTGCTGTACCCACAAGTCTCTTCTGTACATCTGCATCTCCATCCTGTGCATCTGCATCTGTCCTGTGTGTTGTCTTTTTTAAAAACTGTGGCCAGTTCCTCTTTCAGTGCCTGCACTGAATCAGTTGGAGTGGGATTTATGTTTTCAGTGGGTTCATGTTTTGGGAGAGGGATGCCTTTGGCATTAGTATTATTCATTCATGGCACCTTCTGTGTGACAACACAGTGAACAGAGCCAGTAGTCCCCTAGGCAACATCCTGTATGAGCATTTGCCAGAGGCAGTGGGTACAGCCATGAGCACACACATCTTAATTTTAAAGTAATCATCTCTGGTTCCTGTGGGTTTTTTTTTTTTTTTTTTTTTTAACTTTTAGGGGATCCCAATAAACCATCATGTGTAGTGGTGATACATCAATTTGGTATTGAGCACAAAGCCCAGCAGTGATTTTCTGAAGTCAGAGCTGTTGTGAATGCTTTCCCTGGCATGGCATGAGCAGTGTTGGTGACCTGGGCTGTTTGCAGCCTTTGCTGCCTGGCACACCAGCCAAATGTTTTTAATTTCAGAATAACAAAAACAGGAAAGGGAATCATGCTTTGAAAGGCAGAAACATACGGTACATTTTAATTCCCTGCTGGAGTTCTTGTGTAAATGTTCTCTTGGCCCTGACCCTTTGATGGCTCTTTCTCTCCCTGAGCATGTGTGCCTGGTCCAGGGCAGTCCTGGAGTTCACTCTGAAGGTCCCCACTTCTCCTATGAATCAGAGAGGCTAGAAAAAGAGATTGTTCATCTCAGTGCAAGATCTGTTTATATTGCTCTCCTTGGCTGTACTCCTGTTCCAGGCCAATTTTGGACAATGCATGACAACATTACTAAACAATTAGGTAATGTTTCATGATGTTCCTTTCTATTCTCCCAATCAGTTTCATGCTTTGTGATTTCTTAACTCCTGTCTCAGATGTGAGTTCTGACTGTGCTGGGAGGGAAAGTTACCTGCTAATAAAAAGGTGGAGTGGAGAGAATGCTGGCTTTGAGGCCAGCCAGGTCTGGATTCAAATCCTATTTCCAATTGCTATTATCCCAGTTGATCCTGGGCAATTTCATTGAACTTTGAGTCTGTTTCCTTACCTGTGAAATGGATACAATGATAATACTCACCTTGAGAGTTCTTATGAGGTTTAGCAGAGTCCATTCATTCATTCAACAAATATTTGTTAAGTGTGCCCTGGGTATTTCATCTAAAGCAGTCAGCATACGCCTGCACATGATGAGTTCTCAGCTACATGTACTAGTAAACTTCTGTGAGCCTCGGGTTCCTCTTCTCTAGAAAAGAATAGTAATGCCTACTCCTTATATTTTGGAGAAGAATTAAATAAGAAAACATATATTAAGCACTTAGCACAGTGCCTGCCATAAAAGATGGTGGTAGGGAGTAGGTTTCTATCTTCCTTCTATTAGCAATTCTTTAAGAGTTTGTAGGGACAATTAACAAAGTGAAGATAATGACAAATGTTTACTAAAGGAATTGTGTGGAACTTGATGGGGAAATTTAAAGAAAAGCACCACTGAACATAGGTCGGGTATGTATGTGTGTGTGTGATACGACGTGGGCAGAATGAACCCTCTAAAAGACAGGATGGTCCAAAGAGGCACAGAGGGTTGTGCTGGGCCAGATGGGATTACTACAAGTGTCCACATTACATCATCATGCCCAGCTCTGGCTTTTAATTCGGGGCCCTTATGGACCATGCATAATCACATTTTGGAAAAGACTCCAAAACATAAAATAGATGGAGATAACTTGTTAGAAATTTTCTGTTGTATGATTTCATAGGGCCTCAGGGCTTCAAGTTTGCAAATAGTGAGTTTATTCTTAGAAGAGATATTTTTTAATCCCATTGGGAGTATGGACTGCACCCTCTGCCTAACTTTTCCTCCAGCCCCTGCCCTCCCAGATACCAGCAGTTTTGATGCAGGTGTGTGGATGGTGGGGAGAGGGAAAGGTACTCAGACTCTACTTAACTCATTGTCCTTCGTGAAGATATGGCTGGGAAAGATGGCGGTGGTATTTGAGACCTCCTTGAATACTCCCTAATGGAGTAGCTATACCGAGGCCTTGGGAGCCTGGGAACTCCCAGAAATACAGGATAAGAAACCCATTCATTGCTGGGAACCAACTTGCCTGCCATTGTCCCAAACCTTGCTGCTTTACAAATGCATAGATAGATTTCTAGCCTTGTAAATCCTGAGGTGTAATCAATATGAGTTGTGCTGACAGCTCCTAGTGTTCATGTGGAAAGGTGTAAACAACTCATTCCATATTGCTACAAAAAGAACAGGTGGCAGTTACGATGACAGTATTCTGGAAATACAGTATTTTCTCAGCTGTCCAACAACATGAAAGACTAGGGCAGATGAGGCCAAACAGTATTGTTTAGGCCAGTGTTGCAACTCCAGCCAATCAAAACGACAGGCTGCCTTGAAAGCCCGGAAGGAGCTGTGCTGAAAAAACTGCTGTTGACTCAATGAGTAAAAAGGTCTAAGAACTAATTGGATCCTTCTTTACTTCATTTTAGTTTCCTTCCGTCCTCCTCCTCTCCCTCTCCTCTTTCTTCTTTCCCTTTCCTTAAGGAATGTTTTCTGAATCCCAGTAAGAGCAGAATAATCCAAATCTGTGGAACTGAGGTGTTTTTTTTTTGCTAATGGCTACAGAACTTGGTTACAGCTCTTTCTGGTCCCTTCGCGTGCATTATTGTGACTTGCTACTCTGATGAGCACTTCGGGTAGTAGGAAAATATACTGGGTGAGGTTCTTTCAGCTTTGAATTGAAAATGCGTGTCCTCAGCCAGTATCCCACAACCAGAGAGGCCAAGAGAACGCAGAGACTGCGAATCTTCTATGGTTTTATAATGGGAAAGGATTAATATTTAGTCATGTTAAGGGCAAAGAGAATGGGAAACAAATGGGGAATTTAGGAAAAATGCTGCATCTATGCAGAAGAAAATAATTGGGCATGGAAATTAAAGTGATTTTTATACGACATGAAATGGCATAATCCACTTGCTAGAAGGGCCTTCCAGCCCTGGAGGAACAGATGTTGAAAATGTGGTGACTTCCCTTTGGGTGCTCCCTGCAGCATTCAGCTTCCCTCCCCATCTGAGGAGAGCACTGCAGTAGGATCAAAGTGTAATGTGAAATTTACCTTCCATGTTCTTAGTACTCAGAGTCCTTCAATATTCTTTCCTGGAAAGATTCTTATCACTCAGTTTTAATTTTTAACTGACTACCAAATGAAAGTTAATTTTAAGAGTTATTTGTATTGTGGGATAAAAGTATTGGTACTTAGAGGCATGGTGGCTTAATTTAATATTTTAGACCATAAAATCTAACCATATTCCATTAATAGAACTGGCAAGTGTCTATAGTTACAGGATTGCTAAATTGATCATAAGTTATAAGTGAAATATCGACATTGGTTGTTTCACCTTGTGTCATTCATAGTTTGCAAAGAGGATAGTCTCCACAGTGAAGTAACTAGGCTGTGCCTTCTTTCATTTAAATCTAGGATATAGGAATTAGGGGGTTCGTTGGTGGCTCAGCAGTAAAGAACCTACCTGCCAATGCAGGAGATGCAGGTTCGATCCCTGGGTGGGGGAGATCCCCTGGAGAAGGAAATAGCAACCCACTTCAGTATTCTTGCTAGGAAAATCCCCTGGACAGAGGAGCCTGGCGGGTATTGCAAAAGGGTTGGATGCGACATAGCATCAACATAGAAATAACAACAACAACATAGAAAGCAGAACACAGGCATGTTCGGATAATACAGAATACACATTTCTGAATACTGTATATATAATTTTAAATAAAAATAATAAAAGTTTTGTATCATATTTGATGTGTGTTAATTTAAACATTAACTCTAGTGATGTGCTAATCATGCTTATGATAATTAGATTATCCACTAATGACAAAAATGATTGTTATTTGTATCAACATAAGCAACCCAAATGATGTGACCAGTCAGCATGAATAGATATTTCTTTAATCTTCTGTTACAAGTTTTCACATCAGTATTCTCAGCCCAAGGAAAGTAGGGATCAAAAGAATAAATAGTTTGCTCATACACAATAGAGAATCTATTTGTTTCAGGTATTAAGGTACTGTTTAATTTTATAGACTCATGAGTGAAATTTTATTATTATCTTCAGGCTCCTAATAGTATTGGCTTTGGGAAAGAAAGTGAAAGATCTATGATAATGACCAAATCAAAAAGAGATGACATTCCTTCAACCCAGGAGAGTCTGGTCAAGTGGGCTTTGGACAATGGCTATAGTCCAGTAACATCATACACAGTGGCTCCTATGGCTAATAGATTCCATCTTCGGCTTGAAAGCAATGGTAAGTATGATTTTTTTGTTATTGTTTGTATAAAAAATACCCCCCCCCCAAATGTGCTTTCCAATGAAGAACTTTCATTTCAACTCATATGGTGCTGTTTTTCTGTTGCAAATTTTAACAATTCATTTGACTACTTTTTACTGTAAAGCTTAAAGTTACGTAGAATTGTGCTAGATTATTTTGGTGAAACTATCTTGAATACAGACTTTTTACTAACATAGAGTCAATTGCATATCAGAAAACTTTGTTATAGATCACTTTCTCTCTGCATATATTAAGGATAAATTAGTCTGGGTTCTTTTCTCAGAGGAGCTTAGTGATCACTTTGGGCTGAGATACAGAGGGGTTGGGACAGCAGGAGAGAAGTCTTAGGTCAGGCCAGATCTCATAGGAAGTCACGAGGACTCATACTTGTGCTTTCTCATCCTCACCCAGAGGGAATATAGGTGTTATTACCCCACTTAGATGGAGGAGAAAGCAGAGGCTTAATAAGTTCTTTGAGGTTCTCCAGAGTCTTATAGCTACTAAGACTCGAACCCCAGGTTTTCTGATCCCTAGATCTCTTGCTCATTGCATGGTACTACAACTGAGTGCAGGGTTGGTAGAATGAAGGTTGGGAGTGCAGGTTCAAGTCCCAGCCCTGATATTTGATCACTGTTTTTGGAAGTTGCTTAACTTCTGAGCCTCTGATTCCTCCTCAGCCATATGAGGGAAACAGTAGGACCCATCTCACAGGGTGGTTGTGAAGGTTTTTTGTTAACAAATTAAAAACCTCCAAACCTCTTACTTCTTTTGGACCCATACAACTAACTGTGCCATCCTTTAAAAAAAAATGGTATTGAAGGAGAGCTAAGGTCTACTGTCATCATCTTTTCCAACTCCCATTGCAGGATAGATTAACCTCAAGTATATATCAGTTGACTTTGAAGGGATAATTGAAGCTAAGCAGCTTTTTCTTTTTGTTGGGGGGCTAGGTTCTAAAAGGTACCTAGATATCTGTTAGAATTTAGCAGTGAAATAGGAGGTAGCAAAATAATTTCAAAATAGCAGTATTGTTTCAAGAAATCTTTAGATACTGTCCTAAGAATCTCTAGATTCAAGGAAAGTATTTCATTGGCATTTGAATGGAATAATATCATCCCACATAACTTATTCAAAGAGTAGATTTTTTTATAGCTTGAAGGGCCTTAGAAATCATCTAATCCAGCAGTTTTTAATCTTGGCTGCACATTGGAGTCACATGGGGAGCTTTAAAACATAATGATTTAAAGAGAGTTCAGTTCTTAATTGGGCTGGGGTACAGCCTGAGCATAGGGATGCTTTTTTTTAAGCTCCCAGAGTGATTTCAGTGTGTAGCCAAAGTTGAGAACCACTGATCTAATTCAACCTCTTATTTAAAAAAAATTGGGAAACCAAAGCACAGAGAAGTAAGCTACTTACCCAAAGCTGCCAGACCAGTTAGAAAGAACATCAGGACTAGAATTCGGGCTTCGAGACAGACTTCACATCTCCTTTATACATTGCTCATTAGGGATAATTTTACATATGCCCATTCTGTGCTCATTCCTCCTATTCTCACCTTTCATGATAATGATTGTGACCTGGCATCAAACACTGATGATGTTCTGCCTTCTTCTCTTACCATCAGAGGAGATGAGAGATGAGGAGGTCCATACCGTCCCTCCTGAGCTACGGATCCTGCTGGGCCCTGGTACTCTGCCTGCCCTGGACAACCCACCCATTCGGGGAGGGGGAAGCCGAAATGGAGGTTTCCCTTTTCCCTTCCCCGACATCTCCAGGAGAGGCCGGAAGGAAGGGGGAGAAGATGGGATCCTTCGGCCAAAGGACCCTGTCATCCCTGGCATCCTGTTCCCTGATCCCAGAGAGCCAGAGGAGGTGCAGGGCAGCACAGATGTTGCCCTGTCCGTCAAGTGTGACAATGAGAAGATGACTGTGGCTGTAGACAAAGATTCTTTTCAGGTTGGTGCAGTTTCTTAAAGGAGAGAATGGGAGGTTACCTCGCTGTCCATCTCACCTCAGTCTGTGTGAGTTATTTCCAGCTCTTTCACTTTTGAACTCTGGAGATTTGATACTGTTTTCTCAGTTGGATGGGCTCACTTCCCCTTGGCTGTGAGTCTCACCCGGTTCCTGTTGTTCTCAGTGAGGGGGGGTTCCAGATCCTTGTGTGTCAATATTTTGCTATTGAATTTCCAAGGCCAACAAACACAAATCTGGGGCTGTTGAGAGATGGTAGGCTGAAAGGAGGTAAGGGGGGAGAGGGAGTGCAGGCTTCCAGTGACCTTTATTTGGAAGACCAGGCAAAATGTGTGAACTGCGTGCTGTAGAATGGTCTGTGGACCCCTCTTTATGTCTTTGGTGGTGGTTGTTTCAGGCCAGCGGCTACTCTGGGATGGAGCTCACCTTGTTGGATCCAACCTGCAAGGCCAAGACAAATGACACCCACTTCATTTTGGAGTCTCCCCTGAATGGCTGTGGGACTCGGCTCCGGCGAGCAGCCCCTGATGGTGTGGTTTACTACAACTCCGTGAGTGTTCTCCAGGACAAAGCTTTCCCTTTGCCTGAGCCTTGCTGGGTGTTACCTTAAAATTAGTCTTAAGATTTCTATGAAAGTGAGGAGGGCCATGTACCCCAGACTTGAATGAAGCCCAGTGTTGGTTCTCAACAAAATGGGATGTACTCTGACCCTGAACACTTTTGTTTTGTTGGTGAGTGTGTGGGAGTTGGGAGGCCCTGTTTTCTCGGCTGGAACATTTGTGATGATCTTTCCCACCCTTCCTTCCATCTCCTGGTGGCAAAGCGTTCACTGGCAAGGTGCTTATGGCTTTTTCTGGCTAAGCTGCAGGCTCAGATGGCCTGGTTCACATGAGGACAAACTCCAAGGCTATGAATGAGCACCTCTGTACAACTGAGCTAACCAGATCCATGGTTCATCTGAGATCCATGGCCTCATCTGAGGCATGTCTAGAAGTAGGAGAACTTTTCCTTCCCTCATGAACAAAAGAACCAAAAGAGAGAAGTCTGAAAAGGTCCTTTGAGAAATTATTAAATCTCTCTCCATCCTTAGGAAAGACCCTAAATTGAAGAACATATCCTACTTTCGAAGTTACCCAGATTCCCCAATGATAGTCATTGCAGTAGCTACCCTTCACTTTCCAGACATCATTCTTGGAAGTTCACCTTAATCTTTTCAGATTAAATCTGTTTGTGTAGAGGCGGATACTACACAGTGAACGTTAAAAGAATTTGAACATGAAATTTCAAAAGGATTTTAAAGTGATAATTTTGCAATTTGAGTTGTACTTTTGATGATAGAAACAGGGCTCCAAGATCCCCGCGTCCAGCTTTGACGCGTGTGTGTGTGTCTGTGCTCAGGGCCTACCCAGCTTCGGCATGGGCTGGGGAGGCCCCGACTACTCTGTTTATTCCACTCCTGGTCCACAGATAGGACCCAGCCAAGGAGGAGACTGGCTTTCTGGTCAGCATGGCTCATGTAGGGACTGACTCTCCTGTGAGCCAAGTTTATTGTTCCTCAGACAATTTTAGAATGTTTGAGCTGGAAAGAACCCTAAGATGATCTCATTCAGCGTCCTCATTTCACAGGTGAGGAAATTGAACTCCAGGGAGTTACGAGACTTGTTTGGATTTGAGAGACGAGTTAGTGGTAGAGCCAGGACTGAATCCAGCTTCCCAACCTCTCATCCACTGATCTTCCCCCAGCCCTAGGCTGGAGCAGCTACTCCGCTTTGTTACTGAAATTATTTATTAACCTTTGACTTCTGTGATGAACACTCTTCTGCCAATTCCAACACTCATTTTCTTGCAATTATCCAGTTTTTCCAGATGTAATGAGTGTCATATATTACTGGTATACGTGATTTTGGAATTTTAAACTCTTTTAAAAATATTTCTATATATTTTTGGCTGTGCTGGGTCTATGTTGCGGTGCGGGCTTTCTCTAGCTGCAGTGCACAGGCTCCTCATTGCAGGGCGTCTCTTGCTGTGGAACACGGGCTCTGGGGCACATGGGCTTCAGCAGTTGCAGCATGTGGGCTCGGTAGTTGCAGCTCCCAGCTCTAGAGCACAGGCTCAGTAGTTATGGCTCACGGGCTTGGTTGCTCTGAGGCAAGCAGGATCTTCCCAGATCAGGGATCAAACCTATGTCTCCTACATTGGCAGGTGGATTCTTTACCACTGAGACACCAGGAAAGCCCTGGAATTTTAAACTTTGATTTGAATTAATGCCAATAAGAGGCCATGATAACTGGTTAAGTTAAAAAAAAAAAAAAAAAGTGCCATCTACCTCAGGAGAGAAAAGTATATTGCTTCTTCTTCTTTTTAAAAAAAATTATTATAGGGTAAGTAATAACCTAACTTGCTTCAGTTGCATCACTAATTTCTTTGAGGACCTGGGAAAGAATAGAGAGGCAATTTTCCTTCATTTCTTTCCCGTTCTGCTCTCCTCTCAGTGGCTATTTTAACCATTTCTTCTAGTTATAATTGTTTGTAGTAGTTTTCAGACTTAATATCTATTTTCATTTTACAACATATTCAAAATCTAAGGAGGTGGAGCATAAAATCAAACAAAAATTATAACTATCCCATGTATGCAAATAAATTAGGAGTTAAGGAGTCCTAATTCCTGGGTGAATTTTTTCATCTTACATAGAACTAACCTTCTACCAGTGTTAAGATAGGTTTTCATGGCATAGAACTTGTTGTTCTTTCCTGCATCTATACCTCATACAGGAGATAGTGGGGGAGATGGACACATAGAGGAGAAGGGTAAGGAAAGAATGGTTCAATAGTGAACATCAGGTTCTTTGCTTCTGATTCAAACCAAACTTTACCAAATCTTTTTTTTTTTTTTGGCTGTGTGGGACCTTGGCATGCAAATTCTTAGTGGCAGCATGTGGAATATGGTTCCCTGACCAGGGATGAAACACAGGCCCCTTGCATTGGGAGCTCAGTCTTAAGCCACTGGATCACCAGGGAAGTCCCTGTCAAATCTCGACAGACACAACTTACAAGAACTCCTTGGATTAGCCAAATCAGTGTTTCTTAGAGTTTTCAGTATAAAGGCCCCTAAGGAGAAAC
This sequence comes from Bos taurus, assembly GCF_002263795.3. Taxonomy (NCBI): domain Eukaryota; kingdom Metazoa; phylum Chordata; class Mammalia; order Artiodactyla; family Bovidae; genus Bos; species Bos taurus. The sequence continues at coordinate 51,676,236 of NC_037330.1, forward strand.
TCCCCCACCCACTACAGTACAGGTGGGCCTGTTGAAAACCCCACCCAACCCCATTTCAGTGTCTGGTGTTTTCACACTATTTGAAATACATATTTTATTTTAAATCTTAATTTATTATGCATTGGGCTTCTTCTTTTTCATTTCTTTGAGGATAAAATCCTAAAAAAAAACTTGGAGTTTTTTTTTTTTTAATTAAGTCAGATTTTCAGTTCACCTCAGAATTTATTACATGGGTGTTTATGTGAGGTGGAACCAAAGTATGTGATTGGGTGTTTTCATAACACTGTGCTTTCCTTGCCTTTTAGATTGTGATTCAGATTCCACCCTCTGGGGATAGTAGTGGTTGGCCAGATGGTTATGAAGATTTAGAGTCTGGTGATAATGGATTTCCAGGAGACATGGATGAAGGAGACACTTCCTTCTTCAGCCGACTTGAAATTGTGGTGGTATGTATTTGTTTGTAGGAGGTAGTTTGTAGAGATTGTTGTCTTTTTGGTTGGCTTTAGTCGGGGACCATTGGAAAATAAAATCAGATGTTAAAGGCTAAAGCTTCTAAAGCTACATGCTTCATTTGACTGTCATTTGTTTCCATCTGTTTTCTTCTTTTCTCCAGTTTAATTGTAGCCTGCGACAGGTAGGGAATCCCCGTACCTTCCAGGACGAACCCAACAGGAACGTCACCTTCAACATGGAGCTGTACAACACTGACCTCTTTCTCGTGCCCTCCCAGGGGGTCTTCTCCGTGGCAGAGAATGGACACGTTTATGTTGAGGTGAGACCCGTATGTTAGCCTTGAGCTGTTAGGTTAGCGGAGATTCTTAGTGGCTCCTGAGCATGAGTGAAAGCCCCTGGGGGCAGACGTTTTCCTGCCTTCCTCAGCCTTGACCAGCTCTGGATGAAGGCTTCACTCAAAAGACGCTTCCACATTGGTTTCTGACCAAAGCAGGAAATTTCAGGATTCATTGCATTATGCTAAATGGAGAGAGCATTTTATAGATGAATGGATGAAATGTTTTGTTTTTTTTTAATCAGGGGCATAAATTCTTATAAAGCCTTGTCCTTACTTTGTCCTTTGTATTTTTGCCAAGGGCATTCGTTCAGTAGTTGCAGTATCAGAGTTAACAAGGGAATATTTCAAACCCCCTCAGAGACTATCTTTTAAACTGTGCATACTTTTGAGTGAAATACTGTATGTTACCATAGCTCATGAAAATTGGTTTTTTTCCTAGATCATTATCTAAATGTATCTATGGCGGTGGTTTGGTGGTTTCGTTGCTAAGTCCAGTCTGACTCTTGCGACCCCGTGGACTGTAGCCTGCTAGGCTCCTCTGTCCATGGGATTCTCCAGGCAAGAATACTGGAATGGATTGCCATTTCCTTCTCCAGGGGATCTTCCCGACCAAGGGATCGAACCCAGATCTCTTTCATTGCAGGCAGATTCTTTACCAACTGAGCTATGAGGGAAGCCCCAATGTATCTATAAATTTATTAAAATTATTTCCTGTGTATAACAGTAATAACCAGACATAATGTAAATCTGTGGAGTGACTACAGAACTCTTAGGTAGTGGTGGTAATAATGAAATAACAACAGCTAAAGTTTATTGTAGATTTATTTTGTGCCAAGCTCAGTTATAAGTTCTCAGTTATAAGGACTCGTATTCTTCTGAGCAGTTCTATTACACAGGACTGTTAATATCCCTGCCGGGGACCAGCCCCGGCTGATCCAGGGTATTCGAAGGAGAGACGGCGTAGGCAAGGATCAGGATACGATAGCTTAATTAAACGTTAATTAAGGATATAAAGAGTAATAGAATGAGGATAGCTCAGTAGGAAAATTCAGTGGAGAAAAGAGGCTGAGCAGCTTGGTTTACACGGGAGACCAATAAAACTTCAAGACAAGAAGTTTGCACCACTTACGTAGGCCGCAGGCATCCTTCCGTTCTCCCGAAGGAGAGGCGACACTGAGGCCTCCCCGGTCGGATCTTAGAAGCCCAGGCATAATTAGTAAGCATGGTGGGTTCCGCGCTCCAGATGGAGACTCAACCAGAGTGAGAGAGAGAGCGACATGGGGAGACCAGTATTTCGAGAAACTGATCCCAATTCTTTATTTTCCAGAGTCTGTTTTTATACACTGAGATGTTATACAAAAGTCACGTGGGGACAGCAGTCCTGACTTTTATTAAAGTCAGGTGCTTCACACAAATGTATACAGAGGTCTTAGGGGTGTTACATCATCTTCTGGCCGGGGGGCCTGCTGACAATTTACGACCCTCTCCTTGTGACAGCGGTCAGTCAATCAGGACACTTATTTCTCCAGGGCTGATTATTCTCAAAACAGACGCCACCCAAATAAAGTTACATTCCTACAGGGTGAGGGTGTAGTGGGTTTTAGTTAAGGAAAGAATTTACTTAGCCTAAGGTCTAACGTGATTAATATCAAAGGTTAATACTTATTCCTTCTATATATTCATTAATGTGTGTAAGGGCAGGGGATGTGGAGACGTAGCAACAAACATTGGCTCAACAAATGAAAAACCCTTCACCAACACAATTTCTAATTAGCCCACTATACTTATAGTTTTCTAACTTCTCTAAAGAACCTGTTTTTAGAGGGTTTAAAGCATCTCGTGCCTCTCACGGTTGGGAGGCTGTGAGCAATCACATGTGGCCGGACGAGCCTGTCAGGCAGGCTAGAGAACCTTCAGAGGAGTTTGTAGGTTAAAACACTCTTGTCACACCCAAGAGTTTTTATTGACTAGAGCTCTAGGTTAACTCCTTCTCCGAAAGAGGTGGTGGGGGACAGCCCCCCGTAAAGTCAGAGGTGTAGGTAAGAGCACAAAGTAGTAAAGTAGGCAGGCTCTGGTTATGGGGGTAGATGCTTGAGGATTTCCAGGGGGACTCCTGAGGCTCGATCCCGCCTTTGCGTATGTCGAGCCTCCTTCCTCATGACCTTTGCCATGGGCGGAGTACCTCACTCTGGCCCCCAACATATCCCCATTTTGTGGATGAGGAAATTGAGGCCCAAATTTGTCTAAGGTCGCACAATTAGTACCTAGTTGAGTTCAGAGTCAGGGTTCATACTCAGTCCATCTGGCTCCAGAGACCACACTGTTGTCCACAGGATGCCATCATTTATCCTCAAAGTGCCATTTTCAAGAGGGAGAAAATGTAACCTCTTTGCAGTGCCAATACCCAAGTTCACAGAGTGGATTCTAGAGAAGATAATTATGCTCATGACCCCAGAATGTCTGCTGGTCTTACAGGAAAGTCGTCCTCTATCGAGCTGGTTTTGGTGCTAAGATGCAGGCTGGTGTTCTCCACTATGGGAGGAGGGAGAAGCTTAAGGGGCCAAAATGGGATACTTCCATATATTAAAAATGACTTCAGTACACATATTTCTATTTAAGAAAGACAAATAACTCACATTTATACTGATTCTGGGACGGAGCCCACAGGCTCTAGACATTTTCTTGGATCATCTCCTGCTTTCTGATTTCCCTCTTCTGAGAGATCTTCTCTTTCATTGGGTACTCCTTTCTCTGTTAGGGAAGATATACTGCTTTCTATGTGCTGTCCCTGATCAGAGCTCTCTCCTAATCCAACACTGGTGTTTTCTTCTTGCTATTCCGGCTGCTCCATCCACATGTGTGGTTGGTCAGTGATGCACTATTGTACTATAGGTTTTAGGGGCGCTGCTTAACTGCAGTTTGTTCTTTTCCAGATGTGTGCCTGGCTTTGCCAATTTGTGGCTTTGCTGCCTTAAATCTTCCTCATACATCCAACTCTGAATGTTTTGGGTTTTCTCCCTCCTCCCCAACTGCCTCCCCCAACCCCCAGTGCTGGCTTATTTGAAATATATTTTCTTTTTCATTCTTATTCTCCCATTTGTAGATTATATTGTTCATAATTGAATTGAATCAAAGACATTGTGAAAGTGATGGAAAAAAACAAACCAAGTCTTTTTGCTATGCCATTTTAAACATCATTAAAATGATATGTAAAAGTCGCTCAGTTGTGTCCAACTCTTTGCGACCCCATGGACTATACAGTCCATGGAATTCTCCAGGCCAGAATACTGGAGTGGGTAGCTGTTTCCTTCCCCAGGAGATCTTCCCAGGTCTCCCACATTGCAGGCAGATTCTTCACCAGCTGAGCCACCAGGGCAAATACATAATAATACACTGAAGAGAATTTGGGGAAAGGGGAACTGTTATAAACTACTTTATTTTAAAATTGTTTTAAACCACCTAAAATATGAGAGAGAATTGGTATATATTTTGCTAAATAGGATAGTAGCCATGCCTAGTCTTTTTTGTCTCATTTTGGACTCCACCGCTGATAAGAAAATGTTTTATTTGGGGAAAGTAAGTAAAACTTAATCATTGACTTGGTCTAAAGAGCTATTTCCATGTTTCCTCTTGTGGCCATTCTTATCACATCGCCTCCCAGAATCTCCTATTTCCTCTAGATCATGATCTCTTCCTTTAATCCAAGACGTTACCAGTTTTGCCACTTGGTCTTTGGTCATCTTTGGGTGATAGTTGGTCACACAGTTGGCACATTTTCTTTTAGTTCATTTGTCTTGGGAAGTTAAAAATATAAGTCTATATGTTGTTTTTGTTGTTCAGTCAATAAGTCATGTCCCACTCTTTGCAACCTCATGAACTGCGGCACGCCAGGCTTCTCTGTCCATCACTATCTCCCTGAGTTTCCTCAAACTTACGTTCATTGAGTCAGTGATGCCAGCCAACCATCTCATCCTCTGTTGCCCCCTTCTCCTCTTACCCTCAATCCTTCTCAGCATCAGGGGCTTTTCCACTGAGTCAGCTCTTCTCATCAGGTGGCCAAAGTATTGGAGCTTCAGCTTCAGCATCAGTCCTGCCAATGAATATTCAGGGTTGATGTCTAATATAACCCCCCAAATGTAAATGTAGATTAGTACTGCTAGTATTAGCTGGCATTTCCTAACTATCAGAGAGCTGTGTGGTATGCATATAATTTTGACTTTACAGATTGTCACAGTTGCTGTATCTAGTCAGTGCCCTCATTCTGTGGGGGCAGAAACCAAGGGTCAGTGCTCATGGCGAGTGAGCAGCAGAGTCCTGCCACTGTTCATTTCCAGTCCATTTCAGAGTAAAAGACTTATTGACAATAGTCTTTTTTTCCTCTCAAACAATTTTTTGGAGTACCTTAGCTATTCTGCCATTGCAGATCATTGATCATTGAGATTAGAGAAAAGGTTTGCATTTCTTCTATCACACGTTTTTGCATTGTGGGTTCTGAGTTCATATTAAAGGGCACTTATGAGTAAATAGAGTATATGTAGTTTGCCATTTTTCCAAGATTAAATATCTCATTTTTCAGAAATACTGTAAAAGTAATGAATTGTGAATATTTTCAGACTACTAAATACTACTTCCTGGAAAGATGTCTTACTAAGCACCCTCCCTGACCACATCATGGGCAGCTTGAACTGACCCTGTAGCTGTAGTGAAATAGTGAAGAGAAAATGGACTTGGGTTCAGAAGACCTGGGCTCAAGCCTTGGTTTTCCCCAGTATTTGCTAGCTATGATTTTGAACAAGTTATCTATCCTGTGTGTTCCGTTTGCCCTCCATTTATAAAATGAAGATGAAAATACTTATAAGATTGTTCTCAGGGATTAAGCTTTAAGGCACAGCGAAATGTCATTATCATCTTCATCATCTTCACTGTTGAGTGTCTTGCAGTTAACCACATAGGGATCTTTCAAAATAGTGCTGTGGGCTAAAAGCCCCATGTGATGTCAGGGATTTCCCGTGGGTATCTCAGAATGCAAAGTGTGTTTATAGCTTCATGCCTTTGAAAGGATTCTGGGGCTATTGGCTTATGGTTAAGGACCAACTTTATTTCTAAAGTGTTTAAGTTTATTTTGATTCTTAGTTTAGTCAAGGAATGAGGCAATAGTGGGGAGAGGCAGTTCACACAGTGATCCATGTGTCACCAGATGGAGAATCCAGTCTGGTTTGGAGATTTTAACTGAGTTCAGGATGGTTGAGATTTGAATTCTGTTTACACTTGGCCACACACTACTTCCTGTTTCTAAAGAAAAGAACCTCAACAAGGTTTGGACATAGCCCATACAAATGTTTTGTAAGAGGGAAGTGTAAATGAGTCGGAAACGTTTCCAGATTAGATTTCCCTTAAAATACCCTTGGGCTTAAAGACTGAGGGGAGAGTCCTTGGCAAGGTCTGGTTTGGACCTCTGAAGAGCTGGGACACTTTGCCAGGCTCGTGATCGCCACCAGATTGCACCATGCCCAACATCCAGCCCCAGAAGCCAGCTCTGGCTACTCACCGTGAAGCAGGACTTAGATGAATCAGTAACTTCACTGCAGTGTATAGGCTCCTTCTGACTTGCTGCAGTTTAGAAGTCTGGTCTTCCCTGCCTGGTTTAAGTACATCTAGCTCTGTCCTTTATTTTTTGAGTAATTTTTAAGAGAGGTTGCCTCACAAGTGATAACCCTATTATGACATTAGGGTTTTTACCTGTTGGTGTTTTATTTATTTTGGAAAGTCTACTCTAGGTGCATGATATACTTTTATTTTTATTTCCCAGAGGACTCATAGGAAGTCAAAGAGACTTATTTATCTTGTATTAGAATCTTAGAATATTAGAATCCAGGCTGGCACTTAAACTAAATAATTCACTGTCATCATCCATACCAGATTTAAATGGAAAATATCTCTTTCTTCAATGAGTGTGTCACTTTTGTGATTAGAAAGAAGACTATATAGGTGTGTTACACAAATCACGCAATGTCTCTCATCAGAAGGGCCACGTTGGTATGTTGTCCTTGTACCTACAGTGAGCGTGAAATGTTAACTCACTTCTGAATTGAGCTTTCTGTTCTGTTCTAGGTGTCTGTTACCAAGGCTGACCAAGAACTGGGATTTGCCATCCAAACGTGCTTTATCTCTCCGTATTCAAACCCTGATAGGATGTCTGATTATACTATCATTGAGAACATTTGTCCTAAAGATGAATCTGTGAAATTCTACAATCCCAAGAGAGTGCACTTTCCTATCCCACAAGCCGAGATAGATAAGAAACGGTTCAGCTTTGTTTTTAAGCCTGTCTTCAATACCTCCCTGCTCTTTCTCCAGTGTGAGCTCACGCTGTGTACCAAAAAGGAAAAGGACCCCCAGAAGCTACCCAAGGTTAGTGGGCCTTCATCTATTTTCTCCTGTAATTTTGACATCTTTAGGTGAGGCAGTGACCTACCAGAAAGGTTTAATCACAGCTTGCTGCAGGTTGAGGTTTTTGGTTTGGGGACTGCCCAGTCAAAGTCATAAAGTTCATGTTAGCAGGGAACTGTGAGTTTTATGGAGTCTTGGAGAATGAGTCCTGACCGTATGCTTTTTTTTTTTCCATGCATGCTATTCAGTAGTATCTTATGAACGATAAATCAAGACTGTTTTCCATTGAAGGAGAGGCCTGGCTTTATCTTTGCTATTCTAATAGTACACAGTGCCAAGAGTACAGAGAGCCGAAGGACAAGTTCAACGTGAGGATTAATTTTTCCAGGTCCCGCTGAGATTTGTATTGCAGTTGTTTTTTGACCTTCTCTGTGTGAGTTATAAGGTTGACTTGTCTCATGAGGACTTCTAAGGGAAACTAACAAATATTTTAATTTTTCTTGGTTTCATATTGTGGTTCGTCATGTTTGCCTCATGTTGCTCCCCACATAGAACTAGTACATGCTGTTGCCACAACAGAAATCAGAACCCTTTGACCTTGCTGGTGTGGCTATGGTAGGGGGCATCCGCAAGGGTAATGACCTCATTGTTTTGGCTTTTTGCATGAAGGGTATCTTCTGTCTGGTTTTGTTTCTGTGATCTGCCGTAATTATGTATAACTTCGTATGTGTGTTTATTTTGGTTAGATATCTCACACAGTGTAAGCTGACTTCTCATCCTTTTACACTTGCATATCAGTCAGCGTCTAAAAGTCCAATAATTGAGCTGTGTCATTAACACTGTCTCATAGGGACAGAATTTTCTCACCTGGTACATAGGTTGTGAGAGATGGGTGTAAAAGGAGAAGGAAAAATCATTGTTATGAGACGGATTGTCATTTATCTGTATCCTTTGCACTATTATATTCTCCTGGGCATCAATTTCTCCATTAGACCACAGGAAATTTTATAATACATTTGAAAATATAGTGAATCTGATCTCTTAGTCCTCAGGGAGCGCGCGCACGCGCGCGCGTGTGTGTGTGTGTGTGTGTGTATAAAGTGATTTAGGCTGTGTTCTTTAGGTTGCCTTAGGGAACATTGGTGCCCTAGCCTTGTGGGCCTCCACCTTCCAGTGGCCATCAAGCTTGGGCCATAGTGGACAGTGGTCGAGAGCCATGCAGAACTTCTTGAGTGGCTGTGGGACCCAGAGAATAATTTTAGGAGTTGGGGATCTAGGAGGGGAGGCCTGGCAGTTACCCCTGTCTTTACTGATAGCTGTAGCGCTCACCTTTCAGTGAGCCTGGCCTGTAGCAACCCAGCTTCATAGTGTGTCAGTCTGTGAAAATTAGTCCTAATATTTCCTTCTATAACATTTAAAGGAAAGTTCTAAGTACCTGGGGTTGACATGGGATGTGGCCCTAAGCCTAAGGTTATATCCAAGGCAAGGTAGAGTGGAAAGAGCATGGGGGCCGAGAAAGCAGGCCTGATTCTTCCTAACAGGACATTAGCAAGTTCCTGACCTCTCAGAACCTCCGTGTCCTTGTCTGTACCGTTGGAGTAATAGCATAGCCTTCCTTCCTAGGTAGAAGAGCAGGTGAGACAGTGGAGGTGAGGACAGTGGACCATTTATAGAGCTGTTACCGCTGTTCCTCTGTTTACGGCCTATGGTTAATATTTTCACACTCCTATGACTGCTTTCTATGACAATAGACTGAGCCAAAGATTCTTCTAGGAAGAATTCTCAAAGACTGTTGAGTCCAGCCCTGCCTATTGCTGATGAAATTGAGAGCAGAGTGTTCAGTGACTTGCCCGGGATCTTGCAGTGAAATTTGTTGTAGACTCTTGCTTAACCAAGGAAACTAGAAGGAAAGTAAGAAAGCTCTTCCTAAACTGCAAATCTTCTCAACGAGTTCTCTCCATGAAAAACCCATTGTTTCCCTTTACCGGAGGGCTGTTGTAAAGACTTTTCTTGTTTGTTTGGGGCAGGGGTTGTAAGAGAGGGGAACTGTCGTATAACATGTATCTGACTTTGATGTTGCTCAGAGCAGCAATGACAATAAAGCCACAAGTCTCTGCTCTTTTGTGACTAGAAGATCTGGAAGCTAGTTAACTTTTCTGGATCCCTTGCTATATATAGATTTTTAAAAAATAATTGATATGTTTCCCCTTCCAACAAAAGTGATTGGATGTCACTGACATTAGCATTTCACCTATTGATGGGCATAGACAAGGAGCCAAAGTTATTTTAAAGGAAAAGGTAATGGAAACAGATACACCAGGCTTGGGCATGCTGGTTCTAAGTTTGGAGACTGAAAATAGCTGGAAACAGCTGATCTCATGGCCTCCACCCCTAGGCACAACTCCCTAGGACTTCATTTTGGAACATTAAAAGCAGATGACCCTGGAAAGCTTCATTTTGCATAAGCCTATACTGTAATTAAAAAAATCAAATGCACTCGACAACATGATTATCTTTTTGGACAGCAGATGTAAAATCTGTCACCCTCATAATGCAATACATGAAGTTTCCTACCATCACAAATCACAAACATGAACCGTTTGTGTGTAAGCCAGCTTGATGAAGGGCCAATGTTCGTCATATAGTTATTTTATTTTTCAGACTAAATAACACTAAAACCTCCAGTTGTTTTGTGGGAATCCATCCAGCAATGTTTGCATCTTCAAGTGCAGCTGAGAATACACTGAGGCTGCTCTCATAACTCTCAGATTATTGGTGGTTCTTTGAAAACCATCCTGGTATCCTGTTTTTCTGGGGTAAATAGCTGTGAGCTGTCTGATAAGGGGCCACAGGACAACCATGCTGGCCCTTTTGAGTGACCCCCTGACTGTTCTCTCTGCAGTGTGTGCTTCCTGATGAAGCCTGCACCTCGCTGGATGCCTCAATGATCTGGGCCATGATGCAGAATAAGAAGACGTTCACCAGGCCCCTCGCTGTTATCCACCACGAAGTACCATTTAAAGGTGCGTTCTGCGGAGGCTCGGTCAGAGAACAGCAACCTGTGTGCTACTCATAAAGAAGCTGCTGCTGCTGCTGCTGCTAAGTCGCTTCAGTCGTGTCCGACTCTGTGCGACCCCACAGACTGGAATACTGTAAATCAAAGCCCAGTTTTATTTGAAAGATAAATTAACGACCATTTAGTGGCTTTAGAAAAGAATTCTTTGCCCACAGAGTCTTTTGTTTAGTTGGTTCTCCTGCTGCTGTGCATTAATGATACCTTTGCCAATGACTTCCTCTTTAAATATTAGAGCAAAGTCTTGGTTAGTCTGTTATGACGATGCTGTCACTCGCCCTGCATGCAGATATGCTTCCTCGAGCATGTTGGAGAGGGTTAGAGTTCCTTCTGGAATTGCATGCAGTCCACAGCCCATCTTTCTTTGACCTGCTGGTAAAGGCTGTGCTGGCTACAAGCTATTAGAGTGCTTTGTCAGGGATCACAGATGCCTTTGGGAGGGTACCATGTACGTGAACACCATCTGTCTTAGGTGTCACAGCAGAAAGACATTGAAAACCACTGTTCAAATGTGTTTTTATCATTTCAATTTTAGAATTTTATGCACAGCTCTAGGCTTTCCCTGCTAGCTGGCTGTGGGACTCTGGAGCTCTCCTCTCAGGTCCTTGGGTTTCATTTTCTTTATCTGGAGAAAGAGGGGGTTGGACCATATGACTCCCAAAGGCCTTCTCAGCCATACCACTCAGCTGTACTGTTTGAAGAGGCAAAACAATTTTTCATTCATTTCCCAGCCGTCCTCAAGTTGGTGGGAGATATACGTATTAGATGTTTATTGGTTCCTCATCAATGTTTTTGTTGTTGTTTGTTTAACTTTATTCATTAATTTTTAGCCATTTGAAGCAGTTATAATAGCTGCAGTCTTTCTATAAATGGATTGCCCAAGTAGTTCCTTGTTTATTGGGTCCAAGGGAAAAGAAATAAGAATAAATTAATTGTGTTGCAAAGCATATCATAATCGGGCAACAGCTGGCTCTGTTTTGTACTGTGAAAGTGGTGTAACAGCAGCAACAGCCACCCCATACTCCATCTGTTACTCTTACCTATTTTGAGAGAGGTAATTCTGCACGTAATTGAAGGCAGCAGCTTGCTTTTTCTTGTGCCAGACAATAATTAGGCATTAATATTGCAGCAGTATAACTTCCAGTAATTCATTCATTCATTCTTTAAGTCTGGTGGTATTTTTTTAAGTAATTCCTCTTGTAAATTAGGTAATTACCTTTATTTAAACTTGGTGTATAATTATCCTGAAAGTTCAATGTTTTCTTTACATAAAAGTTCAAGAGGAAAGTTTTACCAAATATCAAAGCGATTTCATGAGATTTGCTAATTGAGACTAGGTTTTGGTGGAGAAGCATGCGGTGAAGAAAGTTCATTGCCTAGGTTTGTTAAACAAATTGAGAAGGTTAGTCTGTAGGCTGGCTTCCCAGGGGCTGTATGCAAATGCTCTTTCTAACTTTACACTGAATGGGGTAGGTTTCCTGGCAGTTTTTAGCCTGTTTGAGTGACTCCACTCATCTTTGATGTTTATTTCCCTTTGACTGTAGAAGCACTTCTCCTCAGTGCAGACCATTAGAATCTGTGCTCTCCTTCTACCTGTCAGGGAATTGGAGTAATCATTTATAAGAGGAATGTGACTATTTGCCTGATAGTATTGGTTTCTTTGAAAAATAACAGGATCATGAGTGTTCTTCCTGCCAGACAGCCTTATGTGTTACTGTATTAAGATAACAAATACCCCAGTATCCGTGGGCTTCCCCGGTGGTGCTAGTGGTAAAGAACCTGCCTGCCAAGACGGGAGACATAGGTTTGATCCCTAGGTCAGGAAGATCCCCTGGATGAGGGCATGGCAAAAGCACTCCAGTATTCTTGCCTGGAGAATCCAATGGACAGAGGAACCTGGTGGGCTACAGCCCATGGGGTTGCAGAGCGTTGGACACAACTAAAGCAACTTAGCACACACAGTATCTCTGGAAGTGGGCAGATCTCTTGTTGGGAATAACTTTGGGACTAAAAATTTCCCAATGGGACAGTTTACTGTCCTTTGACTACATGGATACTCTTTGGAGACCTGGCTGAAGTTCCAGCTCTCCCTGGCCATTTGGTCCATCTTATTTCTCAACACTTGGTTTTTCTGGGGCAGCAGATAGAGGTTGTCTACTTCACAGTCAGCCAGAGAGCTGCTTTGTGGCTACAACTGCCAGTAGCAAGGGCTCATTTCAGGTGATGTTTCTTTCATCTCTGGGCAAGCAGAATAGGCCATCAAAACTAAGTAAGTAATTCTGAGTCCTTCCTCTGGGCCACTGTTGTGTTTTTTTGGTGGGGGGAAGCACTGTTATTAATGGAACTTTCCTGAGTTTCACAGCACATCTTTGCCACCTTTGATCTCTCAGTCCCTTGGGAACCAACTCTGGGACTAGAATTGTTTTGCTTAAATTTTCAATAATGATGATGCTAGTGGTAATGATGAAGATGGAGATGATGATAATGTTGATCTGACATTTATTGAGCATTTACTTAGTGCAAGGCTTTGTCCTAAATGTTGTTTGTGGGTAAGTCTATTATAGAGTAAGGGTAAGTAACTTGGCCAAGGTCACACCACATAAATAAATGGTGGGTCTGGGATTCAAATCAAGGAACTTTGAGCCTATGCTCTTAAATCTTTATGCCTTATCCTAGGTGGAGGTTGATTCTCAGTTCAGTTCAGTTCAGTTGCTCAGTCGTGTCCAACTCTTTGCAACCCCATGGACTGCAGCACACCAGGTCTCCCTGTCCATCACCAACTCCTGGAGCCTACTCAAACTCATGTCCATTGAGTTGGTGATACCATCCAACCATCTCATCCTTTGTCATCCCCTTCTCCTCCCGCCTTTAATCATTCCCAGCATCAGGATCTTTTCCAATGAGTCTGTTCTTTGCATCAGATGGCCCAATTGATTCACAACTATTGAAGTTTCAGCTTCAGCATCAGTCCTTCTAATAAATATTCAGGACTGATTTCCTTTATGTTGATTCTAGTTTTTAATAAAATCTACAAGCAACACAGTCATCTGTCCTTTCATACGCCTCTTCCTGGCCTCTTCCCCAGTTCATGCCATATCACATTGGTATGCAGGTTAGTACCCAAATGCTCTAATAATTATGAAAAGAAGGTGAAGAGTTTTAGGGAAAAACATCTGTTCCACCAAAGGGTTAAGATATTAGGAAACACATAAACTATTTAAGAGTCTTAAAGTTTAGGACAAGTTTTGTGACTTTGAATTGTAACTCAAAGAAAAGCCCAGGAAACGTGAATAGTTTATGCATATTATGGTTTATGGCAAAACAATTAAAATAGTTGAGGTAGTGCCATCCTACCATATTTTCTGAAGTATCTTGAAATATAGGCATGTTAGTGCTATTTTCTTTGGATGCTGTGACTGCTTTTTACAGCATTTGAGAACACTTGGGCTTACATAATGAAAATGATTACACCACGTCAGCAATGATTTTTTTTTTAAATGGTGAAAGGGAAAAGTAATCATTTCTCTGAAGTTTAGGGCATATATATATATATAGGGGGAAAATGAGCACAAAAGGACATTCCCAAATTTGCCATGCTTTATGTACAATCTATAATTCTTAGCAAGTTAAGTGTTTAAAATACTGAATTTTCTCCATATTTCCACCACATAACTTTTTAAATATTAAACTATGCTCAGGACAGCACCTGGCATATCATGGGCACTCAGTAAATGTTAATTTCCTTTCCTTCCTCTTAACATCTCAGCCATACTAGGCTTTCTGAGGGGATTAGAGGGGAGTGAAAGGGCAAGTTGTGAATGTCAGTTGGAAATTAATCCAAGAGAGGCGTTGCTTTTTGGAACACATTTTATTTTTCCAGAACAAAAATATACTTTAAAGCACCAGCCAGGTTTTGTCCTCAGGCAGAGGTAAAGATGAGGGGAAGCCAAGGAGAAAGATGGTAGAAATGCTTAGTTAGCAGATCAAGACATTCAGTCTATTCAGTAAGGGAGAGGTATCATAGGTTCTTTTTTTTTTTTTTTTAATTTTATTCAGTGTGCTTCACATTTTGAAAACCTTATAGTTTCAAAAATTTCAAATCTAAACAAAAACAAGAAATAGTAGAATGAACTCCTACAAACCACTCATCTGGTTTCCACAATTACCAGTTCATAGCCAATTTTGTTTTATTACTTCCTGTCTCTGGATTGTTTAGAAGGAAACCCAGACATTTCATTTGATTCACAAATATTCCAATATGCACCTCTAAAGTCTGAGATCCATCAAAAGATCTTGAGTAGAGAACCGAGCATCAGATCATTTAGGAAGAGTACTCTGAAAGCTGCATGGAGGTTAAGTTGCTAGGGCTTGTATGCAATAATAAAAAATATATGAGTTTTTTGTGAAGGTCGCTCAGTCGTGTTTGACTCTTTGCAATCTCATGCACTATACAGTCCATGGAATTCTCCAGGCCATAATACTGGAGTGTTATTAATAATAGCCTTTCCCTTCTCCAGGGGATCTTCCCAACCCAGGATCGAACCTAGGTCTCCTGCATTGCAGGTGGATTCTTTACCAGCTGAGCCACATATTTATGGTTATTTATTCCAAAAACATTTATTGAGGATCTACTATATGCTTGGCATATAGTATACAAATTTTCCTATGTTTGATGCCTTTACAATCTAATGCATGGAGAAAGGAATGGCTACCCATTCCAGTATTCTTGCCTGGAGAATTTCATGGAAAGAGAAGCCTGGCAGGTGAGGGGTCAAAAAGAGCCAGACCCGACTGAGCGACTAACACTTTCCCTACTTTCATTATAGCTTAAAATAAATATGAAGATATAATCTAATGCACTACTGATGTTTTGGGCTGGATAACTATTTGCTGTGGGGTGTTGACCTGTGAATTGTGGGATGTTAAGCAGCACCCCTGGCCTCTGCCTACTGAATGTCCTTAGCAAACCCTTTCACCACCAGTTGTGACAACCCAAAATGTGTCTGAATGTTTCCAAATGTCCCCTGGAGAGCCTAGTGGGCAAAAATCACTCCCCGGTGAGAACCACTGATCTAGTAGAAGGATACAGAGAAGTGAGAAGGCAATTACAGTGAATGCCATAAATATTGAAAGAAGCCAGAGAAGGGATTAATTTACAGTGTGGTTAAGTTAGTAAAAACTGTATCTTTGGTGGCCTGCACAAGCTTCTTTATCTGCCGTCTGTGCCAAATACTAATAGATGTGGGTACCAGTTAGACACCTCATTTCCCTATGGGCCTGCCCAGTCCTGCCATGTTTAGGAGAACTGAATTGAAAGTGGGAGGACAGAAGTTGTGGTCAGTTACTCATGCATAACCCGAGAAATAACATTTTTATGAAAACCACGACTAAACAACTGAGGAGGGAAGTTTTGGTTCTAGAGGCAGACCAAAGTTTGCTCAGAGTACATGAAAAGATTTAATTCAGAATGTTGATTATAGTTTGTTCTTCTGTACAGAAATCTTTATTGTTAACATTTCTCTTTACAGCAATGGCTAGGATTCCTTTCTTGCAATCGTACCCTTAAACCAAAAGTAAATATTGTTGGGTCCACTCTTTTCCTTTCAGCATGCCAACTCAATTATAGGGTTCCAGTGGAGATCAAACTATTTTAGTTATAGTCGGGGTTTATTGGGAATTTTGGAACACAAAAGTAAGAAGATAAAATCCTTGAACCTTGGTTCTGCAGCCTGTGCTTGTTATTGTTTATGCGCAGAAAGCGTGGAGGAACTTCACCTCTGGGGAAATGAGCAACAACTGTTTGTGCTTAGCTGAGTGAGAAGGCCCCTATTTGGGGTGGGGTAAGAGGGTTAGGTAATAATGTAAATCCATTAAGAATTTTCAAACAGTGTCATCTATCACACAGGCTTCACTGTAAAACCTACATTCTCACATACAAGGTCTCCTTAAGGGAGAATCATTATTTGAAACCTTTTGGGGATTCTGAGTGACAAAGTTTAACCATGGGTGGTTGATTGGATGGAACTCTTCCCAGAAGTGTGTATATTTCTCGCATGATGAACCCTATAGAGACCTTTAAATGCCTTTGGACTTAGTTCAGCGTATCAAACCACTACTTTTTACAAATAGGAGAATTTTGTGGTTAGATGCCCCTACTTCATAGGACCCTTGGGAATTTAAAATGAGAAAATATAAGTGAAGGCTTTTTTGTTGACTGTAAAACACTATACAATGTACAGATGTTAAGGCATCATTGTTGCTTCATTGCTGCCAATAAGGCTGGTGGGGCCAACCTCCCAGGAGACAGTCTCTTATGTGCCTTGTGTAGTTGGTATGTGTTCTGCACACTGAAATACATTTTCTTAAAAACACACAATTATTTTAGTTTTCTTAGTGATTTTAAGTATAACTTTCTCATATATCCTAAGCCCAGGGGCACTATGCTGCACACCTCCAGGGGGTACCCTTCAATTGTAGTGGCTTTGTTTCATCCCATAGCATTCCTCCCCCTAGAGCTAGACTGTGATACCCCATGCTTCACGATTTAATCCTGAGATTTAACAATCCTGTCTAGCTTCTCTTATTTTTATAAACATCAACTCAAATGCTGCTTGTTTTGGTCAATTTTTCACAATTTTTTTTTTTTTTGCTTTACTTTGGATTCCAGAACAAGGTGTGTGTTCCTTTTTTATTGAATAAAAGTGGAGATGAGGAGAGGCACTAAACATGTTACTTTTAAACTCTGGAGAACAGGGGTAGAGTCTGTGTGCCAGGACTTAACACACTTTTTCTATAAAGAGCCAGATGGTGAATATGTCCAGTTTGTGGCTTATGGAGTCCCTGCCTCACTACTTAACTGCTGTTGCAGCCTAAGAGTGACCGTGGACAGTATATAAATGAGTGAGCCTTGTTATGTTCAAATAAAACTTTACGAATAGATTTGTATTGTGTATAATTTTCACGTCATGAAACATTTTGATTTTTGTTCAATGATTTACAAATATAAAATTCATCTTTAGTTCACTTGTACAAAAATAAATGGTGGACTGTGATAGGCTGCCCTGTGGCCAGTGATACTCTCACTGTTGAGAAGAGCACATAGCTGTGCACAAGCAGCTGCTTAATCAGTGCTTCTCTAGCTAAGGACAGAGCCACACTCACCAGTCATTTAGCCTGCTAGGCAGAATGTGGAATCCTGGGTCAGCCCCTACCCTGATGCTTTCCAGCTGTGACCTTGGGCTGGTCACATGATAAAGAATTTCAGGCTGCTTTTTTGTAAGATAGTGATAAGAATTCTGTTTCTGCCTCCCTAATGGGGCTGGTTGTAACCTCAGATGAGATCAGGCTCTATAGCACTCTCTGAACATGAAGGCATTATAGAAATGTCAAAGCGTATTTCAGTCTTATTCCAAAATTCCGCTATTGCCTCGGTTTACAAAACAGTGTGTTCATGCTAAGTGCCTTCAGTCGTGTCCAACTCTTTGCGACTCCATGGACTGCAGCCCGCCAGGCTCATCTGTCCATGGAATTCTCCAGGCAAGAATACTGGAGTGGGTTGCCATTCCCTTCTCCAGAGGATCTTCCTGACCTAGGGATCAAAAACAAGTCTTCTGCATTTGCAGGCGGATTCTTTACCGTCTGAGCCCTCAGGGAAGCCTGATGAATCGAAAAGTACAGCAGCGTTCTAACTGTCCTTCACTAAGCTTTCTGGTAAAGGCTCTTCTATTCCCGGCCGCGCCCTGAGGGTCTGCAGAGGAATAAGATCTAGGCTCTGCCCTGGAGATGGAAAAAATTAAGAGAATTAGATGTGATGTAGCACCTTTATAACAAAAGAGGGAGAGGATGAGTAAAAGTGGGAGAGATTCTCCCTGCTGGGGTGGGTATGGGGCTGTGAGAGAGTCAGAGAACGCCTCCCCTGAAAATGCAAGCAGAGCAGGTCGTGCAGGGAGGGTACTTGAGGGAATGGCTTGCAACTTGTGATGACATGGAACTGCCTGGAGAAGTGGGGGAACTTAACTTCGAGGAGCCCAGCATGGGTGAGGAACAATTAGGAAAGGAGGCTGGAGAGAGGTGGGGAGAGGAAGGCAGATCACTCCATGCCATGCTCGAGAGTTTGGACTTTTTTTCCGTAAATGAAGGGAAACCATTGAATGGTTTAATCAGGGCAATAATATAATCAGCCCTGGACTCTGCAAAAGTCATTCTGGGGGCACATATCGGGGAGGAAACATTTGGGTTGGGTGCAGTAGTGGAGGCCAGGAGACCAGTTAGAGAAGCTTTGTAATAATGCAGATGCATGAACAGGAGCTGAACTGTAGGACAGCAATGTTAGGAGGAGGAATAAAGACGCTTTTACAAACTGTATATTAAAAGACTTTTTGAAAGTGGAATGATATTAAATACACTGGAGAAACATGATACTTAAAGATACTGCATCCTTTTGTAAATAAAGAGAAAAGTATATACACATGTGTGCGTGTGCACACGCATATACACATGCATGAATTATCAGACTCAAATTTCTTAAGTTTAGGTTTTTGCTTTCAGTTTTTCTTCAGGTTAGAGAAAGTATACAATTGATCATTAATGAAGTACAGTGCTTAAAATTTCTGAGTAATCCATGTTACAGTCTTGATACCTAAATAGAATAATTGACAGACTTTTCACAAAATAAGTATTCACAAATAGAAGAATGTCAGCCTCTACTGAGATTTTGATAACCTCTTACTTAGAACTTGGTTTCTCTGTAGAATACATCGTGATTTATGTTTTTGTTTCAGAAACAGGTCCAAGTATTAAGGAACCGATTCCAATTACTCCACGTAAGTCTTTATGCAACTGTTTTGAAATAAAGCCTCCTGGGCTTTTATAAGAATGAGTTGGTTATAGAACATTTGCCAGACCCTGCGTTTTGATAAGGAGACTTCTGCTCTCATTCTCCCTCACCCCTTTTTTCTCATATTTTCTTTTCCCTCCCTGCATTCTCCTTTCTTTTTTCCTCTCTACTGTTGCCATTTTAAAATATGAATTTGTTGACCCATTGGTATGTATCACCTTAATGCAATGTAGTAGCTTCTTAATTTTGGAGAAGTTCATCATTTACCTACCTTTAGTGGTTGTAATCTGAAAGACTTAACATAGAGCTATGGGAGTGGTTTGCTTTTTGTATCATCAAGGGGTATCTTCCTGCTCAGAGAAGCAGTGCTGAAGGAACTAGTTGCTATACCATTAAGGCAATCACTAGACAAGGGGTGTTGAGAACACTTGGAAGACAAAGAGAGAGAGAGACCAACTGCTACAAAATGATACGTTGAAAATTATCTGGGGCGATTTCATTGCTTATACAGAAGAAAACTCTGACCCAGAAGTGTTTCAGTGACTTCCCCACGGTTATAATTGGCACTGAGGCAGAACTAGAGCCTGGGCTTTCTGGCTGTGCACCCAGAACTCATCTAGATAATGTTGCCTGTGGGGAGAAGCTTTACTTTTTTTCCTCCTTAAGACTTTCCAGATTTAGTCTCCATGGCTAATTCCATCACGTATACATAAGAATTAGCCTGGAGAGTTTCTTTATGCTAAATACTTTATAAACCGTTCTATTAAGAGTATTTATTTTAACAATATCATGGAACAGTATTATGAACCAAGAAAGAGACGCAGATGGACACATTCTCCTATACTCCCCTACTCTGATTCTCTTAAATGACACCTCCATCTTTAGCACTTTAGTGTATTTTCACTCAAAACTTTTAATCACGCCCTACTTTTCACCTTAGGCATGAAAAGACATCTTTTAATATCTGTCCTACAGACTAAATTAAATTAGGTTGATGGCTAATTTAATTTTTCCTAGTTCTTACTCCTCCTAGGGGATCCTCAGCCCCTTTGCAAACTCCTTTTGTTTACCCCCTGCCTTCAGAAGATAAGATAATGCTGTCCCATTTTTTAGAAGTTAAATGAACACTAAGGGGCACATGGCTAGAGGAGTAGGAACCAGAACTTGGGAATTTGGATCTTTCAGAATCTTCTCCACAATGTCATACTTTTCCTGAGCCCTTTTGAGTGCTGGGGCTGCTCCAGGGTCACATTTATCTACACATGTATCTTACACTGAAGTGAGTTGAAAGGCAAAGTGAATGAATTTACATAGAGATCAGCTGGAGTCACTTCTGACTGGAGAGGAGCACAGAAACAGTGTTGAAGTAACAGAGGGATCCTGTACTTTAATTTTTTTTTTAAAGAGAAACTTTAGAAATTTTATTCCACTGAAAACCTGTCTCTCTTAGAAACTGATCTTTACTTTTTATAAGTGATTCAAAGTAATTCTCTTAAACGAAAGGAAATGTTCTATATCTGTGGCCTGGAATTAATTTCAAATGTAAAAATCTTTGCCAAATTGATTCTATTTATATGTTTTGCTAACCATAAAATTGTTAACCCACTCCCCGCTGAGGAGTATTTCTGTTCCCCTCATAGAAAGGTCATGGTTGGAAAAGTGTTAAAAAGTAGGTTGTGTTAAATGACACAATAGGTAATTATTGAGATGGAAGGTTTAAATGTGAGATCAGTGAAAGTTATATTCTACTTTTTCTCCTTCTCACCACTTTCCTTCCTGTTATCTTTCATGTTTTAAATGTTCATGGAAGTATATTTGTAAAGTATTTGGCTTGTGGTTTTTGTGTAGTGTCTCATTGTATTTTGTGTAGGGTCTCAATGTTCAATGAATAAGAAGCCAGATTTTGATAATGGAAGTTTACCTTATTTTCCCAAGCATCTTGAGCTTTGACTTTCAAGCCCCTTTACTGTTCAAATAGTATGTCCTCAGACTGAGGCAATGAACCACAAGCCTAAGTTTTACAGAGTTGACAAATCTGACTTTTTAGTAAATTTGATGCTCAAAGTAAATTGCAAACTGAAGGTATCTTGGAAATCTGAGAATTTCATTTTTCTTTTGAGAAAATATTTGCAAGTTACAAATATAGTGTATTTTGTTGGAATCCACTTTTTATCCTCAGAGTTTGTTAGTTGGTTCTCAGCCTTTCTGATAATACTTGCGAAACAAATATAAAATTGTAGCGTGTGATGCTGATTCACTCAAAGTCTGCATTGGTTTCTTATCATTATAGAGATTTTCCATGGTCTGGACACCCTAACCGTGATGGGCATCGCGTTCGCAGCCTTTGTGATTGGAGCGCTGCTGACGGGGGCCTTGTGGTACATCTATTCTCACACAGGTGAGTGTGGCTGCTGCCTGTCAGATGGTGCACATCCTGTGTGCCTGGCACACTGCAGACCTTTGGTGTTTCTCTGCATGGATGAGTGGATGAAATAATGAACAAAAGAGAGAGAGAGTTCATTCCCACCATTTTCACATGTATGTATTTGGCATGAACTGGGTTTTGTAAAACTATAATTTGTTTTAAGCAGTTGTGGAAAAGGAGTGTTTAAACTACGTTAATTGTATTTGAGATGTTGCTGAAGTTTAGCTTCTAATAAAACTATTTTGTGGTTAGGACTTAATTAAAGTTAATGTAGACAAACCGGAAACATAAACCATTCACCCAAAGCTGAGGACTTCAGAATAGACATATAAATGGACAGGAAGTAAGCGAGGAAGCCAAGATTTTATTACCACATCTGCTAAGATGCTGAGCACTGTCCACCAGAGGCCCTAATCAATGGCTTAAACCAGAATTTCTCAACCTTTTTTAAACCCATACCATCTCTTCTTTGATAAACACTGAATTCTCTTCTCTTCTCTTGAAAGTTATTTAAAAATTTAAAGTATTTTTTCATGAATTGTAAATAGAAATAGTAAAACAAAGCAGTTTGTTTTCAAGTTATGTTCTTCCACCCCTAAAAATTATCATGTGCCTTTTTTCCTGACCCTTACCCCGGAGTCCCAAGGTAGAAACATTCTGGCCTGAACAGAAAGAAAACTTGTTCTGACCCCAGGACAGAATGCAAGCCAGGCTTGGGGTGTCTGTAGTGCAAGAGGAAGGAACAAATGGATTGCTGATTCATAACATCTTAGGTTCCTTGTAAATATGGGAAGGAAAGACATGCATTTTGAGACATGTCTAGCAACCTAGTTGGTATTGTCTGTTTTTGTATGCTTATTTACGCTGTGAACCTGGATAAGGTGCTGAATTGATCAGTCAGATAGTGGCAGGCACAGACTTTCTGTTTAGAGTTTCATTTATTTTCCATTGAACCCGTGCATGCCACCATCTTTGGCCTTACCTTGGGCTGTCTAACTGGCCAAGCTGAAGCAATGACTGCTTTCAAGGAAAGAGAAGTATGGAAGGGTGTTTTGAGAAGTCATATCTTAATCCTCATCAGAATCTTCCCTTCAAATACTGCATTCTCTGAGTTATTTTAAATTATGGCAGAAGAAGCAGAATGAACCCTATGGTGCCAAGCATAGGAAAGTCACACAGTCCAAAGCAAATTTTAGGAGCTTAACAGTAGGGCTTTAAGTCCTTAGATTATTGTTCCTAATCAACAACCTTTGAGTGAAGCCAGTTACTCTTAAACAGTGTGGGTTATATGCGATTATTTTTATAAAGAGTAAATACTGCTGTCGTGATCCATGATTGGTAGAATCTGCGGATGCAGAAGAATTTGGGATGCAGAAGGCAGACTATCAGTTATATGCAGATTAAGCCCCACGTTGTCCAAGGGTCGACTGTCTGTTTCATGTGAGCAAAAGGAAATAAATCTGTTAAGTGTTAGACTGAGAATATATGGACATCTGTGAATCCATTTAGGAATGTCGTTCTTCATGAATAGCTTACACAAGCAGTGGAAGGACAATGTTTAGCAGAGGAGCATCTTTGAGTGAATAATTCTGTTACAGGAGTACTAACACATCCAAATCTCAGACTCACAGTTCTTTGCAACTTTCCCCGTTCTCCTGCATGGCTGTAAGTTCTAGAGTTCTTGGCAGCTTATGCTATATATATTAGGAATGAACTTGAAAGTACTCCAAGAAGACTCTGTAGCCCTGAAGATTTCTACAAGGTAGTCACCCACAGATGCTTACCACATACCTGCTGATCATGACTGGCCTTGGTAATAGAGCTACACTCCCAAATTCTGAAGTCTGATCTCAGGCCAGGAGGGCCAGGAAGCCAGCTAGAAGCAAAAAAGGGCAACCAAATGGTGTCACTGTGGGAACAAACCCCACTGAATTCACTCTGATAATCCCAGATTCTTGTCCACAGATATACTGACCTGGGAAAGAGCAAAACCTGGCTTTATGACATGCATTGCTGCTGCTCATTGAATTCTGAGATGTGTTGTTAATGTTCCCTTCTCCCCAAAAACAGAGACTTAAGGAGTTTTAAAGTTTTGTTAATATAGAAATAGATTTATAAGTAGATTTAAAAACAAAAATCCAAAGCCCTTCCTGTGATGGTTTCCAGCAAAATAAATTAGGCTCATTTGGAAGCTGAAAGGCTTTATAGACACTTAGACTCTAAACTCTAGTCATTTGGATTCTAAACCTGTTAGCATCACAGCTTGAAATGGCTTTTTATTAAAAGCTGTAGCCTCTGGTTCACTTTAAAGACCACTCCTAAGGAATACCAGCATCACACAAAAAAGAAAGACTTACTGCAGGACCAAGTGGTAGTTTCCTATTGAGAACTCTGTTTATTACCTGGATCAGCCAGCAGCAAATTTAGATGAAAAGATCATAATGCGGTGGCCAATGGAAAGGTGTGTCTATACAAACACTGACTCAGTCCATTCAATTTCCACAATAATCTAAGCTGTGGAACTCAGGCCTTATATGGTATATTTGGGGGTTCAGGCAACATCTGCCTCTGTGGCTAAAATAGTGCTCAGCTTAGATATTTCCCTTTGTGCTTTCCACTCTGCAGCACAGAGCACAGAACCAAGCCTTAGGTTTGAACTGTGATCTACTTACATACATGGAATGCATGTGAGTCCAAAAAATCTGTATCCCTGCTTTTATCATATGACAGCTTTCGGTATAATAATGGATACTTCTGAAAGCTATATTCACTGTTTGGAAAACCCCATTCCTAAAACTTACATTCTCCACTAAGATAGTGCAGAGAGGAGGGGCAGTGAGGGTGGAAATGGTGCTGGAATGGAGTCACAGAATCTTCGTGCTCCTGGGGACCTAACAGGGTCAGAGTCCCAAAACTGACTCATGAAGGTCCCAAAAGTTGTGTGCAATATTATATCTGTTTTTGTTTTTGTTCTTTTTTAAGGAGAGGAGCAAAAGCATTTATTTCTATTTTTCAGTAAACTTTTTAGCTTTATCACAACATGTACATAGTTTAAAGGCCAAAATCATCCTCCAAATAGAATTATACTGGTATACGACTTAGCAACTAAACCATCACCATGAATTTGTCTGTTGACTCTTCCAGTTGTCTCAATCTCCTTTTACACATACACGGTCAAACATCAGGTATTCTACTGACTCATTTTCCTCAATACTTTTGAGTTGTAGATGTCCTGTGTTCTGGCTCCTGTGTCTTCCTCCTTCTTTGTTTAATGGGAACATAAGAGAGAAATGTTTTTCACATGTGTGAAAATAGCATTTGCATGTCTGAAAATATCCTCATTTTATATAAACACTAATAGATAGTTTGCCACGGTATAGAATTTTAGACTTCAAGTGTTTTTTCTTCAGAATTTTGAAAGCACACCTCACTGACTTTTAGCTCTGAAGATTGCTTTTGGGAAATTCAAAGTCATTCAGATTTCTAATCTTTTATTTTTTTTCTTTCTGGAAGAAACTTTACAATGATAGTGCTTGATGTAGGTGTATTTTCATTCATTATGCTGGGCATTAATTGAGGCCTTTCAGTCTAGAAACTATGTCCTTTATTGTTGAGATTTTTTAGAATTATTTATTTTTTCTTGCCCATGTTTTTTTTTTTGGTTCTCTTATTCTAGAAATCTTCTTACTTCAGAGTTGAACTTCTTGAATTGTGCTGTAATTCTCCTTTTCTGTTTTCCATATTTTTCGTTTCTTTTCTAGGAGATTTCTTCATTTTTATCTTTTAGTTTCTTATTGCATTTTTATTTTTATTTTTTTTAAGTACCAAGGATCTTTATTCTTAGGTCTGATATTTAATCTGTGGCTGTAGATAATATGTCACTATTTAGAGAATAAAAGGTCCCATTATCTTCATTCAAGTCTTCAGCCACAAAGTTACACCTTATTCTCATACAAGATAAGGGTTGGTAGGGGATTAAGGAGGTACACTGAGGATAAAAGTAAAAGGGAACAAACACTTTTACAAGCATATCGTCCCAGTTACCGTGAAGGTTACGTTTCAGGTTAATTTACAAAAGTAGTGACAGAACCATGATTTCAGTGAAAATCAACACGTTATACCTTTTAAAAAACCAGAAATACTACGTCAGGCAAGCATGCGAAATTCAGAGTATAAAAAAACGCAAGGGCTGGCTGCCCAAACAGGTATTTCTCTCAGAAAGAGGGATTTGAAAATGCTGCACAGAACCAAAGGAATTAGAAGCTGAATTAGCACACCCATTTCCTCAGTTTATATATGAGGCAAGTGGGCAGACATTAACTGGTAAAGCTTACTCAGCCAGATTAAGAATGTATAGACATCCAATTCCTGGTGCCATCTGCAACTACATGTATCTAAAATACAAGGAGGTAAATATCCAGAACACATCAAACCCACTGATTTAAAGAAAACATTTCAAGGGAGGGGGTGAAGTTGTTATTATAGCATAGCAGCACATTACACATATTTAAGAGATTAAATGGAAAGAAATAATCTCTTAATGCTCAGTTTTGATCAATACAAGTTTCCAGCCAACTTTCTGATGTAGAGCAAAACAAGTATATTCTTCAGTTTTCTTCTACATTTTTGGGGGCCTATCTTTCAAAACTGAGCACCGGGTATTTTTAATGTAAGTAATGGGATGTTATATGTACATTCTAATCACACATTTTTAAGAATAAACAAAATGCATATTTCAGTAATTCATAGTGTATTTATAAAATGAAAAGCTCTCTATCAAAATATACTTTTCACTGGGAAAAATAAATAAAACAGACAAATGGATCTACACAAAGTAAAAATTAACTTTGGTAGACTTCACTGTGGAGGACAGTCCATAACAAGCTTATCTGCCATTACTCCCCCAGAGCCGATCATCTTCTGAGTTAAGATTTTAAAAATGTTTTAATTGAGATCATTATGTTGACATTTGTTTCTCATTCCACATCATCTTCAGCCAAGCTCTGAGCACTTACAATTCTCTGACTAATTGTTGGGAGCTTAGTCAGAAGCATCTGGAACACTGGTGGTGGAAGAGTTTGTTGCAATACTTGCAGTAACTGCTGTGGCTGTCCACACGCAGCAATCGCGTTTGTCAGATGGTCCACACCCTTCTCATATTCACCTTGAGCTAGTAATTCTTCACCAAGCTGTATTTCTTCTAGAAAGAATTTCTGAACGGCTTCAGCATATTTAAGGTCAGGTTACTTGGAAAGCCCAGCTCTCTCCTTGGCAAGCTTCTGTTTCTTTCTTCATTCTCGCAGCCTGTTCTTGAAGTTGGGGTTACTCCGTCTCTTGTGGTCGAAGTCTTATTGCATTTTTAATATTGCCTTCAAGTTTGTTAATTCCAAGAAGTTTTTCCCATGAATTAAAGAAACATGTCCTATTCTTGTCTTATGGGTACAATATCTTATCTCTCTGAGAATATTAATATAGAATTATTTAAGAATAGGGAAGTTCTGAGCTTGTGGGTGGAACATATTGATTTTGAACTTTACTTAGGGTGATCTAGCTGGGCCTTTTATTGAGGAACTCCTGATATCACATCTTTGGATCTTTCCTCTTGAGTTAGTCATGTTTTCTGTGAAACAGGTTTTCCTATTTCCTTCTTGGAGGTTATAGATCAGGCTGTCAACATTCTGGGGGTCACAACATTCAGCATGTAGGCGTTAATTTTGTTCTCCTCTGTCATTGTGTTTCTCTACCCTCAATTGTGCTGGTGTTGGTCGTTCCCAGAACCCTAGTTTCATTCTCTTCAGAGAGTAAACTTCTGTTTAACAGGCTTCTGTTCAACAATCCTTAGTTGAATACACTGTGTGTATTCTTAAAGCAGAAGTCAAACACATACCCAGGTCCACCTGAATCATGTCTTTTACTTAGGAGTGTTTCTGGAGGCTTCAGATACTTCTAGAAGTCTGAAGTTTCTCCATGCTTCCAAATGTAATTCAGAAACAGCAAGAAGATCAGCAAAAGTGTGACTAAAGTTGGAGGCAAGAGGCTAAGTTACAGGGATCAGAAAGATGCAGGTGGAATAGATGGAAACTCTGTATGACTGGAAAGAAGGCAGGATCCACTCTTTTCACCCAAGTGCTCGGGTTGAGTTCAAATAAGATGCCCATGGAAAACCAAAGTGCAAGTGTGAAACAGGCTGGTCACTTTGCAGTAATATTGAAAGAAAGTGGGAAGCAGAATATTTTGAAAGATTTTGCTTCCTTCCTTGGAACATTTCTCCCTTTCTCCATAACTTATAACAACATCTAATTCACCCCTCCTGCAAAGTTTTGCCTGCAAAAGGAAAGTCTTTTAGCTTGAAAAAGGAGGGGCAATTTTTGAAAATGGTGAATAGTGATGGAAAGCTTCTCTAAAGGTTGGTCTAGTTCAGTATCCTTACTAGAGTGAATTTGTGAAATAGTTACAATTAGGATATCAAGAGATTGAGACAATTGGTACAAAACTGCAACGAACACATAGGCCTAAGAGGGAAATATCTTTGTTTTCTCTGCACTGTCAAGTAATGTTGAGTATGAGTCACCCCCAGGCACATGGTCTTCAATCCAGTGCTTAAATATCTCCTAAGAAAGAAATTCCACAAATTCCCACTATAACTAGCCAGTCCTCAGAATGAGCAAGTTCCCTTCTGTGTGACCTAAATCTCTATCACTGCCATTTAAACTCATTTCCTCATGTTCTGCCCTCCAGGGAGATAAAGAACACCTGTCTGCTCCTCTCGGTAATAATTCTCTGTGGCCAGTGTTTGCAAACTATCTGCCTTGGGCTAAATAATCGAGATTCCTCTCACTTTTCTTTAAAATTCTTCTATTCTTGTTTCC
This sequence comes from Bos taurus, assembly GCF_002263795.3. Taxonomy (NCBI): domain Eukaryota; kingdom Metazoa; phylum Chordata; class Mammalia; order Artiodactyla; family Bovidae; genus Bos; species Bos taurus. Next base: position 51,704,619 of record NC_037330.1, read on the forward strand.
CCATAGGGCTTCTCTGTGTTATTCACATCTTAAAGTTTCTCCCCTAGGACCTGCCATACTAAAAACACAGGGATAAGAATCCAGTTGTAAACTGCCAAAAAGTGGCAGGAAATCAGATCTGAACAGCTCCATGTTAAACTGAAGAAAGGAAACAGGTTATCCCTTAAAATATGTTTTTTTCTGTTTCTAAGGACATCTCTGGCAATATCGAGGCTTAGCCGCAGCCTAATACGTGAGCTGAGTGGGATGAATCCTTGTTGTAACACACCCTTTTCCTGAGGACAACATGTGCCAGATGTGTCTTTTCCCTACTCACTCTCCTTCCCAAGGGTCTCTTCCTCCGTGGTTTGAGATTTTAGGGGCAAAGCATGAAGACTAAACACATTTCTTCTGATGGCCAAGTTTGAAATCCATGGTCAGGGGGCCTTCCTTGAACTTGCATTCGCTAAGCGGGCCTGCTCTGCATAGCCCTGCAGTCCTCACTGCCCGTCTTCTCCAGAAGGAAGCTGGTTGTATTTGTCACCCAAGGGATATTCTGAAGAAAGTCAATGCTCCAAGACATCAGAGGTCAGTGTGCTAGAGAGCAGAAAACCAAAGGACACATCTCGGAAAACCTAAGGGACTCTGTTGGCTTTTTAAGCAGAAACATCTGCACGTTAAACTTTTGTTTCTCGTGGTGAATTTTTCTGTAGTGCCACTTGCATCTGACAGTGAGAAAACTTCTCTTGATTTCTCAAAAGGTAAAAGTTTTTTAACAACTTGGATATAATGAGAAATCTCTCATCTTACATGTGAAAATAGACCCAGGGCTAGAAGGGATAGTCTAAAGAGGATGTTTTCAACATTTCCAAGCAGATTGTCAGACAAAGATTCTCCTTGGCACACTGTTGGCTCAAAGCCAGGGGATTATTGGGTTAAGTTGACTTGTCCACCCTGGTGAAATGGATCCTGCAATCTTGAGTATAGGGGACTTCTTTGTTTTGTTTTGCTTGGGGTTTCATTTTGGACAGTATTTTGTATCAGCAGCACAAGAGTTTCCAAAACTCTGGAAGTTGAAAGACCTTTTAATGGGTAATGATTAAAATAAACTGACATGGCAACAAATTGTATTTGGCAAATAGACATCGGAAAGCAAATATTCAGACTTCCTGGGCAGGGCGTAGTACTGGCACTTTTCCTGAATGTGACTAATCATGCACATGTTGCATGTGGGATGAGACAGACTTGTTCACTGTCAGTAGGACAAGCCAAGGCCTTCTTGCTGATTTAGCCGCTATCAGGCCAAACAAACGAAGCCCAGGTGAGCCAAAGTGGGGAGGGTGGTGTGTTGACTTACCTCCTGCTTTTCTGATGTATCCTTTATTTAAATGGGGAAGAGGTATTTTTAAAATGTCCTTCACAACAGTCACATTAGTCCTGCTAATTGATAACAATGAGACTGGGTGTGGATCCACATGTGGGTTGGCAGGGGGCTGAATTTTTCAAGTTGATCACGAGTTGTTCCAGTCTCTAGAGGTTTGGGGCTTTTTTTTTTTTGATAGACATAAGAATTCAGAATAGCTAACAGATTTAATTTCCTTTTAGAAAGAAAGTTCCCACTCTGGGGAAAGTGGATTTCTGGCAGAAAGTCACTGTCATTGAGGCAAACGTCCCCGCCTTTAATTAAATGCACACAAGAAGGATAGAGGGCAGTGCTGGAAAGGGTCCAAAATATAGATTGCCAAAAAAAAAGAAGAATGAAAATACAGTGTTTCTCTGCCTCTGAGAAATATTGACCCAGAATTCCCTCTCCATCCCTCCAATCCCAGAAGAATAGATAATCAGAGAAAATATAGCATGGGCCAAATATGCAACAAGCATGTGAAGACCCAGAGGTTGAAGCCTCAATGTGTGTCACTGGGTGGTTCCTAAATGGGTGACAGGGAAAGCTGTACCACACAAGCTGCTTCTCTGTTTTGTGCAACTGCTGTTTTGGCAGAGGTTTTTGAGGAGTAAAGGGCCGAGTTCCTGTGCTTGGAGGGCAGAGCCTTTGCTGGTGTGTTTTGTTTTAACGAAGAGGCCAGAGGGTTGCTTATCTCCGGCAGAGAGCTGTGTATTTCAGGCCGACAGGAAAGAGGAGGCTCACTCATAAACAGACCTGGCCCTCTGGGGCTTCCCACATTGGAGCGGGGAGACCACTGACCAGAAGTTTATGAAGTTTATGCTTTGACTTTTCAAAGAAAATGCTGTGTTTGTCATCGGAGAGCCTTGATTGCTTTTCCCTACCTAGAGCCATTTTTTTGAGGGCTGCTCTGAGGCCAGTTTTGTTGAAGAAAAGATAGCTCTAGAGCTCTTTGCTGTGCTAAATGCAAACCATGTGTGTGACCCAAGGTCTCCTCCCTCCCCACAGTCCTGTCACTTGGCGCAAGGAATGGGCTTAGCTAAAATGCAGTGGGGTGTGTGATGAAAAGTAGGGCACTTGATGTGTGAGGGGATACTCCGGCTGCAAACCTCAGGATGGAGGGGGTGTTCCTGGCAGCTGCCGTCCCTTGTGCAACAGCTAAACCCCTTCTTCAAAAGGTTTTTCGGAGCACCAGGTCTTCCCACCTCCATTTCTCAGGTGTGGGTCCTGTGCTCGTCACACAGCACTCTCTGCTACAGCTAGGGCGAAACCTCGGCATCACCACCCCTATTTTGACCAGGTGTATTCAGAAAAAGGCCTCCAGATTGCCAAGGTGATCTCATTACAGTTTAAAGGTCTCGTTCTCCAAACCCTCTGATACTTTTATGAGAGGAGATGTTCTCTGAATACAGGTGCTGGTCAGTTGGATCACACAGTACAGGTGACGGTAGTTTCTTCAAAGGTTGTGGGCGCTGAAATCCTGGGCATTCATCCTCAACTATTAGGGGGTCTTTGCCCCTATTAACTGTCTGTCAATCACCTTGAAAACATTCTTTTTTCCCTGTGCAAGGGGCTTTAAAAACAAAACAAAATGGCAACAAGCAGAAACAGCATCATGATGGGAGGCCTTCTGATCTAGCTGCTCTGCCCATGGTTGAAAAGAGCCCCAGATGAAATGGTCTTTTCAGAAATGCATACATGTAACATGCGTCTATCCTTTTCTGTACTGACTGCAGGAGAGACAGCAGGAAGGCAGCAAGTGCCCACGTCCCCGCCAGCTTCAGAGAACAGCAGCGCAGCCCACAGCATTGGCAGCACGCAGAGCACACCCTGCTCCAGCAGCAGCACAGCCTAGCCTGCCCCGCCCGCCATCAGGGCAGGCCTGGGGCCACACCTGTGTCCAGATTCCAGGCCCAGAAGGCTCAACTGCGGTTCCCTTGTAAAGAGAGTGAATTTCAGTGTAACCGTCACCTGTCGTGTTCACCCCCACCCAGGGCTGACATACTCGGGCCCCCTGGACTTCTGTAACACACTAGATTCATGTGAGAAAGCTAAGGTGGTGGCCTTCTCCACCAGCCCCTCACAGGCTTAGGGGTTTTCAATGTGAAACACATGCCAGTTTTTAAAATGCTGCTTTGTCCAGGTAAGAACATCCATAATTTGAAGCCCTGCCTTTTACCCAGATACAAGGAGTTGGTAAAAGGAATAACCAGATAGCAGAGCCAGTGAGGAGATGTGGCCAAAGATTATTTTCTAACCGAACCAAGATGTAAAACAAAAGAAATGCTTCAGGACTTTCTAAGTGTGTTCCTCCATGTCTAATTTGCACCTTCAGGATGCACACTTCTCACCTTGCTGCCACACTTGTGGGACCGCTGTGTCAGCTTGATGGGTGCTCCCCTCGTGGACTGCATCCTGACACACATCAAGGCAACATTCCTTCTTGTGCCCTGGGCCAAAACCAGTGCTGAGTTCCTTATCAGCTTCCTCCTTCCCCCCAGGCTCACACACCAACTGCAAAAATGTCTTAATGCAAAGTTCGTATTTCTTTATAAGCATATAGAAATTGAAAATGGCCCAAATCTGGGACTGCAGATTCCTGCTCATTTATGACACTGTGCTTTACTAAATTAATGTGTAAACAGGGGCAAAATTCTCTTGTAAAGCTCAGGAGGCATTTGCACAGTGATATATACACCAGTACATGTATATTATATGTCATTTGGCACTTTGGTTCTTTCAGTTGAAGAAGAGAAAATTCATTCCCATTTGGACAATGTCCTACACCTTCAGAGTTGTTTATTCTTAAACATTTTTGGGAGAATTAGTGTTTCCATGCAAAACATGTCAGCCTTTTGAAAAGACTCTTTTGTAAGCACCAGGCTCTTATAAGTTGCAAATGTATGGCAGATTCTTTTGGTTTTCTGTTGGTTATCTGAACAGTGTCACCAATTCTGCCAAGAAAGTGATGAGATATGGAAAAAGGCACTCAGTTGGATGCTTTCGTTTTCTTGCCTTAAATATATCACCAAACTCAAAAAGAATTTGAGGTAAATTTTATTAAAATCGAGTATCAATAATATGCCACTTTGCAGCTAAAATAAGCTCAACTGATACCTCTATGTTAAAAAAAACAAACACACACACAAAAACAATGCCAGAGGAAAGCGTCCATGCCAAATCACTTACTACTGAAGATAACTTGATTGCCAGTAAGTATTCTTCTTTTACCAGAATTCTCCCAAACAACTCAGAACTCTACAAATAGAACAGGCTAGATTCTACATCTAAAATACTCACAAGCAAATCTAAATGCTCTAAAAATAAGGAAGCTGTGCCTGGTTCTCTGTGAATGGAGCCTTAAGTAGGAAATGTTGGTGTTGCCCGAGACTGGAGGGCAGTGTCTACAAGGCAAAGAGGTGGAGATTGACAGTCACTGTTGCCCCACCATAGAGTCCTGTTCCGATTGATTTGATAGTTATAAACACTCAATCAAGATGATTTTAACCAAAACAGATTGAGGGCTAAGATTTCCAGGCTATCTACATTGATAATTTTGCAGATTTCTACAAATAAAGATAGATTAGAAAAAAAAAAATTTGCCTTCAGTTAACTATATTTTTAACATAAAGGTATCAGCATGGAGGACTTAGATTACGCTACCTGTGTTTGAAAATAATGCGCTTTGCCTAACCTTCAGCAGAATGTATTGTTTTAGCATATTCTATGTATAAAAAAGTTTAAAGATGTCTTCAAAGAAGACTAGAGTCTTTAAGTCACTTATAGCTATATTTTACTACAAAAATCGGTGTATAAAGATATATTTAAGTGTTTTAGATAAATTTAAGTTACTCCATATGAAATGTTTAATTTCAGTTACTGTGAATTCTTTTGATCAGTTCTTTGCTTTTTAAAAATCCCTATCCATCCTGTTAAAAAGAAAATTAACTATTAAGAGGTATTAAAAGATTCAATTCTTAGATGGACAGGGTTTAAAACCTTTTGTAATATATTCAAATGTATATTTTTGAGAGAGATGCTGCATTGCCAATGATTTTATAAATAATTTAAAATTAATTTACAAATTTATGGATGTAAGCCAAGAGATTTTAAAAGAGAAGAAGTCAACCTTTATGTGTTTGGGTCTTACTATCCAGAAGTATTATTCAGATCAAGAAATTCATGTTGATGAAACCTGATCCTGTGTTATTGGAGAGTGAATGTCATTAAGTATTTCTGAAATGTTTCTAAAAAGTGAACATTTAAAAAATACTGTGTTTTCTCCCTAGCTTCCTGTTATAGCATTTCCAATTGCTTCATACTTCACAGTTTTAATGAATACAAAGTATAAGCTCTACTTTATAACACATCCTGTAGGTTTCTTTAAAACTGTTTTTATATTCCAGTTACATTTCTCTATCTGAAAACTCTTTTGTTACTGCTGCAGGTTACACCCTTCATTCTTAGAGGCCATTTTGTTTTGTTTGTTTTATGCTAAAGCTGTTGTTGAAATGCTCTAAATTCCAAGGCAGATTGTCTGTGTAATACCCTACAGCTTTTACCATGTGGTGTGTACCAGCCAGTACTCTGTATTTGAAAAGTCGGATTCCTTCTGTCAAAGCTGTTTCTATAGCATTTTCTAAACAAAACAAAAGATCTTTTCCTTGTCTGTAATGAGATTGTAAACCCGTTTCCTGTGTGTGTTCTGTAGCGGGCGTGGTTGTGAGTGTGTGTGGGGGTGCGCACCTGCGTGCCGGTCTTTTGTACTGTAACTACCTCATGGTTTGAGTGATGGTTGTACTGCTGATTGTGTTAACAGAGCACATTTTGTTGGGTGACTCGTGCGTGTGATTTTTTCCTGTTTGTTCTAGCTGGGGGTTGTTCATGAAACCAACAGATGTTTTTCTAAAAAGGACTATTATCAGTTTCCAAATACAATACTTCTCTCTTCTGGTTTTTCCTGAATGAGCCTGATTTTGTTGCTGTTTTTCATCTATGAGGGTAAAAAGAGTACCCTGAAAATCCCTGTGGCCAGTTTGAGCACCCCTGTTGTACTCTTTTTCTCTGTTCAACGTGTCAACAATTTTGTGAACATGCTTAGATGTATAGTTTTGATAACCACAGTTTTAAATCCTTTATCTGTGCATAATAAAAAGATATATATCAATTATTAATATGTGTCTTGCTTGGTTATCATTAAATCCTCCCTTCGGGCTGATATAACCCTTGTTCATGGCCTTTCTCCTAAATTTATCATCTGCTACAACTGTGTTGGGGCTTCCCAGGTGGCTCAGTGGTAAAGAACCCACTTGCCAATGCAGGAGATGCAAGAGATGTGGGTTTGATCCCTGGATCAGGAAGATCCCCTGAAGGAAGAAATGTCTACCCACTCCAGTACTCTTGCCTGGGAAATCCCATGGACAGAAGAGGCTGGAGGCTACAGTCCACGGGGTGGCAAGTTGTTGAGGAGGAGGGAGGGGAAGGGCTAAGGCTCACATAGCAGAGGGGAGGGGTGACAGACTGAAGTGGGGCATGGTGGAGCTTCCACTCTTTTCAGGAAAACGTGGCAGGAGACCTGGACGTGGGTGTCAGCCCTGGCATCCGTCCAACGGCTTTCTGTCAATCTCCTGGAGGCATGGAAAGAGAAATAATATGTATTTCGGATCTAGTATTTCCATCCCCTCCAAATTCCCCAGTGCTGCTTCCAGCATCCTCTATCAATATGCCATCACCATCTACCAGCTGCCCATGCCAGAAACCTAGGAATCTCTCTCGACTCTTTTTGGCTACCACACCCCCAAATTAATAAATCCAAGCTTATTCTACCTTTGGAATGTCTCTTTCTCCAAACCACTGACTTATTTTTGCTCCTTCTGCTGTTACCCAGCATCCAAGACCCATTATCTCTTAAACTGAATCACTGCACAAGCCCACTCCCTGGCCTGCTCCCCTCTAACCCTCTCTCTCCACCACGCAGCCAAAGGAGTCTTGAGCTGTCTCAAGTCATGTCACTTTCCAGCCTGGAGCCTTTAAGTAATTCCTCTATTTGCCTTCGGAACAAATTTCAACCTCCTTAGCATAGTTGAAAGAGAATAATCTGCTTACTTTCCCACCTACTTCTCTCAGCTCTCTAAAACTCAAGTCCAATGTGGCATATCCCCAACCAGATGCATTTATATTATGAAAAGAATAGCTTTCTTTTACTATCAGAGATGAAATGATAACACTGAATATATGTTTACAAACTGCACTCCCATATCCCTGCCTTCTCTCCTTTTAAGAATTAGTGATCTGGATGGTTAGAAATGGGCTTCCTGGCTGACTCAGCAGTAAAGAATCCACCAGCAATGCAGGAGCCACAGGAGACATGGGTTCAATCCCTGGGTAGGGAAAATCCGCTGAGAGAGGGAATGCCAACCCATTCCAGTATTCTTGCCTGGAGAATTCCACGGACAGAGGAGACCGGCAGGCTATAGTCCATGGAGTCTCAAAGAATCAGACACGGCTGAAGCAACGTAGCATGCATGCATGGTTAGAAACAGACCCAAAAAGGTATCAAGAACAGAGGGCCAGGCCTCGCATCTCACACAGGTAGGTTGTCCACACAGCAGGAGCCATGAGATGGGCTTAAGCCACATCTCACTCCAGCGAGGTTGGAGTCCCCATTGAAGAGAGTCCAGCCAATGTCCAGTACCCAGAGTGTGCCCTGGAGCCAGCCCTCAGGGGATAAAGGGAGAAATTGATAGCTTACCAATTTTTCTGCTGTTAAACTCTGTATTTGCTAGAGCAGAAAACTAGGTGATCCATAAATGAGCTTCAGAGTGTCTATTAATCACCTGAAATTACGTGTAAAGCTTTGCATTGATGTGTCTGGAGTGTTTTTCTGGTTTTGAGTTTCTTTGTTGAAAGTGTCCATAGCCCACTGAAATTTTTTTTTTTTTTTTGCACTCAGTTCAGTCCCTCAGTCGTGTCTGACTCTGCGATCCCATGAATCGCAACACGCCAGGCCTCCCTGTCCATCACCAACTCCTAGAGTTCACCCAAACTCATGTCCATCGAGTTGGTGATGCCATCCAGCCATCTCATCCTCTGTCGTCCCCTTCTCCTCCTGCCCCCAATCCCTCCCAGCATCAGGGTCTTTTCCAGTGAGTCAACTCTTCGCATGAGGTGGCCAAAATATTGGAGTTTCAGCTTTAGCATCAGTCTTTCCAATAAACACCCAGGAGTGATCTCCTTTAGGATGGTCTGGTTGGATCTCCTTGTAGTCCAAGGGACTCTCAAGAGTCTTCTCCAACACCACAGTCCAAGAGCATCAATTCTTCGGTGCTCAGCTTTCTTCACAGTCTAACTCTCACATCCATACATGACCACTGGAAAAACCATAGCCTTGACTAGATGAACCTTTGTTGGCAAAGTAATATCTCTGCTTTTGAATATGCTATCTAGGTTGGTCATAACTTTCCTTCCAAGGAGTGAGCATCTTTTAATTTCATGGCTGCAGTCACCATCTGCAGTGATTTTGGAGCCCCAAAAAATAAAGTCTGACACTGTTTCCACTGTTTCCCCATCTATTTCCCATGAAGTGATGGGAACGGATGCCATAATCTTTGTTTTCTGAATGTTGAGCTTTAAGCCAAATTTTTCACTCTCCTCTTTCACTTTCATCAGGAGGCTTTTTAGTTCCTCTTCACTTTCGGCATATCTGCATATTGATATTTCTCCCGGCAATCTTGATTCCAGCTTGTGTTTCTTCCAGCCCAGCGTTTCTCATGATGTACTCTGCGTATAAGTTAAATAAGCAGGGTGACAATATACAGCCTTGACGTACTCCTTTTCCTATTTGGAACCAGTCTGTTGTTCCGTGTCCAGTTCTAACTGTTGCTTCCTGACCTGCATATAGGTTTCTCAAGAGGCAGGTCATGTGGTCTGGTATGCCCATCTCTTTCAGAATTTTCCACAGTTTATTATAATCCACACAGTCAAAGGCTTTGGCATAGTCAATAAAGCAGAAATAGATGTTTTTTCTGGAACTCTCTTGCTTTTTCGACGATCCAGCGGATGTTGGCAATTTGATCTCTGGTTCCTCTGCCTTTTCTAAAACCAGCTTGAACATCTGGAAGTTCATGGTTCATGTATTGCTAAAGCCTGGCTTGGAGAATATTGAGCATTACTTTACTAGCTTGTGAGATGAGTGCAATTGTGCGGTAGTTTGAGCATTCTTTTGCATTGCCTTTCTTTGGAATTGGAATGAAAACTGACCTTTTCCAATCCTGTGGCCACTGCTGAGTTTTCCAAATTTGCTGGCATATTGAGTGCAACACTTTCACAGCATCATCTTTCAGGATTTGAAATAGCTCAACTGGAATTCCATCACCTCCTTATTATCGTTGTTCTTAGTGATGCTTTCTAAGGCCCACTTGACTTCACATTCCAGGATGTCTGGCTCTTGGTCAGTGATCACACCATTGTGATTATCTGGGTTGTGAAGCTCTTTTCTGCATTGATACACAGTTCTCCTGTGTATTCTTGCCACCTCTTCTTAATATCTTCTGCTTCTGTTAGGTCCATACCATTTCTGTCCTTTATCAGCCCATCTTTGCATGAAATGTTCCCTTGGTATCTCTAATTTTCTTGAAGAGATCTCTAGTCTTTCCCATTCTGTTGTTTCCCTTTATTTCTTTGCATTGATCGCTGAGGAAGGCTTTCTTATCTCTCCTTGCTATTCTTTGGAATTCTGCATTCAGATGCTTATATCTTTCCTTTTCTCCTTTGCTTTTCGCTTCTCTTCTTTTCACAGCTATTTGTAAGGCCTCCTCAGACAGCCATTTTGCTTTTTTGCGTTTGTTTTCCATGGGGATGGTCTTGATCCCTGTCTCCTGTACAATGTCACGAACCTCTGTCCATAGTTCATAAGGCACTCTGTCTATAAGATCTAGTATGTATAAATAAACACAAACAATAGACATATGTAACAGAGAAAAAGTACCATGATCCTCAAATTTAGAGACAGTACTGATTTAGTGAATGTGTTCCCAGACATTTCCTTATATTTGTATCAACATGTAAATGTTACTACAATAAATAAGATCTCATTATAACATTTGTAACTTGCTTTTTCCACATGGCATGTCTTCCTATCAGGCTTCATGAGATGAGTGATGGTTATCACTTTTGCACTAAACTTTCCTTAAATTGCCAAAGTAAAAGGTGGCCATTAGAGGAAATGAAATAGAACAAAGTTATTTGTTAATGCTCTTTCCCACCCCCTCTAGTCACTTCCCTGGAAGAACTGATGTTGACAGCCTTTATTTTAGCTCAAACATTGATGCTATGCTATGCTACGTCACTTCAGTCGTGTCCGACTCTGTGCGACCCCATAGACGGCAGCCCACCAGGCTCCCCCGTCCCTGGGATTCTCCAGGCAAGAACACTGGAGTGGGTTGCCATTTCCTTCTCCAATGCATGAAAGTGAAAAGTGAAAGTGAAGTCGCTCAGTCATGTCCGACTCTTAGCGATTCCATGGACTGTAGCCCACCAGGCTCCTCTGTCCATGGGATTTTCCAGGCAAGAGTACTGGAGTGGGGTGCCATTGCCTTACGTGTTCACAAATAGAGGACATTTTTTCGTTTACACTGTGTATATACATACACTGAAACTTTCCTTTTTCATTTAATGTGAACCTCCTTCTAGTTAGTAGATATAGAACAAATTCATGCTTTTTAATGGTTATAGAATATTTCATACAATGAATTCAGCCAATTCAGTGTGATCAACATTTTAGAAATATTGTTTTCAGAGTTTTGCTGAGATACTCTGCTGCAGTTAATATCCTTGTATATGTGTGTGCTGGCATTCTAGCACTTTAAAGGAAAAAAAGTGACAGAACTGCAAAGAGAAACTGACAAATTCATCATCACAGTAGACAACTTTACTATATCATTCTCAATTGTGCATGCTCAGTAACTTCAATCATGTCTAACTCTTGGCAGTCCTTTAGCCCGCCAGGCTCCTCTGTCCATGGGATTCTCCAGGCAAGAATACTGGAGTGGGTTGTCATGCCCTTCTCCAGGGGATCTTCCCAACCTGGGGATCAAACGTGAGTCTCCTGCATCTCCTGCATTGCAGGCAGATTCTTTACCGCTGAGCCACCAGAGAAGCCCATATCATTCTCAGAAGCAGATAAGTAAAAAAGATTTGGATATAGAAGATTTGAACAGTTCAATTAAGCTTGACATACTGGGCATACATAGAATATGTGACCCCAAATTTGAGAACTTTGTACATATGGAATATTTATAAAAATTGACCACTAATAGGCCGTAATGGAATTCTCGGCAAATATCAAAGTACTTAGTCATACTGGTCAAGTCCTTTTTCCATAATGCAAATAATTTGGAAATCAATAAGCAAAGAGTAATTTTTAAATATTAAATATATTTGGAAATTGAAAAAATGTATTCCTGCTTCAAAGGAGTACCTAGAAATCAGAAAATATATAGAGTTGAAGAATTAAATTACTAAATTCATACATGCAACTGAAGTAGTATTTTATGAGAAATTTATTGGTGAGTAATGAAAGGTTGAAAGTGAAAGAGTATTCAATATTGCAATTAGGAAAAATGTCAAAAAATGAATTATTTTAAAAGACTACCAGAAATAGACAAAATTAAGTAAAAATAAAAGCATGAATTAGGAGTGGAAAAGGACAAATCAGCAGAAACTACAGAGACTGTAATAAATAAGGGTTCACCATAATTTTCTTCTAATAAATTTGAAAACTTAGGTAACTTGGGTAATATATCAGTTAGGGTCCTGTGGGTGAGCAGAAACCACACTGGGTATTTCAATAGAGAGATGTCAATAACAGGAATTGGTTAAGCGGGTGTTGGATGGCTGAAAGGTGAAGAGAAGACACTCAGATAACACAGAGTTAGTAAATGTAGAAATAGTTGCATCCCTGGGACTGGGGATTGTCAGAAGGTGAAATTAGGGGTGATTTGCAGAGTCCTAGTACCCAGGAAGGTAGAGAGGAAAGATGGGAATCTGGGAAACAAAAACTTAGTAAATGGCACAGATGATTTCCTGGAAAAATACAATTTTCTAAAACTACTTCAAGCAGCAACAGAAAATTGAAACTGCATCTTCAACCATTAAGAAAATCAGGGGATTAAAATCTACTCACAACAAAACAGAATTAAAAAAAAATTTTTTTAATACTGCTAAGCCCAGGTGTTTTTATGTAGGTTATACCAAGTAGTCAATTGATCATGGATAATGCCAGGATCATAATGGTTATTTTGGGGATGGCACGTCAAAGAGAAAAAGTTTTTAAACTATTAGTGTCTATTACCACATTTCTTTTTCTAAAGTTTGTAACAAATCACATTGCTATAGATCTCCCTATCAGCATGGGGCATTCTGAAACAGAGCTTGGCCTCCCAGACTGCACAAGTTTGAATCTAGACTCTGCCATTTGCTAGCTGAGCTATATCCTTAATTTAAATAAATCTACTTCTTAGCATTATCATGAATATTAAATAAGATAATCCACATAAAGTGTTTAGCATATACTAATCACTTAATATCATCTACTATTATTGTTACCAGCATTAGGTTACAATGTTTTAAATTTTGCCAGTCTGATGGTTGATAAATTGTATCTCTTTATTTGAATTTGTATTATCATGGTAACCAGTGAGTTTTAAGTTGTTATAAATTATTGGCCTTTTCCAGATTCTTCTGTATATTTTCATTTCCTTTGCCACTTTTCTACTCAGTTATTTGTTTCTTAATAATTTCCATATTAGGGACATTATATGTTGTATGTTGTGTATGACCAATATTTTTTTTCTAATCCATGATGATCTTTTCTTTCATTCTGTTTATAATGGATATCACCAAGATAAACTGTTTAATTTTTGTGTAATTGAATATGTCTACCTTTTCCTCTTGGGTTCTGGGCTTCCTCTCTTAGGGTTTCTCTAACTCTAGACATACACAAACTCTATTACTTTTATTAATTTGCTTTTCAAATTTAGATCTTTATTATTTTTTGATGGTATGAGGGTAGGGGGTCTATTTTGTTCTCTTCCAGAGGATTACTCAATTTTACCAGAGCATTTATTTAAAAGTTCATCCATTCCCCACTAAATTAAGATTTTTGAAAAAGAATGATGGCTATGATTTGCCCTTAGCAGATATTAGAATTTAGCATGAAATTTTATAATAAAAATAGTATGACATTAGCATAGGGATAGTTAAATAGATTTCTCAAACAGGCAGAGCATTCAGAAAGAGATCTAATTCATTAACATATGACAACTAGTTGCAGTTGTCATTTGATTCTTTGGATTTTTAAAATATTTATTTATTTGGCTGCATGGAGTCTTAGTTGTGGCACATGGGATCTTTAGTTGCAGCATGTGAGATCTAGTTCCCTGACCAGGGATTGAACCCCGGCCTTCACCACTGGGAGTGTGGAGTCTTAGCCACTGGACCACTAGAGAAGTCCCATTTGATTCTTAAAGGATTCCACGACCCCAAAATGGTTACAAAGTCAAGACCCAAAGTATGAGATATAGGTTGTCCCATTTTCATTGTATGTAACCAAATCTGATTTTATTCCCCTGTTATTTAAAAAATCTAGAGAAAAATTTATCTGAAAAAGAAAAATGTAATTAATGTTAGGTCTACCCTAAGCTTTCTGTGCGGAGAAGGCAATGGCACCCCACTCCAGTACTCTTGCCTTGGAAAATCCCATGGAGGGAGGAGCCTGGTGGTTGCAGTCCATGAGGTCGCTAAGAGTCGGACACGACTGAGTGACTTCGCTTTCACTTTTCACTTTCATGCATTGGAGAAGGAAATGGCAACCCACTCCAGTGTTCTTGCCTGGAGAATCCCAGGGACAGAGGACCCTGGTAGGAGGCTGACTATGGGGTCGCACAGAGTCGTACATGACTGAAGCGACTTAGCAGCAGCAGCAGCAGCAGCAGCAGCAGCAGCAAGCTTTTGTGGGAGTGAGGTTGCCACCTCGCTGGGTCTGGAGGGCAGAACATCAAGCCAAAAGGGATTGTTTTGGATCCTTAAGATCACATGGAGTTTGGTTTTTTTTTAGGCTTTGGACTTGCTTGGGTCCTGTCATGCTTTCTGTTTTCTTATTTTTCCTTTTTGGAATGAGAATTGTGGGGGAGGGAAAAGGTTTTCCCTCTACCCTTCTAAGTTCTTAGCTGAGACCTCTAATAAAAGACATATTAACAAAAGAAAAACAAACAGAAGTTTATTAACATGTATGCCTCATATGTACATGGGAGACTCCCAGGGAAAAATGAGTAATGCAAGGAGGCGGCCTGAATTCAGGGTTAGATACCATCTTAGGGAAAGGAGGGGAAGCAAAATAATTAAATAATTTTTAGAGAAGCAAAATAATTAAATAATTTTTAAGAAAGATAAACGGGCCCTTAGAAGAATATATGAGAGTCTGTGATGATAACGGTTGAGATTGATGTTGACCTCTATTCTCCTTCCCTGTGATGAGTCATCTCCCCTGGTTGATAAAACTCCCAGGGAGAAGATTTACAACAACTGAGTTCCTTTTCAGAGAGTCTGTTTTCAGGCAGATAAGAGGGAGAGCAGAGTAAACTTTTTCTCTATTTTAAACTTTTTTTGCTATTTTTCAAAGTGCTTATAGATCAAAACAGTCAGTATACCAAAATTGCATAACTTGGAGTAGTATGACTCCTGAACTTCAACAGACGTGTCTTGGGGTGGCATGTTCTGCTGCCCTTCAGAAGGTCTCTCCTATCCCTGTCCCACTGTTGCATTTTGGAAGCACTTAACTTGTTTGGCTTCACAGGTTCACAGTTGAAGAGGAAGTTACTTCAGGATGAAGTGTACCTACCTCACTGACGATCAGATAATAATTAGATAAGACTTTGGACTTTAAGGGTGATGTGGGAATGAGTTAAGACTTTGAGGACTGTTGGAATGGTAGAATGTATCTGGCATGCGAGAAAGACGTGATTGGGGTGGCTGGGGGCTGAGTGAAATGCTATGGCCTGAATGTTTGAGTCCTCCCACAATCCATATGTTGAAGCCCTAATTCCTAGGGTGATACTATTTGGAAAGGGGGCCTTTAGGACATAATTAGGTCATGAGGGTGGAGCCCTCATGATGGAATTAGTGCTCATAGAAGAAGAGACAAGAGAGAACTTGCCTTTTCTCTCAGTCCTGTGAGGATACCATGTGAAGACAGCCATCTACCAACCAGGAAGTAGGCTCTCACCAAACACCAGATCTTCTAGTACCTGTTCTTGGACTTCCAGCCTCCCAGAACTGTGAGAAATAAATGTGTGCTGTTTAAGCCATTTATTCTATGGTAGTTGTAGCAGCCCAAGCTAAGAGAGAAATCAATGATTTGCATGATGATTTGCTGCTACTCCTCCTCTTCCTCCTTACACATAAATGTTTATAGAAAAATTAACATTAGCTAATCAAACATCATTTATAAAATATTGATAAAATGGTTTCTTCCAGCCATTTTTGAATGTTATAACAAGTTTGTAAAGTGAAGAAATATTCAGTTCAGTTCAGTTCAGTCACTCAGTCGTGTCCAACTCTTTGCGACCCCATAAATTGCAGCACGCCAGGCCTTCCTGTCCATCACCAACTCCCGGAGTTCACTCAGAGTCACATCCATCGAGTCAGTGATGCCATCCAGCCATCTCATCCTCTGTCGTCCCCTTCTCCTCCTGCCCCCAATCCCTCCCAGCATCAGAGTCTTTTCCAATGAGTTAACTCTCCACATGAGGTGGCCAAAGTACTGGGGTTTCAGCTTTAGCATCATTCCTTCCAAAGAAATCCCAGGGCTGATCTCCTTCAGAATGGACTGGTTGGATCTCCTTGCAGTCCAAGGGACTCTCAAGAGTCTTCTCCAACACCACAGTTCAAAAGCATCAATTCTTCGGCACTCAGCCTTCTTCACAGTCCAATTCTCACATCCATACATGACCACAGGAAAAACCATAGCCTTGACTAGACGAACCTTTGTTGGCAAAGTAATGTCTCTGCTTTTCAATATGCTATCTAGGTTGGTCATAACTTTCCTTCCAAGGAGTAATCGTCTTTTAATTTCATGGCTGCAGTTACCATCTGTAGTGATTTTGGAGCCCAGAAAAATAAAGTCTGACACTGTTTCCCCATCTATTTCTCATGAAGTGATGGGACCGGATGCCATAATCTTTGTTTTCTGAATGTTGAGCTTTAAGCCAACTTTCTTACTCTCCACTTTCACTTTCATCAAGAGGCTTTTTAGTTCCTCTTCACTTTCTGCCATAAGGGTGGTGTCATCTGCATATCTGAGGTTATTGACATTTCTCCTGGCAATCTTGATTCCAGCTTGTGTTTCTTCCAGTCCAGCGTTTCTCATGATGTACTCTGCATGTAAGTTAAATAAGCAGGGTGACAATATACAGCCTTGACATACTCCTTTTCCTATTTGGAACCAGTCTGTTGTTCCATGTCCAGTTCTAACTGTTGCTTTCTGTCCTGCATATAGGCTTCTCAAAAGGCAGATCTGATGGTCTGGTATTCCCATCTCTTTCAGAATTTTCCACAGTTTATTGTGATCCACACAGTCAAAGGCTTTGGCATAGTCAATAAAGCACAAATAGATGTTTTTCTGGGACTCTCTTGCTTTTTCCATGATCCAGTGGATGTTGGCAATTTGATCTCTGGTTCCTCTGCCTTTTCTAAAACCAGCTTGAACATCAGGAAGTTCATGGCTCACATATTGCTGAAGCCTGGCTTGGAGAATTTTGAGCATTACTTTACTAGTGTGTGAGATGAGTGCAATTGTGTGTAGTTTGAGCATTCTTTGGCATTGCCTTTCTTTGGGATTGGAATGAAAACTGACCTTTTCCAGTTCTGTGGCCACTGCTGAGTTTTCCAAATTTGCTGGCATATTGACTGCAGCACTTTCATAGCATCATCGTTCAGGATTTGAAATAGCTCCACTGGAATTCTATCACCTCTACCAGCTTTGTTTGTAGTGATGCTTTTTAAGGCCCACTTGACTTCACATTCCAGGATGTCTGGCTCCAGATCAGTGATCACACCATCGTGATTATCTGGGTCGTGAAGATCTTTTTTGTACAGTTCTTCTGTGTATTCTTGCCACCTCTTCTTAATATCTTCTGCTTCTGTTAGGTCCATACCATTTCTGTCCTTTATCGAGCCCATATTTGCATGAAATGTTCCCTTGGTATCTCTAATTTTCTTGAAGAGATCTCTAGTCTTTCCCATTCTGTTGTTTTCCTCTATTTCTTTGCATTGATTGCTGAAGAAGGCTTTCTTATCTCTTCTTGCTATTCTTTGGAACTCTGCATTCAGATGCTTATATCTTTCCTTACCAGATGCTAATTTCAAGGAAAATTAGACACTATTATTTCAAAGCAAGCCAAACCTATAGTATTGCTCTTCCCTAACACAATATGTTTGAAAATGGGCAAGTGGCTGTTTTAAGATTTACAGATGTCATTGATAATCTACAGTTTGAGTTTTTGCATATTTTTTGCCTTCATGTCTAAATTTCAATCTCAGCTCTGTCAGAGGATCTGAGTACTGCACTTTATGTAGATTTTATTTCACTCTTAAAATAAAGGTCATATGACATCATCTCTCCTTCTGCAGAAGGTCACAGCTTGAATTGATTTTTAATGACCTTTTCTGTTTATTGCCTCTAAGATTTCATAAAAAAGGAAAAGAAAAACTTTCAAAGTAGAACTACATGACTGAAGTTAACTCTACCTTGACTTAAAGAGAAACGAGGGTCGTGAGCATGCACATACATGCAGACACACACCCACACAGGCTTACATCTTAACCATTTTCCTATTTTTTAAAAAACAGTTAACATGTTCTCAATACTTTTCTTCAGCTCAAACGCCTCAGAACTGATGATCCTTTCATAGACCGCAGCACACCATCTGTATAAGAAGGATGAGCAAGGAGAACAAGAATTTCTCAGTTTGAAAAACCAACGGAGTTCCTTCCATTTGACCAACCCAAGATCCAGAGCTGAAAGTCTTCATAAGTAACTTGGGTGGAGCAGTTTTTGCTGGTCTGTTACTTGTCCCAGTTCATAAACTGCGTATGACATAGTTCCTGCAAAGAACACAGTGCACTTCATGAGAATGTTGAAATAACACTGAATTTTAAAAGGGGAAAAACACATGGATTCTGTTTGGTGGAGATGAAGAGTAGAAAGAGAGAAAACCGGATTGTTGATGTTAAAACCCAACCCAGATATTAACAATCGGCCCCCAAAATTAGAAACCAGAGCTTCAGGTATCTTCTCCTTTAGAAACACAAATTTCTGAGGCCACTAGGCTTTCAAGATAAGTACAGAATCTGCAGACGAATCTCTCCATTGAAAAGTCTAGATCAAATCCTTTCCTTAAATGGAGTGGAGAGGTGAAAACAAAAAGTTTCTTAACCTATCGATTAACCTTAAAAGTAGAAGCATCTGTTGGAGTGTCTAAGCGGAACTCTAGAGAAATGCACCATACTTCACCATTTCACTACAGTTTACAATTACATTCCAAGAGAAGGTAATTCAGTTATTAAGCCAGCAAAGGGGAAACCAACAAATTTTTAACCCAGGCAGACAGTCCCCATTTTGACTGGCTGATTTTCCTCTTTTAGTATATTTCTCAGAATGCCAATGTGTGTGATAGAAACTCCTCAGTTACTGCAAGGAAACAGTCACAGGAAGTGTAGAAAGCGGTTGAAAGAAGCATGTAATGAAAATGGAGGATTTGGGTTCAAGTCCTTTCACACCTGAGGGTCTGAGCTGAGCCACAATGGAGAAAACCAGAGGAACAGTTAGGAGAGCGATCTAACCCCGCCCCCAACCCCACCCCCGGTCCTGTGCCCTGGCCTGCTTGATTTCCTCCTATTCATTTGCGTTGCCTCCTCACCATCTCCTCTGATCCTAACATCCTTCACAGTTCTGCTGTTACTTCTCTCTGGAACATTAGGAGCCGCCCCATCTGTGGGTTACCTTATCTCTTTTGGAGCTCTAGTAGCACCATCTCGTTACCTATTGGTCAAGACATAAAACTCTTATTTTCTCCCACCCCCATCAGCAGCAGGTCCTGTTGACTTTACTTTCAAAACACATTCTGTTTCTCCCCATCCGCACCACCTCATCCTAGTCTAAGTCATCCTGGTCTCTGACATAAACTATCACATCTATTCTTCTTGTCTCACACACAAAAGTTTGTTCCTTACTTGGCTGCTGGAGCAACTCTCTTCAAAATATGCTAGGTCTTGTCAAGCCTGTTTAAAGCTCTACGACTTCCAATCACACTTAGAAAAATTCCAAATTTTTCCTACTGCATTTAGAAAAAGTTCCAAATTCCTTTATTTTTTCTTAGCTCAATCAATAGGTTTTATTACTTATTCATCTTTGTCTTTAACTTTTTATTTTTACAATTTTGAATAAAAATATAGTTTACATTATTTGAAAATCCAAATGATATAAGAAAGAAAGTATTTGTTAGCAAGTCTTGCTTCTACTCCTGTTTCTATCCATTCTATTCTCCTCACAGGTAACCACTTTTACAAATTTGTCTTGTTTCTTAAAGTAAATGCTAATGAGTAAGAATTGCTTCTTATTTTCTTCTTTATTACACAATGGTAGCAGACTATGTGTGCTCTGAATTTTGCTTTTCTCACCTAATGTATTTTGTTTCCATATCAGAATGTAAGGCAGTTTCTCATTCCTTTTTTCTTTTTTTAAAAAATGGCTCTATAAGTTTCTAAAGGGCTTCCCCAGTGGTGGCTCAGCAGTAAAGAATCTTCCTGCCAATGCAGAAGGCACAGGAGATGAGGATTCAGTCCCTGGGTCAGGAAGATCCCCTGGAACAGGGAAGGGCAACCCTCCAGTATTCTTGCCTGGAGAATCCCATGGACAGAGGAGCCTGGCGAGCTACAGTCCATGGGGTTGCAAAAGAGTTGGATACAACTTAGTGACTAAACAACAGTAGGGTTCTACTAAGGGAATGTATCATGATCTAGTTAACCTGCCCCTTTCAGTGCACAATTGATTTGTTTCTCTCTCTTATTGTTCAAGCAAACTTCATTGTGTAGGCTCATATGTAGGTTTTTTAGTTTGTGTACAGGCAGATCTCAAGGATAAAGTCCCAGAAGTAGGAATACCAGGCCAAAGAATAAATGCACTTATATTTCTAACAAATATTACCAAGTTGTATTCTATTGATATTGTACCATTTTACACTTCTGGTATTTTTTTCTAATCTGGTGGATTAAAAATGGTATCTCGATATTAATTTGATTTGCATTTTTCTTATGATGAATGAAATTGTGCTATATATATATATATGGATTATTTATTGTTTTCTTTCTGTGAACTGTCTGTTCTGTTTTTTGCTTGTTTTTCTATTGGGTTGTTTTCCTTTACTTTCTCAACTTTTAAGAATTCTTTATACATCAGGGAGATTAATCCTTTGTCTGTGATTATCTTGGCATTTAAAGCCCTAGGAATCTGACCTCATCTCTGACCTCAGCTAATGTAAATCTCTTTCCCACCTGTTACGCTCCAACCTCAATATTCTGTGATCTCTTTCTTGCCTGAAGGCCTTTAAATTTGCTGTCCCTCTGCCTGGCATGCTGTTTTCCAGGTCACTGCACAGCTGTCTCCTCCTTATTACTCGGAGCTGTGCTGAAATATTGATTGGCAAGGCTTTCCTGGAATATAGTCTATGATAGACAACCAGTTCTGCCCCATCGCACCATTTAGGTTGACTTCTTTACATAGCTCTTACTTGTCATGAGTATTTTTTCTTATTTGCTTTGGTTTATCATCAGTGTCTCCCAATCCAGAATGGAAGCTCCAAGAGAAATAGGTCTGTCTTGCTCATCACACTATCCCTAGAGCTTAAAACATAGCAGGCATGTTTCAGACAGATTGTGTGAATAATGAATCCTTTCATCCTCTCTCCAGGCATCTTCACATGTTTTTACAATGTGCGTCACCTGTCTTATTCCCTAGAAAGAAGATTGATAGCAATATGTGCCGAACACTGGACTTGGTTTTATTATACATGTCAATTCATCCTTCTGGTCACTCTGAGCTAGTCAGCATTATGTTCCCTTTTATTATGTTTATTTATTAAGCTGAGACTCTAATAAGCCCCAAAGAAGCCTCCAAGAACCTGTGAATTATATATGCTAGTCCAAATGAGGCCAGTTGGTTTCAGTGTCCATTATCTTCTAATTACACTATACCTAGGACATTACTTCTTAAATTTCTGCATGGTATCTACTTGTTACTGGCACATTGTCCATGTTCAATAAGTCAAAGAATTAAAATATGTCCGAGGCTGAAAGGGTCTTAATGGTCACCTACACTTAACTAAGTGATACAGTAAATCAGCAGTAGGTCCAGGATGCACATCTATAATCTCTGAGTCTTTATTGCTAGTTTCCTTCCTACTCCCTGTTATCTTGATAATGTCAAGCTCAATCTCACCACAGGGCCTTTGCACTTGCTATTCCTTCTGTCTGGAATTATTTCCTTCTAGATTTTTACACAACCAGCTCTTTGTCATCACTCAGACCTCAGGGCACATGACCTCCTTAGAGAAGACTTTTCTGACCACACAAACCAAATTAGGCACCTCTCTTACCCCAACAACTCTCTATTGTGTTTTTCTGCTTTTATTTTCTTTTGAGTACGTCTCCCAATCTGAAATTCTTAGTTTTCTTGCTTGTTGCATGCCTTTCACACTAGAATGTGAGCTCCATGAGAAAGGAGCCTTATCTAGTGTGTTCATGGCTGTATGTCCAGTGTCTAGAATAGCAGAACTACAAGAAACACTGTGAGATTTAAAAATTAACAAGATGGCTCTAGAGGCAGCATGGAAAAAATGTAGGCCTGGGAAACTAATCTGGCTCAGTGATTACCCAGCTGCTACATCATAGCAAGTCACTGGGCTTTGGTTTTCTCACCTTTCAAGTAAGGAAAGGGGTATTTTGTGGCATCTTACAATATGATAATTCTATGAAGTTGTAAATTATTCATATAATTCAAGAGTGACTTTCCAAGAGATGAAGTTTACCTCAGTGCAAACTCTTTCCCTGTTTTTTTTTTTTTTTTCCCACTTGGAATGGGCATAAATTCTAAACAGTACAATACCCTTTTTAACTTTTAAGCAAAATAAACAGACCACCATTTGCCTTCTTATTGAACCAAAGTTCTCATTCATAAAAGTGAATATTGTACCATGTTGCAAGGAAAACATTGGGAATGTTAGTTTCTATTAATTGATAGTTCTCCTTATTATGGTTCACATTTTCCTGCTTCTTCACATACTGACAATCTTTGATCAGATGTTGTACATTATGAATGTTATGTTGTTGAATTCTGGATTTTGTTGTCTTCTTTGATAGAGGGTTGAATTTTGTTCTAACAGGCCGTTAATTTATTTGTAGATCAACGTGGTCTTTTCAAGAGATGATTTTGATCCTTGTTAGGATGGGTCTAGAGTAGCCTTTACTCAAGGTTAGACTCAATCTTCTCCTAAGATGTGACCTTCCTGGGTCTCTACCGACTGACTGTCTGGAGTGATTTGTGAGATTGCTCCACCTGGCTGGTCACAACTTTAACGTCTCATAGTCCCATTTGAGTTTCAGTAGTTATTTAGTTCATAGCACCCCAGTGGTTGCTCTTGCTCTAATAGTTGTTCTTTGCCCAGCCTTGTGGAGTCTTGCCCCACACAAAAAAATAGCTTAATAATCAGCCAGAGATTCATGAAGCCCCCTAAGCACGTGTCTAGAGTTCTTTGTCTGCAGGGTTCCTTCCTGTCCAGTGCTTTGCCCCGTGAATGCTCTTCACTTCAGAAGCCCTGAATGCTGGTCACTGTCTTGTCAGCTCACCAAGAGGACTGTGCTCCGAGTGCCCCTCCCTGTACCTCACTGGGTAAAGAACCTTCAGGCAGAAAGGTAGGGCAACTGAGGGATTTATCTCATTTGTTTTCCTTCTCTTGAGGATCACAGCCCTGTTTTGTACCTGAGAACAATTATTTTATACATTTTTGCCAGTTTAAGAGTTGTTTACAGTGGGAGACTAGTATGGTATGACAATGGCTAGAAATGGAAGTTGCCTCCTTTAGTGTATTCAAGATATGTAAAATGTCTCCATCACCAAACAAAATGACCCCAATGTGCTATATCTTTTAAAATATTTTTTTTTGAAAAATATGATGGCTTATAAAGTTCAAAGAAATTCAAAAGATACAAACTGATGTAATAACTGGATATATACCTGGTGTAAGTCACTAAGTCACAGGGTATCAGGATTAAGTAAAATAATGACCAACGGTACAGGCCCAGTGACTGGAACATAAATGAGCATTTGATAACTGTGTTCTTCTCTGTCTTATTGGAGTGCTTAAAGTCAAGTCCTATTTTAAAATCATTCCTTGAACTAGTTATTTAAAGAATTCCTGTGGTGAGTCTTTTTCCAAAGCAAAAGATCCTTTTGTGAAATGTGTGAACTCCTCCTAATCTTTCTGTAAATATAGATTTTTATATATTTGGTTGGCTTAACGTGTTCTGTGAGGAATTTGTTTGCTAAGGCTCAGTGTGGGTGTGGATATGGATGTATGTTTGGGAAATGGTTAAGAAAGAAGGGATTTTGTTGTACCGTGTCACAAACCTTGTTGGTTTGGGTAGAAGCCATGAGGTTTTAGAACTGTGTTTTGAATGAGATGATTAGACAATAACAAATGCAGGATGGGAAATCCCTAGACTGCACAAAAGTGGAGCTGATATACCAGTTTCTGTGGCTTGGATTTTCACAGATCATTTTTCCAAGAACCTGGAAAGAATCTTGCCAGGTCAAGTCTTGTCGATGGCAGTTCACTCACCTATTCATTTATTCACGCAGCTAGTACATATTGTATGTTGGGTACTATTCTATGTGCTGGCGACACAGCAGTGGACAGCATACCTGCTTTCAGAGAACTTATGTTCTAAGGGGAAGCTATCAAATAAACAAATGATGTACTGAGAGAGAGAGCAAAGTAAGATGTTAGGGAACAGGCGAGGCTGGTAAGAAATGCCTTTTTGATATGGGAGGGGGCACCCAGAAAGATACACTTGAGCAGAGACCAAGAGAAAGAAGGAGGGGAGCCTATGAAACATCTATGAGGAAACAAGGACTGCAAAGGCCTGAGGTGGGAGCAGCATCACACAGGTGTGGGGGATGAGCAAGGAGGACGCAATGTTGAGAGTGAAGTCGAAAAACGGTGAGATGTAAGGAGAGGAAGGTAAGAGATGAGGACTGAGGTTGGAGAGCACTAGATTGGGTGTCTTATAGGCCAGGGCAAGGGCTTTGGATTCTATTCTGGATGAGACAGGATGCATTGGAGAGTGAACTGCAGAAGGAGAGGATCTCACGTTTTTAAAGGATCACTCTGGCTGTAGAGAAGAAACAGGTGAGAAGGCCAGTGACGTCGCTCTTGCAGTAGTACTGATGAGAGCTGGCAGTGGTTTAGACCAGGATGAGAGCAGCAAAGCTGGAAGAAAGGGTCAGACTCTGCAGACATTTCAAAGGAGAATCTGACAATGTGTGTTAATGGATTGGATGTGGGTAAGAGAGAAAATGCAAAATCAAAGCTGACATCTGAGCAATTGGAAGAATGGCAGGGCCATTTCTCGTTAGGAATGGATGGAATAGGGGTAGTGAGAGGTGGAAGAGAAGGTCAAGAATTCTATTTTGAATATCAGGTTCATTTCTACATATCCAAGCAGAGATGCTGAGAAGGCAAATATATATCCAGGGTTGGTGTTCTGGGAAGCATTTTGAACTGGAGATGCAAATTTAGAACCATCAGCATAAAGATGGTATGGAAAGCCATAGAATGGGACAAGGCTCCCTAGTAAGTGAGTTAGTCCAGTATTTAGGGTCAGGATAAAGAGGATGTTACAGGGAGTGCAGCCATGAAATTAAAAGACATTTGCTCCTTAGAAGGAAAACTGTGACAAACCTACACAGCCTATTAAAAGACATAAAGACATTACTTTACCAACAAAGGTCCAGATAGTCAAAGCTATGGTTTTCCCAGTAGTCATGTATGCATGTGAGAGTTGGACCATAAAGAAGGCTGAGCATTAAAGAATTGATGCTTTTGAATTGTGCTGGATAAGACTCTTGAGAGTCCCTTGGACTGCAAGGAGATTAAACCAGTCAATCCTCAAGGAAATCAACTCTGAGTATTCACTGGAAGGACTGTTGCTGAAGCAAAACTCTAATACTTTGGCCATGTGACATGAAAAGCCAACTCACTGGAAAAGACCTTGATGCTGGAAAAGATTGAAGGCAAAAGGGGAAGAGGGCAGCAGAGGATGAGAGGATTAGATAGCATCACTGACTCAGTGGACATGAATTTGAGCAAACTCCAGGAGATAGCGGAGGACAGAGGAGCTTGGCATGCTGCAGTCCATGGGGTCACGAAGAGTTGGGGACAACTTAGCGAATGAACAGCAACAACAAAAGGGGGATGCAGCAAGTAGACCAAGATGGAGCAGTAACTCCAGAGAAACTAACACTCATGTTACTGATTGTCTCTGATCCCCAGGCTCTTCTTCTGTAGAGAAGAGATAACTCTCAGCTGTGATGGTTAAATGAGTTAAAGTTTGGTCTGGCTGTGCAGCCCACTGAGAGAGAAATTTTCTCTTTTCCCAACGGCTACTTCTCCCATGGTTTCATCCCTTAACATCATGGATCCAGATGGAATCATTTCTCAATCTGCTCTGAGATGGTGAGTATCAGTCTGTGGCCATGAGAGCTGGTTGTCTTGCTAGCTCATAGGGACACTCAAAGCCTGATTTCACAGAGCTGACAACAGAATTGTCCTGAAGATATGAGAGGCTGGTATCTGTGTGGGATGGCTGAAGAAGTGTGAGGCAGGAGAGAAATAGGCTAAGGAGGACCACTAGGGAGAAGGTAGGGGTACAGGAATGCGTCTCCACCCAGGCACCCATCTCCCAGCCACTTTGCCTGCCCGTGACTCTGCCCTTAACTGACTGCCTCTAGGGAATTTCCCTCACGCCCTGCCAAGGTCATGCCCCATTCCTGGGAGCAGTCTGCAAAGATTGGAAGAGGTACAGTATAATGTCCTGGGCCCTGGCCTCCAGACAGTACAGCTCTGAAGGGCCATCTGGGTGTGCTTCTCTATAGGAACAGCTGAAAGATTTGTTATAGCTACAGCAGTCCCCTACATGTGAACCTTCAAGCTGCGAGCTTTCAAAGATGCAAACGTGTTTGCATGTCCACTCACGTAAGTTAGCTCATGTGTCTGGTGTACATTGTCACATGCATTGCATCCTCTACTTTTGCGCTTTTGTGTACTTTACTGTATACAGTAGTGCAGTACCTTTATTTCAAGCCCAGAATGTCCACAAAGTAAAAGTGCTATAGCTGGTACTGCTAAGCGCCAAGTGATAACCATGGAAACAAAAGTGAAAATAATTGAGAGAGTACAGCAAAAAGAGGAAGAAGTAACTAAAGAACTGAAGAGGTTCACGATGCAGGAAACGGCAAGGGGCTTTTCTTTATTTCAGGAGGCACTGTTAGTCTTTGAGGCCAGACCTGAATGTAGAACAGTACATGAAAATTGCAGCAGCTGCTCAGAGCGCTACTGTCACCAATGACGAGAGAAAAAGAGCTGCTACCCAGATATCACTGGATCTTTTTTTTTTTCCCTAGAGGGTAGCTAGAATTGAATCCAGCAAGGAAACAGAACCTGTGCCATCAATGTAAAGGCATAAGTAAAATTGCAGTTTGCCCTCCGTCTCCTATTGCTGACGATCGTTCAACTCTGCCATCTTCCACATCCTCTCTATCCTCCAGGCAGTAACTCTTCTTGCTGCTCACTCAATGCCAGTCCCCGTATGCCAGCTATGGTACTGTACTGCACCTTTCAAGGCACTGTACTGTAAAATTTAAAATGATTTCTGTATTTCTTGTGTTGTTTGTTTATGTATTATTTGTGTGAAAAGTATTATAAACCTATTACAGTGTACTACTCCCTGGTGGCTCAGTGGTCAAGAATCCATCTGCCAATGCAGGAGGTGTGTGTTCGATCCCTGGGTGGGAAAGATCCCCTGGAAAAGGAAATGGCAACCCACTCCAGTATTCTTGCGTGAGAAATCCCATGGATAGAGGGATTTGGCAGGCTACAGTCCGTGGGGCTGCAAAAAGAGTCAGTCACGACTTAGCTTCTAAACAACAACTACCTATTTACAGCACAGTACTGTATAGCCAGTTGTGTTAGTTGAGTGATAGAAAGTGAAGTTACTCAGTTGTGTCCAACTCTTTGCTACCCCATAGACTGTAGCCTACCAGGCTCCTCCATCCGTGGAATTTTCCAGGCAAGAATACTGGAGTGGGTTGCCACTTCCTTCTCCAGGGGATCTTCCTAACCCAGGGGTTGAACCTGTGTCTCCCAAATTGCAGGCAGATGCTTTACCATCTGAGCCACCAGGAAAGCCATGGTGAGTTGAGTACCTAGGCTAACTTTGTCAGACTGATGAACACACTCTCAGAATGGAACTCACTCGTATGTAGGGGGCTTACTGTACATGGCAGTTCAACTCCCTCGTTCAGTCCTGCCTCCCGCACTCCTCCCAGCTCTTTGGCCTGAGAGTGCTCCTTAATTAACCTCCTGCCTGCAAATCTCAGCGTCTTGTCATCTGTTTCTCAGCGTACCTGGGCTATGAGAGTTGGAATAGAAAGTAGTCTTAGGAAGCAGGCTCTAAAGTGGGATTTTGAACGGACTCATTCATTGGCAGGTTGGCTATGAAGCTCCAGCAATGGTGGTAGATTAAGTACTCATAGCCTTTGGCAATATATAGCCCCCATCACTAGTCGCAGATGAACTACTCATAGCCTCTGGCAATACGTAGCACTCAATTGTTAAAATCAGGGTCAAGTTGTAATAAATCCCACCTGGGGAAGTGCTGGGCCTGCTAAGAGAAGAAAGGAGCTTCAGGACTTGGCCAGTCTGTGCTGATAAAAACTGAGAAAGTGTGGATGGGGCTGAATTCTGAACCTCCTAGATCAGGGGGGTGAGAAGCAGGGGGCTGGGCAGAACAGAATGTTGGATAAAAGAAAGTATATTACTTATCTATTGTTGCATGATAATACTCCCATGGGCTTAGTGGATTAAAACAATATACATTTCTTTTTCTTACAGTTTCTGTAGCTCAGGAGTTCTAGCACAGCTTAACCGGGTCCTCTGCAAGGCTGCAGTCAAGGTGTCAGCCAGGAGTGGGATTTTATCCGAAAACTTGACTGGGAAAGGATCCACATGGTTGTCAGCAGGATTCAGGTCCTTTCTGACTGACTGAGGGCTCCAGTTGCTCCTGGATGTCTGCCTCAGTTCTTTGCTGTGGCTCCTTCCTGGGGACAGCTCATGACATGGCAGCTTGCTTCTTCAAAGTCACCAAGGGAGAGAGACTCCTAGCAAGACAGATGTCACAATACTGTGTAAAGTAATCACACGTATCTCAGCATGCAGATCACACCCAGGGGAGGGATTACACAAGTGTGTGAGCACCAGAAATCAGGATCGTGGAGGTCACTGCAAGTCTTTTGCCACAGAGAGTTTATTGATAGCCTTCTCCCATGATACAGGATGGAGCACCCTGGCAAGGACCCTGGGAAGCAGTGCTAACACGCTGCTCAGAGAAAGCAACGTTCCACCTTAGGCGGAGGTTAAATGTCACACTGCTGTGGCAGATGGTGGAAGAAGACTGCAAAGCATGCAGGAGGGGCTGCTTCATATGAAATGGGAAAAGCCAACGGCTCTGTTCTTCAAGGGGGCGTGGAGGACTCTGTGTTTACCAAGGTGATAATGCATGAAGGAGAAAGATGCTGGGTGTGTGCTACAGAAGCTGTGGCCTGACAAGGGAGAGAGGGGCAGAAGTGGTGAGAAGTAGCTGGATTCTGGACAAGATTTGTTGACAGGCTGAACGTGGGGTGTGAAAAAAGGAGAGGAGTAAGGGCTGACTCTAAGGTTTTGGGGCCGAGCAACAGAAGAATAAGGGTACATTTACTGAGCTGAAGAAAACTGTAAGAAAAACAGCTTTGTGGGTGTTAAAAAACCAAATTTAGCTGGGTAAATTTTAAGGATCATGTTGGCTTATTCAATGATTCATGAGTCAAAAAGCATCCGATCCAGCTGATATTAATAGAATAACTCTGAGAAGCTGTATAAAAGGAGAGACTTTTACAAGCAGAAGGGAGCAGGAACAAGTTTTTCTAGGCAAGACAGCAAATTAGTTATCACAGGGTTAGTTTCCTTTAGGGGATGGCAGGGGTCTAGCAGGCAGATTACCTAACTAGTGTTGATCAGGGGATTCTTGATTGACTGGTTTTAAAATTCCACTTCTGGGAGAGCTGAAATTGCAATTAAGTCTCAGTTTGGTGATGTGTGGCTTAGCATAAGTAACCCCAGTTTGGGTCTGTTGTCTTGTTTTTAACATGGAGAAATCAATGGAGACGTCTGTTAGACATTCATATAGAGACGTGAATAGGCAGTTGGATATATGAGTATGGAGTTCAGGAGAGGTCAAAGCAATAGATAGAAACTTGGGAGTTATCAGTTTATGGATGTACAGACCATCCATTCGGGATTGGATGACATCACCTGGAGAGGAAGTGTAGATAAAGAAGGGGTTAGAGAAACTGAGCCCCAGAGCATTCCAACATTTGGAGACTGAGGACTGAGGAGATGAGAAAGCCAGGGTCTATCATAGGACTAATGTGGGGAAGGAGAGAGCTGCAAGAAAGGAGAGGGAGGAACTAGGCTGCAAGAAGGAATGCTGGTTGGGAGTATCATCTAGTGTCAAGAGCTTCAGAGTGGAGGGCTTTAAACACAGCTGAGTGCTGAAGCTCTGTGGAACAGGCTGTGGCAGGACCAACTACCCAGGAGAAGCAGAGTGCTCAGGGTGCCGCCAGGGTTCAGAAGTAGCAAGTCATGAAGGGACAGACCAAAGAGGCTGGGCATGTAGGGATTCTATGATGATGGATAGAGAGATTCCTCCTCTCTCCCCTTGCTCCCTCCCCAGGCCACCAGAGAGCTTTCAGTTAATTTCCAGATTATTGCTTTCCTATCCCTGCCCCCATCTTCCCAAGAGAATGACTCAGACTTTGGTAGAGACTGTTGTACTCAGAAGTTCTGAAGACCAGGGGACTGAAGGAAGGAAAAGATTTTGAAAGAGATTAGATTCTAACAATAGCTGGGTTGGGGGAGAACATGAGAATGTGGTAGGGGTGGGCTTGGGAAAGAAGGAAAGTGAGGAAGGTGGTAAAGAAATGTCTAGATTGATCTAGATTCTTGTGGAGCTGGATAGAGTTGGGGGAGAGAAAAGAGAGTATGAAAAGTCCTGCAGGGTTTATGAATTGGACTCCCTTGAAGGTCAAGACATGAGGAACAAATGAAAGTCCTTTTCAATAATTTCTTCATTACTTTCTTGAATGCAGCAGTGCTTGGGGTGGAGCTTGTGGGTACTGACTAGGGTACGATTTAAAATGGACAAAGATCATTGGACCCCACCACAAGCCAAGGTCTGGTCCCTGAAAGAGGCAAAAATCAGGTAAGGTAATTCCTATAGAACATTATCATGAAAGACTTACCCAAGCTTACTCATTCATTCATCAATCCATACATCAATCAACCAACCAAACAATCCCTATAATGTCAGCTCCAGGGCTCTGGGATTTTTATCTCATTTTCTCTTATGTCTCCAGCACCTGGAGGAGTGCTTATTCATCCTACAAATGTGCGTTGCCTCCTGGCTATGCTATCCTCTGCGTCAAGTACTGCTTTATGCTGGTGTACAAGGTAGGCATCTTCCTGTGCTGCCCTTATGTTCTAACTCTCTACTGGTATCACAAATGAACAAATACATTTGTAATTATAAGATGTGGTTTTGTTAAATGCTATAAAGGAAATGCACATGCTGATGGGCTAAAGAGCAATGAGTGCCTTGAATTAGAGTGGTTAAAATAGGCCTCTCAGCTCAAGCCTGAAGGAGATGTGGCCATCCCTGGTGGTAGGAGAAGGAATGGTTATTTTCTAAAGACAACAGCAAGTGTGAAGTATGTAAGGACTGAAAGGATGGGCAAATCATTTTATTGCACTATCAGTGTTACTTTTCCAACAGCATGTGTTCACTTTGTGTCTATGTCACATTTTGGTAACTCTTGAAACATTCCTTGCTTTTTCATTTTGATAATATTTGTTTTATTATATAATAAATATAACAAATATTATATAATATTTGTTTTATTATATAATAAATATAACAAATATTATATAATATTTGTTTTATTATGTAACAGATCTGTGCTGTTACTATTATAATTGTTTTTAAGTGCAACAAATCATGTCCCTTTAAGATGGAGAACTTAATTGATGAATGTGGTGTGTGTTCTAGGGCTTCCCATGCGGCACTAGTGGTCAAGAACTCATCTGCTAATGCAGGAGACATAAGAGATGTGGGCCCAGGGTTCAATTCCTGGGTTGGGAAGATTCCTTGGAGGACAGCGTGGCAACCCACTCCAGAATTCTTGCCTGGAGAATTCCACGGATAGAGGAACCTGGTGGGCTATAGTCTATAGGGTCGTAAAGAGTCAGACATGACTGAATGTTTGTGTTCTAAGTGTTCCACCATCCGGCCCTTCCCCCCATTTTTCTCCCCTCTTGTGCCTCCCTATTCCTTGAGATACAACAATGTTGAAACTAGGCTAATTAATGCCCCTACAATGGCCTCTAAGTGTTCTAGTGAAAGTAAAAGTTGCACGTCACTCACTTTAAACCAAAAGCTAGAAATGATTAAGCTTAGTGAGGAAGGCACGTCAAAAGCTGAGACAGGCTGAAAGTTAGACCTCTTGTGCCAGTCGGTCAGTCAAGTTGTGAATGTGAAGAAAAGGTTCTTGGAGGAAATTAAAAGTGCTACTCCAGTGAACACTCAAATGATAATTAAGTGAAACAGTGTTTTTGCTGATAATGGGGAAAAGTTTTAGTGGTCTGGTTAGAAGATTAACCAGTCACAACATTTCCTTAAGTCAAAACCTAATCTAGAGCCAGGGCCTCACTCTCTTCAATCCCATGAAGACAGAGAGGCGAGGAATCTGCCGAAGAAAAGTGTGAAGCTAACAGAAGTTGGTTCATGTGATTTAAGAAGCCATTTCTGTAACATGAAATTGCAAAGCGAAGCAGCAAGTGTTGATATAGAGCTGCTGCAGGTTATCTTTAGCTAAGATAGTTAATGAACATGGCTATGTTTAACAACAGATTTTCCTTTTTTTTTGGCTAAACTGTGTGGCTTGTGGGATCTTAGTTCCTTGACCAGGGATTGAACCCTGGGCCCTTGGGAGTGAGAGGACAGAGTCCTAACCACTGGACTGCCAGAGAATTCCTAGATTTTCAATGTAAATGAAACAGCCTTTATTAGAAGAAGATGCCATCCAGGTCATTGATAACTAGAGAGAAGAAGTCAATGCCTGGCTTCAAAGTTCAGCCCAACTCTTTTGCTAGGGGTAAAGTAGCTGGTGAATTGAAGTTGAAGCTAAGGCTCATTTACCATAGGGCCTTTGAATTAAGCTAATCTATTCTGCCTGTGCTCTCTCTAAAGGAAATAAAAAAGCCTGAAAGAAAGCACATCTGTTTACAACATGATTTACTGAATATTCAAATCCCACTGTTGATTTGAAAGAAAAGATTCCTTTCAAAATATTACTGCTCTTTGACAACACACCTGGTCACCCAAGAGCTCTGATGGAGATGTACAATGAGATTAAGGTTGTTTTCCTGCCTGCCAACACAATGTCCATTCTGCAGCCCATGAATCATGGAATAATTTTGACGTTCTAGTCTTATTTAAGAAATATGTTTCATAAAGCTATAGCTGCCATAGAGAGTGATTCCTGTGATGGGGCTGGGCCAAGGAAATTGAAAGCCTTCTGGAAAGGATTCACCATTCTAGATGCTATTAAGAATTAGTGATTCACAGAAAGAGGTCAAAATATCAACATTCATAAGGATTTGAAAGAAGTTGATTTCAACCCTCATGGATGACTTGGAGGGCTTCGGCTTCAGTGGAGGAAGTGACTGCAGGTGTGGTGGAAAGAGCAAGAGAATTAGAATTAAAACTGGAGCCTGAAGATGGAAATGAATTGCTGCAATCTCATGGTAAAACTTTAACAGATGAGGAGTATTTCTTATGGAGGAGCAAAGAAAGTGGTTTTTTGAAATGGAATCTACTCCTGGTGAAGATGCTATAAAGACTGTTGAAATGAGAACCAAAGATTTAGAATATTACATACTCTGAGTTGAGAAAGCAGTGGCGGGGTTTGAGAGGACTGACTCCAACTTTGAAAAAGAGTTTTACTGTGGGGAAAATCCCATCAATAGGATTGCGTGCTACAGAGAAACCATTCGTGAAAGGAAGAGTCAATCTGTGTGGCAATCATTGTTGTCTTGTTTTAAGAAATTGCCAGAGCCACCCCAACCTTCAGTAACCACCACTCCGATCAGTTAGCAGCCATCAACATCAAGGCAAGACCTCCACCAGCAAAAATATTATGACTCACTGAAGGCTCAGATGATGGTTAGCGGTTTGAGCAATAAAGTTTTTTTTAATTAAAATGTATACATCACTTTTTTAGACATAATGCTGTCGTACACTGAATGTAAACATAACTTTATACGCACTGGGAAACTGAAAAATTCCTATGACTCACTTTATTGTGATATTCACTTCATTGCAGTGGTCTGGAATTGAACCCACACTATCTCCTGTGGGTATGCCTGTATATTTATACTTTTTAATGAGAAAGTTGTGACCAGTCACTGGACTGGTGATTCAGTTCTGCATCTTCCAGTTGTCTCTCTGGCTTTCCAATAGTTAACATTTATGAATGACAGTATTGCTTTCAATCCTTTCCAATCTGAAGGACACAACATGGTCCTTCACTGTTTTAATTGCATTTCTTTGACAATATTGGGGCCGGTGGTAAACATCTTTTCAGGTGTTTATTGGGTGTTTGTTTTCCTTTCATGAACTGCCAGTTCATCTCCCTTGCCAATATATTTGGGATTTATCATATTTTTATTGATCCATTAAAAGTATTTTAAATTCATTCCACTTCAAAAGTAAATATTTTTACATTACTTCTGCCAAGAGAGAAAGAGTCACCAAATGTCACATGTCAGTATTAGGATGTGAGCCCACTGGAAAGGTTGAGGATCACTGCTGGAGGCTACATGTCTGCAAATTGACTTTTTGTTCCCTTAGTCCTTAAACTCCAGTGGGAGGGTGGGGAGGTGACCAACAAACCCCAGTTCAGTAAGAAATGTGCAATTCCAATTCAGCAGTCGCCAGCCTAGGTTGGCCCCAGACTCCCTGCTTCCCACCCCTCCTCCTCTCCAGCCTCCCAACTGCCCCCCACTTCACACTGGGTGGTCTCCCCCCGCCAAGATTGAAGGGATTATCCGGGATCAATATTTGAAATAGTTGTATTTTTTTTCTAACTGGAGTTAAGTTTATAAGCTTTTTTTATTTAACCACCAAACACCAGAAATAAAAACCTGGAAGGGAGCCAGTTTGACTCGGAGCCAGTATACTTCCTCGTAGCCAAGGAACTCACCCTTCTCCTTGTTTTTCCCCAGAAGTTACTGACATTTCCTTTCAAAAGCTGATTCTTCTACTTCTCAAATTCTTCATCGTTCAGACCCCAACCGATTCCCAGAGATCCAGCTTTCCCAGTCCAGCCACAGCCCAACCCCGATACCTGAGCTGTACCTGGAGCCGAAGCCAAGTGACCCGGGCTCTAACTCTGGGGAGCTTTAACCACCAGCTATGCAAATGCGAAATAAGGCCCTAGTCAGCACAGGAGGGGCCCAAGAGCATCTGAAGCTTCTGAAAGCTGGTCCCTGAATAGAGGTGTGGGGAGGGTTTTGCTCATACTAATCCTCAAGGACTGGAATAAATCCATGTACTTATTTACATTCATCATCGTCATTATTATTAATATTACAGTGGGTAGCCATTTCCTTCTCCAGGGGATCTTCCCAACCCAGGGATCAAACCCAGGTCTCCTACATTGCAGGCAGATTCTTTACTATCTGAGCCACCAGGGAAGCCCTATTAATATATTGTCAATCATTAAACATGTATTGAGCACCAACTGTGTAGGAGGCACTCTTCTAGGTACTAGTGAACAAGACTAAGTGGACTCTGGTGAAATTTGCTGCTCAGGGGCAAAGACAGACATGGAATAAATAATTCCACAAAGTCAATAATTACAAGTGTGAAATTCTGCTTAGTCAAGTGGGAATGATTTCATGGCCTCCTTTCTGAATTCTTTGGAAGGATTCAAGGGAGCAGTAAGGAGACTGCCCCAGGGGCTTGTGACGGCAGTCCTTTCCTTCTGCCTCCCACATGTAGGGCTGGGCTGTTCTGGGAAAACAGACATCCCTGACGTGAGTAAAAGACCTAGAGGAGGGCATGGGCAGAAGCTGGGCAACCCTGGAGCTGTTTTTTCTTTCCCTGCTTGGGAAACTCCTCTCGAAGTCCAGCCTCACGACTCTCATGAGCACTCTCAGCGCTTTGGGACTTGTCCTGAGACGTGGCAGGATCGTCCCGGCTGGCCTTGGAAGTCATCTCTGAGTCAGCTCTCACTGACCAGCATATTCAGGCCGCCTCCCCTCAGCTCCCTGCTCCTGCTCTTTCATGCTCAGAACTCATGTTCCAGATGGACTCAGCTGGCAAGTGTTTGAGACGTGTCTCAGCATCTTGTGATGTGTTCCTGGATCTCTGGGCCCCTGTGTGGGGTGAGTCACTGGCTATGACTTGATCCCTGCCGCATGTGGGCCCCTTCTTCCTGGGTCCATAAACCAAAGTCCATCATCTGAAAGCAGACCCCAGGTCCCTGCGGCAAGGCCCGGATGGGACAACTCTGCACTGAGACACAGCCAGTTGGCCCTGCCTTCCAAGGATTCTTTTATTCTCCTTTTTCTTCCACACTGATTGTTTCTCAGATTTCCTTTCTCAAGGGATGGGGATAAAAGCACCATCCCACTGGGTCTTTTTCCCTCCCAGCTCCCTTTTATTACTTAACGTTTGTTAAAATTTTTTTACACCTGGGCTATGAGACTGAACACAGTTGGGAATGCTGCCAAAGCAGAAATATTGCTGTTCCGTCCAAAAGGATGAATTTCCTTTTTAGCAGTTTGGGGGAAGAGGTGAATTGGTGAGATGGGGAAATGGGAGGAAAGGGAGGTATTGTCTTTTGGTTAAGAGCCTGCCAGGATTCAAAGCTTGGCACTGTCACTTCCTAGCTGAATGGCTTTGGGCAAATTTTCTGTTTCAGTTTTCTCATCAATAAAATATAAATAAGCACCCAATTCATAAGACTGTTGTGGAGATGAAATTAGTTAAAACATATACAGATCTTTTTTAAAAAATCGCTAAAATATGTGTTAGTAATAGTGCTTTTGTTGATATTACAGGCACTTAGGGAGGTTCACTTTTGTAGATTTTTGCAATTTCAGGCTGGTAATAATGATTTCTGTGTACTGCCACCCCCTTTCTGTCTTTTCTGGATTAATACTACAAAATAGCCAGTCTGGTATGTTTTCTTCCATTTTCCGTCAACTCAGATCAATAGCACTTGGCTGGAATGTTTCCTTTGCTCCAGTATCTCTAGGATCTGTCTCACTTAAGGTTTGGGTGAGGTCTGAGCAGGGGAAACCCATTCCTCACTGAACAGTTCTTTTCTCCCCAAGCCTGAAGTCCCCCCTCATCCGTAGCTGACCCTCAGGAGAGCCTATTTGAATCATCCATCTATCAAGGCATTTATTTACTCGTTTATTCCACACACACTATTGGGTATCAACTATCTGTTAGGTAATGTGAGAGATACTAGGTCTAAAAAGATGAAAAATAGTTTCTGTGCTCAAGAGGTCAAAGTCACTGACAAATATAATCCTGGTGTATTAAGTGCCATTATAAAGGTAAGTGTGAGGTACCTGACCTGATCTGAGTGTGGGGGGTTGATGGTGTTCTGTGCTGGGTTCTGGGAAACAAGGAGGATTTGGCCAAGTGAAATGAAGGGGATGACATTCCTGGCAAGAAAGCAGCTGATACAAATGCCTAGAGAGAGAAAAGAGAGCTGGCTCAGAGTTCGGTGTGGATTTTCTGGGAGGCGTGTGCCAGGAGAGGGTGGGGGTTCCTCTCAGTTTTTCCACTGATGATCAGGATCTGTCATATTTAATTTGTTTTCTTATTTTTATAATTAGTTAATTTATTTGGCTGCTCAGGGTCTTAGTTGCTGCTTTCCTATTTCTTTATATTCTATTTCAAATGGTGCTCAAACAATGATATGAATTTTAATAATTTTCACTTGACCTATATGAAATTGGGGGATTCATTATATATATGTTCTGTGATAGTATGTGTATGTTTTCACATTTCTGGTTAAACACACATGTATTAATTTCAGATACCTTGCAAAAATACCACTGAAATGAGAGGAGACAAAAATAGGTATAAATTCATAAAGCCAGAGAGAAGAGACAACAGCAGATAAGAAAAGCCAATAAATATTTGGAAAATGGAAATCAGATAAAAAAGCTAGAGAGCTATGAAGGGCCTTACACTGAGCTCCTTGTGAAATAGACCCTGAGACAGAGATCTGATGCAGGAGGTTTATTGGGCAAAGCTCTTGGGAACCACACCTCCTGGGGGGTGAAAGATGCAGGGCTGGGCAGAGAGAAACGGAACTGGGATACAGTCATGCCAGTCTGATCTCACAGGAAGCTCTTCAGAGGGCTCCCAAATTGAAGCAAGAGGTTCAGGCCCTTGTGTGCCTCCATGGGCCAGTCACTGGATGTGGTTGCCCCTGGAAGGGAGATAATCTTGGGAGAGGCAGTTTCCTTCATCCAGGGCCAATTCTTGGGAAGGAACTCAGCTGTGAGCCTTCAAGAGAAAATACTTCCAGCTACTGGGAAATGAGGCTCCATCAAAAAGAGAATATCTGGGCTTCCCTGGTGGCTTAGTGGCAAAGAATCTGCCTGCCAAGGCAGGAGACATGGGTTCCATCCCTGGTCCAGGAAGATCCCACTTGCCTTGGGACAACTAAGCCCGTGAGCCACAAAAACTGTTAGCTTGTGCTCTAGAGCCCGGGTGCTGTAACGACTGAAGTCCCAAAGCTCTTAGAGCCCATACTCTGCAATAAGAGAAACCTGTGAAACTAGAAGCCTGTACACGGAAACTAGAGAGCAGCCCCCCATTCACCACCCAAGCACACTGAATAAAGCAACAAAGACCCAGAACACCAAATAAATAAAAACATTTATTTATTAAAAAAAGAAAGAAGCGGGGAGCATCCCAACACTCATTACCAAGAGATTCAAAGAGGAAGCAAACCCATTCAGGCCGTAGAGCCCTGGAAAGGATCAGCAACTAGCAATGCGGGAGCCTCTGAGGGCAAGGAGGAGGCATGGGGCTGAAAACAGAGATATCCTCTGAAAGGGTGTAAGAGGAGAACCCTTTCTTTCCGCAACCAGGCAGAGGGCTGAAGATTTAATGTGGGAAGGGCTTTTACCAGAGTGGTTGCAGACCTCGAGACAAGGGAGGGACCTGAAAATGGAAGAGTGTGAGACAGTCTCTGAAAAACAGGGAATTGCACATTCTAATTGGTGAGACCTCCAACCCCTTCCCCCACTTAACTTATGGAACTTGAACAATCAGCTTCATAGAGACAAGGCAGGAGTCTAGACAGGAAATTCATCTCTTGGGAGATTGGCCAGCCCACAAGAAAAGATGTACCATACTGAGATTTGGGGGTTCTTGAATAAAAAAACCAGTCAGTCACCTTATCACCCTAATGAAGATTACCAAGCAATAAACTTCACCCATGGTCACATAGCTTTTAATCAGTTTTTAATGCTTCAGTTTCAAATATGGTAAAAGAGTCAATGATTATATTCAGGGGAAAACTCAACATAAAAACAGTTACAAAACTGATGGCAAAGAGAACTCAGAAGAAAGAGAGACAATGCAGGAAGCAAAGGAAAACTAAAAGCAAAACAACAAAATCCCTTCAGAGTCTTCAAAGTA
This sequence comes from Bos taurus, assembly GCF_002263795.3. Classification (NCBI taxonomy): domain Eukaryota; kingdom Metazoa; phylum Chordata; class Mammalia; order Artiodactyla; family Bovidae; genus Bos; species Bos taurus. Next base: position 51,744,217 of record NC_037330.1, read on the forward strand.
AATCAGATGATGTTACATTATCAAAATAAGAACTGATGCTATACAAGGGAACAACTACAGCATAAGAAAATTATTTGTCAATCATGACTCCAACAAGTGATAAAAAGAAGGCAGAATGCAGTGAGATTCCAACTTCACAAAGTTATTTAGAGCTCAGCTGACAAAGTCTGTGCCATCCTTGCTATGGAGCTTCCGATGTCACCCTGGGGAAGAGAAAGAGGATCTCTTAGAGGGTTTTATGGATCAAGTCTGTAAGTGGCGAGCATCACATTTCATCAGCTAAAAGGGACACAGCCTAGCTTTGTGCTCAGGGAGAAGGATTTGTTTGGGTGAATACATTGTAATGTTTGCCACAAGAAGTGTTGGAAGTCAGGGAATTATCACAGCAGGCCTGGAAGTTACTGGTCCAGATTAGAGCAGGTGATGGAAGGCTCCTGGAGGGAATGTCTTTAGGAAAAAACAGAACTGAAACTGTGTCAGATGCTTGCTGCTGCTGCTGCTGCTAAGTCACTTCAGTCGTGTCAGACTCTGTGCGACCCCACAGACGGCAGCCCACCAGGCTCCCCCATCCCTGGGATTCTCCAGGCAAGAACACTGGAGTGGGTTGCCATTTCCTTCTCCAGTGCATGAAAGTGAAAAGTCAAAGTGAAGTCGCTCACTCATGTCTGACTCTTAGCGACCCCATGGACTGCAGCCTACCAGGCTCCTCCATCCATGGGATTTTCCAGGCAAGAGTACTGGAGTGGGTGCTATTGCCTTCTCTCGTATCAGATGCTTAACTGAAAACAAAAGTTGAGTTCAGGGTTTTTTACAATGTTCTTGTCAGTGTAAGAAGAAATTATGATAGTGAAAAATGGCAGATGATAAAAGGAAGGAAATTATTCCCTATAGAAAAAACAGTGAAGGAAAGAAAGGTAATCATTAAGTAGTGATTTAACCAAAAATTGTAACGTATCTGTTTTGGAGAATTTTGAGTATTACTTTACTAGCGTGTGAGATGAGTGCAATTGTGCGGTAGTTTGAGCATTCTTTTGCATTGCCTTTCTTTGGGATTGGAATGAAAACTGACCTTTTCCAGTTCTGTGGCCACTGCTGAGTTTTCCAAATTTGCTGGCATAGTGACTGCAGCACTTTCACAGCATCATCTTTCAGGATTTGGAATAGCTCAACTAGAATTTCATCACCTCCACTAGCTTTGTTGGTAGTGATGCTTTCCGAGGCCCACTTGACTTCACATTCCAGGATGTCTGGCTCTAGGTCAGTGATCACACCATCGTGATTATCTGGGTCATGAAGATCTTTTTTGTACAGTTCTTCTGTGTATTCTTGCCATCTCGTCTTAATATCTTCTGCTTCTGTTAGGTCCATACCATTTCTGTCCTTTACTGAGCCCATCTTTGCATGAAATGTTCCTTTGGTATCTCTGATTTTCTTGAAGAGATCCCTAGACTTTTCCATTCTGTTGTTTTCCTCTATTTCTTTGCATGGATCGCTGAAGAAGGCTTTCTTATCTCTTCTTGCTATTCTTTGGAACTCTGCATTCAGATGTTTATATCTTTCCTTTTCTCCTTTGCTTTTCGCTTCTCTTCTTTTCACAGCTATTTGTAAGGCCTCCCCAGACAGCCATTTTGCTTTTTTACTTTGCTTTTCCATGGGAATGGTCTTGATCCCTGTCTCCTGTACAATGTCATGAACCTCATTCCATAGTTCATCAGGCACTCTATCAGATCTAGGCCCTCAAATCTATTTCTCACTTCCACTGTATAATCATAAGGGATTTGACTTAGGTCATACCTGAATGGTCCAGTGGTTTTCCCTACTTTCTTCAATTTAAGTCTGAATTTGGCAATAAGGAGTTCATGGTCTGAGCCACAGTCAGCTCCTGGTCTTGTTTTTGCTGACTGTATAGAGCTTCTCCATCTTTGGCTGCAAAGAATATAATCAATCTGATTTCGGTGTTGACCATCTGGTGATGTCCATGTACAGAGTCTTCTCTCGTGTTGTTGGAAGAGGGTGTTTGTTATGACCAGTGCACTTTCTTGGCAAAACTCTTTTAGTCTTTGCCCTGCTTCATTCTGTATTCCAAGGCCAAATTTGCCTGTTACTCCAGGTGTTTCTTGACTTCCTACTTTTGCATTCCAGTCCCCTATAATGAAAAGGACATCTTTTGGGGGTGTTAGTTCTAAAAGGTCTTGGAGGTCTTCATAGAACCGTTCAACTTCAGCTTCTTCAGCGTTATTGGTTAGGGCATAGACTTGGATTACTGTGATATTGAATGGTTTGCCTTGGAAATGAACAGAAATCATTCTGTCGTTTTTGAGATTGCATCCAAGTACTGCATTTCGGACTCTTTTGTTGACCATGATGGCCACTCCATTCCTTCTGAGGGATTCCTGCCCGCAGTAGTAGATATAATGGTCATCTGAGTTAAATTCACCCATTCCAGTCCATTTCAGTTCGCTGATTCCTAGCATGTCGACATTCACTCTTGCCATCTCTTGTTTGACCACTTCCAATTTGCCTTGATTCATGGACCTGACATTCCAGGTTCCTGTACAATATGGCTCTTTACAGCATTGGACCTTGCTTCTATCACCAGTCACATCCACAGCTGGGTATTGTTTTTGCTTTGGCTCCATCCCTTCATTCTTTCTGGAGTTATTTCTTCACTGATCTCCAGTAGCATATTGGGCACCTACTGACCTGGGGAGTTTCTCTTTCAGTATCCTATCATTTTGCCTTTTCATACTGTTCATGGGGTTCTCAAGGCAAGAATACTGAAGTGGTTTGCCATTCCCTTCTCTAGTGGACCACATTCTGTCAGATCTCACCAGAGATCAAATTGCCAACATCCACTGGATCATGGAAAAAGCAAGAGAGTTCCAGAAAAACATCTATTTCTGCTTTATTGACTATGCCAAAGCCTTTGACTATGTGGCTCACAAGAAACTGGAAAATTCTGAAAGAGATGGGAATACCAGACCACCTGATCTGCCTCTTGAGAAATTTGTATGCAGGTCAGGAAGCAACAGTTAGAACTGGACATGGAACAACAGACTGGTTCCAAATAGGAAAAGGAGTTCGTCAAGGCTGTATATTGTCACCCTGTTTATTTAACTTATATGCAGAGTACATCATGAGAAACGCTAGACTGGAAGAAACACAAGCTGGAATCAAGATTGCTGGGAGAAATATCAATAACTTCTGATGTGCAGGTGATATACCACCCTTATGGCAGAAAGTGAAGAGGAACTCAAAAGCCTCTTGATGAAAGTGAAAGTAGAGAGTGAAGAAGTTGGCTTAAAGCTCAACATTCAGAAAATGAAGATCATGGCATCTGGTCCCATCACTTCATGGGAAATAGATGGGGAAACAGTGGAAACAGTGTCAGACTTTATTTTTGGGGGCTCCAAAATCACTGCAGATGGTGACTGCAGCCATGAAATTAAAAGACGCTTACTCCTTGGAAGGAAAGTTATGACCAACCTAGATAGCATATTGAAAAGCAGAGACATTACTTTGCCAACAAAGGTCCGTCTAGTCAAGGCTATGGTTTTTCCTTTGGTCATGTATGGATGTGAGAGTTGGACTGTGAAGAAGGCTGAGTGCCGAAGAATTGATGCTTTTGAACTGTGGTGTTGGAGAAGACTCTTGAGAGTCCCTTGGACTGCAAGGAGATCCAACCAGTCCGTTGTGAAGGAGATTAGCCCTGGGATTTCTTTGGAAGGAATGATGCTAAAGCTGAAACCCCAGTACTTTGGCCACCTCATGTGGAGAGTTGACTCATTGGAAAAGACTCTGATGCTGGGAGGGATTGGGGGCAGGAGGAGAAGGGGACGACAGAGGATGAGATGGCTGGATGGCATCACTGACTCGATGGACATGAGTCTGAGTGAACTCCGGGAGTTGGTGATGGACAGGGAGGCCTGGCGTGCTGCAATTTATGGGGTTGCAAAGAGTCGGACATGACTGAACGACTGATCTGACTGATCTGATCTGATCTGTTTTGGAAGTGTGATGTAGGGTGAGGGATAATGAGAAGCAATAGTGCTACATTCTCATTCTCTGTATAGAAAGTCAATGGATAATATATAAAAGTATTGACCTAAAAAGTAGCTGTATAACCCTGTTGGTTAGAAATACAGACATAAATACCATACAAAATAGCAGAAAACACTTAAAAGGAAGATAAAGGAGATGGGGAGGAGTTAGTGGGAATTTTGTGGTTATTGTTTGTAAACCTTATATGTTTTGACTCTTGAAACCTTGTCTATGTATCACTTCAAAATAATAGTGATACATGTAAATCAACTATACTTCAATAAAAAAAAAATAATGACATAAAAAGTCCATGATAGGACCTGCTTCAGGGGTGACTGGATCCAGGAACTCATAGGAAGTTATCAGGGCTTGATTTCTCAGCTCTGCTCTCTGTTTTGAATTCATTTTTAGTTAGGCCCTTTTCATGCGCATAGGACCTCCTGGCTGTGTTTTTCTTTCCTCCTCCCTCTTCTCTCTTTTTCTCTCTTTCTTATTAAAAAAGATTTAATTGTGGCTACAAAACCCATGAGGCTTCCATCTTAAGCATTTTTAAGTGTACAGTTTAGTAGTGTTAGGCATATTTACATTGCTGTGCAGCAGATCTCCATGACACAAGTCTTCCTTCTCCCATCCCCAGTTCCTGGTAACCACTCTTCTACTTTCTGCTATTTTATTATAGCTATTAATGGCAGCAGAAGGAAACCTCACTTTCCTGATAAATCTGACAAAAGTCCCAGGATTGTTCCACTAGAGTGACCAGGGATTGGCCAGCATCCCCCAAACAAATGGCCTGAGAGTCAAGGATGAGTGGTTGCCCAAGAAGTGCTGACAGCAGAAGGGGCCTATACTCCAGGCAAACAAAACCAGCAGAGTCCCACAGTGAACAGAGGGAGGGCCAGGATGTGAGAGAGCAGTCCGCACCAACCCTCCCATCCCCCACCCCGCCCCCCCAGCCCTCCTGCCCCACCCCTCCCCCACACCCTCCCACCCCATACACCCCCTTTATAACCCCGCCCACCCGATTTAGAACTTACTCTTATCTCCATGATCTATCAAGCAAGCAAGTTTATCTCAACTCTCCAACAGACTTTAAAAAATCTCTTTAGTATAAATGTTTTCTTTTAAGAGTTATTATTCAGATAAGTAGAAATTCTGATTATTAGTAACTTTAACCTTCTTTGGAAATATTCATTAATTATTTTGTTTTTTTCTTTATGAATTGTCTGTTCATGCTCTTTGCCCATCCATGGTATTAATAAATACATTTATCAGGCTTCCCAATTCTAATAAATGTGTAAAAATATGTTTAAAAATATAGCTCACAGAACTTTATACAAGACTTTAGAAATTACCTAGTAGCTTACTCTCGTTTTACAACAAAGGAAAATAAAGGATGGAGGAGTGAAGTGTGAAGCCAGCTTGAGAACCCTGTTAGTAATGGATGAAGGAAAAAAAAACCCATTTGATTCTCTACCTGTTAGATTATGCAGCCCCTTCAATAACTCCTGAATTTGGTTCCCCTCAAAATCACTTTTTCTGCCCAGTCACCGTTTTTCAGGGTTTACAGAGAGCCATCTTTATTTTCCCATGGTTTGCAGCATTTTTAAAAGACTGGGGATAAATAGCTGAGAAGATTTGTAAGCTAACTTGAGGCCTCTTGTGATTTTATGCATGAGAGCAATCCCCTCTCCTCACCTTGCAAATTTCCACTCCAGCTAGCATTGGACTGTATTTTTCCATTTAAATAATACAAGTTACAGGGTGGGGGGGGAATTAATCTTGTAACTCTGTCAAAGAATGAGAATGAAATGTTGATTTTCTTGCGGGGGAGGGAATGCAAAGGATAGAGCAACCATCTGGCCTCCGTGCCTTTTTGCTTTGCACTCCTGGAGTCTCCTGCATTGCAGCCGGATTCTTTACCAGCTGAACCACCAGGGAAGCCCACTCATGAAGCTTGGGACCACAAAAGAGACTGAAAATATACCCTGGTTGGAATGAAGCATTCGGTGCTCCTCCTGCTGCCCTCGCTTAGCCTTAGTGATATGGTTGCTGTGTGGGCCAGAGCAGATGTAATTTGTAGAAGAGCGACTGGAAGGTTTAGCGTTTCAAAATGTAAACTGAACTCTAAAGAACAGGAGGCACTGGGCAGGATTTTCTCTGGATGAGGAAATCTCTTTGTCCAGAGTAAACTTGAAGCAATTGTGTTTTGTTGACTCTAAGTTTCAAGACTAATCAAGTGTCTACTGCAGTTTGGAAGGCCAACTGCTGAACTCTATTTTTATCTGTGAACTTCGTGTTTCCTTTTTCCCTGACAGTGTGGACCACTCAAGTGATAATAGGTTAGACAGCTGCCTCAGTTAGACTGCTGTTGGGAGAGTAGATGAATTCTCTTCAGTAGATAATAGAGAGGTTTAGAATTACTGAGAGATGGGATTGGAGCTTCAGGTGGACAAATCTTCAATGGTAAAAGCAGGAGGGCAGGGTGAGAACTAATAATAATGGCTAGAGCACTTAGTAGGTATCAGTCTGCAGGAAACCTTCGCAAGTATTATCCCATTTAATGTTAGTAACAATCCATGAGGTAGGTACTGCTATCTTTACTTCACAGATGAATAAGCGGAAGTTCACAGTAGTAAAGTTACTTGCCCGAAGTAACACAACTAGACTTCTTGGGGCCAGAGCAGGCAGTCTGATTCCAGCACCCTGGGCTCTTAGTCTTTCTCTTTAAAGCTCCATGATTGCCCTAAAGGTTGTATCCCCTGCTCCTGAAGTAGTGCATGGCAAATAGGAGGTGCCCCTCAAATATTAACCAGCTGAATGTATGATTACTCCATGCTGCCTTGGCCTGGGTCAGGATCAGTGTTCTCTCGAGCCAGGGAGAACTGAAAACTGCATTCAGGTGACCTTTCAAACTTCTCAGAGGTTTCTGTTCAAATTTAGAACTTGGACAGTTGTCACAGTCAGAAGCCCTTTTTGTTTCAGCAGAATGAAAATACATATTTAAAAATAGTGGTTATTATGATTATCACAATTAAAGTAGAAAAACGTAATGACTGAATGTTCAATGGCAGAGGGTTGGTTAAATAAACCATGGAATGCAATGATGAAATACTTAACAGCTGTTAAAAATCAAGTTGTAGAATACCACATGACATAAAATGCATTCTTGATACATTGTTCAAGGGAAAAACCAGGTTACAAAATACTATGTAGACCATTAGCTCAATACTGAAAGAAAATAAAATCAAGTATTGGTAGTAGTAATTTCTGTGTGACGAGAGTATAGATGGTTTTAATTTTCTTCTTTGTGATGTTTAAATATTTTTTCAAATTTTCTACAATAACTATGAATTTTATATTCAGAAAAAAGCAACAGCATGTTTTTCTTTAAAAAGCAGTTGTAATCAGATTTTGATTCTTGTTTCGTATTTAAGATATGAAGTTACAATTTAATGAAAGACAACACAGCGTAGCTGGTAAGAACTTGGTCAGTGGAGCCAGACTGCAGTGTTCAAATCCCAGCTATACCGTTTATAAACTGTGTGACTTTGGTGAAATTAGTTAACTTCTCCGTGATTCAGTTTCTATATGTGTAAAATGGAGAAGGTATTACTTCCTACCTCAGAGAATTGTTATGAGGATTGAATGAACGAATATAGCTAGAGTATTTGGAACAGTCAGTATGAGTTCATTATTAGTTTATCATTAAAAATTCTCCCAAATTCTCTTATCCCACCTTCAAAAATGCACAAGCAGAGGACTTTGCTGGTGGTCCAGTAGTTATGACTCTGCGCGACAAATGCAGGGGCCCAGGTTGGATCGCTGGTCAGGGAACTAGTTCCCACATGCCACAACAAAAGACTGAAGATCCAACGTGCTGCAATTAAGACCCGGTTCAGCCAAATAAATAATAAATATTTTTTAAAATGCACAGGCAGAGGTACACCTAGGTCAGGAATTTTAAAGCTGATGTATTTGATTCTAGTTCAAATGTATGACTAGGATATACCAAAGAGGACCCCAGGAAGAGGTCCAACTGAACCTCCCAGGGCTCATGATCACCATGAAAATAAGTAGATTTTGCAAAAATTCAGATTTATTATGCCCTCACTTATTAGCTGAATTAGCCAAAATATATTAATAGTTGAAACCGGGGGAAAATTAAAATACAAGGGAGAGATAAATCTTCCCATCTCAACCCTCAAATCACCTTCTACCATGATTCTTGACCTCCCTGCTGCTGCTAAGTTGCTTCAGTCGTGTCCAACTCTGTGCGACCCCATAGACGGCAGCCCACCAGGCTCCCCCATCCCTGGGATTCTCCAGGCAAGAACACTGGAGTGGGTTGCCATTTCCTTCTCCACTTGACCTCCCTATGTTCCCCAAATATAAGCCACCTTATATTGTGAACCTTCAAATTCGTGTCTTCTGTCTCACTCCTCATCCTTCACCCTCCACATACCCCTCGTCTCAGCCAGCACCCCACTCCCACTCCCACTCCCTGGTCCGGGAAGAGGCTGAATTCCACGCCAGCCTGCAATAGCCTCTGACCTCTCCAACTTCTGAGGTCCTGGGAAAGGGAGCCTGAACATGACCCTGTCAGGAGAGTGGGAAGTGGCAGTGAGATGCCCCCAGAGGACCTGCTCCCAGGCTGGCCTTATCCTGGTGTGCAGGCTGGGATTTCCTGCCCGGAAGCACCAGGCCTGGACACAATGGGAGTTATCAGTAACCATCGGGGGATCAGGACCATGGTGGGAGCCCTTCACTTAGCTACGGGTTTTCCAGGCCTTTCCTGTGTGAATCTTTACTTCCGTGGAAGCTCTTGTTTTGATCTTTTTCAAGATGGAAGCCCTTCCCCCAGCTTCCCACCCTCTGTCGCTTTGGGTCAGCTGCCTTTCAGTTCTCATCCTTCAGGTCCTCCTTTGGATCTAAGTCAACTGAAGATGGTAATGAGCAGAGTCTGGATAAGGAAAGTGTTTCCATCCTTTCTAGATCTTTTTTTCTTTTTAAAATTATAGGTGAGATTAATGTATTAATTGTCTTCCATGATGATAATAGTATCATCCATCAACTGAAAAAATTAATAAATTATACCTGTATTGAGGTTTACATTCTTAATCTAAGAGATTATTTGGCTTGTTTAACAGTATTCCTAAGAGGGTCTTTTTATATTAAAAACAAAGGATTTTTTTTTTTCTAAGCTCAATAGTTTACTTACAAGAAAACATTTTAGAGGAAACAATTTACTATGTTGCAAGTCTTAATGGTACAAACAGCAGGTTTGCTTTAAAAATTTATGTTGCAAAATAAAAACTCTCATTTACTGCATTCTTAAGTTATGTATCAAGTGGTTTGCTCAGTTAGCTTGTTCAGTCCCCAGGACCACCTGTTTTATGAATGACAAAACCACTCCTCAGAGAGGCTGAATAACTCACTGAGATCACTTAGGGTGTAAATGTCAGAGCTGAGTTTTGAACTCAAACTGTGTGACCACAAGGTTGGTGCTTTTAACCCTACACTCTACTGCTGCCTCCAAAGTAGCTGAGACCACTCATATCCACCAGTGATCTCAAATATTATTGTTGTATTGGAAGTGGCTTTAGGTCTCAAAACTTATCTCCCCTGCCATACCCTCTGCATACTAACCCCAGTCAGCTTCTTAAAACTTACCTCGCCCGCAGGACTTCAGCATCTCTAAGCTCAGAAAAGAAGAAAAGATGATGGCATTTGTTCCCACAGACTCCCTGTATTTCAAAAGATAAAATAAACCAACCCACAAAGAAAGTGTCAACAAGTTAAACAGAGGTATGATTTTTCTGATGTGTTGTATCTGTATATGTGATAATGTATGTAATACATTATCATATAATATAATTATAATTATATATAATATAATATAATTATAATTATAATTATCATATAATATGTATATAATAGCAGATACTTTCCAAATAATACTTAGGATGTTCCTATCTTTCCAGACTTTTCTATCCTCATCTAGCTATAAGGTCATTGAGTGTTGCCAATTCCTACTTCCTGAGTTGGATGTGGGAAAAGAGAAAGCAAAGCAAAGGAAAAGAAAGGAGGAGGCAAGGAGAAGAAGGAAGAAAGTGCTGCTTAGAAACAGAGGTGCAGGGTTAAGACTGCCCAAGGACAGCACATTGTCCCTTCCTTTCAACCCTGGGCTCCTCAGCAGCTGTCCCTCTGTCCTCTCCTGCAAGAGGGTGAGCTGCTGTGGGCAGTGAGCCCCACACCAAGGGAGGTCTGGGGGACCCCTGATGGGAGGCCTGCTCTGACTCAGAGGGGATGGGCCAGACCCGCGCCTCCCTGTTTGCACTTGGATTCCACTGGGACCCATTGTACAATGACTCAGATCAGTGCTCACTGTCCCGTGAAGCCTGAGGGATGGATGTCAGTGCCTGCTCTGGGTTAACACCCCAACAGTCAATTTAATGTACTTAATTAATTTTTGTGATATCCAGCCAGCCGCCTGAGGGGTGGATCTCTGAGATCATCATGACACATGTGCCTGCAGCTCCTTGGGCTCCGTAGTCACTGTGGTTTCCACGGGACCTTGAGTCACATGCAAGGCCACTGGTGCGCTTAGAGGAGCACTGTCCCAGAATGTGGCCCGTGAGAACCCGGGAGGGAGGAAATGCTGTGTGTCAGAGGAGCCATCCTGCTGCACCCCCCGGGTTAAGTGACCTCATGCAAGAGGGTGCCTCTGTGGCCTCCGCAGAAAAAAGCAACTGTGGGTCCTTTGAGGGGTGCTGTGAAAGTCATGTGCCTTGGGGGAGCTTGGAGATTTTTCAGGGAAATCAAAATTTATTGACCAAGGGCCCTAAGATTTCCTGGAGAGTTCTGAGTTTTGGTCAGGTAGCCTTCTTCCCAGGTCTCAGATAGTCTGCCCAGGGTTTTGTGAAATTCGTGGTCTAGAAGCTCTGGGGTGACTCCGTGTACTGGGAAATCACTGCTATCCAGCAAGTCCTTGGAGGCCTTGTGACCTGGATAAGGAAAAGTCTAGTGCTAGACTCAAGTGCTGCTTCATTCAAGTAAATGGCCGCAGTTCAACCACGATGAGGAAATTCAGCTTTCTCTGTGGGGACGGCTCCCATTAGCCAGATACAGAAAAGTTGGATGACCAATGATACTAACTCATGCACGCCTAAGGCCCAAGGTGGGGGGTGGAGGGTGAGATCTGAAGAAGGGCTGTCCCCATTTACCAGGAGCACCACTGCCCCAGCTTTCTCCCTTTGCTCTGACCACTCCTGTCTCGTAGCACCCTCTCAGAGGCAACCCAACACCATCTTCCCCTGCCTGGGGTGACAGTAAGGGCATTCTCCCTGGGTCAGCTGGATCAGCCCAGCCTACCATCTCTAAGTTCAACATATGCTTTATTCAACACCAGGCCCAGTTCTTGTGGCTGAGAGGACAGAGCCCTCTGCCTGCTCCCATGACCTCCTGACTCAAACACCTACTCACAGCAGATAATGGATGAAAGTTGCTCTTTCCCACAATTAGATTTTGAGGTCTTTGGTTCTTTATATCCAGTTCTCAATACAGTAGATTCCAGCTGTGCTTAAAAATGAAACAGGAGAAAATGGTTTGGAAGACAAAGGAGATTTTTTCCCTCTTCTTCAGATGAAGGATGATTCTAAGGACAGAGCCTGGTCTCTAAGGATTCTTTGGTTTAGGTAATATGTGCTTGGGGAAGTCATAATCTTTTCAAGGGGCTTTTCCACTGCTTTGAAGAAAGTGCTGTAGCTCCATTTGGGAAACAGGGGCATGGGAAAATAAAGAGGTACAGTCATTTCACAGCTTTGAATAGGAAATAAAGACTGGACTTGAAATTCTTTCAAGTTTTAAATTCTGTTCTACCATGTTCCTCAAGGAGGAGGCCTGGAGACCCAAGGGGTCTTCAGTTGTAAAAATCTGTGTCATCAATATTAAGTTGGTAGCACCATGTAACAAAAGCTTTAAGAATGCACTTGTACTCAGCAGCTCCACTTCCAGGAAGCTCTTCTGTGAAATTAGAGCTATGCAAAAAAATAGTTGGGTTCAAACCCTGGGTTTGTAAGATCCCCTGGAGGAAGGCATGGCAATCCATTCCAGTATTCTTGCCTGGAGAATCCCATGGAAAGAGGAGCCTGGCGGGCTACAGTCCCTGGGGTTGCAAAGACTTGGACACAACTGAAGTGACATAGCACACATGCAAGGAAATAGTTAGTTATGTTCATCACAGGGTTGTCTATAATATAAAAAAACTAGGCCTAAAAAAACTAGAAATGGCCTAAATATCGAACAATAGGGAATACATGATTGTAATATATTCATTATGCATTATGTACTGTTGAAAGTGATAAGAAGAGTACTGTCAAAGAAACAATGTATTGTTAAAAGAATAGGCAGGCTTCAAGACAGTAGGTATAGTATTACCCCAGTTTTAATCTAAAAATATGTATATGTCTCAGAAAATTATTAGTGATATTATTTATGGGTAGTTTAAATTTTGTTATGTTTCTAAATTCTCTGCATTGAATATGCATTTGTTTTTAAGTAAAAATACACGTACAATAAATGTTACAAAAAGAGTACTCAAGAAAGTAACTAAGGGGAATTCCCTGGTGGTCCAGGTGGTTAGCACTCGGCACTTTCACAGCGGAAGGCCTGGGTTCAGTCACTGGTTGGGGAGCTAAGATCCCACAAGCTGTACAGTGTAACCAAAAAAAAAAGTAAGATTCTAAGTACTGGGAAACAAAGAGTGTGGCTACTTGTAGATCTTGTCTATTAGCCTTAGCAAGGACCTGGATAAGTCATTTAATTAATCTCTGAGGTTTGAAGCTTTCTCACCTGTCCATCACCCAGGCTTGGGGAGAGACACAATTACTGCTGGGACGAATCTCTCAAAGTTTAATAGTTTTATAAATACCGTATTCTCGATACTATTTACAGGATCCATACTTTACTTTCCATAACTCTCATAACAGGAAGTAGTAATAATAATAATAGCTGAAACTGAGCCATTAATTTCTATTAACCAGGCTCCATGGCTCAGATAGTAAAGAATCTGCCTGCAATGCAGGAGACTGGGATTTGATCCCTGGGTTGGGAAGATCCCCTAGAGAAGGGAATGGCAACCCACTCCAGTATTCTTGCCTAGAGAATTCTGTGGACAGAGGAGCCTGGCAGGCTGAAGTCCATGGAGTCACAAAGAGTCAGACCCGACTGAGTGGCTAACACACACACATGGTAAGTAAACATTTTACACATACAAACACATTTTAATTTCTCCTTTATTGACTTCCTTCTTTCTGTCTATGTCCCACGGGATCTGCTAGCAAATTCTGTCAGTTCCTATTTACAACATATGTAGATGCTAATCATTCCTCACCACCTCCTCCATGGCCACTCTAAGCCACTTTACTCTCTTGAGCCTGGGTCACTGCAAAGCCTCCCAACTGGTCTTCTTGCTGCTGTCTGCCTGCTGTCTGTTAAAATGTAAATCAGATAATTTAATTAATCAGCTCACTCATAGCTCCCCTTCCGGCTCAGAAGCAAAGCCATAATCCTTGCAACAATCTGTAAGACCCCACACGCCTCTACACGCGCTACTCTTCCTTTGGACTCCCCTACAACACCTTAAAGAACCTGCCTGCCATGTGAGAGACCTGGGTTCCATCCCTGGGTTGGGAAGAGCCCCTGGAGAAGGGAAAGGTTACCCACTCCAGTATTCCGGCCTGGAGAATTCAGGGGGTTGCAAAGAGTCGCGAATGACTGAGTGACTTTCACTTTCACTTTCAAAACACCTTACCCTCTGATCATGTCATCCTTTACCCTACAGCTCCATCACTAAGTTTTGCTGAACTGGCTTTCTTTTTTATCCAATTTATATTAATGTATTTTAAAATAAAAAATGTATACATTTAAGGTATATACCATGGTGATTTGATATCTTGTATTCCTAATGAAATGATTACTACAGACAAGGAATTAACGTAGCATCTCCTTACAGCCGCTGTTTTTTTGTAGATGTGATGTGTGCACCTGAAATCTACTCTCAGCCTATTTACAGGTTGATAACGATATTATTAGTATAGTCCTATGCCTGTACAGTAGGGCTCTAGACTTAATTCAATTCATCCTACCTGATTGCAACTTTGTATCCTTGACTAGCATCTCCCAATTCCCAACCCCACCCTTCCAGTCCTTTTGTACCCTCTGCTTCTGTAAGTTCCACACTTTTTTTTTTTTTAAGATTCCACATGTAAGTTAGATCATACAGCATTTGTCTTTATCTGTCTTACTTATTTCACTTAGCATAATGTCCTCCAGGTTCATCTATATTGTAGCAAATGGCAGCATTTCCTCCTTTCTCTGAGTTAAATTTTACTTATGTATAAAAATATACATATATAACATCTTGTTTTTCCATTTATTTGTCAGTGGATACTTGGGTTGCTGCCAAGCCTTTCCTTTGCGAATAGTGGTGCAATGAACATGGGAGTGCAGATAGCTCTTTAAGACCCTGGTTTCATTTTCTTTGGCTATACACTTAAAGTGGGATTGCTGGATCACAGCTAGTTCTTCTTCTTCTTTTTTTTTAAAGAAACCTACATACTGTTTTCCATAATGGTCATACAAATTTATATTCTTACCAGAACTGGTGAGGGTGTGGAACATCCTCTCCAATACTTGCTATTTGTTGTCTGCTTGATAACAGCTATCCCTAACAGGTGTGAGATGATCTCTCATGGTGGTTTTGATTTGCATTTGCCTGATGAATAATGATATTGAGCATTTGTTCATATACCTTTGGCCATTTGTATGTTTGCTTTGGAAAAATATCTATTTTGGTTCTTTATTTTAAAACTGGGTTGTTTCCTTGCTCTGAGGTTTTTGAGTTCCTTATATATTTTGGATATTAACCCCTTATCAGATGTATGATTCCCAAATATTTTCTCCCATTCTGTAGGTTGTTGCTTCACACTGTTTTATGTTTCCTTTGCTGTGCAGAAGGTTTTTAGTTGGATACATTCCAACTAAAAACTAGTTTGGAAGTGTTTTTTCCTCTTCAGTTTTTTGAAAATGTTTGAGAAACATTGGTATCAATTCTTTGTCCAGTTAGGCAGAAATCACCAGTGAAGCCATCAGGTTCTGGGCTTTTATTTGCTGGGAGGTTTTTTTTTGTTTGTTTGTTTTTACTGATTCAATCTTCTTACTCATTATTGACTTGTTCAGATTTTTTCTTTCTTCATTATTCAGTTTCTTCATAACCTCAGTGATAGGTTATATGTTTCTAGGAACTCATCCATTTCTTTTTAGTTGTTCAGTTTGTTGATGTGTAAATGTTCATTGTAGTCTCTTATGAACTTTTGTATTTCTGTGGTATTGGTTATAGTATCTCCTCTTTCATTTATTTGGGCTTCCCTGGTGGCTCAGGGTAAAGCGTCTGCCCACAATGCAGGAGACCTGGGTTCAATCCCTGGGTTGGGAAGATCCCCTGGAGAAGGAAATGGCAACCTACTCCAGTATTCTTGCCTGGAAACTCCCATGGACAGAGGACCCTGGTAGACTACAGTCCATGGGGTCCCAAAGAGTCGGGAATGACTGAGCAACTTCACTTTCTTTTTTCTTTCATTTATAATTTTATTCATTTGAGCCTTCTTTTTTTTTTTTCTTAATGTGGCTAAAAGTTTATCTATTTTAGTTTTTTTAAAAAACCAACTCTTGGGCTTCCCCAGTAGCTCAGTGGTAAAGAATCTGCCTGCCAATGCAGAAATGAGTTTGATCCCTGGTCTGGGAAGATCCCCCATGCCGAAGAGCAACTGAACCTGTATGCCACAACTGCTGAGCCTGTCTATGTTCTAGAGCCAGGGATCCCCAACTGCTGAGTCCATGTGCCACAATGACAGAAACCCCACGCATCCTAGAGTCTGTGTTCTACAACTAGAGAAGCCACTGCAACGAGAAGCCCGCACCACAACTAGACGGTAGCCCCCACTTGCTGCCACTAGAGAAAAGCCCGCCTAGAAACAAAGGCCCGGCAAAGCCAAAAAACGAAAAAACTCTCAGTTTCATTGATCTTTTCTACTGTTTTTTCCTATTTCATTTATTTCTTTTCTGGTCTTTATTATTTCCTTCCATACACTAACTTTAGGTTAGTTTGTTCTTTTTCTAATTCCTTGAGGTGTGAAGTTAGGCTACTTCTTTGAGATCTTTCCCCCCTCTTAATGTAGGCACTGATTGCTATAAACTTCCCACTTAGAACTGTGCTGCATTCCATAAATTTTAGTATGTTGTGTTTCCATTCTCATTTGTCTCAAGGTATTTAAAAAATTTCTCTCTTGGTTTCTTCTTTGACCACTGGTTGTTCAGGAGTATATTGTTTAATTTCCACATGGTTATGACTTTTCTATTTCCTCCTATAGTTGATTTCTAATTTCATTCCATTGTGGTCAGAAAAGATACTTAGGATGATTTCAATATTCTTAAATTGGCTAAGACTTGTTTGGTGGCCTAACATATGATTTATTCTGAAGAATATTTCATGTGTGCTTAAAAAGAATTTGTTTGATGAAATGTTCTATTATGTCTTTTAGGTCCATTTGGTCTAAAGTATAGTTCATGTACAACATTTCCTTGTTGATTTTCTGTCTGGATGTTCTATCCATGGTTGAACATAGGGTATTGAAGTCCTCAACTATTACTGTGTTGCTATCTATTTCTGCCTTCAGTTCCATTAATATTTGCTTTATGTATTTAAGTATTCTGATGTTAAGTGTATGTATACATTTACAATTATTATATCCTCTTGATAAATTGACCCCTGTATCTTTACACAGTGACTTTATTTGACTCATGACAGTTTCTGACTTATAATCTATTTGTCTGATGTAGGTATAGCCACCCCTGCTCTCTTTCAGTTACCATTTGCATGGAATATCTTTTATCAGTGCTACACTTTCAGTTTATGTATGTCCTTAAAGCTAAAGTGAGTCTTTTGTGGGCAACATATTATTCAATCTTTTTTTTTTTCATCCATTCGGCTACTCTATATCTTTTGACTGGAGAGTTTAATCCATTTAAAGTATTATTGATAGGTAAGGATTTACAATTGTCATTTTAAAAATTGTTTTTTGGCTGTTTTATAGTTTTCCTTGTTCTTTTCTTTCTTGCTTGCTGTCTTCCTTTGTGATCTGATGAATTTTTTCATAGTGGTAAGCTTTGATTCCTTTCTCCCTCTTTTTCGAAGCCTGAGCATTTCTTTAAGAGAAGTTTTAAAATTACCAATTTTATCTCTTTACTTGGTATAAGTCTATTCAGATTTTGTATTTATTCTTGAGTCATTTTTTATAGTCTGTGTCTTTCTAGGAATTTGTACATTTCATCTAAGTTGTCTACTTTTGTTGACATACAGTTGTTCATAGTATTCCCTTATAATCCTCTTGTTTGTCTAAGATGTCCCCTCTTTCATTCCTGATTGTAGCTATAATTGCATTTCAATGAAAGATAGTGTATAACTATGGAAACTTGAGATATTTTTATTCAAGAAAACAACTGTCTTTGTAAGATTTCAAAAAGAATAATGTAAACTAAAAAACCAATAGTCAGGTGCTTAGGAATTGTCTTATCGACCGGGAAAATTAGAAGGAACATCTCTGTGTGTTGGAATTGCTACCACTGGAGTCTCGTGGCATTACCAAAAAAGTCATGTCTCTGCTTATAGAGCAGCTAAGAGTTATCTGATAATGTACGGGAATATTTTATGGGCAGAAACAATTTGAAAATAAGATTAAAACTGTCATAATATTTAACCACCATTGTTCACTAACCTGATGAAATCACGAAGGGCAGAATTCACTAACTCTTCATTGCTCTTTTGAGTTGTTTTCAGAAAGGCAGTTAAGAAGAAGAAAGGGAAAATCATGACTTCCCAATTCACACAAATCATGTAGCATCTGCTACATGCAGATATGCTAATCATTGAATGTTTAGCTATAGGTTTAATAAGCCGTTATTTGGAAATGAGCTAGAATATTTAGGAGAATGATAATATAGGTTTAAGGACTTTTATTGACTATGGGATATTCTAGTGCATTCAAACTATAACCAGTTGAGGTATCCCCTATTTTTCATACAATTTTACAAATGAAAATTGTCTACTTCTTTTAAATATGGTAAAATCAGATCCTAAATCAGATACCACTCTGAGCTCTGCCATAATACTAAAAATCAAATGTTTACCCCAAAACAGCAGGAGTTCTGGTTGTCTCATTTCATAGTTGTGTCTCAACCATAATTCTTTGGGCCATACCAGCATCCAGTGAAGAGTTGTAGAATAAGTAAATGATTAATAGTAGCTGTCTGTCACTAGAGTTCCAATGTAAATAATAATAATGGAAACCTCCTTTTTGTTGAAGAGGTATCATAGTTCAAAGGCAAAATAACCTCTCCCAGCAGCTATCCAAATCCCCTGAAGGATTAGCCCCCTGAGTGATGAAGCACCCCAATTCAATGTTCCAAAAACTCAGCCTGTCGGAAATATCAGAGCCTTAAAACAATCACGTTTAAAACACTGTTGTTGTAAGGATTTTCTTTGATTTAAATGTTGTTTCTTTTGGAAAGGGCTTGTTATTTTTCTAAGCAAGTTGGGTCATTGAACTGGGCAAACCGGGGAAAGGGAAGATTAAAGAAGACATTTTAAAAACACAAACTATATTCACTATTTTGTATATGGCTTGACTGAGTTTCTGTTGCCTTACATTTAATTTAACCAATAAATGCTTTTTATTAAAAAGAGACTGAAAATATAATTCAAGGTAAAGAGTTTTAATAAGATACTTAGCAAAATGGTGACAACTGCAAACTGGATGATGGGCTTTGGGGGTTTCATTATTCTCTTTCTATTATTATCCATTTATATTATAGCTATTATAAAACTAAGCTAATGAATAGTGAAGACAAAAGCCAAATAGTTATATCAAGAGTTGCCGTTAGGTAGGGTCCTAGGTGGCCATGATAAACTAAAGGTATTTCAAAGTTATGAGTGATTTGAAAGTACGGGTAAGAAGAAGAAGCTGACCAGCTTAGGTAGGAGAATGGAATAGTCATTCAGAAAGAGGCAGATGCCTTGCCCAAGGAGAGTGGCCTCTTTTCCTTGTAGATTTTCAGTTCCTGGTTCCTTTGCCCATGGGCCCAGCTATACAATAGCTTCTGCCCTTGAATCCCTGTGCCATTACTGATTCCTTTTTGCTTCATGTTTATCTTTAAAAGTTGATTCCCCTTTTTTTTGAACTGGCTTGAGTCAAACTTCTGTTCCTTCACATCAAAATAGGCATCCTCAAAACAAATGATTGTTTATACCTGTTATAGTCAGAATCTGCCCCAGTGGAGTGGCCCTGCCAATCTTGGGATCAAATTGTGTTCAGCATCTCATGGAGGGTTAGGAGAGACCCTTGTAGGAACTAAATATCAGCCAATCAAAGCCAATTCTATCTCCCCCCGAGGTACAAGTGCACCAGGAGAGAATTAAATGCATTTTCTTAAGAGATCTTAAGAGGTCTAGACAGTAAATAGAGAAAGCTAACAGATAATTCACTGTGGTGGTTTCCTAGGGACCATGTTGATCAAAGAAGTCACTGAAGAGTCAAGTTGACCTCCAGGTTGTGTGCTGGACAGATGTTCTTGCCTGAAGTGTTTTACATTCTGAGTGCTCAGTTTAGTTCAGTCACTCAGTTGTGTCTGACTCTTTGCAACCCCAGGGACTGCACCATGCCAGGCTTCCCAGTCCATCACCAATTTCTGAAGCTTGCTCAAACTTACGTCCATCGAGTTGGTGATGCCATCGAATCATATCATCCTCTGTCGTTCCCTTCTCCTCCCACTTTCAATCTTTCCCAGCATCAGGGTCTTTTCCAGTGAGTCAGTTCTTCACATCAGGTGGCCAAAGTATTGGAGCTTCAAATTCAGCATTAGTCCTTCCAATGAATCTTCAGTACTGCTTACCTTTAGGATTGACTGGTTTGATCTCCTTGCAGTACAAGGGACTCTTAAGAGTCTTTCCCAACACCACAGTTCAAAAGCATCAATTCTTTGGTGCTAAACTTTCTTTATGGTCCAACTCTCACATCCATACATGACTACTGGAAAAATCGTAGCTTTGATTAGATGGACATTTTTTGGCAAGTAATATCTCTGCTTTTTAATATGCTGGTTAGGATTGTCATAGCTCTTCTTCCAAGGAGCAAATGTCTCTTAATTTCATGGCTGCAGTCACCATTTGCAGTGATTTTGGAGCCCAAGAAAAGAAAGTCTCTCACTGTTTCCATTGTTTCCCCATCTATTTGCCATGAAGTGATGGGACCAGATGCCATGATCCTCGTTTTCTGAATGTTGAGTTTTAAGCTTACTTTGTCACTCTCCTCTTTCACTTTCATCAAGAGGCTCTTTAGTTTTTCTTCACTTTCTGCCATAAGGGTGGTGTCACCTGCACATCAGAAGTTATTGATATTTCTCCCAGCAATCTTGATTCCAGCTTGTGCTTCATCCAGCCTGGCATTTCTCATAATGTAGTCTGTCTATAAATTAAATAATCAGGGTAACATTTTACAGCCTTGACTTACTCCTTTCCCAATTTGGAACCAGTCTATTGTTCCATGTCTGGTTCTAACTGTTACTTCTTGACCTGCATACAGATTTCTCAGGAGGCAGGTAAGGTGATCTGATAGTCTCATCTCTTGAAGAATTTTCCACAGATTTTTGTGATCCACACAGTCAAAGGCTTTGCAGTATTCAACAAAGGAGAAGTAGATGTTTTTCTGGAACTTTCTTGCTTTTTCTATGATCCCCTGGATGTTGGCAGTTTGATCTCTGGTTCCTCTGGCTTTTCTAAATCCAGCTTGAACATCTGGAAGTTCTTGGTTCAGGTACTATTGAAGCCTGGCTTGGAGAATTTTGAGCATTACTTGGCTAACGTGTGAGATGAGTGCAATTATGCGGTAGTTTGAGCATTCTTTGGCATTGCCTTTCTTTTGGGTTGGAATGAAAACTGACATTTTCCATTCCTGTGACCACTACTGAGTTTTCCAAATTTGCTGGCATGTTGAGTGCAACACTTTCACAGCATCATCTTTTAGGATTTGAAATTGCTCAACTGGAATTCCATCACCTCCACTAACTTTGTTTGTAGTGATGCTTCCTAAGGCCCACTTGACTTCACATATCAGGATGTCTGGCTATAGGTGAGTGACCACACCATCGTGGTTATTTGGGTCATTAAGATCTTTTTTGTATAGTTCTTCTGTGTATTCTTGCCACCTCTTCTTAAGATCTTCTGGTTCTGTTAGGTCCATACTGTTTCTGTCCTTTAATGTGCCCATTTTTCCATGAAATGTTCCCTTGGTACCTCTAATTTTCTTGAAGAGATCTCTAGTCGTTCCCATTCTATTGTTTTCCTCTATTTCTTTGCACTGATCACCGAGGAAGCCTTTCTTATCTCTCCTTGGTATTCTTTGGAACTCTGCATTCAGATGGGTATATCTCTCCTTTTCTCCTTTGCCTTTAGCTTCTCTTCTTTTCAAAGCTATTTGTAAGGCCTCGTCAGACAACCATTTTGCCTTTTTGCATTTCTTTTTCTTGATCTTTTTCTGATCACGCCTCCTGTACAATATCATGAACCTCTGTCCATAGTTCTTCAGGTACTGTGCCTATCAAATCTAATCCCTTGAATCCATTTGTCACTTCCACTATATAATCGTAAGGGATTTGATTTAGGTCATATCTGAATGGTCTAGCGGTTTTCCCTACTTTCTTCAATTTAAGTCTGAATTTGGCAATAAGGAGTTCATTATCTGAGCCACGTCAGCTCTCAGTCTTGTTTTTGCCCACTCTGTAGAGCTTCTCTATCTTTGGCTGCAAAGAACATAATCAGTCTGGTATCGGTATCAACCATCTGGTAATGTCCTTGTGTAGAGTTGTCTCATGTGTTGTTGAAAGAGGGTGTTTGCTATGACCAGTGCATTCTCTTGGTATAACTCTGTTAACCTTTGCCCTGCTTCATCTTGTACTCTAAGACCAAACTTGCCTGTTACTCCAGGTATCTCTTGACTTCCTACTTTTGCATTCCAGTCCCCTATAATGAAAAGGACATCTTTTGGGGGTGTTAGTTCTAGAAGGTCTTTAGGTCTTCATAGAACCATTCAACTTGAGCTTATTCAGCATTACTGGTCAGGGCATAGATTTGGATTACTGTGATATTGAATGGTTTGCCTTGGAAACAAACAGAGATCATTCTGTTGTTTTTGAGATTGCATCCAAGTACTGCATTTGGGACTCTTTTCTTGACTATAAGGGCTACTCCATTTCTTCTAAGGGATTCTTGCCTACACTAGTAGGTATATAATGGCCATCTGAATTAAATTTTCCCATTCCGGTCCATTTTAGTTGGCTGATTCCTAAAATGTCGATGTTCACTCTTGCTATCTCCTTTTTAACCACTTCCAATTTACCTTGGAATTATCTTATTCATGGACCTAACATTCCGGGTTCCTACACAATATTGTTCTCTACAGCATCTGACTTTATTTCTATTACCAGTCACATCCACAAGTGGGCATTATTTTCCCTTTGGCTCTGTCTCTTCATTCTTTCTGGAGTTATTTCTCCTCTCTTCTCCAGTAGCATATTGGGCACCTACCAACCTGGAGAGTTCATCTTTCACTGTCATTTATTTTTGTCTTTTCATATTGTTCATGGGGTTGTGAAGGCAGGAATACTGAAGTGGTTTGCCATTCCCTTCTCCAGTGGACCATGTTTTGTCAGAACTGTCCAGAACTCTGAGTGCTACCAATGCAAGATAATATCCCATTTGGGTAAAGATGAAAGGCTTGGAGAACACCTCCGTTTCTTTGCTCTTCAATTTTTACCACAAACAATAAAGAGTTTCTGCTGCTAAGTCACTTTAGTCATGTCCGACTCTTTGTGACCCCATGGACTGTATCCCACCAAGCTCCTCCGTTCATGGGATTCTGCAGGCAAGAATCCTGGAGTGGGTTGTCATGCCCTCCTCCAGGGGATCTTCCTGACCCAGCATTTCTAGTCAGGTTGCAAACCAGGAAAGGAGCCAGAAAAATAATGCAAAATGGGAATGGCAAGAAACCAGTTATTGGAGGAAGTTAGAGCAGAGGTGAAATGTAGGACTTACTGTTCATGGTAGGACAATCCTCAGTGTTGTGGGTGCATCAAGGGCACCAAGGGAGAGAGGCCAATTCCACAGCCTCGAGGTAGGAGATCTTGCTTGAGCTTGAAGACGGAAACCTAATCCAGGGAAATCTGAATTGGGAAAGAATACATAATTGTTCTTTGGAGCTGAGAGGAGGGAGAATGCCCCATTTGCTCCAGGAAAGTGAGGGGCTTCCATGTACTTCTTTGGTGAAGGAAGATCATGTACTCACAAAGGAAGGAAGAGATATGACAAAAGTGAAAACAAGTACCTGTAAGTTTAAAGGAGAAAATAACTATCAACTATGCCCCAACATGCAGAAAGGGTCATCCTAAAGAATTTATTTTCTTTGTTTCTATGCATTTACTAAGTTGAGATAATATATGTTGATTTTAAGTGTCATTTAATACAGGAATATTCACAAATCACATAATTTAAGAAGAGACATGAGATGATATATAATGTCTGTCCTTGGATGATTTATTTCTTTTCTTCATTAAAAAAGTTCCAATGAGTTAGGTCATTTAACATGAGGCTTAAAGATGCATTAAAATCATTTCTCAAGTTCTTTAGCAATGAAGAAGTTCATTATGTCATTCTATGCAATGCTGCTTTTGTGAAGAGGGAGAGAAAAGACCTTTTGTTTAGTAATTTTCTTGGCACAGGGTCTTCATTATGTAATAAACTTAGCCATTGTTAGAAAAATCTGGACAAGAACAGCACCAGTTATTGTTATAAGTGATCATCAAATAAAGTAAGAAATTCCATAGGAACCATAGGTTAAAGGATACGGCTCAAGAAATATGCTTCTTGGTATTGAGAGAAGAGTGGGAGCAGTAGAGGAATCGCTGAGCTAACACTTCAGGGTTGTGTCACTTGGGATGTTTTTCACTTGAAGTGACCAAAAAATCTGGCTTATTTGTATTAAATAATAAATACATCTAGTATTACATTGCAGGCCCAGGTGTGGTTAACTCAGCTAATCCATGATGTCAGCAAAGACCTAGGTTCTTTCCCTCTTCCAACTTTGCCATTTTCCATATTTTGGCCTGGTCCTCCGGCCAGTTCCTCTCAGTGCTATGTGATTGCAGCAATTTCCAGACATGGCACATCCAGACATGGCAATGACCAAGGAAGATGAGCCTGTCTTCTATGACGTGTCTCTTTTAAAAGTATGGAAAGGTTTCTAGAAGTTTCTACCTACAGACTTCCACTATGTCTTATTGACCAGGAGTATGTTGTATGTCCATATTTAAATCAATCACAGACTCGAAGTAGCCCAATCACAGTTTATACCCTGTGTCTGGGAGAGGCTAGCTTTCTTTGAAGATACTGGTTATGTAAAGGGATGGATACAAACAAAATCAGGGTGATGCTGGAAAGGGAGAAGGAAGGAAGATGTTGGGTAGCAGCCAACAATATCTCTCACAAAGGCCAAGTCGTCTCAGAACTACACAATGTCCCAGACAACACATGCAATCTTCTGAATTCCCAAAGTGTGGTTCCAAACTGTGAAAGGGAAGCCCTACTCCTTTGTACATGTGTTGTTAATTTGGATTATTTCATCAGTTGGTCAGTATCTGTCTTCAAATAATGCCTAAGAAAAGATCACCGGCTGATCTATTTTCTGAATCCTTGACTATCTGACCATGTCTTTGACTAATATAGGCAACAGTAATCAATAACATGGTTAGATACAAATTTCATAGATCATAATCCTTTTCCGTCAAAAGTTTGTTCATAGAGCTGCACTGTTTTCAGGCAGTTAGCATTGCAAAGAAGTCAGAGATTAGACTAATTTCTGCACCTTTGTAAGTAAATTATTATTTTTTTAACCTGAGTGCCTGGAAGATTCTTGTCTTTATTCTCTTAATTCACAAATGTGCTCAGGATGTATCTAGATCAATTTTTAAAATTTTACCTAGAAGAACATCATGCATCTTGTCAGTCTGCATACTCAAATATTTCTCATAACAAGAAAGCAATTTTCAATTATGTCTTTGATTTGTCTCAGTTCCTCTTGTTCTTGTTCTTATCATACTTTTTAGGTTGAATCATGTTTCCTGCCCTCTGAGTCTACCATCTTCTCGTGCATCATTTTATTTCCTCATTTTTCTTTATATTATAGAAGAATATCTCAGGTGTGATTTCCAGAATACTAACTTACTTTTCCACAGGGCTAGTGCTGCTCTTTACTCATTCCAGTGTATATACTATATATATATATATCTATATCTATATATTTTAACATGAAACAGTATATTTTTGGTACTGTTAATTTTCTTGTTTACCCATCCTAGCTCTCATTGCTATTCACCTCACTCCTGTCTTTGCATCCCATCTTTTGTCTCTTTGTGACTATCTGCCCCTCTTTCCTAGAAGCCATGTCTTCTTGAATCTTTTGGAGGATATTATACAGTTTTCTGAAAAATGTTTTCTGGTTCCCCTGCAGGAGGCCATTTTAGGAGGAATATTCTTCATCTGATCTTCTGTGTAACGGTTCTTCATGTTTCCAATGACAGTTTTTTTCTTTTTCTGATTACTCATTTTTGAATGAAAAGAGAAAGAGTTAGTTTCAGATTCACCCACAGACATGATGTGTAGGCTTTATTTGGTTCTACTGATTGGACACTGGTGTAATGATGGAATCTTCCAGACCTGTGAGTTGATGAGAATCGGGTGTCTGCTCAGTTCTGATAATTTAATTAGCATTCCTATAGTCAGGTTCTGCTGAGCCGAGTTTCTACCTTTAAGTCTGGGTCTTTGATACCTTCCTCATTGTGTGTTGCTACTGGGACACTTGTATGTATCACCAGGCACAGCATTTTATTTCTCAGGATTATTCCTTTGAGAACTCAATGAGTCCAACACCCCCAGTCTCATATACTTAGAAATAGTCTCTGAATGAATGTTGAAAGATGGAGGAGGCAAAAAATGTTTATATCAGTTCAAAATGTCACATCCATGTGGTAAAGGAATAGCTGCCAGGTTTCTTGTGATGTGGACCCCAGGTCTCTAATTAGGGAGATGGAGCAGCCAAGAGGAACAAAACCTCATCCTGGCTTCTTTTAAATGGTCAGAGCCCCTCTGTTTCTTAAGCAAAAAGGTCAGACTGATAGCCAGTTATTTCCCCTGATCATTTAAAATTAAGTGCAAATTCCTTCTAGACTTTGGTAACTGGTTTTCTGTTGGTCTTAGCCTTTGGTGGTAAATGTGATTTTTATCTTTCTGTGGCTTCACAAGTACTTTAGAAGAAACTGAGGCAAGTTTCTACCAGGGCAGTTAGTCTGGAACTGTTTAACATCAGAAGTAAAAGCCAAAAGTTTTAGTTGACCCAAACTGGATATGAGCCAACAATGTGCTTGCTGCTAAAAAAAAAAAAGGCTACATTAATATGCAGATCAATGTTGGCAGTACTCTTATTACACTCTGCCTTATATGAGCTGGGGGCATTGGGTTCACTTATGGCCCCTAATGTTGATAAAATCTCAAAAGGTTCTTTTGTTACTGAATCCAATCACATACTGCTTGCCGCATGACAGTCAATAAACCGAGAGATGAGTTTGGGGCAAGGAATAGTGACTTTATTTGGAAAGCAAGCAAACCAAGAAGATGGTAGACTCACACCCCAAGAAGCGTCTTGCTTCAGTTAGAATTCAGGCTTCTTTCATACTAAAAGGGGAGGGAGCAAAGTCAAACATTTCCTGGTTCTGGTCAGCCTCTAGAGTCATTCATAGGCCGGCCTGGTCAGGATGTTTCCTGTGAGCTAAACAAAGGTATTTTAGCTTAATGCTTGTTACCTGGCAGGCAGGGTTCTCAGAGATGGGCCATTATGTATAATGTAAGCTTATAGGCAACATCTCTTTAGTGATTAACTTGTAATAGAATACAAAAGGTTCTTCCCCATTACACCTTGATGAATAAGAGCAAGTTCAAAAGTAAATGAATAGGATGCTAAAAGTCTATGTATCATGTTGAGGGAGTGTCTGTGCTTAGTCACTCAGTTGACTTTGAAAAAGAGGTGATATGGATGGGGAATGGCGAAGACCTGATAACTGCAATAAGATATTTCAACAGTGGTAATGTGGACAAGGGATTATATTTATTGTGGTTTGCTCCAAAAATGCAGAACAAGGGTCAGCTGGAAGAAGCTACAAAACAGTGGATTTGGCTCAGCATAAGGTTGATTGGCAGTGAAGTGGACACCGCCTAAGTTAAGCCGTGAGACACCTGGCGGCTTCACAGCTGATTTCACAGCCAAGATCCTGGCTGATCACCCAGTAGAGGAGGCTGTGGGAGAAACTCTGATATCGGGTGGGATATTGGGTAGTTGGGTAAACCGGTGATCCATATTTTAATGATCTTGGTTTTGGAGTTTTGCCCTTGAGGTTTCTGGTTTTTTGGTTGGTTGAGTGACTGTGCTTCTCCCACAAGGAAAACGTTGAACTGTGAGAACTCAGCTGCTCCAAATATTGGTCTCCATCCAGGCAAGTCAAGCACCCAGGAGAGGCAAGGTCCGCTTTCTCCTGTGCTCTGCAGCTCCCAGCACACACAGTAGCAGAGGCTACTTTAGAAAGCAGCCTGGGACCAAGCTTCTGTCAGGAAAAGTGGGGAGTGGAAGCAAACAGGTGGTTCCTCTGTCATCTCACGCAGTCCTCACCAGCGCCCTGGGAGGTCGCCTCCTGGACCAAGGACTGGAGACCAAGCAGTCTAGACAACTCACCAAGAACAAGAAGACATTCATTCATGGAGTCAATGGAGGCCTCAGAGTTTTGACATAAGAGGGGCTCAGGGGTAACAACCATGTTGAATGAACACGTGGAGATTGACCCTAAAGCTGCATTTGCCTCTTTGGCATTTTCTAATGATGCATTTAGTCACCTTTTGCAGGGTGGATACGTGCGTCACTATTTTCATTTTGTCTCTGGGGTGGCTTGTGGGGGGCAGGTGGAAATGAGAACAGAGCCCCCACGTCCCACCCTTGGGCACTCCTTGGCATCATGTGGAGCGAGTCAAGACCGGAACCCTGGTCTGATTCCAAAGCTCAGGCTGACCTCATGGTGAGCAGAAAACCTCTTTAAATGTTCCTGAGGATTTGTTTTTTTTTGTTTTTGTATTTCATTTAAACTAATATAACTAAATAAGGCAGGCGAAAGCAGACCGCACAGTTTGGCCTGTTTTCCTGAAGACTCCCCAAATACAGAAAGCCGGCTGGAGGCTGGCCTGTCTTCACTCCTGCTCAGCACTGGCCCCTGCCCCCACTGGCCCCTTTCTCTGACCTGCAGGTGCTGCGCGCCCCCCACCCCCGCCCCGTTGCAACACACGCAGGAGGACCCCCACCTGCTGCTTCCCAGGCGGGACACTGCAGTCAGTCTGGGTCAAGGCTGGAATTCTTTCTTTCCTTTCCTCTTACAAACAAAAATTCCTCCCGTTTGTCCTGTTGGGCTTGCAGTCCCAGATGCGTCCCAGGAGTTGGTTCCTGTAAAGCAGCCCAGTCGAGGGGCTCTTCTACTGCATTACATAATGGCAGGGCTCACGTCACTTTTCCATTGGCTTTGGACTGTGCTGCGTAGTCCTTTGGGGATGTTCTGAAGTTCATGCTCCTTCAGAGCCAGGAGAGAGAAGCCCAACAGCAAAACAAGTGGAAAGAAAGAGAATACTGGCCACGCGATCTTGGGTCTTCTCTGAAATGCCTGCCTGTGTCTGTAATTTGTTTCTGGAAGGTTGTGGACAGTCTTCTTAATGCTAGGTCTGATGTTTTTTGTCCTCCTTATCAGTCCTCCTCTCC
The DNA here is from genome assembly GCF_002263795.3 of Bos taurus. Lineage (NCBI taxonomy): Eukaryota > Metazoa > Chordata > Mammalia > Artiodactyla > Bovidae > Bos > Bos taurus. Next base: position 51,773,265 of record NC_037330.1, read on the forward strand.
TGTCATTTGACATTTAACACCCCTACACTTCTTTTCTGCCCAAGGTTTCTCCTCCCTTGGTTTCTCTAACACTGTGCTTTAGGAGTCTGCCTTCTATTTCTCTAATCACTTGTCTTTTTTTCTTAGCTGAATATTCTACTTCTCTATCCCCTTTGCCCTGACATTCCCTAAGAGCCCGTGTTGTTGGCCAACTTTCAGTAACAAAATAGTTCCCAAAACTATAATGGCCCAATCACAAAAGAAGCCTATCTCTTATTCACATTTTAGTCCACGATGGCTTTTCGTATTGGCAGGTGGATTTCCCCTACCCAGGGACCCAGGATCCTTCCCTTTGATGACCTTACCATCGCCCTCAATGTTACCTGCATCCCACCAGCCAAAGGGGAAAAAGAGAATGGAGAATGCATATCTGTTTTAAGACTTTGGCCTGGAAGTGACTTCTGCTCATTCTCTGTAGGAAAGAACTAATCATATGGCCAGTTCTAGATGCAAGGGGAGTTGAAAAATATAGTTCATGGCTGGGAAGCCCCTTCCCCAGCAACAGCTCTATGCTATGAAGGAGAAATGGATTGGGGAGGAATATTGCCATGTCTACCAAAAGACTTTTGTTTTCTCTTTGATGAACTCATTCATTTTCAGGGTTTCCATCTTTATCTCAGCATTATTGACTTCTAAATCTTTGTTTCCAGTATCAATCACACCTAGAAGTCTAGTCTTATATCTCCAACTTCCTCCTAAACTTCAGCCTCCCTTCCCTAAACTTAACATCTTTCCCCATCCAGAGCTGGCTTCATTCTGGTCCTCCTTAGTTCTGTCCATGGATCACCACTCTTCTGGCATCACCTGTAATTCTTGCCTTTTCTCCAGACCCCATATCTAGTGCACCTCTGAAGTGTCACTGATTTGTCCTTTTTCCTAACTCCAGTCTCTCCCTCTTTTCTGATCTATTTAGAATGCTAAATAGGCTAATCTTTCTAAAACACTTTTATTATATCACTGCCAAGAAATTCTCCTTAAGAACCTATGATTCCTTGCTGCCACTTTAGAAATGTGGAAGAGTTTTAAATAGAAACAGACTATAAATAAGACAGCTTGTTAGGCAAAACAGTTATTTCTTAATCTGAAGGGCAAGTTCAATGTGATGAGGTATAACAAGTAACAGACAAGGAGGAAAGCAATCGTGATTCTAGCTCACCTCCATCTCTAACCAAATCTCTGAGCTTCAGTTATTTGTTTTATAAAATTAAGAAAGTATTATAGCATCTCCCAATTTGTCCCCCTTTCTCCTTCTCCCCATCCCCCATGCACATGTCCATTCTCTTACATCTGCATTTCTATTCCTGCCCAGGAAGATTAAAATTGACATATATACACTACCATGTGTAAAATAGATAGCTGGTGGGAACCTGCTATAAAGCACAGGAAGCTCAGCTTGATGCTCTGGGATGATCTAGAGGGGTGGATGGGGGTGGATGGGAGGGAGGTCCAGAGACTGGGGATATATGCATGTATACAGCTGATTCACTTTGTTGTACAACAGAAACTAACACAACATTGTAAAGCAATTATCCTCCAATAAAAAAACAAGGATCATCTTTCTTGTCTAAAATCTGTGGGAGGATAGATGATCTCTTTCGGTTCCTTCCAGCATTAGGATTACACTAGGACTGATGATTTTAAAAATGCAAATTTTCCCGCCTATTTTTTAAGACTCTCCAAAATTTGACCCCACTTTCTCTCTCCAACTCACACTGCCTAGATGCTTCCTCTGCTCCATCGGCTTGTTTTCTCTCACTGTCCCAGGTGTGCTGAGTGGAGCTGGACTCAGTGTGTGTGTGCCATGCTGCCCTATCCAGGATCTCCTTCCCTTCCCCTCTGCCCATCCAAGTCCCACCCATTCTCCAGGCTCCACCAGAAGCCAACTGGGCTACCAACTGGAGGAACAGAGGCATTTAGAAGGACTTGGTCACCCACCTGGCTCTGCCACTTGAGAGTTTAGTGACCTCAATAACACATGTAAAGTTTGCTTTGTACAATGCCCTCACTACATACCTCAGTCCTATTAATATAATTGCTTCACGAGTTAGTTTTGTTTCCCTGGCTAACTATCCAGCTGGTTGGATTAATTGATGATTAATAGGTTGATTCAATCAGTAAGATTTGCATAAAGTTGAACAATATTAAGTTGCTGATATTGGGCTCCTTTTGACCTACAAAAAAACAGCAATTTTCCATGTAAACTGAATCAAGTACTCTAAAAATATTTGTTATTCTTTCCACTCAACTTAGTCAAATCCTCCAAGGCAGACAAGCCAACATATGAGAGTAAGAGTTGAAATCACTGTGGACTTAATTGGCACGTTTTCCTTCAGTGGCCATTGTCTGTGCTGTGATATAGGGGAAAGAGACACCCGTAACTGGGAAAGATTGAAGTCAGGAGGAGAAGGGGGAAGCAGAGGATAAGATGGTTAGATAGCATTACCGACTTAATGGACATGAAGTTGAGCAAACTCCAGGAGACAGTGGAGGACAGAGGAGCCTGGCATGCTGCCGTCCATGGGGTCGCAAAGAGTAAGACATGACTTAACAACTGAACAACAACAAAAAGCTACCCCCAGAGGGATGGCACATTGTAAGCAGTGGGTGCCCACCTTGGAAGGTTGGTCCTGAAGGCACAGAGCAGCAGGTGGCTCCGAATTGTGTGAAAGGATTAGAGTCCATGCTGTAGCTCTGTCTGAGGTGGGCCCCAGGCTTATCTGCACCAGACTGATGGCTCACGGTATTTGAGCATCCCTACCTTAACTTTCCATAAGGAAACCAGAGTCCCTGGAGCCAAGACCTTAGGAATCCAGATCCTTCCTTTGTTTCCTTTCTACTGTGTTTCTGCTGTGTCTACGAGCCCCTCCAGGCAGCCCTCAGGGAATGGTGGCCCCACATATGTGGTCACTAACAACAGCACACTGAGGAGAAGTGAGGGGACTCTGGACCAAGTCCATCTGCTTTGTCTCTCAAGATCCAAAAACAGACAATCCAACAATCTGGCAGTAACACGGTGCTTTGAAGAGACTGTGAGTCCTGAGCGGGGAGGTGGCTTGGGATGTGCCACGACCACGAGGTAGGGGACCACTCCCGCTTACTTGCAGATTCCCTGGGAGTCAGAGCACAGGGACCTCTGAGGCTCTGGAATCCCACAACACATGCAGCCGCTTCCCACCAAATACCTTCAGCAAACATGACAGGCATGCAAAACCGCCTTCCCTACTCCATTTAAATTCAGAGCCTGAGAGGAGGTTGCTATGGGGTCAGAATTTTAGAGTCTTGCCTTTTTATCTTTTTTTTCAGGAGGATTTTGTTTGCTGGCAAAGATCTTAAGGCCAGAGAGTTCAAAGCCAGGATCCGTGTTTGCAGGTAACAATGGAAATGATGAGGCCTAAAAATGACAAAAGTTAGAAGTGGAGCAAGTAATGTCATTACATTTATTAGGAAAAAGCAAATGTTAAATATGACTTTGTAATGCATGGAATAATCTGCTAATTTTGGATGCCAACACCACCCATCCTTATACTCCCTTTCTAGGAAGTAATAATTGTTTCTGAGAACTACTGTGTCTCAGGGTCTGTTCTAAGTACTTTTCAAGCATTAGATCACTTATTCCCCACAATAGCCTAGTGAAAGAATTATTACCATTATTTTTGTCTTATCAATGAGAAAACTGAAGTTCAGAGAGATTAAGTAACTTGCCCAGTGTCACGGAGCTAGTAAACAACAGCTTTGAATCCAGGCAGTTGTCACCTCCGTGCACTGTCTCATCTCCCAGCCACACTGCATCTCTTAAAAAAGGCCTTCGAGGCCTTGGCCAAGTACTCCAAAACCCTGCTTTCTGTTTCTCTTCTCCCACCACTCAAGCAAGAGTAGCAGGATCTGCATATAAAATATACCTATGAGTGAGTCAATAAAGTAATGAAAGACTTACCAGCAGAGGCAAGCTTTTTCTAAGAACCCCTTTGATGTTATATCTAAGATATTTGCCCTTCTTACTGCAATAGCCCAAGGCCAGTGACTCATTCGAGACTTCAGTTCTCTCCTTTCCTCTCATAGACATACTGCCTACACTTTCCATCTTAATTTCTTTCTGAGCTCCTGCACAAAAATTGGATTTCAACTTAATTTTATATGATTTTGCTGATCACATAGATCACACCAACCACAATTACACTGGGAAAGGCTACTCACCAGCTCCCAAGTCAGAAGAGAGGACTCAAGTTGTGGGTTACATGTGACAGTTTTTCAGTGAAAATGTTTTAGATCTTTATTGTCTTATAAACAATGTGTGGGAGTTGTGGCTCTTCTTCCCATTGCTGAGGTAGGGAAACTGAGGAACACTGGTGTGGCTGCTATGGGCTGAGCCTAGGGGTCTCCTGGGGGTTCAGGATGCTGACTGCAAGCCATTGTCTCCCTGCTGTGGATGTCCTCAGGACTTCCTGGACATCTTGTTGCTGCTGTTCAGTCGCTAGGTCATGTCTAGCTCTTTGTGACCCCGTGAACTGCAGCCTGCCAGGTTCCTTTGCTATCTTCCGGAGTTTGCTCAAATTCACATCTTTTTCACATCTTTTGAGTCGGTGATGCCATCTAACCATCTCATCCTCTGCTGCCCCCTTCTCCTTTTGCCTTCAATCTATCCCAGCATCAGGGTCTTTTCCAATGAGTCAGTTCTTGGCATCAGATGGCCAAAGCATTGGAGTTTTAGCTTCAGTATCAGTCCTTTCAATGAATATTCAGGGTTGATTTCCTTTAGGATTGACTGGTTTGACCTTCTTGCTGTCCAAGGGACTCGCAAGAGTCTTCTCAAGCACCACAATTTGAAAGCATCAATTCCTTGATGCACAGACTTCTTTATGGTCCAACTCTCACATCCGTACCTTCCCCCTAAGTCCCGCAGGCCATCACTTGCCCTGGCAGAGGGATACTGCCAAGTTCTGCTTTTGCAGAGGAAGGGAGGCAACGATTTCCTTGTTCATGAACTCCTTCATTCATCCTTATCTTTTGGCTGCTTGGTGGGCCCAGAAAGTGAGGCCAGTCCAAGGTGGTGCTGGAGTTTCTTGAGCCTGTGGGATTCCCATATGGGCTCAGAAACAGAGCAATCCACTAGGTCAAAAGCTTGTCTACCAAGCGCCTACAACTGGGGCCTGGCCCAGATGACATGGGCCTCTGCCAGGTCCCTCAGATGCTTAGGGTGGGTCCAAGGAACACTGAAAAGGAGCCAGCGAGTTCCCAGTCAGGTCCACACCCGTAATTCCCGGAGTCGAGTGACTCAGGGTGTCAGAAGATACCTCAGGGCTAACTCACCCCTGCCCCATTCCACCCCTCCACCAAAGAAAGGGTGTTTCACAAGAAGGACTCTGTCACCTGTGAGCTGGAAACAAGCTTTCACTTTCATCCTGGGTCTTGCAATAGGAACTGGCATTCTGCTACCCTGTTTCCAACCAGAATTTAGTGAGTTACCACATTCGTGAAGACTCCTTTGTGGAGGAGTCATGGTATCCTTGACCACCCTCTACTCTCAGCCAAGTTTTGACTTATTAACCAAAGAAGAGAGAAGGGTAGCATGTGGAATCTGGGGTAAAAGGGATGTTTACACAGCCCAGAGGTGTGCCAGTGGGAGATGGTGGACACGGGTCTTGGTCACATACTGTAGGTGTGTGCACTTGGCTGATCCTCAGTCCAGGGGCCTTTCCTGATCTCCGTCCCTTGTGCTCTGATACAGGTGAGCTCTGGAACCTTAACCACATGTGACACAGCCCCTGAATGAGAAACTGCCTTTCTTAAGGGGTGATTTAGCACCAGGGTATCTTCTGAAGCCCTGAGTCAAAATTCTACTCCAAGCCTCAGCCATGGGGATCTCAGAAGATGTGCTTTTAGATTCAGCTGAGATCAGGCTGAGTGTAAATGAGAACAAGAGTGTGGACCATCTGTTCAGAGCACATGCTGATGTTCACAGACATTCCCTGTAGGAACTTCTTAAGTGGAGGAACAAAGGCTGACTGCCAGCCGGACCCCAGCAGTACCATGCTCTCCAAAACTATCATTATTTATATGCAGGCATGCTAAGTCACTTCAGTCATGTCCAACTCTTTGTGACCACATGGACTGTAGCCTACCAGGCTCCTCTGTCCAAGGGATTCTCCAGGAAAGAATACTGGAGTGGGTTGCCACGCCCTCCTCCAGGGCATCTTCCCAACCCAGGGATCGAACCCACATCTCCTGAGTCTCCTGCATTGCAGGAGGATTCTTTATTGCTGAGCCACCAGGGAAGCCCTCATTATTTATATATTTACATATAAAATGATAGATAGTTACCCATAAATTCTGCAGGTTCTGAGGTGGGTACTGCAGGGCACAAATTTGGCAAACAAGCACACGACTTTTAAGTAGCTTCTCATCTTTCATACATATTTGCCTATCTTTGACTCACAGTATAAGTTTACTGCTGTATTTTTATTATATTATTAGATCATGAGTTAATGGAAATATCAATCTCTAGGGAAAATGATAGGGACAGAGTAAAGGGACAGAGTAGGTGATTTAATAGTTAATCCTACTAGGGGATTGTAAAAAGAAAAATATGGAAGACCCCCTGTAACTTAATGATTACTCAAGAAAGAAGGCTTCAGTTCAGTTCAGTTCAGTTCAGTCCCTCAGTTGTGTCCGACTCTTTGTGACCCCATGAATCGCAGCACACTAGGCCTCCCTGTACATCACCAACTCCCAGAATACACCCAAACTCGTGTCCATAGAGTTGGTGATGCCATCCAGCCATCTTATCCTCTGTTGTCCCCTTCTCCTCCTGCCCCCAACCCCTTCCAGCATCAGAGTCTTTTCCAATGAGTCAACTCTTCGCATGAGGTGGCCAAAGAATTGGAGTTTCAGCTTCAGCACCAGTCCTTCCAATGAACACCCAGGGTTGATCTCCTTTAGGATAGACTGGTTGGATCTCCTTGCAGTCCAAGGGACTCTCAAGAGTCTTCTCCAACACCACAGTTCAAAAGCATCAATTCTTTGGCGCTTAGCTTTCTTCACAGTCCAACTCTCACATCCATACATGACCACTGGAAAAACCATAGCCTTGACTAGACGGGCCTTTGTTGGCAAAGTAATGTCTCTGCTTTTGAATATGCTATCTAGGTTGGTCATAACTTTCCTTCCAAAGAGTAAGCGTCTTTTAATTTCATGGCTGCAATCACCATCTGCAGTGATTTTGGAGCCCCCAAAAATAAAGTCTGACACTGTTTCCACTGTTTCCCCATCTATTTCCCATTTGTTTAACCACAAAACCAAGCAGGCCTGCTTAGCACCAAAGCCATCCTATAGAAGCATGGGACATGCCCCCAGACAATAAAACAACGGTGGCATGAGACCCAACATCCTGCCCAGTGAGCTCAGTAAGTTAGGATATGCTCTCTGCACACATAAAAAACAGTAATTTGTGGACCTAGCTTGATCTTGTAGGGACAAGAAAACTCCCCTGCCCAACCTAGAGGAGGAACTGATGATGGAAACATGACGTCTACTCAAGAAAGGCGAAGAAGATCTCCCTTCTTCCCCACTTGTCCTTTGATTATAAAACTGGAGCCCAGTAAGTTCTTGGAGCATGGCATCCTCTCACCTGCCCACTTGTAAACCTCATAAACATCCTTTTCTAATAAATCAGTTTCTTATCTATCACTTCACCTCTCACTGAATTCTTTTTGCTCTGAGACATAAAGGAGGATTGGGAGCTCTTCAGAGCCCCACAAAATGCCACCCCTTGGTTCCAAAATGATAAGGTAAACTATGGTACACCCATACAATGAGACAATCTGTAGCCACTAAGGGATTTCTCTGGTGGTTCAGATTGTAAAGAGTCTGCCTGCAATGGAGGAGACCCGGGTTTAATCCCTGGGTCAGGAAGATCCCCTAGAGCAGGGAATGGCAACTCACTCCAGTATTCTTGCCTGGAGAATTTCATGGACAGAGGAGCCTGGCAGGCTAATCAGACTGATAACATAGAGAGATACTTATGGTATTTTGCTAAGTAAGAAAAACAGACTAAAATTCTATATGAAGTATATTTTGAACCCCTCTTTTATGAACCCAATAAAAAGCAATGCTTTATATAAATATATGTATATATTGAAAAATATTAAACTCTTAAATACAGGATTTATGTTATCTTTCTTACTTATTTTTTTTCTACACTGGTTATATAATAATTTGATAATTTTTAAAATGTCCAGCCTGATGAACTCATGTTTGAGCTTTCCGGAGAGATGGGCTGCAGACTAAGGCAAGAAAGACTTCTATCACCAAGGACTCTGAGCTGGACAGAGCCATAAGCAGTCCTGACTGTGTATGGTTATATGTGTTTGTGTCTGGTATACTAAACGCTCAATCATGCTAACTATTTTAATGACAAAATCTGAGACAGAGTTAGGAAGGGGGACATTTCATTTTCAGACCTGACTTATTGCTGAGGCTCTGGGGCAAATGGAAGGCCTGTACCCTCTGTGCAGACATCAGCGTTCTTACAGGAGAGCCATGCTAAGAACCCAGGAGGGCAGTTGGTTGGGGACGGTCACCTTACCAGAAAGAAGAGCAAGAGGAAGATGTAGAAAGAAAAAGAAAGAGGGGCTAAACCATAGCTCCTTTTCTTTTCAGTTCTTCTTACTCATCAGAAAGCTGAAGGTAGAGAGTGTTGGTAGAACATGTGCATAGTAAGATGTGAAATCAAAACAATTGCATTAGTTTTGTTCAGTATTTTCATTGTTCTGATAAGAATGAAATATATAGGGACATATGAACTATGAACTAAAACTATAATTTCAGCGATTCTACATATGAATTAAGTGTTCTTATATTTGCACTCAAAACAGGTATCATACAATATAGGGAGGAATGGTAAAGTTTGTGATAATAACTTAAAATGTTAATTTTTCTGTACTAAGAACAACATTATATAAAATATATTTTAAAAACACCAATGCAAACAGAGACAATGGATGAAATGAAATTTTTTATATTTAATACCTTTAGAGGTACTTCTTTTCCTGCTTTTTTAACAAGGTACTCCATATTTTTATTTTACATTGGGCCCCACAATTTATGTAATGGCCCTGGCAAGAAGTTTACATGTTACAGGTTTAAATTTCTTTTCCTTGTCACCATCACTGAACCCCAGGGGAGCCTAAAGACTCCTCCCCGCCTCCCTCCATGAGAAAGAGATGACTGGACCATGGATGAAGGAAAGATGCAGCAAAGCTGTGTTGTCAGAGGGAGCCTGAATGGGCCAAACAGCCTCGCCCTTTGATTCTTGACTTTTCTTTCTTTTTCTCAAGAATACTAAAGTCTAGAGGGCTTGGATGAAGGTGCTGGCTACACTTAGCCGGATTTTCATTAAAGTTCCAGACCTGCAGTATAGACTGTAAGAAGCTTGGCTCCTCCTAGCTCACCAGGAGGAATATAAAATCCGCCCCCCCCCCCCACCAGCCCCGCCCCCGGGCCTAGGATACACAGTTGTTTATGTAGCTCCTTCAAGGCTTATCTTCACTGTAGGGACTTGGTCAAAGAGGTGGGGTCTTGGTTAGGACCCCAAACTGATCATCTCAGTGTTAACAACCATGGAGTCAGCTCCGAGAATCCATCCCACGCATTTTCCTCTGTCTGTCAATGCTCCAGGACTGTGGAGAAGGAGCCGTGAGACTGATGAACTGGTGAGAGGTCCTAGGAGAGAAGGCGCTGGGAAGCCGAACTCGCCAGGGAGGGCGCCTCCCCCAGAGGAAGGCAGCGGATGTGGGGACGCGAGGAACCTTCTGCTGCACAGCGAGTGAGGACAGGGCAATCAATCACCGCCAGCCGGTGGGTAACACCACCGCAGCTCGTCTTGTCAGCGGTACTGGCCCCGCTTCTCATCTCCTCACCTATGTCGGGAGCGGGGAGGCTAGCGGTGTCCTGAGCGGGTGGAATGCATGTCTGTTTTGGGGTGGGGCCTTGCCAAGGCTGCAAACTGCTCGCTGCCAAGGCCTCTTGAGCGCACTTGGGGCTTTTTAAGTTGATTTGCCTATATCCAAAGAATCAACCGGGGCTTCCCTGGTGGCTCAGACAGTACAGAATCTGCCTGCACTGCAGGAGACCTGGGTTCCATCCCTGGGTTGGGAAGATCCCCTGGAGGAGGGCATGGCAACTCACTCCAGTATTCTTCCTTGGAAAATCCCACGGATAGAGGAGCCTGGCAGGCTACAGTCCTTAAGGTTGCAAAGAACCGGATAGGATTTAGCAACAAACACTTTGACTTTCTCAAAGAATCCACCAGAGTAGAACAAAATCCTTACAGATGACAGAAGTTGTAGAGTTTATCTGTAGAAGGGCAGAGTTGTAGGTTTATCTTTCCTTGGCACCATTTTGGATCATTGGCAAATCAAGGAATATTACTGGGAAAATTCATTCATTCATTCACTCAGTGTTTATTACATACCTATTTTGTAAAAGAAGAGTATATTCCAGGAGAGGAGACAGACTGAGAAAAGAGGAAAACCCAAGGTATATTTCCATGACAGCAAAGTGTAGCTGGCATTTAAATAAAATGAATAGTAGAAACGATTAAAAATGGTAGGGGGGCTGGTATTTGGATTTTAATTCCTTGGACAAATGGGAGCTATTAAACTTTTTTTTTTTTTGCTGTCATCATTTTTTTTTTTTTTTGAAGTACAATTGACATGCAGTAAATTTCATCTATTTAGCATTCTGAGTTTTGGAAATGTGTGTCGTGATATAAACACAGCCACAAACAAGCTGTAGAGCATTCCATCATCCACAAAATTCCTTATGTCTCTTTGCAGTCAATCCTTCCCCTACGCCAGCCCCTCATAACCACTGGTCTCTTGTCTGTCTCTACAGTTTTGCCTTTTCCAAAATGTCCCATGTTTTTGAGTCCACAGTTTGTTCTTTCTTTTGCTCAGTAGTATTCCGCTGTTGGACTACCTCGCGGTTTGTTCCTTCTTTCATCACTTAAAGGACATTTGGGCTATTTCCAGTTTCAGGCAGTTAGGAAGAAACCCACTAACAACATTTACATACAGGTTTTTTGTATTAACATAAGTTTTCCATTCACTTGGGCAAATTTCTAAGCATATGGGAGTAAGACTGCTAGTTCAAATAAATGTTTATAAGTGTATGTTTAACTTTATTTAATAAAAAAAAAGCTGCCAAACTATTTTCCAAAGCAGCTGTAAGATTCTGCCTTCTCCCCAGCAGTATGGAAGTTCTAGTTATTCTGCATTCTCACCAGCACTTGGTATTGTAATTTTTATTTTTAGCCGTTGTAATAGGTGTGTAGTGTAATCTCACTGTGGTTTTAACCTGCATTTCCCTAATGACGAGTGCTGTTGAGCATCTTTCCATGTGTTCTTTCTCTGGGTGAGAGATCTGTTCAAATCCATTCAAGGGACATGATCAGAGGTATGCATTAGGAAGATTATCCTGGCAGCAGAGCAGCGTCTTGTTACTCAAGTGTTGAATAAGGGCCAGCAGCACCTGCATCTCCTGGGAGCTTATTAGAAATGCAGAACCTTGGCCTCATCCCAGCAGGATCTCCAGGTGGTTTGTGTGCATGTTAAACACTGAAAAAACATTGGGGGGAGAAAAAGAACGGAGGGGCTAACTTAGAAAAGTTGCAATACTGAGGACTCAGGGAGGCTGAGCAGTCAGAAGGCTAAGGAGATAACCATCTACACCTCTCCTGCTGACCTGGTCTAGAAACCTGGCTCAGGGCTCCAGTTCTTTTCTGTTTCCTTACCTGGGTTCCCCTGCTGGATGAAGGCCCATGAGGTAGCAAAGAGAGTTTTCAGAGGAAACCATTCCCTGGACCAGCAGACACATCCATTCAGACCTCCAGTCATGGCCTGGGGGGCCTAAGTGTAGGGAAGAGGCCTGCTGGGTCAGTAAGGCAGAACAGGATAGGAGTCAGTTTAATCAGTTTCTCCAGCCAGCACTGACAGGACTTCTCCTCTATGTGAGCACATAGGTAAAGCTCAGCCCTCAGATGAAAGCTCATGGTCTAGGTGAGGAGCCAGACAGATATCGCTGCATTCAGTATGATAAGCGTCATAGCAGAGACATATATGAAGTACTGCACAAGCCCAGGGAGGGGAGAGACTAATTGGGGTAGAGGATGTAGAGAAGGGCAGGAGGATTCAGAAAGGAGTTAACAGTTGACTTGGGATTTAGAATTTTATTATTAATAGCTAACATTTACGGCCCCCTGGCCATGTGCCAGAGCCTGTATTTTGTAAGATTATTGTATTTAACCCTCACAAGAACCTTATGAGGAGGGACTACTATTAGCCCCATTTTATGAATAAAGTAACCATGGGCATAGGGGATTCAGGAAATTGCCCCAGGTCTCACAGGTTGATTCCTACTCTGGCTGGCTCCAAAGTTTGCATCCTTAACTGACCATGCACTCTGAGCCAAGGAATGGCTGACAGAGCCCAGGGAGAAGCGATACTGAAACCAGTCCCTGTCCCAGTGACTCCCAGCCCCTACCCCAGTCCCAACTCTGCCCAGAGAGACCAAAAACACTGAGCAGATGTCTAGACCAAGCCTTCTAGCTACCCTCAGAAGATGAGGGCACAGGCGGCAGGCACCTGGCTTTCTCATTTGCTGCTGAGTTGCACTTGGTCAGACTTGCATGCTCATCTTCAGCTCTGGCCGCTGCCTTTCTCAGCAGGCAGAACTGGAGAGTATCAAAAGCCTGGCTCTGCTTAGATCTCACATAACTGTGGATTTCTCCTCTATCTAAGGAGATAAAGCCAAAGGCAGGCTTTTGCTCTTTCTCAGCCTCCCCTGACAGCATCGAGGCCTGTGCATTGTAAAGATTTCCCAAAAGGGGCTCTGTTATAGTTTTCAGAAGTAAACCTTGAGGTGCAGGGTAGACACAACCCTCAGTTTATCTTTGTGAAAGCCTCATGCTCTCTTGACCTCAGTTGGACCTAGCAAGCTCCTTGGGTCCAAGGACACATATCCCTTTACATTCCTCTCCCAGTGCCGTAATGCCATGCTGGCCCAATACAGGCTCTCAAGGAGAGTTGGTTGTGCTGACAACCTAGGAGGCTGGAGCTCAGAGAGACTGTGGCTAACTGGGGTGAGGGGGTGCAGACTCTGGAGCCAGGCTGAATCCTATCTCTGCCACCTACTGGGTGTGTGACATTAGGCAAGTTACTTAACCTCTCGGAGCCTTAGTTTTTCCCTCTGTAAGATGGAGATAATAGTCCATTCCTCCTAGAGATGTTGTGAGGTATAAATGAGTTGTTACAACAAAGTGCTGAGTATCAAACCTGTAGTAAACATGGTATAATTAGCATCATAATGGAAGAAAGCAGTCTTTGAAATTCTACCTGGGCTGAAATCTCAACTTCATTCCCTTCTAGCAATAACCTCAAGCAAAGTAGTGAGCCTGAGTTTCTGCTTCCACATCTGGAAAATAGGAACAATAACATCTTCATCAGCGGATGAGTGAAGAAAAAGAAAATGTTAGTCGCTCAGTTGTGTCGGGTTCTTTGCAACCCCATGGACTGTAGCCTGCCAGTTTCCTCTGTCCATGATATTCTCCAGGCAACAATACTGGAATGGGTTGCCATCCATTTCCTTCTCCAAGGGGTCTTCCCTACCCAGGGGTCGAACTCAGGTCTCCTGCATTGCAGGCAATATAGCCTCAAGTGAAGTACTGAGCCTGAGTTTCAGCTTCCACATCTGAAAAAAAGGGACGATAACACCTTCATCAGAGGATGAGGGGACAGATTAAAAGAAGTGACATAGGTAAAGGGATGGTGCAATGTCTGCCCAGAATAAGGTGGCTATAATCATTTCATTCCTTGATTTACTTGCCTACCTGATCTAAGGGTGAGGGAGATGTGACTACTGTCTGGTCAACCTAGTAAGGTGCCCTCAGCCCAACCAAGGTAGAATTGTGAAGCAATAAAGGATTGTGGGCAACTAGGCAGCTGGGCTGTCCAGAGACCACCTGCTAGTTCTAGGGCAGAACTAGCAAGACTCAACTGGTGGAAGGAAGAAAGCAAACAGCAGACAATGTGGCAGCTGCAAGACCCCGGGGAGGGCTGGAGAGGGCCTGATGGATGCCGGGTTAGAACCTCTGTGTATCTCTGCTTTTGGCAATCTGCTGGTGTCCTGGTCTCTGCCACATAGCAGTGGCTCACTATCTGTTTCTGTGCATTTCAGGCTCTGTTCAGACAAATCCATCCCCTTTGGTACCGCTGGCACTCAAGCACTCAGCAAACCCGACAGACAACAAGCACAATCAGCATGCTTCCAGCCAACTGGGGTCAAGAACAAGAGTGAGGAGAGATCAGAGGCAAATGTCTGCTGTAGATCAGTATGGCGCAGGGTGGCCAAGGAACACAGTCTTCCAGGTTTCTATGCAGCTGACCTTGGGTGGCTGGTCTCATGAGGCCTTTTATCACCTTGGTCTTCCGAAGCATCTCCACTGTGACCACCACAGGGGGGCTTGATTGACCCCTTTGGGTACAGCCTTCAAGAGCCCCTGGAGAGGGAATGCATAGACGAGGGGATGGGAGCTGACTCCAGAGATGTAAATGGGCAGCGCAAGGTGATGGAGGATCCTGGCTGCAGAGCCCAGTAACCTGACCTGTGATCTGTAGGTAGCCAGGAATGAACTAAAGGCAAAGAAGCAGAATGATTTGATGGCTGTTTTAGAAACTTCTTTCAGCTGTGTAAAAGATATGCTTCTTGAAAAGATAGAGGAAACATTGGATAATGTTTTTTCTTTGCAATCCTGTGAACTATAGCATGCCAGGCTTCCCTGTCCTTCCCTGTCTCCCAGAGCTTGCTCAAATTTTTATCCATTGAGTTGATGATGCCATCCAACCATCTCGTCCTCTGTTGTCCCCTCCTCCTCCTGCCTGCAATCTTTCCCAACATTGGGTCTTTTCCAATGAGTTGGCTTTTTCCAAGGAAAGCCTAAATCAGAAGACCTTTCTGAGGAAAGCCTAAATCAGAACACTTCTAAATAAGAAGAACTTTGCTCTTCTCTAATTGTATATTTTTGATTAACTCTCTTTAAAAGGTTAAGGAAAACTTCTATTATCATAAGCCTTTGGTGATGCCCTAATTTGTCCTCTCACCACCCTGTGAATCAGGTGTGGGGAGGACGGACACATATACTTAACTTCTCTGTGTGACAGAAATACAGCTGAGTTACCAGTCTCACTCGTGGGTTTTGGCACAACCAGGAAGGATTTCACAGTCTGAAGTCTCAGCATTGTGCCCTAATGAGATCCCCTTGTCACCCCCCCGCACACCCACACTCACACTTTCTCCTAAAAAGTCACTTTAGAAAGAACACACCCTGGTTTTGGAAACTTGCCTCTGAGTCCCAGTCCCAAGTTAGACATTTGCAGATCACTGCCTCAGTTTCCTTCTGCCTCACCATTCTCTCCTTGTTGTTTCTCAGTGAGTTTCCTTATAAATGTAAACACACTACCAAAGTTGAGCTTTGGCCCAGTGTGGTGCTGCAGCCCCAAAGAAACCCTCCTTAGGAAATGTGAGCAGTAAACAAACACTGAATAGAGAAGTCGATGTTTACTGCCTTCTCTTCTGACATCTCCAATGTACCTCTTCTTGTACCAGGAACATTGGCCTCAGCCCCAAGAGCATGTCAGCAGTTTTTCTTAATTGGCTCAGAGCTGTGATGGCTGCCTCGTGGTCCACCCCGCTGCCCCTGTCTCCAAAGCATGCCCGACAGGAAAGGCCCGGGTGTAAAGGAAGTTCAGGAGGCTGCATTTATAATATACTGCAGACTTCACGTAAATGCTTCTGCAATTTGAAGTAGAAAATGGTGCACCATACATCACTTTAACTAATTGATCTCAAACTTTATGCTATTCCCAAAGGCAACATAAATTCATAGCTCTCCTTTATGCAAAAGGCTTCCAAACTGTACAATGACAAACAGGTGTGTTTCTGCATATTTTGCTCTCTGCATAATATTATGTAGTACTTTATAGTGCGTATATTACGCACTGACCCTTGAGTCCTCAGATGAAAACAAAAATTAATAAAATAAAAACAAACAGGTGAAATCCCCTAAGTCACAGAAGTAAACAAAGTTTGAGCTTTTTAAACAGGATGTTGTTGGACTCATATTGGACTTTGGGCTGAGGGGAGTGAATGATGGCTTTTACCACAACCCTAGGCTTCCAAAGAAAAGTAGAGCAGGCTTGAAAGGAATCAAGCTTCAGGCAAGTTAGGACTTTTCAAAAACGGAATAGAAATCTGTTTGTACCTTTTGAGCATCAACTAGTAAGATATTTTCAGTTAGGTTTGTAAAAGCACGTTTAAACCTGTTTGTGGAGGCAGGCTCATAAAAATGTCCTGGCCAGAAAGCAGAGATGGGGGTGGGGGAAGGTGGCAGGCACTTTATCTTCCCCTGGAGAACTAAGTGTTGTCCCAACAGGATACAATACCCCCTTGACCTGAATGAAGCCCAGAGCAGTGTAGCTGCTGTGCCATATTTCACTATGACACCACCTGGCCCCTATTCTCAAAGCTCAACTTCCTCATTTTCTCTAAATAAACTCTAACCTGGAACAAGACTGTGCTTACAAGAGGACTCACATTTGGCTCAGTCCTCGATGGGAGGGGGTGGCAAAGGGTGACCACAGCTGGCAAAAATCCAGGTGGGAGAAACCCATTCATGTGTGCCTCTCAGAAATCTGAGGTGCCCAGTCCCTATTGTACTATAAGCCTCATGATCTCAATTTTCTTTTAAGTCTCAGAGGACATCTTTTATTTACAATCAGTCATATGTTTTGTTTTACTCTGGGATATATTTCTATCATTAAATGATAGTTTCATGGCTTCATTGTTTTTCTCTTTTACCCCAAGCCCCCTTTCCCAGGCCAAATGGAGACCTCCAAATATAACTACCGTCAATTATCATCCCAGGGAATTCAGGAAAATCTCAGAAAAACATCCCTTAGGATCACTTTCTAGAATCAGCATTTAAACGGAATATTTCTTCCTTTTGTTGCAAGAGGAAAAAAGAAAATCCACTGGAGAAGTCATGTTTCTAATGAAACTGAAATGAGAGTGTCAAGTCAAATGTCCCGCATAAATCTTCCAGCTGGGGAAATGGGAATGGCCTCCCTAAAAAGGGAGGAGCCTGAGGAGAAATTGTGTTATCAGCCTGAACCATGTTTACAATACTCAAGTGTAGGGTGAGCACAATGGTATCAGGACAAAGCTAGCTTGTCCAGATGTATTTGAAAAAGTCAATTAAAGCAAACTAAAAATTTGCAGAGGGCTGGAAGAGTGATTAAAAAAAAAAAAAAAAAAGCAAAACAGGGGTTTTAAAGCCTATTTGCCCAACTCATGAAGTTATTAGAATTCCTTATTAAAATGTGAAAGTAATACTTAAAAGGCCACACTATTAGTTCAAACAAGGCTTAATTTGTACAATGTCTTTACTGACTTTCTTCTTACATTCTAACTATTTCATGTTGGGTTTTTTTTTGCCCCCACTTACTATATAATAAGCATTTTCTGTTATAGCCTTCATAAATTATTCTTTATACATTAATATTCCAACCACTGACTGCACCATGACAACACTAATTTTTCTTATTTCGGTTAGATTATTTCCAATTTATCAATAATATAATGCTTCAATGGACATTTTGAGGACTTTAGCTTATTTCAGTTGAATGATACACTTAGGACTGATTTCTAGATGTAGCAATGAGTTGAATTGTATGTCCATCTTTATGCCTCTGGACACAGTTTGTTGGGGTTGTTTTTCTAAGAGGTATACCCTGTTTTCCAGTCATTTAGCCCTGAATTATAAGTTTGTTCTCATCAGCACTATCAATAAGTAAAATTTTATCATTAATTTAATAGCAAATAATTTACCAGCTGAGCTATTTCAAATCCTAAAAGATGATGCTGTTAAAGTGTTTCACTCAATATGCTGGCAAATTTGGAAAAACTCAGCAATAGCCATAGGACTGGAAAAGGTCAGTTTTCATTCCAATCCCAAAGACGGGCAATGCCAAAGATTGCTCAAACTACTGCACAATTTCACTCATTTCATGTGCTAGCAAAATAATGCTAAAAATCCTTCAAGCTAGGCTTCAACAGTATGTGAATCAAGATGTACAAGCTGGATTTAGAAAAAGCAGAGGAATCAGAAATCAAACTGCCAACATCCATTGGATCGAGGAAAAAGCTAGAAAATTCCAGAAAAACATCTACTTCTGTTTCATTGACTACACTAAAGCTTTCGACTGTGTAGATCACAACAAACTTTGGAAAATTCTTAAAGAGATTGAAATACCAGACCACCTTATCTGCCTCCTGCAAAACCTGCAGATCAAGAAGCAATAGTTAGAACCAGACAAGGAACAGACTGGTTTGAAATAGAGAAAAGGAATACATCAAGGCTGTATATTGTCACCCTGCTTATTTAACCTTATATGCAGAGTACATCATGTGAAATGTTGGGCTGGATAAAACACAAGCTGGAATCAAGACTGCCAGGAGAAATGTCAATAACCTCAGATACGCAGATGACACCACCCTTATGGCAGAAAGTGAAGAGGAATTAAAAAGCCTCTTGATGAAGGTGAAAGAAGAGAGTGAAAAAGCTGGCTTAAAACCCAACATTCAAAAAACAAAGATCATGGCATCTGGTCCCATCACATCATGGCAAATAGATGAGGAAACAATGGAAACAGTGACAGACTTTCTCTTCTTGGGCTCCAAAATCCCTGCAGATGGTGACTGCAGCCATGAAATTAAAAGACACTTGCTCCTTAGAAGAAAAGCTATGACAAACTTAGACAGCATGTTAAAAAACAGGGACATTACTTTGCCTACAAAGGTCTATATAGTCAAAGCTTTGTTTTTTCCAGTAGTCATGTATGGGTGTGAGAAAAGGACAATAAAAAAGGCTGAGCACCAAGGAAATGATGCCTTCAAACTGCAGTGCCGGAGAAGATTCTTGAGAGTCCTTGGACCAAAAGGAGGTCCAACAGTCAATCCTAAAGGAAATCAGTCCTAAATATTCATTGGAAGAACTGATGCTGAAGCTGAAGCTCCAATAATTCGGCCACCTGATGCGAAGAGCCGACTCACTGGAAAGGACTCTGATGCTGGGAAAGATTGAAGACAGGAGGAGAAGGGGATGACAGATGATGAGATGGTTGGATGGCATCACCAACTCAATGGACATGAATTTAAGCAAACTCTGGGAGATGGTGAAGACAAGGAAGCCTGGCATGCTGCAGTTCATGGGGTTGCAAAGAATCAGACATGACTGAGCAACTGAACAACAACAATTTACCTAGAAGTTTTAAAATTTTTAGGAAGGCATCCCTACCCCTCTTTCTCTTTTTCTTAAATTGTGTCGGTTTATCAAGTTTCTCCCACTCCACTTCAAGAGCATGCTGTGCCCCAGCCGATTGCTTTATGCAGCCAAGGCTGAGAACCACTGGTATAACAGGTGAGGATCCCAGCCCACTTTAAAGGGCTAAACAAGAAAAGGGGTGTTGGGAATGTAGAGACAAGGTTCCCTTCCAGGAAGTCTGATGGAAGGCAAAGACATAAGAAGTTTAGTCTGAGGAGGCAGCAGGATCAAAGAAAGGTGCTTTTAGCAATGGGATAGGTGACCTGCAGATGTTCAAAGGCAGAAGGAAGAATTATCTGGATGAGGGAGACCAGGAAAAGGGGTCAGCATGGGCAAGTGAAAGTACCTCTGAGATGTGGAGGAGAGAGCATGGGCAGAAATGTAGGGACAGGCTGAGGTGTGGGAGTTTGTATCAGCCAGCCCTGACTTTTTGCAGGGAGCAGGTCATCTCCTGGGAGTGGATTCAAGCAGTGGAAATCATGGGAGCAGCTACTGTGGAGGAAAAGAAATGAAAGGACAGTGTATTTACCCTAAAGCAGCCAGCCTGGTCAACTGGTCAACAACACTAATGACAGAAATTAGGGTTGGACACAATTAGCTGTCATTTTTTCACTTTATCTTTGCAAGTTTGTGAATGAGCTGGCTCTATACATTGTATAGAGAAGAAGGAGAAGGCAATGGCCCCCCACTCCAGTACTCTTGCCTGGAAAATCCCATGGATGGAGGAGTCTGGTAGGCTGCAGTCCATGGGGTCGCTAAGAGTAGGACACGACTGAGCGACTTCACTTTCACTTTTCACTTTCATGCATTGGAGAAGGAAATGGCAACCCACTCCAGTGTTCTTGCCTGGAGAATCCCAGGGACGGGGAGCCTGGCGGGCTGCCTGCCGTCTCTGGGGTAGCACAGAGTCGGACATGACTGACGTGACTTAGCAGCAGCAGCAGCAACAGCACTATCCATGGGAGAAGGCAATGGCACCCCACTCCAGTACTCTTGCCTGGAAAGTCCCATGGACAGAGAAGCCTGGTGGGCTGCAGTCCATGGGGTCGCTAAGAGTAGGACACGACTGAGCGACTTCACTTTCACTTTTCACTTTCATGCATTGGAGAAGGAAATGGCAATCCACTCCAGTGTTCTTGCCTGGAGAATCCCAGGGACAGGGGAGCCTGGTGGGCTGCCATCTATGGGGTCGCACAGAGTCAGACATGACTGAAGTGACTTAGCAGTAGCATACATTGTATCAGCCATGGTTCAGTCAGAAAAGCTTAACCACTATAGGTATTACATGAGATTTTTTTAAAATGTGGACTAGAACTGAAGCAATTGTGGGATCTGATGGAGGAATCTATGCAAGACTGTTGCCTCTGCATCCATGGGATTGTAGTCACCATAGATTAGCACAGACTGAAAACTGGGTGTGCAATGAGGGAGAGCAAAGACAGGCTGGAACTCCTGAAGACAACTGGTACCTACGTCTGTCTCTCTGTGTCCAGCCTTGAGGATGTGGGTGACTTGTAGCAGCTGCTCCTGCCTTTGTCAGTTGCACAAGTACCTGGACCACGACCTGGAGGGGCTGGAGCCTCACACAAACAAGGTAGGCTGGCAGGTGCTAACAACGCCTGCTGGCTGCCCTGGGCCTGGTGTCTATACAAACTTCTGATCAGAAAAATAGCTGTTGCCCCACTTTTGCTTTCCAAATCTCACCTGGAACCATATAGGGAAGGGGATTCTGGGAAACTTGGCTTCATTGCAGCTGAGTTGACGTCTTACAAAGTCACCACACACAGTATCTATTTTCAGAAGTGCTTTTGAAACACTCTACAGAGTCATGCAAGAATCTGGTACACAAAGTAGGCTGCAAGCAATATTTTGGTTTTATCAGAGCCAGAAAAATGCCAGCCCAAAGATTACAATTTGGGCCCAATGTCCCGTCTTGTTCCTGCAGGAAGGGTGACATTTAACACTTTGTGTTCCGGTCCCACAGTCAAGTTGAGAAGTGAGGTACCATTTCTCCTCTGAAGGTAGTGGCAGCCTGAATGCTGTAAACACCTAGGAAACTCTTTCTGCAACTGTTTTACAGCTGTCTCTGCAGCAGGAAGATTGGGGCAAGAAGAGTTCCCAGGGCTTTCAGAAATTCAGCCTTTCACGAGCTTGTTCTCATCTCAGCACGGTTTCCTAACCATTACCCGCTAGGGGTGGGAGGCTTTCACAGCTGGCACAGTGTGAGTGATTAACTCTTGGGAGGAAGCTCAGTCATGAACTTGAAGACTCAGCAACATCCTGAATATTTGCCATACAATGAAGCATGGCTGAAATAACACAGTCTTCCAGCTATTGGTTTGGGGTTCACTGTCAGCTAGCCCCTTGGCCCTGTGGCTTCTATTCTTCTCCGTGGATGTGGCCAGCTGAGGAGTCAGCCTTCTGGGTTCTGAGGGAGAGGGGACCACGTCTGCTCTGGCATGGCTGTCCTGCTTCATCTCTCATCTGACTTCAAACACAAAGGGATCAAAACCAAGCAGAAACTAGGCAGCCAGGTCTTCCTCTCACGCTGAAGCTCAGTGACCACAGCCCATGCCTTGGAGAGGGTTGCATTTTAGTCAGACTCAGACATCATATAGTTTTACTACATGTGCAATCAAGCTAAATTGAAAAGCAGAGCCATTTAATAGGACCTGGGTTAGAGGGATTTGGAAAAACGTTTTCGGAACCATGAAGCTGGCTTCCCAAAGCTTTGCTCAATCTCTCTCTCTCTTCTTTCTTCTTGATTACTTCTTCATCCTCCCACCAACCCTTCTCCATCTGAACTCTGTTTTCATTCCAGAAGCACATAGCCAAGAGTTTACTGGAATCAGGCCTTTGATACACAGAAGAACTATACAAAAAAGATCTTCACAACCCAGATAATCATGATGGTATGATCACTCACCTAGAGCCAGACATCCTGGAATGTGAAGTCAAGTGGGGCCTTAGGAAGCATCACTACAAACAAAGCTAGTGGAGGTGATGGAATTCCAGTTGAGCTATTTCAAATCCTGGAAGATGATGCTGTGAAAGTGCTGCACTCCATATGCCAGCAAATTTGGAAAACTCAGCAGTGGCCATAGGACTGGAAAAGGTCAGTTTTCATTCCAATCCCAAAGAAAGGCAATGCCAAAGAATGCTCAAACTACTGCACAATTGCACTCATCTCACATGCTAGTAAAGTAATGCTCAAAATTCTCCAAGCCAGGCTTCAACAGTATGTGAACCGTGAATTTCCAGATGTTCAAGCTGGTTTTAGAAAAGGCAGAGGAACCAGAGATCAAATTGCCAACATCCACTGGATCATGGAAAAAGCAAGAGAGTTCCAGAAAAACATCTATTTCTGCTTTATTGACTATGCCAAAACCTTTGACTGTGTGGATCACAACAAACTGTGGAAAATTCTTCAAGGGATGGGAATAGCAGACCACCTGACCTGCCTCCTGAGAAATCTGTATGCAGGTTAGGAAGCAACAGTTAGAATAGACATGGTACAACAGACTGGTTCCAAATAGGGAAAGGAGTATGTCAAAGCTATATATTGTCACCCTGCTTATTTAACTTATATGCAGAGTACATTGTGAGAAGTTCTGGGCTGGATGAAGCACAAGCTGGAAACAAGATTGCCAGGAGAAATGTCAATAACCTCAGATATGCAGATGATACCACCCTTATGGCAGAAAGCGAACAGGAACTAAAGAGCCTCTTGATGAAAGTGAAAGAGGAGAGTGAAAACGTTGGCTTAAAACTCAGCATTCAGAAAACTAAGATCATGGCATCTGGTCCCTTCACTTCATGGTAAATAGATGGGGAAACAGTGGAAACAATGACAGACTTTATTTTGGGGGGCTCCAAAATCACTGCAAATGGTGACTGCAGCCATGAAATTAAAAGACACTTACTCCTTGGAAGAAAAGCTATGACCAACCTAGACAGCATGTTAAAAAGCCGAGACATCACTTTGCCAACAAAGGTCCGTCTAGTCAAGGCTATGGTTTTTCCAGTAGTCATGTATGGATGTGAGTGTTGGACTATAAAGAAAGCTGAGCACCAAAAAATTGATGCTTTTGAACTGTGGTGTTGGAGAAGACTCTTGAGAGTCCCTTGGACTGCAAGGAGATCCAACCAGCCCATCCTAAAGGAGATCAGTCCTGGGTATTCATTGGAAGCACTGATGTTGAAGATGAAACTCCAATAGGTTCCCCACCTGATGCAAAGAACTGACTCATTTTGAAAGATCTGATGCTGGGAAAGATTGAAGGCAGGAGGAGAAGGGAATGACAAATGATGAGATGGTTGGATGGACATGGGTTTGAGTGAACTCCGGGAGTTGGTAATGGACGGGGAGGCCTGGCGTGCTGCGGTTCATGGGGTCGCAAAGAGTCGGACACAACTGAGTGACTGAACTGACCGAGGCCTTTAACAGAAGCTGTGATGGGAGTCTCTGCCCTCAGGGGACAGGCTCCTGAGCTGGCATTGCCCAGAGAGAGGCAGACAGGGGTGGGTGGAGTCAGGTGAGCTGAGTTTTAAAGCAAAAGCTACAGCACCTGGTGGTTTCCTTTGTTCTTTAGTTCCCATTTCTCTGCTCAAATGGGGTAACCGTTGCTGACCCCTAGACTGTCTGATGAAAGGAGGAGCCTGCAGCAGGTAGTAAACCTTCTCATGGCCCTCTCTGGACCCTATCTTGTGGGCAAAGAAATCATTCTCAAATGCCAAACTTTTCCAACTTCCTGACTCTCTAGAAGGACCCAAAGTAAAGTTTCAAGTGCCCAACAACCCACCCACTTTTATGAAAGCTGGTTAAGTCTTCTCAGCTGTGTTGGCCTGTTAACATTCTGCAATTCTCTTAAAACACAAATTGACTTTGCGCTCCAGTCTCTTTCCTGTTATTCAGTTTTCCTGGCTGCGGTGCTAGATTTTGCTGATGCTTCCACTTTCACTCATGCCCTGTCCACACCAAAGCTTGTAAGGTGGCCAGAAACTGTTTTAAACATAATTTGGCTCCCAGCCTGAGAGTTGAATTTATTGTCTGCCCATCCCCTGGTGTCAACATGTCCTCCTAGCAGCAACCCCTGATACCTGTCCCAACTGCAGCCAGAAGGCACTAACTGCCAAGGACTCAGAACCAGCTGTTAGGGAAGGGGACTTAGAATGCTGATGCCACAGTCATCAACTCTGCAAAATGATATTGAGAAGAGGGAGAGATTGCCCTGAGGCTAAAGGCTCAATTCAATAAACATACAAGACTTTGAAGCTAGGTGTCAAGAGAGAGCCACCTTTGCAGAATCTTTAGGAGTGGCAGATCACTTATCTGCACTGCCTTAAGGTTGCTGCAACTGGACAGCTGGAGGGTCTTGGAGTTACCGTTGGCCTGATAACCAGAATGCTGCCCTTATGCTGTACGGCAGCAAACCAGAAGGCAGGGGAGGGGGGAGGTGAGGTGATGGAGGGTGTCCCTGGATCAGCAGTATTCGAGTTATCTGGGAGGTTTTAGAAATGCCAGATCTCAGGTTCCAAAGCTGATCTATGGAAACAGACTACATTTTAACAAGATCCCCAGGTGATTTGTATGCACATTACTGTTTGAGAAGCTCTGCTAGAAAGTTTATGGTTAACAAAGTGCTGTCATATAAACTCTTCATCTGAAGAGGCAGAGGAAACTGAGGATTTGAGGTGAGTGACTTACCACTGAAGGTCACTTGGCTGGAACTAGAAATCTCTTACCTTCTACTGGTTTGGAGCTCTTCCCACTGGATTACTTTGCCTCCTGGTGCCAGTCAAAAGGGAATAATAGTGGCAATGGACGTTTTCACTGAGCTCTCACCCCACGCCATGCATTGTTGTGAATTTCACTGGCCCTACAAGAAGGGGACCTTTACTTTTCTCGTTTTTCAGCAAGTTGAGAGGTGGAGCACCAGAAGCAACCAGTGTATTCCAGACTCTGTTGGAGTTTGGATTTCCCAGTAGTAACTGGAAGCAGCAAGAAACCAGGGAATGACATATAGACAGGAAAATAGCTGTGCAATGCTAGACAAGCAGCCTCACCTCACATGACTCATCTGAGAAATGAGGCTGAACTACATGACCTTCAGGGCAATTTCCAGTCCTGAAATTTGAGGATTCTAAATCCTTCCCTTGGTATCTACTGATACGTTTTCTTCTGAGCAGCTCTGATTTAGGATCAGAAACTATCTGCCCAGACCAGAGATAGCAGCTATGGGTTGGAGGCAGAGCCATATTTTACTGTAATGGGACAGATGGCAAACTGCATCCAGACCCTGTACCCAGTTGGCTGGCCAGCCCTCAGCCCAAGCTGCTGTGCAGTGTCTTGGGATAATTTCCAAGTGGTATGGCTGTCCTACAAAACTTTCTGAGAGTGACTTAAAAACCCTCCTTGCAGCTGCACCACACCCTTCCAAATTCAGCTGGCAAGAGGATACCTTTAAAGTGAAGGTAGGGCCTGGAGTGTTTCCCGCATAGCCCACAGGACAGAATGAGTTAGCTGCCAATGAATCAGAAACATATGGTACTGAACATGCTTCTCTCGGAATGCGCACTGTTTAACAAGCTAGGGAATTGCTGCTTCGCAAAACAGTTGGGGCTTGTTACCAAATCCAGGACCTCCGAAATCTAGTTTGAAATACATTGTCAAACACAGCACACTCTTCAGGGCCAGACTAATGTGTCTTTGCTCCATCCTCCAGGAGATTATTTTCCAATTGTACCATTTGGTGATTGTGACTCGGAACGGGGTCTGATTAGGACCAAGGTTTAACAGACACCTGACCAATTACTCCTGAGTAAATCCGGCTTAAAACAAATCACAAGTAAGCGCCACTTAAGTCACAGTGCAGAAGAACACACACTTGCTGCTTCTATTTTCAGAAAATTAATGAACGATTTCAGTTATGGCAAAAACAACCCTGCAGAACGAGGGTTAGCTTGCTCTTTTAATCAAGAAGCTTTGCCAAATATTTACTAAAATAGGGCAGACTCCTTGTAAAAGTATAAATAGTTTTGTTTCTTATTTAAAATAAAAAGGTCCCTAGCACCTTATATGGTCTGATCCTTTTGATAGCACTTGAGTGTTTTTATAGTAGGATTTCCATTGTGGTCTCTGTTAAGGAGAAAAGAAACAAGATTGGAGCACGAGGCCAGAGAAAAATGATGCTTCACATAAAAATCTGATAGAAAATTCTTCAGAGTAAACTGTGAGTAATGTGTCTGGAGAGAGAGGAGCATGTGGTGATGCTTTCCTCATACTCAGGGAAAACCAGGTTTTCTGTAGCAGACCTGGTTGATCCATCCCTTCTCCTTCTTCTCTCCTTCCTGGTAGAACCCTGCTTTGGCTCAGCCAACTCTCTCTCCCTGATGTGACTCAGGGGGTGGGTTCCAGGAGCAAACTCTGTCTAAGCTAGTCATGGGAGTTTCACTGATTTATTTAGGACAAGGCATGTGATCCAATTATGCCCAGGAACAGGTGGGATGTCTACAGAAGGGATCTGGGGGAAGATCTCCTTGCTTCCAACAAAGAGGAGCAAGAAGAAGCAAATTCTTCTTCCTGAGGATATTGTCATGTTTGGATATGAAATTGGCAAGGTGGCAGCCGTCCTGCTCTTGGACAAGGGCAAAGCTGACACAGGGGTTGGGTACAGCAAAGGGAGCCATTGAGACATGGAATAGAGACCTGACATGTCCCACCCAGTGCCCACTTGCTTTTGGATTTCCTGTTATGTGAAATAATAAGTGTCCCTATTGTTGAAGTCAGTTTGGGTTGGTATTTGCAGTATATGCTATCCAAAGCATCCAAACTTATCTAAAATAGCTTTCAAGTCAACACACAGACCAGCAATCCACCTTTCCCATTCCATTCCTGAAAACTCCACCTCACCCATCATTTTGCCAAGAGGCTTCTGAAAGGTTAAAATTTCCCCAAATGCTGTAACATCAAGCTGTAGGTTAATCAATAAGTCTAAATGATGATTCTGTACTGATTACAATTTATTTCATTTTCATTTCTCAAGATTGGCAGATCTGAGTGGTATCCTAAAGGGCCTTTTTTGTAATGAAGACAACATTGAGTCAGTAGTGCATGCATTTCTAGGACTGGCTGAGTGCATGCAGCGTGCATCCATCCTTTCTTGTGTATAACCCTTGTAATGAAGCATCAGGAATATCAAGACAACTGATGGGAGTCAGAACTGATGGTGGAGGCCCTAGATAAGCAAATCTTACTTATTTACTCAGGAGTCAAACCTCTGGCCAAGGCCCCAGAAGCAGCTTAAGCTGTGGTGATAGACATAGGCCTACTGCTGTAAAGCTCAAGATTTAGAAAAAGCTCCTTTGCTCCATGTGAAAAGTAAAAATTAAGGATTCTCTTGAGGTAGTTATGCCTCTGTATGTACCCCAATAACTGGCTTCTGATTTTTCCAAACATACTTCTGATTTCAAATTATCCCTTCTGCATGGAGTCAGGGAGTCAACATAACAGATACCAGATATATTCTGTCATTTACTTTCAGAATCCCCTCCTTTTTTTCTTCTAATTGCTTCATTAAACTGAATTTGTCTTTATAGGACAAATATTCCAAAACAATGCAATAAAAAGAGTCAAGGGGAAATCTAAAAGCATTCTCTACATATCT
Source organism: Bos taurus (assembly GCF_002263795.3). NCBI lineage: Eukaryota > Metazoa > Chordata > Mammalia > Artiodactyla > Bovidae > Bos > Bos taurus. Next base: position 51,801,402 of record NC_037330.1, read on the forward strand.
GATATATGAAAAGATTAGATTTTCCAGCTTCAATTATTTGGCTTATTGCCTCAATTTTCTGCTTTCTTATGTCTATGAAGACCTGGTTTAGCACTCTCCAGCAAATCCTTCACAGGAGGTAGTCCTGATGTGCTACCAGTTCTAACATGGAAAGGCTCAAGTCGTAACTCCATAAGAGCTCCTGGCACTTAGATTTCAGGAATGGTGGGTAATTCCCAACCAAAATGGAATCTAGAAATGTTTTTCTTTAGACACTAGAATGCTAAATTTTGCTCTTATATTCATTCAAAATTAAAAATGAAATAGAGGTTAATTTTTGTGGGGGCCTGGGGTGAGAGGTTATGGGAATCTGTTGGCTGGAGAGCAAAACTCAAATCATAAAGCAAATATTGTTTATAATTTCTCTGTTGATGCATTCTTACAGTGGCAAAGATGTCTCTGGTTGCACTATCTTGGCACACATTATCACTCTCTTCAAAGAGTGTAAACAGTGTGGTGTGAGCTCTGCTCAGAAAGAATCACTACTCTGTAAAGTTACAGAGGCACTGAGAGTCTTCCACTTCTCCTTCCTGTAAAGGTACAGTGACTTCCTTGCAGACATTGCTCTGGGTAGTCTGCTGCACAGACTCAAAACCCACACTATAACATGCACAGCTTGACCCCAGATTGACAACCCTGGGGACTGTTCCCTTTGATGTGAAATCTAGCCACCAGGCTCATGAACAATGTTAACACAGTCCTTTATCCACTGCATTCGTTACAATTCAAGCAAAAGGAAAGTGACATGGTGCAACAGTACCATGGGACCACAGGCTTTGATGATCGTAATCATGTCTTCGAGAGTACACTCGGTTTGCAAAATGATTTTCCATACATTATTTTATGTGAACCTCTCAACAATCCTAGTCGGGTTTTATAGACAGGAAAAACAGAGATGAAATCAAAAAGCTCAAATTACTTGCCCAAGTTTACATTTGGAGGCAGAGCTGGCATTTGAGCCAAGATTTCTTACTCCAAATCCAGTGCTCTGGATTGTATTGTCTTAAAGACGGTGGCATAAGGGCAGTGTTATGTGATGGTTAAGAGCACAGTAGATCTGGGTTCCAGCTTCAGCTCTGCTACTTATTGGCTCTGTGAGCTGGGGAAAGTTCCTAAGCCTCAGGGCCCTGCCTTGGTTTTCCCATCTATAAAATATAAAAAATAACATCACAGTTTGGGGGAGAGGCTGAATGTGATAATACATGAAGAGCACTAAGCATAGTGTTTAGCACTAAGCACAATACTTAGCAAGTCCTTAGTGAATAATAGCTGCTTAAAAAGAAGAGAGAGAAAATTTAGTCTTGGTTGAGAGTACAGGTCCTATTTCTGTGGCTCTTCACTGTGTTACTGACTGTGTTAGTCAAAGATGTCCTGTGAGCTCCAGGTTCCTGTCCAACCAAATGAAGGCAAGGGGGCCTTGATTAGAAAACCTGAAAGAACCACTCTGACTTCTCTTTTAAGCACAGGGCTCTCTATCGTTTATGGGGTGTGTGTGTGTGTGTGTGTGTGTGTGTGTGTGTGTGTGTGTGTGTGTGCTCACGGGCACGTGTACCCTAGGTGTCTAGATGGGAGTGAAGGACCCCAGTATCAAATTTTCCAGGTTTTCCTTCATGTTAACACTCACCCAGCACGCAGCCGAGGAGTTTACAGTGTGGGAGATTAAAATGCAAAGGAAAGTGCTGATGTTTGGAAACTGCCGTAGCTCTCTTGGAAAATACACACCAACACACAGACAAGGCTGCTATTGATTTCAAAAGAATGATTCTAGGATGGCAACAATATGATCTGATAGTTAGATTTCTTAAATTTACATCATTTGTTTAAAAATACTACAGGGCACAAACAAGTAGAATGAATCACAATATTCACATCACCTGGCAGGAATGATAATAAGATGAGAAAGCCAGGACAGAGAAAAGACTGTTTCTTATTACCAAGCTAAGTGAACTGGACATTTCAACTAGGAATGGTTTACTTCGTGCGATCAAACCACTCTAACCAAGGCTGGGGGGCGGGGGTGGGGGGAGTTCCAGAGGTTCAGAGTCCTTTCTCCAATCCTTTTAAAGGCAAATTGAGCAACTATATGCTGGGATGGGCCACAAAAAAAGAAAACAAACGAGTTTGTACCAAGTCTGGCACGAGGTCAAAGTGATTCTTGAAGACGGACAAAATTCCTTAGGGGTTAGACTTGGCCAAGGGGGTCATGACTCAGGCTCCCAAAGTTTTAACTTTGTATTCAATGCTTAGTTGTTCCCAAGGAGCTGGACATCATGGGATGGAGAGTGGGGAGGACTTCAGTCTGAGCTTTCAGATCAAGTCTTCCTCTCTCTCCACCCCTCTTGTCCCCTTTGGACAGCTCAGGCTCCAGCATGGGTTCTAGGACCCACCATGCCCCACCTTCCTCCCTAAGAGTTCACATTTGGAGCCCTATGGTGTCCTTTCCCAAAAACAGACCTTATGGCTTTGCTGGTGGTCCAGGGGTCAAGACTCTGCACTTCCACTGCAGCGGACTGAGGTTTGGTCCCTGGTTGGGGAAGTTTTGCATGCTGCTAGGTACAGCAAAAACTAAGCAGACCTTGGAAACTTTACCCTCAGAGAAGCTCTAATAAATGTGAACCTCTGCATAACCTCTGCAAGGGAGAGCAGAGTTTGTTAAGCCTCAAAAAATGTTTCTGTTACCCGCCCTCTCCTGGGTCAATACGTGTCTATGGGCTTTAAGGACCAAAAAGGGACCACTAAGTAAGTCTTCTCAGAACAAAGATTTACTTCAATGCAATTTATTGTCTCTTCTTAGAGAGCTGCTTGGCAACTTTTAAACAAACAGCTCTTGCTAAAAGAAATGTCAAGGTTTGCTTAACCAGGTACCCTGGTGCATTAAAAATAATGGATAGTTATGACATGGTCTCTTTTTATTACTGTGATTACATAGGCTCTACATCTCCAGTAATGTTTCTGGAAGTCTGGTCTGTTTGCTTCAGAGTCACCTGAGATGCTCTGTAAGATGAAGATCCCAGAGCCCACCTCTGACCCAATGAATCAGATTTTTTGGAAATGGGCCCAGAAATGGGCATCCCAGGTGATTCTAATGCACACCAAAGCTTACAGTGATCCATGAAAATTTGCCTTTTCTGGTGTTTACTTATTCAGTTCAAAGTGATTTATTGAGCACCTACTATGTGTCATGCTTGATTCCAGGCTCTGGGAATGTAGCAGCAAGCAAAATGGATACTGCCCCAGTGAAGCTTAACTTCTAGAGGAGGAAACAAATAAATACAAAAAATAGGCAGATTTAAATATTAGGTAGTTATTAGGGGTATGAGAAAAACGGGGTAAGGGAATGGAGAGTGGAGGTATCTTTTCCCCCCTCCCCTGAAGTGGTGGGGGAAGGCCTTTCTGGCAAAGCATTTAGGCAGAGGCCTGAAGGCAGTGAGGGTACAAGCCAACAGATTTAGGAAGAAAGAGTTTCAGGCAAAGGCAGCAGCAGATGCAAAGTCCCCAAGGCAGAAGGGATGGATGACATGTTTGAGGAGCAATGACAAGGAGAAGCAAGTAACTAGAGCAGGGGGAGTGGGGGAGACTCCCCCGAGTAGGGGTAGGGGTGGAAGGATGTGAAATCAGAGAGGCTGAGGGGGAGTGCAGATCTTAAAGGACGTTTGAAGACTTTGCTTTCACTCTAGTTGATGGGAAATCACGAGAGGGTCTGCTCAGGACAGGGCCATGCTCTGCCTCCAGGTTCAAAAGCACTCTTCTAGCTGCTGCTTCTCTCTGGGTCTCAATCTTCTCTCTAGGTGTTCTCAGCCAATTCTATGGCTGTTAAATGAAGAACTGATTGGACAGAGAAAGGGTACTTTCAAGTTACCCTTGCATACCTACCATTCCTTGAATTCTTATATGTGTCAGACATTTAATTCTACAAGGTAAGCACAGGGTTATCGCCTCTATTTTAAAGATGAGGAAGTTGAAGCTCAAAAAGGTTACACAACTTGGAAAGTCATAAAAACAGGTTCAAACTTGAGTTTCTGATTTTAACCAATATGCCCACTGCCTCCTCTGATGAAACTGCTAGGCTTCACGGCAATTCTATGGGTAAAACTAAGCATGAAAATATTGAGGATTTAATGAAGAAAATAAAGGGGGTCTGGACTTATGATCTACAGGAGAAAGGTTGAAGCAAACATATGTATGTTGGAACTTTGAGATTTCAGCTTTATTGCCTTCAGTTTGTGATTTAGTCAACACCTTCTTCTATACTCCGGAGAGTCATGTAAACCCGAAGTCACAGCCCCCAAAAACCACCTAACCACAGGGAGTTTAACCTGTACTTACAATTTCAGACTGCCTCTTTCTCTCCTTCGTTGTATCTGACCACAGCTATATCCTGCTCTATTAACCATGACTCCAAGTTGCTTCAAACTGGTCTTTCTTTTTAGAGAATTATCTCCATTCTTCGCTAACAGACTGGAAATCAACTTCTCTCCTTGATTAAAATCACCCCTCACAGTTATGCAGGAAGCTGAGTTGTAATCCATCACATTCTGAATCGTAACCCATTTAATTCAAGGAGATGCTGTCTCATGAACACACCAACTGATGGGCCCAGCATCCCAGGGAGAGATCCACTTTTCTTATAGTATTTTTGTAGGTAGCCTTAGTTAGCCAAGAGCTGTCTAATGGAAAGTCATGGAGTGTAAGTTAATTACTTCTGTTGTTTTTAAAGTTTGAACCATCAATTGGTAGCTTCTTATGTAATCGACAGAACAACCAGGAAGTATTCTCCATTACTAATGCCATAAAATTAAATTAGCAGGCACACTGTGACGTCATCCCTCACTCCACCACTGCACCATCCACTCCTGCAAATTTTGAATTAAATAGACTGTGCAGATATTTATTTGTTTAATTTAATTGTCAATAAGAATTTATATTTCTTTAACAGCTGGGCTGGAAGTTGAACCATGTTTTTTTTTGTTTGTTTAATCAATGAAGAAAAAAAGGTAAAGACGGAGGGAGTGGGAACCCAACCAATTTGGAGCCAGCTGTCCTTCAAAAGGGACCACTGAGGAGGTGATGTTTAATCTCAGAAATGTAAACAGAAGGACTTGCCACAATTAAGTTAGAATTGAGGCACTAATTAAGTCGCATGCAGTATAATGGAGATTTAAATTTGGTAAATATTGATCCCAAATGACTTGAATCTCTTTATGCATCTTAAATTAATCTTAACATAAACCAAAGTGCCGGAGTTCTTTTCAAAGTAAAATTTACTCATATCTGTATCCTAAGAGAAATGAGATTGGAAACCACAAGGATTACATTTCCCAGGAATGTATATAAAAGACCATGGCCTTGGAGCTGTGCTATCTGTATTTCTGCAGTGTTGCTTGAGGCCAGTTGGTTCACACAGACCAGCAGCAGATCTCTGAGGAATCCTGGGCAAGATTATACACACACACACACACACACACACATACACTCTCACTCTCTCTTTCTCTCTTATATAAACAGACTCAAAGCATTATAGACTCCAAGATTTTAAGATCTACTTTTTAAGGTTGATTGCACAACTGGAAGAGTATATTCAAAATATTTGAAAAAAAAATATAATTAATCTACCAGGGACCGCAGCTCTCATTCAGTCCACCTCTGTGAGGGCTAACTGAAAATCCAGATTGCTTTTGAGGGCATGGAGAAATAAACAGTTCCTGATACTTCACAGAAGAGGAATTTATTTAATGCTGCAAAGGGAGTTAGTGATTGCCCAGTTTACTTTGAGACCATCTTTGTCATTAAAAACAAAATACATTCTTGTCAAATGAGTTAACCTTGAGCTCTTGTTTTTAATGTAAAAATGATAAACTTATATTATCTTCTTAAAGTTTTATTATTTTTTAAACAGTTGTCATCAGAAAGGCAAAAAAAAGTATACCTCACTTAAAATAGGTAAATGATTTCCCCAGGAGGGAAATTTTGCCACAGCGAATTAGTGGATAGACCAGGAAATATTTTGGTGATGGAATGAATGGCATCTTAAATTTTATATCAGAATCACAGAACTGGAAAGGACCTACTGAGTCTACTGATCAGGGCTATCCCTGGAAGACATTATTTCTCTTAACAGTTTGACAATCAAAATATAAATTAAGTAAATAAACTAGCTGGGCTGCTCACTTTGTAGATAAGAGGACTGAGGCTTCTGTGAAGCCACTAAAGAGATCATAGCATAGATGAGATACAGGATGTATGTCAGAGGAGGAACCAACAAGAATCGTCAATGACTAGGATGTGCAAGGAGAGCAAAAGGAATCAGGGATGGCCTCTAAGTTTTGATTTCAGCAGTTGAAGGTGGTGATGGTGTCATTCTTGAGATAGTGAAGACTGCGAGAACAGGTTGGGGAGGTGGCGGAACACAGGGTTCTACGGTGGATGCTGTCCAGGATGCCGTTAACTAAGTGCACATGTCAAATAAGCAGTAGAATCTGTGAATTTAGAAGCTCGGGGGAGCTCAGGGATGGAAGTAAAAAGTGGAGAGGACTCGGATGGAGAAGAGAAGCAGGCCTGAGACTCATCTTTCTGTAGGGAGAAGTTCTAGCAGGAAAATCAATCACAAGACTCATAATTTTGAGCTCCTCTAGTATCTTTATTTGTTTAGAGTTGTAAATTCCTAGAATAACAAATACACTCATGTACAAACATATGGTTCCAATATATGACCAAAAGTATATTCTGAGGTCAAATGTTGATGAATTTTTGATTAATCACTTAAGGATTATTTTCAATCAGTGCAAATTGGAAGCTAGCTATATTCATATTTCATATCTGATAGGAACAATCCAGTGAATTTGGCAAATATTTAGTAAATGGCTTCAGAATCTGACATCGTGTACTTGGGTGCTGGTTATGCCACTTAATTTGGTGTAAAATCTTGACAAATAAGTATGGTCTGAGCTGTGGGTTCTGAGATATAAAATGGCATTGAAGGGAAGCACTGAGACAGCTTAAGGTAAAATATCTGAAACAGTTCCTAGCACACATGAGAGCTCAACAAGAGGAAGCAATTACTATTTAGATAATTGTAAGGTCTCCAGGGACCTTACAATCTAGTGACAGGAGCCGGACACAACCAGGAAATGCCAGCAGGAAGTTTACAAAGTGAGAAGATTCGATATGGACAGAAACCTCATTGCATGCATGCGCGTGCATGCTCAGTCGCTTCAGTTGTGTCCCACTCTTTGCGACCCCCTGGACTGTAGCCAGCCAGGCCCCTCTGTCCATGGGATTCTCCAGGCAAGAATACTGGAGTGGGTTGCCATGCCCTCCTCCAGGGGATCTTACCGACCCAAGGATCAAACCCCCATCTCTATGTCTCCTGCATTGGTAGGGGGACGCTTCTGCCACTAGCCCCACTCTGGCTTTTATTCCCTTCTAGGCAACAGGGGTCGGAAGGATGGTCCCAGTCTCCTCTGCTCTCCTGTGTGGCAGCCCAGCTCTAGCCCTTGAAGAACTGTTTCTGGCTACGAAGAGACACTGACCCTCAGGACCTGGAGCCAAGGACAACTGGCTGGCCCTGTCTTGGTCCCTTCCTTCCCTTGGGTGTGTCTGCCTTCCCCCCCTGCCCTCCCCTTACTGGCCTGAGTTTCCTATCAACCAGAACCCTCCCAGTAGAAGCCTCCCAAGTCACATGTGGTTTCCTGACATGATGCTGTGTCCCTAATCAGTGCATCCAGAGGACATATTCTTTGATCCAGGTCTCATTGCTGGCTTGGGGTCCTTGCAGGTGAGCCTGATGTATAGCTACCTGGCCTGGAGATGCTGAGTGCAAATGAAGATTGTTTGGGGACCTGAGCTGAAGCTCCTGTTTATATGGTCTGTATCAGTCTATAAGGGGCTCCCTCTACTTTTGTAGGCTTAGATTCCATCTCCTGTGATGGCATGGGGACATTTGTCCCAACAGGATGTGGGTACTTGACTCATTGAAGTCAATGAGTCAAGTACCCATATTTAATTCACTATGGATCCTGAAATGTCTCCTTCTTCTACTCATCATATTAGAGTAAGCTTAGTAGCCAAAGGAGAAGGCAATGGCAACCCAGTCCAGTACTCTTGCCTGGAAAATCCCATGGATGGAGGAGCCTGGTAGGCTGCAGTCCATGGGGTCGCTAGGAGTTGGACACGACTGAACAACTTCACTTTCACTTTTCACTTTCATGCATTGGAATAGGAAATGGAAACCTACTCCAGTATTCTTGCCTGGAGAATCCCAGGGACAGGGGAGCCTGGTGGGCTGCCGTCTATGGGGTTGCACAGAGTCGGACACGACTGAAGCAACTTAGCAGCCACAGCAGCAGCAGTAGCCAAAGGATCAAATCTAATCAAGACATGAGATGTGCTTCCTGCCTTGGTGGTGGTGGTGGTGGTTTAGTCACTAAGTTGTGTCCGACCTTTGCGATGCCATGGATTGCAGCCTGCCAGGCTTCCCTGTTCACAGGGTTTCCCAGGCAAGAATACTGCAGTGGGTTGCCATTTCCTTCTCCAGGGGATCTTCCTGACCTAGGGATAGAGCCCATGTCTCCTGCATTGCAGGCGGATTCTTTATCACCAAGCCACCAGGGAAGAATTGCTCCTTGCCTTCAACTTTGCTCTAAAGGCAAAGGCAGAATGCAGTGTATTGCTTGGTGTGTCTCATTAATAGCTCGATTTCTTGGGTGTTTAGTCCCAAGGCAATAGGTGACCTGTGTCTTCAGGGATTTATGGGATTGAAGAATAATATCAGCAACAACAGAGATCTCTAAATGCGAAATGCTAGTAAACGATATCTCTAAAAGTTTACTTAAAACAATAAGTACTCTGCATAATGAATTTCTAAAATGCTCTCTTTAAATGATTACTTGGAATTGATTAACCCTGTGCTTCAGGTCCTTAGCCTGGGCCAGTTTCTTTTCTTTTCTTTTTAAACAATTTTTACCGGAGTATAGCTGATTAACAATGCTGTGCAAGTTTCAGGTGTCCAGCCAAGTGAATCAGTTATACATATATATATACCCACTCTTTTTAGATCCTATCCCCGTGTAGGTCATCACAGAGTGCTGAGCAGGGATCCTTGTGCTATACAGTAGGTCCTTAATAGTTATCATCTATTTTATATATAGTAAATGTCAATCCCAACCTCCCAAAATGTATCCTCTCCTCTTACTGGTAAACATGTTTGTTTCCTATATCTGTAACTCTATTTCTGCTTTGTAAATAAGTTCATTTCGGCATGTGCTGTGTAACATGTGGGATCTTAGTGACCAGACCAGGGATCAAATTTTTGCCCTGTGCAGTAGGAGCTCAGAGCCCTAACCACTGTACCACCAAGGGTTCCTCTTGTCCAGTTTCTTTTTATTTCTTACTCTGAGCTTTCCAATTTCTACCCTGAGCTTGAAATGCAAAAATTAAGCATCTCTGTGGGCCAGGGAAATTACGTCCAGCCTTGCTTCCTACCACCAGTCAGGAGCCGATGAAGATCTTCTCATGAGGTCAGAACATAGCGAGAGGTGAAAGTGGGTTTATTGCAAAGGTAGGTTTAAGCTTGAGGGACTTTTTCTGGAACAGACCCTTCACAAGGCCCTGCACCTGATTTTGTACTTGTAATTTTGCATTTTTTTTTTAAGGGCCAGAAATTACAGGAGTTTGAAGCATCAACAAACCTAAGCCTACTCCTGGGAGAAGTGGACTCACTCCAGGGCCAGCTCAGGAATTCTGCCACCCCCAGGCTCCCTGGGGGCAGCCTGTCCTGAAGTGTGGAGAGTGGGGGTGCTGAGCTGTGAAAGCACACTGGGTGCAGTCTTCATATCAAGAGTAGCCAGGGCACTGTCTAAGGGAAGTGATGGGAGAAAGGTCCCAAGGTGCAGGCTACTGCGGTGGAATTTGACATGATGCAGTGGACATTTGTAACTACTGTTGTTTAGTCGCTAAGTCTTGTCCAGCTCTTTGTGATCCCATGGATTGTAGCCCACTAGGGGATTTTCCAGGCAACAGTACTGGAATGGATTGCCATTTCCTTCTCCAGGGGATCTTCCTGACTGAGGGATCAAACCCAAGTCTCCTGAATTGGCAGGCAGATTCTTTACCATCTGGAAGACCTTACAACCGTTGCTGGTTACCAAACGGAAGTGGGTTTTGATGGAGTGCTGGAAAAACAAGTGTACATAAAATGTAGACTGTGAGTAGGGCTGAACATCGATCTGGTCACCTAGAGGAGGCCCCCAAGTTCTCTTATGTCCTTGATCTTACCCCCATGTGACCCAGATCTTACTTGAGGGGATTTGTATTTAAGGGTTTCCTGTTCTCTTCACATCCCATTCAGGGTTCTTGTTATATTGTTGAAATTTTTGTGGTTTCTGTTTAATCCTGGCTATTTCCCCGGGACTCTAGCCAAGTTCCTAGATCCATCCTACCTGCATGGAGGGCAGGGAATGTAAATGGTAATAGATTTCACACAACATTGTAAATGCTTTATGGACTGTGTGTTACAGGGAGTAACTGAGCTGTAAAATTGGAATTAAATCTATGTGTTTACAAAAATGTGCCAATTGAAAAACTCTGCTTTCTAAATACAGCCGTTGTGACCCAGAGCTTTGGATACACAGAGGGTGGTTCAGAAGTGGGAACTCAGGGATGTCTCTGGCAGCCTCCTGTGAGTGTCTGGGACAACATCTTGGTCCCATTTTCTTCACAGCACTTAGCAGTGACTCTTCTTGTGGGGTATGCATCTTCTCCATCAAGCCTGTAATGCATTCCTTGTCAAATGCTCCTCATGTGGGCCCTTCCATGTGAGCAGGAAGTGTCCCTCCCCCTCAGGTGAAAATGGTGCTGTCAGCACTGCTCCTCAGAAGGCACATGCCTTGTGAGTGATGGTGATGAGCCCCACCAGCTGGCATGGGCTCCACCCACTTCGCTGACAAGCCATCTGGAAATAGCTGTCTGAGTCAGTTTTACCCTAGCAGGAGGAAGCAGCTTCCTTCCTTCCCCTCTTCCTTTCTCCTTCCCTTTTGACCTTTGTCTCTGCCTCCTTCTCTTCTTGACTTCTACCTTCCTGTGCTTCTCCTTTCTGCGTGGTCTACTGGCATCACCTACTCCTACTTCGCAAATCATCCCATCATTAATTCAATCATCCATCAGTTTCATGAGCAGTATGCAAAATAAAAGAGGATTCTGCCAGCTCCACTGGACCCAGTGGACCCCCAGCCCCAGCCCCACCTAATACACACGCATCGTAGGAGAGGGAGGTAGCTTAGAATCATCAAAAAGAAGACAGTCTTAGCTTTGAATCTGGCCTAAACACTTATTAGGTGGGAGACCTCTGGTAAGTCATTTAAACTCTTGGAGCTTCTGTTCCTTTCTCAGATGCATCATGGGGATGAAAACCGTATAAGGGCAATAAGTGAAAGTGAAAGGGCAGTTGCTCAGCCGTGTTTGACTCTTTGCGACCCCATGGACTGTAGCCCACCAGGCTTCTCCACCCATGGGATTTTCCAGACAAGAGTACTGGAGTGGGGTGCCATTTCCTTCTCCAGGGGATCTTCCCAACCCAAGGATTGAACCCAGGTCTCCTGCATTGCAGGCAGACACTTTACCCTCTGAGCCACCAGAGAAGCCCTAACATGGGCAATATAAGAATTCAAATATACATAATACATGCCCACATAACTAAGTGGTCAGTTAGTTCAGCTGCTCAGTCGTGTCTGACTCTTTTCAACCCCATGAATTGCAGCACACCAGGCTTCCCTGTCCATCACCAACCCCCGGAGTTCACTCAAACTCATGTCCCTTAAGTTGGTGATATCATCCAACCATATCATCATCTGCTGACCCCTTCTTCTCCTGCCTTCAATCTTTCCCAGCATCAGGGTCTTTTCAAATGAGTCAGTTCTTTGCATCAGGTGGCCAAAACATGGGAGTTTCATCTTTATCATCAGTCCTTCCAATGAATATTCAGGACTGACTTCCTTTAGGATTGACTGGTTGGATCTCCTTGCAGTCCAAGGGACTCTCAAGAGTCTTCACCAACACCACAGTTCAAAAGCATCAATTCTTCAGCACTCAGCTTTCTTTATAGTCCAACTTTCACATCTATACATGGCTACTGGAAAAACCATAGCTTTGGCTAGATAGACCCTTTGTTGGCAAAATAATATCTCTGCTTTTTAACATACTGTCTAGGTTTGTCATAGTTTTTCTTCCAAGGAGCAAGCATCTTTTAATTTTCTGACTGCAGTCACCATCTGCAGTGATTTTGGAGCCCCCAAAAATAGTCTCTCATTGTTTCCATTGTTTCCCTCTCTATTTGCCCTGAAGTGATGGGACCAGATGCCGTGATCTTAGTTTTTTGAATGTTGAATTTCAAATGAACTTTTTCACTCTCCTCTTTCACTTTCATCAAGAGGCTTTTGAGTTCCTCTTCACTTTCTGCCATAAGGGTGGTGTCATCTGCATATCTGAGGTTATTGATATTTCTCCCCGCAATCTTGATTCCAGCTTGTGCTTCATCCAGCCCAGTAATTTGCATGATGTACTCTGCATAGAAGTTAAATAAGCATGGTGACGAAATACAGCCTTGATGTACTCCTTTTCCAATTTGGAACCAGTCCATTGTTCCATGTCTGATTCTAACTGTTGCTTCTTGACCTGCATACAGATTTCTCAGGAGGCAGGTAAGGTGGTCTAGTAGTTCCATCTCTTTAAGAATTTTCCAGAGTTTGTTGTAATCCACACAATCAAAGGTTTTGGCATATTCAATACAGCAGAAGTAGATGTTTTTCTGGAATTCTCTTTTTTTTGATCCACCAGATATTGGCAATTTGATCTCTGGTTCCCCTGCCTTTTCTAAATCCAGCTTGAACACCTAGAAGTTCATGGTTGACATACTGTTGAAGGCTGGCTTGAAGAATTTTGAGCATTACTTGGCTAGCATGTGAGATGAGTGCAATTATGCGGTAGTTTGAGCAATCTTTGGCATTGTCCTTCTTTGGGATTGGAATGAAAACACCTTTTCCAGTCCTGTGGTCACTGCTGAGTATTCCAAATTTGCTGGTGTATTTAGTGCAGCACTTTCACAGCATCATCTTTTAGGATTTGAAATAGCTCAACTTGGATTCCATCACCTCCACTAGCTTTGTTCATAGTGATGCTTCCTAAGGCCTACTTTACTTCGCATTCCAGGATGTCTGGCTCTAGGTGAGTGATCACACCATCGTGGTTATCTGGGTCATGAAGATCTTTTTTGTACAGTTCTTCTGTGTATTCTTGCCACCTCTTCTTAACATCTTCTGCTTCTGTTAGGTCTATGCCATTTCTGTCATTTATTGTGCCCATCTTTGCATGAAATGTTTCCTTCGTATAAATTGTTATTATTTGGACACCTGTTCCCAGTAGCTCCTGTACTCAGGAATGAGTTCTGCTACCTGTGTTTCTGATGGATACAGACTGATAGGAAATAAATGAATCAGTATTTCAGAAACTGGCACAAAACAAGAAGAGGTTCAGCTCAGAGACCATGTTGGACTGGTCTAGGTTCATGATTCAGTGAAGACCAAGTCATCAAAGTTCATGTGCTGGGAACCACTGTAATGAACTAGGGTTGAAATAGGAGATGGTTGGACCTCTCAGAGAGCGGAGCGTCATTCTCCTGCGGTCTTGTGGGTTCTGAGTGCACAGGAGCAGAGTTCCAGGCTGAGAAAATGACGGTGGAATATGCACAACGTGATCTGAGGAACACTAAAAACCCTACCCCACCCTAGAGCATTTCTCTCAGCTGTTGGCACCTACAATAGCACAGCACTGTCTTGAAATGTAGAAGCAGGAAACTTACAGGCATCTTTTTAGTACTTCTAAAGTTTTGACACTTGCCACTCTTGAGTCCAGGCTGTCCCCTGGCACTTGTGCTCTGCATCTTTTCCTAGCCTCATCTGCTATCAGAAATTTCATCTCTGCATTCTGTTTTCTCTCTGCAGACTGTAAATAACACTAAGAAGCAACCTGGTAATCCAGTCCCTGTGAGGAGATTAAAAACTGAGAACAAGAATAATAACACTAAAAGGACTTACTGTTTACCAGGAACGTTATATTACTTCTAATCTAGATGATAATTCTGCATGGTAACCTTAAATGTGTGTGTGTGTGTGTGTGTGTGTGTGTGTGATATGTGTGTGTGTGTGTATAGTTATGTACATGAGGAAGTTGAGGCTCAAACAGGCAATAAACTCGGGCAATTTATGCACCTCCATGTTGAAGCCAAAGGGAGACTAGTTCTCCATTAAGAAGATGTCAAGGAATCCTCTGGTGGTCCAGTGGTTAAGACTGTGCTTCCACCGCAGGGGATGTGAGTTCAATCCCTTGTTGGGGAACTAAGATTCCACATGCCGTGTAGCACAGCCAAAGATTAAAAAAAAAAAAAAGAAGAAGATGTCAAATAATAAGCAAAAGGGTATGACCATGAGGCATTCACAGGGGTAGCAGCTGTTCCAGAAAGGATGTTGTCAGTGTGGGATACAGGCAAGCCACTCCATCCTCAGATGCATGTACCACCCTGGGGTCTGCTAAGTCCCAGCAATTAAACGAGGATTGCTGGAAGGGACTTTTGCATTGTTGATGCCCACACTATTTGGTTTACCCAACCAGGTGAGAGTTGCCTGGGACTCTGGGGTATAACTTGATGGCTAAGAGGCTGGTGCCAGGTCAAAGTACTTAAATCAGACCCTAAATCTGCTACTCATGGGGAGTGTGAGTTTGAGTAAGTTGATAAACACTGCTGCCCCCCAATTTCTTTATCTGTCAAATGTGAATAATAATTATATCTATACTTCATCAAGGATTGAGTGAATGTATTAAAACACATAATAGAGAGCCTTTGTGTCCATAGGCACTCAGTCGTGTCCAACTCTGCAACCCCATGGACTGAAGCCCACCAGGCTCCTCTGTCCACGGGGTGTCTCCAAGAAAGAATACTGGAGTGGGTTGCTGTGTCCTCCTCCAGGGGACCTTCCCAATGCAGGGATCGAATCCAGGTCTCCCGCATTGCAGGTGGATTCTTTAACCAGCTGAGCTACCAGGGAAGCCCTAATAGAGAGCCTAGCATGTAATAAATACCAAATAAATGTAAGCTTTTAATATAATTTTGGTGTCTTTGTATAACATATATCGTGGTTCTTGTGCCTGTGTGTTAATTTGCTTCAGTTATGTCCAACTCTTTGCATCCCCGTGGACTGTAGCCCACCAGGCTCCTCTGTCCATAGGGATTCTCCAGGCAAGAATACTGGAGTGGGTTGCCATGCCATCCTCCAGGGGATCTTCCCAACCCAGAGATCAAACCTATGTTCTATGTCTCCTGCATTGGCAAATGGGTTCTTTACCACTAGTGCCACCTGGGAAGCACATCGTGGGTCTCAATTTGGGGCAATTTCATACATATCCCATAGAGTGCTGGGAAATGTCTGGAGACAATTTTATTTGTTGCACCTTGGGGGGTGAGTATTCCTAGTGTCTTGTTGATAAAAGCCTGGGGTGATGCTAAACATCCTGCTATGCCCAGGATAGGCCCCTACAAAAAACGAATTATCCAGCCCAAGTATTCATAGTGCTGAGGTTCATAAAAACCAAACCATGTGGATCTTCCATTGTTTACCAAGAAGTTGGTGAGATATTTGGTCCAACATGAGACTGGAAAAGCTGGACTCAGGAGGTTAGCAGACAGCCTCTTTGGTATCGATAAGCCAGGCTGCACCTACATCATTCTGAACCAATTTTTAAATTTTGCTTTCAGGATTGGTTAATCCGTTGCACATATTATCAAGCCATAGTCAACAACTTTGACTCCTGTGCTTTTCTTCTTTCTTTATAAAGAAGATAACTAGCTTTGGAAAGACCAGTGAATAAGGTGAGTGACCAGTGAATAAGACTAGTGAACAAGGAAATAAAATAGGCCACAATAATTCCTGAGGTTGGATAGGCCACCTTGCATTTATGCAAATCCCCTACCACCATGGTTTTACTCATTAACCTTGCAGAAGGCTTTATAATATCCTATATGCATGAGTTTTTTTGAGACCTTCCCTCCACCTGGAGTCCTCTGTTCTCCTTGCACCCTGCCCCTAATTGGTGGCTAAGAGGATGGGTGCTTGACCGTTGAAATTGGAATTTTTCTCTTTTAAAGTCTGCTTTGCATTTCACCTGCTGCAGCTTCACCACTGCACATGGATATTGTCTCTCCCTCCTCTAAACTTCTCAGTCATGGTCCAATTGTACCTTGACCTAAATTGAAGAGCAAAGACTATCTTGTTTTCCCTTATATCTTCCAGAGTTTTTAATTTCAGAGGCTCAGGTAGGGCTTGACTAGGTAGACAGCGATATGGATCCTGACTGGAGTGTTCCTTCACTGCAAGGTTCAAGCCCAGGGAGACCCGTGCCCAGGTCTGATCCTCTGCTAGCCATTTTCATGATATCAAATGTCTCTCTCTGATGAAGCCATTTTCTCTGAGTCCTTGGGAAAACATCCCAGGCATGTACAATAAAGGTCACCACTCGGGACAGGGGAATGTCCAGCTGAATTTATGTTTTTACCCTCAAGGACCAGGGAGCTAAACTCTAAATAGGGTGGGGCCCAGAAATAAGGGGAGATTGTGGTGTGAATGCCAGCAATTTAGAGCCTTGGGCCCCCTGTTTCTCATGGAGCCAAAGGGCACTGCCCAGTCTCTATAGAACTGTTGTTAATGGCCAAAGGGTGTCATCTGAGTGTCAAAGGAAAGGTCACATTTCCATGGAAGGCCCAGAGGCCAAGGGAGAGGTCAGACGCCTCTGTGGGGCTTTTGTCTGCTTGCTTTTTGTTAAAACCCACATGCGGGCCTATTTTGATCTCGCATATATCTGCATGTGTTTCTGGGTGGATGAAAATGCAGTGCAGCTGGACCCTGAGTAATGGTTCCGGCCTTCAACAAGCTCCTCGGAGGAGCAGTTTAGACAGGGTTGCATTCTGCTCTCAATTTCCAATTTGGCAAAGGAAACTGCATATTCAGCTCATCAAATAAGGGGAGAGTTAAGGGCGTTGCCACCAAATTCCTATCCCTTCCCACATGTGCGAGTCATGAAGGAAGATTTCTGTGCCTGTCTGTGATGCCAACTCATGACTTAGGTGTGCTAATGCCAGCCTAGTCCCTGGTACATAGTAGATATTGTTTCTAAGTTTTTATTATGGAAAATTCCAAGCATGTACAAAGATGGAATATATAAGAAGGTGTCAGGCATGTAAGAATGGACCTATCGCTCAGTTTCAACATGTGTCCTCATGTATTGTGTTAGATATACTCACTTCCTCCACCCTATCTTGCATTATTTTGAAGCAAATTCCAGAATCATAGAATTTCTTCCATAAACAGCTTTGTATGAATCACTAAAAGAGGAGTCTTTAAAAAACAATAACAAAAACACCATAGCTACAATACCATGATCACATCTAAAAAAATAGCAGTGAGTCCTTAATATCATCAAATATCTAGCCAGTGTTCAAATTTCAATTTGTCTCATAAATGTCATAATTTATTTTTAACATTTCCTTATTTGACTCCAAGTCCAAATAAGGTTCACATACTAACTGGTTGCTGTGTCTCTTTGTGCTTCTCTTCACCTATATATTTCCCCCTCCCCTCTCATTCTCTCTCTCTCCTTCTCCTCTGTCTCTTCCCTTCAAGAAACTGGGTTGTTAACCATACACAGTTTCTCCAGTCTAGGGTTTTCTGACTTCATCCCAGTGGTATCATTGTGCATATTTCTTTGTCTACTGGTTTTCCTGTCAATTGGCGGTTGGATCTTGAGCTTAATCAGCTTCATGTCTGATTGTTTTGTTGTTGTTGTTGTTAGGACTTCTTAATAGATGCTGTGTTCTTCCACCAGGAAGCATATAGTATCTTATTTCTCTTTTTGTGATATAAGCAGCTATTGCCAATCAATTTGTAGATCCATTCATTCACTAGAAGTTGCAAAATGGTGATGATGATATTCTACCATTGTGTCTTCATTTATTAGCTGTAATATTTCTGTAAAGAGGAGAGAAACTTTTCTGCTACTTGGTTAACCAGTGCAATTGTTCATGTGGGAAAAGTAGAATAAATGCTTGATTTCCCCCTTATTTACCAGTGGTATAAAATAAAAAAATTGATTCATTAGCTTTCTTCAAGTGTCTCCAATTATTATCTATTACAGTCAACATAAATTCATGAATTTAAATATT
Source organism: Bos taurus (assembly GCF_002263795.3). Lineage (NCBI taxonomy): Eukaryota > Metazoa > Chordata > Mammalia > Artiodactyla > Bovidae > Bos > Bos taurus. Next base: position 51,819,700 of record NC_037330.1, read on the forward strand.
GGAGGAATTTTAATTTATTGTTATTACTATCATTATTGATTTTCAAACTGCCCCATCCTTGGCCAGTGGGAGCCTCTTAAGGTTGATATGCTCCGAGTTATGTTTGGTAACTTTCTATCTGGTGTGACAAGATGCTCCAGCAACATCTTGTACATTTCCTGCTCAATTTCTGAAATCACCTGTCGCTTCAAGGCACTTTGCTCCTTTTTATGGGAAATGGTGTTTCTGGAGCTCACTCTGGGCACAAAGGTGATCTGTGATAACTGTTTACTCATTTCTAGACTTTTAGCAGATGGAGCTAGAAAATATGCTCATTTCTCAAAGTCATAAGTTTTAGGAGTTCATATCAATACTTCCAATTCAAGTTCAGGATTATAGGGATTTTGTTTAAATTCTTCAACCCTATATCTCCTTTTCCCCAAAATTGAGAATCATGCTTTTTAAAGACACTGGGGATTATCACGTAATTATGCATTTGTTCTGTCACACAACATACACACACACACATCTCAGAAAAACTAGCAACATTTCCATCAACAATATGATTCCTGAAAAGAGTTTAAGTGGATTTTGCTTTTGTCCTCTAGAGCCTGTGCTCTGCAAAAAGAAAAGCCACCGCAATGACAAATCTGTGCACTGCAATGAAAAGTAGCATTGGCTCACTGCAGCTAGAGAAAGGCTAAGCAAAGCAATGAATACTCAGCACAGCCAAAAAAAAAAAATTTACATGTACACATACACTCACGCTCAGTGCTTAGTTGCGTCAGTCATGTCCAGCTCTTTGTGACTCTGTGGACTGTAGCCTGCCAGGCTGCTCTGTCCATGGGACTTTCCAGGCAAAAATACTGGAATGGGTTGTCATGCCCCACTCCAGGTGATCTTCCCAATCCAGGGATCCGGCCGGGTCTCTTAAGTCTCCTGCATTGGCAGGCAGGTTCTTTACCACTGAGCCACGGGGGCAGCCCACACACACACTCACGCAGGTACATATTTCCATTTCTTAGACATACAGTTGACCCTTGAACAGGCGGTTAAGAGGGCCCACCCTCCTTGCAGTGGAAAATCTGCATATAACTTGATAGTCAGCCCTCAGAGCCCTTCCTTGTAAGGAGATTCAACTAATCTCCTTATGAGGGATTGTGTAGTTCATAGGTGTATAAGTGGACCCTCGCAGTACAAACCTGTATTGTTCAAGGGTATATACACAATTTTCTCTACTCTGCTTTTTGTGCTTATTATATCTTGGAGATCACTCCATAGTGGAATATGGAGATATTTCTAATTCCTTTTTTTTTTTTTAGATTGTTTGAATTTACTCAATCAGTCCCTTAATGATGGATATTTGAGTTGTTTTATCTTTGTTGGTAAAAATAATAGCTTTTTACTCCTTCTCTCTTCCTTCCTCCCTCCCTCTTCTTTCTCTCTATATTTTCAACAGTTTATCTTTGGAATAGGCTCCTAAAAATGGAATTTCTGAATACAGAGTGGTTAAGAAAAAAGTTTTTAACAATCTCAAACTCTTAAAAAAAATTCAAATAGAGTACAAACAACATTTATTTCCTGTACCATTTGAGAGAAGTTGCTGGCATGATGCCCTATCACTACTGAATACTTTAGTGTGTATTTCCTATAAACAAAAGGGTTTGCCTCTATAACCACAGTACAACTATCAAAATCATGAAGTTAACATTGGTCCAATACTCCTATCTCATCCTTGGATTCCATTCAATCTTTGCCAATAATCATCTTTAAAGCAAATGGATTCAGTCCAGAATCATGTGTGATATGTTGGTGTAACATTTCTCTAGTCTCTCGTTTTGGAACTGTTCTTTCTTTCCTAAGCTTTCATGACCTCAATATGTTTGATGATAACAAGTCAGTTTTGTTGTTGTGTGTTTTTCAGTTTGGGTTCATAGTACTATTAGCTTTTTTTTTTTTAATATGTTAATGTTGATCATGTTTTCCTTAATTGGTATCAGGACCTTGGGGGACAGGGTGAAGCAGGAGGAAGGGAAAGAAATATCTCTAGAAGAGAGGGGGCCCATCCCCCTCTGCAAATGTGTTTATCTCACTATACACAAAGGATCAGGGCCTTTTTTTATGGAGGGTGCGGGTAGGGGAGAGGAAGCCGATTCCCCAGGAAGCTCTGCCAGATAAGAAATCTGTCTCTGTAAACTCATCTGCTTCTGTGTTTTTGTGTGTTCCTCCTTAGCTTCCTCCTTAGTTCCAGTAAAATTATTTGTAGAGGGGAAAATCCCAACTTTGTTTCAGCTGAGCTAAGGGAAAAGGAATCGGTCAGGAGAGTTGGTCAAGAAGAGGGGGCTGCTGGGCACCGTGTATGCTCAGTCTGCCTTTCTTAGGAGTCAGACTTGGAAAATGGCCCTTCCATAAAGACGAAAAGAGATCCCGTGTGAAATGCAGCTGTATGAGATTGGAATTGACATATATACACTATGTAGGAGATGTGGGTTCCATCTTCTGGAGAAGGAAATGGCAACCCACTCTAGTATTCTTGCCTGAGAAATTCCATAGACAGAGGAGGCTGGTGGCCCACTGTCCATGGGGTCACATAGAGCTGGACACAACTTAGCCACTAAACAATAACAACAGCAACAATGTATAAACTAGGTAACTAATGAGAACCTACTTATAGCACTCAATGCTCTGAAGTGACCTAAATGGGAAGGAAATCCAAAAAAGAGGTATATCTATGGCTGATTCACTTTGCTGGACAGCAGAAAATAACATTGTAAAGCAACTATACTCCAATTAAAAAAAAAATTTTTTTTAAAGGTAGCTAGCTACATGTAGCAAGCACTTGATGGCTAGCTACTATGCAGACAGTTAAGAGCTCCTCCTTTCTGTCATGCGCTCTGCTCATACACCTGCTGTAGGCCCTAACACCCTAGCGAAACTGTCTTTTTTACAGGAGTGGGGGTGCCTGCTGGATGGAGGCCTGAACTCTTCTCAGAGTTCAGCAAGGGGAGTAGCATCACATACATCTCTCGAAGCTACTTAACTCATTAGTATCCACACTGAGGAGGGCTTGAGTCCCACAGCAGGAATCTTCTCCAGAAAGAAGCTGGGTATGAGAGACTTATTAATAAGGGCACACATTAATATGGGGGGGAAAAATGAGAACAGGGGTGTATTCACAAGAAGGACCTGGGGATCATCTACCTGATGATCCTTTTAGGTCCATCAGCCAGAGTAATTTCATTGAAACTGAACTTGAGGAGAGAAGGAAGAGAGGGAAAACAGGAAGTTAAGGAGTGTGTGATTCCACTATTATGGGGGGCAGGGGGGGGCGGGTTCCATCTCTGCTCCAGGAACTAGGATCCTGCATGCCACACGGTGGCAAAAATAATAATAATAAACACATAAAATAATCTTGAAACACATCAGAAACAACTCAATTTTTAAAAAGTGTGTGATTAGTTCCTTTTCAAATCCAAGATGCAGAAGGCTTCAGAGGGGCCCAGTTTAACCAGTGTTCCCAGAAGCCCACACAGCCCAAATCCAGCCAGGCTCAGCCCTGGGACTCTAAATCCTGAGCCCACCTGAGAGTTTAGTAAGGCAGGGAGCAATTCATATTAAATGAATTTGTAAAGCCACATTTTCTTCTCAGGCCAAAAAAAAAAAAAGAAGTTAAGACTATACACTTTTAGTTGAAAACAAGTGTTTGCACTGTTTGCCAAAGATACAATAGATGCAAATTCCCCTAAGGATGGATGGTGACAGTTTGAGGGATGGTGTCTATGCGTGTATTTAATTGGGTAAAGTCCCTAAATAGAGTGAGTGCTTTTTTTTTAACCTGAATAAGAACTCCAATCCACTTAGGAAAGAAAAATCAAAGTATACCTTCAAACAATGTCTTTGAAATAACGTCGAAGTCTTGTAAGTCAATATTTGCTTACAGGAATTCTATGTACATTTCAGACACTTCGTATTTGGATCTTGTAAAATTCCTTGTTTTTGATGGGCATCACTTGGACGTCACCACTCATAAGAAGGTCCTTATTCCTCTACCCCCTCATACCCATCCTTTTGACTTTTTTTTGAATGAAGCATTATTTTTTATCCTTCTAATGACTGTTATTTGGCTATAGTTGGAGCTCTCTTGATAAGAGGGGTTTTTGGCATTTAAAAAATTGTGTATCATGTTATGAATTGGGGAAAGACAGCACAATTTGACATTAGATAGAAAAGACTTTGTTAAAACACTTGGAATTTAAAAGCTCTGCTTGCCTTGTAATGAGTCCTTTGAAAGATAATCTGTTTGGAGCCCTGTGGGATTTCTAAGGAAACATGCAGCTTTGAGGGGAAACATTCTCTCTCCCACCCTGGTCCCACAAGTACACATTTCTCAACCTGACATTCTCGCTGGATCACTCTGCTTCCTGATTCAGTAATTAGATATTTTGGTGAAGAAAATTTTAAAGCATAATCATGCTGTAGTGGGAAGGTGGGATTTCTTTGGGGGCACGTTTTCCTCAAAAACCAGGCATTACATTTTGGCCTCTCACAAGATGCCCAGCCCATTACTATGAAAGAGCCTACAGTCTCTGCCCTTGGAGAGGTTACCATTCAGAAGGGAGGAGAGGCTGCTAGCCAAATAATTTACACGTGTGGTAATTGCAATAAACTTTTATTAATGTTGTCAGAACATTTGACACATTTATTACATTAACTGAGCCCACTGCCTGGGGGACACAAAGGCAATTACTAAACTATATCAAGGCTTCCCTGCTGGCTCAGATGGTAAATAATCTGCCTGAAATGCAGGAGACCCGGGTTTGATCCCTGGGTCAGGAATATCCCCTGGAGAAGAAAATGGCACCTCACTCCGGTATTCTTGCCTGGAGAATCCCATGGATAGAGGAGCCTAGTGGGCTACAGTCCATGGGGTCGCAGAGTCAGACACAACTGAGCAACTAACACACACACATACACTGTATTAAACCTGTGTTATATATTACAATCACACCATTGCTCATTTTTAAAAATCTCACCAAAAGAGGAAAAAATTACTGCCAATTATAATATAAATGCATCCTGATTTCAGAGATGCTAAAAAATTGAAGATCTGCATCTTCAACGAGATGCAGTAACTCCATCCAGATTCACCTGGAATACAAGTAGGAAAATAATTACAAAGCAAGATAAGAAGTGAGCTTCCCAGGTGGCTCAGTGGATAAAGAATCTACCTGCCAGTGCAGGAGATATAGGAGACATGGGTTCAGTCCCAGGGGCAGGAAGATCCCCTGGAGGAGGGCATAGCAACCCACTCCAGTACTCTTGCCTGGAGAATCCCATGGACAGGCTATAGTCTACTGGGTGGCAAAGAGTTGAACATAACTGAAGGTAAGAAGGCACAAGGTAAGAAGCACCATTAGGGAGGTCCGAAAAAGTGCTAAGTTGGTTCAGAACCAGGAGCACTTGATGCTAAGAGATAAGTAGGTAGGCTTTCCAGAGGACGTGACATTTGAGCAAGGTCTTAATGAATGAATAAGGATTTGCATGTAGAGAAGACAGGACATTTTGGGCTGGGGAAATTGTATGCACAAAGGCGAAGAGGAAATGACAATCACATTCTGGGCTTCAGATATATGTCCCAACTTAAGGCTCCCGACACAATGTTAAGTTGTATTTCTTCTCTCTTACAGAGGACACAAACACAGATTTAGTAATTTGTCCAAGGTCTCTCAGCTGGTAATCAAGAAATACTAACTACTGCTATTAATTCAGTCCAGTCGTGTGGGCTATTGTTCTAAAGCTGTGCTGTTCAATATGGTAGCCTCTAGCCAACGTGACCATTGAGCTCCGTATAGTCACTTGAAATGTCAAAATATGTCTATTTCAAGTTGCACGTGCTGTAAGAATAACTATACCCTGGATTTTAAAGACATAGTACCCAGGAGTGCCCTAGTGGTCTAATGGTTAGGATTCGGTGCTTTCACTGTCTTGGCCCTGCTTCAGTCCCTGGTCGGGGTACAGAGATGGCTCAAGCTGCATGACTTGACAAAAATAAATAAAGACTTAGTACCCCCCTAAAATGTAAGATATATCCATAATCATTTTTAGATTAATCACAAGTTAAAAATGACAATATTTTGGATGTGCTTGATTAAATAAAATATGGTCTTAATTTTTTTTAACTTTTTTATAATCGAGAAAATATTTTAATTTTTATATAATTTTATTATAATCACATTATATTTCTGTTGGCCAACAGTGTTCTAGGGTGGTCTGCTGAGAGGGGGAGGGGTGTGGGGAATTGTGTCCAGGGCAGAGGAATACAGATCTACTGCCCAGGCGTGCTTCTCCCTGCCAGGAATCCCTGTCTGCTGGCTTTGCCTCACGCATTGGCGCATTGCTACTTAAGCAGTTTGCCCCAGGCTCCACATCTGCTGGTGACAGAGCTAGGTTGAAATTAGGCAGCCTAACACCCGAGCCTGCCTTTGAGTTCCAGAAATGTGAATGATTTAGGTATAGGTGACAGTGGTGCAAGGGGGAGGGCCTTCATCTGTTACCTGCTGCAGGAAACAGATACGTGTGTATTCCCAGAAGACCTCTGAGGAGTGAGTGGGATTTTGGGCACCAGTGGCAAAGGCCTGGAGGAAAATAACTTCCATCCTGTACCAGGGTCCTGTGAGGGCCAGGCACTCCAGGTGCGATGTTGGAGGACAACCAGGGTCTGGCCTATATTAGTGAGCTTCTGTCTGAAGTTTAAGTCCTGAACCAGGATCCAAGGCCCTCCATATCCTGACCCCTGTTTCATCATTGCTCTAGCATCTGCCCAACCCTCTACCTGCCACACAACCGGCTCCCTCTAGACCTCACACACTGCTGTGTGGCCTTGCCTTTTGTTAATACTTTCCCTCAGCTGATGGGCACTTTCCTGTCTTGCCCCAGAGGCCAACTCCTCCTTCAAGACCCAGCTCAAACATCACCTTTACTATAACCTCCCCTGACTTTGATGGAAAAGACCCTGAAGCTGGGAAAGATTGAGAGCAAAAGGAGAAGGGGGAGACAGAGGATGAGATGGCTGGATGGCATCACCAAGTCAGTGGACATGAATTTGAGCAAACTCTGGGAGATAGTGAAGGACAGGGAAGCCTGGTGTGCTGCAGCCCCGGAGATTGCAAAGAGCTGGACATGACTTAGCAATTGAACAGCAACAACCCCTGACTCACCTGGGATGAAAAGTATCATTATCACTCCTCTGTTCCATACTGCAGAATTGATCTATCTATCCATGGTGTCTGCTTGATGGCATGCCCCACCTGGGCAATGGCAACATCCTACTGGTCCTGGCCGCCCCAGCAGCGCCAGTGTGGGCACACACCAGATGCTCCATGTCTGCTTTGGAATGGAATCAAATTGAATCACGTTTCACCAGCTGAAGGAGAATGGCAACAGCTCCTTCACAATGGAATTCCCCTTTGCAAATCCTTAGGAAGGCTAGAGGCTCCTGCTCTTTGCCTGCCTGTTAAAATGCAGGATTGAAAGAGAGAACAGGTAGCAGTTGTTATTGTTTAACTTCTGAAATGGTTGTTACAGAACCAAACTATGCAAGAAAAAACCCATGATAACTCACCCGTGTGACTCAGCAACGAGGCACATTCCAGGGGAAACACAGTCAGTTTAGCTTACAGGCTTTTAATCTGTGAAACTCAGTCCCTCTCCCTCACAGGGCTCTCATGCTCTGAGGTCTCAGTGTTCAGTCTGTGGGGGGCCCAGTCTGTGACACCAGAAGGCTTCTAGGCTTGATCCTTCTCTTGACTCGTTTGCTTCTCACAGCAGCTTCATGGAATGTAGAGTGTTTGGGGATATTTTCATTGGTCTGAAAGTTTAAGTTCGTAAATTAACAAGGTGTGACAACTTCTTCCACCTCCATATGGTTTGATGTTTTCATTTCAGACCTGCTACTGATGGTTATTGCGCTGTGGATCGTGCCTCTTGAGTCAGTACCTGCCTCCGTGACTGCAGACAGACGCTGACAGTTGCAATTAGGTGCCCAGTGATATCTTTAAGATGGATGTAGGGCCTGGAGAACACGCCACAGGCCCAGAAAAGAAGCCCCATCCATGTCAGAATCAAGAGTTGTCATGCTACTGTATCTGTGAAGGAGTGGTCCTCCCACCAAAATAAAACTCTTATTCTAAGAAGAAAAAATTTGACAAGCCCTGCCAAGCATAATACTATTCTACCCTGGGAGCCTGTCCCATCCATCACTTGGATTTTGCATAAAAATTTCAATTATTTTCTTATAATGTCCCGTGAAGATTCAGCACCTTGAAGCCAGACAACTTAACTAGACGATCTCTTGGTTTTCTTTCTGGTTGTAAATGGGTGTTGTAAACATAACAGTATGTACAATTTAGAGAAGGAAGTCTGCCTTCTTCTCAAAGCAGGGAACTTGCCTATGCCATCAGTGTGTGAAGAGCCGTGCAGCGGAAGGATCTCCTGAGACTTAGCTTCTATGGTAGTGTCCCGTTCTTCTCCTCCTACTCCATCTCTTTCTTCTGCTTCTCCTTTTTACCAAGAAAGAAACCAGAAAGTCTGGGAGAGTGCCTGTTCTAAGGCACTGCAGTAGCTCGCTCTGAGGGCAATAGGGCCCCTTAGAGACCATCGGCATGCCCAAACATAAGAAGTGATGGATAATTTCCTACTTGCTGGAAATGAGGACATTTGTGTTTCAAGGGTTGAAAAGGAAAAGTTGCCAGACCTACAGTGGCCTGGTCCCTGGAGATGGAAAGTTGATGGAAGTTTGGGGTCTGCAGAGCTGGACAGCCTGATAAAATCTGAGGTAGTCCTCTTGGGTGACTAGATCTTTGGGGAAAAGATCTCCTAAAGGACTGAAAATTAACACTAAGTGCTGCAATTCTGAGAACCTAAGCAAGGGACAGTCTCAGCTGGACTAAGCGTTAGGTCTCAAAGTTCTCTTTCCCACACAGACCTTCAGCAGCCTTTGCAGAGCCCTGCATGCATAATATCATCTGAAGGCTCACGTGGGGCATCTTCCACAGCCATGTGGCAGTGATCAGAAACATTTCTCCCACTGGCCTGCAGAAGTCAGACTGACCCGTATTTAATCCAAAAAGAATCTTTGAGATTGTGGACAAGTCATAGGGTTGAAGACAGCGCCATGCAGAGATGCTGGGCTTTCGCTAACCCCACAATCTATTAAACTGTGGGAACTTAAGCCACCTGTTTGGTGTGAAAAACTAAATCTGACAGTATCCGCCCCTGGATCTGTGAAGCAGTCCTACTGGTTATTGCATCCAGGATATGTGTGTCTATGAACAATTTGAAACCTGAGAAGTTTTCACCATCAGCCCCAAATTGAAAGCTTATGAAAGTGCTGACCCCAAGTTTCTGCCCTGATAATTCTGAGATTCACTGTCAGTTCAGTCAGTTCAGTCACTCAGTCATATCCAACTCTTTGCAACCCCAAGGACTGCAGCATGCCAGGCTTCCCTGTCCATCACCAACTCCTGGAGCTTGCTCAAACTCATGTCCCTCAAGTCAGTGATGCCATCCAACCATCTCATCCTCTGTCATCCCCTTCTCCTCCTGCCTTCAATCTTTCCCAGCATCAGGGTCTTTTCCAATGAGTCAGTTCTTCTCATCAGGTGGCCAAAGTATTGGAGCTTCAGCTTCAGCATCAGTCCATCCAATGAATATTCAGGACTGATTTCCTTTAGGACTGACTGGTTTGATCTTGCAGTCCCTTGGAGTACACATGATGTACTCTGCATAGAAGTTGAATAACTAGGGTGACAATAAACAGCCCTGATGTACTCCTTTCAAAGCTTGGAACCAGTCTGTTGTTCTATGTCCAGTTCTAACTGTTGCCTCTTGACCTGCTTTCATTGAGTCAAAAACAAACAGCAGAAGCCGCTTGATGTATATTTTGTGTTTATAATGAGAAGGGGAAATGATCACTCTTGGGGAAGATGGTGCTAAAACAAAGCCACACAAGAGCCTAAACTTTGAAACAAGGTTTGCCCATAGTTATTCTGCAGTTAATAAACATCCATAACACCTACTCTTTGCCATTCACTGTGCTAGCTACTTGAGAATAAAATGATATAGCAGATGTTGTCCTTGCACTCTAATATAGAGATGGAGAAATACATTAGTGAAATCATTGCTCAAAAAAGTAAATAGCTGTAGTTAGCACTAAGGGACTAATTATTTATTTTCAGTTTGATTAATTTTCAGCTAAGAGGATAGATGAGACTCTATGTATAGAGCTCAAGATAGGAAAGAGTTAAGCCCTACATGAGGCCTTGCAGAGGCTGTCCTAGGGGAAAAGAGGGACCTATTCATCAGTCCTTGGGCAATGGGTTGGTTCTTCCTCTACTGTCATTTCAGAGAATGTATGTTCCCTCCGGCATCCTTGCTGGCCCGGAAGGTCACTGCAGGCTCAGGGTGCCACAAACACAGGATTGTTCACTCTTTGGCTGGTGAACTGGGCTGGGGACCAAACTGGCCCACAAACTCAGGTTTTCCCATTTCATTTCAAGGGCAGCCAACTTCAAGACTGAAAAACGGGCTTATGGCAACACTAAGAGTAATGGTGAGTGGAGCCAAAGTCAATGCCATCACTAGATCATGCTGCCTTCAGAATAATTTCCAAATCTTTGAAACAATTGCAGAGTGATTGCCAGAGGGTTTCAGAGGGGAGGAGAGCTGAAGTGACTTTGGCTAGTAAGGTTGTATGTCGAAATAATACAAAACAATAAAAAGAATTTCCTAGGAATACCCAATCTAGTCTATTTTTGAGGAGTGTGGTTTTAGTTTCTTCCTATAATTCTTAGGCATATGGTGAATTGTTATGGAATTTTCTATTAATTAGCTAATCAATTCAACATGTATTCATTCTAGTCTACTCTTTTACTATTAATAGCTATAAGATCTTTCATTGTTCCATTGTTCCAGTCATTTCAGTTCAGTTCAGTTCAGTCACTCAGTCATGTCCGACTCTTTGGGACCCCATGAACTGCAGCACACCAGGCCTCCCTGTTCATCATCAACTCCCGGAGTTCACCCAAACTCATGTGCACTGAGTCAGTGATGCCATCCAGCCATCTCATCCTCTGTCGTCCCCTTCTCCTCCTGCCCCCAATCCCTCCCAGCATCAGAGTCTTTTCCAATGAGTCAACTCTTCACATGAAGCATTGAAGTATTGGAGGCCAAAGTATTGGAGTTTCAGCTTTAGCATCAGTCCTTCCAAAGAACACCCAGGACTGATCTCCTTTAGAATGGACTGGTTGGATCTCCCTGCAGTCCAAGGGACTCTCAAGAGTCTTCTCCAACACCACAGTTCAAACGCATCATTTCTTCAGCGTTCAGCTTTCTTCACAGCCCAACTCTCACATCCATACATGACCACTGGAAAAACCATACCCTTGACTAGATGGACTTTTGTTGGCAAAGTAATGTCTCTGCTTTTGAATATGCTATCTAGGTTGGTCATAACTTTTCTTCCAAGGAGTAAGCATCTTTTAATTTCATGGCTGCAGTCACCATCTGCAGTGATTTTGGAGCCCCCCAAAATAAAGTATGACACTGTTTCCACTGCTTAAAGCACAACATTCAGAAAACTAAGATCATGGCACCTGGTCCCATCACTTCATGGGACGTAGATGGGGAAACAGTGGAAACCAGTCATTTATTTAGTGTCTAATGCAAGTAAGACTTTGTGCTATACCCAAAGAAGGAAACATAAGCCAGAGTTCACTAAATCTCATGCCATTCATCTTTTTTCCAAGCACATGAGAAAACTACATTGGGAGGCCTTATCACACTGGGACCACAAGACTGGATTGTAGCTAATAGAAGAGAGTAGAAATGATATGTTACTCTCAAGCCTGGTTATAAAATTCATTGTGCAATTGTCCAGTTTCTTAATTTCCCTTCTGTGATAAATCTGGATGGCAGAAATACGAGATAAAAGGAATATGGATCCTCAAGGCAACCCTTGGAGGAGAGCCACAGAAAGACTGCATGTGGTGTGGAATTTGGTATAATCTAGCCTCGCTTTCCCTAACCAACACACACTCTCTAAATGTATGGATATTTAAGCTGAATACTGAAAGTAAAGAAAAAATTATCTAGGCTAATTTAGGTAATGTGAACTGATATTTTTCCAACTAGAGGAAAAAATACTACATAAAAAAATAACCAGGTTGGGGCTTCCCTGATGGTCTAGTGGTTGAGAATCCACCTGCCAGTGCAGAGAACATGGGTTCGATCCCTGGTCAGGGAAGATTACACATGTAATAAAAAGCCTGCACACAGCAATGAAAGGGGCTCCCTCTCACCACAACTAGAGAAAGCCCATGTGCAGCAACAAATCCCAGTGCAGCAATAAGCAAACAAATAAACCTTTTTTAAAAGCAAGTTTACCACACAAAGTCTTGAATGAACCCCAGGTGTTTACTTGAACAGCTGAGTACAGTGGTTACAGTCGTCAAAGTAGAGATTGTAGAAATTCCCTGAAAAATTCTGATTCACACTTTAGAAAGTTTTTATTTTGTTGTAGTAATTTATTTATGGCTGTGCTGAGTCTTCGTTGCTGTACAGGCTTTTCTCTAGTTGTGGTGAGTCGGGGCTACTCTTCATTCCATTTCATGGGCTTCTCATTGCTTGGCTTCTCTTGCTGAAGAGCATGGGCTCTGGGGTGCACTGGCTTCAGATAGTTGCTGCTCCCGGGCTCTAGAGCACAGGCTCAATAGTTGTGGTGCACGGGCTTAGTTGCTCCTCGGCATGTGGGAATTTTCCTGGATCAGAGGAAATGGTGTCTCTTGCATTGGCAGGCAAATTCTTTACAACTGAACCACCTGGGAAGTGCTAGAAAGTTGTAACAAGACTGGAGGAGGTAATAGGTTAGTTGAAGGAATCACTTTCTTATCATAGAAGTAGAACATCCATTTCTTGACTATTTGGAGTTCATAGTTTAAGTGGTAGAATAGAGGAGATGAACCTAGAGCCTTGGATTTAGATTCCACCCCCGCTCCCCGACCCTGGCCTTCCAGACAGGTTCTTCTTGTCATTTAGTTCTTCAGAGAATGCTTTGCTAACAGCTCCATATGAAGCAGTCACCAGTTATTCTCTACTGAAGCCCTCTATTCTAATTGTCTATGTAGCTCCTGACTTTCTGACAGTTTTCTTGTTTATAAATTTGTTTGTTTTATTATAGGGTGTCTTCTCTCACTCGAACGAGGGAAAGAACACTTTGTTCAACATTATCTCCAGCACACTGAATGGTTATTAGCACATAGTAGGGGCCCCATATGCATTGGAGAAGGAAATGGCAACCCATTCCAGTGTTCTTGCCTGGAGAATCCCAGGGACGGGGGAGCCTGGTGGGCTGCCATCTCTGGGGTCGCACAGAGTCGGACACGACTGAAGCGACTTAGCAGCAGCAGCAGCAGCAGGGGCCCCATAAATGTTTATCAAATAAATGAATGGCAGGCAGTCAAACAGGAGTAAAAAATAAAATGTTTAATTTTGAAATAGATTTGCAAATATACTGAATGTCCAAGGTTGGGATGTGCCTCAAATAAGAACTACGAGGTAGCCATGTTTATCATTCTGCATCAAAAAAATTTTGATGCTTTCTGCATCAAGTTTCAGTTGACATCAATATCTTGCAAAATTTTCTCAAATGACACATTGGAGCAATCTATTCCTGGAGAATTCTTTCTCTAGACTTGAAAAAGTCCCAGAGATGTAAATAGTTTTGAATCTAGCATAGTTCATATGCATTAAACCCCTCTATTGCAACATGTCTCAGATAATTTGATGCCTAAGATGCAGTTTTTGCTGTAGAGGCTGAAGCAAGCAAGATCTCTCTTTCAAAAGGGATAAGAATTCTCTGACTTGGGCCTCTTCTACCTGACCTAATTTCTCTGGATCCTTAGGCATGGGAATTTCAGATCTGAGTTATCAGGAAATCATGATAACATGCAGGGATCTGTTCCATGACCTAATATCATCTTCAGATTATCAGCTAAAATCTGTTTTGAAAGTCAATGAATATAAAGACAAAGGGATGTGATTGCTATCCTGAAGCTAGAAGCTATAGAGAGAAAATAGGTCAAGAATAAAATTGACAAAATTTGCATGCAACTGGGTTCGACAAGGACTAGCCTTACTGGTTCACCAAACAAGGAGGTCTCCTCAGGAAGCTGCATGAGAAGCTCATTTCAAGCCTTGCTAACCAGCTAAGTACTAATAATGGCTTCACATCATGGGTGGCAACTGGCATAGTATAACAGCCTAGGAAATGCCAGGAGGGTAGAAGTTGTGTTATATTCATCTACTTAAATCCCTCCAACATTTTTTATGTTTGTTTGGTTTTGGCTGCGCTGGGTCTTTGTTGCTGCTCATAGGCTTTGTACAGTTGTGGCGAGTCGGGGGCTACTTTCATTGGGCGCACAGGCTTTTCCTTGTGATGGCTTCTCTTGTTGCTGAGCATCTAGGTGCCTGGGCCTCAGTAGCTGCAGCATGTGGGCTCAGTAGTTGTGGTGCACAGGCTTAGCTGCTCCAAGATATGTGGAATCTTCCCAAACCAGGTATTGAACCATGTCCCCTGCATTGGCAGATGGATATTACATAAAATTGTTTTATTCATTTTTTAAAACATTTTTTATGTCAATTGCCATGTTTTTCTTAATGGTTTCTCTCTTGAAATGGATTCTTATCCACATACCACCAGAGAAGTCCTCCTTCAACATTTTTATTATCTGCTGTATGAATTATAAAGCTTCAGGATAATATGCTTTGAGTGGTTTTTAGGTAGAAATCTTGGATTAACTCCAAGGCAGTTCTGCCTGCCCATCCCTGAGAGGCAGAGGTAAAGCAGGGAGGGTGCTGGATGCTGGACTGGGGGTCTGTGGATCACGAAGACTGTGATGCCCAGAGTGCTGAAGGACATGGGCTTGAAGGACTCTTTGGTTGGAAGGGGGAGCTCAAGAGATGGTTCAAAACGACATTCTTCCTTCACAAATGCTGAGTGTGTGACATATGTCCAGGCGTTGTCCTAAGCACAGGAGATACAGTGATGAAGAAGATAGTCTTTTACATCTAGTTTAAGAGACTTGAAGCAATCAGACTTGGGCTTAAATCCTGCCTGTGCTACTAATTAGCTGTGACCCTGGGGAAATATCTTGACTCTTTTTGAGTTCAACTTCTTCAACTAGGAAGTGGGGACAACCTCAAAGATATGCTTGTGAAAATTAAGTTAGATTATGTCAGTGAAGCTCTTAGCACAGACCCTGGCATGCAGTGAGCGCTGTAAGCCCTAGGAAGCAGGGATTACATCTTGGATTCGTTTTGAATTTTCAGTGCTTGCCTTCATACACAGAAAGTGCTAAAAGAATTATCTGTTGAAGGCTTGAAGGTTAATAGAGAGTCAGATTGGAGGCCAGGAAGCAAGCTAAGGGTCTGGAACAGGATAAAAAGCCAAAATGTCAAGAAGTATTATAGAAATATCAGAAACAGGATGTAGGAACAGAACACTCAAAGAAAGTAAGGTTATTGATGGGCAGGCCTCTGCACACGGTAGTGGGCATATGGGTGAGCTTGGACCAGCTCCACAGGCTACTGGCACTCCTCCTTGCTCCCACAAACACACTCCGCCCTCTTCTAGCAACAAACACAACCAATTACCATAACAAACAGTTTGGTTATAGATGCCTATTGGGAGAGCTGGGGAGAGAAAGACAGGCTCTTGAGACCATATTCACAAACTGGAGCTGTTTGAGCTGTGGCCGCTCAAACTTCCCTTCTACTACATTCAGCCTCAGCACCTACCATCTCCCTTGGGCGGAGGGTGATCATAAGTCCAGGATGCCTGAAGTTTAAGCACATGTCCTGATGCAATCATGAATATAGCAGTGTATATACCAATCACCTAGAGAATCTACTAAAATTCAGATTCTGCTCCAGTAGGTCTGGGTAGGGCCTAAAATTCTGCATTTCTTAAGAACTCCCAGGTGAGGCTAACACTATTTGTCCAAGGACCACACTTTCAGCAGCAAGGGTCTACCACTGATTCTCAATGTAACTGTAGTCAGTATCACCTTGGTTGCTTAAACTGCAGACTCTGAGGCCCCAGTCACCTATTAGTGTGGACGGCTCAGAAAGACCAGCTGTGAAATAACTCCCCATTATGAATTTCTACTTACCTTCTGCACCAAGCCTTTCCTTTGAGTTAAGGGAGTACAAACAGAAAATCAACCTGTTAACCTCAATGAACACCCCTTAGTCTACATGCAGGGAGAGACATCAAGGGACCTGCCAATTCTGAGACTGGGGAGGGTAGCAGGTCTACCAGGTCCAAGGATCCACTCTGGGGTTTGTCCTTCAGATGTCCTGGGATTTGGTTGGCAAGGCTTCATGGGACCTGGTCAATAAAAACTGCGGGCGAGGTACTAAAAGAGGCACTATAGGGGGCGAGGAAAGCCACACTCTGGCTTCAGGGAATGTTAAATTAAGAGATAGGATTTCAGACCCTTTGAAAGTCCCAGCTAAACACATGCAAAAGAAATCAAACAGAACACCTGGGTGCTGAAAAGCAAACCTGTGGGGAACTGAGCTGGATGAGGTGAGAAGAGTGAGACTTCCAGGTAGAAGTGAATTTCACACTGGGTTTCTCAGGAGATAATCTGTGGGGATTAGTGGAAGTGGATAGAGGATGTTGCTGAGTTAAGGGACTAAAAAGTGGAGGAATCCAGACAGGAAGAAACAAGGTCTACAAGGGGCCTCACTGAAAAGCCACTGGGTTTTAAAAGTCGGAAAGAATTAAGTTAGTCTGTCAAGGACCCACAGGGCACTGTCCTCTAACAGCTCCCACTGGGGAGGATGCTGAGCGCCCAGGGCAGTGACCAGACCACATCCTGCCCTCCCGCACAGGCTGGTGTAGCAACCTGCAGTGCCTCGGCTTTTGGAGACCTCCCTGTGGGTGTTATTTTGATCGTTTTTGCCTAGCAGTAAAATAACACCCAACTAATGAGCTGCCAATTGCAAGCTGTTCAATTTACTTCCTCCCTCCCTGTCCCTATTTGTATCTATGCTGGAGTGGCCTCACTTGGGCAGAAGGGGATGGTGAAAAGATTTTCCATGCACTTCAGAGCAGGGTCAAATGAAAGACACAATCAGGACTTCTGAGGAAGAGAGGAAGGGCAGAGAAAGGGCTGCCTTGCTGCAAGACAAAGCTGGGTGAACAACTGACTCTTTGCCTCACTGACAAAGGAGAATGAGGGACTTGTGCCAGGCTGGCTTAAATTGACTGGAGAAAAGTAACTTTTGTAATTTGCAGCTCTCTGCGTGCTATAGAAATGCTGGCAAAGCATGCACCCTTCAGGCAGAAAAAGCATGAACCATGAGACAATTTCAAGCTCCAGGGTCAAGGACGGGGTTTTCCACTGTGCCTTGAGACAGCAGGGTTTGCTGGGGTAGGGGCCTGGCAGCCCCTGAAGATCTCTGGGTCTACCGCTACCCCAGAACCGCCTGCTGGTCTGCAAGGGGCTGAAATGGTGCTGCCTACTTTTGTAATCACGTGGGGTGAGGTTAACCAATCCAGGATTGCCACTGCAGAGCACTGTGGGATGTCAAAGAGAGCTGGGAGACTGCTCCGTAGGAAGGGAGGGCACAATGAATAAGTCAGAGAGTGGCAGGAGGGAACACAGTCCACCCTCTCTGTCAGTTGGTCAGGAAGACTGCTGGGCTCAGCATTGCAGCCAAATTTGGCTCCCACAACCTACCTAATGAGCTTTGGGGTGTAGATGGTGACTTAGCAGGGATGAGGTATACAGAAGACTTGCCCCCACAGCCACTCCATAAACCTTAAAGAGGAGAAGAGATCCCTCTTGGTGACTGATATTGGATTTCTCATCGGTGTTGGTGAGTGTGGCCAAGCCAGAGATCATGATTTAGAACCAATACATGTGAAGTTTGTTACATTCAAATGGCCTGGAAAAATCCATACAAATTACATGGGTCCAACCTGCTGTGATTGTGTGCTAAACTGGGTGACAGTTGAGTACAGCTGTGGTGAGGTAGAGATCCCCAAGGGCCAGAATGATCAGGAAAAGTTTTGTGGAAGGAGGTGAACTAGATGTAGGTGCTGATGGATGGGCAGGCTATGGACAGGCAGAGGAAAGTGGGAAGGCATTCTGGGAGGGTGGGGCAACATAACCAAAGACCCTGAGATGAACACAGTAAGTTTATGGGGCTTTAACAGGATTAGGCTGTTTGGAGTTTAGCAGGTGCTCTGAAAAACATGGGAGAGAAGAGAGCACAAACAGCTGGACTTTAGACAGGAGCTCATTGCAAGACCCCGTGGTGCTGAGGAGGGGCTCGTCTGTCAAGGTCTTCTCCTAAGACTCATCCGCAGCTCCTTTGGGGGTTTAGGGAGATCTTTTATCAGAGTTCCAAGCAATTCAGTTGATTTTCAATTCTTTCCTCCCCCTGCCACTGAATTCCCATGGATGGGAGCCAGAAAAGCAGGTGCTACTTATCAGAGGTACTAAACTCTGGTGCTGAGAGGATGAAGCTCTTCCAAAGGGACCTTTGAGAGAGAAATATGGGTGTCTTGAGTTTCTCTGGTGGCTCAGAGGGTAAAGCTTCTGCCTGCAATGCAGGAGACCTGGGTTCGATCCCTGGGTCAGGAAGATCCCCTGGAGAAGGAAATGGCACCCGACTCCAGTACTCTTGCCTGGAAAATCCCATGGACAGAGAAGCCTGGTAGACTACAGTCCATGGGATTTCAAAGAGTCGGACACGACTGAGCGACTTCACTTTCACTTTCAGGAGGTTTTTAATCTTTTAGGTATGGACTCAAGAGGGCAGGAGGCTTTGGGCACAGGACTGGCTGTGGGGCCAGGAACCTGGACTTTAAGACAGGGGCGGGAAATGGGGAGGAGACAATGTGAGAGTCTCGGGCCACTGCCAGAAAGGGGCTGTCTACTGGGAGATCCTGGGTATCTACAATTCTTCCTCCTTTTCTGAAAGAGATATCAGGGCTCCCTTAAAAAGGACAGGATCTGTCAAAAGACAGGACATAAAAAGGCAAGAATATTTACTCTCACCACTTGTACTGAACTGTATACAAGAGGTTCTAGCCAGTACACTTGGGCAAGAAAAAAACATTAAGAAATACATATTTGAGAGGAAGAAGTAAAGCAGTCCTTATTTGCAGATGACATGGTTTTGTTTGTAGAAAAGCCTAAGGAATCTACAGAAGTCTATCAGAATCAGGAGCAAGTTTACAGTTTGTGGGATACACTATTAACAAACAATCAAAAAATGAAATTAAGAAGATAATTTCATTCACAATAGCTTAAAAAAGAATAAAATACTTAATGAAATGAAGTGCAAGATCTGTACACTGAAAACCTCAAAACATTGCTGAGAGAAATTAAAGATCTTAACAAATGGAGAAATATACTATGTTCATGGTTCAGAAAATTTGATGTAGGAATTGATCTACATTTGTATAGATCTATATATCTAAATTGATCTATAGTTTTGACACAATCCATATCAATATTCCATCAAGTTTTTTGACAGGATTTGGCAAGATGATTCTACAATTTAAATGAAAATGCAAAGGAGCTAGATAAATCAAAATAATTTTGAATCTAAACAACAGACTTAAAGCTCCATATTAAACCTTATCCTTGTTTACCATGCTTTTCCTGGTAACCTCATAACTCCACTACCAGCCTCCCCACACACAACTTTCTTCTGTCTTTAGCTGAAG
Source organism: Bos taurus (assembly GCF_002263795.3). NCBI lineage: Eukaryota > Metazoa > Chordata > Mammalia > Artiodactyla > Bovidae > Bos > Bos taurus. Next base: position 51,839,483 of record NC_037330.1, read on the forward strand.
ATGACATTTAAGTTAGTAGCTTCGGCCACCTCAGAGAGTTAGTCATTTTTTCCTGGGTATCTCCCATATATACTTGAAGGTATACATGTTAACTTCCTTTAAAAAAAATAATGCATTTTTTAGATTTTATTTATTTGTTCATGGCTCTGCTGGGTTTTTCTTGCTGTGCAGGCTTTTCTCTAGTTGCAGTGAGTGGCCGGCTACTCTTTGTTGCAGCGTGCGGGCTTCTCATTGCTGTGGCTTCTCTTCTTATGGAGCACAGGCTCTAGGGTGCTTGGGCTTCAGCAGTTGTAGCATGAGGGCTCAGTAGTTCCCGGGTTCTAGAGCACAGGATCAGTAGTTGTGGTGCACAGGTAGTTGTTCGGGAGCATGTGTTATCTTCCCAGACCAGGGGTCAAACCTGTGTCTACTGCATTGGCAGGTGAATTCTTTACCACTGAGCCATCAGGGAAGCCCCTATCTATCTTTTCTTTACAGGGGTCTCAATCAAGAACTCAGAAGAGTAGAGGGAAAATTGTTTTCCTTCCCCCACACCCCAAGCTGGGAATAAATCCAAATGTCCATCAACTTTTATATAATAGATAAACAAAATCTAGTACATCCATACAATAAAATACTGCTTAGCAGTAAAAAGAAATAAACTGATACATGCAATAGCATGGATGAACTTCAAAAACTTGCAAAGTAGAAAGAGTCAACAGTAAACTACATGTTTTCTCATTTATGTAAAGTTTTTAGAAAAGGCAAAGGAATAGAGACAGAAAGCAAGTCAGAGGAGTGAAAGTGAGAATGGGAACTGATTGTATAAAATAGGAGGTTTTAGGTACAAAGGGAGTGTTCTAAAACTGGATCTTATGATAATTGTGATGATTGTACAACTGTTTAAAGTTACTTTAATTATCAAATTGTATACTAATGAAGGTGAATTTTATAGTATGTAAATTGTACTTTAATAAAGCTGTTTAAAATAAAGTACAGGGAGACTCCTAGAGAGACTTTTGGAGAGAAGGTGTGGTGGGGTGTGGTGCGTGTGTGTGTGTGTGTGTGTGTGTAGTTGTTACAGGAAGAGAGTAAACACCTATGGGAGATAGTTATGAATTTAAGTGCAGTTGAAAAACACAGGAGCTCTGTACCAGGTTATGGGTCTGGATCTGGTTCTACTACCCGTATGAGCTTGAGACAAATGACTTAATATCTTTGAGCCTCTATGAAATTGGACTCATGATAAATACCAAGGATGTAGCCCAGAGCCTGATGCCACAGTAGGTATTTGCTGAGGGAACATTCTGGACCAATTACTTCTGCATAAGATTCAGGGCTTGGTAGTAACTATAGAATTATGGGTTTTACAGAGGAGCCTGGTAGGCTGCAGTCCATGGGGTCGCTAAGAGTCGGACATGACTGAAGGACTTCACTTTCACTTTTCACTTTCCTGCACTGGAGAAGGAAATGGCAACCCACTCCAGTGTTCTTGCCTGGAGAATCCCAGGGATGGGGGAGCCTGGTGGGCTGCCGTCTATGGGGTCGCACAGAGTCAGACACGACTGAAGCGACTTAGCAGCAGCAGCAGCAGCATAACAGAATGACAAGCCTCTCACTGACCTGATTTAGCACCTTTATTAATGAAGAAGCCTGGGAGCATGGCCCAAAGCTTTGGGGTCCAGTACTGCTTCTACCACAATTGTACTATGTGACTATAGCAGGATTCCTTAAACTCTCTAGGTTCCTGAGATGTACCCTGCCTCCCAAATAAGGTTACTGGGATGCTTCAGAAGTCAGATCTCATTGCCAACATTAAGGGTCCTGTGTAAGGTAACAATGGTAGACAGCACACAGTGGGAGCTGGAGGCCAGCATGAAAGAAATATAATCTGACCAAGGTCACTGTGCCTATGGGCTGGGATATGTGAATGTTAGCTTAGCAGGAGGCCATGGAAATTTTCACAGACCAAATTGGCATTTGGAGCTGAGATGGAAAGCTGTGAACACAGGATGTTACTGCAAACAGGGCTGGGGCCAAGCTGCTACCTGAGGTTTTGGCAGGCTTCACCCCCTGCCAGTTGATTGAAGGATGTTGGATCATCAGGAAACAGGGATTTTAAATGATCCCACAGGAAGGTGTGAATAACAACAGAAGCAACAAACAAAGGCAGCCAGGCCAGGTCTGACTGGGGGAGGCGGGGGCACTGGGTTGAGAGATACGTGAATTCTCACTTTCTTTAACACTTTAGGAATTTCAGAGGAAGAGCCCAGCTGATATTCAAAGATGGTTTTGTGATAGATTCCTCCACCTCCCTTCCCTTCCTCCATCCATCTGTCCTGGAGGAGAAGAGGGAAAAGTGGTGGCTGGAGGGCATGACCCTCTTCTGGCTCAGGACACTGGCAGCCCTCCATGGGCCAGTGTGGAGTGGATACTCGCTATACTTCTGGGTGCCTAGCATGTGCCTCTACTTTTTTTCTAATAAGGTTACTTGGATTCTTTTGAGGGGAATTTTCTCTCCCCAATAGGTACAGTCTAGGTGAAGCTGTCAGTACAGGCATTCTGCCCTCCTCTGGCCAATTAAACTCTCCCTTCTATACTCTGAGTTGAGAGGAGCGATGGATAAAGATTAGGGGGGAAAAATAGCAACAACAACACAACAAAACTGCTGGGGAGTAACTGACACCAGGCCCTCACTCAACCTTTACTTATCCCCACTACTTGAAACCCAGCTCTGCCCCCGTTTCTCAACTCTCCATCTGTTTTTCGAGCCCCTGATATCATTCCCAGAAGTTCCTTTTTACTTAGGTTAGCCATGATCCATTTCTGTTTCCAAGGACAGACACAGAAACTGGCTCTGGCACTCTTGCTTGGGGTAGTTTTTGTAGAGGACATGTGAGGGGGCAGAAGAGCCTCCACCTTCTAACCGTGTGACCATAGGCAAGTCATTCAATCCCTCCAGGCCTCAACTTTTATAAAATGGAAATACTGTTACTTTGCAGAACTAATTTAATTCATTAGGATTAGGATTAAATTCATTAATTTATTCATCTATTTACTATATATCTAGCAGCCATTATTTTCTTGGTACTCCAAGGAACCAGAAAAGTGATAAGACAGATATAGCGTAGTCCTTGTCTTCATGGAGCACCTAGTCTCCTGGGAAGAGAGTCACTATGCAGGATCTTAGTTCCCTGACGGGGGATTGAATCTGTGCTGCCTGCAGTGCAAGTGTGGAGTCTCAACCACCGGCCAGGGAAGTCCCATATCTTCAGAGTTGACTGCTTCTCAGGCTGATAACGGAGAAGGCAATGGCACCCCACTCCAGTACTCTTGCCTGGAAAATCCCATGGAAGGAGGAGCCTGGAAGGCTGCAGTCCATGGGGTTGCTGAGGGTCAGACACGACTGAGCGACTTCACTTTCACTTTTCACTTTCATGCGTTGGAGAAGGAAATGGCAACCCACTCCAGTGTTCTTGCCTTGAGAATCCCAGGGACAGGGGCGCCTGGTGGGCTGCCGTCTATGGGGTCGCACAGAGTCTGACACGACTGAAGCGACTTAGCAGCAGCAGTAGCAGCAGCAGGCTGATAAAGTTCAGTAGAAGTCAAGATGGAAGATGCTTGCCTAAAGTTGATATTGACAAAACAAGAGCATGCAAATTCCTTGATCTACTAGGTAACTTTCTAGCATCACAAAGTCTCAAAAATGATTCACCCAATGTTAGCACCAGGAAATACTTTAGAGGACATTTAGGGAGCTCTTTCATTTACAGATGGGAAGCCAAAGCTCACTGGAATTAAGTCTCTTATCTGTCCTGGGTATGTAACCTGTGACACATTTAGACCTCTGCTAAACAGTGAGAGAGTCCAAACTGGTTCCTTTTTCATGTAGACAAATCCTGATGGCTATGCTTCCTGAAAATAGGTCTAGGTTAACCTCTCGAAGGGCAGGGGCAAAGGGAATGAGGCTCTGTGCTAGGTACTGGGGAGGGAAAAAGATAGCATCTTTAGAGTCCTTCTGACATAGCTGGGAAGCTGAGACACACACCACACCATATAATCGCACAAAGCAATGATACATGCGAACTGCTCATTGGTCATGGTCACAGAGATGCACTGGTACCATTTCCCTCTCAATATCTCCAAAACCCATCTCATCATTTCTATCCACTTTCTTCCCCAGTCTCCTACTGGAGGTACCTTTTTCTCAGAGGCGGGTATCTATTAATAGTAATATCTTCCATCACAAAGACTTGAAATAATATATTTCTGTCTGTTCCTCATCCCCACATTCAATAAGTCACTAGGTCCTGTTGGTCTGATCCTTAAATTCTACCTCATCCTGTCCAAAGACACCAAGTAGTATTCTTAATACACAGCTCTTACATCATCCCTGTGCTCAAAATCCTTCAGGGCGCTGCGGAGGAATTTGTAGAATGAAACCCAAACTCCTTAGCTGAACATCTGTGGTTTCTCATAATCTACTCCCAATTCATATTTCCTCTCTTAGGTTCTGCTACTTTCCTATATATCAACTGTGTCTTTTATTTATTTAGTTCTTTGACATCTGAGGCTTGCTGACCCCAGGAAGGCTGCTTCTCCCAGGGTTAGCCAGTTCCTAGAGTTAGTAAATGACTAACCCCTGAGTGTACCTTTCAAAGGCAGAGCAATCAATTCAAAGCCCATATCCCCACCACCTCCTCTATTGGACTCTCACACCAGGACTACTATTCCCCTGCCCAAAACACCCCAGGGCCAAATACCAAACAACTGGGAATGATCTCTGTGCCCTAAGCCCTCTGAAATTATTCAAATTTGCCAGTCCCAAACCTGCTCATCCTGTCTTTCCCACTTCTTTCCCCAGAAATCACAATAAAGCCTCTTGCCCATGCTTTCCCTGTTCCCCCTGCTCCCTGACCTGAGTCTCCCCTGAGTGGTCCCTGTGGTATGGCATGCTCCCTTCTCCTGGGACCCAGGAGTATACTTTCAATGACTGCTGCTGCTACTGCTAAGTCGCTTCAGTCGTGTCCAACTCTGTGCGACCCCATAGACGGCAGATCCCTGGCTCCCCCATCCCTGGGATTCTCCAGGCAAGAACACTGGAGTGGGTTGCCATTTCCTTCTCCAATGCATGAAAGTGAAAAGTGAAAGTGAAGTCGCTCAGTCGTGTCGGACTCTTAGCGACCCCATGGGCTGCCGCCCACCAGGCTCCACCGTCCATGGGATTTTCCAGGCAAGAGTACTGGAGTGGGGTGCCATTGCCTTCTCCGTACTTTCAACGGCAGTCCTTTCCTAATTGGTTGTTCTTGCCAAACCTAAATAATAATAAAACCCATAAAGGAAATTCATGCTCTAGAGTAGCCCTCTCTTTCCCAAATAAGACCTGTTCTCCTGAACCCATGTCTTTGTCTGTGCTATTTTTCATTCTCAAAATGAATTCCCCTTGCCATTCCTGCATCTTAGAATTCTACCTGTCTTTTAATGTACTCTTGTCAGCACTGGCTTGAATCACCGGTGACAAAGACGAGTGTGTGATGTTCTGAGTGGTTCGTGACTGGTACTCTATCACAACTAGGTAGAAGGCAAGGTCAGGCCTCAAAGCTTAGTAGGCTTTCTTTGTGTCCTTTTCAATCATTGTATTGGCTCAGGTCCTTTGAATATGTGCAACAGAAACTGACACTAGCCAACTTGAGCATAAAAAGGATTTCCTGGAAGGATGTGGGGCAGTTCAAGTCACTGGAGGAGCTAAAGGACCAGACCCCAGATGAAGTGGGAACAAAGGCTTGCAGTCCCAGCGAGATGAGCACTTGCATCTTCACTCAAAATCCCAGTCTTTAATAGGACCCAGCTCAAGTCCACTCCGTTAGTTTCAAATAGCTGGAGATATAATTTGAGAAACCCTACTTAGTCAGATACAATAAGCCCTAAATCATTTGGCTGTGGCTGGGTGTTTGGGAGGGGACAAGGTGACCAAACACTACTGTGATCATCACTCCTGTATATGAGAGGCTTTTCCCAAAAAAGAGAACTGTTGAGACCTGGGCACATACCCTAACTTGAGTTGCCTACAGCCATCTTTCTAATGTTTTAAATACTATGTTCTCCAAATAAAATTGGATAATGGAAGGGTTGGGTTAAAACAGCTCCAAAGCAAAGCATCTTTAACAGTTCCACAAATAGTCATTGAATGCTTATTCTGTGCAAAGTACTACGCTAGACATGGGGTGGGAAGAGAAATACTGCTGGGACGTGAACAGCAGTGAGACCTGGCTCAAGGTGAAGACAGGCATATAAACCACAGCAAAGCAAGTCAGGATAAAGGAAGCGATGCCCCAAGAGGCACAAAGTGCTGTGAGGTTTCACAATATGGAGAGATTCCATGAAATTCATATATGGTGGAAAACTTAAAAAGCTAAAGTCCATATTTTCCTTCTTACTGCAACTTCATCATATGCTGGAGAGATTATACATGGCTCCATGTGGAATGGAACAGTGTTCTTATTTCCACCTACTACAGCCCAGCTGCCAATTCAAACATCTGTCACCCCTTAAATGTGCACTTAGGGAAGCATCAGGTGCAGGCCAGTGTGCCACTTCCAAGCCCCTGCTTCAGTGGACTGTGTCAACATGGTATCTGGGAAGGAAAAAAAGGGAATTGCCAAAGGAGAGTCATGCCTAGACTCTGGTGAGGAGTTCAGATATTCAGGGAGACACTTCTGAAAATGTATGGGCACAGATAAGAAAGTTGCGTGGAATTCTTGCATCTAGGGTTAAGGACAGAGTCCTTTGCCGGTAACATCACCATACAAGGAGTTTCCGAAACTTTTCATAACTCAAGAGCCACAGGCTCAAGGCTGGGCTGTTGCAACATAGTTGGATCCATCTCACTTTATGGTACTGAGAATGAGAATTTAAACATGTTGGTCCCATCAGGATTATGCAAGCAGCCTCTTTATTGAGAGTACCAGGTGTACCTCATGACCTCCAGGGGTCAGGAAAGATCAGTCTAGGATCTGATCTGGGGGCTGGGAATGCCAGGGCTTCTTCAATTACTGCCAGCCATTTGGCTTAGAAGGCAGTGGCACCCCACTCCAGTACTCTTGCCTGGAAAATCCCATGGACGGAGGAGCCTGGTAGGCTGCAGTCCATGGGGTCGCTAAGAGTCGGACATGACTGAGTGGCTTCACTTTCACTTTTCACTTTCATGCATTGGAGAAGGAAATGGCAATCCACTCCAGTGTTCTTGCCTGGAGAATCCCAGGCACAGGGGAACCTGGTGGGCTGCTGTCTCTGGGGTCACACAGAGTTGGACACGACTGAAGCGACTTAGCAGCAGCAGCAGCAGCAGCATTTGGCTTATCTTTAGTCAATGGTTACAGGAAGAGGCAGGGCTCGAGGGAATGCAAAGGAGGGGAAGGCTGAAGAAGCACAAGATCTGGGACATTCAGGAGGGAGGGGTGTTCCCTGGTGGCTCAGCAGTAAAGAATCCCCTGCACTGCAGGAGACGTGAGTTTGATGCCTGGGTTGGGAAGATCCCCTGGAGAAGGAAATGGCAAACCACTCAGGATTCTTTCCTGGAGAATCCCATGGACAGAGGATTCTGGCTGGCAATAGTCAGTCCATGGGGTCTCAAAGAGTTGGAAAGGACTTATCAACTAAACAACAACAAAAAGAAAGGGTGCATATGCCTGGAAACAGGGCAGGAAGGGAAAGAAAATACAGTAGTCATTAACTTGGTTTTCACTATTGAAGCAGGGGAGACTAAGTAAACAATCATTCTCACCTTTAGCAGGAGAGAGCCAGGAGGCCATCTGTTGAGGGAGAAAATGAGTTAGTCAGTTAATATTTCTGTAGGCCCACTTTGTGTCAGGTACCGTTGCTTTTTTTTTTTAAACCTGGCAAATTACTTAGAAAGAGAGAATGCCCCTGCATTTGTACCTGAAGACTTACAAACATGTGGCAGACATTTCCTCACCCTTTAATGCATACATGGGTTTCATCCCTAGAATGCAGCTCTCTTTTAGCCAGGTGATCAACCTCCAGCCCTGGGTCAGAAAGCTTAGAACGCTTTTGTTTGGAGGTTGAGAGTTCGTGCTCATGCATGGATGAGATGCCTCAATCTTAAGACTCCAGTTGGTATTGAACAGGAGTCAGGGTGGGTAGAGCTGGATTTAATGCACTGCTTATAGTCGTGAGATGAGCAGAGCCTCACATTTAGACTTCTGACATTTATCTCCAGATGAGGTTGTTTTATGGAACTATATGAAATATTTTGTTTTTCAAGAACAACAAAAAAAGGTTGAATATCAACAATTTCAAGAGGCTTAACATATAACATACATTGTAAATTATATATGTGTTAAAGATGTTAATTTGTTAGATGAAATACTTTAAAATTATCATTTTTGTAAACCTACTTTGTCATCTTGTCATTCTCTTAAAAATAACATATGGCGACCTTTAAGGAAAGATTTAGGGCCTTCTTGACTCTGGCTGAGGCTGCTTCTACCTTGAGACCCTCTGGCACACACGGACATGTGCATCATGTGCTGGTCAAGACCCAGAGCACATCTTTAGAAATGCTTCTTGTGCTCAAGTCTGGGCCTTTTTCTGAATGCTACACCTCAGCCTCCTTTCTTTAACTGTCTAAATCTAACCTCCTGTTGCATATTTTTATATCATCATATCTGTTTGGTCACCAAATGACTGCTTAAAGACATCTCTTCTACCTCTTCAAATCTGCAGCCTCCCAAACTCTTGCTTTGTAAACCATGTTCAACTTCCTACAAAGTTTGACATGAATTCTAAATCCACTCAAGAATTCAGACCAACATAAAATCTATCCATTTAGAGCAGCTGCTATCAAAAGCCCACTTGGCTGATTCAATGTACAGATGTGGCTATAGAGGTGGGAAAAAGGCCCAGTTAGAGGCCCCTGCTTCCAATCCTCTTACTCTGCTTCATTGAGTTCTTCAAAATGGAAAACAAAATCATTTGCTTCACTGTGGTCATACTATGTACCTATGTGTATAGTATATAGTTCAGTTCAGTTCAGTTCAGTCGCTCAGTCGTGTCTGACTCTTTGCGACCCCATGAATCACAGCACACCAGGCCTCCCTGTCCATCACCAACTCCCGGAGTTCACTCAAACTCACGTCCATCAAGTCAGTGATGCCATCAAGCCATCTCATCCTCTGTTGTCCCCTTCTCCTCCGGCCCCCAATCCCTCCCACCATCAGACTCTTTTCCAATGAATCAACTCTCCACATGAGGTGGCCAAAGTACTGGAGTTTCAGCTTTAGCATCATTCCTTCCAAAAAACACCCAGGACTGATCTCCTTTAGAATGGACTGGCTGGATCTCCTTGCAGTCTCAGGGACTCTCAAGAGTCTTCTCCAATACCACAGTTCAAAAGCATCAATTCTTCGGCGCTCAGCTTTCTTCACAGTCCAACTCTCACATCCATACATGACCACTGGAAAAACCATAGCCTTGACTAGATGGACCTTTGTTGGCAAAGTAATGTCTCTGCTTTTGAATATGCTATCTAGGTTGGTCATAACTTTCCTTCTAAGGAGTAAGCGTCTTTTAATTTCATGGCTGCAGTCACCATCTGCAGTGATTTTGGAGCCCAAAAAATGTACTCATTTTTCAACAGATATTTACTGAGACCTGATTGTATGGCAGGCACTGAAGATTAGATGGTGCAGAAGATTGACGTGATTCTTGTCATCAGGAAGTTTACAGTCTAGTAGGTGATATAGGTAAGACTGATGATATAAGCTCTTAAAAGCCACGTACTGGAGGGTACAGCATTCTATGGGAGCACAGTCATTCCTTAGCATAGATGTCTGAGTGTCTACTTGTCCCAAACACTGGATTCTACTTGTCCCCAAATCTAGATTCTAGAGGACAAGATGATAAGTAAGTAAATTGGGAGGGCTGTTTGAGGAAGCAACATTTGAGGAGGGTAGTGAATGGTGACAGGATCTAGGAAATGGGGAAGGGTACCATGCACTAAATGCAGGATGAAAGATCCAGGAAGCTTTCCTGGAGGTGATGTCTGAACTGAGTCCTGAAGGATGGAAGGAATTATCCACGTGATGGTGGCTGGGGTTTGGTGGAAAAGTGTTACAGGCAGAGGAAGCAGGATGGGCAAAAGCCCAGGAGAGAAGGGTGGAACATCTGAGAAGTTTGTGGCTGTGAAAGATGAGTGTGTGATAGATGATCATTATGTTTTGACTGTGTAAGGGCCAATAGTTTTGTGTACCTTCTTGCCTGTTTTAGTAGCCTTACTGATCCACCAGTCCAAATTTGTCTAGACAGCTGACAGAACGTGCCAGAGGAAATCCTGCCATCTGGTGGACAGACAGAACATCACCCTACATGTGATGTTACTTCAGGGTCAGGCTCATAGCATCCCAGATTAGGGCAATTTTCCACTCAAAGGTATAGAAGCCCTTATGTGCTTTAAAAACATTAAAAGGTTAAGGAAGAAATACATACAAACATTCTCAGGCCCTACTCCCCTGTATGGGGGAGATGAAGGGAAAATTGGGGTCAAAAAAACAACTGTGTGCTGTGTGATTATACCTAAGGGCTCATGCTCTCACTTATTCCTCCAAACGATAGACAGGCATATCAATCCCATTTTGCAGCTGAGGAAACCAAGACTCACAGTAAAGGCAAAGGACTTGGCTGATTCCTTTACATTATGCTGCCTCTAGTCAGGGTTTGTTTTTGTTAACTTGTTTTTAATTGAAGGATAAGTGCTTTACAATGTTGTGTTGGTTTCTGCCATATATCAGCATGATTGGTTTCTGCCATACATCAGCATGAATCAGCCGTAGGTATACACGTGTCCCCTCCCTCTTGAACCTCTCTCCCACCTCCCACCCCATCCCACCCTTTTAGTTTGTCACAGAGCACTGGATTTGAGCTCCCTGCATCATGCAGCAGGTTCCCGTTAGAGAGCTATTTTACACATGGTAATATATATATGTCAGTGCTACTCTCTCAGTTCATCCCACTCTCTCCTTCCCCCACTGTGTCCTTAAGTCTGATGAACCTGTTTGCAGGGGAGGAATACTCAGACATAGGGGTTTTGTTTTCTTCATTTGGCTGTGCCTCACAGCTTGTGGGACCTTAGTGCCCCAACCAGGGATTGAACCCATGCCCTTGGTAGTGAGAGCACGAGTCCTAACCATTGGACAGCCAGGGAATTCCCTAGGATTTATTTTTAACTGACAAAGGGTGAGTAAGGGGGCATTCATTCCCCAGTTGTTACATCTATACTTTTAAGTGTGAGGACCTCAATGAAAATACTTAAGGCCCCATTTGGTGCTCAAATGGCCTTAAAAGACTCTGCATTTTACTCAGTAATATATACATCAGCTGGTTCCCAAAGAAGAGAACCTCAAATGCCACATGTTATGAATATAACAGACATATTTTCAAAGCTAAAAAACTAGAATGCATTTCTAACAATTTCACACTACTTCTAGTTAAAAAGACATTCCGTACAATTTGGATACAGAAAATGTTGGAATTCTCAGAACACATCAATGAGCACTGACATTTTTGTAAAATAGAAGCTGCCTCAGAAAAATCCAAGATGAATAGGGTTCTGCATGTATGAAGATGAATCGCATTAGCAAAGCATAATGTATATAATGATTTCCCATAGGAATTTACACATGCTTTTAAGTCCTTAAAAAACAAACTGATTTTGCTGTTGCACTTGGCACACAGTAGGTGCTAAAACCATGACTATAATAATTATAAAATTTTTGCTCACTTGCCTCTTATACAGGGATGTTAAGGGTTATTACAAACAGAATGTCCACCAGCTGTTCTCTGTCTCTGAAGTCAGCGCAATGGGAATTGGAGTGGAGAAAAATTAGAACTGATACGGATGGGAAGGGGGTGAGAAGCTGGGAAATTTTAAGACAGATGACCACAGGAACACATTATAATCCTGCAGATTTTTAAGAATATAAGGGCTGAGATTATGTTGTTGGGGTTTGGAAATAACCCCTGGTGTCAGTCAGGTCCTTAGTCAACCCCAGTTTTGACTGAGTACTTAAGTCTCAAGTGTTGATAGAAAATGTATGTGTGGGTTGGGGAGAACATAAAACAGTCTCTACCTTCCTATGATTTGAGTATAGGAAACTGAGAAAATGATCATTTGAAATGGGATGGGATGGGACTACCGAGAGCCTAGTAACAGTGGATATATCTGGCTAAGGGAGGGAAAGGCAACTAGAAGTCCAAAGACCGCTTTAGGGCTATTCTGAACCTAAAGCCTGGCATTAAAATCTTGCCTTCATTTAAATTTCATATGCAAGGAGAGATGAGGCATTTATTTTTCTTACAATTTGGTGTCACTCCCTATAAAATAAGTTGTACCAAACAGGAAAATAGGCACCCTTATTAAGAGAGGTTTTGGCTTATATCTTCCTCCCAAAAGTAAATTAATTAAATGTAACTTAAATGTATTCACTCAACAAATAATCATTGAATACTTGCTCAATAAATGCCTCAGTCGTGTCCAACTCTTTGTGACCCTATGGTCAGGGTCAGGTTCCTCTCTCCATGGAATTTTCCAGACAGGAATACTCTGGAGTGTAGCCATTCCCTTCTCCAGGGCATCCTCCTCCTGACCCAGGGGTTGAACCCAGGTATCCTGCGTTGCAGGCAGAATCTTGCATCTGAGCCACCAGGGAAGCCCCTAACACTTAAATGCATTCACTCAACAAACATTCACTGAACACTTGCTGATGCTTCATAATACACAATATAGGGATGTAAAGATGCTGATATTTAACACACAGAGTAATTATGAGTTTTTTTTAAGTTTTTTAAGGGGAGTACATATTTAATATGGCCATTTATGGAGTTAAAAAAAGTTAAAACGACAAAATGGACACTCACAGAACACCAGACATTCATTTCACTAACTGTGGGGAGAAACGTAAAGGAGCATTGCTAATACTTGTCTAAAGATTACTCATACATGTATACATACAGTGGGGCTGGTTTTTATTTCAGTCAGAACGTTAGTGTGTAGGAAGACCAGCAACATGCCAGAAGAAACAGAGAAACTTCTATCGGGTAAAAAAGCAGTAAGATGAGTGTCTAGAGAAATAAGAAGGTGGCTGGATTCCCCAGACCCCTGATCTTTTGCTTAAAGACAGAGTTGAAATAACAATGTGAGGCTACAGAGCCATACATCTGTTTCTGATTTACTGTCTTAGTTTTGTCCTAGTTGGAGTCATTTCTAGATCATATGCTAGTCTTCAGAGAAGTTACAGAAGGAATTTATACTAAGGGTGAATACATAATTAAGCACATATATAAAAAACACATGAATAGAACATAAATAAGAAATATATGCAAAAGTTCTGATCAGGAAGAACTGTCAGATGGCTCTTTCACTTTCTGATGTGTGCCACTCACCCCGGCAGCTGACAGTGTTACTGTTCTGATTTCAGGATGTCAGAAGCCCATCCCTTGATTCATCTTCTTGGTTCCTGCTAGAGAGTGACTGGCCTTTTCTAAATCGAGTACTTGGAGAAGGCAATGGCAACCCACTCCAGTACTCTTGCCTGGAGAATCCCATGGACGGAGGAGCCTGGTAGGCTGCAGTCCATGGGGTCGCTAGGAGTTGAACACGACTGATCGACTTCACTTTCACTTTTCACTTTCATGCATTGGAGGAGGAAATGGCAACCCACTCCAGTGTTCTTGCCTGGAGAATCCCAGGGACGGGGGAGCCTGGTGGGCTGCCGTCTCTGGGGTCGCACAGAGTAGGACACGACTGAAGCAACTTAGCAGCAGCAAATAAAGTACTAGAGATGACTCTAGAAGGTATTTTATTCTTGATATCCCTTCATAAGATAGGATTTAATTTTCTAGTGCTAAATCCTTACCTTCCTCAAAGAATTGCTTCAACAGGGTCCAAGATGGAATCTGCCTAAGGGATAGGACAGCATCATATGCATTCAATTTAAAGGAGCATTTTGCTCATGGTGCATTGGGATCCTAAGCCATTCACATTTTGGGTATCCCCTGGAGGTCCAGTGGCTAGGACTCGGCACTTCCTTGGTCGGGGGAACTAAGATCCTATAAGCCCCGACATGATGAAAAAAATTTAAAAAATAAACTATTTATGTCTATTTTGTAGTCATCTCTCTTGCCTTATAAAAGTTTTGTACATGCTCTCCAAATAAATTTTTATGCTCATCTTTTTGAATTCTTTTACATACACTGATAATTTTTTAAAGTAATCAAAACAGAGATCCAGAAAATTCTATTCTTTTAGTTCATTTTCTTCTATTGAGGAAAAAAAATTAGCAGGTCAGATTAAGCACAAACTATTTCTCAGTCACTTTGCTCTGAACTTCACTTTTATAATTTTCTCACCCAACTTGAAACTGCGTTTCAAAAGATCATGGCTTTTCACTTCAGATCTCTAAAATGTCACTATTTACTATATACTTGCCTTAGCACTGACCTTTGTGGTTACTTTGTTGAAACTCTTGCTGTAATTTGACACAGCATTAACTACTTCTGATTACTTATCTAGTACACGGGTGATAATACCCACCTTTCAAGAAAGGAAGCTAGTTCAAACACACAATTTGACAAAATTAGGAAATGGCAACACCAGTTCTAAGAATATAGGAAAAAAATCTGAACAGAGAACTGACATTTCTGCCTGGTGTTAGTGTTCTTTAAAGACCACAGACAGCACGCACAGTTGTAGGCGGAAACAATCCATCTGCAGACACTGGCAGACAGCATTACCCGCCAAATTTGGCCACAGTTTCTTAAGATAAATAACTTTTCGGTGACGCGAAGGGCTGAAATTACATAAACAGCAGAAATTACTAAAACCTAAGCCTACGAGTTTTGTGGGTTTCAAGATTTCATGCAATCAATATTCTGACATCTGTAACACCATTTTGTTGCTAAAATGCTGATGCCAGAAACAGATTAATAACATCACTTGATGACTTTTGTTCTGATTTTGAAATAAACTAAGTTTAATTCTTTGGAATAACCATTCTTGAGCCACATTTTCATTTAGGTCATTAAGACAACCATAAGCATCTCCTTATAAGGAAAAGTTTCATTAAAAATGCTGGAGAGCTGCAGCCTGTTTCGAAAACCAATACTTGTGGCCTGTTACATTAATAGTTCTAGATGTCTATGGTTTACTAGATGAGAATACCCATAACAGCTTTATCTCAAGAGTCTGAGCAATAAGAATTTTAAAAAGCTGACAATGAAAAATAGCTGAATATTCTGGGAACTTACAAAATAATAGGAAATGGCATTAACTAGTTATCTTCTCAATCTTTCCCTAGAAATGCTGCTAAGTCACTTCAGTCGTGTCTGACTCTGTGCGACCCCGTAGATGGCAGCCCACCAGGCTCCCCTGTCCCCGGGATTCTCCAGGTAATAACACTGGAGTGGACTGCCATTTCCTTCTCCAATGCATGAAAGTGAAAAGTGAAAGTGAAGTCGCTCAGTTGTGTCCAACCCTCAGCGACCCCATTGACTGCAGCCCACCAAGCTCCTGCGTCCATGGGATTTTCCAGGCAAGAGTACTGGAGTGGGGTGCCACTGCCTTCTCTGTCCTTAGAAATGACTATTGCAATATCTTTTAGGGAGATATCTGAGATTATAAAATAGTCTTCAGAAGGCTTAAAAACCTGAAGAATATGAGAAGCTCTTTGCTAATTTTTATCCACAAAACAGCCAAAATTGAGGCAACATTATCTAGTTGGATTGAAATTCCCTGAGAACTAATTTGTAACACTGCATATCTTTCAGAAGACTAGCTCCCTTTTCCTTCCCTTGCATAACAACCAAATTCTATTCTTAAAGTCGAATGTTTCAACTTTTCTATTCAAAAGACATTAATGGAAAGTTGAAACAATAGCCCTGAATATTAAACTTCCTAGAGAATGTCTCCTTACTTGCATTTTTAGTAAATTTTTCTTCCTGTTAATTTTCTGAGAACATGTTGATTGTGAACCACATTTCTATAAAAGATAATCTATCTTTCATAAATTACTTTTGTCAGGTCTACATCTGCTAATCTATTACCTATTATTTGTTTGAGAGAGAACTCATTAATGCCAGAAGGAAAATGTACCTAGTGGTCAATACTATTTTTTTTTTTAATGTATTTTTCAAATGAGTAGTCTGACACTGACATAAAAAATACGAGGATGACTTTATTAAACATACAAATTCAAGAACATTCTTTTTTTTTAAGAGAAAAAACTACCGCAATAGAAGACAGTAGATCAATGACCATGGTATACAAGTATAATACTTGCCAAATGGAATATGGATTATGCCAAACTAATTCAATGCTCAAAACAACAAAATGAATGTTAAATCCCCCTAAGTTGTATTATACTCTGTGACTACCAAGTGGGAAACTTCTCGGCAGACCTACACCCCTAGACTCAATTCTCTTAGTAAATCTGACATGCTGTCATTGACATATATATATATATATATGTAATTGACATATATATATATATATGTAATTTTGTATGTCATAATATATAAACCTCTATCTTAGTTCCTTTTCTACTCTGCCTACTTCATTAGCACTCTTCCCAATGCACCCAAGACTCTAGGAAGCATCTTTCTCTGACCAGGACCAACTTACTCAAAATAGGATACAGAGATCTGAATGGCTCTAGGCAGAGGAGGAATGTCCAATAACATTGTCAATTCTGTGTTCACTCTCCTTTTAGCAGCTACCTAATTATATCTAAGATAGAATGCAAAAACCATATATATTCAGAGAAAAGAAAAGCATTTTGAACTATCAATCTTTACCTTGGTGCCACAGCTTCCCTTTATCAACACATTATTTTAACTTCCCAACTATCAACACAGGCGGTATTTAACAAAGCACCCAGAAGCCTTGGAAAGCACCATAAAATTTCCAAGGAGAATGTGTTTTAGATGTGGGTAGAGAAGGCAAAAAATCAAGAGAGAAACCATTAAGAAAAACATGGCAATTCACACAAAAAAAGTATTAAAAATGAATAAATAAAACCCAATTTTAAGTAATATCCCAATATTTTCTCATTGTTTTAGTGTTTATAAAAGGTATAATACATGCCTCTAAAAAAGGAAATTATCTTCTCTACCTTCAGAATAATTAGAGGACCAGTATCAGGTTGAGTTTTCCAGAAACACATATAGCTCAAAAAATCCAGTAAACTTGAAGTTTTTTGACTCACTGAAGTCTTTAATCCCTGTCACAACCCTCAATATCAAGACTCATATACCTTGAAGCCGATGTACCAGGCTAAAACTGCTCCTATTTCTGCAGATGGCAGTGACAAACAATTAGGTAAATGAAAGATCTGATTCTACTTGGGTAGATCTAAGTCAAAGATCATTTTGTCAGTCCAAGAACTATCCTAGGCAACTTAAGTAATCTTAATCTGTATTTTAGAATCTGCTAGGGTTAAATAAATTATTCACCCTGACCTGGTCTCTAATCAAGAATTTATGGCTATTACAAATGACTCTTTTTCACTTTACCTCACAATACACAATAATAAACATTAAAGAATAATCATAAACTCATATCTTTAAAAAATGGATGCAACAAAGCTTCCTCTGCTGTTATTCTTGAAGCTGGATTCAGATCTAGGAGTTTATCAAGCAGGTCATAAGCTTCATCGGGCACCTCATCCCAGCCTTCTAGATTGGTAGCAGACTCCTCAAAATTGCCCCCACAGCCATTACCGTCACCTTTATATGATGGATTCCCTGAGGGCTGCGCTTGAGGTGTCTGTATGAAGTGAACAATTTTATGGTTTTCTGTCTTCTCTGAAAAAGCTGGGTCATGAGAACTGCACTCCTGTATATCACTTATTAATTTAGGAGTGGTAGAATTTATACCTCTAAGCTTCTCACAAAGTTTTCTCAAGTCTTGTGCTGGAACCTCTTTGCTACACAATATTGACTTGCCTAAAAGAGAAAAAATATACATATATTATATTATTTGAATATATCAGAAGTCTCTCCCATGAGAAACATTCAAGTCCAACTGTTTGCTTTGTGCATATATTTACACTGAATGGGAGATAGAGCACCATGTGCTATATTTTAGTTGTGTTTTACATCATGTAGTTGAAGGTCAACTCATAAAGTGGGAGACAGTAAGAAGAAAGCAGTGCCTTAATAAGTAACATAAAGGACTCTCTTGACTCTGCCAAAATCTTCAGCTTCATCATATTCTGTAATCTTTAATCAGCTGCAGTCCCCATTCCCTCTTCCCCTTCCAAGCTTCTACATGTTTCTGACCACATGTTTCCTGTCTTTGATGAGGATGCCCTGCACCCCTCCACCCCCATGCCCAGAATACTCCCACTTACATCACCATTCAGTTCAAGCATTATTACCTGTGAGGCCTGACACTCTCAGAGTTCATTCTAAGCCTCTGTTGTATCCTGTGACAACTTCTATTACTTTTGCAGTTCTGTATTGTAACCTGTATTGTAATATCTGTCTGTCTCACCTACTAGACTATGAATTCGTTGAAGATAGAAGCTATCATTTTCTCAACCAACTGAAAAACATACTCATGCAAGAACACAATTGCTGATGTAACAATCTTGCTTTCCTTTATGGTTCCGTCTCCCAAGTATGTATGCCATACTTCATCCTATTACCCTCAGGTAAGTTTCTTGTAACACTGGGTTTGTCTAAAGGTTCTTTTGGGTTTTGGGGAAAACTCCGAACAAACTTTTCGGCTAACCCAATATTTTCCAACAAGGTACAAGGTTGTAGCCTGACTCTGCTGCAGGACCACAACTGCCACTGACTTTTCCTGGTAGATTAGACCATGGCACTGGGATGGATAATCATTTTTGCAGTGGTTCTTACTCAGAAATAGCTCTTGGTCAAAATCACTTGTTTTCTCAAACTAACAAATGTCAACCCTTTCTATGCATAACATTTTTCTGAATCATATTTTCCAGGAAAACGTGGGATGAGACCAGTATATGTATTTCCTGAGGCTCCTCTGATAATTTTGATATGCAACTTTGATTAAGGCACACTGATTCTGGGGCTGGGCAAGAGGCAGCCCAGTTACTTTTGAGGTGGGCTGACTTAAATTTTGTCCCAAAGGAAACGTCCCATAGTTTGTAGTTACTAACACCAGAGAATTTTACGAACACAGGACATGTTTATTTGTAAAGAGAATTTTGTAATAATTTATTAAGTGATCTGCAGGAGACTAGCAAAGGTATGTGTTTCATTCTATAATATAAAACTGCTTACCAAAAGTTTTAGCAGCCTGGATAGTTTCCCTGGTTCCACGAATTGTCATAATTTGAGCCAAAGCAGTTAAATCATCACTTGCTTTATAAAATGGATATCTTCCACTAAGCAAAGAAAGGAATATGACGCCTGCAGACCACATGTCAATTGCTGTAACAGAAAACACACTTAAAAAAAAAAAATCCCAATCTATGATACTTCTACATCAGTAGCTCTCAATCTTTACTGCGCATTCAAACCCTCTTAAGAACCTTAGAAGAATTCGGATGCCCTGCCCCAATCTCCTCAGATGTTCTAATTTAATTGTGCTGGAACAGGGCTTAGGCATCAGTTTTTTAAGTTCTTCAGGTGCTTTTACGTAATTTCAAGGTTGAGAATCCCTGGTCTAACATCCTTAATGCAAAATACAGTATTTCCTTTCTTGAGCAACATGAAAGTTGGTTAAGTTTAAAAGGACATTTCATCACTAAGTGTATGCACATTTTATAACATCAAAATACATCCAAAGTAGCTACACAGGAAAGAAAAATTGAATGTACCCCATGAGTTACACAGCATAGTACTGAGAGTGTTTCACTTTAGTGAGAAGTATTAAACATTAGAAGTTCATCTTCAGCCAGATGCTAACCCTAACTTTTATTGTGGAAACTTTAATCTCCAGAGTTCTTACAGTTATGACTAAGACCAGCTCAGCCTCATGTGAAGTAACTCATTAAAAAATTCATTTTTAGGGATCTCTTTTCTCCTAATGGTTGAACTCCCAGTATCACCAGCCCCTTGACCACTGCATCACCTGACTTTCTTGGTTTCCTCTGTACCTCTGCCTTCTCCTTCAATGTTTTCTCCAAGCCTTAAGGGCTGAGTTTCCCCAGAGTTCCAACTTCTATCCTGTATACTTTCCCTGACTGGCCCTTCATCCACTTCACAGCTTCAACTATTAATACCTTTTACACAGTCCAGACCTCCCTGAACTTCACTTACTTTTTTTTCTGTTGGACATCGCGATGTGGATTTCTACAAACATCTCAAATCAATGATAACCCCAGTCATCTTTATCTTTCCCTGTACACGTTACTTCTTTATTCTCCCCTTGGTTACTGGTACCCATTCAAATCTCCCAAGGTAGAAATCTGATCAACATCCTGGATGCCTTTTCCCCACCAGCTCATACCCAAATCCCACATCCAATTATCCATCAAGCTCGGCCACCTTTCCAATTCTTCACTTTCTGTTCATTCCTATTATTAACACCCTGGTTCAGGTTTTCACCATCTCTCATCTGGACCTGCACACACCTCCTCTCTGCATACCTACCAAAATGACCCATCTAGAATACAATTATTACCATCTTTTTCCCTAGAATAACTTTCCAAAACCTACAGGATATAGTCTAAACCATGTAACAACTGTGATCCAAACTTGTCTACCTCTCTCCAGGTTGGTTTCTCACCACTCCTTGACTTTCACCATACATTCTAGCAACACTAAACTTTTATTGATTCCTGTATGACCATGCAGTTTCTTGAGTTCCTCTGCCCATGAAATCCCCAATTCCAATTCATTCTCTTTTCAGATGTTCTTTCTTCCATGAACTTCCCTCCATAATCCCTTCAGATAAGAAGAGTTAAGTATCCCTAAAATACTCTGTATAAAGTTTTAGAACCATACTTAACAATTACTTTATAATTATCTGCGAGTGTGTCCTGACTAGAGTGGAAGCAGACAGTTTTATTCATTTTTTTAGGTCATTAGCAAGCACAGAATAAACCCACAATCAATGAATACATTTCTGTAAAGTCCATACCACAAAGCGACAGTCATCAAGATAGTATGGTACTGGCACAAAAACAGAAATATAGACCAACGGAACAAGATAGAAAGCCCAAAAATAAACCCATGCACCTATGAGTACCTTATTTTTGACAAAGGAGGCAAGAATATGGGTCAAAGACAGCCTCTTCAATAAATGGTGCTGGGAAAACTGGACAGCTACATGTAAAAGAATGAAATTAGAACACTTCCTAACACCATACACAAAGATAAACTCAATGGATTAAAGACCTAAATGTAAGACCAGAAACTAAAACTCTCAGAGGAAAACATAGGCAGAACACTCAATGACATAAATCAAAGCAAGCTCCTCTATGACCCACCTCCTAGAGTAATGGAAATAAAAACAAAAGTAAACAAGTGGGACCTGATTAAACTTAAAAGCTTTTGCACAGCAAAGGAAACTATAAGCAAGGTGAAAAGACAACCCTTAGAATGGGAAAAAATAATAGCAAATGAAACAAGTGACAAAGGATTAATTTCCAAAATATACAAGCAGCTCATACAATCAATACCAGAAAAACAAACAACCCAATCAAAAACTGGGAAAAAGACCTAAACAGATATTTCTCCAAAGAAGACCTACAGATGGCTAACAAACACATGAAAAGACACTCAAGATCACTCATTATTAGAGAAATGCAAATCAAAACTACAATGAGATATCACTTCACACTGGTCAGAATGGCCATCATCAAAAAGTCTACAAACAATAAATGCTGGAGAGGGTGTGAAGAAAAGGGAATGCTCCTGCACTGTTGGTGAGAATGTAAATTGATACAGCCACTATGGAAGACAGTATGCAGATTCCTTAAAACACTAGGAATAAAACCATCATATGACCCAGCAATCCCAGTCCTAGGCATATACCCTGAGGAAACCAAAATTGAAAAAGATACATGTATCCCATTGTTTAGTGCAGCACTATTTACAATAGCTAGAATGCAGAAGCAACCTAGATGTCCATCGACAGATGAATGGATAAAGTAGTTGTGGTACATATATACAATGGAATTATTACTCAGCCATAGAAAGGCACTCATTTGAGTCAGTTCTAAAGAGGTGAATGAACCTAGAACCTATTATACAGAGTGAAGTAAGTGAGAAAGATAAATATAGTATTCTAATGCATAAATACAGAATCTAGAAAAATGGTACTGAAGAATTTATTTACAGGGCAACAAAGGATAAACAGACAGAAAATAGACTTATGGACATAGGGAGAGGGGAGGAGGGGGTGAGATGAATGGAAAGAGTAACATGGAAACTTACATTACCATATATAAAATAGATAGCCAAGGGGAAGTTGCTGTATGACTCAGGAAACTCAAACAAGGGCTCTGTATCAACCTAGAGGGGTGGGATGGGGAGGGAGATGGGAGGGAGGTTCAAAAGGGAGGGGATATATGTATACCTATGGCTGGTTCATGTTGAGTTTTGACAGAAAACAACAGAATTCTGTAAAGCAATTATTCTTTGATAAAAAATAAATTAAAAAAAAAAACTCTTTAACACTATTATACTGTTTTCACAATAACAAAAAAAAATTTTAATCAAACACACAATCATGTGTGTCCCAGAAGAATTCTGAGGTATTAGGCAAACATAAAAAGTTATAAGTCTTAAGTTAGCAAAGACTACTAAATACAATTTTTCCCCCCACAAAGGTAATATGAAAATTATTTCAAATCATCTCGTAACTAGATAAGCAAAATGCAACCTATTGGGGAAAAAAAAAAGGCAACACTAGATTTCATTAATAATACTATCTCAAAAAGGGAATGTCACACTGCTAGAACCACTTACATAATTTAGTTAAAAGCAGAAGAGCTCAAATTTAGTCACAAGTAGACAAAAACCATACAATGAAATTTATGGCAACCAGTTTAACTGGATTCTGTATTTCTGGTGCAACATACCTGTAGTTTGATTGGGGCACTTCGTCAAGACCTCTGGTGCTCTGAATCCTGGTGTACCTGCCCTGGGTGCAACCTGTTGCCGCCTTATGATGATGAAATCAGTTTAATTATTTAAAGCCAAAAAAATAACACTCATCAGTTTAGTTCACAGTAAATTCTACTTTGACATCTACATAAATAAAAGTTATTACAAAGCAAATGATAACCCAGTGGGATGAAAATCCTGGATTTTGCTTCTATAGGCCTCCCCTCACACACCAGTTCCCAGGCCTTATTTCAGAAGGCTTCACGGTACTTTCACACATTAAAAAGAGGTAGTGTAGGGTAAGAGTCATAACGGAAAAATAGACTAAAACAGGAACTCTGGGATATAAAAATTTATATCTGTTTGGAGTGATTAATTATGGAGATACTTGTTCACTTACACACTTGAGTTAATCAGGAAAGGCTCATGAAAGCTTATGAAAGTCCTGAAGGGAAGAAAGGAATTCATGTGTGGCAAAAGAGTTGGGAGGTGGGAGTGAGAGAAGAGTTCAAGTATTTGGTTCAGGTTACTCTACACAGGCAGGAATAAAGAAAAGAAGATAAGCTTAAATCACCAAGTAAAGCATGCAATTTTGAAGTTTCAAAAGAGCTATCCCTACCGCTACAAAACCATTTCATGTAAAAGCAAATGTGCTTCCCAAAGAGCACGTGTATGTAAAGGGACAAGCATGACAACAGCTGTCATCTACTCTTCAAGGTACTTATCTGTATCAGTGCCTGTGCCGTTCATAGGACCGCCTTTTTTCTTTTCACTCACTTATATCAATTGTCCACCAAAATCAATGTAATTTCTCATCTTGTCTGGCACCATACTGGTGGTTTTACAGCACCATCAAAACACATTACCTTGAAAGGCAAATACTGCAAACTTTATCTGTTGCGTAACAGTCACAGGTCAGGGTAGCTGGGCAAGAACTGGCAGTTTTCCTCATCACACCACTATTCATAACTTTGGTAGAAATGGTCTTCTTTTTTGTTCCTAATTTTCTAGACAGTAAATCCACCGTCTTTGACTGCTTCATAAGCTGTAAAAGAAAGTCATAGCCTCTATTTTCATGACATTTAACATGATGCTAGTATATGCTAGTAACAGTAAAAGCAATAGGGGAAGTATAACTTTCAAAACTGCTGAACAGGCTGTTGGAATGTAAACAAACACTTGCCTATCAAAACATTTAAGCTCTTTTTAGGTTTCTGTGTTGGGTAAACATAAAAATTTACTAACCAGTCCTAGTTTGGTGAATATCTGAATTGCACTTCATTAGAACTTTCCCTGAAATGTTACAAAAGTATATAAAAGTTATGTTCTAGTGTCTAACTCCATTTCAGAACTGTAAACTGCACAATTACATCAGCCAAAATCAGTTTTAATTTGTTGCTCATGCTATCTAGCTGCTATAGGATATCATAAGTCCATTTAAAACCATTTAACATTGATGACAGTTTTTTGAACTTTACAAACATCTTTATGCCATCAACTGTGCATCAGAAATGTGTTAGTTGTTGGGAGCTCACAACTCCAACCATTCAGACAAGGTCTAAATGTTCCCTTAGAGAAAGAGCAACAATAGGCAGCTAATCAAAAATGACGAAATATTCCACTAGAAAAGTTCATACCTGGAGAAAATCAAAGCACTGACTAGATAGATGCTCAAAGCAGTAACACCTTCTGCTAAAGAAAAAAACCTTAATAACTTACTGATAATAAAACCTAATCTAGCCATTCCCTAAATTCTCTCCAGTGTGACACTGACTGATGATTGAACTATTAAGCTACATTACTTACTTTCACTGCAGGGCTCTCATGTGAAATGGAGCTGTGTATATTGAAATTTCTTTCTCCAAAAACAGAGCGCTGGACAGAAAGGCCTACAGATCCCTCCTACAATACCAACAAAAACAAGGAAAAGAAGGATTATATCTGTAACACTTTCTGCCAGCTGTACTCTGCCATAGTTTTGAGAGAGTTAAGTGACATAAAACAAAAGCAGCTGCATCCAAGTCATCCTCAGGCACCAAAACACTTCTGTGAAAGGAGAAAATAGTCTAGACAGAGTTCTTAGCCACCATACAGTGTTATCACAGTCCACAAATATACATAACTGAAAAATTATAAAACCACCTGCATGGATGTTACATGTTGCTGTGCAGCTAAAATGGAGACAGACACTTCGGAATTTTTTCCCTCTACAATGTTTTTCTTTTAAAAAGGATAATATAAACTTTACACATGCAGGGGTAAATTTATTATTTTCCATTTTTGTTATATAATACAATTGTAGTGACAAAGACATTATAAACCTACGAAGCAAAATTTTCAGTTTCAAATC
The DNA here is from genome assembly GCF_002263795.3 of Bos taurus. Taxonomy (NCBI): domain Eukaryota; kingdom Metazoa; phylum Chordata; class Mammalia; order Artiodactyla; family Bovidae; genus Bos; species Bos taurus. Next base: position 51,864,918 of record NC_037330.1, read on the forward strand.
ATAAAACAATCCATTATAAATCTCAGTGAAATCTAACAAACTGAATCTATAACATATATATATATATGTATTTTTTAGTTGCAAGTATCCTCCTAGAATTAGAACTCCCTCTGTTGGACAGAGTACATTTCTAAAACTGTACTGGTACTTAAGAAATCAAAGAGGTAGAACCTTTCCATCTTTTCCGTGTTTAGTCTGAGTTTGTGTGTTTGTGTAGGGCCTTTTAACAGAAGTTTTTGGGGTAGATTGCTGATCCAGCTCTTTAGGTGCTGCTGGGCCACTCAATGAAATCTTGTTGCCGGTGATTACATAGGATTTATTTTGTGAACAGCTTTCCTGGTGAGCTTCAGACTGGACAAATTTGAGCAGCTCTATTTTAGTATCATGGGTTCCTTGGGCCAAACCAAAGTCTACCAAGGCATACCTATGAAACAAAAATAAGCATTTTTATTTCTCTGTAACATTGAAAGCTTAGTAACATCCACATTCACACAGAAACTGTAAATCTTTTGGTGATAAATTAAGGATTTAAAATATTCTTAAAGAAAGAAAAGTTAAGTTTTACAGACAAGGTAAAACTTGTCTTAGACAATTAAATAGCTAACTACTTAATTAAGGAAAGATGTCTCCCCCACACAGAAAACATCTTTTCTCCCCTTCTTCCAATGGCTTGTGCAGACAAGGAAAGCAGATATAAACACGACCCTTTGTTCTCTGATGGTGGCAGAGATGGCATCATAGCAGATAATCTTTAATTAAACAAGTTTAAAATAAAAATAAATTAAAAATCATGGTTTAAATTTACAAGTCAGGAGTACAGAAGCCCAAGAAAAGAGGTTATGGTTCTATTTTCCTTACTATACTCAATATGATCCACTGTATAAACAGCAGTTTTTAAGTTGTCAGCTTACAATGCCTCTATGTATATCATCACCAGAAAAAAATAAAAAATGCAAAACTTTTAGTGTTGAAATAGGAAATTGGCTATCATGTGGTCCAATCCCCTCATTCACTAAAATGAAGCCCAGAGAAATATATAAGGTTTAAAAAAAAAACTAGAACCTCTCTAAGTCTCTTAGCTATTTCCACTGAGCCATGGCACATCTAATGATGTATACTGTCTTACTAATACAATTTTATCTTCTCCTTGAGGGTATTTTCCTTCCCAAACTACAATGAAAATCTAAAACAGAAAAATCTGGGCATGGTTGTTGTGGTATGTTTTAAGTCAAAGAGATGGACCCCACAGCACAAATTCATTCAAGTATAAATATTTTCTGGTAACTTTCCATACTTACTTTTTCAAGCGCCTATTATATAAAAAATTGCTGGGCTTAACATCACGGTGAACAATACCAAACTGATGAATGCGTTTCAAAGCTTTGAACAGATTAAACATATATTCCCGTACTTCTTGAAAAGAAAGAGAATTCAAAATGTCCTAAAATAAAGTTATGAATAAGGTTATAAGATTGCTTTCAATGAAATATTTAGCCGATAAAAATTCAAGAAATATTAAAACCTACCAAAAAGGACTCATGCTCCAGATATGGCATAGCAATAACCACATGATCATTTTTCCTAAAGCAGTATTTAACTCCCATGACATTGTCTTGCCCCCTAGTGGAAAAATGAACAATGAACTTTGGAGGAAAGGTCAAATGAACTGAAACTTTATGAAGTTTTTTAAAGAAATGCAAGTTTAGCAATACATAAATAACACCAGGAAACTAACTTAAAGCCATCACCATATAGGATAGTCTACTCACTTAACTGAGGTTTTTTTTTTTTTTTTAAACAAAAACAGCATCAGTTATAAGGTTATAATTCAAAAACAAAGGTAATTATAGTTTTAAATGGGGAAGTGACAGAAGGAGAAGGAAAAGATGACTAATAAAAATGAATTAACAAGACTTAGAGATAGGATGGTAACAGTAATGAATAAATCAATTAAAAATAGCTAATAATTGTTGAACATTCACTACATGCCAAGCTCTGATTTAATCAATCAATCATACTGATCAACAATTCAAATAACCTTCACAACAACCCTATAAGGATGGTACTATTATTCCCCCCTTCCCCCTTTTTTTAACAGATAAGGACACTGAGGACCAGAGAGGCTAAGGAATTTCCCCAAGGTAACTAAACTAGCAGGTCACGAAGCCAGGATTTGAACTCAGGCAGTACGCTCCAGATCTAGACTTAACCACCACACAACTTCATAGAAAAATGAGGAAAACAGGGTAAACCGATTTCCATGGTTTTGAGTCTGAGTAAAACAACATAGATACCAACAAAGCATGTAGAGAAAATGGGGGGAAAAAAGCATTAAAACTAAAACCTCATCAATTTGATAAAGATATTTAGATACAAGACTACATCTTAAGTGAGAAGTCAAGTGTAAGTCAGTGACAGTATTACAGATAAGTGATACCTAAAGTTGTGAAATTATTAAAGAGAAAACTGAGCCTTGGAAAAATCTCAAGTTGGAGGGCAAAATAAGGAAGAAGGGGCAGAAAGCCCAGACAGGAATGTCCACAAGTAAGGAGTTTTGAAGGAAGGGGTGATCAGTAAAGAGGTCAACGAAAATAAGGACTGAGGAAAGGCTTTCATTCTGGCAAAGGGGAATTAACTGCAAAGTAGAATTAACTAATTTTCAGAAAGTAACTTAAATGGAAAAGGCCAACCAGGATTTAAGGAGGAAAAACAGAATACAATGGAATCAGAACATAAAGACAGTTTTTCTGAAGTAACTATCAAATAAAAAAATAAAAACCAGTATGGGAGCTAGAAAGGAAACAAGATCAGGTAGACTTCTTTAGCATGTACATTGCTGAAGAACTAGGAAAGAAAAAGTTGTAGAAGGAGTTGTTTACAGTATAGAAAAAGGAATAATCTTATTCAGGGTACTAGAAGGTAGGTGCCTTACAGTAGCCACTTTATTTTCCTGTCTTCTATAATAAACAGACAGCATGTTCATTCATTCAACAGATACTTAGTGCGCCCTGTTAATCAACAGACACTATGTTAGACATTTAAGGATGCGATGGTGAATTAAAATTAACATGATTTCTACCCTCATGAACTTTACTATCTAGTGGAAAATATGGATAATAAACATGGTAACAAATAATGACAAAATATAAGGGTTTTAAAAGAGATCAAACGGTGCTATGACAATGAAAAAAAAAGGATCTCATTTAAATCAAAGATCGCTTTGAAGTGATACTGTTGTTGCTCAGGGCAGAAAGATAAGGAGTCAGCATGCAAAGACTGGCAGGGGTCTTCCTGGTTAGGGAAGCAGTATGGGGAGTAGCCCTGAAGTGAGAAAGCTCCTGACTCAAATTTGAGGAGCTAGAGAAACTAGGGCACAGTGAAGAAAGTAGAAAGACTGACATGAGATAAAGTTGGATATTTTCCAAAGAACATTGAGAAAACATTGAACAATTAGTGGAACTAACAGTATCCAATCTGAATTACATACATACGTATTTTTATATTTTAAGGATCAGTCTGGCTGTACTTTGACTATGGGTTTAAGAGAGGAAGAGAAGAAGCAGTCTATGTAGTAACAGAGGCTTGGACTAAGACAGCAGTTGAGAAGATAAACAGATATGGATGAGATTTTAGATGTATTTGGGAGGCAAAACTGCCAGGACATGATGATGGATGTGGACTAGGAGAGATATGGAAAAACTGTGTGATGATTTCTGGCTTCGGTATCTAGGTAGACTATGGTGCCATTTGCTGAGATGGATAGATGAAAACAGACTGTGGCAATAGGTAATTCTGGGGGCCAATGAGGGTGGATTAAAATTTACTTTCTGGTGTACTAGGTTTGAGATGTTTATTAGGTACCCAAATGGAAATGTCAAATAGGCAGGTGGATATACATATATATAGATATATAAATCTGAGTTTTATATATATATAAATTTTTATATATAAACACGAGTTTATACATAAATTTGAGTTCTGAGGTTATATACACTTGTGGGAATCACTACTATGTATTTAAACCCGTGTGGAATACATGACACCACTTAAGAAAGCCTAGAGAAAGCAAGCCCAGGATCAAGTACGGAAGAACTCCAACATTTAGGGGTCAGGTAGAAGAGGAAGAACTGACAAAGATACCGAAATGAAGGCCAAATAAAGCAGGGAGAAATCAAGGAACAGATAGCAGTAGAGAAGTCTAAAGACAACGGTTCAAATCAATTACGCTAAACACTGCCAGGCGTTCATGTGAACAGAAAAAGGAACTGGCAAAATGAAGTCAGGCAGAGAGAGACCAACATGCTAGTAGATTCTGTTGTTCAAAATAAAGAGATGAAGCTGTTAATATCTAGGGAGATGTGAAATATGAGTTCCCCACATTTTAGACCATGGAAGACAAGGTCTACGATTTGGTAGGAAGATTAGAAGAAGTCGTAAGAGAACAGAAGTCAAGCTGAGCCTCAAGGGAAATCCACCCTAAAAATTAATATAAACTTCACTAGCCATTCCAAGATTAGAGGAAAAGTGCCAGCAAACTGTAAACACCCGAATGAAGAATATGTTTAATTCACAGACAATCTCATTATCCCTATGAGGTATCTATTAATATCTAAAAATCTTAAAAATCATATACAGCAGTTACCTACCCAGCCACAGTTAAGCACTGAAGTTCAGCTGCAATTCTTATGGGGTGACTTGTTGGAATTAAGTGTTTTAGAGCAATTTTCTCTTCAGGTCCAACTTGTAACTGTGCTGTAGCCAAATAAACAGAGCTGAAAGTGCCTGTAAAACAATTTATTAGAATCTTTTAATATTTGGCTTTTAAAAATGTTTATGAGACAAAGCTAAAATAATTCTTAAAAACGGTTTGGAAACTAAAATTATCATAATTTATCATGAATATTCTAATGATACTGAACACAAAAAGCAAATACATTTGTATTAATAAATGGAACTTATTTTCAATTTTTAATACATTCTTAACTGGTGTCACTTTTTTAGGTGGTATATTAGTTCAGTAAAGCTATACAGTAAATCTGTTTGATTGGATCAGCATAAAATATTGGTATTTCCATGGTATGACCCATTCCAGTATCTCTTTCCACAATATTACCATTTGAAATTACTATCTGTAGACTTGGATTCAGGTCTGTTAGAAGCAAAAGTTACAATAATCTTAGAGGAAAACCTATAACATTTTTCATTTTAAACAGTTTTTTTTAAATTTTAAAATTTACCATGACACTGTTAAACAGAAAAAAAATAAAAGATTGGGTGGTCAATTAAATTTGAGAAACACTGAGTTAAAATAAATTGACAGATTTCTCATTACAAAATTTTCTAGACCTTTAATATATTGAAGTACATCATAAATAACCAAAAAGGCACTATACATGCTGTAATTTTCAAACTTATTAGCCTCAGATCACACTCCATCCCTCTGCCTCCCAAGAATAGTTAGCTATTTGTTAGGAGGACACCAGAAGGGCTTCCCTGGTGGCTCAGTGGTAAAGAACCCTGCCAATGCAGGAGACATGGGTTCAGTCTGCGGGTTTGGAAGATTCCCCTGGAGAAGAAAATGACAATCCACTCCAGTACTCCTGCCTGGGAAATCCCACAGACAGAGAAGCCTGGCGGGCTACAGTCTATGAGGTCCCAAAGAGTCGGACATGAATTAGCAACTAAACTGTAACAACAAAGAGGACAGCAGAGTTTTTCAGAACAAAGATTTTGAATACTAAGTCAGTGCTGGAAAAAAGGTAAGAAAATTGACTTAAGTGTCAAAAACAGGTAAGAAAAAAGATGTAAAGATTTGATTCTTATATCCCAAATCATCTCATCTTCTAATTTCTCTGCACTCACTGATTCAGCTTTTTCTCAACTGACACTTAACTGTAAAAACAAACAATGAAAAAATAGTTTTTTTTTTTTTTCTTTTTTAGTAAGTTTTTATTTTCTATCTCTCAATATAGTCACCAAAAAGTTCTGTTATCTTTTATCTTCTCATTCCCTTCACATTTGTCTGCTAAATTTGCCATTCATTCAGTCAATATGATTGTGTCTCTGAATGGTATTTATGTATAACACTGACCATCCTATAAATATTCTACCAGTTTATTTTCATCAATTTGCCATCTTAGGTTTCATATATGTTTAATTCTACCTAACTGCAATGGAAAAAGAGAAAAAAAGATTTGGCTTTCCCTGATCAAATCCCCCCACTTAAATATTAAACTTTTTATTTTTTATAGATAATTATCATTAGTATAGTTATTTATATATTGATATCAATACTTTTAATAGTATAAAATTATAAAGTTTCAAATAGGACTGTTCATTTTATTGTAAGTATTTATTCTTCCTTTATTTCCAAGGAAAAGAGAAAAGTTATGCCAATTAGTAATATAACCATGGTCCTTGTATTTTAAAAGGGATATTTTTCCAATAAGAAATAATAATGAAAACCAAGATCATACAAAGGAAAACAGGAGGGGAAAAGAGCTTATAAAGATAATGAAGTATATACCCAAATTACCTTCTCCAATTTTGTCCTTAATCTTAAACAGATTACCAAGCTGTGGTACAGCTTCATAAAGCTTTTCAATATCTTTTTTAACACCTGTCAAGGCAAAAAAGAATTCAGTTACAATTAATGAGTATATTTTATATTTTCTTAGGTTAAAATGTCTCAAAATAATTTCTAAAACATAAGTAATATGTTACATTACATTAATTACAAACAAAAATAGCTAAAATAAACCTTAAAATTATAAGACTAAAACCCCATCAAATTGCTAACTCACACACCTCTTGAAGGAACAGACAAAACTGAAAGGTAACACTCACACCCAATTGCTGCTACTGTAAAATTACACTCCGACAGACACACTGTCACTGCATAGAGTACAACACAACAAAGAAGCTAAGTTTAAAAAATAACTAAACAATCTGAGCTGCGATCACTAGATGGCATGACAACGACACAACGCAATTTTCTTGAAAACTATATTTCCTTCTTCCAAAGATGCAAAATCTTACAGGTTTGGAAAAGTTTTATATATTGAATAATCACAGTATACCCTAGAAAGAAGCTCTACTTAAAAAGTATCAGAATGTTAAGAAAATATTCTTTAAAAATTGTCCCAATTACCAGTAGTATCCTATATCCTGAAAGCAGATAAATCATTACTTTTAAATAAATATAAGGTCTTTGCAAAAGCCTGCATGGTTAAAATACAGAAAGGAAATAATTCAAAATGTGATAAACTACTGGATACAAAGGAGATTTACATACTTAAGAGTCCACAGATTTTATTACAGTATCTAGGCCAAGCATTAGCCACTTTTAAAGTTATTAACAACACTCTGCATCTGCAACAGTTTAAGATATTTTCAAAGTACATACACATGTATTATCTTTTCAGATACAGCATTTTTTCAGATCTACATAACAGCACTGTGATATTGGGAGAACAGACATAATGATCCTGGTCTTTCAGGTAAGGAAACCATATTCAGGGAAGTTAAGTCACTTGCCCAATTTCACAGAGGTATTGCTGACAAGTCTATTGACGCACTCATTTAACACTGTGTTTTAAAAAATACCCAGCAATTGGTGTATTAAAAAACAAATGAACAAAGTTTGTGAAGCTCCTGTTTTCTAGGAGCTTAGTCTAGTGGAAAAGAAAGAGGTTAAAAGCTCATTTTTAATACAAGATTTTAATTGTAATATTAGAAGAGTTGCAGAGTCTGACACGACTGAGCCATTAAGCACACACATACTCATATATATTACTAGGTAGAAGGGGAGGGGAATGAACATCTCTGAAGGTGCCTGGAAGCTTCAAGTGACAGTTAACCTGTGTTTTGAAGCATTTACCAAGTAGAGAACTGTACAAGAAGGCATTTTAGGACGGAACTACTATGCATGCAAAGACAAGCAAAGGGAAAAAGGCAAGGATTACTATGGAGGGAGGGGAGAGTAGGAGAGAAGATAAAAACTGAGTGTGGTCGAAAAAATTCAAAAGGAAAGGCAGGATGCAAATAAAAGCCATGTAAAGTTATTAAGCAGGAAGATGACAAGTGGAAGATAAATTTGAGGGGAAGAATACTAAGAGGTGAAAATTATATAAGAGGCCAAGAAGACCTAATCCAGAAGTCTTTCTACTCTATCATTCCATCTAAGTAACATAAAGAACTTACTTAAATTATTTAAATTACCCTCACAAAGAGTCAGACACAACTTGGCGACTAGACAACTAAAACACCTTCCCACCTACTGTGCAGGTGAACTGGAACAGCTTCACGGATTTCAATTACAAGAGGCAATATAACAGTAATTATGTGAACCAGTTTTAGAGATGAGAGGTCTAAATCAAAATTCTGGCTCCAGCTGGTATGACCTTTCTAAAGCACACAGCTTATATCTGTAAGCCTTAGTTTCTCCATCTGTAGAATATGGGGTAATAGTAGTACCCATGCTGCTAAAATACTATGAGGATTAAAAAACAATATACAGAACACAAGCGCAGCTTTTAACACAATATCTGACACATGGTAAATATTAAATAAATTATACTGGTGATTCTTATTGTTGCGGTTATGATTACTAACATTTCTTTAGGGCTTTTGCTCTTTCTGTTCCCCTTGCTTGAAATCCTCTTCCCTTATAACTTTACATTGGCTAGATCAATCCTCAGTTTCCTCTGACATCCTACTTAAATTAGCACTCCTCCCATTATCCACTTTACCCTGTTAATTGTCTTTTGGAGTTCTTATCTGCTACAGAATTACGCTGTTTATTTAATTGTTTGTTGTCTGCCTCCTCCCACTAGAATATAAGCTCCATCAGTACAGGCTCCCTGTCTGTATAATTCACAAAGCACTCAGCTCTTAGAACACTGTCTGGCACATTCGTTGAATGAATGAATTTTTACTATCATTATGGTCACTCAGACAGCTGCAGAAAAAAAAAAAAAAAGCAAAAGTTTATAAGTTACAACAGAGTGAAGCCAAAGACAACAGAAATCCCTTCACTATTAGCTACCACACTCCTTCACTCTGGAAACCAAAACCAAGGCCTGTGGGGAAGGCTGGCTTTCTAGCAGTCATTGTTGCCACAGTCAATTATAATCATGTCTAATGAGTGTCAAGTCCAACCAACTTCAAGTTCCAGTGTCACAGAAAAGGCATCACAAAAGGGCACTAAAATATGTTCAATTTGCTATAACATTTCTTTGATTCTAAGACATGATTTTAACAACTCTCAAATTGGGATGCAACTTACAACTGTGGTTGGTCAGCATCAAAACTTACAGAACAGGTGTCAATAACCTGGAGAAAATGTTAAAAATCAGAGGAACATTACATTTAACTCTTAAGACCCAAATGACTGTAGGGAGGAATTGTAGAGGTTATGAAGAACAAATCAAACATAGGCCAGCTCCACATAACTGAGCTCTTAAGAACCCATTAACAATGGCTTTTTTTTTTAACGAATTCTTCAAAGAAATTCTGCATCGCTACTATATGAGAACAATACTAGGATGGAAAAAATAGGGTATCAATGACTCTGAATACAAAAGTTATTCAGAAGAGATAGATCCAAAATGTTTATTTTCCTTTTCATGTATGTACTGGAGATATATAATTATTTGTCTAGTTAGAGCTAAAAGAACTCTTCCAGTAGGTACATTAAAAAAATTCTAATGATAAGGAAAAGCCTTGTGTCACAGTATAACTGGCAGCATTTCTGAGCAGTACATAAAATAATGGTATATCTTAACAATCAACAGTGTTTAGGTATGATGAAATATTTTAACAACCTTTTGTGGTCTTTTTATTACTAAATGTATTAAAGTGTGTGTATGCTTTGCTGTATGTACATGATTAATAACATAAATAGCTTTGTAGTAGGATGATACAGTTTCATATGGCTATTTAACTAATCAAAATTAAATAAATTTAAATTAAAAATTAACTTCCTCAGTCACACTAGCCACATACGACAACATACAAACATCTCTGTTATTGCAGAAAGTTCTACTGGACAGTGCTGATATAGATACTCTGAAATCTAAAAAGTCTAGAGTCAACTCCTATCATTAAACCACATTAGTGCTCAGGTTTTTAACCTGTAAAACAACGGAGTTGAATTAGATGAATTTCACCTTCCAATTATAACATTCTATGGCTTTCCTATGAGTTCCATGTTCAGAATCTCCCTTTGCATAAACATGAGCTGGCAGTTAGTAGTAGAGATGCTGGTTAGCTGTTAGAAATAACTAGAAAGAAAATATAAGTAGTAAGAAAATACTGTAATGCACAAGCCATGTGAATGACTATGCAAGCTCAATGTGCTTCCATACCACCAGCACTTACTATGCAGTTACCCATCTGTACAAAATTCAAATTATGATTATATGAAGGTTTCCTGCTTGCAGAACAACTTTGATGTTTCTGAATGGAAAAACTTCCTGACAATCAAAGTGAATGAAAAATCCCCAGTGTGGAAAAACCCTCAGATTCTGAAGTGGAAGATGAGAGTTGATCTTGGAAGACAGTTTTCATGTCAAAAGCTAGAAACTACTACTAAAGGCAGAGACCAATGAATATCAGAAACCAATGAAAATACACTTTGAGGATTGGGGAAAGACCCTGAAAAGTCCACAAACTAAAATATTATTTAAATTATTAAATATTATTTAAATGAAGATCTAGGCTTCTGTTTTGAAATTTTAAGTGAATTTTTTCCTGTTTCGTAATATATCTAAATTGTTCATAGCAACAACCTCCTTAACTATACTCCCTGCTTTCATCCTCAAGGACCTATAATCTATTTGTAACATAGTAGCCAGAGTTACCATAAGTCACCATATCACTATTTTGCCCAAACCCACTAATAGTTTCACATCTTGTTTCACATAAAAGCCAAAGAACTACCTCCTTTCCCTCCTCTCTTTGACTTCACTCTCATCACTCATCTCCTTGCAGTCACATGACCTCCTAGCTATTTCTAAATGCGAGCACACTCCCAGCTGAGGGCCTTCACACTTGCTGATTGCTCTGCCTGGAATGCTCCTCCCCAGATATATGCATAGCTCCTTCTTCACTACCTTCAAGTCCTAGTTCAAATGTTACCATACTAGAGCTTCCCTGGTAGCTCAGTGGTAAAGAATCTGCCTACGAATGCAGAAGACAGGGGTTTAGTCTGGGAAGACCCCACATGCCACGGAGCAACTAAGCCCGTGCGCCATAACTGTGTTCTAGGGCCTGGGAGCAGCAACTACTGAAGCCCAAGCAACCTAGAGCCTGTGCTCTGCAACGAGTGAAGCCATTGCAGTGGGAAGCTGGCACACTGCAGTGAAGGGTAGCCCTGGCTCACTGCAACTAGAGAGAAGCCTGCGCAGCAACAAAGACCCAGCACAGCCAAAAACAAATACACATTAGTTTTTTAAAAATGTTACCACACTGAAGCCTTCTCTGACCGGTTACTAAAATCACAATCTCCTCCCCAATACCTATCTCCCCTACCCCGCTACATTTTTTTTCACTGCACTAATCACTTTTGAATATAGTATTTATCTATTTTCTGTCTCTATCCACTAGATTGAGGGCACTGATTTTTTTTTTTTTTTGTCTGTTTTATGAACTGATTTATTACTAGCACCTAGCAAGGTGTTATGTTAAATGTAACAGAGGTTTAAGAAATATATATCATATAAATGAAATGCTTTCAATTACTTACTATGGAGTAACACTGATACTCTAGGAGTATAAGTCTTGCTTATTCTGGGGCTTCATGTACTGCCTAAAATTATGCTTCCTGTAACTTGTTTTATACATAATTAAATGGCACCCCACTCCAATACTCTTGCCTTGAAAATCCCATGGATGGAGGAGCCTGGTAGGCTGCAGTCCATGGGGTCGCTAAGAGTCGGATACGACTGAGCGACTTCCCTTTCACTTTTCACTTCCATGCGTTGGAGAAGGAAATGGCAACCCACTCCAGTGTTCTTGCCTGGAGAATCCCAGGGACGGGGGAGCCTGGTGGGCTGCCATCTATGGGGTCGCACAGAGTCGGACATGACTGAAGTGACTTAGTAGCAGCAGCAAATGTAAATTAAGATTACATAATTTAGGGAGATCACCCAAACTGGACACTCTTGAGAGTGAAAGGGGGCACTAATAATTACACTGTGATAACAGGCATAAACTGAAACTGTTTCAGGCAAACCAGGATGTTACCTATAACCCACTTCAGAAGTGTGGGCTAAGAGCTATTCACATAACACACCAAAAGCAAGCCTTCCAATACAGTTCAACAGTATAGAGGAGACATTAGGAGCACATAGAGTTTCTTCTTTCGCTGAAAAGATCTTCATCACTTACTAAACTTGGCATAAGGTAGACACTCAAAAAAATAAAAATAAAAAGCTTGCTGAAAATATGAAAGAATAAACTTTTGCTAGTTTAAATAATATCTATTGTTTATTGTTATCATTTATAAATATATCTACTGTTTATAGATAATATCTATTATAGAATAAACTCTGCCAGGTACTTCATTCATTGTAGCATTTTTTGTAACAGGAAAAATGGCAAACAATCTAAAGTTTCAGTAAGAAAAGGCAATTGAATAAATTATAGCATACCATGCAATGGAACATTAGGCAGTCTAAGCTACAGAATATTTAATTACACCAAGAAATGTTCAAGATACATATTGCTGCTGCTGCTGCTGCTGCTAAGTCGCTTCAGTTGTGTCCGACTGTGTGTGACCCCAGAGACGGCAGCCCACCAGGCTCCCCCATCCCTGGGATTCTCCAGGCAAGAACACTGGAGTGGGTTGCCATTTCCTTCTCCAATCAATTGCTAAGTTAAAAATGGAGATTAGAAATAAACTGGCTGTGATTCCAATTTTTTTTTTAAATCTATCTCTGTATGCACAGGAAGACTAAAGAAAGGTAACAAAATGTCAACAGTGGCAACATCTGGACAGTGCCATATTCTCTTTCTATATTTTCTTCTCTAAGCACGTACAATAATTAGAAAAGTTACTATATAAAAAGCTGACCAATATCCCAAAACAAAGGGTCATACTATGAACCCATTATACTAAGATTTTTACTTTATATCCTTGCATTAAAACATGCATTCAAATATTTTCAAGCACCTACTATGTGCTGAACAGAGTAAGGCTCTGGGAATAAAAGATATACAGAAATCCCACCATTCAAAAGTTATTCTATCAAGGCAAATCATACTAGATCATGAAATAGTTATGTGCCTGGACTTCATCAGCTTTATTCCTTATTCAAGTTATGTTTTTGATATAATGTTGGCTTTTTATTAAGGGTCAAATAAAAAATAACCATATGAATACAATTTAGCATGCTTTATAAATTATAAAAAGTACTGTTTATAATGTTCAATGTTCTGTGACATAAAAGCTACAAAACTTTGGAAATCTGGAATAAAATCCACCCCACTCTTTATTTCCTAGCAGATTTTCAGAAGAGTATTAGAATAGCAGCTTTTACCTGAACATTTGCTAGAGCCAAGTCAGATTCATTTATTCATATACTCTGCCTAATGCATAATGTATATCCGGAGCTATACAAGATACTGCCTTCAAGGAGCTTATAGTATTACTGAAGAGGTAAGACACACAGAGTGCTTAATAACACAAGAATAATAATATAATGGCTGTTACTGTATGTGTCTGAGGACATAGGGAAAGCTGAACCTCGAAAAACAGGTAATTGCAAAAAAATGGATGGGAAGAGGGAGAGTATCCATGAAACTGGATGAAAATGGCATTTTAAGATTGTTCTAGTGGCAGTGTACAAAATGAACTGGAAGATGAAAAAGGAAGTGAAAGGTGGCAGCTTAAGTAAGAAACTTCACTGTAATTCAGGAGCAAAGTGTAAGGGAATGAAAGTGGGAATGGGAAGATAAAATTGGGGAACTGGATGAGGGCAGCAAATACAAAGCATAAATCAAAAATAACTTTCAAGTGTAAAGTTTTAAGTGTAGAAACTTTAACTGGAATACTAGTGGCTTTCATCAAATAGGGACATCAAAGGGTACTTTCATCAAATAGGGTACTTTAACATCAAAGATGAGTTAAGCTTTAGTGAGAAAGCAAAAACATGGGATGTCATATTTTTCCAGGGTTCAAGTTAAAGTTTGTTTTGTAGTGTTTGTGTGTATATAGGTATATCTCATGAACAAAAAGTCAAAATTAATATTTTTGAAAAAAGCACTAAATATGCTTAAGACAAAGATGGAACAAGAAGATTTAGCTACATTTTAAGGGGGAAAAAAACCAACAGTTAATTGGAACTCCTATTTAATCAATATTTATTGAATGTCTACTATGCTGCAGACACAGTGCTACAGCAGGGATAAAGGTGCACATTATAGTGTACAAGATCAGGCACTGTTTGATATTCTTCTCATTTCAAGGTCTGGGTGAGAGTCAAACATTTCCTGATGTACACTGAGATACAATCCTTTAGTACTGCTACAGACACTTCATTTACTTTTGTCAGTGAATTCTACCTTTGAATACCTCAAAGTCCCTCCAATGTCCATTTCTAAATTCAAGCTTAACGCAATATGGTGAGTAGAAATAAGAACACAGGTCTAGAAGAGAAATTCTAGTTTGGCTATCAACAAACTGTGATCTTAGACAAGCACTAATATTTAGATTTTAGCAGCTTCACCTGTAAAACGACATGGCTGGACTACAATCCTTCTAAAATGCAATCCAATCCTAAATCTTACGTTTTACCGATTCGTAAAGTACTCCTATATAAACATACAACTCACTTTAAGATTCAGTGTTTTGGTTGTTTTTTTAATAATGGAAATTACAGAATTGTTTTCTACATGTCTTTGGAAATAAACACATACCTGGTGGTTTAAAATTCTGCTCTTGTTTTTTTAATGAGCCTTCCGCCTGAAACCGGCCACCAAGGGGAGAAAAAGCCATTGGCTCATCCATCTGAATCCCCAAAGCAGGCTCCATCACAAAGCAAGTGGGGTGCAAAATGCCAGTTACAGGGTCATGTCCACAGGGGAACCAAAGCAGCTGTGAAAATCAGAATACTGGAGAAGATGAGAAGTTTAAATCATTTAGTGAACTAAGCACTAAAAATGCTACTGTCCCCAAAGCAAACACTTAAAAACGCACCTTTGTCCAAATCCCCAAAGGAAGGAAAGCCGTGAACCATTTCTAAAGATTCCATGGGCCTCACTTTCACCTCCCAGACATACCGGCAGGGGCTGAAGGGGAAACTGCCTACCGGGGGAGTCTCCGGTAGCAGACGGCGGTGGAACTGCAGAGGCAGCGAATCCGGTGGGGGAGGCCTTAGTGTGGAGAACGGTTTGACCTGGAGGAAGAGGGTTGGAGGAGAACTTTTGACTACTGAAAGGGAGAGCCGGGAGGTTTGTCCAAGGCCTCGTGCAACGTGGTGAAGAAATAATAACGTCACGTCTTAGGAGCGCCGGGCGGAAGAGAAGGGGGACATAAATGGGATCGCTCCTGGAGGCCGGCCCGCGAGCTCCGCGGGGAAAGACCTAGTCCCTCAGACCCGAGACCGAACTGGATGCTTAGTGCGCAGGCGCAGCACATTCCCGCCGCGGGTCAGTGGGATCCGCAAGGGTTTGGGGTGTTAGTGAGCTGCAACGAGAGGGAAATCACAATCTAGAATTCGTTCCTAATCCCTCACAATCCCGCGCCATGGATCAAACCGTCGGAAACTCACGGTTTAAAGGAATACGACTTCTGGGACTTCCCAGATGCTTGGGTCGCCGCCTCCGAGTCGGCCAAACACGCCTGCGCAACACTTCCCGCCTCGCCGCTTCCAGTTGCACATGCGCACTGTAAAGCCGTCGGGGCTGGGGCATCTGCTTCTGGGAGATTGCGCGAGGGAGTTGGGTTTCTTCCCTAAGGCTCTGGCTGTCTGAAAGAACTGTTACAGATGTAAAGTCCGGGAATAATCCCTTAATAAAGAATAGAATGAAACTTAAGGTTAGGGCTTTAATAGATTTTCAAGAAAGGGGATAATTCAAAAGTCTCAGGTACTGTAGTCCTAACAGTACCTGACTACAGAGACGTTGGGCACTCTGGAA
Organism: Bos taurus; assembly: GCF_002263795.3. NCBI lineage: Eukaryota > Metazoa > Chordata > Mammalia > Artiodactyla > Bovidae > Bos > Bos taurus. Next base: position 51,881,058 of record NC_037330.1, read on the forward strand.
AAAAAGACAACTTTCTTGACTCCCAGATTCACTTCTCTTTGTTGAGTGCCTTAGTTATCCGTTAAAATAAACAAAAAAAGGCAACTGCCAATTGTTTATGGCTGTATTCGAGGAAATGAACCTAGTGACAGTCAATCAGTCAGTATACATTTGAGTCCTTGGCTTTCCTGCCGGTTTCTTTAGGTTGGGCTTGCTGCTGCTGCTGCTGCTAAGTCGCTTCAGTCGTGTCCGACTCTGTGCGACCGCATAGACAGCAGAGGTGAATATATGATGGAAAAAACCTCCATCCCTTAATGAAGTCATATTCCAGTGAGGCAGTGGCAATAAACAAACAAATGCACAACATTATTTTAGATGTTGGCGAGGGCTCCAAAAAAAGGAAAAGTGGAAGGAAGTGATAATCACCAAGAGGGAGGCACCATGATGGGAACCAAATGGGAAAGAGACTACTTGGCAAAGGAGAGAGTAAGTGTTGAGATAGGAATGAGTTTGGTAAGTTAGGAGGGGGGAAATTTCGCAGAACATCAACATCAGACAAGGCCACTCTGACAGTGATGGATCAAGAGCAAGAAAAAGAAAAAGATCACTCTGTAATCATGTCTGAATATAGACTAAATATAACCATTGTCCAAGCCACAAAAAAGAGCAAACATTTCCTTATCCTTGCTGATATGGGTGACTGCTGCTTCTTTGCTAATTATAATTTTAGTCTCTTACCAGTAGCTGATACTCAGTCACTCTGGATAGTACTAACTAAAATACACAATTATAGAATTACTTCTGCTTTCCTACAGCTTCCAATCCAGAGAAAAGTCCCTGTTCCTTGAGCCCTTCCCTGAATCACAATATTTCAGTTCAGTTCAGTTGCTCAGTCGTGTCCAGCTCCCTGCAACCCCATGGACTGAAGCATATCAGGCTTCCGTGTCCATCACCAACTCTCAGAGCTTTCTCAAACTCATGTCCATCGAGTCGGTGATGCCATGTCATACTCTGTTGTCCTCTTCTCCTCTGGCCTTCAATCTTTCCAGCATCAGGGTCTTTTCTAGTGAGTCAGTTCTTTGCATCGGGTGGCCAAAGTATTGGAGTTTCAGCTTCAGCATCAGTCTTTCCAATGAATATTCAGGACTGATATCCTTTAGGATGGACTAGTTGGATCTCCTTGCAGTCCAAGGGACTTTCAAGAGTCTTCTCCAATACCACAGTTCACACAAATCGAAATTTCTAACACCCTGTTACTGAGATGTCATATGATTCTCCATGGTGTACATTCTCATTGAAACAAATAATAAACGTAACTAATTCATTACAGTTGTGTTCCTAGTAATCTTTTGGTGGAGGACATTGATGATAAATCTAAGACACCTTTTAAGGTATCTAAGTGATAATGTCAAGTAAACAAATGAATATATTGATCTGGAATGGAGTCAAGGCTGGAGACATACATATGTCAGTTATGAGTTTATACATTAAACTTCAAATTTTGGGACTAGATGAGGTTATCCAAGCAGCTTATAGATAGAGAACTGGGTTATGGGAATCTCCAACATTTCAAAGTTGTGCAGCAGAGGAAGAAGAACCAGCAAGAGATTGAGAAGGAATAACCTGTGAGGTAAGAAAGTGATGTCATAGTAATCAAGGGGAGAAAGTTTTACAATTGAACAAGAGTGGTTAACTATAGCAAATGCTTCCCAAAAGTTAAGTAGCGAGGACACAGATGACACAGAAGTGACAATGAATTGGCAACATGGCCATCATTAGTTTCTGGCAAGAATAGTTTCAGAGGTATAGTGAGACAGAAAGACTGAAGTGTATGAAGAGCAAAAGATATACAAGTGGACAAGTCTTAAGGTTTTGTTTCTTTGGTTGGTTGGTTGGTTGGTTTTGTTTTTGTTTTTGGAGGGGAAGATGAAAGAAACAGGATGGTGGCTATAGTTGGTCAAATAGAGCAAGGGAAGTTTTTGGTTGTTATATTGGCTGGTAAGTGTTTATATTTTTTGTGGGAATGATGTAGTTTAAAAACATTTGATGTTCAAGGAAAAGAAAATACCTACAGGAATCAACAATCAAGTCTAAGATGACTGTTAACATATCTAAGTGATAATGTCATTATAGAGGAGGATGAAGGAATGGCCCCAAACCATAAGGAGAGGGGATGGACCTTTGAAAAGAACCAAGATTCGCATCCTTTTAATACGAGGGAAAGATAGAAGATTTAATTCAGAAACAACGGTTTGTGTTTGGGTGGGAGAGTAAGATGGCTCTGACCTGATTACGTCAATTTTCTTAGTAAAATGTGAGATGAGGTCTTCATCAAGAAGGGGATATTAGAGGTTAGAAGAGAGAGAAAGTCAGAGGTATCTTCTGAGAGTGAGAAGGTGTACTGTGGAAAGATGATGATACTGCCAGCAGGGTTTTATATTTGTGCTATAAGTTTATTTTATTTTTATATTTGTGTCATAAGTTTAAAGTGAGTTCAGACAGCATAGTTCAATTCAGTTCAGTCACTCAGTCGTGTCTGACTCTTTGTGACCCCATGAACCACAGCACTCCAGGCCTCTCTGTCCATCACCAACTCCCAGAGTCCACCCAAACCCATGTCCATTGAGTCAGTGATGCCATACAACTATATCATCCTCTGTCTTCCCCTTTTGCTGCCCTCAATCTTTCCCAACATCAGGGTCTTTTCAAATGAATCAGCTCTTCACATCAGGTGGCCAAAGTATTGGAGTTTCAGCTTCAACATCAGTCCTTCCAATGAACACCCAGGACTGATCTTCAGGATGGACTGGTTGGATCTCCTTGCAGTCCAAGGGACTCTCAAGAGTCTTCTCCAACACCACAGTTCAAAAGCATCAATTCTTCGACAGCATTTCTCATGATGTACTTTGCATATAAGTTAAATAATCAGCCTTGACATACTCCTTTTCCTTTTTGGAACCAGTCTGTTGTTCCGTGTCCAGTTCTAACTGTTGCTTCATGATCTGCATTCCAGCTTTCTTTATAGTCCAACTCTCACATCCATACATGACTACTTGAAAAACCATAGCCTTGACTAGATGGACCTTTGCTGACAAAGTAACATCTCTGCTTTTTAATATGCTGTCTAGGTTGGTCATAACTTTTTTCCCAAGGAGTAAGTGTCTTTTAATTTCATGGCTGCAATCACCATTTGAAGTGATTTTGGAGCCCCAAAAAATAAAGTCAGTCACTGTTTTCACTGTTTCCCCATCTATTTGCCATGAAGTGATGGGACTGGATGCCATGATCTTAGTTTTCTGAATGTTGAGCGTTAAGTCAACTTTTTCACTCTCCTCTTTCACTTTCATCAAGAGGCTCTTTAGTTCCTCTTCACTTTCTCCCATAAGGGTAGTGTCATCTGCATATCTGAGGTTATTGCTATTTCCTCCAGCAATCTTGATTCCAGCTTGTGCTTCCTCCAGCCAAGCATTTCTCATGATGTACTCTGCGTGTAAGTTAAATAAGCAGGGTGACAATATACAGCCTTGACATACTCCTTTTCCTATTTGGAACCAGTCTGTTGTTCCATGTCTATTCTAACTGTTGCTTCCTGACCTGCATACAGGCTTCTCAAAAGGCAGGTCAGGTGGTCTGGTATTCCCATCTTTTTCAGAATTTTCCGCAGTTTATTGTGATCCACACAGTCAAAGGCTTTGGCATAGTCAATATAGCAGAAATAGATGTTTTTCTGAAACTCTCTTGCTTTTTTCAACAATCCAGCGGATGTTGGCAATTTGATCTCCGGTTCCTTTGCCTTTTCTAAAATCAGCTTAAACATCTGGAAGTCCATGGTTCATGTATTGCTGAAGCCTGGCTTGGAGAATTTGGAGCATTACTTTACTACAGCATAGCATTATGTTTATTTTCTCAAGTAAACTTCAGTCAAGAGAATGCAAATGTGGAAAAGTATAGTTGGATTTAAGTAAGGATGAGTATCACACAGAAAGGAGCAAGGTGTTTATGAGGAAATGATTGTAATGCTGCACAACTAAGTCTTTGGGAGGTGAAAGGGAAAGGTTTTAGGAAGATATCAGATTATGATAAATAGATTGATGGGCCAATCAGTCAATAGATAAATGAGAAGTGCTGGGAACAATGAACTGGAACTCTCTGTAGTGTAAGGGTTGGTATAATGGAGGTATAAGGTTGAGTTAGAAAGACAGAGATAGTATGTGGTGTGTGGAATGGTGAAAACTTGGATTTCAGACATAAGAGCATTCCAGAAGGTAATTAAATTTTCTAGAGGAAAAGTTGTGTTTTGGTGTGAAAAGACCAAATTATCCCTATTCCATACCCATGCTCAGGCTCAGTTATTTTCTCTAATCCAATTTCTCCTCCAATTTCATTACCTCCACCATAATTTGGCCCCAGGGAGGGAACACAGCCCCACCCATAAACAGAAAATTGGTTTGAAAGATTTACTGAGCCCTGCCCATCAGAACAAGATCCAGTTTCACCTCAGTCAGTCTCTCCCATTAGCAAGCACCATAAGCCTCTTATCCAAACAGAATGGATCTTTTGTTGGATAAGATCTTTTGGATCTTATCCAAAATGATCTCTGTTCATTTCCAAGGCAAACCATTCAATATCACAGTAATCCCAAGTCTATGCCCTGAGCAGTAATGCTGAAGAAGCTGAAGTTGAATGGTTCTATGAAGATCTATAAGATCTTTTAGAACTAACACGCAAAGTCCTTTTCATTATAAAAGACTAAGATGTCCTTTTCATTTATAGGGGACTGGAATGCAAAAGTAGGAAGTCAAGAAACACCTGGAGTAACAGGCAAATTTGGCCTTGGAATACAGAATGAAGCAGGGCAAAGACTAAAAGAGTTTTGCCAAGAAAATGCACTGGTCATAGCAAACACCCTCTTCCAACAACACAAGAGAAGACTCTACACATGGACATCACCAGATGGTCAACACCAAAATCAGATTGATTATATTCTTTGCAGCCAAAGATGGAGAAGCTCTATACAGTCAACAAAAACAAGACCAGGAGCTGACTGTGGCTCAGATCATGAACTCCTTATTACCAAATTCAGACTTAAATTGAAGAAGGTAGGGAAAACCTTCTTCTAGACCATTCAGCACATAGGTGCAAGAAAGAAATGCAGAATCTCAGCCCCACCCCATATCTCCTGAATCAGAACCTACAGTGGACTGTAGGGATCCTGGGTGATTTGTGTAATGTTTGAGGCCTCACAATCACGGGTTTATAGCACAGGTTGTCAACTTTAGCTGCACATTAGAATCACCTAAGAAACCGTTAAAAATCTGGAAGCCCAGACCATTTACCTCAGTATTTCTAGGAGTAGGGTCTAAGCATCAGATTCTTTTAAAACTCCCTATTTGATCAGTGTGCAGCAAGGGTGAATAATCTCATTAGTGGGGTTCAAACTTCTTGGACACCAGGCAATCTGTGGTTAAGTTCCAAATGATTATAGACAACTAGCATGGGGGAAAACCAGGCGCCCACCACTTAAGTAGATATTTAATATGAGTTGAGTAGAGTCTCTCACTCTGGGAAGAATGAAGAGCCCTGCATAGTTGTACAGTTGATGCAGAATAATTTCCCAGCACAACTTTCAAATAATTCTGTTCATCATATCTCTGTATGGAGGTACCTACTAATGGAAAAAAAGAAAAGGAAAAAAGAAAGAAAGAAATGCTTAGTGTATAAAAATGAAAAGTTATGGGAAGTTTTATCCTCTCCCCACTTGTTTTCTTGTGTACACTATTAAGCTGAGAAGTTGAGGCACTCTCCTAGAAACTCCTCAAAGATAAACATTGTAGGATGCTAATAAAACAGTTACAATTAACCTTCTAACAACACAGGTTTGAACTGTGTTGTTCAAATCCTGATATTAGTTAGCTCAGCTGGTAAAGAATCTGCCTGCAATGTGGGAGACCTGGGTTCGATCCCTGTTTGGGAAGATCCCCTGGAGGAAGGCATGGCAACCCACACCAATATTCTTGCCTGGATAATTCCCATGGATAGAGGAGCCTGGCGGACTACAGTCCAGGGGGTTGAAAAGAGTCAGATAAGACTGAGTGATTTTACATGCACAGTACTATAGGATCTGAAGTTGTCTTTTTTTTTTTTTTAATATAAATTTATTTATTTTTTAAATTTTATTTTATTTTTAAACTTTACATAATTGTATTAGTTTTGCCAAATATCAAAATGAATCCGCCACAGGTATACATGTGTTGCCCATCCTGAACCCTCCTCCCTCCTCCCTCCCCTGAAGTTGTCTTAATCCTCAGATGTGCTGTGTGCTATGCTCAGATGTAGAACCATGATTATGTAGGAACTGTGGGTACAGAGGGCCTGCTGTAAAGAATTTTGGATTGCACAAAGGGTCAGCACCCCTAACCCTGTGTTGTTCAAAGGTCGACTGTATATAGCTTTTGAATATAAATAAAAACTGTCTCAGGGTAGTTGTTATGGACTGAATGTTTATGCCTCTCTCCCCTTCACATGTTGATACTGAAACCTAATCCCTCAAATTGGCGATATTAGGAGATGGGGCCTTTGGAAAGTGATTAGGCGATGAGGACAGAGCATCATGAGTGGGATTAGGGCTCTTACATAGAAAACCTCAGAGAGCTGCCTCACCTCTTTTGCCAGTGGGGCACAGAGCAATGGTCATAGATATAGATACTGTAGTTCTTGTCTGTGAACTAGGAAGCGTGTTCTCGCCAGACATTCGATCTGTCTGAATCTTGATCTTGGACTTTCCAAGCCTCCAGAACTGTGAGAAATCAATGTTGTTTAAGCCACATAATCTATGATTTTTTTTTTATAGCAGCCTGAGTGGACTAAGAAATAGGTAAATGAAATAAGCCTACATGCTATAAAATAAAATCCTAGATATTCATTGTAAAATACACATAGGACAAAACATTTCAAGTTTCATGGGGAAAAACATGTTTATTTCAAAAATAAAATTATAGGGAATTCCCTGGCAGTTCAGTGGTTAGAGTTTCATGGGGAAAAAAATGTTTATTTCAAAAATAAAATTATAGGGAATTCCCTGGCAGTTCAGTGGTTAGGATTCCACAATTTCACTGCCAAGAGCTAAGGGTCAGTCCCTGATCAGGGAACTAAGATCCTGCAAGCCGCATGATGCAGCCAAAAATAAATAAATAAAATCATAAATTATTTAAAAGTCAAAGAGCTGTTCATGAGTTGACTCTGAAACTGCCATAGAACAGAAAGGAAATTTTGAAACACACAAAGGTCCATGAATGAACTGAAGTTAATTAGTAATTTGGGAGAGAAAAATAACTGCCTTGCAAAATCGTTATATACAGATTAAATAGGTTAGCCTCACACACATGCATCCATAGCATCTTGTATTCATTCTTGTATCACACTGTGTTATAATTGCTTGCTAATGTCAGTCTTCCTCATTAGACTTGTCTCTGTTATGATATGGACAAGGGTTGTCTTGAACATGCTCTCTCACACTGGGCTGACAGGGTGAGCATGGGCAAGTTACTTAACTTTTCTGGGATTTAGTTGCTTCATTTACACAATGACAATAGTAAGAGTATCTATTAATACTTCACAGAGTTGTTGCTCAGGTCAATGAACTAATAAATGTATTATATACAACAGTGCCTGGCATAGTGTGTTAGTATTAGCCAGGATGACGACAATGGTGATGAAATTCCCTAGACAGTACTTGACATGTATTAAGTAGGTCAGTAAATATTTGTCAAAGGTTATTGAATTTGTCAAATAAATGAATGAATAGAATGGAATAAGTGCATAGAGGAAGGAGTTATTAATTCTGAATCAGAAAACTTTTTCCAGGGGGAATTGAAGTCCAAGCTGGGTTTTGAAAATTCGATAGAAGTTCCCCAGTGATGGGGGGAAGAAGAGGCATTCTCTTAGACTAAGAGGACTGTTCAGGAAACTGTAAGTTGTTTGGTATTATTTCAGCACAAATAGAGAAAGATTGGTAGGAGAAAAGCTAAAGAGTAAACAGGAACCTCATCATGAGGTTTCTTGTGTGCTATTCTCAAAATATGGGCAATAGAGAGCTAGTAAAAAAAATGGGCAGGGGTGGGGAGAGAAATAAACGAGTTATATAAGATCACTTAGGAGAGAGTAGAAGATAAACTAAAGGAGGAAAAGGCTATAAGCAATGTGACCTTTTCAGTAAATGTTTAGAGAATGAGTGAGCGAGAGTGAAAACTTGAAATAGGCGATCTAAAATGGTCTTTTTATGGAAAAGTTTCAAAATGAATTTATTCCTACTTGAGGATTTATGCTGCACTCAAGCCCCTTCTATTTTGTTTGTGCTTATTCCTCTTTGAAAGATGTTGAAAGGAGATACACAGCTAGTTTGTTTATAAACTAAAAGTTTACAAGAAAGCAAAAGTAACAGCTCTGCTTTCATCACTGCTGATGTGACCACAAAAATGTTATTTCTAGTGTTGCCAAATGTGGTCTCCTTCACAGGAGAAAAGAGCTGAAGCAGTAATAACTGGGTCAGTGATTTTAGTGTGTGGATATAAGAACAAATTAGCCAGTGAAGAAGGCATCCCTTCTTGTGTAGCCATTTTGGAGGGAAGTGGTTAGTGAGCAGTGGAGCCCTGTGGGGAGAAGGGGTTGGAGAGGGGACAGCCTGAGCCCTGGGCACAGGAGGAAATTACAAAGTATATTCTTCTTGTCTGGGTGTCCGATTGAAACTTGATCTGTCTTTTTTTTTTTTTTTTGCTTTTTGCTTTTCCCTGAAGATGAGCATTAGTAGCAGTCAAAGTAACAGTCCAGGAAAGGTCACTTACAAGGGACTTGCCTCCAGACACATCTCTCCTGTGAGAAAACACCTAAAACAAGAGAATATGCTGCTCTGGAGTTCGTGGTGGGAGAATATGAACAAGCAGAGCAGATACTCCCTGTATATAGGTGCTAGATCACAAAAAGGCTGACATGTGGTGGCTTTTTTTTTTTTTTTTTTGCTTGCTGTGGCTCAAATAAAAATTTGTTTTGAAAAACCTGGTGGATAGTTGAAAGAAAATTGGCATAAATGGTTCCAACACCCCCTCCCCCGACCTGCCGAACTCAGGGTCCAGCTCTAGTTGAGGTAGGTGGATAATGTTTAAGCTTAGTCTTAAACTGGAATGGTGAGAGAGAGAGAGAAGTTGCTCAGTCGTGTCCGACTCTTTGCGACCCCATGGACTGTAGCTGACTAGGCTCCTGCATCCATGGGATTTTCCAGACAAGAATACTGGAGTGGGTTGCCATTTCCTTCTCCAAGGGAGCTTCCTGATCCAGGGATCGAACCCAGGTCTCCCGCACTGCAGGCAGACTCTTTACCATCTGAGCCACCAGGGAAGCCTGAATGTTAAGAGAAATGGGTGTTTATAGGTAAAACAACACAGTAGTGGCATCAAGGGATAAATTCTAGCAACTGAACGTGGGGTCTATCCTTTCATCCAGGCATCCTAAATAGAAATTAAGAAAGTTTAATAGCAATTCAATAAGAGAAAACCTCTAAGAATTCCCTTTCAATCTCATTTGATATATGTTTGAATTATTGGTGTAAGAGAAAGGCTATATTGGATAGGGGCTGTCACTAGGCACTCAATCAGGCCCTGTAGTAAGACCTGTATATGTGCTATCTAATTAATTCTTTAACTCCTGAAACTGTTTTTTGGCCTAGGAAAATGAGCTTTAGAAAAGACTAAGTAAACTGCTGACAACAACCAGTTAGTAAGTAGCAGAGCTGGAATTTAAATCTAGGACTGTTTGATTACAAAGGTCTTGGTTTATGTTAGACCTCAACTATATTTAAAACAAAAAATTTTATTGTGGTAAAATACACATAACCTTAAGCATTTTAACCATTTTTAAGCATGCAATTTTTGCCTGGGAAATCCCATGGACAGACGAGCCTGGAGGGCTATAGCCTGTGGGGTCACAAAAGAGTTTGACACAGCTTAGCAACTAAAACAACAACAACAAACAAATTCAGTGGCATTAAGTCCATATCATTGTGCAGCATCACCACTGTCCATTTTCAGAACTCTTTTTTATCTTGCAAAATGGAAACTCTATAACCACCAAATAGTAACTTCCCATTCCTTGTTTCTCTTAACCCCTGGAAACCATCATTCTACTTTCTGTCTCTATGAATTTGACTACTCTAGGTACCATATGGAAGAGGAATCATACAGCATCAGTCTTTTTGTACCTGATATTTCACTAAGCCTAATATCCTTAATGTTCATCCATGTTGTAGAATACGTCAGAATTTCCTTCCTTTTGTGGATGAATAATATTCCATTGTAGGCATACCTTACATTTTGATTATCTATTAATTGATCAGTGGACACTGAAATTTTCCCCACATTTTAGCTATTGTAAATAATGCTGCTATAAACTTGGGTGTACAAATATGTTTTCAAGAACTTTTCATTTCCTTGGGATATTTACCCAGAAGAGAAATTGCTGGCTTATATGGCAATTCTATTTTTAATTATTTGAGTTTTTCATACAGTTTGCCACAGAAGCTGACTCAGGTTCAATCCCTCGGTCAGGATGATCCCCTGGAGGAGGGCATGGTAGCCCACACCAGTATTCTTGCCTGGAGAATCCCATGGACCAAAGAGCCTGGCAGGCTACAGTCTATAGGGTTGCAAAGAGTCTGGTATGACTGAAGCAACTGAGCATGCACATACCATTTTACAGTCCCATCAATAGTGCTTCAGTTCAGTTCAGTTGCTCAGTTATGTCTGACTCTTTGTGACCCATGGACTGCAGCATACCAGGCCTCCCTGTCCATCATCAACTCCTGGAGTTTGCTCAAACTCATGTCCATTGAGTTGGTGATGCCATCCAAACATCTCATCCTCTGTCATCCCCTTCTCCTCCTGCCTTCAATCTTTCCCAGCATCAGGATCTTTTCCAATGAGTCAACTCTTCGCATCAGGTGGCCACAGTATTGGAGTTTCAGCTTCAGCATCAGTCCATCCAATGAATATTCAGGACTGATTTCCTTTAGAATGGACTAGTTGGATCTCCTTGCAGTCCCAGGGACTCTCAAGAGTCTTCTCCAACACCACAGCTCAAAAACATCAATTCTTCAGCACTCAGCTTTCTTTATGGTCCAACTCTCACATCCATACATGACCACTGGAAAAACCATAGCCTTGACTAGATGGACTTTTGTTGGCAAAGTAATGTCTCTGCTTCTTAATATGCTGTCTAGGTTGGTCATAGCTTTTCTTCCAAAGAGCAAGCATCTTTCAATTTCATGGCTGCAGTCACCATCTGCAGTGATTTTAGAGCCCCCCAAAATAGTCTGTCACTGTTTCCCCATCTATTTGCCATGAAGTGATGGGACCAATTTCATGATCTTAGTTTTCTGAATGTTGAATTTTAAGCCAACTTTTTCACTCTCCTCTTTCACTTTCATTAAGAGGCTCTTTAGTTCTTCTTTGCTTTCTGCCATAAGGGTGGTGTCATCTGCATATCTGAGGTTATTGATATTTCTCCCAGGAATCTTGATTCCAGCTGGTGCTTCATCCAGCCCAATGTTTCTCATGATGTACTCTGCATAGAAGTTAAATAAGCAGGGTGACAATATACAGTATTGACATTCTCCTTTCCCAATTTGGAACCAGTCTGTTGTTCCATGTCCATTCTAACTGTTGCTTCTTGACCAGCATACAGATTTCTCAGGAGGCAGGTAAGGTGGTCTGGTATTCCCATCTCTTTCAGAATTTTCCACAGTTTGCTGTGATCCACAAGTCAAAGGCTTTGGCATAGTCAATAAAGCAGAAGTAGATGTTTTTCTGGAACTCTCTTGCTTTTTCGATGATCCAGCGGTGTTGGCAATTTGATCTCTGGTTCCTCTGCCTTTTCTAAATCCAGCTTGAACATCTGGAAATTCACAGTTCATGTACTGTTGAAGCCTGGCTTGGAGAATTTTACAGTAAGGTAGTAAATTCCTGCCCCTTCCCCAAAGACTAAAATACAATTTAAATGGAAGCATAGGCACAGTTCACTCTGAAACTTTAAGAACAATGATAAACTGTAACTCTCATAAGTTATATTGGAACATCAATGATCTTGGGCCAAATCTAGCTTGCTGCCTGTTTTTTGTACACATAGCAAGCTAAAATGAATTTCACATTTGAAAATTATTAAAAAAAATTTTTTTAAAGAATACTATTTTGTGACATAGGAAAGTTATACAAAAACCAAATTTCAATGCCATAAAGTTCTTTGGGCCATGGCCATGCTCATTTGTTTATGTAATGTCCGTGGCTGTTTTTGCTCTACAATGGCAGGGTTGAATATTTGCCACAAAGATGTGTGGCCCACAAAGTCTAAAATATTTACTATCTGGCTCTTTATGGAAAATGTTTGTCAACTTCTAGAGCATCACAAAAGAAGCTTGCATTTTGGCATGAACTTACAAATTAAACAAATGCCACTAAAGCATGCAGAGGAAATTTTTACCATACAGTAAGTCAACTATTTAATATGGAAAAAGAAAAGACACTCTAGTATTTATTGATTAAAATAGTTAAGAATTGTGATTAGTACTTTCTAATTGTAGTTTCTTTTTGTACTTTCTAATTGTGATTAGTACTTTCTGATTGTAGTTTCTTTTCCTTGATAAGAGTGTCCCTAATCACCCTCTCCATGTTAAAAAAAAAAATAGAGAAGGCAGAGTGGAAGAAATATTGCATAAATCCATAGCTGGAAGTCTTTGCTAACAATGTGACTCTGGATGGACAAAAACTTTGGTATTTAATTCTGATATGAGGAGAGAGTAGCTAGCAAATACTCAGCGCCTTTTTGAAGTGAAGGCAAAGATCCACTGAACCTTTCCTTTCTGACTTGTATAGCTAGTGATGGGTTGTGATAAAGCCATAAAATTATTTCAGCGTTCTCTAGCAATGATTCTAATCTTTCTTAACAGTTTAAGTCACACTTATGCTGTTACTAACGTTCTAATACATTCTTTCTCTCTATCCATGTGAAAAAGAGAGAGTAGCATGTGTCTTAAAATTTGGAGCAAATTACAAGTTATGCTCAGCTTCCCAGGTGGCACTAGTGGTAAAGAACCTGCCTGCCAGTGTAAGAGATAAGGGTTCGAACCCTGGGTTGGGAAGATCCCCTGGGTGAGGGCATGGCAACCCACTCCCATATTCCTGCCTGGAGAATCCCATGGACAGAGGAGCCTGGTGGGCTACAGTCCATAGGGTTGCAAAGAGTCAGACATGACAAACGATTTAGCAGCAGCAGCATAAGTTACACCATAAATTTTTTTGGAGAATTTTTATAGCACCTCTTTAGAAACCTGAAACTTTCTCAAAAAAGGGTAACTCTAATCTCAGAATATGTTGGAGGGATCTAAAGAGGATCCCTTACCTAGTTCTTACCTACATCCACTTGGATGGAGTGAGCTATCAACTTTAAGAAGGTATAGCCACCATCTCCTCAAGCCATCAAGTAGCTAAGAAAGTGGCTGAGAGTGGCAACCAAAATATAACGGAGAAAGGAAAAAGAGACCCAGAAATGAAAATGCTCAGTGCCTCCTTTCATGTGACACACACATAAAGCATAATAGCAGTCTTACCAAAAATGATAACATTTTAAAAATTCTGTTTTTAGATTCTATAAGATAGACAATTGATTATATAAACACTCATCATAAGAAATCACATCTCCTTAATCTGTGCTCAGCTCTGGGATCTCAATAATTCTGGTCAGATGAAGCACATCTGGAACTTGTCAAAGCAAGTTAACTTTACAGGATAGTTCCTTGTAGCAAGACCCCTGGCCAATGCATTCTTTCCACCACATTTCCACTGCAGTTTACCCATGGATAGTCATCATGAATATTAAAAATGAAGGATAGGTTCCTGTAACTTTACACTTTGCTTGAACAAAGTGAACACTTTATTATAAAATTGGTTTAACAGCCAGCACCTCAAATTTTCCTGTCTTTTTTCTTATTTTTTTAAGTTAATCTTGAGTAGGCAGTCGTAGAAACTAATGCATTCATGGAATATGCCTACTTCTCTCTTCCATGCTTTTTTGTGGTCATCAGTTTACATTTTCTCTTTTTAAACATTTTCTCTTCCTAAACAATTAGGAAGTCCTATGACAAAATTAAGAAAAGAACTAACCGCTCCTCTTAGGGCACTTGAAAAGCACTGGATTCCGTTAGCATCCAGGATTTTTGCATTAAGCAGCTTAGTCCCAGCACTGATAATAATAACTCTTCAAATACTCCAGACATTAATTTATGGAAAATAACAATCGCTAAAACCTAGACATATAAGACGGTGTCTTTGTGTGGGTTCCCCTTAAGGCCAGTAACATTTATTAAACTGTGTGATTCCAGGAAACAGGCAGAAAAGATAGGAAGGAGGAGAAGCCAAGACAAGGATGTGTTAAGGGTCTGGCCACCCCTGTGGATGATCTTGCAGAATTCTTTGAGTGGGCTTGTGAAATGTGCTGTGGAAATTTTCACCCAGATTTAAGAGAAGCCACAAGTATTTATCCACTGTTTTCTGTTCCCCATTGTTTTCTGTTCTCCCTCTTCCATTGCAGGTTGCACATGCCAGAGTGGTCACAAGCAATCTGCTCAAACTTTTCTCTGGTGAAAGACATGATCTTTATTTTACTGGTCAACAAATAAATCTGCCCTCTTCTCCAGAGAGAAATACTATTTCAGTCCTCCAAAGCTTTGCTTTGTGAAGTGAAAGTGTTAGTTGCTCAGTCATGTCTGATTCTTGGTGACCTCACGGACTGTAGCCCACCAGGCTCCTCTGTCCATGGGATTCTCCAGGCAAGAATACTGGAGTGGGTAGCCATTCTCTTCTCCAGGGGATCTTCCCTACCCAGGGATCGAACTCGGGTATCCTGCATTGTAGGTGAATTATTGACCATCTGCCACCAGGGATAGATATCCTTAAAAACTCTACAGTTTTAACTATCAGTGATTCTATCAAAGGATGTGCAAAAAAATGAATAGAAATAGAAAATTATCTTCTGACACGTGTGAGAGGTGTTCAATACAAATGCAGTTTAACAGGTTTAAGTAACAGAAATGTTGAGAGTCTTCTGAGACTGGTCACCTAGTGACCAGTGATCTCTTAAATGAGATCATCTCTGATAAACCTCTTGTTCCTGGGTTGGGAAAATTCACATAGTGAGTTGAGCTAAACTATGAAAAAACTTAGAAGTTGTATGGGTCTCCTTTGACCCTTACCCATTCCCACCCGTTATTGTCATGACCAGTAACTACATGTACTTATGTCATATTGACAACTTGTTCCATGCATACTGTATAAAACTGAGCTTATGTAAATTTATCTTTCACACCGAGGTGGCAAATCTTCATTGTTTCAGTTCAGTTCAGTTCAGTCGTGTCCAACTCTATGCGACCCCATGAATCGCAGCACGCCAGGCCTCCCTGTCCATCACCAACTCCCGGAGTTCACTCAGACTCACGTCCATTGAGTCAGTGATGCCATCCAGCCATCTCATCCTCTGTTGTCCCCTTCTCCTCCTGCCCCCAATCCCTCCCAGCATCAGAGTCTTCTCCAGTGAGTCAACCCTTCGCATTTGGTGGCCAAAGTACTGGAGTTTCAGCTTTAGCATCATTCCTTCCAAAGAAATCCCAGGGCTGATCTCCTTCAGAATGGACTGGTTGGATCTCCTTGCAGTCCAAGGGACTCTCAAAAGTCTTCTCCAACACCACAGTTCAAAGCATCAATTCTTCATTGTTTAAGTAGCAGCAAAGAGCCTAAGGTATGAAAATTTTAGTAGCATTACATTATTGATGGTTAAAGTATTTGAATAATCTATTTTATACAACTTATAAGCTGTAATTTTCCTTTTAGAGTAACTTGGACAGGAATTATATTTATTTTTAAATCACTATCACTTAGCACAATATCTGGCACATATGAATTATTAAATGAATAAATGAAAAACTAAGGTCACCTAAAAGAAAAGATAGAAGATTGGAAAGAAACATAAGAACCAATATTGAAGTACAGCACCACTTGACATACTTAAGAGAGTATTTCATTTTATCTCTACTTTAACATTCTTGCCTGTTCAATTATCAAGAAGGTGGAAAATATTTATGAACACTTTTATGGTGAGACTACTTCATACGTTTATGGTTTAAAAAAAAAAACAACACCTTTTTTTTTTTTTTTCTTTTTTTTTCAGTGTAACTTTCTCTTTTGATAACCATTATGTATTTGACAGGTAGCATGGGCTTCCCAGGTGGCGCTAGTGGTAAAGACCCCACCTGCCAATGCAGGAGACATAAGAGATGTGGGTTCAATCCCTGGGTTAGGAAGGTCCCCTGGAGGAGGGCATGGCAACCTACTCCAGTATTCTTGCCTAGAGAATCCCATGAACAGAGGAGCCTGGCAGGCTACAGTCTGTGGGGTTTCAAAGAGTTGGACATGACTGAAGAGAGTTAGTGTTTAGCATGGTACGATGGATAGTGTATGAGCTTCATGATCAGATGAAGTTAGATTTAATCTCACCTCATTATTCACTCGGAGAAGGCAATGGCACCCCACTCCAGTACTCTTGCCTGGAAAATCCCATGGACGGAGGAGCCTGGTAGGCTGCAGTCCATGGGGTCGCTAAGAGTCGGACACGACTAAGCATTATTCACTAGCTCTGTAACTGTGGATAAGTTACTTCATCTAAAAATAAGCATTGACTGTAATACTACCTGAGTGTGTTCTTCTGAGGACTAAACAGCACAATGTGTTGGAAGCTCCTATAGGAGTGCTAGCATTCAGTAGTTGCTAGTTCTTGTATCAGTTCCTTTGGCTGCTGTAATTAACAGAAATTATTCTCTTGCAGTTTTGGAGGCCAGACATCTGAAATCAAGGTGTCGGCAGAGCTGCCTTCTCTCTGAAGGCTCTAGACAGGGTCTTTCTTGCCTGGTGCAACTTCTGGGGGCTCAGGTATTCCTTGGTTTGTGGCAGCATAATTCCAATCTCTCCAGGCATCTTTACATGGCCTTGTTTTCTCTCCCTGTTTTTCCTTATATGTCTCATATAAAGCCACTTGTAAATGAATTAAAGCCCTACCCAGGTTATCCAGAATGATCTCATCTTGAGATCCTTGGCTTAATTACATCTACAAAGACCCTTTTACTCCCCAGTAAGGTCACATTCACAGATGGGAGACATTTGGAGTTGGACAAATCTTTTGGGGGCACTATTCAACCCATTATAGTTACTTTCCCATTTTCCCTTCCTTACTTAAATGTACACAGCATTTATCATAACTTAAATCAGAGTATGTCAAAAAGGATATTAGCAAATTATACCTGATTGAGTGGGAGCTGAAGTCTCAACAACAGAAAATGAACAAACGGGTCAAGTAATTAAAAACAACCTATGACTGATGAAAAGAGGTTTTATGTGGATAGTGACATTGAGAGGGGCAGCAGGTAGTATGAAAAAGAAGAAAACTAACCATGCCTATTTAAAAAAAATTATATATCTCTTTGTCTGTGCCGTGTTTTAGTTATGGCACATGGACTCTCCAACTGTGGAGTCCAGGTTCAGTACTTGCAGTATGAAAATTTAGTCACTTCGCAGCATGTGGGATCCTAGCTCCCAAATCAGAAATGGAAACCAAGTTCCCTGCATTGCAAGACAGACTTGTAATCCCTAGATCACTAGGGAAGTCCCCCAACTTTGCTTATTATGAACCAGGCACTGTGCTGTTGGTTTTTTTTTTTTTCACATTAAATTTTTTAGTGCAATATTTCAATAATCCTGTTGGGCAGGTAGTAAACCAGGTTTTTATTTTTTTTTTCAAACAGTGTGATGGTTAATCTTATATGTCAACTTGACTGGGCTAAGGGATGACCAGAGAGCTGGTAAAACATTTTTTTGGGGTGGGGTGGTGTGTCTGAGAAGGTGTTTCCAGATTAGCATTTGAGTCAGTAGAGTGAGTAAAGATTACCCTTACCAGTTCTGGAGGGTATGATCCAATCCATTGAACAAAAAGAGAGTAGGACAAGGACTTTCTCTTGTCCTTACACATGGATTTTCCTAATCTCAGGTTTTCTGACTCAGATCAGGACTTCCACCATCACCCCTCCTCCCCTACCTCCCACCCCCAGATTCTCAAGCCTTCAGACTTGGAATGAATTTCACCACCTGTTTTCCCAGCTTGTAGACGGCAGACTGTGGGACTTTTGGCTTCCATAACTACATGAGCCAATTCCTGTAATAAATCCCCCCTCTCTTTCATTCTTTGTCTCCTATCAGTTCTGTTTCTCTGGAGAACCCTGGCTAATACACACAAATTTACAAAAGTTCAGTTCAGAGAGGTTATGTGTCTTGCCAAGTTCATATAGCTTTCAAGAACAGTGCCAGAACTAAAAAAAAAAAAAAAAAATTGTACTCCATTAGCACAGATTTTAATTAAGTATAATTTTTGGTTTGTGGACATGCTGCTATCACTGGGCCTTGCATCATCTATTATTTATTTATTTATTTTTAATAGTATAATGAATACCTACAAACCTAAGAACTAGAACATTAACAAATTTATATCTGCCTATGTGTTCCCACTCTAGTTCACTCCCCCAAATTCCAAGAGTTTGCTCTTTTCATTACATGGTAATATCTGACATATTGAAGGAAGTGCGAAAAGCCTTGGTTTGGAATTAGAAAACCCATGTTCACGTCTCAAGTCAACCATGCAGGAGGGGTGGCTACATGTCAACACTTATCTGTGTCTGTTCCTTTCAACCTGCTTCAAGAATTAAAGACAAATTATCTGCAGGCTCAGACTCCTTCCCCATCAGTCAACTGAGAGCCCATCTCAGTAGCATATTTAACAATCACAGCACTGTTTATAATAGCCAGGACATGGAAACAACCTAGATGTCCGTCAGCAGATGAATGGATAAGAAAGCTGTGGTACATATACACAATGGAATATTACTTAGCCATTAAAAAGAATACATTTGAATCAGTTCTAATGAGATGGATAAAACTAGAGCCTATTATACAGAGTGAAGTAAGCCAAAAAGAAAAACACCAATACAGCATGCTCTGCTAAGTCACTTCAGTCGTGTCCGACTCTGTGCGACCCCACAGACGGCAGCCCACCAGGCTCCCCTGTCCCTGGGATTCTCCAGGCAAGAACACTGGAGTGGGTTGCCATTTCCTTCTCCAATGCATGAAAGTGAAAAAGTGAAAGTGAAGTCGCTCAGTTGTGTCTGACTCTTAGTGACCCCACGGACTGCAGCCTACCAGGCTCCTCCATCCATGGGATTTTCCAGGCAAGAGTAGTGGAGTGGGGTGCCATTGCCTTCTCCACCAATACAGTATACTAACGCATATATATGGAATTTAGAAAGATGGTAAGGATAACCCTGTATGCAAGACAGCAAAAGAGACACAGATGTATAGAACCGTCTTTTGGACTCTGTGGGAGAGGGCGAGGGTGGGATGCTTTGGGAAAATGGCATTGAAACATGTATATTATCATATGTGAAATGGATCGCCAGTCCATGTTCTATGCATGATACAGGGTGCTTGGGGCTGGTGCACTGGGATGACCCAGAGGGATGGGATGAGGAGGGAGGTGGGAGGGGGCTTCAGGATGGGGAACACATGTACACCCATGGCAGATTCATGTCAATGTATGGCAAAACCAATACAATATTGTAAAGTAATTAACCTCCAAAAAAAAAATAAATAAATACATTTAAAAAAAAAAGAATTCAGTTCATTGCCAATTAAGCATGTCAGAAAGACATCAACTGTGTGAAACACAGAACCTAAGACTCCTGAAGCAATGCACAGAAAAGTATGCCTAATTCAGAGGTATTATCAAAGTTTCTGAAATAGGATTCCACCAATGTTATGTTCAATCACTAAAGTTTTAGTGAATTTCATTTTCAAGGAATTTAAATAAACATTATGTTGGACACGAAAAAAATAAAAAGAATATCCTACCTGATATCAGACCATTCCAGGTGGGCTGTTGTGATTTAATATAAACTGCTTAAAATATTTTCCTAATTTTGTTTAAAAATAAGTAATTATATAACCCTAGTGGCAGAAAGAATACTTTACATCTATATAGCTTCTTTTTTGAAAACAAACACAAACCCCTTTTGAATGCTAACATATTGGTTAGAGTTCTATGTCAGCCTGTAGAAACAAAATAATTAATCTTAAAGAGTAGGGCATAGAAAATAAAGGAACTCTATGATGCTCATGGATCAATGTTCTAGAATTCATTTTTGTAGTAACATACATCTATTGAATATAGTCTTGGAATGAAGAGTAAAAAAGATAGATGGGCCCTTCATTCTTTCTTTATCCTAAGTATAAGATTTTACATAGGAAAATTCAACATAGGCTTTTGTTTTTCTTGAGAAAGAATATTTAAGCATAAGTTATATATGTGTTAGTAATTTAAATTCAAGCTTCATTAATGCTCAGATTTTTACCACAAAAATGTGGTAATAATTTTACCACAAAAAAGTGCTAACCATATGCCTTAAAGTATATGGTCATTTTGTTACAGCTAAGATGACTATATACTTGATCCAAAACTGTTTAAGCTAGGATAATTTTGAGAGTGAAGAGGGGGAATCGTTAATAATTATGATGGGACAACAGACATAAACTGGCATTGTTCCTGGAAAACTGGAACAGATGATCACTCTAGTTATAGCTTGCTTAAACCACTACTTCCTGGTGGCTTAGACGGTAAAGCGCCTGTCTACAATGCGGGAGACTTGGGTTTGACCCCTGGGTCGGGAAGATCCGCTGGAGAAGGAAATGGCAATCCACTCCGGTACTATTGCCTGGAAAATCCCATGGACAGAGGAGCCTGGTAGGCTACAGTCCATGGGGCTGCAAAGAGTCGGACACGACTGGGCACTTTCACTTTCAGTATTCTCAAAGTACATAATTTTAACATGTTTCACTGGTCCCCCAAAACTCTTTAAAACTATGAATAACTTTGTTTCCATTTTTATAATCTTCAATTAACCTCTAACATATGTATACAGCATCAATACTTGAGAAAAAAATTTGTTCATTCATTAAGTTCCATTAACTAAAGCAGTTAATACATAGCTTTGTGGCTGGTCAACACCAAATCAGATCCTCTACTAAAGCACTTGAAGTGCAGGGAGATTGGAAAAAAAAAAAAGAAGTGCAGGGAGATTGGTAAATAAATATATTCTCTGGGATGAGTTTTTATGAAATGAATTATCATATTAATTATAATACATTTTAGAATAAATTTTAAGACATAGTAAATAATATTTATGTTTTATTGAAATCAGTCCTATGGACTAAGAATATGTGTGTGAATTGAGAGTTTTAAACTACAAGATGTATGTAGTATACTCTAATCCTATGCTATCCAAAATAGTAGCCACAAATAGCTATTGAGTACTCAAAATGTGGCTCAGCTGGTAAAGAATCCACCCACAATGCAGGAGACCTGGGTTCAGTTCCTGGGTTGGGAAGATCCCCTGGAAAGGGAAAGATTACCCACTCCAGTATTCTGGCCTGGAGAATTCCATGAACTGTATAGGGTCGCAAAGTGTCAGACACAACTGAGAAACTTTCACTCTCTCAAAATATGGCTAGTTTGAACTGAAGGTGTTCCATAAGGATAAACTACATACTTATTTTTAAAACTTGGTATAAAAAATGCAAAAAACCTCATTTTTTATATTGGTACATGTTTAACATTTTTATATACTTGATTAAAATAGATTATTAAAATAAAATTCACTTATTTACTTTTTAAATGTGGCTGCTAGAACATTTAAAATTGTATGTGTGGCTCATGTTACATCTGCATCAGATTGTTCTGGTCTAATCTGTTTCAAAGCATGGAACTGAAGATGGAACATAAAACAATATGGACACAAGTGACCACATAAGACAAATGAACCAGTTCTTAGTGATCTTAACGTACCATGTGTTTGGCTAATTCTTGTCCAGTCTACCTATGTAGGTTCCTAGAGCCTGGGAAATCCCATTCTACGCTATCCTGATATTTCTGGGTGTACTCAGGGATTCTCCTAAGATTCTCTTATGAATCTTAATTGGTAAGAATTATCAATCTTAATTACCATGTGATTCTTTTCCCCCTTCTGCTTCAGCCCCCCTCCCTTTAAGCATCACCGTGCCTGGTACCATGTGGCTATTTCCGTTGATCTTGCCACTCTGTGACTTCAGAGGAACCCTCGAGGTGCCAAAATATCACCTCATCGTAAATTAGGGAGAATACTGCTCTGAGCCTCTTGTGTTTCAGAGAGAAAGCAGAGATGTACTACTTGGGCTCAACTATCTTTTAGAAAGTTTTAAGTGCAACAGCTTGCTTCATTATTAGTTAATGTGCATGTTCCCTGAAACATTGAGGCAAGAGTCCATGGAGGGCTAAACTGAGAGAAAATTCTGAGCAAGTAAACATTAACCCTCTAGTTTATTATTCAGGTTCTGAGGCCAAGGTTGCCTGACATCCTTTTCCTCTGTGCAGCAGTTGAAAACTGGTAGGGGTGGAATTCAACCACAGTTTTTTTTTTGTTTTTTTTTTAGGGAAAGCACAAGGTTGCTGCTTGAATGCTTGAAGGCAAGGCATGCATGCTCTAGTTCACCACAGTTCCCACTAGTTTCCAACATGACAAGTTTTATCCTCCTGCATCACACATCTGCTATCAGGATGGACCCTGAATTTGCACTCTCTTATAGCCTTGCTATTCAATACGTGCTCCAAAGACCAACAGCATCATCTGGGAACTGCTTAGAGAGTCAGGTTCTTGGCATCACCCCAGGTCTACTCAAATAGAATCCGTAGTTTTAAAAGATTTTACGTGATTTCCATGCACACTGAAGTTTGCGAAACCCTGCCTTACAGCATTTGGCTGTCTACCTGAAGCATAGCCCTCATTGGATAGGTTTTGGCCCAAGTGATTTGCCGATCAAGGTGGTCTTCAGAGGGACTCACTGTTTAGACTGTGCCCACTGCTGCTCCAAGAAAACATCATTTTAAAATAGATATCAAACCTTGGAAAGTAAAGGCATGAACCTGTTTTACAGTGGAAAGCAGTTGCTATCTTTCCTCGGTTGCTCTCCTATTTCCTAATATGGTTTGTTTTCAGGTGGAATGTCCCATCTTTTTCTTTTAGTGGCACCTACCATGTGTTTACATTTTTTAAAGACAAATAGAGAGGACTGCTGTTTTATATTTGTATCCAGTTAGGAAACAAGAGAATGGGAAAGTCTGGATAGCTCTTCAAGAAAATTAGAGATACCAAGGGAATATTTTATGCATAGATGGGCACAATACAGGACAGAAATGGTATGAATCTAGCAGAAGCAGAAGATATCAAGAAGAAGTGGGAAGAATACACAGAAGAACTATACAAAAATGATCGTCACAACCCAGATAATCACAACGGTATGATCACTCACCTAGAGGCAGACATCCTGGAATGTGAAGTCAAGAGGGCCTTCGGAAGCATCACTACAAACAAAGCTAGTGGAGGTGATGGAATTCCAGTTGAGCTCTTCCAAATCCTAAAAGATGATGCTGTGAAAGTGCTGCACTCAATATGCCAGCAAATTTGGAAAACTCAGCAGTGGCCACAGGACTGGAAAAGGTCAGTTTTCATTCCAATTCCAAAGGCAATGCCAAAGAATGCTCAAACTACTGCTCATTGCACTCATCTCACTTGCTAGCAAAGAAATGCTCAAAATTCTCCAAGCCAGGCTTCAACAGTATGTGAATCGTGAACTTCCAAATGTTCAAGCTGGATTTAGAAAAGGCAGAGGAACCAGAGGTCAAATTGCCAGCATCCGTTGGATCATTGAAAGAGCAAGAGAGTTCCAGAAAAACATCTACTTCTGCTTTACTGACTATGCCAAAGCCTTTGACTATGTGGATCACAACAAACTGGAAAATTCTTCAAGAGATGGGAATGCCAGACCACCTTACCTGCCTCCTGAGAAATCTGTATGCAGGTCAGGAAGCAACAGTTAGAACTCAACATGGAACAACAGACTGGTTCCAAATCTGGTTCCAAATTGGGAAAGGAGTATGTCAAAGCTGTATATTGTCACCCTGCTTATTTAACTGCTATGTAGAGTACATCATGAGAAATGCTGGACCTAATGAAGCACAAGCTGGAATCAAGATTTCCAGGAGAAATATCAACAACCTCAGATATGCAGATGACACCACCCTTATGGCAGAAAGCAAAGAAGAACTAAAGAGCCTCTTTATGAAAGTGAAAGAGGAGAGTGAAAAAGTTGGCTTAAACCTCAACATTCAGAAAACTAAGATCATGGTATCCGGTCCCATCACTTCATGGCAAATAGATGGGGAAACAATGGAAACAGTGAGAGACTATTTTTCTGGGCTCCAAAATCACTGTAGATGGTGACTGCAGCCATGAAATTAAAAGATGCTTGCTCCTTGGAAGAAAAGCTTTGACCAACCTAGACAGCATATTAAAAAGCAGAGATGTTACTTTGCCAACAATGGTCTGTCTAGTCAAAGCTATGGTTTTTGCAGTAGTCATGTATGGATGTGAGAGCTGAACTATACAGAAAGCTGAGTGCCGAAGCATTGATGCTTTTGAACTGTGGTTTTGGAGAAGACTCTTGAGAATCCCTTGGACTGCAAGGAGGTCCAACCAGTCCATCCTAAAGGAAATCAGTCTTGAATAGTCATTGGAAGGACTGATGCTGAAGCTGAAACTCCAATACTTCGGCCACTTGAAACGAAGAACTGTCTCATGTGAAAAGACCCTGATGTTGGGAAAGATTGAAGGCAGGAGGAGAGGGGATGACAGAGGATGAGATGGTTGGATGGCATTACCGACTCAATCAATGTGAGTTTGAGTAAACTCCTGGAGTTGGTGATGGACAGGGAAGCCTGGCGTGCTGCAATTCATGGGGTCGCAAAGAGTCAGACATGACTGAGCGACTGACCTGAACTGAGAACTATTCTGCTTATGAATTTGGGGAGAGGGTAGAAAACTAGAGAAAGTAATCATCTGAACTTTCTTTTGACTTAAGCCTTTGAAGCTAGCAAGACACTCCTTTAAAAAGCCCTTTCCCATTTGTGACACCAGATGCCTAGCTGCCCTGCCTTTCAGAGAACTTCAGTTTTTCTAAGACAACACCAAACATGTTTGGCAAATGGTGTGGTGATAGGGATAAGACATAAGGCTGTTTCTTAGCAGGTCACAGAAGTCCCTCAGTAAGCATCTGGCAGCGGTATTTTAAGAAAGGAAAACACAAAATTTTATATTGTATTTTTATTTTTTGACTGCACTGCATACAGGACTTAGTTCCTTGATCAGAGATTGAACCTGTGCCCCCACTGCAATGGAAGCATGAAGTCTTAACCATTAAACTTCCAGGGAAGTCCCAGGAAAGGAAAATACAGTTTTCTACGAAAGTATTTCTTTATATTTTCAGAACTGGATTAGAAATTTCAAGCCTCATTCAAAAACTTTTTAAAAAAATCACTAAGGTAATAAACTTTCTAGACTTTTAGCAGTAATACTAGATGCTAAGATACATGGAACTATATCAAAGTTTTGAATGAATATAAATTAGCATTCAAGTGCTAATTAGCATAAATTAGCAATTCAAATAAATTAGCATTCTATTCATATTAAGTCAAACAAGTGGAATCAAAATGTCATAAATTTGGAAAATACAATATTATAAATGGTAGTTCTTTGGAAAGCAATCGAGCAAAAAGTACTGTGTTAGACATTCTCTTTGTTCAATATCCACTTTACTCTGCACCCTGAGAGGCTAATCCCTACTGACTCAACCACATCACCCAGGATCTCTTACCCTCTAGACTGGATGAGGTTGGCTAACCACCGGGGAAGGATGAAGAGGAAAGAGAAGTTGGGGTTTTGTTTTCCCAGCTCTTTCCCTGCTGAGTTCCAAATTGACTAACCATGTTCCCTACCTTGGGCCACAGTAACCCATAACTCCTCTCCCTCAGTTTTCACTCTCACCAGGTCCCAAGAACAGCTCCTCCATTCACCTTAGGTCAGGAAAACGGTGCAGGTTCCCTGTCCCATCGCCCCATCCTTCCTGCTGCTGTTGGTCCCCCCAGCAGTTTCATTAGCTCTTTAATTTTCTTCCCATCTTTATAAATAGTCCTTCACTAAACTCCCCTCAATTACCCCTTTACACTGTGCTTTTCTTTTCCTTTCTTTTCCAGGACATTAGCCCTTTAAAACTTTTTTTTTCCCCAAAGTAATTCTCCTTCTAAGATTCTCACAAATATTCAGAGCTGCAAAGATACATGACCCCACCTCCAGTGGTGAACCCAGTTCCCCAAGTTTTTTTCCCTGGCTGTAGTTAATGGAGAGTAGCCACATGACCTAAGCATAT
This sequence comes from Bos taurus, assembly GCF_002263795.3. NCBI lineage: Eukaryota > Metazoa > Chordata > Mammalia > Artiodactyla > Bovidae > Bos > Bos taurus. The sequence goes on from NC_037330.1 coordinate 51,907,517, forward strand.
TCAGTCAGGGTGAATTTCAGGTCTCAGTCAACTAGCTTGGAAATTCCCTGTCAAATGGGGGATGTCTTGCAGAACAGGAGGCACAGTGGGGAAAGGGAAAGAAACTGAATCTGTGATGACAGTCACAGGTTCCTTTAAAGCCCATGCTACCCCTCCCCTCCCACTTTTTAAGATTTTTGTTGATGTGGATCATTTTTAAGGTCTTTATTGGATTTGTTATAGTATTGTTTCTATTTCACATTTTGGTGTTTTGGCCACAAGGCATATGGGATCTTAGCTCCTTGACCAGAAATTGAACTTGCACCCCCTGCGTTAGAAGGTTTTAACCACTGGACCACCAGGAAGTCCCTACCCTCCCCAACTTTAAAAAAGTTTTATTGAGGTATAATGATATAAAATAAGCCGCACCTATTTAAATTGCATAATTTAATGAGTGTATGTGTATCCTGTATAACCATCATTAGAAACAAGACAGTGAACTTCTCCCTTCAGAAGTTTTCTCTTGTGTCTTTGTAATCACTCACTCCCACCTGCCTCATTCCCCAGGCAACATCTGATACACTTTCTTTCACTATAGACTAGTTGTGTTTTCTGAGTTTTATATAGATAGAATGCACTTTTTATATAAATAAGTGCACTTTTTTTATCTGGCTTCTTTCATTTGGCATAGTTATTTTAAAAATTTGTTCATGTGGTATATATCAAAATTTCATTCCATTTTATTGCTGAGTAGTGTGCTATTGTATGGATATACCACAATTGTTGATCCATGCACCTGTTGATGAACATTTGGGTTGTTTCTAGTTTGGGGCTATGATGAGTAAAATTGCTATGATCACTTCTATGGACATATATTTCCTTTTCTTAAGATAAATACCTAGAAGTAGAAAGGCTTGTATAATGCAGTGAGTATATGTTGAACTTTAAGAAACTGCCAAACCATTTTCCTAAGTGATTGTACCATTTTACATGCTGCCAATAGTTCACAAGAATTCCAGTTCCTCTACATCCTTGCCAGGACTTGGTATGATCAGTCTTTTTCATTTTTGTCATTCTAATCAGTGTATAGTAGTATCTCATTGTCCATTTTCCTGATGACTTATGATGCAGAGCCTATTTTCATATGTTTATATTTGTATGCCAAACATATAACTTTTTCGTAATGTATTCAAACCTTTCATTCATTAAAAACAATTAGGTTGTTTTTTTATTGAGTTTTGAGAGTTCGTCATGTATTTTAGACACATAAGGCTTTTATCAGGTATTTGATTTGCAAATATTTTCTCCCAGCCTGTGGCTAGGCTTTTCATTTACTTGACGTATGAGTTATAGGAGCCAATACATCTTCTTTATTATTTAAGGCAGTTTGAGGCCTAAATTTACAAGTTTGTTTATAATACTGAAAATCTGGAAACAACCTATATGTTCAACAGAAAGGCATGGTTAAATAAAGAATGAAACATCAAATGGGTGATTGTACAAACAATGTAAAAAATGAGGAAGAAAGAAGCAGCCCCTAACATACAAGAGCTAGCCTTGTACTGTTGGCGAGGCCATTCTGTTCTCCTGTTCAACATAAGCAATTTCACAAAACAGCAACATCTGAAAGGCCAGTCTGTGACCAGGATGCATCAAGACAAACACAAATTCACTCTATTCTTATGTCTGGACAAAACGTGAATCTTGTCAATATCACAGAAACATTCCCTGGTCCTGGTTAGACTCGTGAATGACAGCTTGACAGAATGACAGCTTCATTCCTGTCCCTCCCCTGCTCTCCCCTTCATCTCACCTCACTTTACCTCATCTCTGCCTCCACCATCACATTTCTTTCTCTGACTCTGAGTCTTCTGCCTCCCTGTTATAAGGACCCTGTGACGACATTGGATCTACCAGGATCAGTTCAGTTCAGTTCAGTTGCTCAGTCATGTCCGACCCTTTGAGACCCCATGAAACGCAGCATGCCAGGCCTCCCTGTCCATAAGCAACTCCCGGAGCCTACCCAAACCCATGTCCATTGAGTCAGTGATGCCATCCAAACATATCATCCTCTGACATCCCCTTCTTCTCCTGCCCTCAATCTTTCCCAGAATCAGGGTCTCTTCAAATGAGTCAGCTCTTTGCATCAGATGGCCAAAGTATTGGAGTTTCTGCTTCAAGATCAGTCCTTCCAATGAACACCCAGGACTGATCTCCTTTAGGATGGACTGGTTAGATCTCCTTGCAGTCCAAGGGACTCTCAAGAGTCTTCTCCAACACCACAGTTCAAAATTCTTTGGCGCTCAGCTTTCTATATAGTCCAACTCTCACATCCATACATGACTACTGGAAAAACCATAGCCTTGACTAGACGGACCTTTGTTAACAAAGTAATGTCTCTGCTTTTTGCTGTCTAGGTTGGTCATAACTTTCCTTCCAAAGAGTAAGAGTCTTTTAATTTCAAGGCTGCAATCACCATCTGAAATGATTTTGGAGCCCTGAAAAATAAAGTCAGCCACTGTTTCCCCATCTATTTGCCATGAAGTGATGATAGACCAGATGCCATGATCTTAGTTTTCTGAATGTTGAGCTTTAAGCCAACTTTTTCACTCTCTTCTTTCACTTTCCTCAAGAGGCTCTTTAGTTCTTTACTTTCTCCCATAAGGGTGGTGTCATCTGCATATCTGAGGTTATTGATATTTCTCCTGGCAATCTTGATTCCAGCTTGTGCTTCCTCCAGCCCAGCATTTCTCATGATGTACTCTGCATAGAAGTTAAATAAGCAGGGTGACGATATACAGCCTTTTCCTATTTGGAACCATTCTGTTGTTCCATGTCCAGTTCTGTTTCTTTCTGACTTGCATACAGGTTTCTCAAAAGGCAGGTAAGGTAGTCTGGTATTCCCATCTCTTTCAAAATTTTCCACAGTTTATTGTGACCCACACAGTCAAAGGCTTTGGCATAGTCAATAAAGCAGAAATAGATGTTTTTCTGGAATTCTCTTGCTTTTCGATGATCCAGCAGATGTTGGCAATTTGATCTCTGGTTCCTCTGCCTTTTCTAAAACCAGCTTGAACATCTGCAAGTTCACGGTTCATGTATTGCTGAAGCCTGGCTTGGAGAATTTTGAGCATTACTTTACTAGTGTGTGAGATGAGTGCAATTGTGGGTAGTTTGCATATTCTTTGGCATTGCCTTTCTTTGGGATTGGAATGAAAACTGACCTTTTCCAGTCCTGTTGCCACTGCTGAGTTTCCCAAATTTGCTGGCATATTGAGTACAGCACAGTCACCCAGCATCATCTTTTAGGATTTGAAATAGCTCAACTGGAATTCCATCACCTCCACTAGCTTTGTTCGTAGTGATGCTTCCTAAGGCCCACCTGACTTCACATTCCAGGATGTCTTGCTCTAGGTGAGTGTGAGTGATCACACCATCGTGATTATCTGGGTTTTGAAGATCTTTTTTGTACAGTTCTTCTGTGTATTCTTGCCACCTCTACTTAGTATCTTCTGCTTCTGTTAGGTCCCTACCATTTCTGTCCTTTATTGAGCCCATCTTTGCATAAAATGTTCCCTTGGTATCTCTAATTTTCTTGAAGAGATCTCTAGTCTTTCCCATTCTTTTGTTTTCCTCTATTCTTTGCATTGATCACTGAGGAAGGCTTTCTTATCTCTCCTTGCTATTCTTTGGAACTCTGCATTCAAATGGGTATATCTTTCCTTTTCTCCTTTGCTTTTCACTTCTTTTCAAAGCTGTTTGTAAGGCCTCCTCAGACACCATTTTGCTTGTTTTTCATTTCTTTTTCTTGGGGATGGTCTTGATCCCTCTCTCCTGTACAATGTTATGAACATCTGTCCATATTTCATCAGGTACTCTGTCTATCAGATCTAGTCCCTTAAATCTATTTTCACTTCCACTGTATAGTCATAAGGGATTTGACTTAGGTCATATCTGAATGGTCTAGTGGTTTTCCCCACTTTCTTCAATTTAAGTCTGTTTGGCAATAAGGAGTTCATGATTTGAGCCACAGTCAGCTCCTGGTCTTGTTTTTGCTGACTGTATAGAGCTTCTCCATCTTTGGCTGCAAAGAATATAATCAATCTGATTTCAGTGTTGACCATCTGGTGATGTCCATGTGTAGAGTCTTCTCTTGTGTTATTGGAAGAGGATGTGTGCTATGACCTGTGAGTTCTCTTGGCAGAACTCTTATTAGCCTTTGCCCTGTTTCATTCTGTACTCCAAGGCCAAATTTGCCTGATACTCCAAGTATTTCTAGACTTCCTACTTCTGCATTCCAGTCCCCTATAATGAAAAGGACATCTTTTTTGGGTGTTAGTTCTAAAAGGTCTTGTAGATTTTCATAGAACTGTTCAACTTCAGCTTCTTCAGCATTACTGGTCAGGGCATAGACTTGGATTACCGTGATGTTGAATGGTTTGCCTTGGAAACGAACAGAGATCATTCTGTCGTTTTTGAGGTTGCATCCAAGTACTGCATTTGGGACTCTTTTCTTGACTATGATGGCTACTCCATTTCTTCTAAGGGTTTCTTGCCCGCAATAGTAGATATAATGGTCATCTGAGTTAAAATCACCCATTCCAGTCCATCTTAGTTTGCTGATTCCTAGAATGTCGATGTTCACTCTTGCCATTTCCTGTTTGATCACTTCCAGTTTGCCTTGATTCAGGGACCTAACATTCCAGGTTTTTATGCAATATCTACCAGGATAATCCAGGCTTATTTCCCTATCTCAATATCCTAACATTCCCCGCCCCTCACTGCCCCTGCTGTTTACTAGAATTTTATTTTCTAAAATTTTCTAGACAAAATAGAACAGCAACTTTCAACAAGATGTTCTTTGCTTCTGCAGTTCATTATTTTTTCACATTCAGGAGACTAACTAGTTGAGTGTCATTTCTTTGTGCCAAAGTTTAAGACCTTTAGAGTCAGATGATGAGCTCCTTGAGGGCAGGAACCACATCTTATTTATCAAGATCCTTAACCACATCCACAAAGTTTCACCATTTGAGGCAACATATTCACAGGTTTCTGGGCTTAGGGCGTGGATATCTTTGAGGGAGCCACAGAAGTCTACCACAGCATATACTTATGGAGATTAAAGAAGAGAATATATGTAAAATGTTTAGTCTGATAAAATAATATTAAGCTTATGAATTTGAAGTGCATAAAATAAGAATTTTTATCTATGGCTTGCCATCATCTTTTCTTTGACACGCTCCTTGTATTCTATCTGCCACCTATGTAGAGAGAAGGGTTGTGAGGTAGGAGGAAACATGGAGTAAGAAAACGTTGGTAAATTGCTAAGATTCATCTGTGCAACACCTGCAAACAGTTTCACTGTGGCCCAAATACAACTCATCAGTGTAACTTGTCGGCTTCACTGTTGACTTCCACTCTAATAGATCTTCAAGTTGAGATCCTATTTTCTGAGTGAGTGTGAGGTCTCATCTGGGACCCCCTTTTGTTTTTTTTGTACTCTTCCTCTCTTCCTTTCTTTTTTCCTTAAAATTCCTGGGGAGAAGGCCCAGAAGTGCCAGGAGGGGGAGCATGCCTTCAGGTTAGGAGCATAGTTGGGACTGGCATCCTAAAATTAGAGACTGCTTATTTGGGTTGGGCAGCACCAACCCAATCCCACCCGGCAATGGGAAGCAAATATTTTGTGTTACCCCATGAGCGTTTCCAAGGGCTGGAGAGTGAAACTGAAGGTTGAGGGAGTCTAGTTTGGTTCATCTGAGCAGAGCCAGCTGGTCCTCTCACAGTCCTCCATAGCTGTGCATAGGCAAGGCTGTAACTCATCAACTCTTAAAATGACAAGAAGCGGACAGCGTTCAGTGTCTTAAAGTCAGGAAGGAAATTCTTTTAAAATGCTGGGAAAAATGTAAGAATGTATTCTGCAAAGGAGGATCAGGAGGTCCCCAGAGGAGAGCTGTGTCTCATTTTGTGAAATGATTTCTGGAAGTTAGAAATGTGGACCTTGTGGGAACCAGGGACTAGCCTCAAAGGATCAGAATGAGCACTAAAGAAAGGAAGTCACTTTCTTAGAAGAAAAGGGAGCCATTCATTTTAAATTATGAGCAGATGTGGTATATCTGGACCAGTCCTGACATATAGTTGGGAAACGTTAATCAGTCCTGGCACTTACCATGGATCAATAATTGTAAGGATCACCAGTTATTGAGTTACTGCTATGTTTAGTACTTGTACTTATTTAGGTTATCTTTAATTCTCAAAAAATCCTGCAGAATAATACATTTTATTCTTGTTTTGCTCTATATGCACGTCTCAGTTTCAGTTTTCTTTATCTTTAAAACTGAAATGCTAATGGCTGTCTTATAATCTTGCTGGAAGAATTGAATTTAAAAGTATTTCAAAGTCCCTGACATTTATATTTGTAACATTATTGTTGAATTGAGCAGAACGGATGAGGATGTGAAAAATATTTTGATCAGTTGTTTCATTTGGCAATTATATTGAGTGCCTGCCAGATTCTGGTCCAATACAAACAGAATTAAATATAGCCTGACTTTAGGATGCTCATGGTAATGAAGGGAATATAGACCAAAAATTCACTAATCAGACAAGAAAGTTATTGATTAGAACTTAACATTATATATATTTAGGTTAAAGTGCTAACCATGTTCTTTGAAAACCAAGAAGCAGAGAAGTGAACCCATAAAAGGAGCAAGCGGAAATTGGGGTGTCTGTGTGTAAGACATCCAGTCTATTCATTTGGGTCAGGGAATAACTGCCAGTACTATATGTTAGAAAAAGTCTATGCTGCCAGGAATGGGACTGGATAGGCAGGAGCTGAATCATATCAGCTTTCTAAGAAGTTTAAATTTTATGGTAAACGTAATGGGGAGCAATTAAGGGGTTTTATAAAAGATGTACTCACTTTAGATTTATGGTTTAGAAAGATTACACCAGTAATAATGTGGAAGAGGGAAGTACACTATTAGATGCAGGCAGAGTTGGGAAACTAAGAGGAAGAAGGATAGAGTAGTCATTTGAAATAGCTCTGGAGACAGACGCCTAGGCCTGGATTTTCCAACTTTCTCGTTTTCTAGCTGTATGGCCATGGACAATTTACTTAGCCTCTTTGTGCCTCAGTCTTCTCATCTGTGAAATGGGGATAAATCTAGTAACTACCTCATAGGATTGATGTGACAATGAAAGAGTTAATATAGAGATACTGCAAACAGCACAATGCCTGCCACTTAAGGAGGCCCCAATAAACATTAGCTTGTTTTGCTATTATTTTTATTATTATTAATATACCACATTAGTGCAAAAGAGAAACAGTGAGTGCTTGGGCTAAAGCAGTGGTATTGGAGATAGAAAGAAGGGGATTGCATCAAGGAAATAACATTGAAAAGACTTATTAAAAGAGTGGGTGAAAGTGCCTTTAAAAGAATGGAGGGGCAGAGGACCTATCCAAACTCAGTGTGTGTGTAAGTAGAGGAAGTCTGTATTCAATGTTGTTCTGGCTATTCTTCCTCCTTCTTCTTTTGGAGTAGGTCACAGTATGGCTCATTGTCTTGCATGTCCTTATCTATATCTACTGGGCTCAAGTTGTCATCCACAAAAACAAATGAACAAGAAATATAACTGTCTTTCTCTTTTTCCAACTCAACCTAGGTTCTGTTTTGAGACTTTCCTTGGATGGCTGAAACATAGCTTCATTTAAATTGGGGTTTCTCTTCCCTTTTTCCATGGTGGTACTGATGTTCAGAGAGTACCAGGGTGGGAGTTTGGGGTTGGATATTAGTTCATCTGGCCCAGCTGACATCCTCTGGGGCCACTATAACCTCACTGGGTCCTCAGTCCATGCTCCTTGCAGCCTGTCATTGAGTTGGCTCTCAGACTCATTCCTAAAGACCCTTGGGTTTTGGCCCCTCCTCTTGGGCCACAGCACTCACTCTGCTGCTCGATCAGGTACTCTCATGACGAGCTGGGCAGTGAAGACTCTGTAAGATGTCAGGGCATCACCATCTTGGGCACACAGAAGGCATTCCATGGTTTCTGCACCACCTTGGGAGATGAGTGAGGCTGTCTAAGGTGCCAGCTCTTCTCCAGGGTCTCGCCACCTACAAGACTTCCCTCTGTTCTTGGCTCTCCTAAACCTATTCTGAGTTTCTGTAGGCTCTTGCAGGTCTCAATTCAACCTGACAGATGGAGTGAGGAAGTGCAGATGCTCTTTTCTCAAGGACCAAGCTTCTAAGATTTTATTTCTTCCCTTTGACTCTCCTCCTTCCACCCTCCAGGCCTGAAGCCAGGTTCTTTTTTTTGTTTGTTTGTTTCCTTTCTTCTTTTTCTGTTTTTCTAAAAAGTGCCCCGAGTCTGTTCAGGTCCCCTCAGGGCCCAGGTTCTGAAACTTAAAAGCAAGAAAGAGGCTCTTTTAAAATCTACTTTCTTCTATAATACCCCTTCCCTGAGGCAACAAAGGAGGGAGAGTGTTAAAAGATGAGAAAGTGTCAAAGAAAAATAATCTATTAATACTTCATAGATATTATTCCACTACATTTTAAACAGAGTCATCAGGTGATAACCTACAGTCTCTTTTGTCTTTAGTCTTTGAAAATCTTTTATCTTTTATCTAGTTGATGGATATGTTGTACGTAATGTTGATAATCATTTGATTTATTGATGCTGGACATATAGGCAAGTGCTGAATGTTGCTGATGAAGAAATCTCTCAAAGGGAAAATGAAGCCTCTTTGAATTAATGGAGAAATTAGGTTAGGGATGAAAGATGGACTTCTCCCTCCACACTACCATAGTGCCATGGGGGTGGGACAAGGCTGAAACTGGAAATGTTTATTGAAAGTTGAAACAGGAGAAGGGATTTATCTTCAGCTAGACTAGAAGGAACATGCACACCCATTTGCCAGTCCTAATTTATGCCTGCTTTCTTCATGAGCAATCTGGTTAGTGTCCCCTTTCTTTCCCCAAACTGTCACGACTTGAACAATAAATTATGCGATCATCCAATTTCTAGTTTATACACAGGTGTGCATGCTTAGTTGCTCAGTCGTGTCCGACTCTTTGTGACCCTTTGGACTGTAGCCCACCAGACTCCTCGGTCCATGGAATTCTCCAGGCAAGAATACTGGAGTGCATTGCCATTTCCTTCTCCAGGGGATCTTCCAGGCCCAGGAATTGAAGCTGCATCTCCTGTGTCTCTTGCATTGCAGGCAGATTCTTTTTCCTGCTGAGCCATTGGGGAAGCTCTCTAGTTAATATAAGCCTATTAAAATGTTCGAATTTGGAGGTAAGCTAGATATACCCAAAGCCTTAATTACCAAGATTTTTCCTGATGTAATGAAGTCAATGCAATCATTCAAGAGTCTGAGATCAAGAAGGGTTTTTCAAATCTAGATGATGTAAGCCAACAGCTGCTGCTGCTGCTGCTGCTAAGTCGCTTCGGTTGTGTCTGACTCTGTGCGACCCCATAGATGGCAGCCCACTAGGCTCCTCTGTCCCTGGGATTCTCCAGGCAAGAATACTGGAGTGGGTTGCCATTTCCTTCTCCAATGCGTTAAAGTGAAGTCGCTCAGTCGTGCCCGACTCTTAGCTACTTTGATATAAAAATCATACTTTCAATATGTATATAAATAAATGTATACTATTTAGTCATTTCTCCTTTGTTTCATCATCCACATCTATTGCTGTGGTTTTATAAACCTTCTTTGCCTTTTCAACCTCCAGTGGCAAAAAGAATTTCAAATCATCTGCAATTTTACATTACATACCAATATTCAGAGTTCTTAAATATTTATGAGTAAATAAAAATATATGCTGCCTAGATAAAACACTCCTTTTGAACCACTGTATGATATTTCACTAAGACAGTTTCTAGTAAAATTACCAAATGTGTATATGTTATCCATAGATAGCATATATATGTTTATTTAATATCCTATGAAGCTGATTAGATTCTGAAGATGAAAATAAGTGGCCTGAAGCCATGATGGTTTCAGTAAACACAGACTCTCTGCTCTAGTCCACTACCTTGATCTTCTGAAGAGTCTCTTGCTTTTTTAGGTGTTATCGAGATCAGGCTGTCAAGAATGATCAGAAAGTCAGAAAATCAACTAATGGTCCTAGAACCTAATGAACTAACTCTAGAGTTTAGAACAATTCACTGCCTTCTTTAATTTCTTCTTGTTGCTAGAGAATTTTGTTGGTTGTCCTCATTGGAAACATTCAGTTTTGTGTAGGAAAGGCTGTTTTTCAGCTTTATTGTTAGAAAATGCAATTCTTTTATTTTTCATTAATAAAGAAACTGTGTGTGTGTGTGTGTACATGGCACTACAGTTACTCTATCTTTCTAGTATATTTAAAGGTCAGTTTGATGAAAAAAAAATATTGACTCTATGTCTGCAAATTTATGTATGTCTATTGTTCAAACAATTTTAAAGGATCATATAAATATTATGAAGTAATTTCTTTTTTATAATTTGCAATATTTCAAAAATAAACTTTAATTATCCTTTGCTTTGAGGAACCTTTAGAACATGACAAAGTTGAAAAGTAATTTTTAATTGTGAACAATACTTACATTAAAACTGGACAATGTAATTTGTAATCAAATTATGATCAAGACAAGCATGTAAAATTATATGAGTGGCATTTTTTTTTAAAAGATGAAGCACACTCCTGCAACTTGTTATCTTTCAGTTATTGAATAAGTTATCAGTCAAGACTATTAGAAACATGAAGGAGCTCTTTTATTCCTTCAGGTCATACATGGAAAAGATAAACCACTTGTTCCTAGTGAAGAGACAGGAAAACTGAATATCCTACTGGGCCCTCCTTAAATGTCTATTGCTAGTGTTTCAAAAATATTAGGGAAATGCTCAGGAGATAGCAGGTTCTGCCTGAAGGGAAAGGAGTGAGAAGTTAGAATAAATGGCATATTTTCCATTGCAGATAAGACAGAAGGTATGTTGTATCGGCTAAATGAAGTGAAATCTTTCAAATTGGATTTCTTTGATGCTTTGCAACATTGGGACCCAAGGTGGAGGATGGAATAAAGTAGGAAACGTGGGCAAGTATGCAGAAAAAGACTGGTCTTGTGGTTGAATTTAGAAAGAGATAATCATAGGTAAAGAAAAGGTAAAACATAGTACCTATAAAAAGCAAGTGGAAGGCAGTTAATGTGACGAGGTCTTTGTGATGACTGGCTCTTCTCATCATGATACTAGCAATACATATCATCTTTTGTGAGTACCTATACAGTGCCTGCAAAGTGCCAGGTTCTCTACTATGCATTATCTTGAATCTTAACAGCTGTCCATGGTAGTATAACCCAAATTTTGCCAGCTTTTGCCCTTACCTATTGCTGCTGCTGCTGCTAAGTTGCTTCAGTCGTGTCTGACTCTGTGCGACCCCAGAGACGGCAGCCCACCACTTTCAGGAGTGGGTTGCCATTTCCTTCTCCAATGCATGAAAGTGAAAAGTGAAAGTGAAGTCGCTCAGTCCTGTCCGACTCTTAGCGACCCTATGGACTGCAGCCCACCAGGCTCCCCCGTCTATGGGATTTTCCAGGCAAGAGTACTGGAGTGGGGTGCCATTACCTACTAATGCTTCTCAAAACTCCCTCCTTTCACTAAAATATTTCTGAGAGTCCTCAGATGGAGCCTCATGTGTTCACAGACAAGTTCAGCCAGTGACCATCTTTCTTGGGTACCACTGTGTCCGGCATGCACACGTTGCTGCAGATTTCCAGGCATTAGTGCTGTTTTCTCTGGGCTTTGTTGGGCATCTGTATGGTCCTCCATTGCTGCTCTTTATTGGTACTATTATTTCTGCTGGGCATCACTATCAACCCCATTGGTTACCACTGTCAATGGCCTAAAGTCCTGAGGCCTTGTTGTTCTATGAAAAAATGCAAGAGAATGGATCTGCCACACACTGATAGAAGGGTACCAATGTATGATAGCACTTTTTTTTAATACATGTAATAAAATTTTATTTACATGAAATTTCTTTTTTCTCCTTTTTTCTTTTTTAATTTTTACAATGTTGTGTTGGTTTCTTCCATCTGTTCAGTTCAGTTCAGTTCAGTCACTCAGTCATGTCTGACTCTTTGCGACCCCATGAACTGCAGCACGCCAGGCCTCCCTGTCCATCACCAACTCCTGGAGTTTACCCAAACTCATGTCCATTGAGCATCATCTTTTGGGATTTGAAATAGCTCAACTGGAATTCCATCACCTCCAGTAGCTTTGTTCGTAGTGATGCTTCCTAAGGCCCACTTGGCTTCACATTTCTGGCGTGGTTTCTTCCATACAGCAATGCAAATCAGCCATAATTATACATATATTCCCTCCTTTTTGAGCTTCTCTCCTCTCCCCCCCATCCCTCTAGGTCATCACAGAGTGCTAGAGTGGGGTCCCTGTGTTATACAGCAACTTCTCACCAGCTATCCATTTTACACATGATAGTGTATATATGTTGATGCTATGATACTACTTTCTCCACTCATCCCACTCTCTCCCTCCCTCGGTGTGTCTGCAAGTTCATTCTCTACATTTGTGTCTCTCTTCCCTGCAAATACATTCATCAATACCATCTTTCTAGATTTCCATATTAATGCATTAATACATGATATTTGTTTTTCTCTTTCTGATTTACTTTACTCTGTATAACAGGCTCTAGCTTCATCCACCTCATTAGAACTGACTCAATACATTCTTTTTTATGTACCACATTTTCTTTATCCATTCATCTGTCAACAGACATCTAGGTTGCTTTCATGTTCTGGCTATTGTAAATAGTGCTTCAATGAACATTCGGGGTACATGTGTCTTTAATTGCAAATGAAACAACTGACAAAGGATTAATCTCTAGAATAGGTAAGCAGCTCATACAGCTCAATACCAGGAAAACAAAAAGTCCAATCAAACAATGGGCAGAAGATTTAAACAGACAATTCTCCAAAGGAGACATATGATGGCATTTTTAATGAAAATAGTTCTCTTAGTTTTTGGCTTTTTATTTCTACTCATTCCCTTGATACGGTAGCTTTTACTTGACAAATTAAGAAACTGAGTTTCAGAAGACCTAAGTAATGAATTAAGTAACTTGCTAGACTCATATTGGTAATAAATGATGAACTAAGGTTTAGACTTCAGTTTGTGTAAAGCCTGGGCTTTCTCAATCCTCTGCCATCCTTGGTATTTCTAGGGCATTTGATGACTCTGAGTCTCCTTTCTTTGGAACTTGAAACTCTCTTCCTTTTGCCCTGTGACAGTATAGACAAATTCCCCTTAAAGCTGTCCTTTCTTTCCTTTCACTTTTCTCACCCATTAGCTGTTGTTCAGTCCTCTCCCTCTTCACATATTTTTTTACGTCCTCTTTCGTACTGTGTGGTTTTGTCTATTACTTCTAAGTTAATTTTTTCAGCAGCAGTCACTTAATATTTATTCAGCTCTTACAAGATGCCAGCACTGTGCTAAATAAACAACATGCAAATCTCTCAAGAAGGTTACAGTCTAATGTAGAAAATATACTAATTATTAACTATAGCAGGTATGATAGTTACTATGAAAGAGCAGATATAGGTGTGATGGGGGCAATAAAAGTGAGATTGTAAGAGTTGAAAATTGCAAAGAAGAGGCAAAGAAAGGAGCCTGGGAATCAGGGGAAAGTTAGAGTTGTTTTGAAGGAAAATTGAGGTTAGATAGATAAAGGGTAAAGGCAGAATGTTCTAAATAGAGGAAGCAACATTTACAAAGTCACACAGTCTGTAACCTACATGACATTGCAATACTGCCACTTCCTATTAATATAAATAATTCAGTAAAATAAGGGTGTGTGGGAAGAGGTAATAGAGGATGATGTAAGGGTATCCATAGACCATAAACAAAAATGCTTCCAGAAGCTAAGCAGATATGCTGAATGAGTGAAATAGACTAGGTGAAATACAATATGGAGAGAGGAGATGGTAACAAACCAGAGAACACATGCTTTGTCCAAATGGACAACTATTCCTCACTCCAGCCTGATGTTGTCACTATGAATGAAGGCCCCAATATAGCCAGATATCTTTTTGGTTATCTGTCAAGAGATCTAACATACAGATTTTTATGTGAATTTTCCCAAACTTATTAAAATATTGTGTGGCCAAAAAAATACATCTGTTTGCAACATTTGGGCCAAGTCAAGATAACCCTTGAATATTAGAATAAAGACATTGAACTTCCTTCTAAGTGTGTTTAGCAGGAAATCACTAATATTTTAAAGTGGACTTGACATAATCAGATTTGTGTTTTACAAAGATTATAGTTCATTGAAAGAAGTATGGAGGCTAGATTGGAAAGGGGCAAGACTGGAAGATGGGTGATGTGCTAGGTTTCTATAGTAGGAATCCAAATGCAGCAATGAGAACAGAGGCAGCAAAGATGGATGACAGGGGTAAATAACAAGGAAAGATTAGGATCTGCATGGCTTGATGACAGATTAAATGCCAGGGACAAAGAGAGGGAGAGCCAAAGTGATTTTCTTTCCCCGTGGGCCAACAATTTTCTAAAAGCCTAGAAAACTTTCTCGTTTTGCAAAAAGTTCTGCAGCTCATATAAGGAAGAGCAAAATGTTCCAGAATTTTGAGTCAAGGTTTGTGTGATGAATGAAACACCTCATAAGCAAGGTGGGTGCTTATGAGCATTTTATGGACCCCATTGAATGATTCATGGTGCTAGCATCCACCTCCCCCAACCTACCCCCTGCCCAATACTATCACTTCTGCATGATGGCTGGTTATAACTGTGAATTGGATTACTTTCTACTGCACCATTTTCCTTTCAGAAATGACTGTCTTTTTTATAGCAGCAAGTTTAGTTCACATTTTTAGACTCTGATTATTACAATTGTCATCTGATTAGTCTTCCTGATTCTTGGTCTCCACGTTGTCCTCAAGATGTTATCTTTTCCCAGTCAGTCAAGGTTAAACTCCTTTTCCTGACTTTCAAGGTCTTCCACAATCTGGCACCAACTTTCCATTTGAACGGTTTTCCTAACTACAGGCTGATTTGTACCCTCTGCTTTCTGCAAACTGACCTTCTTAAAGCTCATCTTTGACTTCCCAAAACTTCTCTGTCTGAAATGCCCTGCCTTCTCCCTGCTGTACTCAGGAGTTGCTGTTTCCTCCTTGAAGTTCGCTGTCCTTTTTAACCTCATTGTTGCTCATTGTTCCAAGTTCCTCAAGTCGTTTGTGGTTTCTGCTGGATGGGCCACAGAAGAAGTTCTTGAAGTCCTACAATGCCTGCCACACATAGAGAATGGCCAGGTGTTTCCCATGGCTACCGTGACCCCAGCAGAATGCTTTCAGGGAATGCAATTCAGTATCTCAGTTATGGTGGACAGGACTGAACAGGCACTGTGTGTGCCAGAGTCAGCTATTTGGGCTGAGCCATCTCTGAGGACAAGGTGGCTGGAGGGCATCACTGACTCAGTGGTCATGAGTTTAGCGAGCTCCAGGAGTTGGTGACGGGCAGGGAAGCCTGGCGTGATGCAGTCCATGGGGTCACAAAGTGTTGAACATGACTGAACAACTGAACAACAACAACAAATCTCTGAGGACCGTAGCCCACCAGGCTCCTCTGTTCATGGGATTCTCCAGGCAAGAATACTGGAGTAGGTTGCCATGCCCTTCTCCAGTGGATCTTCCTGACCCAGAGACTGAACCTGCGTCTCTTATGTCTCATGCAATGGCAGGTGGGTTCTTTACCACTAATGCCACCTGGGAGGCCCTAATTGTCACAAAATGGACCTCAAAGGCATATTTCATATGGTTGTCAGTCCTCTTTAGGGAGAGAGAAAATGTTAGATGAACAAAGGCATTTATATTCAGGTTGCTATTATGAGAAATACCACATTGTTAATTCTTTGTATAGCCACTCTATTTACCAGTGTAGGAGGAATACCAGATCCAGGCACTCTGAATGGCTGGTGAAGCAACTCCCTCTGCAGATTGCAGATTCCAGCATATTTTTGCAAATAATCCCCATCAACATAGGAAGTCTGTGCATGTCTTCAACTAAATCAGACATTTCTGTATTTCTTTTTTCAACAAATGTTTCAAGGATTTTAGGCATCTTCCCAAGAAGACCTCAGAGACATTTCAAATGGAAAGCACATGGGTATCTCTAGGCAAGATCAATTGGCCTCCTTTCAAGAGGCCCTACAGAATGGATTATCTTGGTGAATTCACCACAGCCTATGATCTGGCTCTCAGCCCTGTAGATTGAGAAACTGGATTTTATCAACACTTACAACATCGATCTATTTGTCATTAGTGGCTCATATTAATCAGCCCACAAAGACTGATGGAAAAAGCCAGAACATCTATATATTAGAAAGGAGGGAGGAGGGTTCAGGATGGGAAACACGTGTATACCTGTGGCGGATTCATGTTGATATATGGCAAAACCAATACAATATTGTAAAGTTAAAAAATATAAAATAAAAAATAGAAGTTAGATCAGGAAAAAAAAAAAAAAAAGAAACTGTCCAAAAGACTGGAATACTTGCTCAGAAAATGAAATCTGGGTACAGATCACAGTAAGCAGAGTTCCATGCTTCATACATTTGTGATAGAGAAATGGATGGAGTTGGTGTTAGTGCCAGGAACTGCATATCACCTGCAATTGATGTTACTGCTGGGGCATCTGGCAGTGAACTACCATCACTGGGGAAGAGTTTGTCACAGATGTGACAGTCTTCCTTTAGTTCCATGTTTGGTAGTAGATAAACCATTAATGAGATATACCCATTCTCAGGGACTAGGATGCTTGCATCTGTGGCCAAAGCCACTCTGTGTTGAATGATAACAATGTAAATTATATCTAAGAACTTAATTGGCTGGACGGGAGGGATGAAGGGGAAGTGGGAGTCAAGCATGAGGCTCGGGTTTATGACTTTATAGCTGGATGAATAATGGAGCCACAAACTAAGGTAAGAAAGACTCATCAATGTGTTCAGTCTTGGAATTACTGAATGACTTGAAGATGTCTTTGAGACATCCATGCCATAATGACTTGCATGTTCCATATTCAGTCAGTTACTCAGAAGTGTGACCTGTGCCAGAGATTTGGGATTTGTTAGTGTATAGACAACTGAAGTTCATGGGAATTGATATTTTCTCAGGGCAAAATATAGACAGCAAAGAGTGGAGGGCCTAGGACAGGATTTTCAGGAACACTGACATTTAATTATTGGGTGCCAGATGTGAAGCTGACATCAGAGACCAAGAAAGAATACCAAAAAATAGAAAGAAAATGAGGGGTGTGCTAACATGGAAACTAAAACCAGAGACCATTTAAAGAAAAGCGCGTAGGTGCTTCCTGGATGGTGATGCAAGTTCCAAGTATGAAATGGCTTGGCACTGCACAGAATTAAGTGTCTTGGATTTAGCAAGATTCCACCTGGTGCAGATACAGTCACTGGCAGAAATATGTCCTGTGGGGACTTTGAGGAGTCTTGGAAAAATCCACTGCATCTAGCCATGGTGGAGGGTGGGAGGCACTTCATTTGGACAAAATTTATGTATGCTTTGCTATATTAAACTGGGGATAAGGAACTTAACTGGATTAGCAACAACAAAAGAACTAAAAGGAGATCTTGGAATGTAGCTATAGAAAGTTTTCTGGTGACCTTAACAAAGCAGTTTTAGCATAGTGATGAGACTGGAATGAGAATGGGATGTGAAACCGAAGGCCTACTCCTAGAAGAGTGTGTGTGTGTAAGACACATATATGTTACTTAACATGAGGGGAAGAACTGGATAGGAGTTTTTGCAAAATACCGTTTAAGCAATTGTATACTCAGCCTTAGAAATTTCACTTTAGCATGCTAGCTGGGTCTTTCTTTTCAAGAGCCATCACTGTCGATTTTAAGAAATTAAGTCTGGAAATGCTCAACTTTTTCTGGGAATATTTGATGCTCAAGGAGTATGGCTTTAAGTACTGACACAAGAGGAATGCTGGTGTCCCTGTTTAAAAGCAAGTAGCTGCATATGCCTGCCCAGATTAAATTAAGGTCAAAGTTCAAAACTGAGAAAAACACACACTTAAAATGACATCTAAAAACTTCAGTCTGCAGGATGGAACTCTGATAAAATGAAGGGGCACATGCTGCACTCAGCCACATACTCAACTCCCACTGCTGTCTAGAAGCATCATTCTTGGCTTAAATCAGCAAACAGGGATCTAAAAGCATGCCATTCCTTTGCACTCCCTCTGGGAACAAATTAACTTTGAAAAATTCCCAGAGATGTCTGATTCCTGCAGTCCCAGGTAAAGAGGAAAATCCAGATGCAGCCATGAGCAGGAGCTGTGAGTATTTTCTCCTTTTGAGGTAGAGAGGGTCAGAGAGAGGGTCTCTTTTTTTCTCCTTCTACAGTCAACCCCACATCCTCATGCTCACACAATTCAAAATAGCTCTCCAAACTTCCCATGCTCTTTCATCTAAACCTCATAAATAAGTGTAATTGTTTTTAACCCACTTTCCAAATGACAAGAGTCTGGTAATCCATGATGTAGCAGCTATTGCAGTGCTCTAACCCTGGAAATGCAGTGGGTTCTGACTCTTTGTCCTGTTGTACAATTTCCACTTACCTCTGGCAAGCAGGCAAATACTAATCTGTACTGAAGGCCTGGAAGATATGCCGAAGCAATCAGCCTCCTTCAAGGCTTTGCCTTTCTGAAATGACCTTCCTCAGGACTATGTTACTAGGGGACCTTGCCCAAATGTTGCAGAGTTGGAAACTGTAGGCTTTGGCATCAGAAATAATTGGTTTTTTAAATCCTGGTCCTGCCATTTGCCAGCTGTATGAGCTTGAGCACACTGCTTTGCTTTTCAATTCCTGATTTCTTATTTGTATAATGGGCACAAATAGGGTTATTGTGAGTCTGTGTGTGTGTGTTAGTTGCTCATTAGTGTCCGACTCTGTGACCCAATGGACTGTAGCCCGCCAGGCGCCTCTGTCCATGGAATTCTCCAGGCAAGAATACTGGAGTGGGTTGCTATTTCCTTGTCCATATTGTGAGTCTAAAGTAAGATAATTCATGTAAAAGCTCCAGCATGGTATCTGACATGCAGTAAGGACTCTGAACAGATGTTAACTATTGTTAGTATTATTAGATATATTTTAAAACCTTGAAAATCCTGTTACACATTTAATGTAATTGGCAATAAGTGAAAAGTTATTGGAATCATAGTTTCATGAGTGAGCCTCATATATAATAAAAATCTTTTTCTAAAATTTAAAGAAAATTTTGAAAGATTTTGATCATGATTTTTTTAAAAGGCAAGGATTGAAAGATCCTTTAATAAGACAGCCGTTTACCTCTGCAAAAGTAGCCCTTGAAAGCTTCATCTAAATATTGTCACAGCATCAATTTTAGGAATTCAGACTGAGACATCATGCCTCCCCTCAACCCCATCTTGCATACATGACAGTTAAAATGTTGAATAAAGTAATCTAAAGGTCACTATGCCAAGACAAAATACATTTTAAAATTCAGTACAGAAGCAGTAATAAGTATACATTAATGTAAACACTGAAAAATCTTAATACCAAATTTTTTTAAATACAATTTTCCTTTTAGAGAAGAAAGGGGGAGAAAGTTATGGAATGAATAAAATAGAATACATTTCATTAACTCTACTAGATATTTTATTTTCTTTAATTACTTTTAAAATTAATTGACCTATACATAACTCCATTTAATGTAGCTGTCATTAACTAGAAATGCGTAATTCTGTCTTTCCATATCATTCATTCATTTAACAAGTATTTATTGATACCTACACTAAAGCTTGGTTTATGTGGTGAGCTAAAACAGGCATAGTCTGTTTAATAGTAAAACATCGCTTTGACAAGAGTATCTTCATACATCTGCAAAAAATGTTTAGGGTTAAATCATTTCTTAGTATTTTGATTCATCGTGACCTTCCAAAAAGGCAGATTTTAGAGACTGAGGGTCAAAGTATTTTGTATCTGTGGCACAAAATAATGTGAGAATGGACTCAAAAGAATTTGACTTGAAGTGATTGCTCTTATACAAAACAGGCTTTGTCTCATTTTACTTGGCTAAGCGTGATAAAAAGGATAAGCAACAGTATTGTCCAGAGGCCAAGAGATCCTAGAGGCAAAAAATTACAGATGGCTTCACAATACAGTCCAAGTTACTGGCATCTAGTGAAGGATGAATTTAGGGATACAGTAAACTTTTGTTTATCTTGGAATTCAAACAACCAGCATACGCAAATAGCTAAGATGTTTTCCTGTCATATTCTGCACTCTATTTTTATGAAGAAAGACAAGTAGGAAATATGCTGCTGTCAGAATTTTGATTTCAAAACCATAACCTGCACATGCCATGGGGTCAGTATAGGTTTGGCGTACATTTTCACATTTTCCATCTAGCTATATTGGGAAAACTGTTTAGAGTCGAATAAATCCAATTATACCAGACCAACATTTACTGTGCATTTATTCATATAGGAAACAAGTATATATTGCTTCCCAGGTGCCAGGTATACAATAGACCTGCAATACAATTCTGTGTAAAGCATTCAGGGAACGTGTGTGGGTTAGAAACTTCATGAAGAAAATAGGGAAAAGGTTGGGAAAATAGCTTGTAGCCTGACTCTGAAAGATATTTGAATATCAGGCTGAAGAATCAGAAGAATTTTTGAGACAAAGAATGACATGATCAAAGATATGTTTTAGGAATACTGTGCTCATCTTTAAGCTATTTGCAGACTCATGCTTTCTCTCCTCCCTCTCATGGGACCACTGCTGAAATGGGCAGAGAAGCTGGGAGTGGGGTTCTAAGAGGTTAGGACTATAACAAGACCCTTCATCTTTGATGGCCAGAAGATTTGATAGACTAAGAGAAGTAAGCTGAGTCACAAATTATAAGGGAAAGTTGAAATTTAATGTGCCAAGTGAGTGGTCAAGGGGTGCAAAATCACAGAGACCAAGAGAAGAAATAAAAGCTGGGGTATGAGCCAAGAGTTTAAAACTAAAGAGGTGAAAATGATTCTCAGCATCACTAATCATCAGAGAAATCAAGTCAAAGCCACAATGAGATACCACCTTACACCTGTAAGAATGGATATTCTTAAAAGACAAGAAATAGCAATGCTCACGAGAATGTGGAAAAAATGGAGCCCTTGTGTACTGTGAAAATATAATTGGTGCAGCTACTGTAGAAAAAGTATGGAGACTTCTCAAAAAACTAAAAATAGAGCTACCATATGATACAGCAATTCCACTTCTGGGAATTTATCTAAAGAAAATGGAAAAAAAAAAACACTAATTCAGAAAGACATATGCACCCCAAGTTCATTGCAGCATTATTTACAATAGCCAAGACATGGAAACAACCTAAGTGTCCGTTGATGGATAAGTGGGTAAAGAAAATGTGGTATATATATATATACATACACACACATATACATATACACACAATGGAATACTACTTAGCCATAAAAAAGAATGGAATCTTGCCATTTGTGACTAAATGATGGACTTTGAGGACATTATGCTAAGTGAAATAAATCACAAAGAGAAAGGCAAATACTGTATGTTTTCACTTATATGTGGAATCTAAAAAACGAGCAAAAGAAAACAACCAGTCTCATAGATAAAAAGAACAGATTGGTAGTTGCCAGAGGGGAGGTGGGTAAAAGGAGTGCAGGGGGTCAAAAGGTGCAAATTTCCAGTTATAGATAAGTTATGGGGTTGTAAGGTATAGCATGGTGACTATAGTAAATAATAAGGTATTGCATATTTGAAAGTTCCTAAGAGAGTAAATTGTGAAAATTCTCATCACAAGAAGAAAAAGATTTTGTGACTGTGTATAGTGACAAATGGTAACTAGACTTATTGTGGAGACCATTTTGCAGTTTATACAAATATCAAATCATCATATTGGAACCTGAAGCTAATATAATGTTATATGTCAATTATATATCAATTAAAAAAAAAGTTAAACAACAATGACAAAAATAGGTGAAAGTAAATGAAAAAAGTCAGAGGTGGAAGAGAAAGGAGGAAGGAAGCTTTGGGGTATGTGAATAAGAAGGCCTCCCTTCCCATTGAAGGGCCAGGAATGGTGGCACTGGGAATGGGAAAGAGGGAAAGAATGAGAGACACCATGTAGGTGATACCATTCAGGTCTGAATATCTCTTCTCTGAAAACATGAAAATGGATCCTTGGTTGCCATATTGATATTACCTGAATCTGCCCTTTGTCCATAGCTGACTGGACCAAAGTGAATTACATCTGACCTAAATAGAGCCAATCATATCCTTTCTTGAGAATTTGAAATTTGGATTGAGTCATCTAGTAAGTTTTAAATCTTCCCAAAAGCAAAGATGGTATAAATTTGGAAGCTGTGTTGGCCACATGAAAATAAAAACTGAGGACAGATTTGAAACAAAAATGACATAGATGGGGGTGGGGGTGGGAAGGAGGGTGGTGAGGCTGAGTTTCTTGATGACTTTCTGGCCCCTGGTTCTATTTCTTCCTTGAGGATCTGTTTCAGTTCTTGCCCTTTGAATCTATAAAACAATCACAATTTCTAATTGTGATATTGTGATTTATAGCAAGATGTATGTATTTGGTCTTTATCCTCATTTGTGGCACAGAGCTCCTAAAATTCTTGGAATTTGCCAAGTGATGTGAGCTATAAAGTTTTGTTATGTTAATGAGGTAATTTTGGACTCCACCTGAGGATAAGGGCTGGTTGCCAGAGAACTAACCTTGTGATTAGATGGTTGGAACTTTTATTCCTCACCCCCATCCCCAACTTTTGAGGGACTGAATTAATCTCCCATGGCCAATGATTTAATCAATCATGCCTCCTATGTAATGATGACTCCATAAAAGTCCCTAAGGATGGATTTTGGAGAACTTCCAGGTTGGTGAACACGTGGAGTTTTGGGGAATGTGACATACTTGGAGAGGGCACAGAAGCTCCATGCCATTGTACCTTGCCCTGTATATCTCTTCCACCTGGCTGTTCTTTTTTTTTTTTTTTTTATCACCTGGCTGTTCTTGAGTTATATCCCTTTATAGTCAAGCAGTAATCTAGTAAGTAAAATGTTTGTCTGAGTTCTTTGAGCTACTCTAGCAAATTAATTGAGTCCAAGAAAGGGGTTATGGGAACCTCTGATGTATTAGCAGTTCAGTCAGAAGCATGAGTGATTACCTGGACTTTTAACTGGTATCTGAAGGCAGGGGTGGGCAGTGCTGTGGGATTGAGCTCCTAACCTATGGGATCTGATACTATGCCCAGGTAGATGGTCTTAGAATTGAATTGAATTATAGGCTGAATTGTGCAGTCAGCTGGTGTAGGAGAACTGCTGGATGGTGCGGGGAACTACACCCACAAACACATATGCATTGGAATTGGAGTCAGAATCATTACCTATAAATTCCTTTAACTGAAGCTAATTTAAAACATGTTTGTTACTTGTATCAGAATCGCTAGAGTCTGGTGCCTAAACTTTCTCTACCGTAAGACAAGGTTCTAGCGAGGGTGAAGGTGGTGTGTTGGGAACTTCTTACCTTTGATGAGATTACAGAAATTGTGACTTGAGGGAAGGCCAAGATTATATCTAGGGCAAATGACTAAAATCAGGGTTACTAATCCATAGGGGTGGCAGAAGAGGTGGAAATCAAGATATGAAAGGAAAATTTAGAGCACAATAACCTTGAGATACCTCTATGTTCTGAGGTACCTACTGAATTATCTAAAATGATATAAATTTGTTAAAAGTACTATAAATAATTCCCCTGGAGCAGAAAATGGCAACCCACTAAAATATTCTTGCCTGGGAAGTCTCATGGACAGACGAGCCTGGTGGGCTACAGTCTATGGGGCTGCAAGAGTCAGACACGGCTTAGCGACTAAACCACCACCACCACTATAAGTAATTAAGATGACTGTCATTGCTGAATATATTTTATTATAGTTCAATTTCATGACAGTGATAATCATTTACTGAGCATCTATTAACATGCAAGGCATTGTGTTACATACATTATCCATGTTTGTAGCCCTCTAATAATATTATCTAAGAATATTAATGCCCTCTAATAATTCTGCAAGGCAATTGCTATTATATTCACCTCATATATTTGTGATTGATAGATTAACTGGGAATATTTCAGTAAGTCTGAAGTTTTGTGAATGCTGCCAGAGTAGCCTTAACTTTCCAGGCACTTTTTGTGAAATAATGCAAGCATAAGAATACACAATAAAACAGAGTCTTTACAGAAACACGTGCTACCTGTGTGCTACTTTTCTGGGCTCACAAAATGGAACAATCATGGAAAGCACCAAAGGTCATGCTCAAAAATATGAATGGAGGGAAATTCCAAGAACCTAGACAAGAGATCTTATATTTCTGCTTTTTAAAAGCAGGATTTGCCCCAGTGTTGCTATGCCTGTGGGACCTGGTACATAGAGTTGTGCCAGACATGGCTCATCTTTAATTCTTTTCCATCTTCTTCCTTTCTAAATAAAGGACATGAGGTATTGCAGGATCAGTCATTTATATTCCAGGAGTGCATTTAGAAAAGAACAGAGCTTTTGTTTTCTGTGTCCATCCTGTGCTCAAGGTGCTAATGAGCAGGGAAATAACCTAAAGGCAAGCTACACTTAAGAGAGGACTAGGGATTTGAGGTCTCTAAATTAGCTTACAGAATTAATGCTCAAGCCTCAAATAATTGCAAGTTCTATGAATGTAAAGGGAGAAAAAATTATATCTCAGGTATTTATTAAAGAATTTTAATACTTTATAAATACCAAACGATTTTATGAAAGGCATGTGATCTTTTTTTAAAGGAAGCCTTCTCATTTTTATTCTTTAATGAAATTCTTTACAGATAATGAGTTTCTTTACAATGATGAAACTATAAGTATGTGGTTTGAAAAGATGTGTGATAATAGGAATTAGACAGTTTATTCCTAATCATTTCCAGAGCAGTATATTCTGAGAATTTTAAAAGGCAAATAGCATATACCATGTGGGAAATGATAAAATATAATAGTAGAAGTGGGAATAATCTTTCAAAAAAATCAGGAAGAGTTAATTAAAGCTCATTCATTACATCGAAAATATTTCAGTCCAGTACCCTTACTTGAACCTAGTTCTCATTATTTATAGACAATTAATACCAGTGTCCAATATTAGACTGCTCTTATTCTTTTCTGAGAGGATCAGGCCATCTAGTGGTGTGTGCTGTGTGCTAATTCTTCATTTGTGTCTGACTCTTTGCAACCCCATGGACTGTAGCCCACCAGGCTCCTCTGTCCATGGGATTCTCCAGGCAAGAATACTGGAGTGCATTGCCATTTCCTTCTCCAGAGGCTCTTTCCGACCCAGGGATTGAACCTGCATCTTTTACATCTCCTGAATTGGCAGGCAGGTTCATTACCACTAGCTCCACCTGAACCCATTTAGTGGAAAGGAGACTTATCTATCACATGTATGCTAAGGCACTTCAGTTGTGTCTGACTCTTTGTGATTCTATAGTCTGTAGCCTGCCAGGCTCCTGTGTCCATGGGATTCTCCAGGTAAGAATACTGGAGTGGGTTGCCATTTCCTCCACCAGGGGATCTTCTGGACCCAGAGATCGAATCTGCATCTCTTAAGTCTCCTGCATTGGCAGATGACCACTATCACCACCTGGGAAGCCCATCACATGGGGCAGTGTAAATTTCAATATGGTTTCAGTTCAGTTCAGTTCAGTCACTCAGTCATGTCCAACTCTCTGCAACCCCATGAATTGCAGCACGCCAGGCCTCCCTGTCCATCACCAACTCCCGGAGTTCACCCAAATTCATGTCCATCGAGTTGGTGATGCCAACCAGCCATCTCATCCTCTGTCGTCCCCTTCTCCTCCTGCCCCCAATCCCTCCCACCATCAGAGTCCTTTCCGATGGGTCAACTCTTTGCATGAGGTGGCCAAAGTATTGGAGTTTCAGTTTTAGCATCAGGCTTTCAACACCCAGGACTGATCTCTTTTAGAATGGACTGGTTGGATCTCCTTGCAGTCCAAGGGACTCTCAAGAGTCTTCTCCAACACCACAGTTCAATAACATCAATTCTTAGGCACTCAGCTTTCTTCACAGTCCAACTCTCACATCCATACATGACCACTGGAAAAACCATAGCCTTGACTAGACGGACCTTTGTTGGCAAAGTAATGTCTCTGCTTTTGAATATGCTATCTAGGTTGGTCATAACTTTCCTTCCAAAGAGTAAGTGTCTTTTAATTTCATGGCTGCAATCACCATCTGCAGGGATTTTGGAGCCCAGAAAAATAAAGTCTGCCACTGTCTCCACTGTTTCCCCATCTATTTCCCATGAAGTGATGGGACCAGATGCCACGATCTTCGTTTTCTGAATGTTGAGCTTTAAGCCAACTTTTTCACTCTCCTCTTTCACTTTCATCAAGAGGCTTTTGAGTTCCTGTTCACTTTCTGCCATAAGGGTGGTGTCATCTGCATATCTGAGGTTATTGATATTTCTCCTGGCAATCTTGATTCCAGCCTGTGCTTCTTCCAGTCCAGCGTTTCTCATGATGTACTCTGCATAGAAGTTAAATAAGCAGGGAGACAATGTACAGTCTTGACGTACTCCTTTTCCTATTTGGAACCAGTCTGTTGTTCCATGTCCAGTTCTAACTCTTGCTTCCTGACCTGCATACAGATTTCTCAAGAGGCAATTCAGGTGGTCTGGTATTCCCATCTCTTTCAGAATTTTCCACAGTTTATTGTGATCCACACGGTCAAAGGCTTTGGCATAGTCAATAAAGCAGAAATAGATGTTTTTCTGGAACTCTCTTGCTTTTTTGATGATCCAACGGATGTTGGCAATTTGATCTCTGGTTCCTCTGTCTTTTCTAAAACCAGCTTGACCATCTGGAAGTTCACGGTTCACCTATTGCTGGAGCCTGGCTTGGAGAATTTTGAGCATTACTTTACTAGCGTGTGAGATGAGTGCAATTGTGCGGTAGTTTGAGCATTCTTTGGCGTTGCCTTTCTTTGGGATTGGAATGAAAACTGACCTTTTCCAGTCCTATGGCCACTGCTGAGTTTTCCAAATTTGCTGGCATATTGAGTGCAGCACTTTCACAGCATCATCTTCCAGGATTTGAAATAGCTCAACTGGAATTCCATCACCTCCACTAGCTTTGTTCATAGTGATGCTTTCTAAGGCCCACTTGACTTCACATTCCAGGATGTCTGGCTCTAAGTGAGTGATCACATCATTGTGATCAATATGGTTTACTTTTTGCTAAATTAGGGTGGGGTAGTTTTTAATGGGTCACTCATCTTTTTATGACAAAGAACTGTCACATATATATAACCTTAGCCCCAGAGAGTATTTCATAAGAGCATATTGTTTCCCCTAATGTAGGAAAAGGGAGAAATTCATCAAAAATAATGAAAAATAACACAAAAATATCTGACTTTATAATAGAAATAAAAATTTTAAATAATTGCTTTTACATTTGAGTGAGTGATAGACTTTGGTAAGTGTTAGTTTCTCAATCATGTCTGGCTCTTTGCAACCCCATGAACTTGGAGCTTGCCAGACTCCTCTGTCCATAGTATTCTCCAGGCAATAATAATAGAGTGGGTAGCCATTCCCTTCTCCAGGGAATCTTCCTGACCCAGGGATCAACCCCAGTCTCCTGTATTGCAGATGAATTCATTTGAAAATCAATTTCATATAATTGAGTTTCTCTGATCAAACTAAATGTTGGAAAATCCAGGCAGCTGCCTAATGGCTAACATTTAGTCCTTACAGATTTTAATTTGCTTTATGTGCTTACATCATCTAAGAATTACAATCCCAAATAATCAGGGGCTATTAATTGATTAATTTAGCAAATAGTTCTTATGCACTGGAGGCTCTGTGTTGAGGGTAGAAATGTAACCAATTTATCTAGCAGTTTGAACTTATTGGGGAATAAATGTTAAGTGATTTTACTTTTCTCCAACCATTGCTCTCTGAATAGAATCTTAGGCAAATACATAATTTCCAGTCACCTTCAGTTATTAAACAATCGATCTGGTCAATTTAAAATCCTGTCATTTTCTTTCCTCCCCAGCCCTGACTGGATTGTGGCTCAAGGGACAGGGACAGGGACACAAGAGCTGCTTTTTCATGCCTTCCTCTCCCTCTTTAAGCTCTCTTGGGCTTGAGGGCAGGGGAGAAAGTTGAAAGGAAAAGTGCATGAGTCTTTTAGGTGAGCCCATTACTGAAACTGAAGTGCATCACTGCTTCTCTGGCTAATGTTGACCAGACATTTGTACCCTCTGTGACAGATGTCTGATTGTTATTTCTGGTGGGGACATTTGTGGGATTCTTCAGAGGACCCACTTCCTTGACACCCTCAAGGATGGTGAACCCCACGGATTGCTTCTTGCTGCTGGAATTATGTCAACTAGCAGAATTCCCATCTAGTTGGAGCACCAGCAAGATGACTAAAACATTGCTACTATCCCAATATTTGACCCAGGGGGAATTCATGAATTCTTACTACGCCTGCTTTCTAAAACCTTTTGTCTGTATGCCATTCCAGTTGCTTTTCCCTGCTTCTGTAGATACAGGACAATCAAAAAGAACACTGCCTAGGAATATGCCCACTTAGAGAATGAGATTCTGGTCTCCTTGTATCATGAGCACCCCAGTCTCTATAGGTTTCAGAGCTAGTAAGTTAGTAACTCTATATATGTTTTGTGTTCCAATCATGACTTGAGGAGTAGGGTATCCTCAGTGGGAGCTTCCAGGTTCCAGCATAGGAATAGGGAATCCAGATGGAGTCTGAAAGAATCCCTGAGTTAAGGAGATAGGACTGAAAGTGTAGGGAATCAGTACAGCTAGAGTTTACAGAAAAGAGAATTACAGAGAAGAGAGATATCAGAGAAAGAACTCCAGAGATCAGTAGAGGATCC
This sequence comes from Bos taurus, assembly GCF_002263795.3. Taxonomy (NCBI): domain Eukaryota; kingdom Metazoa; phylum Chordata; class Mammalia; order Artiodactyla; family Bovidae; genus Bos; species Bos taurus. Next base: position 51,936,514 of record NC_037330.1, read on the forward strand.
TCTCAAGTATTCAGCTTGAGTACTGATAAGCACAACCATGAAAGGAGAAAATCTTACCTTTGGCCAGGAATCATGTGCATTTGGCTGGGAAAGAACCACCTAATGGATCAGAAGTAACTGTGCTAGAAATAATGCTCATTCCATACCAGTCAGAGAGGAAACCCTTGAAGTTTATGGGGCAGTAAGCAGAGAATATAAATGCTACTGGCATCAACAGAGGAGAACAATTATCTCTAGACCAGACACTACTCTGCTTCTAACAAAAAGCAAAACACAAAAGGACCAAGTTGTTTCCATGTAATTTAACAAAATCCAACAATGTTTATAGACATACAAAAATACGTAGGATACAACAAGTTAAAATTTACAATGGATCCAATTAAAAATTACCAGATATACAGAAAAATAGGAAAATATATTCTGTAATGGAAAGAAAATTAATTAAAAATGACACAGAGTTAGAATTAGTAGATAAGGATATTAAAATGACAGGTATAATTGTGTTTCTATCATCATAAAGTGAGATAGAGATATTGACAATGTAAAGAAACCTAAATCTAACTTCTAGAGATGAAACAATATGTGAGGTAAAGATATACCAGATAGAATTAACAACAGATTAGATATGCAGAAGAAAAAGTTAGTGACCTCACAGATATTAACAGAAATAATCTAAAACAAAACAAAGATAAAAAAGAATTTTAAAATTAAACAGTCAAGCAATTTAATATACCTGTATGGAGTTGCTGAAGGAGAGGAGAGAGGGAGAGGAATAGAAAAAAAAAATACTTGAAGAAATCACAGCCAAAACTTTTCCAAATTTGGTAAAAAGCCATCAACCCACAGAGCAAGAAGCTCAGTGAAGCCAAAGAAAACAAAACAAACAAAAATAAATTATAGCATATTCAAACTGCTCAACCATAATGATGAAGAGAAAAATCACAAAAGTAGCCAAAAGGCGGGGGGTTGGGAGTAGAAGGGACATGTTATGATGTACAAGAACAAAGATAAAGATGACAGCAGATTTCTCATTGGGAATAATGCAAGTGAGAAGATGGTGGAGCAACATTGTTAAAGTCTGAAGGGATAAAACTGTCAAACAGAATTCTATGAGCAGTGAAAATATCTTTCAAAGGCAAAATAAATACTTTCTCAGACATACAAAAGATGAGAGAATTCATCAGCAGTAGATTTTCACTGCAAGAAATGCCAAAGGAAGTCCTTCAGGCAGAATGAAAATGACACCAGATGGGAAATACGGTCTGAACAAAATAATGAAGAGCAGCAGAAATGGTATCCACACAAGAAAATACAGGCATGCCTCAGAGATATTGTAGGTTCAGTTCTAGATCATCACAATAAAGCAAAAACATAATAAGTCTAGTCACATGAATTTTTTTGGTTTCCCAATAAGTATAAAAGTTATGTTTATACTATATTAGAGCATATTAAGGAGAAGGAAATGGCAACCTACTCCAGTACTCTTGCCTGGAAAATCCCATGGACAGAAGAGCCTGGTAGGCTACTGTCCATGGGGTTGCACAGAATCAGACACGACTGAAGCTACTTAGCAGCAGCGGCAACAGAAGAGCATATTAAATGTGCAATAATATTGTGTCTAAAATAACAGTATATATATTTAAATTTAAAACACTTCACTGCTAAAAGTGCTAACCATCATCTGAGCCTTCAGTGACTCATAATATTTTTGCTCGTGAAGAGTCTTGCCTCAATGTTGATGGCGGCTGATTGATTGGGGTTTGTGTGTTAGTCACTCAGTCATGTTTGACTCTTTGTGACCTCATGGACTATAGCCCACCAGGCTCCTCTGTCCATGAAATTCTCTAGGCAAGAATACTGGAGTAGCCTTCTTCAGGGGATCTTACCAAACCAGAGATTGAACCCTGGTCTCCACCACTGCAGGTGGATTCTTTACCATCTCAGCCACCAGGGTGGCTTTACCATCTGAGACTGATCAGGATGGTGGTTGCTACAGGTTAAGGTGGTTGTGGCAATCCCTTAAAATAAGACAACCATGAAGTTTGCATGTCGATAGATCCTCCCTTTCATGAATGATTTCTCTGTAGTGTGTGATACTGTTTGGTAGCATTTTACCTACAGTAGAACTTCTTTCAAAATTGGAGTCAGTCCTCTCAAACCCCGCTGCTGTAATGTTCTAAATCTTTTATTGTCATTTCAACAATCTTCACAGTATCTTTACCAGGAGTAGTTTCTATGTCAAGAAATTGCTTTCTTTTCTCCTCCATACAAAACAAGTCTTTATTCATTCTAATTTTATTAAGAGATTGCAGCAATTCAGTGACCTCTTTAGGCTCCAATTCTAATTCTAGTTCTTTTGCTATTTCTGCCACATCTGCAATTACTTCCTTCACTGAAGTCTTGAAGTCACTCATGAAGTCACTCATGAAGGTTGGAATCAAGCTCTTTTAAACTCCTGTTAATGTTGATATTTTGACCTTTTTCCATGAATCATGAGTGTTCTTAATGGCATCTGAAATGAGAAATCTTTTCCAGAAGGATTTAAATTTCTTTTGCCCAGATCTATCATAGGAATCACTCTCTGTTGCAGCTATAGCATTATTAAATGTATTTCTTCAGTAATAGGACTTGAGAGTCAAAATTACTCTTTGATTCATGGGCTACAGAATGGATGTTGTGTGAGCAGAGATGAAAAAATATTAATCTCATTATGCATCTCCTTTTGGGGCTTCCCAGGTGGCACTAGTGGTAAAGAACCCACCTGCCAATGCAGCAAAATGTGAGAACCACGGGTTTGATCCCTGGGATGGAAACATCTCCGGGAGTAGAAAATGGCAACCCATTCTAGTATTCTTGCCTGAAGAATTCTAGGAACAGAGGAGCCCAAAGGGCTATAGTCCATAGGATCACAAAGAGTCAGACATGACTGAAGCAACTCAGCATGCATGTACATTTCCTTTAGACCTCTTGGGTGACCATGTACACTGTTAGTGAGCAGTAATATTTTCACTTATTTATTTGGCTGTGTCCGGTCTTAGTCATGGCATGCAGGATCTTCCTTACCTCACACAAGGTCTTTCGTTGCCGCGAATGCGCTCTCTAGTTGTGGTGTGGGCTTAGTTGCTCTGTGGTATGTGGGGTTTTAGTTTCCCCACCAGGCATCTAACCTGCATCCCCTGCATTGCAAGTCAGATTCTCTACCACTGAACCAACATGGAAGTCCTGAGCAGTAATATTTTGAGAGGAATTTTTTTTCTGAATAATAGATCTCAACCGTGGGCTAAAATATTCAGTAAACCATGTTATAAATAGATGTGCTTTCATTCAGGCTTTATTTTTATAGAGTACAGGCAGAATAGATTTAGCCTGATTTTTAGGGCCCTAGAATTTTCAGAATGGAAAATGAGCATCATGTGTTCACTGGAGTAGCACTTATAATTTTCTTCTTTTCCTTTGCATTCACAACTTGGCCAAATGTTTGGCACAAAAGGTCCAGCTTTTCAACATGCCTTCCTCTCTAGGCATAATCATTTCTAGCCTTTGCTTTAAAGTGAGAGATATGCAACACTTCCTTTCACTTGAATACTTAGAGGTCACTGTAGGTTATCAATTGACCTAATTTCAATACTGTTGTACCTTGGGGAATAGTGAGGCCTGAAGAGAAGGAAGGAGATGGGAGAACAGCAGATTGGTGGAGCAGTCAGAACACATACAACATTTATCAATTAAGTTCACTGTCTTATATGGGCATGGTTTGTGATGTCCCAAGACAATTACAATAGTAATACAAAGATCACTGATTACAGATCACCATAACAAATATAATAACGAAAACTTTGAAACATTGCGAGAATTACTAGAATGTGACACAGGGACATGAAGTGAGCAAAAGCTGCTGGAAAGATAGATTGCTTAATGCAGGATTGCCACAAACCTACAACTTGTTTTTAAAAATGCAGTATCTGAAGCACAATAAAGGGAAGTGCAATAGAATGAAGTGTGCTTGTATATGCTATGTATTTTGTGAGGAAAGAAGAAGGAAGGATTGAATTAAGCCAGCCTATCTAGGTGAGGAAAAAACTAGAGGAGATTTTAGGGCGATGATGTGCTGGGTTGATGTTAAACAAGATGCTCCAGAGAAAACATGGCAAAAGTTAACAGTAAGGCAGCAGCAAAAGGTACCAGAAGAAAGGGAAGAAATAAGGGTTAAGTTCTGCCTAAAAAAGATTATCTGGGATGGGATAAGTTTAACTACAAGAAATAAAGACAGAGTCAAGAGCCAGTATATTAAAATCACTAGATGATATTATAAGATTAAATGGGGCCAATGTTTATCATTGATATCCATGTCTTAGGAAGACTTTTTTTTTTTACTTGTTTTTTGCTTTACTCTGGTTTTTATAATCTTGTAGGCTAATTAATTTCATTTAATTATTAAGTTTATAGAATATCATTAAAACAAAGAGTAATAGGAAGTGTAACATGGCCTTCAATTAGCTCTTTCCAAGAGATAATATATAATTTCTGGTAAACAGTAAAAATATATTACAGCATAAATTTAAAAGCCAGATGAAAAATTAAACTATTGTTATTCAACTCAGAACCTTAGAATGATTGAGTGGATATTACATGAAGACTCAGGATTTTTTGTTTTTGCATTTTCCCCTCAGTTTATCCTGGTTCCATATACATGTAAATATATAAAAAATAATTTTTTGATAATTTAGTTGGTAGGATCTAATGCATCAGTATATTCTCCAGAAAATAAGTTTCCTCATGTTCTTCATAGCACATGTAGAAAGTGCTAATTTAGTATAAATATATATATAGGAGACATACTTTTATAAATATTAGAATGGGCTATTTTTATTCTCTGATACTTCAGGTTTTGATAATAATGACGATAATAATAACAATGCTCGCAATGTAAATTACTTGGCTAGGCTCTACATGCATAATCTTATGTCTTTACCAACACCTCTTTTTTGGGGAGGCTTTTGTTTTTTAATTTTTATTGAAATTTAGTTGATTTATAATATTGTTAGTTTCCAGTATAAAGTTATTCATATATATATATATTTATATTTATTTATTCTTTTTGCTTTCTCTACCATTATAGTTCATTGGAAAATATTGAGTATACTTCTCTGTGCTATATAGTAAATCCTTGTACCATCAACTTTTGAGGTGGGTGTTTTTTCTTCCATTGTATAGGTGAGGAAACAGATGTACAGAGAAGTTCAGTGACTTATCTAGGAGCACTAACCTCCAAAACAGGTCTCAGCAATGCCAAAGCCCATGCTACCAGCCACACCCTGTGCTGCTCCCGTCTACCTCTTTCCAATGATGGCTTTGAAATTCCAATTTCAGAATATAGCAAGTAGTCAGATGCTTACTGGGGCTCCCCAGGTGGTGCAGTGGTAAAGAATATGCCTACCAATGCAAGAGATAGAGGTTCAATCCCTGAGTCAGGAGGATCCCCTGGAGGAAGAAATGGCAACCCATTCCAGTATTTTTGCCTGGAAAATCCCATGGGCAGAGGAATCTGGCGGGCTATAGTCCGTGGGATCACAAAGAATCGAATGTGACTGGAGCATCCACACATGCAGATACTTATTAAGTATAATTATTCCAAGTCTGTGAGACTGTTAAGGATAACTTTAGCATAATAATAATTCTGTGGATAGAAGAAGGAAGAACCTCCTGATGGTCTCAAAAGAAAGTAATTAACGTGAATTTGTTAAGCACCTACTACGTGCCAACCTTGGAAAACACTCTCTCAAGTTAGTTTTTCTATAATACAAACTTTCATTTGTAAGAAACTGAAAGCCATAAACTTTCAGTCACAAAGATTATGGATTTTGAAAGATCTTCTTTTGTACTGCTTAAGTGAAAAGTAAGCTATAATAAGGATTCTGTTTGCTTTTTATTCACTTCCAATAAGAAAAAAAAAAAAAGGTTGAGGATTTATAGGAAAATTATTTTAAACCCCAAGGTAGAACAAAGAAGCACATTCAGAGAAAATCTTGCTTGGCCCATAAATCCAACAGCTTGTCAGAAGTGTATAGAAATCTGAGCAACCAAACGTGAAATGTTTTGCCATACCCTGCAGACCATCTACTGAAACTCAGAGACATAAAGCAACTCATCAAAGTAGGAATCATCCAGAGAGAGGAAAATAACCAGTATATCTATCACTTAAGGCATTGGGTTTAAAATATTAAAGATGAGGCAATTCGTTAGAAAGGGCTCTGTGGCTATTGTTAAAATAGAATGTGCTCAGGGACTGTGGTTTAGTGTTCCAAAGTAGCTAGTTCCTTGAAGCTGTTTTTGTCTATCCCCACTCTCCTCCTGTTCCAGGAACACTATGATAAAAATGCCTCAGACTCAGAAAAATTTGGACCCCGTTTATTTCTCCTCACTCTTGAAGTTTTATTTCCAAGGAGCATTATAGTGTACCAAGGCCAGACAAATTTGAAAAAAAAAAAAGGAACTTTTGCAGCATTAATGATGCCAATTTTGGTGGTTTTAAATTTTGCACTGAATAAACTAGAAAGTGGTATCATAAAATTCCTAATTTTACCAAATGATGATAATAATTTATCAACACAAATTGTTGTGAAACATTTAGCTGAGTCATATGATTTAGCATGTTTTTCTTTTCTATTTTTTGGCATGGAAATTATGTTTACACTTTCTTCCTAACGATGGTAAGTGCCTGCTTGTTTGCTAAGTTCCTATAGTTGTATCCGACTCTTTGCAACCCTATGGACTGTAGCCTGCCAGGCTCCTCTGTCCATCAGATTCTCCAGGCAGAAATGACTGGAGTGGGTTGTCATGTCCTCCTCCAGGTGGTCTTCCCAACCCAGGGATCAAACCCCCTTCTCTTATGTCTCCTGCTTTCGCAGGAGGGTTCACCACTAGCACCACCTGGGTAAGATTTCATATTAATTGTGGGTTATAAAAATTATAAAGAAGGTGTACATACTTTTCATATTAAAGAAGTTATTGTCTTCTACCAGGAAATATAAACACATTTGTGTAGAAAGATATTCTATTTTTTTTTTTACATTACTAACAAGTCTTACATTGTAATATACACTGTGGCTCTGGGTCTGGCCAGAAGATTGTTCAGAACTCAGTGTTCAGATTCATCTTCAAAATGAACCGCAGACAACAAAACCCAAGGCAACAGTAATACTCTGAATAAATGATTGAATATAGAGAATGACTCAGAACTTAGCATCCTGTAGATAGCCAATCATGTTTTTAAAGTGGGTGAGAAAGAGAGAGACATCTTTGGAAAAAATGCTAAAAGTTAGGAAGATGTAAAGCATTTTTTTTTTCCTCTTTTAATAACCAAAAATAAAAGGTTTAAACAACTTCTTATTCAGAACCTAACCAAATATTCAATGTCACTATTAAATAATACTTTTCAAATGGAGAGATTGAAGGGAGGAAACTCTATATTTACATTCAGGAAAAGAAATTAACGCTTGCTGTTAATACACCTACCATGGGAAAAACAGCACTTCATTTAAAGATATTTACCAAAATGAAGGGTACTAAATATTGGTTAAAAGGGATTACCATTTCCTTCTACTAAGAAATAAATATTTGCTATCCAGGCAAATAGATATGAATGCTATCCCTGATGAGTACAGCAAACTGTTAACAGCACAAATATGGCATTTAAATGAGCCTTCATGGAACCTCTAAGACACCAAGGAACCCCTTCCTATGAATAACCCTCCAGAGCATGAGAAGGGAGATTCAGAAAAGCCAAAGAATTTGGGCAACTGAAATGCTGGGTCAGGTCAACTGCTTCAGCCTTGGGAAGAATATTCTGCTTCCTGCTTGCTTCTTACTTTGGGCTTTTACACAAGATTATTTTTGAAAACAGATTAGCATAATTAAAATAAAAATCTTGTAAGCTCTCTTTTCAAAAAAATGTATTTTAATTGGGAGCTAATTTATAATATTGTGGTGGTTTTTGCCATACATTGACATGAATCAGCCATGGGTGTACATGTGTTCCCTCATCCTGAACCCCCTTCTCACCTCCCTCCCCATCCCATCCCTCTGGGTTGTCCCAGTGCACCAGCTTTGGGTGCCCTGCTTCATGCATCAAACTTGGACTGGCCATTTATCTCACATATGGTAATATATATGTTTCAATGCTATTCTCTCAAATCATCCCACCCTTACCTTCTCCCACAGAGTCCAGAAGTCTGTTCTTTACATTTGTGTCTCTTTTGCTATCTTGCATACAGGGTTGTCTTTACCATCTTTCTAAATTCTGTATATATGCATTAATATACTGTATCGGTGTTTCTTTCTGACTTACTTCACTGTGTATAATAGGCTCCAGTTTCATCCACCTCATTAGAACTGACTCAAATGCATTCTTTTTCATAGCTGAGTAATATTCCATTATGTATATGTACCACAGCTTTCTTATCCATTTGTCGGCTGATGGACATCTAGGTTGCTTCCATGCCCTAGCTATTGTAAACAGTGCTGCAGTGAACACTGGGGTACATGTGTCTATTTCAATCCTGGGAAACTCTCTATCTTAAAAACCTTCCAGGGACTTCCCTGGTAGTCTGGCAGTTGAGAATCCAGCTTGCAATGTGGGGGATGCGAGTTCCATCCCTGAGGGGGACCAAGGTCCTACACGCCACAGAGCTATTAAGCCCATGCAGTGCAGCCACTGAGACCAGCACCTCAACTAGAGAGTCCATGAACTGCAACAAAAGGTCCCGTGTGCTGCCACTGAGGCCTGATGCAGCCAAATAAATAAATGAATAAAATATTTTTTAAAAATAAGAACTTTTCATTATGTGCTGAACAAGAATAAAATGTGAGAAACCTGGTCACCTTTGCCCTCACTCCCAATCAGGGAGTTTGAAGTTGAATTCATAGCTCATACCATTACTCACGTTCAGTAACCCCCATTCTTATCTCTATCTGCATCCGCTTTCATCCTCTTTCTGTCATATCAATAATACATATTTTTTTAAATGTCAGTATACATTAATTTCTTTTCAGACTTTTCAATGACATTTCTGTCTTTCCAATGTTTTGAGTCTTTAGGATTCTCTCCCAATTTCTCAAATAGAACTTTTGAACTTTATTTATTTCTAAAAATAAACAAATTTATTATGTAGTGTGGTTGATTCTGTCATTTTTCACTTTACCCATTTTATAGCATTTTAAGATTGTTTAGTCAATTTATTTTTTGATCCTTCCTTATACTTTCTTACTGATGAAACAAAGTACAAATATTATTTAAGATGTTAAATGCATAGTTGAAACTAGTCATCTTTTCCAGAAATCCTCATTTCCTTTTCACTAGTTGGAATAGAAGGATTTCAAATCTTTTCTGCAAACTGTTATCAACTCAAAATATCAGTGTCCTTTGTTTAGGGCAAAAATTTAACATCTCATCTGTGATAAGATTTTTTAATTTTGTCTGATATTTTTGCTAAACTTTTGAATGTTACTTGCTATTTTTTTAAACTAATTTTACCAATTTCAGTTTTCTGTTATCAATCCTCAAATGGCACGTCAGCCTTTTAAAAACAATTAAATATAAGGGACTTCCCGGTGTTCCAAGAGTCCATTTGCCAATGCAGGAGACATGGACTCAGTCCCTGGTCCAGGAAGATACCACATGCTGCAGAGCGACTAAGCCCATGCACCACAACTACTGAAGCTTGCATGCCTAGAGCCCATGCACCACAACAAAAGAAGCCCCTGTAATGAGCAGCGATCACATGGCAAAGAAGACTCAGAACAGCCAAAAATAAGTAAATAACTTAAAAAAATTTATATTTAAATTTCAACTTTTTACCTGTGATGCTAATGTTTTGACTACATCTGAGTTTCTTTGCATCCTTTTGAACATAATTTTCAATGTTAGGCTATTTTTGTTATTCTTCTGTCTAATTCATTGGCATAGTGGTCTATTTCAGAATATAGAAACAGTACCTAGATTGAGACCCAAATTATTGACTTAAACATGGTAGACACTTATTTCTTTATTTCATCTTGTGTAACAGTCTGGTGGTTGGCAGTCCAGGGCTAAAAGGTAGCTTTTTGCTTCAGGAAACCTGGTGAGTATCCAGGAATCTAGGCTGTTTCTTTCTTGTTGCCACAAGATATTTCCCATGTACACATTCCTTAAAACTATTCAGCATCACTTCTACATTTAAGTTAGTACAAAAAGGGGGGGAAAAACATGGAGGGTAGGCCCTTTCCCTTTTAAGGGTAGATCAAGAGGTGCATACATCACTTCTGCTCAGATTCCACAGACCAGAGTCAGTAATATGACTATACTTAGCTGCAAGGCAGATTGGTAGGTGTAGTTTTTATTCTGAGCAGCTAAAACTCAGTGGTTTCATTACAAAAATAGAGAAAATGGATACTGGATAACAACTAGCAGACTTGATCCTACAGCCTTGATCCTACAGATTTTGTGTTTCTAGAAATTGATAACCAGAATATTTCTACTTCCTATTAATGAGATTGCCCTGGATACTTCCTAAGCAATTTCACATTTATGGTGAATATACATTCACCATATGGGAGCTCTTATTTATGTTTAGAGAAAAGAGGAAAAGAATTTGGTTATTGTCCGTGTTTCAGCCAAAGCCAAGTTTCTAAAGGGGCACGAAATCTGGGCATGGTGGTAGTACAAAAGAAACTCAAGGGCCATTGGAACATACCCAGACATTCTGTGGTTTCCATCTGCTCAAATCTTGATGAGATTGGAAAAATGTTTTAATAAGAGGGGCCATTGTTTTCAAAGCTCCCTAAGGATTTCCCTCCCCCTGCCCTTCTCTTTCTTCTCTTTTTTTTAACTCCTTCTCTCTGTCCTTCTTATTCCCATTCTCGCAGTCACCACTAAAGATGTTGTAAGTAACTCTGCCCTGAAGATCTTTAACAGCACTTTGATTGAGTTGACTTAGACATAGTCGATTTAGTCTAAATATTAACAGAGCCATTTTGGAATGCAAACAAAAGGCTTCCCATCTAAACTCTGGAGATGGTGGTGGCAGGGGAAACTTACCCAAAGAGGAGTCCAGACTACAGCTATTTGTTTAGCTAATGGGAGCAAGATATTCTTTTTTAGAAAGATAGGCTTCCCTCATAGATAAGCGTCAGTTTTTCTTCTTAAAAACAAGCAGGGTCAGAGGTCAGAATTCTTTAATAGTGAAAGATTATTTACAAGAGAACTTTCAATTGAATATGGCCCATCTGACTATCTTGTCTGACAATGTTGTTGGTGGGGGGGCAGTGTTTTCCCAGAAGGAACTTTTGAAGGTTGTTGTGTTATTATTTAAATATTTAAATGATGTTTAAGATGTTTAAAATGTTTAAAAACATCTATATATATATACACATTAGTATCCAAAATACAAAATAGAGTATATTCAACATGATACTGCTTTCCAGAAATTCAAATATCTAAATTGGTATTATTGACTGCAGCTAACAAGTAAACAGAAACCAGCAAGTTCTACACATAATAGAAACAAATAGCAAGTTATTTATACACATTTAATGAATAACTCTGAATCTTTGTTGTCTGAAAATAAGCCATAATTTTCTGACTCCCAGTATGGAGTCAGATATTTTGAGATATTTAGAGTACTTCTTTGCAAGAATTAGCTAACATTTTTAAGACTATGATGTCTTAAAGGATTTGAAAATTAGCTACATTTGTGCAACCTCAATTCCAGGCTTTTTAAGTATTGTATACTACAATATGTTGTAGAACCCAGCAGAATTTCGTTTCTTTTTTTCTGAGAAAATCTTGAAAGGAATTTATAAAATTTTGAACAAGGCATACTTGTTGGAAGTTGCCCTTGATTTTAGGAAATGTAGTATTTACTATTTATAAAAATATGACCAACTTGTGAGCCATGTTTCTAATATGAAAATAAATACAAGGCAAATATCTTCTGAAGGGATTCTGGGCTTAAGTTATCAGATAATTAAGATGACAATATTCTGTGATAGCCTATATGGGAAAAGAATCTGAAAAAGAATGGATAGATGTATATGTATAAATGAATCACTTTGCTATACACCTGAAACTAACACAATATTGTAAATCAACTATACTCAAATATGAAATAATAATTAAAAAAAGAAGAAAAACACCCTTATAATCAGCATGGACTAATTAAATTTATAAACCAAGCTATTTAAGTAAGTTACATAATCATAACCTAATTTCATGAGCTCAAACAGAAGGCAGTATTCTGAAAGAAAAGAAATTGAAACATACACACATTCAAGAACACCTCCATAAACTTTTGATTAGTCAAAGTTTGGTCTTTAGTTCTTTGATTTACCTGAGTGATTCTTAGCTTTTAGACATGGAGACTCGGTTCTTACTTGAAACCAAAAGAGTGGTGGAATTAAAAAATGAAGACTGAAACTTTACAAATAATATGACTCCTATACAGATGTCTCTTTAAATAGAGAGTTCTATATATTTTAGAATAAACAAGAAATGTGGTTGCAAAAGATCAGAAATCATAAGTGCACAGTGGATGACATTAGTTATATTTTAGATTTGCTAGTGATGAATGGCACTGAATGGCACCCCAGTCCAGTACTCTTGCCTGGAATATCCCATGGACAGAGGAGCCCGGTAGGCTGCAGTCCATGGGGTCTTGAAGAGTTGGACACGACTGAGCGACTTCACTTTCACTTTTCACTTTCATGCATCGAAGAAGGAAATGGCAACCCACTCCAGTGTTCTTGCCTGGAGAATCCCAGGGACGGAGGAGCCTGGTGGGCTGCTGTCTATGGGGTCACACAGAGTCGGACACGACTGAAGCGACTTAGCAGCAGCAGTAGCAGCAGCAGTGATGGTTTTGAGAAAGATTTCTAGTATGAAATTTATCAGTAACATTCTTTTTCCATTTCTGTGAAATTACAGTAAGTGAAGCGAAGTGAAAGTTACTCAGTCGTGTCTGACTATTTGCAACCCCATGGACCATACAGTCCGTGGAATTCTCCAGGCCAGAATACCAGGGTGGGTAGCCTTTCCCTTCTCCAGGGGATCTTCCCAACCCAAGGATCAAACCCAGGTCTCCTGCCTTGTAGGTGTGTTCTTTACCAGCTGAGCCACAAGGGAAGCCCAAAATTGTAATAAAGATTTGATCAATTAAATATTCACTTACTCCTCTCTGTGCCAGGGACTGTACTAGGAATATGACACAATGCCTTCAAAAGACAGATATGTAAGCAAGTAACAGTACAATGCAGGATGCCACAAACTAGTATAGACTGCTACAAGCACAGAATGGGGAAAGATCCCTCACTCAGAGAGCTGGGGTGGAGGGAGGAATACAGAGGCAAAGTAGAGGAAGGCTTTGCAGAAGTGGTGAAAATATTAAAGAGAACAGAACACTGAAGAGAAGTTATTTACCAGTAAAACAACCAGGGAAGTAAAGGGCATTTACCCAGAGAGGATTCAATAATTATGAGAGCTTGGAACCTTCCCTATCAAAGGAAGTATGAGGAGGAACAAGTGATTAGTATGGCTGGGGGACAGAACATCCTTATTCACAGCTACACATATCAAGACCCTTTGTTTCTACCTCAAAAATAACTCTGGAATGTGACTGATACCTCTAATTCCCTCTCCATTGCAAAATTCAAGTCAAGCCACTGTCATCTTTAATCTGAACAATGGCAATAGCTTCCTTAATGAGTGCTTCCTCTGCAACTTTTACTCTCACTAAGAATAATCTTTAAAAAAATAATCAGGGGACTTGCCTGGGGGTCCAGTGGTTAAGACTCCATGCTCTCAATGCAGACAGCATGGGTTTGATTACTGGTCAGGAAAATAAAATCCTGCATGCCTCACAGCCAAAAAAATAATAATAATAATAATAATAATCAGATGGAGTTATTCCCTAATATGACTCTGTTAAATGTGGCTTCTGTCTCCTGTTCACATTCTTCTTTGCATTTATCTTGACTCTATTAATTAATTGATTTGTTCACTTTTCATTTTCAGTTAGCCTCACTGGACTTTCTAAGGAGAAGCCATGCTTGTTTATATGCCTACTGTTTGGCACAGAGAAGAAAAAACAAACAAGGAAAGATGGAAAGGAAAGGCAAAGAAAAGGAAAGAGAGAAAAAGAAAGATATAGGATGACTAAATGTAATGTGAATGAGTTTCTGGGACAAAAAACAGGTTAACTAAGGAGATCTGAATAAAGAACGGACTTTAGTTAATAATGTACTAATATTGCTTTATTAACTGTGACAAATGTACCATACTCATGTCAACTAAAAAATGATGTACAACTTGAGAGTTGTGAGTTAAGTTTTATTTGGGGCAAAATGAGGACTGCAGCCTTGGAGGCAGCAATTCAGATAACTCTGAGAGACTGCTCCAAAGTGGCAGTGGGGGAAAGTCAATATATAAAGTTTTGGTGAAGGGGGAGTTCAATACCATGAAGCACTCAATTTACAAATTTTTTTTGTTAGTCATGAGGGTCTGATGTTACCATGAAGGGATACTCTTGCCTGGAAAATCCCATGGACGGAGGAGCCTGGAGGGCTGCAGTCCATGGGGTCCCTGAGGGTCAGACACGACTGAGCAACTTCACTTTCACTTTTCACTTTCATGCATTGGAGAAGGAAATGGCAACCCACTCCAGTGTTCTTGCCTGGAGAATCCCAGGGACGGCAGAGCCTGGTGGGCTGCCGTTTATGGGGTTGCACAGAGTCAGACACAACTGAAGTGACTTAGCAGTAGATATGAGGAGATACAAGAACTGAGATCTTAAAATCTTTTCTAAAAACATCCAACTATCTAAAGACCTGTCCCACCAGATTCCCTGGAGCACAGAGGGCCTCACTCCACCCTGAACTCCCTCAGGGGGTGTTGAAGGTCAACAGCTATAGCAGCGTGGGGTTCAATCTCCATAGAGGCAGATGGCAAATGCCTATGTTGTTCAGTCATTGGCAATGCTCTTGGTAAGTGCCAATTTGTAGTTGACACTCATGTAAAATGTTAATAAGGGAAAACTGGGTTCAGAGTATATGAGAATCCTCTATATTATCTTGGCAATTGTTCTATAAACCTATATGTATTCTGTATGTTTTTGATGTGGACCATTTTTAAAGTCTTTATTGAATTTGTTACAGTATTTCTTCTGCTTCATGTTTTGTTTTTTTTGGCCGTGAGGCATGTGCGATCTTAGCTCCCTGACCAGGGATTGAGCCCACACCCCCTGCATTGAAAGGCGTAGTCTCAACCTCTGGATCACCAGGAAAGTCCCTAAATCTACATATATTCTAAATTAAAGGTTTATTAAAAAAAAGAAAGGAGGAGAAAATAAAGAGAAAAAGTGGGCAATATGAAGCTGGGAAAGTAGGTAGGGTTTAGTTAACAAGCTTCTCATAAACTGTGCTAATAAGTTCGATTTGTATTTTAGAAAAGATAACTCTAAATGCAAGAATTGACAAAACTTATCTTAAAGTACTGGATAGTCAATGTTAGAATTGTGAGGTGGGTTAATTTCCTAGGACTATTGTAAAAAAAATTACCACAACCTGGTGGCTTAAAATATCAATAAATCTTTCTTTTTTTTTTTCACAGTTCTGGAGACCTGAAGTCCAAAATAAAGGAGTCAGCAGGACTGCACTCTTTCCAGTGACTCCTGGGGGCGGGGAGATTCTGTTCCTTGTGTCTACTGGTTCCTGGTGACTCTAGACATTCCTTGCCTTCCTTGGCCACATCATTCAATCTCATCCTCACATCACCTACTACTTTGTGTGTGCCTTCGAGGTGTGTCTCTAACAAGGATGCTTATCAGTGACTTTACTGCCCACTTGGATAATCTATGATGTTGTGATCCTTTCTTTAATTACATCTACAAAGATGCTTTCTCCCAAAAAGGTAATATTCACAGGTTCCAGAGATGTGGAAGTGAACACATCAGGTTCAATCCCTGGATTGGGAAGATCTCCTATAAATGAGTGCTCACTCCAGTATTCTTGCCAGGATAAGCCCATGGGCAGAGGACCCTGGAGGGCTACAGTCCACGGGGTCACAAAGAGTCGGATATGACCGAAGCAACTGAACATGCTCACATGCACATCTTTTGGAGGGCCATCATTCAACCCACTGCATGGCTACCTTGAAACTGTTCAGTTCTGCAGCTGTGACACCAAAGCAGCCATAGACAATATGTACATAAATGAATGTGGCTGTGTCCTAATAAAATATTATGGACTGTCATTGTTGGTCCATAAGCCATAGTTTGCTGACCCCTGATGGCAGTGCAAAAGAACTGAAAGGCAACACACAAAGGCAGTTAATTAAGTCAGGAGGGAATTCTAATGGTTGGCATTAAGGATGCTGCTGCTGCTGCTGCTGCTAAGTCGTTTCAGTCATGTCCGACTCTGTGCGACCCCATAGACGGCTTCCCCACCAGGCTTCCCCGTCCCTGGGATTCTCCAGGCAAGAACACTGGAGGGGGTTGCCATTTCCTTCTCCAGTGCATGAAAGTGAAAAGTGAAAGTGAAGTCGCTCAGTCGTGTCCAAGTCTGCCACCCCATGGACTGCAGCCTATCAGACTCCTCCGTCCATGGGATTTTCTAGGCAAAAGTACTGGAGTGGGGTGCCATTGCCTTCTCCTCATTAAGGATGAGAAAAGTTTAAATAAGACAATGTCAGTAGAGGTTAAGGGGAGAGGAAATTAACTAGTAATTAGGATCAATAGGATTGGGTGATAAGACTACAGGGGAGGGATCCTTAAAGTTAATTACTGGTTAATTCTTTGGCTTTCTTTTTTTGTTAGTTTTTGGCCACTGCCATGAATAACGTGGCATCCTTAGTTCCCTGACCAGGGATTGATACCATGCCTTCTGCAGTGGAAGCACAGAGCCTTAACCAATGGACCACCAGGGACGTCCCCTTCTGGCTTTTCAAAAGAACAACTTGAGACTTTTCTACTTTTATTACTTGAAAATATTGCTTTTACCCTAGATTGACTGAATCCAAAGACTCTTAAAGGCAATTTTGTGTAACCCATACAGATAAGTAGTGAAAAATAGAAAGGATCAAAAGTATTAACAGTTTTACTCTGTAGCCAGAACCACAGTATATGGGAGGTTTTGAAGTCAGAGAAGACAACAGTTAGCCAGTTGGTTTATTTCTTACAAGGAACAAAGCAATGCTAAGAAGGATATCCTTTCCCATTAAACACACAGCATGTAAACAGTCCGTCTCATCATGTAAAGAGTTGGATGGTTGAGATTATTAATTATAATTAATATTTATATACCTGTTCATAGTTTACAAAATTCTGACATGATGCATCATATCATTTGATCCTCATATTTCTAAGGTAGGGAAAGCAGGTATTATTATTACACCTGGAGTGAAGAGCAGTTAACTGACATTTTCAAGATCACACAGACAGCAAATTCTGGTTTCCTGGCTCAAAATTCCCTAACTCTTAGGCGAGTTCCTTTTCAGTGTCTCTGAAGCTGGATCAGAGAGCTGTGACAGTGTGTGACCCCTCTAGCCGGGTGGTCAGCCTGACCAGAAGGATAAAGATGAGATTAATGAGGTTCTTAACTAGGCAGTCAGGGTGGTCTTCCAGCTGTCCTTGGAGGGCAGATGGCTGAAGAAAAAAATGCAGCCTTGAGAGCAAAAGCAGAATATGACATGAGCAGGGATGATGAGAGAAACTGGACCCGGAGCTGTGTTATAAAAATTATGGCATGCAAGAGATAAAGCAGCAGTGTCATGAATGTAATCCAAGGAAGTGAGTGCCAAACTCACCACTGCAACAGTTACTGCAGAGTTTGTTAGCAACATACCATTCCATGTTCCAGTTCAGGAGTCTCCTGATTCAACCACTCTGGGTAGGGGTCCTGAAGGGTCCCCTTCCCACCCCAGGAAATCTGGTAGAGAATGTCCACCAAATAATCCAGGAGATAAAAGCAGCAGAATTATCTAGAGAGATTTGTGATGTTAGGATAGAAAAATGTTGGCAATAACTTCTGTTTTTAAGAAACAGTAGAAGGAGTCTAGGCCTCTTTTAGAGAAAATTTAATAATTTTTTTTGATATCTGCCTTGTGCATGGTACCAGGCCAAATGCCAGGAGTATAACAGTGAGTAAGAAATGAATACAGACTTGGTTCTTATACTCACAGAGCTTACTTTCTGCATGGGAGACTAATGTTGACTATTATTACGTAATTGTATGTAGGTAAGTGCTAAAAAAAAAAAAGTACAAGATGTCATAACAAGTGATAGGTAACAAAGGAGCCTTTCTCATTCTGGAGATCAGGCAAAGTTTCCCTGAGGAACTGGCAGATGATTTCAGATCTGAAGGATGAGGTGGGTTGACCAAGAAAAGGCAGAGAGGAGAATAAAAAAGGTATCTTAGTTAGACTATTAATTAACTACTTCAAAACTATTTATTGAGAACATACAATGTGCCAGGTATTATTCTAGGCTCTGTAAGGGGCAATTAAAAAAAAAAAGAATAACATTTCTGCTCTCATGGAACTTATATCCCAATTTATGAGACAAAGAAAATGAAAAATAAACAGGAAACAATCTGATAATAGTAATAGTGCAAGATTTTCAGTTCTCTCGGATAAACCTATTGACAATGCAATGCTAACCAAAATGCCAGCATGATTTTTAGTTTTTTAGAACTTGACAAACTAATTATAAAATTTATATGGAAACACATATAAAGAGAAAGTTTTAAAATATAAAGTTATAAAAACTTTTATTACCAAATACCAAGACTTAAAGCAACAATTAAGACAGTGTGGTATTGTCACAAGGGTAGACAAATAGACCAATCGAACAGGATAGAGTTCAGAGATAAATTCACACTTAATATATATAGCCAAAATGCCACTGCATCTTTGCTGATGTCGTGGGGAAAAGGATATTCTTGTAGTGCCAGGTCAATTGAATATCCATGTAGAAAATCAACACTCAAAAATTAGTTCTTGTGTAAAGCAGAGGAATAATACTCCTAGAAGATAACACAGGAGAATATCTTTATGAACTTGGAGTTGTCCAAGAGTTCTTAAACCAGTCACTAACCAAAAAAGGAAATATTGATAAATTGAACATCACTAAAATTAAGAACTTTTGTTATCAAGAGACACTGTTAAGAGGGTGAAAAGACAAGTTATGGAGTAGGAGAATATTTGTAAGATAAAAGAAAGATGCCCTGAAAGTGAAGTTGCTCAGTCGTGTCTGACTTTTTGCAACCCCATGGACACCAGGCTTCTCCGTCCATGGGATTTTCTAGGCAAGAGTACTGGAGTGGGTTGCCATTTCCTTCTCCAGGGAATCTTCTTGACCCAGGGATTGAACCCAGGTCTCCCACATTGTAGACAGATGCTTTACCATCTGAGCCACCAGGGAAGTCCACTTGCAACATATGTAGCTGACAAAAGACATGCCTGGATTATGTAAAGGATGCCTACAAATCAGTTAAAAAAAAGGGAGGGAGGACTGGCACAGGCATTTCACACACACCAAAAAATAAAAAATAAGATTATATAAAAGGACAATAAGCATAAGAAAAAATGCTCAGACTTCTTAGTAAGAAGAGAAATACAAATTAAAACCATAATAGGATTGTATTGCATACCTACCAGAATGGTTGAGATGTAAAATTTTTAACAATATCAAGAACTAGCTAGAATGTGGAACAATTAGAGGGGGATGTATACTGATACAATTATACTGGTTCAGTTTAGTTCAGTTCAGTTCAGTCGCTGTCGTGTCTGACTCTTTTCGACCCCATGAATCGCAGCACACCAGGCTTCCCTGTCCATCACCAACTCCCGGAGTTCACTCAAACTCACGTCCATCGAGTCAGTGATGCCATCCAGCCATCTCATCCTCTGTCGTCCCCTTTTCCTCCTGCCCCCAATCCCTCCCAGCATCAGAGTCTTTTCCAGTGAGTCAACTCTTCACATGAGGTGGCCAAAGTACTGGAGTTTCAGCTTTAGCACCATTTCTTCCAAAGAACACCCAGGGCTGATCTCCTTCAGAATGGACTGGTTGGATCTCCTTGCGGTCCAAGGGACACTCAAGAGTCTTCTCCAACACCACAGTTCAAAAGCACCAATTCTTAGGTGCTCATGCTGATACAATTATACTGGTAGTGTCTGTTAAAACTTAATGTGTGCATATTGTATATCCCAGAGAGTCTACTTCTTGTTATATCAATATACCAAACAGAAATACATTCTTAAGTGCACAGAGAGACATGTGTATAAATGTTATAGCAACACTACTTGTAACAGACCCCAAATGGAAACAGCCCAAATGTCTGTCTTAGTCTATCTGGGCTGCTATAACAAAATACCATTGACAGGTTGGCTTATAAACAACAAACGTTCACTTCTCACAATTCTGGAGACTAGGAAGTCCAAAGTCAAGGTCCTGGCACATTCAGTGTCCAGGGGTACGGGTTGCTTCCTGGTTCAAGGTCCATCAACAGAAGAAAGCGTAAACGAATTTGTCATAGTCTTAGAATAAAACAGTAGACGGCAGTAAAAATCAACAAATCTACTGCATGGATGAATCTCATAAATATAATATTGAGCAAAAGAAGTCAGTCACATTAAAGTACATATTATATGATTCAGTTTATATGATGTTTGCATGCATGCATGCTCAGTCATTTCAGTCATGTATGAGTCTTTGCAACCTATGGACCAGAGACCACCAGGGTCCTCTGTCCATAGGATTCTCCAGGCAAGCATAATGCAGTGGATTGACATGCTCTCCTCCAGAGGATTTTCCCCACCCAGAGATGAAATCCGAGTCCCCTGCATTGTGGGCTGGTTCTTTGCCACTGATCCAGTGGGGAAGCCCATATGAAGTTTAAGTACAGGCAATACCAATCTATGAAATTTATATTTGGAGGAAGATTATTTTTTTCTTCATCAGGATGTTGATAAAACAGAGTATTCACTTTGTAAAACAAACAAACAAGTAAACATGAAGCTGTATATTTAGAATTTTTCTACTTTTCATATGTATGTATGTATGTTGTTCAGTCGCTCCGTCATGTCCAACTCTTTGCAACCCCATGGACTGCAGCACACCAGCCTCCCTGTACTTCACCATCTCCCAGAGCTTGCTCAAACTCCTGTCCATTGAGTAAGTGATGCCATCCAACCATCTCATCCTCTGTCATCCCCTTCTCCTCCTGCCTTCAATCTTCCCCAGCATCAGCATCTATAATGAGTCAGCTCTTCCCATCAGGTGGCCTCTTCATCAGGTGAAGTATTGGAGCTTCAGCTTCAGCATCAGTCCTTCCAATGAATATTCAGGATTGATTTCCTTTAGGATTGACTGGTTGGATCTCCTTGCAGTCCAAGGGACTCTCAAGAGTCTTCTCCAACACCACATTTCAAAAGCATCAGTTCTTCAGCACTCAGCCTTCTTAATGGTCCAACTCTCACATCCATACATGACTACTGGAAAAACCATAACTTTGACTATATGAACCTTTGTTGGCAAAGTACTGTCTCTGCTTTTTAATATGCTGTCTAGGTTTGTCATAGATTTTCTTCCAAGGAGCAAGCATCTTTTATGTTTCAGTTCAATTAAAACATTTACTTTAAAAAAAGAACTGAAACCATCCTAAGTGGTTTCTCCTTAGTTAGAAGACTGGTGATTATAATCTGAATAGCAACTTACTAAAAAGAATTAGTAGTAGAAATTGGTAAAGTTAAATGTTTCATTGAAAGTGCTTAAAAGTTGTCTTTTATGTGATTGTTTTCACATAATTACTTTTATTTTAAAGTCTCAATTAGAGTATGTTTAGGTATAACTAAGGAAAAATTACTTGCATGTTAAGGTAGGCTAGGCTATGATGTAATAACATTTTTCTCTCTTCCTCCATTCCTCAAATCTCAGTGGCTTAAAATAACAAAAGTTTATTATTTCTTGTTCTCATCAGTCTAATTAGATGTTTGGCAAATGACCTTCCACACAAGGCTTCAGAGACCCAGGCTCCTCCTGTCTTCTGACTCAGCTTTCCTGTGGATATTGAGTTCTTCCTGAACCCTCTGCATCTGGCCAGCCAAGAAGCAAAAGCAGAATATGGAGAAGGCATACTTTAAGCTGCCTTGATCCCAAGAGGACACATCTCTTCTAACTGTGTAATGAGATTTAGTCACTTGGTTCTAAAAGATACACTGGGGCTGGGAAAAGTAGTCAACTCTGTGCTGAGGAAGGGGAAACAAGTTTAGTCAGCCTGTAGTCAGCCCTGACATACCTGGAGTCCAAGACACACTGTGTGGTCACTATGGTGCGCACAGAAAGGAGCTGCTGGGCAATAGAAATTCTAACAGGAAGAGTTACAAAATGGTATTTTAATCAAGAAATCTGTCACATTCAAGGGTATAAAAAAGAAATTGGAAAAAGGATAGTCCTTTCATAATTTGAGAGAAAGAGGTTGTTCTGAGGGAGAGAATGAGTAGAAGAAAAATTAAAATGGAGACACTACAGCATTGGAGGAAGAAATGTATCAGGGTTAAATATTTGAAACAGACCACAAAAAGTTAGTCAATTCATGATATATTGTGCAGGTCAGTGAGACTTTAAGGAGAGATAAAACAGGGACACAAAGCAGGTAGGCCTATGGACTATTTTGCATTTTTTCCTTTGGTTGTTTTTAAGAGCAAGTTAAGCTAAGAACTTGGTACCATTGTAATCAAGAAGAGGTAAATTCTCACAGGAAAAGCTGAAACTTACAGCTACTTCCTAACGTCCTTAACATTGGAATCCGTACTTAAATGGTAATAATATGTATTGAATGGTATTTTATTTTAAATTTTGCCTGCACTAGGTCTTTGTCGAAGCGTGCAGGTTTACTTGCCCTGGCATGTGGGATTTTAGTTCCCCAATCCGGGATTGAATTTGGCAATAATGAGTTCATGGTCTGTGCCACAGTCAGCTCCCAGTCTTGTTTTTGCTGACTGTATAGAACTTCTCCATCTTTGGCTGCAAAGAATACAATCAATCTGATTTCAGTATTGACCATCTGGTGATGTCCATGTGTATAGTTTCTCTTGTGTTGTTGGAAGAGGGTGTTTGCTATGACCAGTGGGTTCTCTTGGCAAAACTCTATTAGCCTTTGCCCTGCTTTGTTCTGCACTCCAAGGCCAAATTTGCCTGTTACTCCAGGTATTTCTTGACTTTCTACTTTTGCGTTGCCAAATTCAGCCTTAAATTGAAGAAAGTAGGGAAAACCACGAGACCATTCAGGGATGATCTAAATCAAATCCCTTATGATTATACAGTGGAAGTGACAAATAGATTTAAGGGACTAGATCTGTTAGACAGAGTACCTGAAGAACTATGGACAGAGGTTCGTGACATTGTACAGGAGGCAGGGATCAAGACCATCCCCAAGGAAAAGAAATGCAAAAAGGCAAAATGGTTGTCTGAGGAGGCCTTACAAGTAGCTGTGAATAGATGAGAAGTGAAGGCAAAGGAGAAAAGGAAAGATAAACCCATTTGAATGCAGAGTCCAAAGAATAGCAAGGAGAGACAAGAAAGCCTTCCTCAGTGATCAATGCAAAGAAATAGAGGAAAACAACAGAATGGGAAAGACTAGAGATCTCTTCAAGAAAATCAGAGATACCAAAGGAACATTTCATGCAAAGATGGGCTCGATAAAGGACAGAAATGGTATGGACCTAACAGAAGCAGAAGATATTAAGAAGAGATGGCAAGAATACACAGAAGAACTGTACAAAAAAGATCTTCACGACCCAGATAATCACAATGGTGTGATCACTCACCTAGTGGCAGACATTGTGGCATGTGAAGTCAAATGGGCCTTAGGAAGCATCACTACGAACAAAGCTAGTGGAGGTGATAGAACTCCAGTTGAGCTATTTCAAATCCTGAAAGATGATGCTGTGACAGTGCTGCACTCAATATCCCAGCAAATGTGGAAAACTGAACAGTGGCCACAGGACTGGAAAAGGTTAGTTTTCATTCCAATCCCAAAGAAATGCTATGACAAAAAATGTTCAAACTCCTGCACAATTGCACTCATCTCACACACTAGCAAAGTAATGCTCAAAATTCTCCAAGCCAGGTTTCAATAGTACCTGAACCTTGGACTTCCAGATTTTCAAGCTGGATTTAGAAAAGGCAGAGCAACCAGCGATCAAATTGCCAACATCCATTGGATCATCGAAAAAACGAGAGTTCCAGAAAAATATCTACTTTTGCTTTATTGACTATGCCAAAGCCTTTGACTGTGTGGACCACAACAAACTCTGGAAAATTCTTAAAGAGATGGGAATATCAAACCACCTGACTTGTCTCTTGAGAAATCTGTGTGCTGGTCAGGAAGAAACAGTTAGAACTGGACATGGAACAACAGACTGGTTCCAAATCGGGAAAGGAGTACGTCAAAGCTGTATATTGTCACCCTGTTATTTAACTTCTATGCAGAGTACATCATGCAAAATGCTGGGCTGCGTGAAGCACAAGCTGGAATCAAGATTGCCAGGAAAAATATCAATAACCTCAGATAGGCAGATAACACCACCCTTATGGCAGAAAGTGAAGAAAAACTAAAGAGCCTCTTGATGAAAGTGAAAGAAGAGAGTGAAATAGCTGGCTTAAAACTCAACATTCAGAAAACAAAGATCATGGCATTTTGTCCCATCACTTCATGGCAAATAGATGGGGAAACAGTGGAAACAGTGACAGACTTTATTTTCTTGGGCTCAGAAATCAATACAGATGGTGACTGTAGCCATGAAATTAAAAGATGCTTACTCTTTGGAGCCAAAGATGGAGAAGCTCTATACAGTTAGCAGAAAAAAGACCAGGAGCTGACTGTGGCTCAGACCATGAACTCCTTATTGCCAAATTCAGACTTAAATTGAAGAAAGTAGGGAAAACCACGAGACCATTCAGGTATGACCTAAATCAAATCCCTTATGATTATACAGTGGAAGTGAGAAATAGATTTAAGGGACTAGATCTGATAGATAGAGTGCCTGATGAACCATGGAATGAGGTTCGTGACATTGTACAGGAGACAGGGATCAAGACCATTCCCATGGAAAAGAAATGCAAAAAAGCAAAATGGCTGTCTGGGGAGGCCTTACAAACAGCTGTGAAAGAAGAGAAGCGAAAAGCAAAGGAGAAAAGGAAAGATATAAACATCTGAATGCAGAGTTCCAAAGAATAGCAAGAAGAGATAAGAAAGCCCTTTTCAGCGATCAATGCAAAGAAATAGAGGAAAACAACAGAATGGGAAAGACTAGAGATCTCTTCAAGAAAATCAGAGATACCAAAGGAACATTTCATGCAAAGATGGGCTCGATAAAGGACAGAAATGGTATGGACCTAACAGAAGCAGAAGATATTAAGAAGAGATGGCAAGAATACACAGAAGAACTGTACAAAAAAGATCTTCACGACCCAGATAATCACAATGGTGTGATCACTGACCTAGAGCCAGACATCCTGGAATGTGAAGTCAAGTGGGTCTTAGAAAGCATCACTACGAACAAAGCTAGTGGAGGTGATGGAATTCCAGTTGAGCTATTCCAAATCCTGAAAGATGATGCTGTGAAAGTGCTGCACTCAATATGCCAGCAAATTTGGAAAACTCAGCAGTGGCCACAGGACTGGAAAAGGTCAGTTTTCATTCCAATCACTATGAAAGGCAACGCCAAAAAATGCTCAAACTACTGCATAATTGCACTCATCTCACACGCTAGTAAAGTAATGCTCAAAATTCTCCAAGCCAGGCTTCAGCAATATGTGAACTGTGAATTTCCTGATGTTCAAGCTGGTTTTAGAAAAGGCAGAGGAACCAGAGATCAAATTGCCAACATCTGCTGGATCATGGAAAAAGCAAGAGAGTTCCAGAAAAACATTTATTTCTGCTTTATTGACTATGCCAAAGCTTTTGACTGTGTGGATCACAAAAAACTGTGGAAAATTCTGAAAGAGATGGGAATACCAGACCACCTGACCTGCCTCTTGAGAAACCTATATGCAGGTCAGGAAGCAACAGTTAGAACTGGACATGGAACAACAGACTGGTTCCAAATAGGAAAAGGAGTGTGTCAAGGCTGTATATTGTCACCCTGTTTATTTAACTTATATGCAGAGTACATCATGAGAAACGCTGGGCTGAAAGAAACACAAGCTGGAATCAAGATTGCCGGGAGAAATATCAATCACCT
Source organism: Bos taurus (assembly GCF_002263795.3). Lineage (NCBI taxonomy): Eukaryota > Metazoa > Chordata > Mammalia > Artiodactyla > Bovidae > Bos > Bos taurus. Next base: position 51,962,783 of record NC_037330.1, read on the forward strand.
CAGATATGCAGATGACACCACCCTTATGGCAGAAAGTGAAGAGGAACTAAAAAGCCTCTTGATGAAAGTGAAAGTGGAGAGTTAAAAAGTTGGCTTAAAGCTCAACATTCAGAAAACGAAGATCATGGCATCTGGTCCCATCACTTCATGGGAAATAGATGGGGAAACAGTGGAAACAGTGTCAGACTTTATTTTTCTGGGTTCCAAAATCACTGCAGATGGTGACTGCAGCCATGAAATTAAAGATGCTTACTCCTTGGAAGAAAAGTTATGACCAACCTAGATAGCATATTCAAAAGCAGAGACATTACTTTGCCAACAAACATTCGTCTAGTCAAGGCTACGGTTTTTCCTGTGGTCATGTATGGATGTGAGAGTTGGACTGTGAAGAAAGCTGAGCACCAAAGCATTGATGCTTTTGAACTGTGGTGTTGGAGAAGACTCTTGAGAGTCCCTTGGACTGCAAGGAGATCCAACCAGTCCATTCTGAAGGAGATCAGCCCTGGGATTTCTTTGGAAGGAATGATGCTAAAGCTGAAACTCCAGTACTTTGGCCACCTCTTGTGAAGAGTTGACTCATTGGAAAAGACTCTGATGCTGGGAGGGATTGGGGGAAAGAGGAGAAGGGGACAACAGAGGATGAGATGGCTGGATGGCATCACTGACTTGATGGATGTGTGTCTCAGTGAACTCCGGGAGTTGGTGATGGACAGGGAGGCCTGGCGTGCTGTGATTCGTGGGGTCACAAAGAGTTGGACACGACTGAGTGACTGATCTGATCTGATCTGCTCTTTGGAAGAAAAGGTATGACCAACCTAGACAGCATATTAAAAAGCAGAGACATTACTTTGCCAACAAAGGTCCATCTAGTCAAAGCTATGGTTTTTCCAGGGATCCTGATGCAGGGATTGAACCCATGTCTTCTGCGTCTCCTACACTGCAGGTGGATTCTTTACTGCTGAGCCACCAGGGAAGTCTGCATGGGGCAGAACAATTGTAGAATCTGCTGCTTACTCTATTCTCCCTATTTGTACCATCACCTTGAAGAACTCAGACCAGAGGCAGGGTGTGTTAATCAGGGTAAGGCTATTCTGCTGAAAGAAACCCAATATTAATTCAGTTTCTTAAAGAAGGTAAAGTTTATTCATCTCTCATGTAATAGTCTACTGTGAGTGTTTCAGGTTGTTAGACAGCCTTTCTGGTTCTGATCGTTTAGGGACTTATGTTCCATCTATCATGCTGTGGTGTTTTCTGGGGCACTACTGCTATTTCCATGATCAAAGCTCATCACTGTTGATTCCAGCTGGGCCTCCTAGGTGGTGCTAGCGGTAAAGAACCCACCTGTGAATGCAAGAGACACGGATTCCATCCCTGGGTCAGCAAGATCCGCTGGAGAAGGAAATGGCACCCCACTCTAGTATTTTTGCCTGGAGAGTCCCATGGACAGAGGAGCCTGCCAGGCTATATATAGTCCATGGGGGTCGCAAAGAGTCAGATATGACTAAAGCGACTTACCATCATGCACATGAGTTCCAGCTAGTGGAAAAGAGTGTATCTTATGGTCTGTGTCAGAAGTGACACACTTCACATGAATCACATTTTATTGGCAGAAATAGAGTCATGTGGCTACACTAACCTGCTAGTGGGAGTCACAAATCTTGTCTCTTGCTGGAGAAGCTCAGTTATAACTTTGTTTGGAAGATAGAAAAAATGAATTTTGGTAATCATCTAGCAGTATCAATTTAGAAAGAATGAAGAGAGTAAAACAGAACAATTGAAATTCTTTTACATATACTATCAAAACAGCATACAGGTGAACTATGTTCCTATCAGAGTTATATATGTATACCTTTTGTCATGAAATTTTCTCAAATTCAGAAAATTATAATTTTTTAAACTACCAAATGTGTGCTAAAATTCCAGTGAAGTTTTAGTCTCAATTCTGACTTTTTAAATTACTAAGATTTCTAAATCTATGTCTTTAAGATTTTGTTTCCTCCTTTCAAAGTCAAATCATTGAAGATAAAGAAGCAAACCCTTTAAATGTTAGGAGATATCCCTCGGTGCATAGCAGATTCAAGTTTCACTTTTTGGAAATTTCTGGAATTAAAACAAATATTTTTGATCTACTATTGGTTGAGTTGGTTAAATCTGAGGACATTGAACCATGGATAGGGAGGGCCAAATAACTATTTAAAACATGAAGGTAGAAATTTCTTTTTAAAGTAACTAATGCAGTCATCCTAAAAATTTTGCTTTGAAAGTTTATATTATCATATTGAAAGTGTAGGAGTGTTAGTGTAGAATGTGAGATTTTTGTGATTTAGAGCACACAGAGTAATTACTGAAAAATAATCTTGCTTTCTGGTTTGAGGCTGTTACTAACTATATCCTAATAAAATTTTATACAAATCTTAGCGTGTGCAAGGAAATCACATATTTTGGCCCAATATTTAGTAATATGCAAGGTTTAAAATGATAAGTCTTGTTTTTGGTATGGAGAAAAGAAGTTGAATATCTTATAAACCAATCCTCCCACAAATAGCAGTGTTATAACTCTAGACAGAATGCAGAAAAACGCAACTACCTGAGGGTTCTGGAGACTGAACAGAGAGAGAGAGAGGTTTTTTGTTTTTTTTTAAGACAAATTTGGAAGGCAAAATGTGGACTATGTGATTAGAAAAAAAAACATTTATTCCCAGCCTTAATTGACATACAGCATTGTATAATTTAAGGTTACATACATTCATATATTGCAAATGTTTACCACCATAGCATTAGCTAACAGCTCCATCCTGTCATATAATCGCCTTTCTTTTTTTGTGGTGAGGACATTTAAGATCTATTCTCTTTGCAACAAGTATATAATACACTATTATTAGCTATAATCACCACGCTGTACATTAGATCTCCAGAACTTGTTAATTTTATAACTGGACTAAACATCCCCACTTTTTAAATGTTTTGTTCAGAGGCCCATGTTACAATTCACCCTGTAGTCTCCACCAACAGTGTTTAGGGTATGTGGTCTCATTATTGTTGGCAGTGGTGAAAGTCCTGATTCTCCATTAAGCATATTCTGATATCTTTACAGAAGGGAGGAGGGGTATTGGGGATGCTGGAAATGTTCACTATTTTTTATTAAGATGATGATTTCACAGATGTATACAACTGTCATAACTCATTCAATTGTATGTTTTAAATGGATGCAGTTTTGTACATAAATTATTTATCAATATATTTGATAAGAAAAAAATGAGAAAGCCTTTTTCATATCATTCTCCACAGCTGAAATCTATTTCTCAGTCAGTAACAGCCCTTAACTAATTCTGTCCTGGTTCTGCCCTTCGAAACCATACCTATAAAAGCATAATCAAATTATTTATTCCACTGTAAGAATCTCTCAAATATTTGAAAAGAGGCACCTTACTTAGTCTTTTCTTCTCTATATTAGATACCACCTCTCCCCAATTCCCCACTCTCTGACTCTAAAAAATTAAATTATTTAAGTCCTAAGCTATTTAGCCTTCCTGTTTCCCACCTTTGAATATACTTTAGTTTGTCAACATTAGCTGATAAAAAAGAATCATCCAAAACTAAATGCAATGTGCCATACATTATCTATTTAGATTTGTTCAAGGGAGATAGCATACTTTTAGAAAGATCAGGGAACAGGTATAGGGAAATTTGAGTTCTCTGGTTCTGCCAGTGTGTGACTGGCTTTTTGATCTTAAGCAAATCAATCCCTCAGTATAAAAAAGGAGCTAGAATTATTTATTTGATCCAAGATTCATTTTTAGCATCTGAAAATGAAAGCACAGGTAAGAAACCTCTGAGAAACTTTCTCAATTAGGAAATATAAATCAACAGATGCATTCTGCTTAAAAATGATGTAAGCAAAAAGAAACACCAACATTTTGTGACTTGAAAATAATTTTTTAGTTTTGTATCAGATGTGTGTTTGAAGGGATGTTCATTTTTCCATTTGTGTGGAGATTAATGATCCCTAACTTTGGTTGTTAGGAGATTTTCCAGTCATGTGGTTTGTGACTTGCTATGTAATCTCTATGGATTGGAAAAATTCAAAACATATGGCAGCTCAGATGTTAAGTTGGGTGAAATTAAAAATTAAAAAATTTCAGAGTCGTTTAGAAGATGCTTTGCTGTATATATTTTTTATGTCATTTTTATATATGAATATGTTGAGAAAATGCCACTTGGGAATGAAGTCTAAGGAAAAATATATCTTCTTTATACTTTAAGTCCACTCTAGGTAACAGTGTATGTTTCAAATGAAATAGGACTTTGTTCAAAGTCAGAGATTTTAAAAATAAACTTTTTCGAATTGAATATTTAAACAACAACTGCAACCAAATCAGTGACAACTGCTGTTCAAAGGAAATAGTATGGTACGTAGAAAGAGCCAGGCATAGAGAAATTCAGCCAAAATTACTATATTAAAAATCAAATTCTAATTTGTGGAATATTTCTTCATTTGAATACATTTTCAGGTAAGTTGTGTGAATGGTACTTTTTTCAATCCAGGAAAAAAATTCTAATTATCCAGTATTATAGATAATAGCCTACCAAATCATTTATTTCTCTAAAACTTCCCCAAATACCTGAAGCGGGAAATGGCAACCCACTCCAGTATTCTTGCTTGGAGAATTCCATGGGCAGAGGAGCCTGGCAGGCTACAGTCCATGGGGTCACCAAGAATCTGACAGGACTGACACTTGCACATACTTAAAAAAGATGCTGGATTCTTTCTCTTTTTTCTTGAATTAAGGAGATACTTTGTTACAGAAGACAAACACAGACTCCCAATTTTATCTGAACTTTTAGGTCTAATAATCTTAGTGGCCTTTTTTTTTTTTTTTTACTTCTAAATATGATTTAGCATATTGCTTAAGCTCTTTATAAGGACAAGTTAAAATCTTAGGGTTTTTTGTTTGTTTAAAACAGGAACATATTTTCAGCAAAATGAATGACTTCAAAACTCAAATTGTTATATTTCAACATTGTTAAGTAGAACATTTTTGTTATTTTTCAAAGATAAGTTTTTTAAGGGAAACTGTTTTGAACAGTTGTGGAAATATTTGTTCATTATGTGACATCACAGGTCCACTTACTGTTTTAACATAAAATTACAGAAATATAGAATACAATGAAATCATCTAGAAAAAAAAAAAAAAAAACAAAGCTTCCCCAAATGATTTCTGATACAAAACATTCTACAAAGAATATTCCTACTGGTTGGTTACTTGCCCATTTCTACAAGTGAGGATGGGATATAAAGTGTGAACACAGCTGTGGGATTTGGTAGGAGTTCTTTTTTGGAGTTAATGGTGTGATTGTTTTCCTAAGATAGAATTGTTCAAGTGTTCTGTTAATTAAGGAACACATAAAATAGGCAAGTACAATTCCTAATGTTCAATAACACCTGAAAGTCTGACAGCTCTTTTTATTCCACAGTTATCTGAAAAAATTCTAACAATACACATTAACTTGCTTCACTTTCACATTAATCATTGTTTTATCTTGTTGTTTCCTGGGCATATAGGGTTTTTATTTCCCTCCCAATCTCCATGTATTTTCTTAAGTCAACACTTTTCACCTTTTGGAATGTGTTCTTGGCCAGAATGGTCTCACCTGGACTTGCTTTAACCCACCCCCCTCTAATTTCTAGTGGAAGGACAACATTCCTTCTACTTAAATACATATATTCTCCATCCATGCTGAATCCACTCTATCCACGCACACAGACAATGCATCTACTGTCTCAGCCCCTCACTCACTATTTGTGTGAATTCTTAGACATTTTCCCCATGCACTGAATGAACAAATGCTTTAAGCTGTAGAGTGTTTTTTTTTTGTGTGTGTGTGTGTGACACTAGTGTTTCATATGTCACTAATTTGAGTTAGATAAAGCAAGGTAACATTGCAAGTGACTTTTTCCCCACCAAAGACAACAAAGCAAGTTATTGCTTTGAAACCATACCTCCTAATTGTCAGAATCCCAGCTCCACTGACACTCCCCACCCAAATGTCCCTCCTGTTTCCCAGCTGGCAACTGGAGGAAGGGCTTCATAAACTCTCCTGGCTTTAGCAATCAGTCCTATCAACTATCACAAATAGCATATACTTTTCATAAGATAGGCACACTTTCCTGGCTGATTCACAGCTCCTACTTACAGCTGCCATTGCAGCCATGGTAACAGTTCTGTTGCTTCATACTGTTGCCTGTGCTCAGGCTATGCACTGTTCCGAGGCCAGCAGAGCTCTATCAAGGCGGGACCTTCCACTCTGGAAGGCTTAGCAGGGCCAGGCCCTGGGAGTGGTCTGTGAGCATAATTTAGTAGCCTCTCCTCCACAGCCTGATCCCTACACCTTCTTTTGCTGCTTCTTGATGAATCTGCTGCTCCCTGAATGCAAATGTCTTTCTCCTGGTGCCTAGAACCAGGGGGTAAGGCGGGGCCTTAACCTCAGCATCCGTTGAGCTACTTTTATGCCTTATGCACTTCATTATACCCACTCTTCCTCCAAAAAGTTATCTCACGTTCCCAGGCCTGAGGGCAGGGCAACAGGGTTGGGGGCGTCAGGGCAGGGGGACGAACAGCTAGAATTTCCAGAGAACGTTTTCAGATTTAGCCCCTTCCGGTCTCTGGTGATTATTCATAGTGACAACCGTTGTGAGAAACAACAGTGGCTCAGACGGTAAAGCATCTGCCTACAATGCGGTAGACCAGGGTTCGATCCCTGGGTCGGGAAGATCCTCTGGAGAAGGAAAAGGTAACCCACTCCAGTACTCTTGCCTGGAAAATCTCATGGATGGAGGAGCCTGGTAGGCTACAGCCCATTGAGGTCACAAAGAGTCGGACATGATTGAGCAACTTCACTTTCACTTCTCTGGTGATTATTCATAGTGACAACTGTTGTGAGAAAACAGACGTGTCTATTTTTCTTTGTGGTGGCTTCAGACTCCAGGCAGACATGGATACAGCACTCCCAGCTTTGTTCCCTGGAACAAAGTGCATGCTATTACATGCACTGTGCTTTCTCAGTGCTTTGGCATATTTAAACATGAGATAACCCATGCTTAAATACATCTTAACTCAATATATATCACAAATGAATAATTACCTGCTAGTTTTAGTAGTATCTCTCACCACTCCCTCTTGCTTCCTGGAAAGGATTCTAGGCAGATGCATTATTCTTTATTCTTCATGGTGTTTCTTATTTCTGTTATTCTGTCCGAACTTCAATCTGTCCAGTATCTTAACTAGTTACTTGCGTACATGCTAAGTTGCTTCAGTCACATCCAACTCTGTGCAACTCTAGGGACTGCAGCCTACCAGGCTCCTCTGTCCATGGGATTTCCAGACAAGAGTACTGGAGTGGTTTGCCATGACTTCCTCCAGGGGATCATCCCCACCCAGGGATCGAATCTGAATCTCTGATGTCTCCTGCATTGGCAGGCGGGTTCTTTACCACTACCACCACCCGGGAAGCCCAACAGATTACTTGCAAACATTGTAAATCTCTTTATTTGAAATAATGATATAATGTGCATGCATGCTTAGTCGTGTCTGACTCTTTTGCAACCCCATGGACTGTAGCCCTCCAGGTTCCTCCGTTCATGGGATTTCCCCGGCAAGAATGCTGTAGTGGATTGCCATTTCCTCCTCCAGGGGATCTTCCAGACCGAGGGATTGAACTGGCCTCTCTTGGATCTCCTGCATTGACAAGTCGATTATTTACCACTGCACCACCTGGGAAGCCCAATGATATAATGGTGATACAATCACCTCTAGAAAGGATCTTAATTCTAAACAGCATATAAACAATTTAAATTAATCATTAACATATTAATCATAACAATTTGATCATATTACTGTAAGACCTCGCCAATTACTCTGTTATCTTTAGATAAAAACAAAAAAAAGAATGCCTGTTCTTAAAATCTGTTTTATATTCTGATCCCTGATATTTAGAAATCTTTTAAAAATGTCTGTCAGTGGCTTTTTAAAGTCCCCTCAAAGAATCTTTGTAGATACATCCCATGTTTTATGAAGACAGTCTTATATAAAATTCTGGATGCCATTCAGGTAAAGCCTACCTCCTTCAGATACTAATCACCTGAAGGAATGCGTTTATTCCTATCTACCCAAGGACTTTATAATAATGGCAGAAGAATTTACTAAGAATGACTGAACACAGTATACTCTGTAAGGAGAAGTGTGTACAACTTGTTACACAAATCTAAATACAACTACCCATAGAGAATGTGCACTGGTTATCCCTCTCCATTTACTCATTCTGGAGAAATGGGTATAAAATTTTAATCAGGAAATAATTCTATTCCAATGTGGAATACTGTCCCAAAGCCTCTGTTCTGGCATGTTTGCTTACATTTTAGACTCTACTTATGTAATTACAAGGAAAAAAAAAAAAAACCAGCCATTGAATACTGAGTATTTATCAACCGATTTCTATGGAAGGCTTACATTCTTTGTATTAATACACTCTGGCTAGCTGTGGCTGGGAGATGCTTTAGCTCTGGGTCTAATTGGAGCACCCTATCCAGAGGTCTCATTAAAATCAACATTCTTGGCTTTGGAGAACTGAAAACCAGAAAACAGACATTTTAAATTCATTTTGGCTGAAGACTCAATTTCTGCCTAAAAGCAAGCAAATGGAGCAAATGGATCTCCTAAAATATGAGTACTAGTTTCTTCTGCATCATTAAACATACTTCTTAGAAGCTGGAACTCAAGGAATTACTTCTAATTAACATATTTTGTTTATTTTCCTGGTTACATAGAGACTACTAAATCTTTCCCTAAACAACAATTAACTTTTGACTATCAACCCTTCATATTTTTTCTATTTAAGCATCTATTAAATGTATAGATAGCATCAGACTCTTCTACACGATTGTGCATAACCTCTGAATTTCTCTTTCCTCCCATGAATCTCATCATACCAGACTTGATTTCTTTCTTTTTCTTTTTATTTCCTTAGATATTAACTGTCCACTTTTCAGAGTCTCCCAAATGGGCTTACCTTTTCTTTTCCAAGTCTGACAATAGCACAACATATTTCTGGCTGTCATACAGAGAAAAATAGTCTTGAAGTTACAACATTTCTTGGTGCTTCCTTATCTACTGCCATCAGCATTAATTTTTCAATTATCAGCTCCTCTTGATCAGAGTTTTAAAAGAATGAACGCCATAAAGTAGAGAAAATTTTTATTATGTTGACTTTATGAGCCAGAACCTAAGGCATCAATTGTATTAGCAGAAATCTATTTGTTTCCTGTGTCATAAACATTTATTTTTTGTTTTTCAAGTTCTTCCAGTCTTTCAAGACACCCCCTCCTTTATTTGAAATAAATAAAACTTGTTGGTCTATGGTATGCCCAAAATGGATCAAAGACCTAAACTTAAGAGCTAAAATTGAAACTCTCAGAAGAACACATTGGAGTAAATCTTCAAGTAATGGAATTTGGGAGTGAATTCACAGTAATGACACCAAAACACAGGTTACAAAAGAAGGAAAAAAAGATAAATTGGACTTCACCTAATTAAAAACTTTTGTGTATCAAAGGATACTATCATGAAAGCAAAAATAAAACCTACTGAATAGGAGAAAATATTTATAAATCATGTTAATATCCAGAATATTTTAAAAATACATAATAAAAGATAATAATAATAAAATAATGATAAACAAATAGCACAAATATTAGCAATGGATGGTTATAGCAAACACCCTCTTCCAACAACACAAGAGAAGACTCTACACATGGATCATCACCAGATGGTCAACACCGAAATCAGTGATTATATTGTTGTTACATTATATTATTGTGTTATATTGTGTTATATTATATTATTGACTATATTCTTTGTAGCCAAAGATGGAGAAGCTCTATACAGTCAGCAAAACAAGACTGGGAACTGACTGTGGCTCAGATCATGAACTCCTTATTGCCAAATTCAGACTTCAGTTGAAGAAAGTAGGGGAAACCACTAGATAATTCAGGTATGACCTAAATCAAATTCCTTAGGATTATACAGTGGAAGTGAGAAATAGATTTAAGGGACTAGATCTGATAGACAGAGTGCCTGATGAACTATGGACGGAGGTTCCTGACATTGTACAGGAGACAGGGATCAAGACCATTCCCATAGAAAAGAAATGCAAAAAAGCAAAATGGCTGTCTGGGGAGGCCTTACAAATAGCTGTGAAAAGAAGAGAAGCTAAAAGCAAAGGAGAAAAGGAAAGATATAAGCATCTGAATGCAGAGTTCCAAAGAATAGCAAGGAGAGACAAGAAAGCCTTCCTCAGTGATCAATGCAAAGAAATAGAGGAAAACAACGGAATGGGAAAGACTAGAGATCTCTTCAAGAAAATTAGAGATTCCAAGGGAACATTTCATGTAAAGATGGGCTCGATAAAGGACAGAAATGGTATGGACAAGCAGAAGATATTAAGAAGAGGTGGCAAGAATACACAGAAGAACTGTAGGGAAAAGATCTTCATGACAAGATAATCACAATGGTGTGATCACTCACCTAGAGGCAGACATCCTGGAATATGAAGTCAGGTGGGCCTTAGAAAGCATCACTACGAACAAAGCTAGTGGAGGTCATGGAATTCCAGTTGAGCTCTTTCAAATCCCAAAGGATGATGCTGTGACAGTGCTGCACTCAATATGCCAGCAAATTTGGAAAATTCAGCAGTGGCCACAGGACTGGAAAAGGTTAGTTTTCATTCCAATCCCAAAGAAAGGCAATTCTGAAGAATGCTCAAACTACTGCACAATTGCACTCATCTCACACACTAGTAAAGTAACGCTCAAAATTCTCCAAGCCATGCCTCAGCAATATGTGAACCGTGAACTTCCAGATGTTCAAGCTGGTTTTAGGAAAGGCAGAAGAACCAGAGATCAAATTGCCAACATCTGCTGGATCATGGAAAAAGGAAGAGAGCTCCAGAAAAACATCTATTTCTGCTTTATTGACTATGCCAAAGCCTTTGACTGTGTGGATCACAATAAACTGTGGAAAATTCTGAAAGAGATGGGAATACCAGACCACCTGAACTGCCTCTTGAGAAATCTGTATGCAGGTCAGGAAGCAAGAGTTAGAACTGGACATGGAACAACAGACTGGTTCCAAATAGGAAAAAGAGTGTGTCAAGGCTGTATATTGGCACCCTGCTTATTTAACTTATATGCAGAGTACATCATGAGAAACGCTGGGCTGGAAGAAGCACAGGCTGGAATCAAGATTGCCTGGAGAAATATCAATAACTTCAGATATGCAGATGACACCACCCTTATGGCAGAAAGTGAAGAGGAACTCAAAAGCCTCTTGATGAAGGTGAAAGTGGAGAGTGAAAAAGTTGGCTTAAAGCTCACATTCAGAAAACGAAGATCATGGCATCTGGTCCCATCACTTCATGGGAAATAGATGGGGAAACAGTGGAAATAGTGTCAGACTTTTTTTTGGGCTCTAAAATCACTGCAGATGGTGAATGAAATTAAAAGACGCTTACTCCTTGGAAGGAAAGTTATGACCAACCTAGATAGCATATTCAAAAGCAGAGACATTACTTTGCCAACAAAGGTCCGTCTAGTCAAGCCTATGGTTTTTCCTGTGGTCATGTATGGATGTGAGAGTTGGACTGTGAAGAAAGCTGAGTGCTGAAGAATTGATGCTTTTGAACTGTGGTGTTGGAGAAGACTTTTGAGAGTCCCTTGGACTGCAAGGAGATCCAACCTGTCCATTCTAAAGGAGATCAGTCCTGGATGTTCTTTGGAAGGACTGATGCTAAAGCTGAAACTCCAATACTTTGGCCACCTCATGCGAAGAGTTGACTCATTGGAAAAGACCCTGATGCTGGGAGGGATTGGGAGCAAGAGGAGAAGGGGACAACAGAGGATGAGATGGCTGGATGGCGTCACTGACTCGATGGACGTGAGTTTGAGTGAAGTCCGGGAGTTGGTGATGGACAGGGAGGCCTGGTGTGCTGCAATTCATGGGGTCACAAAGAGTCGGACATGACTGAGCGACTGAAATGAACTGAACTGAATGAATAGACACTTCCCCAAAGAAAATATTTAAAAAGCCATAAGGCACATTAAAAGATGCTCAACATCATTAGTCCTTCAGTTCATTACAGTTCAGCCGCTCAGTTGTGTCCGACTCTTTGTGACCCCATGGACTGCAGCACGTCAGGCTTCCCTGTCCATCACCAACTCCTGGAGCTTACTGAAACTCACATCCATCAAGTCGATGATGCCATCCAACCATCTCATCCTCTGTCGTCCCCTTCTCCCACCTTCAATCTTTCCTAGCATCAAGGTCTTTTCCAATGAGTCAATTCTTCTCATCGGGTGGCCAACGTATTGGAGTTTCAGCTTCAGCACCAGTCCTTCCAATGAATATTCAGGACTAATTTCCTTTAGGATGGACTGGTTGGATCTCCTTGAAGTCCAAGGGACTCTCAAGAGTCTTCTCCAACACCACAGTTCAAAAGCATCAATTCTTCAGCTCTCAGCTTTCTTTATAGTCAAACTCTCACATCCATACATGACCACTGGAAAAACCATAGCCTTGACTAGATGTCCCTTTGTTGGCAAAGTAATGTCTCTGCTTTTTAATATGCTGTCTAGGTTGGTCATAGCTAGCCTTGACTAGATGTCCCTTTGTTGGCAAAGTAATGTCTCTGCTTTTTAATATGCTGTCTAGGTTGGTCATAGCTTTTCTTCCAAGGAGAAAGCGTCTTTTAATTTCATGGCTGCAGTCACCATCTGCAGTGTTTTGGGAGCCCAAGAAAATAAAGTCTGTCACTGTTTCCACTGTTTCTCCATCTATTTGCCATGAAGTAATGGGACTGGATGCCATGATCTTTGTTTTCTGAATGTTGAGCTTTAAGCCAGCTTTTTCACTCTCCTCTTTCACTTTCATCAAGAGATTTTTTGGTTCTTCTTCACTTTCTGCCATAAAAGTGATGTCATTTGCATATCTGAGGTTATTGATATTTATCCTGGCAATCTTGATTCCAGCTTGTGCTTCATCCAACTTATGTGATGTACTCTGCATATAAGTTAAATAAGCAGGGTGACAATATACAGCCTTGATGTACTCCTTTCCCAATTTGGAACCAGTCTGTTGTTCCATGTCCAGTTCTAACTGTTGCTTCTTGACCTGCATACAGATTTCTCAGGAGGCAATTCATGTGGTCTGGTATTCCCATCTCTTTAAGAGTTTTCCACAGTTTGTTGTGATCCACACAGTCAGAGACTTTGCCGTAGTCAGTAAAACAAAAGTAGATTTTCCACTCCTAGGTATATATATAAATAATTGAAAACAGGGACTGAGAACAAGATTATTTTTTTCTGCCTCATGTGCTTTTTATTTATTTAAAAATTTGTTTATTTTATATTGGAGTATAGTATTGTTGATTAACAATGTTGCACTGGTTTTAGGGGTACAGCAAAGTGATTCAGTTATACATGTTTTTCAAATTCTTTTCCCATTTAGTTTGTTATATAATATTGAGCAGAGTTCCCTGCTGCACAGTAGGTGCTTGTTGGTTATCCATTTTAAACATAGCAGTGTGTACATGTCAATCCCCAACTATCCCCGCCCAACCATAAGTTCCAGAATGGAGTTTTATATACCATTTTTTCATAGCTGCATTATTCACAACAGCCAAAAGGTTGGAAGCAACACAAATGACCATCCATGAATGAATGGGTAAACAAAATGTGGTATATATGTACAAATGGAATTCAGTTTCATAGACTCAGTCTTGTCTGACTCTTTGTGATCCCATGGACACTGCCTGCAGCACGCCAAGCTTCCCTGTCCATCACCAACTCCCGGAGCTTGCTCAAACTCATATCCATCGAGTAGGTAATGCCATTCAACCATCTTATAATCTGTCCTCCCCTTCTCCTCCTGCCTACAATCTTTCCCAGCATCAGGGTCTTTTCCAGTGAGTCAGTTCTTCACATCGGGTGGCCAAAGTATTGGAGCTTCAGCTTCAGCCCTTCCAGTTAATATTTAGAGCTGATTTTCTTTAGGGTTGACTGGTTTGATCTCCTTGAAGTCCAAGGGACTCTCTAGAGTCTTCTCCAATACCACAAATGGAATGCAAGTGAAAGTCACTCAGTCGTGTCTGACTCTTTGCAACCCCATGACTACACAGTCCATGGAATTCTCTAGGCCAGAATACTGGAGTGGGAAACTTTTCCCTTTTCAAGGGCATCTTCTCAACCCAGGGATCAAACCCAGGTCTCCCACATCACAGGCGAATTCTTTACCAGTTGAGCCACAAGGGAAGCCCAAGAGACTTGAGTGGGTAGCCTATCCCTCCTCCAGCAGATCTTCCCCATCTAGGAATTGAACCAGGGTCTCTAAGAGTCGGACACGACTGAGTGACTTCACTTTCACTTTTCACTTTCATACATTGGAGAAGGAAATGGCAAACCACTCCAGTGTTCTTGCCTGGAGAATCCCAGGGACCGGGGAGCCTAATGGGCTGCCATCTATGGGGTCGCACAGAGTCGGACACGACTGAAGCGACTTAGCAGCAGTAGCAGCAGCCCCTGCATGCAGGCGGATTTTTAACCAACCGAGCTATCAGGGAAGCTCACCTTAAAAGGAATAAAACTCTGATACTTGCTACCTCATGGATAAACTCTGAAAACATCATGGTAAATGATATAGGCCAGACATAAGATAAACACCATCTAAATCCATAAATCCACTTATATGAGGTACCTCAGATAGACCAATTCTTAAGGAGGGAAACTAAAATTACCAAGAGCTGAGGGAAGGATTAAGCATTTTATTCAATGAAAATAGGCAACAATATCCGGAAAGCCATAATTTAAAAGGGATTATAAACTTCTGGAGAAAACAGGGAGAGGCGGGAAGGGAGAGGTTGGGGGCTCCGGCGATCCATTGCTTAGAGCTCGGCTTAGCCAGGCTGGGGGTCCTCCGGGCCGGTGAATAGGCGCTCGGCTCCCAGGGCCGACGAAGAGGTGAGTTTGGCGGAACCTGGACGCCCGTTGGGGAAGGTGGGGACTGGGACGCGGGGCTCTCACAGGAAGGAAAAGATGGGAGAACAGGGACCCAGCGGGGAGGGAGGCCAGGTTGGCTGCTGGGAAGTGGTCGATTTTCCAAAGCAAGAGTCGAGCGGCAGGAGACGGGCGCGGGGAGGTGTATGTAGTACGGCCGGCAGGACCCCGTCCCCGCCCCAGCCCGCGCGGTTCCTCAGCCGCCTTCCAGTCAGAAGGTGCGAGGCGAGGCCTGAGGAGGCTCCGGCTTGTGAGGGACGGGTTGGAAGGCCGCCGGCCCACAACGCTAGCGGAATCGTGCGTTGCTTTGGTGGTTCCCGGAGTCCCGCGTGTTTATTCCGAAGTGTGTTTCACGCCCGGGGCGGAGCTGGAGGGCGGCGCGAATGTAGCCGTGAGTCCGCAGCGACGCGACCCTAGATTCCCGGGCCCAGTGGCGGCGCTCGCGCCCGCGTCGTGGTCACTCGCCCGGCTTGAAGACTTCCGCCGCGCGCTCGGGAGTCTGGGGTGGGCTTGCTCGGATTTAGGGTACATCAGGGGGGTGTTTTTACCTCAGACCCCAATTCGGTTCCTGCTGTAGTTTTTCGGCCCCCTGCGTCTCACCGGGCAGGTGGTGGAGATCAGGCCTCCGACTGTACAGACCTCTCCCTGGCTGAGACTCAGGGTGGTAATTTGTTCCCACGTTCATTCTCTTTGCCAACTTACTTCCCTGCAGTCATTTGTGACGGTTGGTTTTTCCAGTGAATGTTGGTCTGTCTTCACTGACTACCGATTTCTGGCAAATCCGTATTTATTATCTAGGTTCTGCACTTTTGAAATGTGTATTTCTGAGGGTAAAAGTTTTAAGAGATAACTAATGGATCTGAACATTTTATACAATAAGGATTGTAGAAGGTAAAATCGGAGAAGGCAATGGCACCCCACTCCAGTACTCTTGCCTGGAAAATCCCATGGACGGAGGACCTTGGTGGGCCGCTGTCCATGGGGTTGCTAAGAGTCAGACATGACTGAGCGACTTCACTTTCACTTCTCACTTTCATGCATTGGAGAAAAAAATGGCAACCCACTCCAGTGTTCTTGCCTGGAGAATCCCGGGGACTGGAGAGCCTGGCGGACTGCCGTCTATGGGGTTGCACAGAGTTGGACACTGCTGAAGCGACTTAGCAGCAAATGATTAATAAATTGAGAAAAATGAAGAGGGCAACTATGCTAAACAGATGGAAAGGAGACAAGCCCAATAACTAAACAAATGAAAACCCCCACAATATTCTGATAAAGTAAGAACAGTTCTAATGTAATCAGATTTAGCCCTTTGTTAGTAGCATTTTGTAAAGGGGTACATATGGAAACATTTTTCTCTACATACTTCCTGATGTAATAATGTGTCTCTTCATCACATCAGGGAGGGCTCAAAATTGAAGGGACTTGCTCTGACTTGGTCGGAGAAGGCAATGCACCCCACTGCAGTACTCTTGCCTGGAAAATCCCATGGACAGCGGAGCCTGGTGCGCTGCCGTCCATGGGGTCGCTAAGAGTCGGACACGACTGAGCGACTTCACTTTCACTTTTCACTTTCATGCATTGGAGAAGGAAATGACAACCCACTCCAGTGTTCTTGCCTGGAGAATCCCAGGGACGGGGGAGCCTGATGGGCTGCCGACTATGGGGTCGCACAGACTTGGACACGACTGAAGCGACTTAACAGCCGTAGCAGCGGTAGCTCTGACTTGGTAATGTGGATTTCTCCACGAGATGGCGCTCATATAGTGTCTTTGATTTTAGTTTCCATCCTAAGGAACGATTTTCAGTATATTAACTATCACAGAATAAATAGAAATGTGGCTTATATTTTATGATATGTGCATCTGATTTCGTGTTTTATCGTGTAGAGTTTTATGTTTCAGAAATTAGAAAAAAAATTGAGATGTAGTGTTGATGTGCAGGGGGAAGAATTGTATGTATCCATAGACATGGTTCTATTTGTGTGTGCGAGTGTGTCCAACTTTTTGCAACTCCATGGACTGGAGCTCACCAGGCTCCTCTGTCCATGAGATTTTCCAGACAAGAACACTGGAGTGGTTTGCCATTTCCTCCTCCAGGGAATCTTCTCTACCCTCGGATCGAACCTGAGTCTCTTGTGTCTCCTGCATTGGCAGGTGGATTCTTTATCATTGCACCACCTGGGAAGCCCAGATTTTTTCAGGTAGCCAATACTGAATGTTTTTATACTTTACATTTAGATAACACCACTGAATGTAAAAATTATCTTTTTAAGCATATATATATGTGTGTGTTATATAATATGAATATAAATATATATGTGTTAAACTTGTTAATTTTTTTATTTTGAAAAATTCAAACATATATAAAAATAGACAGCATTCTAAGGAACTCCACGTACCTATTATGTAGCATTAGCAATTACTAACTCATTGCCAATTTTTTTCATCAGTATTCCTTAACATTTTCCTATTTATTTAGAAGTAAGTCTGCTCTGTTCCTTGATTTTGAAGGAAATCCCTGCATATGTACACAGTATATTTTTAGAAACACACACATTCACAATAAAATGTACTGTCTTATACAATATCACAGTAAAATGCACTATACTCAAAAATAATGGTATGAACAAAGTATTTTAAGAGCCCAAAAGGAGTCACTAATTTTGTTTTCCATAAGAGGACAAATTCAGAGAAGCCTTTGAAGAAGAAATGACATTGACCTGTTCCACGAAGTATGGGTAGGAATATGTCAGGTGGAGAGTGGAAGAAAACACATTTTAAGCATTTGTGCAGCATGAAGAGAGGCATACATGTGTGACTATGTGTGAATGAGTGGATAACAGTGTAATGTATTTGAATATTTAAGCACTTAGGAGGAAATTGCAGAAGAAAACCTGTGATTATTTTAGGAAATTAATAATTATAGTTTATGGATCTAGAAAAATTTTTTCTACATCTTTGTAAATGGGCTATAAATGGATTTTGGTATTTTTTAGATTTATGAAAAAGTCCAGCTTTTAACAATGTTGGAATCAAATGACTCCGTGTTTTCCTTGGATAATTTGTTTTTTGAAAAAACAGATGAAGCTGAAAAGTAAGTCTGCTTTAAAAAATAGCAGTCTGTTTTTGGTTTGTTATTTTTACAGCATTTTAGTTTTATCTTTGGTAAATTTATAAATAAAAAATAAGGGATCAACAGAATGACATTTCAGATATATACTTGGTAAACATGGAATTCAGGTATAAGGGAATAGCTGAAGTTTGACATATTTTAATTTAAAAAATAGAATAGATTCTTGCCTATCTGGCTTTCATTTATTTGCATTTCTGGTTTGTTCAAGTTACTTTTGGCTAAAGTAAAGACTGAAAGTAATGGTCAAAGAGTAGCTCAGGATAAGGAGTGATGATGGCAGCTTTTGGAAACAGAAAGGGCAGTGTGCCAAAGGCCAAGTGTGATAGGCAGGTTCAATAGGCAAGCAGTAATCAGGGGTGGAAATAAAAATGTGACACTAAAGGAAATATGAATTGGGGAATAGGGAGTCTGTTAAATACTGGCTTTTAAGGATTTTCACAAGTGAATCATTTTAATTCTAAGTTTTCTATGTATTCTTTTTTAGTGAATCATTGAGTAAATTATTTATTGCTCACTTATTCTTTTATTTATTCAAATATTGACTGAATAAGACTTTTAAAGACTTTAAAGACTTTTACTTTAAAAAACTTAAAGTCAGCTTGAGGTTCAACACATATATGGAAGAATCATTCATAAATAATGTGACCATGTAATTCAGACTGGAACACTTTTGAGAGTGAAAGAATGCATCCAAATAGAATGACAGTTGTTAATCAGGACTGGCATCAGCAAATTTGGAACATATGGTTGCTCTTCTAACAATACAAAGTATTGTTAGTTCCTTCAGACTTCACCTAACAGTCATGAGTAGGACTGTATTGCTGAGTCCTATGGGACCCTATGGGAAGTCCCTTCCCACCAGGGAATCATTGACCCTGGAGATGATCTTAGAACTCTGTGACATAGTCCTGAATTTCAGTTGTTTTGGTGTATTGTCAGACAATCTGTTAGATATTGTCAGGTAATGTGTTCAGATTTTTTATTTGGAAAATAGAGCTGCAATAGCTATGTTTGAGGTGCTATGAGATGTAGAAAAGTGAAAGACTGGCCTCTTCTGGGAGATAAAACCCTAAACAAAGCAATAAGGAAAAAGATCATCAAATCCTCAGGACTTGGCTTAGACAGTTTATGTGGTGTTCTTCAACTTTATTTTCTGTTTCCCAATGCTTGCTGCTGCTGCTGCTAAGTCACTTCAGTCGTGTCCGACTCTGTGTGGACAGCCCACCAGGCTCCCCCGTCCCTGGGATTCTCCAGGCAAGAACACTGGAGTGGGTTGCCATTTCCTTGTCCAAAGCAGGAAATTGAAAAGTGAAAGTGAAGTCACTCAGTCGTGTCCGACTCTCAGCGACCCCATGGACTGCAGCCTACCAGGCTCCTCCGTCCATGGGATTTTTTCAGGCAAGAGTATTGGAGTGGGGTGCCATTGCCTATCTTTGTTCTAATGAAGGACAAGCCAACTTAGGTTGGAAAGGAAATATTAAAACATTACATGTTAATAGGATCACAGCTGAACAATAGGGCAATAGGCAGATGCCAACAGGGTGACAAAATCTCATCAGTTACTACAGGTTTTCAAACTGATTGTCAATTTCAACTGATTTCTTGGCTTTTCTGTTGTCATAGATGATTTTGGACCAGGAATATTAGGGTTAAGACATTAATTAGTAATAATGTTTTGGTGTCATTTATAGACTTATGACCCATGATTAGTTGTCCAGTATATCATCAGTAATTTGTTAACTTGTATTGGTTAAGATGCTAAAGTTTTGGAATGATTTATTACTTTTTTTTTAATATTGGAGCAGATTAAGATCCCTGTTACAGCATTTGAATTGGAGAAAATAAAATGGAATTATAGCCATTATTTAGATAGCATACCTCAGAGCAGTGTCATTAATCCCATGATACACAAGGAAAAAAGATTGAGAATGTATAGGGATATGCTATATGCTGCTCTATAAGGATAAATTGAAGTCATCACAGAAAGGTAGTATATTAAGTTTAAGAGTTTGTAACTGAGTGTTGTTCAGTTGCTCAGTCTTGTCCAACTCTTTGTGACCCTATGGACTGCAGCACACCAGGCTTCCCTGTCCTGGAGTTTGTTCAAACTCATGTTCATTGAGTCGATGAAGCCATCCAACCGTCTCGTCCTCTGTCGTCCCCTTCTCTTCCTGCCTTCAGTCTTTCCCAGAATCAGGATATTTTCCAATGAGTTGGCTCTTCGCATCAGCTGGCCAAAGTATTGAAGCTTCAGCATCTGTCCTTCCAATGAATATTCAGGACTGGATTCCTTTAGGATTGACTGGCTTGATCTCCTGGCTGTCCCAGGGACTCTCAATGAGTCTTCTCTAGCTCCACAATTTGAAAGGATCAATTCTTTGGTACTCAGCCTTCTTAATGGTCCAACTCTCACATCCGTACACAACTACTGCAAAAACCATAGCTTTGACCATATAGACCTTTGTCAGCAAAGTAATGTGTCTGCTTTTTAACACACCATCTAGGTTTGTCATAGCTTTTCTTCCAAGGAGCAAGTGTCTTAATTTCATGGCTGCAGTCACTGCAGGAATTTTGGAGCCAAAGAAAGTAAAGTGTCACTGTTTCCATTTTTTCTCCATTTATTTGCCTTGAAGTGATGGGACCTGCCTCTTGAGAAATCTGTATGCAAATAAGGAAGCAACAGTTAAAACTGGACATGGAACAACAGACTGGTTCCAAATAGGAAAAGGAATACGTCAAGGCTGTATATTGCCACCCTGCTTATTTAACTTATATGCAGAGTACATCCGGAGAAGGCAATGGCACCCCACTCCAGTATTCTTGCCTGGAAAATCCCAATAACAGCAAAGCCTGGTAGTCTGCAGCCCATGGGGTCGCTAAGAGTCATACACAACTGAACGACTTCACTTTCACTTTTCACTTTCATACACTGGAGAAGGAAATGACAACCCACTCCAGTATTCTTGCCTGGAGAATCCCAGAGACAGGGGAGCCTGATGGGCTGCCATCTATGGGGTCACACAGAGTCAGCACGACTGAAGTGACTTAGCAGCAGCAGCAGCAGCATACATCATGAGAAACATTGAGTTGGATGAAGCACAAGCTGGAATCAAGATTGCTGGGAGAAATGTCAATAACCTCAGATATGCAAATGACATCACTTTTATGGCAGAAAGTGAAGAAGAACCAAAGAGCCTCCTGATGAAAGTGAAAGAGAAGAGTGAAAAGCCTGGCTTAAAGCTCAACATTCAGAAAACTAAGATCATAGTATCTGGTCCCATCACTTCATGGCAAATAGATGTGGCAGACTTTATTTTTTGGGGGCTCCAGAATCACTGCAGATGGTGGCTGCAGCCATGAAATTAAAAGATGCTTAATCCTTGGAAGGAAAGTTATGACCAACCTAGACAGCATATTAAAAAGCAGAGACATTACTTTGCCAACAAAGGTCCGTCTAGTCAAGGCTATGGTTTTTCCAGTAGTCATGTATGGATGTGAGAGTTGGACTATAAAGAAAGCTGAGAGCTGAAGAATTGATGCTTTTGAACTGTGGTGTTGGAGAAGACTCTTGAGAGTCCCTTGGACTTCAAGGAGATCCAACCAGTCCATCCTAAAGGAGATCAGTTCTGAGTGTTCATTGGAAGGACTGATTTTGAAGCTGAAACTCCAATACTTTGGCCACTTGATGCGAAAAGCTAACTCATTTGACCCTGGTGCTGGGAAAGATTGAGAGCAGAAGGAGAGGGCGACAGAGGGTGAGATGGTTGGAATGGCATCACCGACTCAATGGAGATGAGTCTGAGTAAACTCCGGGAGTTGGTGATGGACAGGGAGGCCTGGTGTGCTGCAATTCATGGGGTCGCAAAGAGTCGGACACGACTGAGTGACTGAACTGATGGGACGGGATGCCATGATCTTAGATTTTTGAATGCTGTTGTTTTTTTTTTAATTTATTTTAATTGGAGGCTAATTACTTTACAATACTGTGGTGGTTTTTGCCGTACAGTGACATGAATCAGCCATGGGTGTACATGTTTCCCCCATCCCAAACTCCCCTCCCACTTCCCTCTCCATCCCATCCCTCTGGTTTGTCCCAGTGCACTGGCTTTGAGTGCCCTGTTTCATGCATCATACTTGGACTGGAGATCTATTTCACATATGGTAATATACACGTTTCAGTGCTATTCTCTCAAATCATCCCACCCTCACCTTGTCCCACGGAGTCCAAAAGTCTGTTCTTTATATCTGTGTCTCTTGCTGTCTCACATATAGGGTCATTGTTACCATCTTTCTAAATTCCATATATATGCTTTAATATACTGTATTGGTGTTTTTCTTTCTGACTTATTTCACTCTGTATAATAGGCTTCAGTTTCATCCACCTCATTAGAACTGATTCAAATGTGTTCTTTTTAATTGCTGGGTAATATTCCATTGTGTATATATACCACAACTTTCTTATCCATTCATCTGCCAGTGGACATCTAGGTTGCTTCCATGTCCTAGCTATTGTAAACAGTTCTGTGATAAACATTGGGTACACATATCTGTTTCAGTTCTGGTTTCCTCAGAGTGTATGCACAGCAGTGGGATTGCTGGGTCATATGGCAGTTCTATTTCCAGTTTTTTAAGGAATCTCCACACTGTTCTCCATTGTGGCTGTACTAGTTCACATTCCCACCAACAGTATAAGAGGGTTCCCTTTTCTCCACATCCTCTCCAGCATTTATCGTTCGTAGAGTTTTTGATAGCAGCCCTTCTGATAGACATGAGATGGTACCTCATTGTAGCTTTGATTTGCATTTCTCTGATAATGAGTGATGTTGAGCATCTTTTCATGTGTTTGTTAGCTATCTGTATGTCTTCTTTGGAGAAATGTCTGTTTAGTTCTTTGGCCCATTTTTTGATTAGGTCATTTATTTTTCTGGTATTGAGCTGCTGCTAAGTTGCTTCAATCGTGTCCAACTCTGTGTGACCCCATAGACGGCAGCCCACCAGGCTCCCCTGTCCCTGGGATTCTCCAGGCAAGAACGCTGGAGTGGGTTGCCATTTCCTTCTCCAATGCATGAAAGTAAAAAGTGAAAGTGAAGTTGCTCAGTCATGTCCAACTCTTTGCGACCCTATAGACTGCAGCCTACCAGACTCCTCCGTCCATGGGACTTTCCAGGCCAAGAGTACTGGAGTGGGGTGCCATCACCTTCTCCGGTATTGAGCTACATGAGCTGTTTTTATGTTTTTGAGATTAATTCTTTGTCAGTTGCTTCATATGCTATTATTTATCCCACTTTGAAGGCTGTCTTTTCACCTTGCTTGTAGTTTCCTTCATTGTGCAAAAGCTTTTAAGTTTAATTAGATTCCATGTGTTTATTTTTGCTTTTATTTCCATTGCTCTGGGAGGTGAATCATAGAGGATCTTGCTGTGATTTATGTCAGAGTGTTTTGCCTATGTTTTCCTCTAGGAGTTTTATAGTTTCTGGTCTTACATTTAGATCTTTAATCCATTTTATTTTTGTGTATGGTGTTAGAAAGTGTTTTAGTTTCATTCTTTTACAGGTGGTTGGCCAGTTTTCCCAGCACCACTTGTTAAAGAGATTGTCTTTTCTCCATTGTATATTCTTGCCTCCTTTGTCAAACACAAGGTGTCCATAGGTGCATGGATGTATCTCTGGGCTTTCTACTTCATTCTATTGATCTATATTTCTGTCTTTGTGCCAGTACCATACTGTCTTGATGACTGTAGCTTTGTAGTATAGTCTGAAGTCAGGCAGGTTGATTCTTCCAGTTCCAATCTTCTTTCTCAAGATTGCTTTGGCTTGAATGTTGAGTTTTAAGCTAGCATTTTCCGTCTCCTCTTTCACCTTCACCAAGGGGGTCTTTAATTTCTCTTTGCTTTCTGCCATAAGGGTGGTGTCATCTGCACATTAAGGTTACTGATATTTCTCCTGGCAATCTTGATTCTACCCTGTAATTCATCCAGCCTGGCATTTCTCATGATGTACTCTGTATATAAGGTAAATAAGCAGAGTGACAGTATACAGCCTTGATGTGCTCCTTTCCCAATTTTGAACCAGTCTGTTGTTCCATGTCCATTTCTAATGATTGCTTCTTGACCTGCATCCAGGTTTCTCAGGAGGCAGGTAGGGTGGTACGGTATTCCCATCTTTTTAAGAATTTTCCAAAGTTTATTGGGATCCACAGTCAAAGGCTTTAGCATAATCAATAAAGCAGAAGTCAGTGTTTTTCTAGGATTTCCTTACTTTTTCTATGATCAAACAGATACTGGCAATTTGATCTCTGGTTCCTCTGCCTTTTCCAAATCCAGCTTATACATCTGGAAGTTCTCAGTTCACATACTGTTGAAGCCTAGCTTGAAGGATTTTAAGTATGACCTTGCTGGCATGTCAAATGACTGCAGTTGTGCAGCAGTTTTTGGCATTGCCCTTCTTTGGGATTGAAATGAAAACTGACCTTTTCCAGTCTGTAACTGAGTTATGTTTAGTTAATAAATACGTAGTTTCTGATGTTATATCTTTGTTAACATAAATTCATATTTTTGTATTTTATATAGCCACCTAGACAGTGAAATATCTATGGATTGGTTTCTTCCACCTGCTCCACTGATTTCAGAAATTCCAGATACTCAAGCATTAGAGGAAGAAATAGAAAATCATCAACTGTTAGGTAAACTATCACATATAAGTTGTAAAGTCAAACCCATTCAGCTCATGTCAATGTAAAAAAATCTAATATTGAAATATTCATTTCTTTTATATTAATGGAATAAAATGAAAGTTAGAGACTAATTCAAAATAGTGGTCACCAAACCTTAAAATCTGAAACATTTTCCTTCTCCATGCATACATATGCACACATATGTATATTACAGGCACAAAACATACTATCACACACACCTGTTATATTGTTCTGTGAATTTGTTTTCCTCATCCCATTAAAACTATCACTGCTATTTAGTTTTTGTCTTAGACTTTACTAAAGGTAGGATCCTCTGGTTTAGGAAACCAGATTCATGAAATACACTGAGTGAAAAAAACAAGATGCAAAAACTATATAGTGTGTTATCATCTTTACAAAGTTAGAAAACAAACACACTCAAATAGTATATGTGACCTAATGTGATATTGTTGGTAAAACTGATTTTTAAATTAAGTATTAGGTTCATGCATGTTTAAGTTTCAAAATTTTTATATATTTTATACTCATATATAGAAAATTATATATAGAATGTAGTAATTCTATTGTGTGTTATAATAGAACACACACCCATATATATAATATGTATGTATACTAGTATAGTATAAATGATAAGGCAAATTTAAGGCCTAAAAAGGCCTCCAAATGCCTTCCAGACTTTCAAAGATACTTATAAAGTCTCTGTAAAGACACCTTTAAAGTTCCATCACCTTGATGAAAACATTCTATTATCTTAATTTTTGGGCTTCCCAGATGGTGCAGTGGTAAAGAATCTGCCTGTTAGTGCAGGAGACACAAGAGACATGGGTTCAATCTCTGGGTCTGGAAGAGGAAATGGCAGCCCACTCCAGTATTCTTGCAACCCACTTCCAGTTATGGTTATTTCTGTGGGTCAGAAATTAAACCTATTTTATAATATAGGCTTAAATTTCAAACTTAATTTCAATAATTCTTAACTAATTTCGAGTTATCCTTCACTTATGATGTACCATAAGAGTAACAACTATTGTATTTCAAAATCACATATGGTATTACAGATCATTTTGTTATTTTCATATTCACCTAGTAAGCTCTTTTGAAAAATTTTATTAAATTTTTCTATCATCATTTTTAAATTTTGTTTTCAAGGAGAATGTGTAATAATTCAAGTGTTTCTTCTTTGTAGGTCAGAATAAAAAATCAAAAATGTTACCATCAAATTTAAAGATAACTAATGAAGACATAAATTATGTTTTACAAACTCAAAAATTCCAGTTTGACTTCCCTTCTAATGAATATGAAGAAGATGATCTAAATTTAGGAGGGGCAGGTAACAATGACTTACATGTTGCTGGCAAGCTGACATGTGGTTCTTCTCAGAAATGGAAAAATCACATTGGCACTGAGATAGAACTTGAGAAAAATGTTCCAGATGATACAAAGTTAGTTAATTCTGCACAAGATAAAGGAGTGAGCATGTCAGCCTTCCGCAAAAGGTAATTAGTTAAATGAAATAAATGATATTCAGTGATACAGTTGAATATTTATGTGTATGTCCAGAAGTTTGAAGTATGATAGAATCTGAATGAAAAAAAAAATCAACAACAAATAGAGGTCTACTGTGTACTCAACACTCTTTTAACTGAGTTCTAGCCATAGGTTCTTGCCTTCAGAGAGCTTGCAGTTTATCAAGGGAAAGGCAAGTAATAACTAAAAATAATTAAATACTTTTTGTATGACAATTATTTTGATGAGATATATGGCTAGAGCAGAGGTTCTCAAACTTTTTGTTTTTAGGACCCCTTTCCACTTAAAAATTATTGAGGATTCCCATAGAGCTTTTACTTTTTTGGGTTATATCTATTGATATTTAACCATATTATAAATTAAAGTGATGGGGAAAAAGTGTTATGGAAATTGTTTTGATCCTATGAACTCTCTGAATCTTGACCATCATTTGAGAATGGCTGTTAATATGGGATCCTAATCTGCTGCACAATCAGGGAAGATGTTCCTGAAGAAATGATTTTGTAAGTTTAAGGAAGAATAAAGTCAAGCTGAGTGCAAATAAAGTAGAATGTTCCAGGCAGAAGGAATAGTCTGTGCAAATGGACTAGAGCTTGGCTTATTCTTAGAAATTTTTATAGTTTAAAGTGAGAGAGAATGAGAGCATGCTAAGAGACAAAGTATGGAGGGGCCAAGTCCTTCAGAATCTTGTAGGGAGTGAAACATTTTGTACTTTTAAGGTAGTGCTTATTAAATTGTGGCCTGTGAACTCACTGCATCAGAATCACATGGAGTGCTTGTTAAAAAATTTGGATTCCTGGTTCCTTTCTTAGATCTGTTGAATCACACTCTGGATCAAGGTGGGGATGGGACCGAGGAATCTTCATTTTTAACACATTTTTTGAATGATAGTTAGGCACACAAAAGTTTGAGAACTGTTGCCCTAAGGTCCTGGGTTTTGAGCAGAGAGGTAAAATTAGATATTCTTTTTTTATTTAAAGTCCATTTTTGCCCCAGTAGGATAAATTAGAAGAGAACTAGAATACATTGTGAAGGGTCATTTAGATTATTTTATTAGTCTAGATGAGAGAAAATGGTAGCCTGACCTAGGACCTGAATCCTAGATGTCTGGCTTGAACCAGATTGATGAAGGATGATAGTATTCTTTCATGATGTAGAAACTGTGAAGGAAGAATAGAGGAAGGTGATGAGTACAAATTTGTACATGTTGTTTTAAGTACTTACAAAATGTCCAAATAGACAATTGGATATATGGGTTTAGGATTCAGAAGAGATATCATTGATAGTTTTTGTTTTTTCTGTAACATAAGAGATGAAGTCATCTGTGGAATTTGAGGGGGAAAGTAGAGGTATTGAGCAAGTATGAGAAGGGTGGAAGAAATTATGGAAAATGGGAAAGCAATCTAATTAGAATAATGGTAGAATTGTTGGACATTGTGAAGGTCCCAGTTGAGGTTGATGTCTGTGAATTTTTAAATAAATTTTATTATGATGTAATTCACATATCATAAAATACATTGTTTTGAAGTGTACAATTTATAGGTTTTAGAATAGTCACAGAGTTGTGCAACCATCACTACTATACAATTTTTGCTGCCCCAGACTAACTCTGTACTCATTAAGTTACTCCCCATTTCTCCATCCCTCACCCAGCCCTGGCATTTACTAATTGTTTTCTGTTTCTGTGGGTTTTCCTATTCTAAATATTTAATATTATAAGTGGAGCCTTTTCTGTCTGGCTTCTGTCTCTTAGCACAACATTTTCAAGGTTCAACCATGTTCTGTCATACATCAGTACTTTATTCTTTTTATGGCCAGTAACATTTCATTGAATGGGTATATCACATTTTGTTTATTGATCTGTCAATTGGTGAACTTTTGATTTGTTTCCACTTTTTGGCTATTATGAATAATGTTGCCATGAAAATTCAGATGTAAGTTTTTGTGTGAATAGGGTGTTGACCTCCTGGGAAGTCAGAAATTGAAATACAACTTTATAGTTGGTTTTCCTTATCTGTAAATCTGCATCAGTGGAGTCAACCAACTCAGATTATATAGTATTGTAGTATTTATTGAAGAAGAAAAAAATCCGAGTATAAGTAGACCAATGCAGTTTAAACTTATGTTGTTCAAGGGTCAAATGTATTTTAATTCTTTTGGATTTATACTTAGAAGTGGAATTGCTGGGTCATATATTAACTCTATATTTATCTTTTTTTGAGAAACTGCCAAATTGTTTTACAAAGTAACTATGCTGCTGCTGCTAAGTCGCTTCAGTCGTATCCGACTCTGTGCGACCCTGTAGACAGCAGCCCACTAGGCTTCTCTGTTCCTGGGATTCTCCAGGCAAGAATACTGGAGTGGGTTGCCATTTCCTTTTCCCAAAGTAACTATACCGCTGAACAATTTCACTAGCAGTATATGGAGTTTCTGAATTCTCCACCTCCTTGCTAGTACTTGTTGTCTGTCTTTTCTATTATAGCCATACAAAATGGGTGTGATGTATGTCTCATTGTGGTTTTGATTCGTGTGTTTCTGCTGACTAAAGGTTTTGGGCAGCTTTCCATGTGACTATAGGCTATTTATATATCTTATTTGGAGTAGTGTCTATTCAAATCCTTGATCTGTTTTTAAAATTGTGTTGTCTTTTTATTGTTGAGTTGTAAGGGTCCTTTACTTATTCGGGTTGAAAATCCCTTATCAGTTATATGAGTAGCAAATATTTTCTTACATTCTGTGTGCTGTGTTTCACTTTTCTGTTCATATCCTTAGCTGGCCAAAAGTTTTTAATTTTGATGAATTCCAATTTTTCTAATTTTTGATTGGATTTTTGGTGTCCTATCTAAGAAACCATTGCCTAATCCAAGGTTGTAAAGACTTACTCCTACATCTTCTTCTAAGATTTCGCTCTTACATTTGGGTCTATCATCCATTTTGAGTTAATTTTTTCAGTATAGTACAAAGTAGAAGCCCAGCTTCATTCTTTTGCACATAGATATCCAGTTGTTCCAGCACCATTTGTTAAAAGCAAAACAAAACTGTTCTTTCCCCATTGAATGACATGACACTTGCACTTATAATCCATTGACCATGAATGGAAAGTCTGGAGTGTTTTCTTACCATCCATTTATCTGACTCTTCAATATCAATTGGTGTGCAACAATACAATTCAATTTTCTTACTAACTCCTAGAGTTAGCATCAGACTGCAAGAGTTAAGTAAGGATTCAGTCCCACAAGACTACCCTACTTCAAATGCCAGCCACAAATAGGGTGACAGGCTACCCAAATTTCTGCCTTGCAGTCTACAAATTTGGGAGTTCCCACTACTGTGCATTTGGTATAACACTTTGCTAGAATTACTCACAGATTTAAAAAAGCATTTTACTAAGGATTACCAATCTGTAAACATGGGATATTTCCACTTATTTAGATTTTCTTTAATTTCTTTCAAATATATTTTGTAGCTTTCAGTGGACAAGTCTTATACTTATTTTGTTACATTTACTCATAAGTACTTATTCTTTTTGATGTTATTTTAAGTGGAATTTCAGATTGTCCATTGAAAATGTATAGAAATACAGTTGATTTTTGTATATTGATTTTGTTTCTTCAGTCTTGGCTGATGTGAATTTGAATTTGAATATTATTCATCTACCTAACAGTTGTGCTTTTTTCAATAGTGTTCTACCACTTGACTGCAATTATGAAAATATAGTAGATAGATTTACATAGAATTTCAGATTTGCAAGATAAGTATGATAAAAGTATAAAAGGGGAGAGGGGTTTAGAATATTGATAAGAGAGTGATTGAAAAGATATGTCATGGTATTAGAAAAGTGAAGGGGAAGATGGTTTGGGAGAAAATAAAGAGGTTAATTATAGTAATTTTTTTCTTTGACCTCATTAGTACCTTGAGCAAACAAGCTAAAAGGATAGGAGGTTGTGGTCAGAAAATGATTTTTTAGAATTGTTGTTTTGAGAAGAGGATAATGGTAACATCTAAGGCGGGAGAGTAGGTGACTGAAATCAGATGAGGGAGAAAGCTACTAGAGATAAAAGGCTAAGAAACGTAGAGGGTAGAATTTTGAATGGGTTGTCTATGTAGATGGTAAAGTAACTCAGTTACTCTGGGAGATGGTGAAGGAC
Organism: Bos taurus; assembly: GCF_002263795.3. NCBI lineage: Eukaryota > Metazoa > Chordata > Mammalia > Artiodactyla > Bovidae > Bos > Bos taurus. Next base: position 51,993,380 of record NC_037330.1, read on the forward strand.
AGGGAAGCCTGGCGTGCTGCAGTCCACGTGGTCACAAAGAGTCCGACTAGACTGAGCAACTGAACAACAACCACCCAGTTTATGGAAGAGCTTGTAATTAAGAGGAAAAGATTCTAAAGTGAACAGAGGTTGATATAGGATATATGCAATGAGGAGGAATACAATTTTGCATAGCTAGACAGCACAGATACTTTTGTGAGAGAGTAGAAACATAATGGTGTAAATTTGGTGTGGAGAAGAAATGTGAGAGAATTAGCAGTTTGTCCACTTAAGAGTTTTTTTAAGAGCGAGAGTTTTCCAGGGCAAGTAAATATTTTTGTTAAGAGCAGGAAGTAAATATAAAATTCAGTAAAGAAGCACAGGACATAAGAGAGTGTGGCATGGAAGAGCCAAAGGACCTAGGGAGAATATGAAGTTCAGGGAATTTAAATAGTTGTGTGGATAATATTTTTACAGTTGGAAAAATCTATTTCAAACTCTAACTTTAAAGTCATACAGATAGAAAGTGGAGGAGCTTTTGATTTATACCCAGGTTTGTCTGATTCCAAAATCTGTGCTTTTAAGTGATATCACAGCATATAGCACTGTTGGTATCAGTGTTTTCCTTGTTTTCAATACCATTTTAAAATGGGATTCTGTTGTATTATGAAAGATTAACCATCTGCTTTTGCATTTTCTGTCTTCAAAAACAGAACTGCTACCATTGGACGATGCAGCTCTATAGTTTGTTTTAGAATACATGTCTCTAGTTTTTTGAAAGATTCGATTCAGTTCAGTTCAGTCACTCAGTCGTGTCTGACTCTTTGCGACCCCATGGACTGCAGCACGCCAGGCCTCCCTGTCCATCACCAACTCCTGGAGTTTACTCAAACTCATGTTCATTGAGTCAGTGATGCCATCCAACCATCTCATCCTTGTCACCTTCTTCTCCTACCTTCAATCTTTCCCAGCATCAGGGTCTTTTCAGATGAGTCAATTCTTCACATCAGGTGATCAAAGTATTGGAGTTTCAGCTTTGGCATCAGTCCTCCAATGAATATTCAGGACTGATTTCCTTTAGGATGGACTGGTTGGATCTCTTTGCAGTCCAAGGGACTCTCAAGAGTCTTCTCCAACACCACAGTTCAAAAGCATCAATTCTTTGGGGCTCAGCTTTCTTTATAGTCCGACTCTCACATCCATACATGACTGTCTCATACAAAAACCTGGGCTTCCCTGGTGGCTCAGATGGTAAAGAATCTCCCTGCAATGCAGGAGATGTAGGTTCAATTTCTAGGTCAGGAAGATCCCCTGGAGAAGGAAATGGCAACCCACTCCAGTATCCTTGCCTGGGAAATCCCATGAACAGAGGAGCCTTGCGGGCTGTAGTCCATGGGGTCGAAAAGAGTTGGATGCAACTGAAGTGACTAACACAAAAAAACCTGTCATTAAGAGTAATAGTGAAAATAACAGAAAATATTTTGTATTCATATTGTAATTATTTGGGTGTCATTCCTTACAGAATTCTGTAAGACTGATAACCTGCTGTCAGCTCTATTACTTATTCTATAACTTGCTGCTGCTGCTGCTAGTGTTGTATTATTAGGAATCTTATTGATTACTTCTTCCCTTAGGGCTATTAAGGGAATCCATCCATTACTTTGATGGATTGTCTTTGAATCAGTCAACTATAGTAAATTACAATCATAAAGATGGCCTTTCTTTGTTTTACAGAACTTTGCAGAGAGCCATTTCTTACACTCAAGTGATTATTGAACAGTGCTTGGGAAGTTGGTGCTAGTTACTGACAAGAATCTGTCCACATGGGCTGTTCTGTAAGATTGCTTCAGTGTTCTCATGTTATAATGGCTAGGTCCCCTCAGAATGAATGATTTAAGAGACTATGTGGAAGTGACAGTCTTTTATGACCTAGCCTTAGATGTCACATGCTTGTCCTTCCACAGCATTCTGCTAGTCTTATAGGCAAGTCCTGATGCAAAGAAGGTAACTCCAAAAAAGTGAGCACCAGGATACAAGGAGCATCAGAGCTGTCTCAGAGGCTGGCCACCACAGATGGATTTATCTGAGTTTTAAGAAAGTGAAAAGACATAATTAGGTGATAAATTTAGCAAATCATACTTTAGAAGAATGATTAGCTTTTGTGTTCTAATAAGCCATAATTGGTAAATTTAGCAAATCATACTTTCGTAGAAGGAGAAGGCAATGGTAACCCACTCCAGTACTCTTGACTGGAAAATCCCATGGACGGAGGAGCCTGGTAGGTTACAGTCCATGGGGTCGCAAAGAGTCAGACACGACTGAGAGACTTCAGTTTCACACATTGGAGAAGGAAATGGCAACCTACTCTAGTGTTCTTGCCTGGAGAATCCCAGGGATCGGGGAGCCTGGTAGGCTGCCATCTATGGGGTCACACTGAGTCAGACATGACTGAAGTGACTTAGCAGCAGCAGCAGCACTTTAGGAGAATGATTAGCTTTTATGTTCTAATAAGCCATGACCTATAGGTATTTTTAAAGAAACCAATTTTATCCTAGTTTTTTATGTTCTAAGTAATGATTACATATGCAAAATTTTTTGCAGGTTATTTAAAATATCTGATAATATACATGAAGATGGTTATTCCAATGACAGTGCAAACTTGGACTCTAATACTGGCTCAGTGAAAATTGTCCAAACAGAAGTGAACAAAGGGAAATCATGGAAAGATAGCAATAGTAAGCAGAAACCTCAATATTCAGACTGTAACATTTTGACAGCCACTGATACACTTTTTGCTTCTGAAATCAGAGAAGGCATAATCAAAGCACCACTTTTTCCAGTTGCATCCCAGCCTCATACAGTTCAAGGTAATTTCTTGCTTTTTTTTACTTTATTTTATGAGTACAGTCTAGTTTGTATTTCTTAGTATAGGTAAGAATACAAAAATAAATTTGAGTAGGTTGTTACTCTATGTGCAATTTATTATATTGCATTTTTTTAACCTGTGATATAATATTGTTTTATCTATTCTTTTAGTAAAAAGTTTATACAGATTCTATTGAAGTAGCTTTTATGGAAAAGTTTAAAAATATCCGTAAGAATGTAGGATTTTTTTTTTTCCCTAGGGGTAACAGAAAAAAGTTTAGATTCCTTGAAGGCTGTCACAGAAATTCGTATCCTTTAAAGTTTTTTACTACATTAGCATTATATTTGATGTCATAATTTTAAAGCATTTTATTTTCATTGCATTTCTGTTTGTTTTGGCTGACAGAGCAAAAGAGGGAAATGTGGATCTTTTGGGTCATGTAGGAGTCCCAATATGTGTGATAGTGCTACTGAAAGTGTCATCTGCAGACTGGTGCCAGTTGTGAACTGTTGGTTACCAGTCAGTGGCAAGTACAGATATGAGATTTATATTATGGAATGAACTTTTAGCATATTTACTTACAGATTGATACAGATAATTTCTTATTTTTTAGGTATTGGTATAAACGTGGGTAGGGGAAATGACTGAGAATGGGATATTCTATAGATTGGGGACATTTTTACAAACTGAGTAATTTTTGAAAGAACCTAGTTTGTAGTTTATACTATTTTATATTTCTGGGCATTTCCAATGTAAATATTTTGAGTATGTATGTTTTGAGTACGTATCTGAAGGTAACATTTTTTCTTTGATAGTTTGTGTATGTCTGTCACACTATATTTATTCTATTTTATAATTCATCAGCTGTTTCTGTGACTATTTCCCTTTGACCTATGGACTCCTTGAAGGCAAGGACCAAACCTTGTGTATCTTCTTATGTTTAAATACATTGAAAGCCATATAAAGTAGGGAAGTTGTTCTGGCAAAAAAGTAGCCCTGAGGAAGGGGGAGGATAAGAAAGTATGGAATATGTTTGAAAAGAACAAGAATTCCAGCTTGGGTGAAAAAAGTTATGATTAAAGGGTAATATTCATGTTGATGTATGGCAAAACCAATACAATATTGTAAAGTAATTAGCCTCCAATTAAAATAAATATATTTTAAAAAAGGGTAGTATTAATAGAAAATAATGATGGTTAGGTATATTAGGATTAGATCATTTAATGCCATGAATACCAAGTCAGAAGTTTTTGCTTTTACTTTTTATATATTTATTAAGCCATGAAGAGAAACCATGAAGTATTTTTGAGCAAGTCAAGTTACATTACCAAAACCATGCTTTAGGATTATGGAATTAGTGACTCAAAGCTGGAGAATGTTCTAGAATCCACAAAAATAATGATCTAGTTGGCAAAACAGAAACTGAATTTCAGATATTAGGTAGTTGAGCTGGAGAAATCTAGGGATGAGTGATTCTTATCCTGGGTATCCTGAGGACTGAGATAATTCTGAAGTATAGTTAGAAAACGTTTGCTTGGCCACTTGTGAAAAGTTGCCTTCAATGCAGATAAATGAGTGGGTGGAATGGGAGGAGCAGATTATAGAAGGGTTATAATTGATTATATAATAATGTCACACATGGCTAGCCGTTAGTGCTCCTATTTACCATGGCATCTCAATCTCACTGCATTGCCTTCTGTCTGGTGACCTAAATAAATTCTGGTGTGGGAATGTAGGAAACACGTTAGCAGTAAACAGTTAGTTTCATTATCTGTATGATGGGAAATTCTTATCCCATACCTGAACTGGCCATATTATGACACTTATTTTTGAAGCGTTTTAAAGATTTTCTTGCTATCTTAGCACAGCTGAAGTGGTTCTACTACTTAGGTCTCTTTGTTAGTTAAGACTGCTGCCTACTCTTGTGTCCCTTGTATCATTTTCTGTCAAACTCACTGAACTTACTATACTTTATTGTTTCCAAGTGTGTATTTAAAGTGGAAGACTGTATCCTACTCATGATAATGTGAGACTTTGGGGACTTCTTGGACTTATTTTCTGATTATTTTACAGAATTTTGCTATATTTGAATCCTGAGGACTATAGAAGTTTGATCACATTGATCCTGCCACAGTACTTTGTCATTTTCAGGTCTGCAGACATCCCCTCCCCCCCATACACTATTATAACATATAATTACTGGGAGACTGCTGAGAATTTGTTGGACAAAAGGAAAAATTCGATATCAAATGTTGATAGAGATAGTAAATGATGTACTTAGTAGTTGAGTTTTCCCATAAGCTAGAAAACTGATTTTACATCTACTCTGAATCATAGATTCATTTTTGCAAGTGTAAATTGACGTGGAACTACCTATTGAGAGAAAAACCAGCATGATGACCAACTTGTGGGCTTGTTAAAAATAAATATTTTAAAGGAAGAGATATATTTTGAAGGAAAAAATGAGATTCATTCAAAAGCTGATGGATTGACAAACTTAGTATTACGTTTTTGTTTTGGAATGAGTATTCTGACATAGTATACAACTGAAAGTAAACTAAAGATTTGTGAGTTATCTGCTTGATTTAATATATACAAACCTGCATAAATTGAGTTCTTACTATGTGCCAGGTTTGTGATATGCCAGTTAAGAAAACAGACAGTGAATTCTTACCCTTGAGAAGTTAACATTTTTGAGATGGAGGTGGGGAACAATTGTAACAGTATATAAATAAGTCCTATGGTATTTTAGGAGGTTATAAATAATATGAGAAAAGAAAAATATGGGGCAGAGTAAAGGAGATTAAATTGGGAATGCTGGAATAGACGTTTAGGATTAGAATTAAATAGAAGAATTAGGATAAAGAAAGAAAAGTGAAAGTGAAGTTGTGTCCGACTCTTTGTGACCCAATGGACTATACAGTCCATGGAATTCTCTAGGCCAGAATACTGGAGTGGGTAGACTTTTCCTTCTCCAGGGGATCTTCCCAACCCAGGTCTCCCGCATTGCAGGCGGATTCCTTACCAGCTGAGCCACAAGGGAAGCCCAATAATACTAGAGTGGGTAGTCTATCCCTTCTCCAGTGGATCTTCCCGACCTAGGGATTGAACCAGGGTCTCCTGCATTGCAGGCAGATTCTTTACCAACTGAGCTATCAGGGAAGCCCAGGAATCAGGGTGGGTCTTTAGAAAAAGAAGCTGGAGGAAATGAATCAGAAGCAAGAGTAGTAGACACATGAGGTCAGAAACACAAAGGTGAAGTGGGGAGGCAAGATTATGTAGGGCCTTGTGGCCAATACTTTGAGAGAAATGGGGGAATTTGAGCAGAGCTGTAATGTGCTTTGGTATAACTTTTAACAGGATCACTTACCACAATCTGTCAAATTTTTTATATCTTTATAAAAATGTAATTGCTTAAATAGCTACATACTTGTATTCTGAAATGTATTATCTGTTTTATATCTCCTAATAGATTGTAACAGCCTCAGTTTCTGGAACTCACCTTCTTCTTTATTTACAACTTCCTCAGCTTTCTAAATCTAGTAATGTATTCTGCATAGTGTTTACTAAGTGTAGTTGACAAATGTGACTCAAAACTAATAAGAAAACCATGTAAATATTAATATCTCCCCAACTGGCAATAGACTCTTAACTTGGAAAGGAGACAGTTTATTCTTTATATCTACTACTATTTTTGAGCTTTCTTAGAGGAAGGCTGATTTAAGTTCCTGTTGAGCCAATATGCTGATAATTGCAATTAAATCCACCACTTAGCACAACTAAATTACCAAAAACAAAGGAATTAAGGGATTAAGTGACCAGCAACAAAATATATCAGCTAATGAAACATAATCAACAGTTAAAAAAAATGAAATTTGGGATTTTAAAAAAGAGATAAAAATCAAGTGGCCTAATCAAGATGAATAAGAAAAAAATATCACTCTGGAAAAGATAAACTTCATGCTTAGTTCTGATATATTTTCACATATATGTTTGCATGTCTTCTGTCAGATCTTATTGTCAAAGTATAAAGGCAATGCCAAAGAATGCTCAAACTACCACACAACTGCACTCATCTCACACGCTAGTAAAGTATGCTCAAAATTCTCCAAGCCAGGCTTTAGCAATATGTGAACTGTGAACTTCCAGACGTTCAAGCTGGTTTTAGAAAAGGCAGAGGAACCAGAGATCAAATTGCCAACATCCACTGTATCATGGAAAAAGCAAGAGAGTTCCAGAAAAACATCTATTTGTGCTTTATTGATGATGCCAAAGCCTTTGACTGTGTGTATCACAATAGACTGTGGAAAATTCTGAAAGAGATGGGAATACCAGACCACCTGAACTGCCTCTTGAGAAACCTATATGCAGGTCAGGAGGCAACAGTTAGAACTGGACATGGAACAACAGACTGGTTCCAAATAGGAAAAGGAGTACGTCAAGGCTGTATATTGTCACCCTGCTTATTATACGCAGAGTACATCATGAGAAATGCTGGGCTGGAGGAAGCACAGGCTGGGATCAAGATTGCCTGGAGAAATATCAATAACCTCAGATATGCAGATGATACCACCCTTATGGCAGAAAGTGAAGAGGAACTAAAAAGCCTCTTGATGAAAGTGAAAGAGGAGAGTGAAAAAGCTGGCTTAAAGCTCAACATTCATAAAACAAAGGTCATGGCATCTGGTCCCATTACTTCATGGGAAATAGATGGGGAAACAGTGGAAACAGTATCAGACTTTATTTTTTTGGGCTCCAGAATCACTGCAGATGGTGACTGCAGCCATGGAATTAAAAGACGCTTACTCCTTGGAAGGAAAGTTATGACCAACCTAGATAACGTATTGAAAAGCAGAGACATTACTTTGCCAACAAAGGTCCATCTAGTCAAGGCTATGGTTTTTCCAGTGGTCATGTATGGATGTGAGAGTTGGACTGTGAAGAAAGCTGAGTGCCAAAGAATTGATGCTTTTGAACTGTGGTGTTGGAGAAGACTCTTGAGAGTTCCTTGGACTGCAAGGAGATCCAACCAGTCCGTTCTAAAGGAGATCAGCCTTGGGTGTTCTTTGGAAGGAAGGATGCGAAAGCTGAAACTCCAGTACTTTGGCCACCTCATGCGAAGAGTTGACTCATTGGAAAAGACTCTGATGCTGGGAGGGATTGGGGGCAGGATGAGAAGGGGACGATAGAGGATGAGATGGCTGGATGGCATCACCGACTCGATGGATGTGAGTCTGAGTGAACTCTGGGAGTTGGTGATGGACAGGGAGACCTGGTGTGCTGTGGTTCATGGGGTCGCAAAGAGTCGGACACAACTGAGCGACTGAACTGAACTGAACTGAACCCTTGGATAGTCTTGTTTCTCTACAAGGACCTTATAAGTTCTTTTCAGAATATGGAATGTGCCTGGGGACTGGAATAATTTAATTCCTCCTCCACCCCAGCTTTATTAAGGTATAATTGACAAATAAAATTATATTTAAAGTGTTCAATATGGTAGTTTGAAAAACATATACATTACAAAAGTTTCCCACCATCAAGTTAGTTAACACATCTGTCACTTCACATATTTACCTTTAAAAAATTTTTTTGGGTGAGAACACAAGTTCAACTCTCTCAGCAAATAATACAGTTATTTTCAACTCTACTCACCGTTTTATACATTAGGTCCTCATATGTTAATCTTCTTATAGCTAAAAATTTGTATTCTTTTACCAGCCTCTGTTTCTCCTGTATCCCCAGCCCCTGGCAACTCATTTTTATGAGTTTGACCTTTTTTTTTTTAGGATTCCACTTGTAAGTGATACCATGCAGGATTTGTCTTTCTCTGTCTGACTTAGTTCACTTTGTATGATGTTTCATCCATGTTGTCACAAAAGGCAGAATTTCCTTCTTTTTAAAAGCTGAATAATAGTCTGTTGTATATATTTTTTCTTTATCCATTTATTTCTTAATGGTTAGGTTGTTTCCATGGTTTAGCAACCGTAAATAATAACTGCAGTGAAATCAGGTGTACAGACATTTCTTTTTTTTTTTTTAATTTTATTTTATTTTTAAACTTTACATAATTGTATTAGTTTTGCCAATTATCAAAATGAATCCATCACAGGTATACATGTGCTCCCCATCCTGAACCCTTTGAGATACTGATTTTGTTTCCTTTGGATATAACCCAGGGATTGCTGGATGATATGGTACTTCTGTTTTGAATTTTTTGAGGAAACTCCATACTCTTTTCCATAATGACTGTTTTGATTTATATCCCTACCAGTAGTATGCAAGGATTCCCTTTCATCCATGTCCTTGCCAGTATTTATCTCTTATCTTTTTGATTTGTAAGTGTTAGGTGCTATCTCATGATTTTGACTGGCATTTCCCTAGTGAACAGGGATGATGTGGTGACTTTTTCATGGGATGATAACCTTTTCATGTGCTGTTAGCCATTTGTATGCCTTCTTCGGGAAAATGTCTGTTCAGATCCTTTGCCTATTTTTAAACTGGATTATTTGTTTTTTGAGTTTTGTAAGTTCCTTGTATATTTTGGATATTAACCCTTGGTGGATGTGTGGTGTGCAAATATTTTCTCCCATTCCATTGGTTTCCTTTTCATTTTGTTGATGGTTTCTTCTTTCTACAGTGCAAAAGCTTTTTAGTTTGATATATATTTAAACTCGTTTATTTTTGCATCTGTTGCTTTCACTTTTGGTATCAAATCCAAAAAATCATTGCCAAAACCAGTGTTAAGAAGCATTTCCCCTTTGTTTTTGTTTAGGAGTTTTATGATTTCAAGTCTTCTTTTAAAGTCTTTAATCCATTTTGAGCTTATATTTGCATATGATGTAAGATAGGGGTCCAGTTTCATTCTTTTGCATGTGGATATCCAATTTTCCCATCACCATTTATTGAAGAGATTATCCGTTCCTAGTTCATGGCTCCTTTGATGAAAGTTAATTGACCATATTGGCGTAGGTTTATTTCTGGGCTGGATATTTTGTTCCATTGATCTATATGTCTGTTTTTAATGTCAATATCATACTGTTTTGATTACCATAGCTTTGTAATATAGTTTGAAATCAGGGCATATTATGGAAACAAGGCTGGAGAGCTTTGTTCTTTTTTAGTATTTATTGCTTTGGATGTTTTTTTTTTTTCTTTAGTGGTTTTCTATGAGTTTTTATTTGTTTTTCTATTTCTGTGAAGAATGCAGTTGGAATTTGGATAGAGATTGCATTGAATCTGTAGATCACTTAGAGTAGTGTGGACTTTCAGCAATATTAACTCTTTGAATCCATGAACATGAAATATCTTTCCATTTATTTTTATCTTCAATTTCTTTCATCAATGTCTTATAATTTTCAACATACAGATCTTTTTACTTAAGTTTATTCTTCAGAATAAATGTATTCTTTATTGACCTTTTCTGTTGTTTTTCTGGTGTTTCTTTTTATTTATTTCTCCTCTAATCTTTGATATTTCCTTTTTCTGCTAACTGTGGACTTATTTCGTTCCTCATTTTTTAGTTTCTTGAGGTGTGAAGTTAGATTGTTTATTTGTGATTTTTTTTTTTAATTTTGGTATTTATCACTATAAACTTCCCTCTTAGAACAGCTTTTATTGGATCCTATAAATTTTGGTATGTTATGTTTTCATTTCATTTGTCTCAAGGTATGTTCCCTATTGATTTCTTCTTTAACCCTAATGGTTGTTCAGGAGCTTGTGGTTTAATCTCCATATATTTGTGAATTTTCCAATTTTCTTCTTTTAGTTGGTTTTTAGTTTTGTGTTATTGTGATTGGACAAGGGGCATGATATGATTTCAGTCTTCTTTTAAAACGTTATTAAAACTTGTTTTGTGCCCTAACTTATGATCTATCTTGGAGAATGTTCTATGGGCACATGAGAAGAATGTATATTCTGTTTCTGCTAGAAGGAATGCTCTGTGTATAGTTGTTTGATCCATCTGGTGTAAGGCATAGTTTAAGTCTAGTGTTTCCTTGCTGATTTTCTTTTTGGATGATCTATCCATTGTTGAAAGTGGCATCTTGAAGGTCCCTACTATTATTGTATTGCTGTCTATTTCTCTCTTCAAATCTGTTAATATTTGTTTTATATATTTAGGTGTTCCAATGTTTGGTTTGCATAAGTATTTACAATTGCTCTATCTTCCTGATGAATTAACTGCTTTATCATTGTATAATGACCTCTTTGTCTCTTATGACAGTTTTTGTCTTTAAGTTTATTTTGCTGATATAAGTAGAGCTACTTTACTATGTGCTGATTTCCATTTGTATAGAATATCTTTTTCCATCCCTTTGCTTTCAAACTATGTGTATCCTTAAAGCTGAAATGAATCTCTTGTAGGTAGCAAATAAGTTAGTCCTGTTTGTTTTTTAAGTCCATTCAGCCACTTTTATGTCTTTTAATTAGAAAATTTATTCCATTTACCTTTAAAGTATTTATTGATAGAGATGGACTTACTATTGCCACTTTAATGTATTTTGACATTTTGTGTTCTGTTGCTTCTTTCTTCTCTTGTTCTTTTCCTTTGTGATTTGATGATTTTCTGTAATGGTGTGTTCTTGCTCTTTTCTATTTATCTTTTGTATCAACTGTAGAGTTTTGTTTTGTAGTTACCTTGAGACTTCCATTAAAAAGTCTTACAGTTTTAACAGTCTCTTTTAAACTGATAAAAAATTTGAACACATACAAAAGCTCTACAATTTTATACTCCCTCACATTTTGTTTCTGATGCCACAATTTATATCTTTTAATATTGTGTATCCAATAATAAATTATTATAGATACAGTACTTTTATCTTCTAACCATTATACTGGAGTTGTAAGTGATTGACTACCTTTACTAATTAGCATCCTTTCATTTCAGCTTGAAGAATTTCCTTTAGCATTTCTTGTAAAACTGGTCTAGTGGTAACCAACACCTTCAGTTTTTTTTGTTTTTTGTTTTCTTTTAAGCTTTTATTATTTAAATACACCATACTAGAGCAAATGTCTCTGAAAATATCACAAATAAAAGATTTTTTTTTTTCATTTAGCAAATTAGAAGTGGGAAATTTCTACATAGTAGCTGCTATGAGCCTGATTTTTTTTCCCATTTTTTTTTTTTTTGTCTTTGCCATGGGAGTAGCAACATTAGGATAAAAACACTTAAATGTATACATACAATGTATTTTACAGAGATACAATAAAAGTGTTTGTGATAGAATATCACAAAAGCCACATCTCTTTCCTTTATCTCATGTTCAGTTTTGATTGAAACACATTTCCTTACAACACTTAAATATACAAAGAGCAAACAGAATGTTGTTAAGGTAAAACACAGGGTACAAACTCTGGCCAGTGCCCTGCTAATTGTTAATGAGGGTAGAAAGCAAATTTGAATGCTTCTTTTAATTAGCTTCATTAGTCATTTCCCTCTTCCCAAGCTCCCTCCCCTCCTCTCCCCCCACCAAAGATATCCTCCAGTGGATCTTTTTTCATTTTCTCTACAGTCTCCCATTAGCTCAAGTTCACGGAGTCCTTAATGTTCATATTCAGTCATTTTAATACACCCATAAATGCGGGAAGAGCAATCAAGACTAAAGAAGGTGCAATGGCATGGAGCTGGCACTGGTGCTAGCTACAAAGGTGACTTGTCTACTGAAGACACATGGGATCCACCTGTGATGAACAAGATCTGAGATGAAGGCACGCATTCTGCATTACTCTGACCTTTTAGCAGACCTTCTGGTCTGGCAGTAGTGGATTGCTCTGAAGTGAATTCAAATGGCCATTGATGAGAGCTGTAGGTCTATCATGTTCACAAAATAAACTGCCATTGATGTAGTGAAACTGATCTCCCGGGACCAGGCGATTCCGGCAGGTAGAGCATGTAAAACACTTTAGATGATACACATTGCCTTGGGTCCTCATGACGAGTTTACTCGCAGGGAATAGACAGTCCACAAGCACTGCAAGTACTATTCCCAAATAACCTAATGTAGTCATTTCTGCAAAGGATCATGCTGCTCTTGGTGTAACAGGACGTGCCGATGTCGCCCAGCTGCGCCTGGCAGCAGGAGCACTTGAGGCACCGGCTATGCCAGTAGCTGTCCATGGCACAGAGCAGAAAGCGGTCTGCAATCTTGCCCCCGCAGCTTGCGCACAGCTTCCAGGAAAGGGAGCTGGCCGTCAGCAGGGGCGGCTGGGAGGTGCTGTCCGGATTCACCATGGTCTGCTTTCCCCCTATCTTGCAATATTGCAAAAGGGGACGGCGGCTGCTTTTTTTTTTTTAACGCGCAGCTCTGAGGCTGAGTTGGGCAAGGGTCCCACGTAAGTGTCCGGCTGCGGGGAGCAGAAGTGTCAATCTGTTCTCGCCGTTCTTCTCTGGCTCCGCGCGAGCAGCTGCAGAAGCCCTCGGCACGTGCAGCACGGCGCAGCGGCAGCAAGTGCTGCCACACCTTCAGTTTTTTTTCTAGCAAAACCTCTTCAGAATTGAAGAAAAACTTTGCTACGTAAAACATTATTGGTTGGCAGTTTTTTTCTTTCCACACCCAAAAATTATCATTCCACAATCTGCTCCACCAGGGTTTTGCTGAAATATTCACTCATAGTCTTATGGGAATTTCTTTGTAATGAGTTGCTTTTCCCTTGCTGCTTTTAAGGTTCTCTCTTTGTCTTTTGTTCAGCAAGTGAAAGTGAAAGTTGCTCAGTTGTGTTCAACTCTTTGTGACCCCATGGACTGAATAGTCCATGGAATTCTCCAGGCCAGAATACTGGAGTGGGTAACGTTTCCTTTCTCCAGGGGATCTTAACCAACTCAGGGATCAAACCTAGGGCTCCCGCATTGCAGGTGGATTGTTTACAAGCTGAGCCACAAGGGAAGCCCAAGAGTACTGGAGCGGGTAGCCTATCCCTTCTCCAGTGGATTTTCCCAACCCAGGAATTGAACCAGAATCTCTTGCATTGTAGACGGATTCTTTACCAACTGAGCTATCAGGGAAGCCCTTTGTCTTTAACTTTTGGCAATTTAATTACTGTGTGTTTCAATATGGGTCTCTTGAGATTCACCTTCTCTGGTAATTTCCGGGATTTTTTTGAATCTGGATGTGTTTCCCCATGCTAGGATAGTTTTCATACATTATTTCTTTAAATAAGTTTTATGTCTTTTTCTTCTGGGACCCTTATAATGTGTATATTGGTCCACATGATGTTGTTCCATAAGTCCCTTAAGCTAATTTCACTCTTTGTCAATCTTTTTGGTTTTGCTCCCCTGATTGCATTAACCCCAATGTCCTGTCTTTTAAGTTCATTGATCCTTTCTTTAAGTTGAGCCTCTTGGGGTGCCATCTCCATCCTTCCCTCTGTAGCTGTCTGTTCCTTTCTTATGATGCCAAAATACAAGTATTAAAGCCTCGAAATTAAATATTGTCAGTCAATATTGATTTAATTTTTCAGTTGAGTAACCCGTTTTTAAAATTTTGAAATATTTGACTCCTTAATGTCATTCTCAGCTGCTAAATTTAGAAGTATTTTCAAAGAATTCCCATATTTCAATTATATACAGTCCAAAGCCTTTGATGATGTAAGTATTTTGTTTAATTATTTACCTGTCTACCTTTTCTTACTGGATTGTGTGCTCTCTAAGGACAAGGACCAGATCACATTCACTTTTATGTCCTTAGTGCTATCAGTGATTGGTACATTATAGGGGCTCAAAAAATGTTTGTTAAATGAACACATGCAATTTTCATAGGTGGGTTGTTTAGATTTATAAAAATGTCTCTGAATGCTAAATAAATTATTTACTTCTAGGTCTAGCATATTACTTTGACAAAACTTGATGATAAATTATTAATAGTATTAATTTTTGAGAGTGGCAGATGTAAAGCAAGCTTATTTTAGTAAGTTTAGAAGTTAAGATGTTTGAACTATTATTCCATAGACTCTTCCTAAGGCATATTTTCTAACAAACTGAGAATTCAAAAATTCTATCCTATGATTGATTAAATTTTATTTTTTTAGCTTCTTTATACAGATAGGAATTTTGTGATTTGTGCTCCAACTGGTTCTGGGAAAACTGTAGTGTTTGAACTAGCTATAACAAGACTGTTAATGGAAGTACCATTGCCATGGTCAAACATTAAAATTGTTTACAGTAAGTATCTGTATATTGAAAAAGTAATAATTAATCATAATAATGAAAACCCATTGAGGTAAAAGTAAGAAATAAGTTCAAATTCAAGACATAAGAATTATTATTTAGTTTCTCATACTTTTTAAATAAAGACATATCACATTTGGATCTTCCCAACCCAGGGATTGAACCCAGGTCTCCTGCATTGTAGACAGACACTTTACTGTCTGAGCCACCAGGGAAGTCCTATTATTTAGTTTCTCATACTTTTTAAATAAAGCCATATCACATTTGGTCCTGTTACCATTGAATTCAAAACACATTTTCCCAGATTTCAAAACATATTTTCCCAGACATATATATTAAAATTTTTTTCATCAAAAAATATATGTGCTTAGTCATTCTGTCATGTCATGACTCTTTGCAACCCTGTTGACTGTAGTCTGCCAGGCTCCTCTGTCCATGGGGATTCTTCAGGCAAGAATACTGGAGTGGATTGCCATACCCTCCTCCAAGGGATCTTCCCAACCCAGGGATTGAGCCCAGGTCTCCCATATTGCAGGTGGATTCTTTACTATCTGAGCCATGAGGGAAGCCCCCCCAAATTTATACACATGGTTAAAAAAAGACGATGATCATAAATGGTGATAATTTCCTGTCTTACCTTTCTTCACTATTAGTTACAATTTTCCCTTGTTAGTTCTGCTCAGTGATTAACTTTATATATCTGAATATGTTTATGTTATTAACTTTTAATGTATAAATATTAGGTGGCATCTAGATGTGTGCTAACTTTATTAACATTTGTGAAAATAATTTTTAAATTGCACTGACATTCAAAATGGATATCTTATATTGCAGTGGCACCAATAAAAGCCCTGTGTAGTCAGCGTTTTGATGATTGGAAAAAAAAATTTGGACCAATAGGATTAAATTGTAAAGAACTCACTGGAGATACAGTAATGGATGACCTATTTGAGATTCAGCATGCCCATATTATTATGACAACTCCAGTAGGTGTTATTTATATATTTTTTTTTGTTTTTTAGAAAATATCTCTTTCTCTTTACCATGAATGAAAACTAAAAGAAAACACAAAGTAGAAGAATGTATTTGCAATGTGAAGCAAACAAACAAAAAGTACTACTGTTCAGGGTATATAAGGAACACTAACAAGTCAATTAAGTAAAAGATAAACAATTAAAGGGAGTAAATTGGCAAAAGATATGGATAGGCAGTTTGTTATTGTGGACAATTTATAATCATACTTGTTGCTATATTCTTTTATCCAAATGTTATGTATTATAGAGAGAGGACCTTGGCAGAGCTTAAAAAGGGTAATTAGACTATAACTTTGAGTAAAAGTTAAAAATAAATGGGGGTTCAGTTTTTTAAACACAGTATTATCAAAATTCCATAAGTCTCTTTGGATACTTTTAAGACATCAATATTAACTAAAATATTGCCCATCATCTGTAATATCTTAAAATTTTATCAATATCTTAATAATACTTATTACAATTCCTTATATATTAAACCACTTGCATTTTTTTCCTAGGAAAAATGGGATAGCATGACTAGAAAATGGAGAGACAACTCTTTGGTCCATCTGGTTCGATTGTTTCTCATTGATGAGGTAGTGAACACATTATTCACTTTCAGATATAAACATGAAGAGATGATTTGAATGGACAAACTCTATATGTGCTTTATCCCTTCAAGGGGAAAATGCTTATTTTCTTAGGGAAGTGTGTTTAATATTGTTTTACATTTTAGTTGACTAGATAGATTTTTGTTTTTAGCTAATGAGTCTTAATTTTTTTCTCAGGTACATGTTGTAAAAGATGAAAATCGTGGACCAACTCTTGAAGTTGTAGTCAGCAGAATGAAAACTGTGCAGATTTTATCTCCTGCTGTAGAAAATACCAACAGTATTATTCCAATGAGATTTGTGGCTGTATCTGCAACGATTCCAAATGCTGAGGATGTAAGCTAGAATTTTAATCTATCAGTTTTTCTTTTTATGGCTTAGTGAAATATTTGATCTTAGAGAAAAGTGAGGAGTTTTTTTCTGTAAATCACCTAACCAATTTAATTGGAAGGTATGTTGTGGAAGGTTATGGTTAGATCTTATAGCTATGACAGTATTAAGGCCGTGAAATTTGGTTGAGTGGATTTAATAAAGTATGTTTGGTGCAAGTCCATTGTTTATTAGTATCTAAAAGTCATAATTTCATGGATTTTAGACATTTCATAAAAAGCTGGCTAATATGATTGTTGTAACCAGCTGACTCTAGTTGTCTAGCAAATATGATACAGAATAAAAGTAATTAGTATTAGTTGAATGATTGCCACCCACCTCCCCCATTTCTATTTGCCTGGAATTGTCGTAGGCACTCTTAATAGATGCAAAAGTGAAAACATATAGACCCTGCTCTTCAGGAGGATCTCAAAGTTAATAGGGTACGCGAACAGGTAAAGAAATAATTGTGCAATATTATACTTTCTATGACAAATACATGTCCTACTTTTTTCTTCAGTTTTTTGGCAAGCTTGAAAAATAGGACAGTCTCCCTCTGCTTTCTCACTCCTATTTACTTAACAGCCTACTTGTAAGGTGACTTGTTCCCTCAGCTAATTCTTAGAAATTGTTTTCATAAAAGCTGCTATACAGTATTCTCTAATCCAGTGTAAAATTTTGCCTTTACTCTAACACAATTAATCATTTTTATTTTTAAAATGACAACTTCTTTTGCTTATATTCAAAACTAATAGAGAAAATTTTAAAGTATGTATAAACAACAAAAACCAGCATTTGTCCTTCTAGATGTATTGATGAATTCATAATATGCATACTCATTTATGACTTACATGCTACTTTTAAGTGTTTCCATGTCAATAAATGTTATATTCATTTATACTTCTACCATTAGCTATTTATCTGCAGTCTAACACTGGATAATATAATGAAATTATTGTTATTATTACTTATAAATAGTTCTCATTTGTTATTGAAAATGGTACCTTATTTTAAAATTTTGTACTGCTTTGATTACTACTGAAGTAAATATTTTTAATATTTTAGTCAATCACTTTAAGTTCTTTTTGTTTTGCAACTTGTCAGGTCATAGACTTTGTCCTTTTTCACATTGGGATACTAAACTTTTATATTGATTTGTAAGCAATTACTAAATATCAGTACTCTAATTCTTGAAACTGTCTTCCCCTTCGTGATAATCATTACTTCTGTGAACACCATCTGTCTCTTTCTATAAGTCCTGTTCCTCAGTTTTGCCTTTATCCTTGGCCTTCTCAAATTGTAAATTCTTGTTCTCATCCGTACCTATGAGAGCCTTGAAGATGTTTTAATAATTCCTTCCTATGCAGTTAGAAACTCATTAATCTTCCTGTCAAAGAAACTGTTTCAGAGCAGAACATGAAGCCTAACCAGTCTATGTGAAGTTAAGGATTGCTCTCCACAGTTCCAGAAATTAACTAAGGACTCTAGAATTGAGTCTGAAATATGCTTTTGGCATTTCCATCTCACAAGTGTTTATTTGTTCTGTGTTTAGAAAAGTTGTCAACCTTTGCCAGCCTTTGCCAATCATTACTTTGCTACTATTCAGCTAGTATTCAGTATAACACAAAAGAAGTGTCAGCTATATCTGAGCAATATCTGAAATATATATCTGAAATATATCTGAAAAATAGCAAAGAAGTTACAGTGCTACTGAGAAATTAAATTTCTTTGTTGAAATTAGTTTTAATTTAGACTCTATAGAAGGAAACTAAAACAAAATAATAATTGAAAGTTTATCATGTTAAAAAGTGGGTGTAATCTTGAAACACTGCTAATTGAAAATATTTACCAATATATCAATTGAATAGTATCTTTAAAATATGTAATGTTGAAAAAGACTACTTGACTAAATATTTTTATACCTTGACTTTAAGGTGATCTGTAATTGGGCATGTTAGCCATAAAACTTTACTAGAAAAAAATTCATTGTGTGTGTTTCTGTCATTTAAAGATTGCAGAATGGCTTTCAGATGGTGAAAGATCTGCTGTATGTCTGAAAATGGATGAGAGACATAGACCAGTGAAACTTCGGAAAGTGGTTCTTGGGTTTCCCAGCAGTGATAACCAAACTGAATTCAAGTTTGATTTAACCCTCAACTACAAAATTGCCAGTATTATACAAACGTACTCTGATCAGAAACCCACACTTGTGGTATGGATTGTTGGTTGATTATTTTTTAATGTAATGTTTAATTTTTAATATGATTAATATAAAAATTATTCATTCGTTTTTAGTTTTGTGCAACAAGGAAAGGTGTGCAACAGGCTGCTTCGGTTCTTGTGAAAGATGCAAAATTTATTATGACTGTGGAACAGAAACAGAGGTATATTTTAAAATATTTTCTTGTATGTAGAAAGACTTTCAGGGATAACGTAAATGAGATGAGAAAACTGGGTTGACCTTTTCAAGTTACTTGACTTTCCCAAGCTTGCTTCCTTATCTGTAAAATAAAGATAATAGTAATTTGGAGGATTAATAAGACAATGAATCTTAGTACAACTGTTGATCCTGTCTTCTTTATTTCATAGCCCTATTTGAAAGATTATTCGTATTTCTTCATTTTTTTACCCACTTCCAATCCATGTTGTATCGTTTACTAAAGCCAATCTTGTCAAGTCATCTCTCAGGAGCCTCTAACACATTTGACCACTCCTACCTTATTTAAAAACACCAGTCTGTGTGTTTTCATGTTCACTGTCTACTATGTTTCTTCCTATTTTGCTTTCTACTCCATCTCAGTCCGTTTTCACTTCTTCTACCTAATTATTAAATGTTAACATTCTAGGGGTTCTTTCTACCCAAGATTCTGTTACTAAGGTTTCTAAACTTGTCTAACATACCCAACATTTTGTTTACTTTGGTCTCCATAGATTTTTTAAAAATAGTTTTTCTGTGTATCATGTATTTAAATTTAAGAATTTTTTACATTTTGAAAAAATTTAGTTAACTTCAGGAAGTTAATTGGTAGTATGCTTGTAGTGAAAGTGTTTCCTGAGATTTTGGGGGTTTTCCCTCTTTTTTTGGATGGTTTTATTTATACTTATTCATTTCCTTATTTTTCCCAGTTTTATTGAGATATAATTGACATCTGGCACTGTATAAGTTTAAGGTATAGAAAATAATGATTTGACTTACATATAGCATGAAATGGTTACCACATTAAGTTTAGTGAATATTTGTCATCCATACCTATAGATGCAAAATTAAAGAAATAGAAATGTTTTTCATTTGTGATGAGACTCTTAGGGTTTACTCTCTTAACAACTTCTATATATAACATGAAGCAGTGTTAATTATATTTATCATATTGAACATTACTTTCACTTTTCACTTTCATGCATTGGAGAAGGAAATGGCAACCCACTCCAGTGCTCTTGCCTGGAGAATCCCAGGGACGGGAAGCTTGGTGGGCTGACGTCTATGGGGTTGCACAGAGTCGGACATGACTGAAGCGACTTAGCAGCAGCAGCAGTAACTATTTATCTTCCCCTTCATGGATTACAGCCTTGTCACAGTGAAGGGGGTTGTGTAATTTAATGAAACTATGAGCCATGTCATGCAGGGCCACTCAAGATGGATGGATCATAGGGAAGAGTTGTGACAAAAATTGGTCCACTGGAGGAGGAAATGGCAGCCCACTCCAGTATTTTTGCCTGGAGAACCCCATGGACAGTATGAAAAGTCAAAAAGATATGATACAGAAAGATGAGCCCCCTCAAGGTCATAAAGTATCTAGTATGCTACTGGGGAAGAAAGGAGGGCAATTACTAATAAATAGCTTTAGAAAGAATAAAACGACTGGCCCAAAATAGAAACAACACTCAGTTGTGGGTGTGTCTGGTGGTGAAAGTGAAGTCCAGTGCTGTAAAGAACAAGGTTGCCTAGGAACCTGGAATACAGGTCCTTGAATCAAAGTAAATTGGACATGGTCAAGCAGAAGATGGCAAGATTAAACATCTTAGGAGTAAGTGAACTAAAATGGATGGGAATTAGCAAATTTAATTTAGATGAGCATTACATGTACTACTGTGGGCAGAAATCACTTAGAAGAAATGGACTAGCCCTCAGAGTCAGCAGAAGAATCCAAAATGCAGTCTTGGGTGCAATCTCAAAACAGACAGAATGATCTCAGTTCATTTCCAAAGCAAACCATTCAACATCACAGTACTCCAAGTCTATGCCCCAACCACTGATACCAAAGAAGCTGAAGTTTAACAGTTCTATGAAGACTTACAACACCTTCTAGACTAACCCCAAGAAAAGACATAGTTTTATCTTAAAGGATTGGAATTCAAAAGAAGTCAAGGGATACCCAGAAGAACAGGCAAGCTTGACCTTAGAGTACAAAATGAAGCAGGACAAAGGCTAATAGAGTTTAGTCAAGAGAACACACTGGTCATAGCAAACACCCTTTCCCAACAACCCAAGAGACAAGTCTGTACATGGATATCACCAAATGATCAATACCAAAATCAGACTGATTATGTTCTTTGTAGCCAAAGATGGAGAAACTCTATAGAGTCAGTAAAAACAAGACCTGGAGCTGACTGTGGCTTAGATCATGAGCTCCTTTATTGTAAAATTTAGGCTTAAATTGAAGAAAGTAGGGAAAACCACTAGGCAATTCAGGTATGAACTAAATCAAATCCCTTATGATTATACAGTAGAGGTGACAAATGGATTCAAGGGATTAAATCTAGTAGACAGAGTGCCTGAAGAACTATGGATGGAGATTCATAACATTGTACAGGAGGCAGTGACCAAAACCATCCCAAAGAAAAAGAAATGCAAGAAGGCAAAATGGTTGTCTGAGGAGGCTTTATGAATAGCTGAGGAAAGAAGAGAAGCAAAAGGCAAGGGAGAAAGGAAAAGATATACCCCCCCCCAAAAAAAAAAAGAAAAGAAAAGATATACCCATCTGAATGCAGAGATGCAGATAATAACAAGGAGAGATCAGAAAGCCTTCTTAAATAATGTGAAGAAATAGAGGAAAACAATAGAATGAGAAAGACAGATCTCAAGAAAATTAGAGATATCAAGGGAACATTTCATGTAAGGATTGGCATGATTAAGGACAGAACTGGTAAGAACCTACCAGAAGCAGAAGAGATTAAGAAGAGATATCAACTACCTCATATATACAGATGATACCACTCTAATGGCAGAAAGTGAAGAGGAACTAAAGAGCCTCTTGATAAGGGTGAAAGAGGAGAGTGAAAAAGCTGGCTTGAAACTCAACATTAAAAAAACCTAAAATTAAGGCATCTGGTTCCATCACTTCATGGCAAATAGACAGGAAAAAGTGAAAGCAGTGACAGATTTTATTTTCTTGAGCTCCCAAATCACTGCTGGTGGTGACTGCAGTCTTGAAATTAAAAGATGCTTGCTCCTTGGAAGGAAAGCTATAACAGACCTAGACAGCATATTAAAAAGCAGAGACATTATTTTGCTGACAAAGGTCCGTATAGTCAAAGCTATCATTTTTCCAGTACTTATGCATGGAAATGAGAGTTGATCCACAAAGGAGGCTGAGCACTAAAGAACTGATGCTTTTGAATTGTGGGGCTGGAGAAGATGCTTGAGAGTCCCCTGTACTGCAAGGAGATCAAACCAGTCAGTCCTGAAGGAAATCAGTCCTGAATATTCATTGGAAGGACTGTTACTGAAGCACAGCTCTGGTACTTTGGCTACCAGATTCAAAGAGCCAGCTCATTGGAAAAGACCCTGATGCTGGGAAAGATTGAAGGCAAAAGGAGAAGGGGATGGCAGAGGATGAGATGGTTATATAGTGTCACCAACTCAATGGACATGAATTTGAGCAATCCAGGAGATAGTGAAGGACAGAGGAAGCTGATGTGCTATAGTCCACGAGTCTCAAAGAGTTGGACATGACTTAATGACTGAAAACAACAACAACCTATTTATCTTATAACTGGAAGTTTGTGCCTTTTGACTATCTTCATCTAGTTCCCCTTTCCCACCATCTTTTTCCATGAATTTGTTTGTTCCTTTTTGAAGTATAATTGACCTTCAACACTGTGGGGTCAGTGTCCCTGTTCTACAACAGAGTGATTTGGTGTTTTCTATACATTTCAAGATTATCGTCATAAGTCTAGTGACGATTGTCATGATCGTCATAATGATCTGTCACTATATAAGGTAATATTGATACATAATTATTGACTGTATTCCCACACTTTACATTTTGTACCCATGACTCATGTTTTGTAACTGTATGTTTGTTCTTTTTAATCTCCCTCACACATTTCTTTGCTTCCCTCTCCCCCGGCAACCACCTGTTTGTTTTGTTTCTATTACTCTATTTTTATTCTGTGTTTGTTCATTTGTTTTGCTTTTTAGGTTCCACATAAGAGGAAAATCATATAATTTTTGCTTTTCTCTATCTGACTTACTTCACTTAGCATAATACCCTCTAAGTTTATCTGTGTGGTTACAAATAAATGGCAAGATTTCATTTCTTTTTTATTACTGAGTAATATTCCACGTGTGTGTGTGTGTGTGTGTGTGTGTGTGTATACCACATCTTATATATCCATTCATCTATTGTTGGACACATTGACTCCATATCTTTGCTATTGTAAATAATGCTGCAATGACCATAGGGATGCGTATATCTTTCTGAATTAAGTGTTTTTATTTTTGTTGAATAAATACCTAGGAATGAAATTGCTGGATCATATGGTAGTTCTATTTTAAAACTTTTGTGAAATCTCCATATTGTTTTCCATAGTGGCTGCATTTGCTATATTCCCACCAACAGTGCACAAGGATTCCCTTCCCTCCACATCCTCACAAGCACTTGTTATTTGTTGTCTTTTTGATGATAGCCATTCTGACAGGTGTGAGGTGATGTCTCATTGTCGTTTTGATTTGCACTTCCCTAATGATTAGTGATGTTGAGTACCTTTTCTTATCCTGTTGTCCATTTGTATGTCATCTTTGAAAAAAAAAGTCTATTCAGGTCCTCTGCCCTTTTAAAAATTGGATTATCTAGGGGTTTCTGTTTTTGTTTTGCCTAGCTGTAAAATTAGGGACTTCTCAGTGTGAAAGTTAGGTAGTCTCTACTTGTTGAAGATGGTTTTTGAAAAATGATGTTATAAACATATTTTGATATCTGTAATCTTCAAAATAATTAAGTAATACACTATCCAAGTTTTTGATGCTAATAGGAAAAACTCAATAATTTTTTGTTTTTTAAATAGGTTACAAAAGTGTGCATATTCCATAAAAGATTCAAAACTGAGAGGTAAGTTTAGAGATAATTTCTAAATCATATTTTCACCTATAGATAAAAGGAGCCAATTACTAATTAACTTTAAAAGTACATGACAGATGACATTTTTCTTTTGTAGATATCTTAATACATGGTGTTGCTTATCATCATGCTGGTATGGAACTGTCAGATAGAAAAGTAGTTGAAGGAGCTTTTACTGTTGGAGATATACCAGTTCTTTGTAAGTAAAACATATTCTTGTGGATATTGTAAGATCTTTTGGAAACTATTTTGAGGGAAAAAAAGAAAAAACTCAGGTATTCTTACTTATTTCTATTTTCTTCCAAGAATCTAAATTGTAACTACCCATACAAATATGTGCTACAGTAAACTCTCTTGCAGTTTTAGTTCTTTATTATTTTAGCAAATACTGCAGTTTGAAAAGTAAGAATTAGTTTTTCAGCTTTAAGATATATTATTTTGCATAGTGATGTTCTTTTCTTTCTTTTTATTCTGAATTTCCTATATATAAGTTTTTATTGTTATACATTTATAAAAATATTCTTTTATAAGAAAACTTTTACCTGAAACAATAAAGTTATATGACTTAAAAGTAATATTCTTTAATTTGATACAGTTACTACCAGTACCTTAGCCATGGGAGTCAATTTGCCTGCTCACCTAGTGGTTATAAAATCTACAATGCATTATGCTGGAGGAATGTTTGAAGAATACAGTGAAACAGATATTCTACAGATGATTGGTAGAGCTGGTCGACCTCAAGTAAGTGACAGTATTTCACTTTTTTGTAATTCATTTTAAAGACAATGTAAAATGAAAAAAAATAAAATAATAAAGACAGTGTAAAAAGCAAAAAGAAATGTGTATGCTTTGTTAAACAAAAGATTAATATTTCACATTTAAAGTAGGTTTGAAAATAAATGTAACTAAGAAAATCTACTACTTTCATGGAGGAGTAGAAGTAAAACAAGTCTCATCAAAGTCCCACATAACTCCCTTCACAAGTCTCAAGTACTCCCTTCACTCCCTCTAACTCCTACTTGTTGATAAGTGATTGAGTTTGTGAATGTATATGCTGTTACAGGGTTTTGGGGTTGTTGTTGTTTTTTTTTTGGCTTTGGGGATTATTTTGTTTTGTTTTGTTTGCTTTTTATACTGAATGGCATTTTGGATGGGACTGTTTTTCATTCCATAGGACTCGTACATTGCAGAACATGTAGCATCCCTGGATACTATCACAAATGCCAGTAGTGGTCCCCAGATATTGTGACAATTAAAAATCAGCCCATATACATTATAAAACATGGCCTAATCTGACAAATTCCTGAATAAAAAAGTCATTCATATATGGACTAAGGTAAAATTTAGGAGGAATATCTTTTCAGAGAATACCAAAATATTATGTTACACAAATTTATAATTTTTATAGGATAATTTAGATTATATGTGAATTACACTAAATCTTGCAGCTTTTAACCAGTTACCTAAGTTTGTTTTGGTTTTACTATTGCCAAAATTGTTATATTGCAACCAAAGTGGTATTTTTATGTCTATACTGTTGGGAGGATTTTAAGGTAAATTTTCAGTTAACATTCAATTCAGAAGCATTTTTAAGGTCTTTTTGACCTGTTGTTTAAGACAGGGAATTGTTTAATATAAAATGAAAATCTTGAGTTATTGAAGAAAACTGGTATGAACATATACTTTTCTTTATTAAATTTCTCTCTCTTTTTCTTTTCTTCCAGTTTGACACTACAGCCACTGCAGTTATTATGACTCGGTTAAGCACAAAAGAGAAGTATATTCAGATGCTTGCTTGCAGTGACACTATAGAAAGCAGGTAATATGTAAAATATTCCAAAAAATAATGTTAATATATCCTGTATTTTTCCTTTTAATAGATTAGGGATTTTCTAAGGCCATTTTCTTGGAATTTTTCAATAATCTAGTTAGAAAGTTTATTCTTTTAAGAAATTAATAGTTAGAAAAAGACAGTGTAATAGTTGTTTAGCATTGTTTATCAGCATGCAGTTGCATGTATTCTTGTTATAAAAGGCCAAATTAGTAATGAGAGGAATATAATTTTCACATCTTTAAATTTGCATAATAATAGAAGACAGGAACCCTGAGACCTTGTAGTAAAGTGTTTGATTATAATACTCTTGGGGAAAATAGGATGTAATCTATTCCCCAGCCTTTTTTTTTTTAAGCAATATTGTTTTCTAGAGTCATGGAGTAGAAAGAAATCTGTAACTTTTGAAAAGTTAAACTGACATTAAGGTTTACTCATATTTTTGAAAATTAAGTTAACTTTCCTGAATTATTAAAGTAGCAATAGTATTCAGTTATAGTCAACTATATCATTAAATTATCAAATATTATTCTAAACAATGAGTTTTATGACATTGAAATGCATAATACTAATGAAAAGTTTTTTTCCCCCATTAGTTTGCACAGACATCTTATTGAGCATTTAAATGCAGAGATAGTATTGCATACCATCACAAACGTGAATATTGCTTTGGAATGGATACGATCAACCTTGCTTTATATCAGAGCCTTGAAAAATCCATCTCATTATGGTTTGTTACTTTGATTTTGAAGAGTAATAATTTTATCAAGCCATTTGGGCCTATTTTTTACTAATAGGTCACAGAATAGATTATAGAAGTTAAAAGGTAGCAGAAATAAAAGTAACAACTATAACAAATACATTTAGAGGCAAGATTAGACAAACATGAGAAATCTTTATCTGTTTTACTTCTAGTCTTTTAATAAGGCTTGAAATCAACACCGTTAAATATAGACCTTTTAGAAAAAAATTGTCTCCAGTAAAAATTTTTTAAATGCTTAGAATTATTTAAAATAAGTTAAAGGGCTTCCCTGGTGGCTAAAATCAAAAACAATTTTTGAATTTTGTCCAAACTGGTGTTCAAACCAAAATATATGATAATATTGTTGCTGTTGGAATTTTCATCTTCCTTCTAAAGCTAACATTTATGGTTATGTTGCTTCTAGAGGGTTCTTTCATGTGGTAAAGATTATAAAGTAAAAATACTTGGAATTGCAGAATATAAAATTAAAACCTGACTTGCTATAATACCATTCTAATTCCACAGGTTCAAAAGTTTCAGATCTGTAAGAGGAAAAAATACATATAGTATTCCTGGTCACTGTTATACAGTAAAATTAACAAAAGAAAGCCATTTGATATTGAAAGGATTTCACAACAATAGTTATTTTCTATAGATGTTTAAGCCTTTTTTTAACTTTAAGGTACTTTTTTCTTCTATTTAAGATTTAGTTAGACTACTCTTTTCTAGTTAACTGGGGTATCAAAGTAAGCCTCTAAGGATGAATAAATCTCATTCTATTTTATTTTTAATAAATTTTCATAACTTAAATAGGTTTTGCATCTGGATTGAACAAAGATGGAATTGAATCAAAATTACAAGGTTAGATGCATTTCCTTCTAAAAAATTATATTCTATAAATTTTAATGAAAAGGTCTAGTTGTAAAACTAGGAATAGTCCAGTAAAATATTTTTTTAAATTACTTTATTTGCAGAAAAAATATATGGATTTCTTTTTTCACAGGTAAATAAAGCTTTACACATATACTTTTTTTTCTGAATTAATCTATTAATTTTATCAGACTATCTTCCTTTGTATGACATTAATTAATTTGTTTTTAAAAATGATCCTGGCCTTTGGCAATGTTGACTATAGATATACAATTTTATTATTTATTTTCCTTTTCTAGTTTAATTTTAATTGAAAATATAAGCTTAGCTTGACTGTGGGCTTCTTATCCCAGTCTGTGCTAATAAAGTATTCCTGTCAAACCTCAGTTTTAGTTTTCAGTTAATTTCATTATCTCATTTTTGAAATGAGTATTTTCATTCCTTCATTTCTGAACTCAGTATTTCATTACATATCTTTGAAAATAACAGATTGTTGAGCATTTATTAGGAGTAGAAATTGCTGCCTCTACATTGTACTGAGACTGTCTTCCAGTAAAAGAAAAAATGTTAGACCCCTAAAAATATTTAGCCAATTTTAATTTATTCTCTACTTGGATATATACATATGGCAAATAAAAATTCAGAGATAAGGATGAAGAAGTAAAATTATCATTCTTAAAGAATAAATATTTCGTTAAAAATGCTGATAAGCGATAGCTTAAATTAATAATGCTGCTGTTGAGAAACAGATCTGTAAAATAGTTGTATTATCCTTTCTGTATTGACCAAATTTGAAATGGAGTTTTAAAAGCTTACTTTTCCTCACACACACACACAAAAATAAAGGCGTACTTTCTTTAAATCAAAATGAGCAAATACACATGAAATGAGAAATAATTCATGAAATATTACCAAGAAATATCTTGCTATATTCTGGTAGCTGTAATGATTTAACTTTTCTAAACTGTTCTTAACAGTTCGTATTTGTCTTATTGTCAGTTATTATAGAGTGGCTAATTTTCCCCTATAACGAATAGCTGAATTTATTATGTAACTGGATAGAATGTTTTGGTTTCCTTAGAGTTCTGCCTTAAATTTCTTAGGAAGGATCCTTAGCATAGATTATGCTGTTTCCTAAATTTGGTTATATTTTCTTGCTCTGTATCCTCCAGTAGCTTTACCAATGTGTGTGTTTGCTAAACACTTTAGTCGTGTCTGACTCTTTGTGACCCTATGGACTGTAGCCAGCTGGGATCCTCTGTCTTTGGGATTCTCCAGGCAAGAATACTGGACTGGGTTGCCGTGGCCTCCTCCAGGGGATCTTCCTGACCCAGGATCGAACCCATATCTCAGGTCCCCCGCACTGGCAGGAGGGTTCATTACCACTAGCGCCACCTGGGAAGCAGCCTTACCATCACACTTAGAATAAAATGCAAATCTTCACCACAAAGTCCTGTTTGATATCCCTGTGCCTGTTTGTTTCTCTGACTTCATTTCTTGTCACTTTCCCCTCCTTTTTTCCACTCTGTCCAAATTGGCTATCTTGCTGTTCCTTAACCACATCAAGCTGTTCCCACTTCAGGTCCTTGCAGTCTCTTTATTCTTGGAACATATCTCACATGTTTTACATAGCCTTTTAAAAAGCAAGAGAGTTCCAGAAAAACATCTATTTCTGCTTTATTGACGATGCCAAAGCCTTTGACTGTGTGGACCACAATAAACTGTGGAAAATTCTTTAAGTGATGGGAATATCAGACCACCTGACCTGCCTCCTGAGAAACCTATATGCAGGTCAGGAAGCAACAGTTAGAACTGGACATGGAACAACAGACTGGTTCCAAATAGGAAAAGGAGTACGTCAAGGCTGTATATTGTCACCCTGCTTATTTAACTTATATGCAGAGTACATCATGAGAAATGCTGGGCTGGAAGAAGCACAAGCTGGAATCAAGATTGCCTGGAGAAATATCAATAACCTCAGATATGCAGATGACACCACCCTTATGGCAGAAAGTGAAGAGGAACTCAAAAGCCTCTTGATGAAAGTGAAAGTGGAGAGTGAAAAAGTTGGCTTAAAGCTCAACATTCAGAAAACGATGGCATCTGGTCCCATCACTTCATGGGAAATAGATGGGGAAACAGTGGCAGACTTTTATTTTTGGGGGCTCCAAAATCACTGCAGATGGTGATTGCAGCCATGGAATTAAAAGACGCTTACTCCTTGGAAGGAAAGTTATGACCAACCTAGATAGCATATTGAAAAGCAGAGACATTACTTTGCCAACAAAGGTCCGTCTAGTCAAGGCTATGGTTTTTCCAGTGGTCAGTATGGATGTGAGAGTTGGACTGTGAAGAAAGCTGAGTGCCGAAGAATTGATGCCTTTGAACTGTGGTGTTGGAGAATTCTTGAGAGTCCCTTGGACTGCAAGGAGATCCAACCAGTCCACCCTAAAGGAGATCAGTCCTGGGTGTTCTTTGGAAGGACTGATGCTGAAGCTGAAACTCCAATACTTTGGCTACCTCATGTGAAAAGTTGACTCATCGGAAAAGACCCTGATGCTGGGAGGGATTGGGGGCAAGAGAAGAAGGGGACGACAGAGGATAAGATGGCTGGATGGCATCACCAATGCGATGCACATGAGTCTGAGTGAACTCCTGGAGTTGGTGATGGACAGGGAGGCCTGGCGTGCTATGATTCATGGGGTTGCAAAGAGTCGGACACAACTGAGCAACTGAACTGAACTGAAAGCTTCAATTTCATTCAGGTCTTTTTGAGGATTAAATGAGATAATACAGATGTATCATTTTAAGTTGTAAATGTTATCACTTGAGTGTTATTTTTATTACTTTTACTGTTATAAAAAATTTTTCAGCGTATTAGGTGGCTCTTTTGTTTAAATGAGATTTTTTTCATTTGTTTTGTTTTTACCACTTAAGTAGGAATTACAGTTCTTCCCAGAAAAATTACACAGAAACACGACTTCAGAATATTTAATAATATATTCTGTTTTTTTATTGCCTTTTTATTTTACTAAAGTTTAAATATGTTTTTTATATTTGAACAGAATTGTGTTTGAAGAATCTGAATGATTTGTCATCTCTGAACCTGATAAAAATGGATGAAGATATTAATTTCAAACCAACTGGTAATTTTTTCATTGTTAGTAAATTTAACAATTAAGACTAAATTTAAACATTTGTTCCACTAAAATTTAGATGATGGTAAAATTAAATTGGGGTTTCAATTCTCAACAGGGTATCATCATTATTAGAATGAAAAATTTATATGATTCCTATTTATAAGATTATAGAGCTGCCTTTTTGACAGGCATTAAATTTCTGTTCACTAACTTTGGTGACTTATGTGGCAACATGATGGAAAACTTGAAAATGAGGGGGAAAACATAATCTCAGTATCCTAAAAGAACCATTCAGTTAATAATTTTGGATTTGCTTCCAATGTTTTCCCTATTTTTTTTACAATTGCAATCCTAATATGTATACGATTTTGTATCCTGTGTATTTCTCTTAGTGTATGTCATAAACACTTTTTCACATTGCTTGTTTTTGAAATCATTTTAACATCCATTTCAGTATTTCATGGAGGAAGTGTACCTATCATTTATTTAGTCATGTACATGTTTGAATTTTTTTTTAAGTTACATATAACAGAGAAGGCTATGGCAACCCACTTCAGTACTCTTGCCTGGAAAATCCCATGGGCGGAGGAGCCTGGTAGGCTGCAGTCCATGGGGTCGCAGAGTGGGACACGACTGAGCAACCTCACTTTCACTTTTCACTTTCATGCATTGGAGAAGGAAATGGCAACCCACTCCAGTGTTCTTGACTGGAGGATCCCAGGGACAGGGGAGCCTGGTGGGCTGCTGTCTATGGGGTCACACAGAGTTGGACATGACTGAGGCGACTTAGCAGCAGCAGCAGAGGATTGAAAAGTTCAAATCTTTGGGTTGCTTCAGTGACATTGTAACTCTTGTAGCTAACATTTTACCAATTCTTACTTCTTCAAACAAGGCTTATGAAGATGGTTAGTTAGGTGCCTTCTCTTTCTCTCTCTGTCTCTGCCTCTCTCTTTTTGATTCTATATAGGGTATAATAGAAGCAAGAAAGAGTGTTTTGTAGTTTTTAGCACACATGATTAGAAGTTTCTTGGGGAAAAATATCGACTTCATTGTACTTTGCCTAATAAAATTGGGAAGCATAGAAAAGTTTGAAAAAATCAATATATGACTATCTAACTTTGCATGTATCCTTCTATTTTTAAATGCGTTTTTATGTACTTGCAACCATACCATAGCAATGTATGATTTTGTGTCATGCTCCCTAACTCTCAGCCACAGATTTATAACATTTTTTTCCTTCTCCCGTGGTCTTCATTTTGGTAAATCTGTTTGTGAGAATTACCTTCTTTGTATTCTAGGATGTCTCACTGAGGAGGCATGAGAATCACTAATATAACTTCTTCCTTTTTTATTTTTAACCCTGTCATTTTATTTAAAAAAAATTTTATTGGCATATAGTTGCTTTACAATGTTATATTTCAGTTTCTACTGTACAGCAAAGTGAATCAGCTATACATATACATATTAATATATTCCCTCTTTTTTGGATTTCTTTCCCATTTAGGTCACCACAGAGTATTGAGTAGAGTTCCCTGTGCTATACAATAGGAGGGAAAACTAATATAACTTCATCATCTATTCTTTATATACTTTAATTCTCAAGAATCTTATTCCCACTGTCATTCTTTCCCTGTGGAACTTCTCGAATCCACTGATACCATTTCTTCTGCCTTTAAACATACCTAATAAATGATATATATATATATATATACTATTTGCTGTCTTTCTCCATCATCAGTGAATACTACTTGATTAATTTTATTCTTTTTAACTTGCTTTTGATTCTATTTTTTCTGCTTCTTTAATGAATTTCTGTTTGCTAACTTTTTTTGCCTTACTATGGGCTTCTTAAACATGCAGATGTTGGACCTTTATTCTCAGTTTATGATAATTTCTTTGAAAACATAATTTACTTTCACAGGTTAAGCTATAGTCATTATGTAATTGTGGTTTTGATCTAGGTCTTTTACCTTTACTATAACATTTGACCATTAATTTTCTATTGGAAATCTTTTCTTACATATGTGACATGAAATTTGACACTTGGAAGCATATAACCGTTAATTTGACCTGGAATATTGTACAATGATATGAACATAAAATCTTTGTTTCAAATACCTGGATTTCAGTTCCATTTCTGCCACTATGCTAGCTGGGACCTTAAACTCACTGAGCCTTAGTACTAATATATATCTGCAAAATAAGAATATATATTACAAGAATATATAATATATATATTTACCTTATTAGGTTGTTATGATGATCAAATGGGATAATGAACATTTATAGGAAAAAAAATTCTGAAAACGTGAGTTGTTGCTCTCTTTTGTCCAAGGTTAGGAAAATATCTCTACTTGCCCCTCCTTCTCAATAGCCTAACCAGTTTGTTAAGCCTGAAATTATAAAATGTTTGATGTCTTTGGTTTCTCTTTCATTCCTCACTCATTGCATGACTAGGCAGGATGTGTCCAAAAGGACAATCCAGTCTTGGAGCTGAAAATATTCCCTATCACATAGCAGGGTAATGTTTCCTAAGTCTGGTTGGGTTAACTACTTACTCTCAAAATCATCTAAGAGTGCTGTTATGTTAAAAATGAAACTAATGAGCCCTACTCCAGACTTAAAATCCTCAACTTCTAGGAGTAACACCTGGTAATTTAGATTTTAAGCTTGAACCCTGGATGCATATTTTGCACATAAAATTGAGAACTACTGCCCTGGGAGTGATATTTCAATAAATAGTATAGTGAAAATCTATTCAGATCTTTGTGTCATACTCACAGTTTATCTCAATGTGTATTCTGAAGGTGTGGGGAAGAGATTCCAAACTGAAATAGAGAATGCAGTTTTACTCTAAACTATCTTCTTTAGGAAAATCATGGGGTTCAATGACATATTAAATGTGCTAAGAAGAAAGGCAGTAAGAAAGAGCCAAAATTAGTTAGCCTAGGGTTTTTACATTTTTATTTGCCCAGAGAAATCTTTTAAATGGAATATCCATTAATATTGCAAAGAACACTAATGTTCTATCAGTGTATAGTGTATCAATTCAATGTTAGTGTTATCCAGAAACATCCTTACAAACACACCCAGCATAATATTTGACCAAGTATCTGGGCAGCTTATGGCCCAGTTAAGTTGACACATAAAATTTAGCATCACAGCAGCTTAACATAAAATATACTTTCTAGCTGAATGCAGCTGAATTCTCAGAAGAATTATTGTGCATGATGCCCTTTTACATACTCCTCTGTGCTGAGGTTGGTCATATATTCTGCTTTGAAAACATATATTATGCAATTCCCAATCATTGGATATTTTGTCCTTTGTGTTTATTAACTCAGCATCCTCAACTCTTGTTACACCCTAAACCATTAAGTTAGTTTAAACACACACACAGTGTTATATATACATTAATGTACGTATTTCTTTATGAGGAATTTAACATGTATTTTTAACTGTGCTAGTATTTTTATTAGGATTATTTAGGTTAGTTCTTTTGATACAATGTTGTATGAATTTGTTGTTTGCCTCAATACTTTTTTTCCATAAGCATTGTTATTTTTCATATGCAGTTTTATATGAGAATTTATAGGAATGCATATACTATGTATTTATAGGAAATAAAGGTTTACATAAAAATATAGGAATACTATGTATTTAAGGACAAGAATTTTTATTAACTGGTTTGTAATAGTTTTGTTATCAATCAGTTTGTTTATTTTCTAATTCCCACTATTTCTTCTTTGACTTATGGATTATTTGGAAATCTGGTTTGTAACTTCTGTACATCTGATGGTTTTCTAATTATTTTTCTTTTCTAGTTTCATTGTTACTCCAGTACTTTTGCCTAAAAAATCCCATGGACGGAGGAGCCTGGTAGGCTGCAGTCCATGGGGTTGCTAGAGTCGGACACAACTGAGCAACTTCACTTTCACTTTTCACTTTCATGCATTGGAGAAGGAAATGGCAACCCACTCCAGTGTTCTTGCCTGGAGGATCCCAGGGACAGGGAAGCCTGGTGGGCTGCTGTCTATGGGGTCGCACAGAGTCGGACAGGACTGGAGAGACTTAGCAGCAGCAGTTTCATTGTTACTGTTCTTGACATGTGATGCAGTTGCTTTGTATCAGATAATGGTCTCTGTATGATTTCAGTCTTTTGAGATTTCTTGAGACTTGTTTTATGGACCCGTATGTGGTCAGTTTTTATAAATTTTGAGTGTGCTTATTCTTTTGGTCTTAAGTTCCCTCCCAGATAAATATCATGTTAGTTCTTTGATGATTAGTAAAAGATATTTCATGTATTTCATTTTTCTGATTTGGTTGCCTTCAGCAGAGGGATTGGTTCATAATTACTTTGTTGTTGTTGTTCAGTTCCTCAGTCATGTCTGACTCTTCATGCCTCCATGAACTGCAGCATGCCAGGCTTCCTGGCACCTAACGAACTGGGGAGTTAATCTTTCAATGTCATATCTTTTTGCCTTTTCATACTGTTCATGGAGTTCTCAAGGCAAGAATGTTGAAGTGGTTTTGCCATCATGATTACTAAGCCTACTATTAATGTGGGTGGATGCTCTTTACATATTATTTCTAATTAATTCTTTTTTATGACTTCATGATCCTTTGCTATTATTTTCTTTTATCTCTTTGAGTATTTTTTAAATTAAATTTTAGTCTATATGTTCCAGTAATTCTACTTCTTGCTTTTGCCTTTTTAATTTGTAATCATAATACTCAAGTATCTAGGTATTTTTATCTGTATGCTTGTGTTCTTGTCTGGGTTTTTAGCTCTTCTGCCTGCTAATGTATATGGAAGAAGGGCTCAAAAGACCAAGTCTTATTTTGTGCAAATTTAAGGATTAACAACCTAATGAAAATGGACAGTAACTGCAAAAAGCACAGAAAGTCATTCAACTGGGATGCAAATCTTACCTCTATGAAGGAGAGAGAAGGAAGGAAGGAGGAAAGGAAGGAAAGATAAAAGGAAGGAGAATTTTGTCCTGCAATGCAGTCCTAAGACCATTCGGCAAAGTTGATGGGGAATCTTCAATTCAAAGTTGCCCATCCAAGGAGTCCCATTAAGGTCTACATTAATATTCCTGCCATGCCCGGTCATTTGTTTGGAGCATCTCATGAGAAGTGTAATCTTGGTGTGTACATAGTGATAGATTCAGAACACAGCAGCTGGGACCATCCATCAGAGCACTTCTTGCAGTAGGAGATATGAGAGGTGTATTCTCATCACCTCTAGTTCCCTTCCCTCACTCCAACTCTATGACTTTTATTTTGAAATACCCTATATTTGCTACTATGAAAATATTTATCATTCAAAAACTATATTGATAGCGAGTTGTCTCTTTATTTTCTCTCTTCACTTGCAATTCTTTTAAAATTCTTTCCATTCTGTCTCCCTTGACTCATTTTCTTCATAGTTTCATTTCTAGGTTATTTATATACCTTAGCTAGGTAACTTTCATTCTTACTAATCAGCCAGCAAATATAAGCCTTTTCTCAAAAACTTTCATTTTCTCCAGAAGGGAGATCAGATCAGATCAGATCAGATCAGTCGCCCAGTCGTGTCTGACTCTTTGCGACCCCATGAATCACAGCACACCAGGCCTCCCTGTCCATCACCAACTCCCGGAGTTCACTCAGACTCATGTCCATCGAGTCAGTGATGCCATCCAGCCATCTCATCCTCTGTCGTCCCCTTCTCCTCTTGCCCCCAATCCCTCCTAGCATCAGAGTCTTTTCCAATGAGTCAACTCTTCGCATGAGGTGGCCAAAGTACTGGAGTTTCAGCTTCAGCATCATTCCTTCCAAAGAAATCCCAGGGCTGATCTCCTTCAGAATGTACTGGTTGGATCTCTTTGCAGTCCAAGGGACTCTCAAGAGTCTTCTCCAACACCACAGTTCAAAAGCATCAATTCTTTGGCGCTCAGCCTTCTTCACAGTCCAACTCTCACATCCATGCATGACCACAGGAAAAACCATAGCCTTGACTAGACGAACCTTTGTTGGCAAAGTAATGTCTCTGCTTTTGAATATGCTATCTAGGTTGGTCATAACTTTCCTTCCAAGGAGTAAGCGTCTTTTAATTTCATGGCTTCAGTCACCATCTGCAGTGATTTTGGAGCCCCAAAAAATAAAGTCTGACACTGTTTCCACTGTTTCCCCATCTATTTCCCATGAAGTGATGGGACCAGATGCCATGATCTTCGTTTTCTGAATGTTGAGCTTTAAGCCAACTTTTTCACTCTCCACTTTCACTTTCATCAAGAGGCTTTTGAGTTCCTCTTTACTTTCTGCCATAAGGGTGGTGTCATCTGCATATCTGAGGTTATTGATATTTCTCCAGGCAATCTTGATTCCAGCTTGTGTTTCTTCCAGTCCAGCAGTTCTCATGATGTACTATGCATAGAAGTTAAATAAACAGGGTGACAATATACAGCCTTGACGAACTCCTTTTCCTATTTGGAACCAGTCTGTTGTTCCATGTCCAGTTCTAACTGTTGCTTCCTGACCTGCATACAAATTTCTCAAGAGGCAGATCAGGTGGGGAGATACCCTATAGTAATTTATAAACATCTAGGCTAAGAAGGGGCTTCCCAGGTGACTCGTGGTGAACCCGCCTGCCAATGCAGGAGACATAAGAGACACGGGTTCGATCCCTAGGTCAGGAAGATCCCCTGGAGGAGGGCATGGCAACCCACTCCAGTACTCTTTGCCTGGAGAATCCCATGGACAGAGAAGCCTGGTGGGTTGCAGTTCATAGGGTCACACAGAGTCAGACATGACTGAAGCAACTTAGCACAACACAGCACAGGATAAGAGGAGCATGGCTCAGGTGGTAAAGAATCCGCCTGCAATGCAGGAGACCTGGGTTGAGAAGATCCCCTGGAGAAGGGAATGGCTTCTCACTCCAGTATTCTGGCCTGGAGAATGCTATGGACTGTATGGTCCGTGGGATCACAAAGAGTCGGACAAGACTGAGCAACTTTCACTTTCAAATATAATGTATACTAGTTCCCTTGGTAGTCATATTCTCACTGTCTCACATACAGCTCTTAGAATCTCACTTTTATGAACCACTACATTACTCATGTTTTGGCTGAACATGTTCACTAGACTCCTGAGAAAGTGGCTATTCCTGAGTCTAAGTTCTGTCCACTGTACCTTGTTCTTGATGGCTCTAAGTGATGGAATGTCACATTCTTTATTCTTCAGCAAAACCTGTAGCACATAGGTAAATAATAGACCTTACCTTGAGAAGCAGAATACCATTTTCCTCTTCTCAGCTGTTTTCTGTGTGTTCACAAGACTTGAAATTCTTTGTGCTGTTTTTGACAACTTATAATTGAAGCCAGTAACCTTTTAAATGAATTCCATTTCATCAATTACTTATCCTCACTCTGCCCATCCTCCTACCCTCAGCCAACCTAATGTTTTATTTCTAAAACAATTTAGTTTCAAATTCCAATTTCATTAAAATAATGCTGAAGAATTTTAAGTGGTGTCTTTTGTACCTGATGCTATTAAAGGCACAGTTCAGTTCAGTCGCTCAGTCGTGTCCGACTCTTTGTGACCCCATGAATTGCAGCATGCCAGGCCTCCCTGTCCATCACCAACTCCCAGAGTTCACTCAGACTCACGTCCATCGAGTTAGTGATGCCATCCAGCCATCTCATCCTCTGTCGTCCCTTTCTCCTCCTGCCCCCAATCCCTCCCAGCATCAGAGTCTTTTCCAATGAGTCAACTCTTCACAGGAGGTGGCCAAAGTACTGGAGTTTCAGCTTCAGCATCATTCCTTCCAAAGAAATCCCAGGGCTGATCTCCTTCAGAATGGACTAGTTAGATCTCTTTGCAGTCCAAGGGACTCTCAAGAGTCTTCTCCAACACCAAAGTTCAAAAGCATCAATTTTTTGGCGCTCAGCCTTCTTCACAGTCCAACTCTCACATCCATACATGACTACTGGAAAAACCATAGCCTTGACTAGACAGACCTTTGTTGGCAAAGTAATGTCTCTGCTTTTGAATATGCTATCTAGGTTGGTCATAAGCTAAAGAAATGTGTGTTAAACTGATGAAAATGCAAGTTGTATCAGCTGATTTGGAATGTTTATTTTTTCCATCTCTCTCTACAGAGGCAGGAAGATTGATGGCTTGGTATTATATTACATTTGAGACAGTGAAGAAATTTTGTACAATGAGTGGAAAAGAAACTTTATCAGATCTGGTAAATTAATTTTCACAAGAAAATAAGTATACTGTGATATAGTATAAAATAGTATTGGGGGAAACAACTTATTTGTATATCTCCTGCAATTTAAGAATAAATGAGCAGAAAAGAAAGCATTTCTAGTAGTGCATATATTTTCCTCTTTATTTGCCTTTAATTGTAAAATATGGAATATTACTCCTTAGAATATATTTCCAACAGCATCTTTGTATTAAGGCTAAGAAAATTTATATACATACCCGAAGAAAGGATAGCAGCTACCTTTCAACTTATGTGATAATTCTGATTACCTTGGTAGTGGCTACCAAATATAGTATGTTGAGAAAGATTCCAAGATGGTGTGGCATGATATATTAGGAAAGTCTGCCATGAATGAAAGACACATGCCTCTTACTTGCAACTCTTCCCTAAATCCTTTGCATCAGGATAACAATAACTGTAGAAAGAGAATAGTATTGGTGATAGGCCAGAAAAAATAACTAATTTTGGAGAAAATGGGAATTAAAAACAGGCTATCCTAAAATATTGCCAGTGGGGTACCTTTGTAGCTACAGCAGTGAATAAAAGCATAGTCATATTTTTGGCACCTGTAACTATATTGCTCCTTCCTTCCTTAACTGGGAATATGAACATGAAACATGACTTTTATATTTATTCTCAAATTTAAACTATTTAAAATATCTAAGTTGATTATTGCAATAAGATCATTATATTGATACTAAAAATTGTACAAAAGTTGATGAGTAGAAGGCTTGTATTTTCATGTAAATACTCTTCTAATTTACTTTTTATTGAAGTATAGTTGATTTACAGTGTTGTGTTGAATATTATTCTTAACTGAGAAGAAATCAAGAGTTAACATTAACCCATCTGATTTTGAGTTCTGTAAGTGTAAAAGAGAATTAGAATTAGAAAAGGTGCTAGTTTCATTTTACAGGTGTGAGAACTCAAAGCAGAGTGCTTTGCTCAAAATCATCTGGGAGAATTAGGTAGGTTCTTGAATACAAATTTCTTTATACCAACATCATTCTTTTTCATTAAAAAATTATCCTCAGTAAGTATAACCATTTGCAAACTATAGAAGCCTGAACAATAATATAACAGTAGTAATAGTGGTAGTAATGAAATCTTCATTTATTAAGTGCTTATCATATGGTACATGCTAGGCTGAATATTTTAAATTTCATCTTGTTAATCTTTACAATCTTATTGGTATAGAGCCAGTGTGTAGCAGAGTGTCTGGCATATATAACAGGTGTTTGTAAATATTTGTCAGTGAATGAATGAATCCTTAAAGAGGCAAAATGTGCTAAATGTGATGTCCCAAAGCAGCATTAAAAATAAATAAGTACAGAAAAATAAATGAGAGAAAAGAAGTAAAGAATGGACATAACCAAATGAACAAATGCTGAAATTTTATAGGTCACAATGATAGCCAGCTGCAAGGAATTTCTAGATGTACAATTAAGAATAAATGAAAAGAAAGCATTGAATACTTTGAACAAAGATCCAAATCGGACAACTATCAGGTACAGAAATTAAATGTTTTAAATAATTTTTAAAAAGGTTTCATTCAGCTACAATAAGTAATAATAATAAAAGTTTGCCTTGTTTATTTCCAGATTTCCAATGGAAGGAAGGATTAAAACAAGAGAAATGAAAGTAAATTGGTAAAGAAAATTAATTGTTAAATGTCTTAAAATATTGATTACTTGTCCATGATTCATATTTATGAAGGTATTTTATAAGTTTAAAACATTTTAAATTTGTTTCCTTAATACAAAGAAAGAACATTTACATAAGAATGAGGAGTCAGCATGCAGATGTAAAATTAATTTCTCCAAACTCCCAAGTCTTTAATTTAAAAAGATAACTTGTGAATTTTTAAATCAACAAACACTGAGAGTGTGATCTGTTGAGGCATGGTAGACAATAGAAAGAAGATGTGCTTCTCATCTACAAGAACTTTCAAGTTGGCTTGAATGAGAACCATGTGTATAAAAATAATTGACGGTATGAAAACACATATAGTAAGTGTCTGTAGAACATTAATGATATTCTGCTGCTGCTGCTGCTAAGTCGCTTCAGTCGTGTCCGACTCTGTGCGACCCCAGAGACGGCAGCCCACCAGGCTCCCCCGTCCCTGGGATTCTCCAGGCAAGAACACTGGAGTGGGTTGCCATTTCCTTCTCCAATGTATGAAAGTGAAAAGTGAAAGTGAAGTCGCTCAGTCGTGTCTGACTCTTAGTGACCCCATGGACTGCAGCCCACCAGGCTCCCCCGTCCATGGGATTTTCCAGGCAAGAGTACTGGAGTGGGGTGCCATTGCCTTGGAAAGACATATTAAAAGAAATAACCTGAGTGAAGGAATGCATATGTGATAATGGGGTGACTGTTATGCCAGCAATGGGAAGTCTGTATAGAGGAGAGTAATTGGAAGAGTAAACTAAAATTACATTGTAGCTTTTAATGACTTTACTGGGTTTGCAGTCACACAGGCAATGATACTTTTTCTAGATGCCAAGTGCTTGGTTTTCTAAGTAGCTATATCTTAGTGTTAATCAACTTGATTTAGATCACGTGAGTTCAAGTAAAAATGATTTTTTTTCATGGGGCTCAATAAAACCAGTTGGCCAAAGAATTTCCTTTTGTCTCCTTAGCTAAAGGAAGTCACTCTTTCTCTAGGATACTTCCTAAAGTCTTATTAAACTTTATCTCCCAAATACCTTGACATCTCAGAAACAAACTTCTCACTGTTGTATACTTATTCCTCAGGCAGATCTATAGCTTGGAGGGCAGAAGTTAGTGTTCTGTTTTTTAGCCATATTTCTCTAGAAATTTAAATATCCCTAGAGATCATACAGAACTTAGAGATCATGTACCCAAATCCTCTCATTTTACAAATGAAGTAAGTGATGCCTAGGTAAGTTCTGACTTGCTTGAGGTTATGGTGCTATACTGAGGACAGCTGTAGAATTAGAATCTAGGTCTCTTGAGTGTCACAATGGATTTCTCAATATACCCTGTTGCATTAACTACTGAGTCAAATTAAATCAAGGTATTTTTGCACAAGCATCTTGTTGGGAACACTATATTTGCAATTTTAATGCTTTCACTTACACCTTGCCTTAGATTGGATCATGCATTCTTTTGATTAGGACTATCAGATTCTTAAAATTCATGACTTTCTAATTATTTCTATATGTATCATAGGGCTTCCCAGGTGGCGCACGTAGTAAAGAACCCACCTGCCAGTGCAGGAGATGTAAGAGACCGGGTTCAATTCCTGAGGGTCAAGAAGATCTCCTGAAGGAGGGCATGGCAGCCCACTCCAGTATTCTTGGCTGGAGAGTCCCATGGACAAAGGAGCCTGGAGGGCTACAGTCCATAGGGTTGCAAAGAGTCGACACAACTGAAGCAACTTGGCACACATGCTCACATATGTATCATAAATTAGCTTCCTTTTGTAATTTTCCACCTTATGTCACTACTTGACTAGGAAGAGTGACTGTCTGGGAGGCATTTTCTTAATCTAAAATGTACAGTCTTTTGGTGGGTAATGAAGGCTAATATTTACCACTTTCATGTCTCTCTCATATTCTTATTACTTTGCTGAATA
The DNA here is from genome assembly GCF_002263795.3 of Bos taurus. Classification (NCBI taxonomy): domain Eukaryota; kingdom Metazoa; phylum Chordata; class Mammalia; order Artiodactyla; family Bovidae; genus Bos; species Bos taurus. The sequence goes on from NC_037330.1 coordinate 52,036,156, forward strand.
TCAGATCAGTTCTTTTACAGCCAGGTGTTAATCCTCTTAATTTTAAAATTTTATCCTTCAACTTTCTGCCCTTTATCACTGTTTTTTAATTTTTCATAATTCTGAGGTCTATCTTCTTCAGGATTAGCTCTGTTTCCTTTGGTATTTGTCAATGAACTTATAGGATGTGTTTCCAAATCAGTGATTTCTTTTCATATTTGTTTCTTCTTATATAATTCTTATATAAATCACCTTTATAATAAATAATGCATAGATTCATTTTTAAAGATTCAAAATTAAAATTTATAAAGCAAAAAATCAGGTCTCCTTTGACCCCCAGAAGTAACTATTATCAGTAGTTTTCTGTGGGTCATTCCAATTTCCTTTCTATTTATTTAGTACATATATATTTAATATGTGCTAATAGACATGTTATGTCTGTATATAAAAAGATCTTACTGTAATTATTGCTCTTGTGATATGAAGATTCTATATCAGTACCTACACATGTTAATCTCATTTATTTTAATACCAATGTATATTTTAACAGCAATGTATTCTATAGTATGAACATACTGTAATTTTTAACCATTCCTTTATTGATGAAGAGTTAGATGGCTTATAAATTTTTGCTATTACAAATAAGGCTGAAATGAACTTCTTTATATTTATGCCATATTTTTCAAGAATTTCCAGGTGAAAGGATATACATGAGAAGATTTAATATTTAATGCAAATTGCATTCAAAAAGCTTCTCTTATTTACAGTTGTCATCCACAGTGTAAAAAGAATGATTCCATACATCCTCCCAATACTTGTTTTGTATCTTTGAAGTTTTGTTAATCTAATGAGTGAAAAATTATATTAAAAAATTTTCAAATCTGTATTCCTGTCTTTCTGCCTTGCTTTCCCACACTTTCACACTGAGTACATGGCTAGAGCCAAGTGCAAAGGAGACAGAGAAATGTCTTGTTGTTACTGTGCCTTTATTAAAATTAGGATTCTGCTATTAAGATGGAAATAGAAAATGAGTGTTACGTAGATAAAGCAGTCTGCCACATATCCTAAGATCATAGGACTTTTCCTATCATCTCTTCTAATACTTTAAAATCATTTGATTTTTATCTAAAGGCTTCTCATAGGTTTGGAGTTAATTTTTATGTGTGATAAGAATTTAATTATATTTCATCCCTGAAAGACAGTCAGGAGTGTTTAATAAATATGTTGTCTTTCTCTCTTTGCTGATTGATTTGGAATGCCATCTTCACATAAACTAAATTCCTAAGGGTGTGATTCTGGACACTTCCTGTTAGTCTGTTTATTTTGTTGCTATGACAATACTACATTGCTTTACTTACTACCATTTTATTGCATGTTTTGTTATCTGGTAAGGCAAGTCCATTCTTACTGTTCTTTAAAAAACATTTTGAATATTCCTGCATTTTTCCTCCCTATGAACTTTAGAATCAGTTTGTCAAGATCTAGGAAAAGGCCTTTTGAAATTGGTTTTATAGATTAGTTTGTGGAAGAATTCTTCTTTCTCGGTACTGAAATCTAAAAGTATGATATCTCTAGCCATCTACTCAGATCTTTCTGTGATATTTTATAACTCATCATTTAGGTTTTATATTTCTTCTTTAATTTTTTTTAATTGGAGGCTCATTACTTTACAATATTGTAGTGATTTTTGCCATACATTGATATGAATCGGACATGGGTGTACATGTGTTCCCCATCCTGAGCCTCCCTCCCACCTCCCTCCCCATCTCATCCCTCAGGGTCATCCCAGTGCACCAGCCCTGAGCACCCTGTCTCATGCATCAAACCTGGACTGGCAATCTCTTTCACATATGATAATATACATGTTTCAGTGCCATTCTCTCAAATTATCTCACCCCCGCCTTCTCCCACAGAGTCCAAAAGTCTGTTCCTTACATCTGTGTCTCTTTTGCCATCTTGCATATAGAGTCATCGTTACCATCTTTCTAAATTCCATATATATGCATTAATATACTCTCTTTGTGCTTTTCTTTCTTACTTCACTCTGTATAATAGGCTCCAGTTTCATCCATCTCATTAGAACTGATTCAAATGTGTTCTTTTTAATCGCTGAGTAATATTCCATTGTGTATATGTACCACAACTTTCTTATCCATTCATCTGCCAATGGACATCTAGGTTGCTTCCATGTCCATAGCTTTGACTATATGGATCTTTGTCGGCAAAGTGATATCTTTGCTTTTTAACACACTGTCTAGGTTTGTCATAGCTTTCCTGCCAGTGCTTTACAATTTTCAGAAGTTTCACACACATGATTTCGTATAATGCCATAATAATTCTATATTCCTCCTACCCTTATATTGCCCTGCCCCCATCTCTCTCCCCACTGGTAATCACCAGTTTGTTCTTTGGATCCATGAATCTGTTTCTTTTTTTTTTTTTTTTTTTGCTTTATTCACTAATTTGTTGTATTTTTTAGATACCACATAAAAGTGATATTATATAATAATTGTCTTTCTCTGTCTGAATTATTTGACTTAGCATGCTGTGCTGTTCTTAGTCGCTCAGTCATGTCCAGCTCTTTGCAACTCCATGGACTGTATCCATCCGTCTATTGATGACTCTTAGGTTGCTTCTGTTTGGGGATTGTAAATAATGCTGCTATGAACACTGGGGTGTATAACCATTTCTAAATAGATGTAACAAAATAATTTTCAGAAGCATATATTGTAGCCAAAAAATAATTAACCTGTTATGTTGTTGTTTAGTCCTGTCTGACTCTTTTGCAACTCCATGGACTGTAGCCTGCTAGGCTTCTCTGTCCATGAGATTTCTGAGGCAGGAATACTGGAGTGGGTTACCATTTCCTTCTCCAGAAGATCTTCCTGACCCAGTGATCAAATCCATGTCTCCTGCATTGGCAGACAAGTCCTTTTTTACTACTGAACCACCAGGGAAGCCCCAATTAGTCTATAGTTTCAGCTATATACATCCATTCTGAGATGTGAGTTAGTTGCTTCTTTCTATTTTCATATATTGTTTACTAAAAGCAAGCCATGAAATATAACTATTCTACCCTTTGTCTTTGTATACCAGTTTTTGATCTTATAAGAGATCCCCCCCCAGAACATACGAGTCTAATGATTTTAGTTAGAATCTTAGGGGGATTTGCATATCAAGGCCTGGTTAGATAAGTAAACAGATAAAAGAGGTAGCAAAGACCTGAGATACAGTAGTTACAATAGATAATAACTCCTTTTCTCCCCTCTTACCACCACTCAAATTTTTATAGCCAAGCAACTGCTTGTTTCTAATAATCAACTAATAAGCTGCTGCTGCATCGCTTCAGTTGTGTCCGACTCTGTGCAACCCCATAGACTGCAGCCCACCAGGCTCCCCCATCCCTGGGATTCACCAGGCAAGAACACTGGAGTGGGTCGCCATTTCCTTCTCCAATGCAGGAAAGTGAAAAGTGAAAGTGAAGTCGCTCAGTCGTGTCTGACTCTTAGCGACCCCATGGACTGCAGCCTAGCAGGCTCCTCTGTCCATGGGATTTTCCAGGCAAGAGTACTGGAGTGGGGTGCCATTGCCTTCTCTGACTAATAAGCTACCAACCTTCAAATGTTGAACAGAATCTTCAGCACCTAACAGGATGCTTTATAAATCAGCAGGCACTTAATAAATATTTGTTGATTATATAAATTGTGTTGTTTTCTATAATACTTATATATAGTAAAGTTCAAAGACAGAGCTGCATTGGAGAAGAATATGGAAACAATTTTAGATGTATTGAGGTGGAAAGAAAAAACAGTCTAAGTGCAAGTGCCCTGTGATCACTTGAAATTTATCAGTCTAGAGATTATAATGAAAGTCTTGAGAAGAAATGAGATTTTTTTTTTGAGAAAAAGAGAGGTTGAGTGAGTAAAGAAGAGTAGAGAAATAAGAACTGACTGAGAGGTTGGGAAGAGAAGTCAACAATGACTTGCAACAATAATGATAAAAGATACAGAGCTGTATAATGTCACAGAAATCAAGGCAGAGAGGAATTTTAAGAAGACAGACTTCAGCCACTGTGTCAAATATTGTGAGATAGTAACTTTTAAAAAGAAATAATGAAATTTCTTCTTTCCCCAGTCTTATTCAGGCTCAGCTAGGATGCATTCCCGTACAAGACTTTGCTTTGACGCAAGATACCGCAAAGATTTTCAGAAATGGCTCACGAATTACAAGATGTATGTTATAGGCTTATTAGATTTTCAGTATTTCCCCAGTAAAATAGTATACTAGATTTAATACTGGAAACTTTTTTTTTTTTTTTAGGGTTATCAGATTTTGTGGCTACTCAAGAAAAGTTTGCGGTATTATTGAACAGTTTGATTTTAGCTAAATGTTTTAGATGTAAACTTTGGGAAAACTCTCCACATGTATCCAAACAGCTGGAAAAAATTGGTAGGTAATGGTACAGGTAGGCAGTGTATCAATGTCTGCAATTTATTTTTGTTTTTCACTGTTAGGAAAATTGTTCTATGATGGTAGACCTTTAAGGAAAAGTGTGCCTATGGGCCTAAGTAAGTTACTGTACTTTCCTTCTCTTGAAAATCTGATTTTCATTTTCTTCTGCTTAAAGAATTCATTTGAAATCAATTTGGAAATCTAACAAAAATGAATACTCTTATTTTAAAAATTGTTTTGAAACCAAGAGTGAAATTTTGTTTTAGTAATTAGGTAACTATATTGTGTTCTTTCTTCTACTTTTATGACTATTTGGTTTTGATCTCAATGACAAGGTACAGAGCTAGCAGTCCTGGTCATTCCTAATTCATTACAAAAAATTATGCCACTTATTTGTATCTTTTCCTCTTTTTTCAGTAACATTTCAATGTTAGTACTGATTTTCATAGAGATACTATAAAATTCTGTAGACAAATTTATTTCCTGTTGGGATCTAGCTCAGAACACGAACTGAAAAACTCTAGAGGGTGCTATTTACAAAGACTGGGATATGCCTCAAACACTTTGGAATTTTCCAGTTTGGTGTCTGGCTTTGTGACCCTACTCCTTCTTAGATAGCTAGGACTCCAAAAAGACAGTTGTTTTTTCATGACTGATAGTCTTATTAACTGTATAACTTTATATGCATCTTGGGGACATTAAAATTTTAGATAATGGGTTGCTAAGGGTTCTCTGATTATTCCTTAGAACAAAGATCTCTAACTATTTTGTGAGGAAGTACTACTTTGTATTTCCTTGACGTTTGAGATCAGTGAGGGAAATCAGTCAGGAGCTGACCAGTCCTGGGAGCTGGGGTGAAGGTGGAGATTGGATCATGTAAGTAAGATCAAAGTAGAAAGTTTCTTGATTAATGGCTCACCTTCCTGTCAGTATATAAGTGGTGGCAAAGCAAATGCCACACCCACTCCACAAATACAAGATTTCTGAATTAGGGAGGAGGTTACATACAACATTTAGGAAATCACAACTTTCAGAAAAATTTGAACTTAGGTAAATGGTTAATAATATTATAGCACTAAAACACTTATCTTAGAAAAGTAGAAAGGTCTCAAAACAGTGATTTCAGTTTCCATGTTATGAGAAAAAGAGCAAATTAAGCCCAAAGTGGGCAGAAAATAAGAAATAATTTTGAAAGAACATAAATAAATTAAAAACAAAAATATAAATGAAACAGAAACATGATTATTTTAAAATCATTAATACTGTAGTCAGACTGATCAAGAAATAAAGAGAAAAGATACAAATTTCCAATAACAAAAATGTGAGATATAACTATAGATCTTATAGATAAAAAAATGATAGAAAGAAAATGTTATAAAACACCTTATATCATTAAATTCCTCAACTTTGATGAAATGGGAAAATTCTTTGAAAACACAAATTGACAGAGTCCACTCAAGAAGAAACAGCATGAGTAGGATATATTTATTAAATAAATTTCTGGTTTAAAACTTACAAAGAAAACCCCATGCATAGAAGGCTACACTGGTGAATTCTACTGAACATTTAAATAAGAAGCAGTATTAATTCTAAACACTTTTTCAGAAAATTTAAAGGGTGGGGGGTGATAGTTCCCAACTCATTCTATGAGGCCAGCATTGCCTTGTTATCAAAACCTAATGAAGACATTCAAGAAAAGGACAGACCAGTAGCTCTTAGTAATATAAATGAATTAATTCTTTATAAAATTTTAACAACTTGGACCAGTGATAAATAAAAGGGGGAACATATCATGGCCAAATGTGGTTTATTCCAGCAATACAAGATGAGTTTACCACTTGATGTCAATCAGTGTAATTTATCATATTAACAAACTAAAAAATACCAGATGGTCATCTCAGTAATGTTAAAAAATTTGACAAGATGCAAAATCCATTTCTAATAAAACTCTCAACAAATTTAAAAAGGAAGGAAATTTCTCAAACTGATGAAGAACATCTATGAAAAACCTATAGCTAACATTATATTTAATAGTGAAAGACTGAATGCTTTACCTCTAAGATCAGGAATGAAATAAGGATGCCCACTGTTACTAATTCCAGTAAACATTATACTAGAGGTTCTAACCAGTACAATCAGCCAAGAAAAAGAAATAAAAAGGGTACAGTTTAGAAAAGAAAGAAGTATACATGTTTTTATTAATACATGATCAGATGGTCATCTGTGTAGAAAATTCCATGGAAGGTAGGAGAGGTTCAGCATGGTTGAAGGATACAAGGTCAATGTGTAAAAATTAATTTTATTTCTACATACTAGTAAGAAAAAATCAGAAGCTAAAATTAGAAAAACTATGCTTTATTAGTTTTCTACTGCCATTATAACAAATTACCACAAACTTTGTGACTTAAAGCACCAGAAATTTATTATCTTTAAAGTTCTATAGATTTCTGATGTGGGTCTCACTAGGATAAAATCAAGGTTTGGCAAGGCTGTTTTCCTTAGGGGTGAATCCATTTTCCTGCCTTCAACTTCTAGAGAATACTTGATTCCTTGATCATAGCCCTTTTCCTCCATCTTCAGAGGCAACAAGTGATCTTAGATTTGGCAGAGATATCTTAGATACAGTGCAAAAGCACAAACTATAAAAGAAAAAAAGTGGATTTAATCAAAACTTAAAACTTTGCTTTTCATAAAATACTGTTAAAGAAGGAGGAGGAAGAAGAGAAAATAAGCCACCAGACTGTAAGAAAATATCTGCAGAACATATATGTTATGGAGGACTTGTACTTAGAATATATAATAAGACAAACCACTGAATAAAACAGTGGGCAAAAGATTGAAACAAACATAATCAAAGAAGATGTGTGTATGGCAAATAAGTACCTGAGAAGATGTTCAACATCATTAGTCATAAGAGAAATGCAAATTAAAATGACAATGTGATACCAATACACATCCACACAATTAAAATTAAATTTGTTAATTTAATTATATTTATCAAAATTTTATTAAATTTATTAATTTAATTTAGCACACTTAAAATTATACAGTACACATAGTACACAATTAAAAATTGACAGAGTGCTGGAGAAAATATGGTTCAACTGGAACTCTCACTGTGGAAATGTAAAATGTTAAAACCACTTTGAAAAACCATTTGATTATTTCTTTAAAAGTTCAGCATAAACCTACCATGCCACGTGGTCCTGTCATGGTTAGGTATCCAAGAGAAATAAAACCATGTAGACACACAATTCTAGTAACAAAGACATTTGAAAACAGCCTAAATATCCATGAACAGGCAAATGGAAATTAGTGTTATATCCCATGGTATGAATATATATACTCAGCAATAAAAAGGCATGAATGTTGACACAAATAACAACATGGATGAATCTTACAATATAATCATACAGAGTAGAAGAAGCCAGACTAATTACATTTAAATGAAAGACTAGAAAATAGAATAGTAATAGAAAGCAGATCAGTGGTTGCTTAGGGACAGTGTGGGAAGGGCAGGACAAATTACAAAGGGGCACAAGAAAACTTTTAGAGGCAATAGTGTTGTTTATTAGCTTGGTTATAGTGATAGTTTTTCATACACAAACACATGAAATCACATGTCAAGTTTATTGTAAATCAGTTATATTCAGTCAATAAAATTGTAAAAATGAAAAAATATTCACTCACCAAATGAGCAAAAACTAAAGTCTTGTGGGGAGATAAAATAAGGTTATGAACATGCTCATGCAGTGTTGGTTGGAGCTTAAGTCTAACGGTGTCAATTAAATTGCACAATCTTTTTAAAACAGCTGTTTCACTAACAGTTAAATTTATAGAAATATTTCCACAAAGGTACAAATATAAATTTGTACAAAGGTACAAATTATTTACCATTGCATAATCTTAAATGATCATGGCATCTGGTTCCATCACTTCATGGGAAATAGATGGGGCAACAGTGGAAACAGTGGCAGACTTTATTTTTTGGGGCTCCAAAATCAATGCAGATGGTGACTGCAGCCATGAAATTAAAAGACACTTACTCCTTGGAAGGAAAGTTATGACCAACCTAGATAGCATATTCAAAAGCAGAGACATTACTTTGCCAACAAAGATCCGTCTAGTCAAGGCTATGGTTTTTCCTGTGGTCATGTGTGGATGTGAGAGTTGGACTGTGAAGAAGGCTGAGCGCTGAAGAATTGATGCCTTTGAACTGTGGTGTTGGAGAAGACTCTTGAGAGTCCCTTGGACTGCAAGGAGTCCAACCAGTCCATTCTGAAGATCAGCCCTGGGATTTCTTTGGAAGGAATGATGCTAAAGCTGAAACTCCAGTACTTTGGCCACCTCATGCGAAGAGTTGACTCATTGGAAAGGACTCTGATGCTGGGAGGGATTGGGGGCAGGAGGAGAAGGGGACGACAGAGGATGAGATGGCTGGATGGCATCACTGACTCGATGGACGTGAGTCTGAGTGAACTCCGGGAGCTGGTGATGGACAGGGAGGCCTGGTGTGCTGCGATTCATGGGGTCGAAAAGAGTCGGACACGACTGAGCGACCGAACTGAACTGAATCTTAAATGCTCACCAGGAGCAAAATGATTAAAGTATGAATTATCCATAAAAATGATTATTAATAAAATTTCACTATATTTGAAGAAGTCAGTCTTTCTGACTTTCTAGAATATTGTCAGTCTGGGCATCAGTTGCATTCTATCCCTTCCAAATTGTTGAACACAAACATGTTTTTCACACTTCCTCAGTACAGCTGAACAGAAAGAAACAAATATTGCCCAGCAAAATTCATGCAATAGAGAAGTGAGAGAATCCAAACAAAAAAGTAAATTGAGCATCAGGAAAAAATAATGAATACAAGTTGATTTTCAACAGTGTTTATCAGCTAAAAATTAAAACTCAGGAAAGGTTTTAAGGGAAAATTGAAATTAAAATTAAGGAATTAAGAATACTAGGAGTTGTGTCTTAGGAATGAGTAAGAGAAATTCTCAAAAATAGTCAGCTTTGAGTAAAGAAAGGAGTATCATACCCTGCCCAGTAATATATGTTCCTTAAACAAGCTTGTACTACTTTGGAAATTTATACTTCTGACAATATTTTCTATTTGAGGATTTGGCTAAATTCATTCATGTGAGTATAAGAATTAAAAATTACAGTTTCTTAAATGCATGAAGAAAGAGAAAATGTACAAAGGCAGAAGAGCTCTTTGTGTTTAAGAGTTCTTTCTGTTTAAGGAGCAAAATTAAAGTTGATGTGGCTGCAGTATAGTCAGCAAGAGGGGAATGGCAAGAAATTAAATTGGAGAGGTAGGCTGTGGTCAAGTCACTAGGTAAGAGAGTTTTAAATTGCCACTTTATTCTAAATGCAATGGAAAGACATTGGAAATTTTAGGCAGAAGAGTAAAATTATCTAAATTAGTACAGCAACAGAGAGAGAACTCAATTTCTAAGACAAATGCTCAGAGAGCCATAGCTTCATAAAGTAATATTCCATCCCTGAATCATGTTGCCTTTAAAAAAAAAAAAACACGAGTATAACCATAAATGTTTCTTGGTACTTGCTCTATGGATGACATAAGGTAAAACTAAGGGGTTGAGACATCACGTGAATCAAAGAATTCCTCTTTATTTTATAAAGCATATGCGTGTTCTATTTGAGTTTGAAAAAATAAATATGAACAACCAAATAATGTCACAGACCAATCAATCCAATTGAGACTATCTTTTTAAAACTTTAAAAATCATTAGTCTGCTCTCAGATTTTATAGTAATGTAGATGTTAAATATTTAAGTGTAGATTTAGTTTAAAACGTATTGTTTAAAAACTACTGTTTGATTAATTTTCCACAGGTATAACATTATCAAATGCTATGGTAAATGCAGGTTTGACTTCCTTTAAAAAAATAGAAGAAACAGATGCAAGGGAACTTGAGCTGGTATTTAATATTTAATTATTCCTAATGTTACTTGAATTCTGTATACATTTCAAAGCCTGACATTTATATCTTTATTTCTACTAAAAAAATGATTTTCCCCATCATAGTCATTAAAATGCCTGACATTTATATCTTTATTTCTACTAAAAAAATGATTTTCCCCATCAGAGTCATTATATATTTTTAATTTAAAATTTTGGGTAATAAGTGTATTAAAACTATTAACTCTAAAAGATATTTTACTAAAAGAGTTTTTAGTGTTATAGTAAGAATATAATGATATAAGTATGTTGTTTTAGATTTTAAATAGACATCCCCCTTTTGGAACTCAGATAAAAGAAACAGTGATGTATCTACCAAAATATGAACTTGAAGTGGAACAGGTAAATATTTTCTATTTTTCATATGTTTTGATTTTCAGGAATAAAGCTACCCATAGCTGATTTGGAACTGAGTATAAGTAGTAAGGTTATTTTTAACACATTTTGTGCCTATCCTTTTTTAAAGATTACAAGATATAGTGATACCATGGCAGAAATATTAGTGACTGTTATATTAAGAAACTTTGAACAGCTACAAACTAAAAGAACAGCATCAAATTCTCACTATGTCACCTTGATCATAGGTGATGCAGATAATCAACTGGTTTTTAAGCACAAAATTATGTAAGTATGAAATTTCTGTTTATTTTATTTTAAAGCATGTATTATAAAAGAAAAATTCTGCTGAAGAAAAGAGTAGTAAAATAATGGTGGGGTCAATTAAATTACATTTTCCTGATTCTATAATGGGACATAGGAAATTGTCTATTAAAGAAGGTATTAATATTAGGTCTGTTTTAGATTATTTAGTACTCAAATTAACGAAGTATAAAGTCATTGGTTTGAAACAAGTAATAGGTGACCTTTAGGAGTAGCTCTAATTCAGTATTGCTGAACTTTCTTATTTTGTTGCTTTTCTCCTATAATTCATGACCTTATTACTCTTTGAGTGCAATCTTCAAAATATGTTTTCTATTTCTGTATTAAAATTTAACTGCTAGAGCCACTATAGGATCCAGGCAACCAGATCCAATAGATGAAGGAGATACCTTGCCTTATATTTTGTTCTGTAGCATATCATTCTATAATTTTCACTTCAGCCTTTTTTCTGATACTCTTATATATTTTCTCCCAGGGGTGTCATAAGCAAATTCTGAGGATAATAGTTGTAGCTGCAACTAATACTTTTTGAGCACTTAGTAAGTTCCAGGTATTGAACTGTTTAATCATTATGTAGGTAGTCTATAGCAAAAACTAGATTCGAAGCCCAGCATTCTGAGTCCAGAGTCTATGCTCCTAAGCATATAATATACCTATGAGTTCAGGATGGTACTAACTGAAATGGGAATCTACTAACTGTTGCCAGTGTACTGGAAGATACTTTCCTAAAACACCCCATGCAAGGATCCTAAAGAGATATGCTTTTCACTGATAATTACTCTCCTGCAACTAGCCTTAATACACTTACAGAGAATATATAATTATATAAATCTTTATTCTCTGTGACAAGTAAATCTAATGACTTTGACTATAGAAGGCTAAAATAAGTTCAATCACAGAATTGACTGCTGGTGATATGATGTTATTAGGTACAAACTATTTCATATCATTTAAAAAATACTCAAAGTTCTCACAAATCCATGTAACTTATGTATAGCCATTTAAAAGTGGTAGTGATTTAAGGGCAAGATCATAGGTTATCAAGAACAACTATATGTACAGGTGGGCTTGAAGTGATTGTGTGCAACTTAGAACCAGCTGTTGGGTGAACATATAGTTAAGTAAATTATGGAAATGGTAGCTCCATTGAAATTCCATTTTCCCTATCCAAAGAACTTGGGGAAAGTAGTTTTCAGAAACTGACTTAAGTTTACTACCAGATGCGATATACCTTAGTATCAGTTAGCCCTTGACAATTAATTTATTATTTCATTTAACATTCAAGATCACAATTTAAATGACACATTGCTTTTTTCAGGGATTCTGTTTTGCTAAAAGCTGGAAATTGGGCTAAAAAGTTTGATGTGAGGAGAGCTCTTAAATCTGAAAATCTTAGCATAAATCTAATTAGTTCAGAATATGGTAAGTTCATTGAAATAATGAATACATGAATGTAAAAAATATGATAGCACTTAAAAATTTCCTTTATGTAAACAGAAAACATAAGTGATATTGTATAAAAATAATTTAAGTAAAATGAATAATTTTAAAGGAAGTTTCATGTATTTGGGTATGTAAAGATAATGTAGACTAGGATAATAAAATTAAATTTTCGTCTGTTCATTTATAGACATTTTCTTTTTTAAGGTAAATTTCAATTATTGTAGGAGCATTGATTTTTATTTTTATGAAAGATGTGTACTTTTTCACTTGTTATACTTTTCTAAAGTTTCTTTAAAACATTTTTATTTCCTGAACTTGTTAGACTTTTTAGTTCAACAAAGTATAAAATATAAGAGGTATAAAAATAAATAAATGGTCTCATGCATGAATATATATGACTTAAGCATTTGTATGCTTTTTTTTCTTTTTCCAGTTGGACTTGATATACAGCGCAAATTTACAGTCTTTTACTCAGGACCGAAGAGATTTGGAAATCAAATAATTATACAAAAAAAATCAGAAACAGAGATTTCCCATTCTGAACATTCAGATAGATCTACTGTAGCAGGCCCCAAAAAAGGTAAATAGCTGTGTTTATTCCTGTTTTGCATTAAAGCAAATATAAGGCTGGGGATGGTATCATCAGTATAGTATTGCTTCATTTAGATTGTGGATACTCTGGAATTAGATGTTTCAGTTCAGTTCAGTTCAGTCGCTCAGTTGTGTCCGACTCTTTGCGACCCCATGAATTGCAGCACGCCAGGCCTCCCTGTCCATCACCAACTCCCGGAGTTCACTCAGACTCACGTCCATCGAGTCAGTGATGCCATCCAGCCATCTCATCCTCTGTCGTCCCCTTCTCCTCCTGCCCACAATCCCTCTCAGCATTAGATGTTTAGGCTTTCTAATAATTGCATTAATAATATATAGTAGGAATTCTTATAGTTAGTATTTGTCAAATTGGGGTGATTTTTTATTTCTCCATCAGTTTTGAATGAGATCCTTGCCGGGTACAGTAATCTTGGTTGTAGGTTTTTCCCTTTCAGTTCTTTAAATATATCCTGCCATTCCCTCTGGCCTGCAGAGTTTCTGTTGGAAGATCAGCTGTTAAATGTATGGGGTTTCCCTTGTATGTTACTTGTTGCTTTTCCCTTGCTGCTTTTACTATTCTATCTTTGTTAGTTTGATTGGTATGTGTCTTAGCATGTTTGTCCTTGGTTTTATCCTATATGGGACTCTTTGCCCCTCTTGGACTTGACTGATTATTTTCTTTTCCACGTTGGGGAAATTTTCAACTATAATCTCTTCAAAATTTTCTCATACCCTTTCTTTTTCTCTTCTTCTTCTGGGACCCCTATAATTCGAATAGTGGTGCATTTGATATTGTCCCAGAAGTCTCCGAGACTATCCTCAGTTCTTTTCATTCTTTTTGCTTTATTCTGCTCTTCAGAAGTTATTTCCATCATTTTATCTTCCAGCTCACTGATTCATTCTTCTGCTTCAGGTATTCTGCTATTGATTCCATCTAGAGTATTTAATTTCAGTAATTGTAGTATTTGTCTCTGTATGTTTATTCTTTAATTCTTCTATGTCTTTGTTAATTGATTCTTGCATTTTCTCCATTCTGTTTTTGAGATTTTTGATCATCTTTACTGTCATTATTCTGAATTCTTTTTCAGGTAATTTTTGTATTTCCTCTTTATTTGGACTTCTGTGTTTCTAGTTTGTTCCTTTATTTGTGTAGTATTTCTCTGCCTTTTCAATATTTTTTTTTAATTTATTGTGTTTGAGGTCTCCTTTTCCCAGGCCTCAAGGTTGAATTTTTTCTTCCTTTTGGTTCTGCCCTCCTAAGGTTGATCCAGTGGTTTGTGTAAGCTTTGTATAGGGTGAGATTTGTGCTGAGTTTTTTGTTGTTGTTGTTTTTCCTCTGATGGGCAAGGCTGAGTAAGGTGGTAATCCTGTCTGCTGATGATTGGGTTTGTATTTTTGTTTTGTTTGTTGTTTAAATGAGATGTCCTTCACAGGGTGCTACTGGTGGTTGGGTGATGCCAGGTCTTGTATTCAGGTGGTGTCCTTTGTGTGAGTTCTAACTATTTGATACTCCCTAGGGTTAGTTCTCTGGTAGTCTAGGTCTTGGAGACAGTGCTCCCACTCCAAAGGCTCAGGGCTTGATCTTGAGCTGTAGAGATAACCTTCACCATTCATGGCCACATAGAGGCTGGCCTTCACCCATTGGATGGCCACCACATGCAGGCCCACAGGGATTAGATTGAAGAGGGTGTAGTCGCTGTTTTCATCCTTGGTCCCATCGACAGCACCATCTGGGTACATCCTCAGGAAATATCCCTGCTGGCTGAATACCATCGTCACAATTCCTTTCAGCTGAGGTTCACTTAGCCTGCTGCTGGACCTCAGGCTCCTTACAAAGAGACACTGCAGCATTTGTACTCCTTTCTTCAAAGAAAGCTCAAAAATCTTCTGCGGTGATTTTTGGCGAAAAAAATTGACTAGTTTTTATATATGTTTCCCCTTTTCATACCCACTCCATTCTTATGGCCATGTTAGGGAGATAGTAAGTGATATACAAGAATTAACAGATTTGATAAGACAAAGCAGGTGACAACTTTTTTTTCTTTATTATGGGACATTCAAATAGAGATTCAAATAAACATTCAAATAGAGAGTAGAAAGAAGTGTATATGTACCCATCATCCACCTTAAACAGTTCTCAGCTCAGGGTTCATATTTCCCCTTGTATTTTTTTGAAGAAAATCAGATATTATATTATTTCCTCCATAAATGTTTTAGTATATATTTGTAAGGATTTAAGAAAAAATAACTGTATTACATAAAAAACTGCTGCTGCTGCTAAGTAACTTCAGTCGTGTCCAACTCTGTGCAACCCCATAGATGGCAGCCCACCAGGCTCTGCCATCCCTGGGATTCTCCAAGAGCACTTCAGTTCAGTTCAGTTCAGTTCAGTCGCTCAGTCGTGTCCAACTCTTTGCACTAATGGTAACTAATTATTTTCCAATACTGAGTTAATGTTCAAATTGTTGATTACTCATAAATATCATAGATATATCATCTTGATACCATCTAGATATACCAGATTGGCTCCTGAATCCTTTTGCTATGTCCTTAGTAGTTTTGATCGCTTTCATGCTGTATGGGATGATATGATGTTCTAGGCTTACCTTTTATAATTCCAGCCTCAGACCTGTAATAAGCCTTTTCTCCAAAGATCCCTGGTTTCTTTTCATGATAAATAATTTGTGTGCTTGAGGAGCTCATTGCCATTGAGAGATTATCTCTTACCTTTTTCCATGCACAGAATTATGAAGTATGTGATTTTTTGTTTTTAAAGACAAAATACATAATTTATTTATAGTTAAATGTCCAAATAAAATTCAGAGCTATAGTTTTTATCCTTAAAGTCAATGGTCTATACTCAGTGATCTGTATCTCCTTTCTGCCATGCTGAGAAATTTGATTCTCAATGATTACAAAAATGATAGAATGCTACTAATCTTCTTTATTCTATATTATACACACAATTAGTTGTTGTTTATCAAGTTAACAGCACCAAACTGCACTTTTTTTGGCTGCATCACACAGTTTGTGGAATCAGCCATTCACTATGTTTTCCTGACAAAGCAAAAAGCAAACCCTTGCTGGTGGAATATAATGTAGTCCAAAATCTGTAGATATAATGTCTGCCATACAATAAGAACTTACAAAACCTGCAAAGAGGCAGGACCATATGACTCATAATTAACTATATAAGAAAATGAAACAGGCCTGTAGGTGATTCAAATGGTAGAGTTGGCATTTAAAGATTATAAAACAACTGTGATTAATATTTTCAAGAAAATAGGGGGAGGAAATATACAAAATTAATGAAATGATGGAAATTTTCACCAGAAAATTGGAATTCCTAGAGATTTAAATGAACTTTCTAGAACTGAAAAATGTAGTATCTTAAGTGAATAACTCATTAGGTAGGTTTAATATTAGTTTGGATATGTTCAAACACAGGATTTATGAACTGTTAGACATATCAATAGAAAATATTCAAATGGAAGCCCAGAGATAAGAGAACAGAAAGAACACAAAACAGTATAATACTCAAAATGATAACATATGCATAAAGTCTGAGTAGAGAAAGAATGGGACAAATGCAGTATTCAAAGAGACAGGCTGAGAACATTCCAAAACAGTGAAAGACATCAATCTACAGATTCAGAATTTCAGCAAGCCCAAGAAGAGATAAATACACAGAAGACCACATAAGACTGAAAATGAAGAGATAAAACATGAATTAACAATATCAAGAATGAAAAAGGTGATATCATTACAGATCGTATAGGCATAAAAAATCTGCTAAGATATTATAAATAACTTTACCAATAAATTTGACATGATTTAGGTAAAAAGGAACAAATACCTTAAGAAGAAATCTTACCAAAACTGACAGAAGAAAGAAAATCTGAGTAGTCTTGACCCTAGTAATAAAACTGAAGAAATTTAAAAAGATCTTTACATAAAGAAATCCTGAGGTTCAGATGACTGCATTTTCTTATATAGTTAATTATGAGTCATATGGTCCTGCCTCTTTGCAGGTTTCATAAGTTCTTATTGTATGGCAGACATTATATCTACAGATTCTGGATTATGTTATATTCCACCATACAAGAGATGTGGCTATGCCCCCTGGATCAGGAAGATCCCTTGGAATAAGAAATAGCAACTCACTACTATTCTTGCCTGGAAAATTCCATGGACAGAGGAGCCTAGTGGGGTACAGTCCATGGGGTCACAAAGAGTCAGACATGACTGAGCACACAGAACAGCACAGCAATGTAAAACTTACCCAAACTTTTTTATAAAAAATGAATATTTTCTAATGTTTTAATTTTCAAAAGCCAGCATGACTTTGACTTCAAAACTTGGCAAGGACATTAAAAGAAAAAGAAATTGTTCAAACTATTAGCAAGTGGAATCTAGCTACATATTTAAAAAGCATAATACAGTACAGTTAAGTATAGCTTATTCTACCTGTGCAAGAAAGCCTTAGCATTTAAAAATGGATCAATATAATTCTTACATTAACAGGGAAAAAAAAAACATGTGATCCTTTTTATGGATGTCAAAAAAAGGTTGACAAAAATCCAGTGTTTTTATTAAAAATATATAGTAAATGTTATACACAATATTGAAATATTTTTTAAACTTTCTTATTTAAATGGAGAATGATGAAATGGTCTTCTCTATTACTACTTCTTTTTAATATTGTGGTAAAAGCCCTAGTCAGTACAACTATTTAGAAAAAGAAATATAAGGGATAAGGATTGGGAAGGAAGAAGTAAACTATCATTACTTGAAAGCAACATGATTATGTACCTAGAAAATATAAAAGACTCTGTGGACACACTATTAAAATTAGTATATAAATTTAGAAACATCACTGGATACAGAGTCAATGTTAAAAACTTCCCATCAAAAAAGAATAAAATGCTTAATAAATTTGACAAAATGTTAAATTTTGTTGACAGTGCAAGATGTGAGCACTGCAAACTATAAAACAGCATTGGAAGAAATTAAAGAAGATGTAAATAGATGGAAAAATATACCATGTTTGTGGATTAGAAGTCTTAATATCACTAAGATATTTAGATATTTAGGCAATATTTCCTAAATTATTTCAAAAAATCAATGCAATCCCTATTCAAAATTCCAGCTTCTTTTGACAGAAATTTACAAGTTGATTCTAAAATTCATACGGAAATGTAACGGACCCAAAATAGCCAAATCAATCTTTAAAAAAAGAACATACATGGAGACTCACAATTCCTGATTTCAAAGCTTACTATAAAACTTAATCAAGGTAGTGTATTTGTGTTATGTTGTTAGTCACTCAGTTGTGTCTGACTCTTTACGACCCCATGGACCCTCTATGCTCCTCTGTTCTTGGGATTCTCTAGGCAACAATACTGGAGTGGGTTGCCATTTCCTTCTCAAGGGGATCTTCCCAACCCAGGGATCGAGCCTGGGTCTCCCATATTGCAGGCAGATTCTTTACCATTTGAGCCATCAGTGATTCCCAAGATAATGTAGTACTGGTATAATAATAGACCAATAGAATATAATTGAAAGTACAGAAATAAATGTACTAAATGTAAATGTAATAAATACATCTATGGTCAATTGATTCTGATCAAAGATGCCAAAACAATTCAGATGGGAAAAAACAGTGTTTCACCAAAAATGGCTAGGCATCTGGATAACCACTTGCATTAGTTTGAACCTCTACTTCATCCTACATATAAAAATTTACTCTGAATGGATCAGTGACCTAAAGATAAGAGTTAAAATGTAAAACCCTTAGAAGAACACATGAGTGTATATTTTCATGACCTTGGATTAGGCAGTAGTTTATTAGATATGACACTCAAAGCTCAGGCAACCAAAGGGGGAAAAAAAAAGCAGATGAATTGAACTTTATCAAGATGGAAAACTTTTGTGCTTCAAATGAAACTATCGAGAAAGTGAAGAAAAAGTATGTGGAAAACAATCCATAGAATGAGAAAATATTTGCAAGTCATATATCTGATAAAAGAGTAGTATCTAGTATATATAAAGAAATCTTACAGCTCAACAAATAAAAAGACAAACAACCCAATTAAAACTGGTCAAAGAATTTAAGTAGATATTTTTCAAAGAAGAACTACAAATGGCCAATATACAACATGAAAAGATGTCCAACATCATTAATCAATACAGAAATTCAAATCAAAACCAGGGTGTTACCACCTAGTAGGATGGCTTTAATAAAAAAGATGGACAATGACAAATGTTGGCAAGGATGCAGAGAAATTGAAACTCTCACACTTTTGGTAGTGGGGATGTGAAATTGTGCAGCTGCTTTGGAAAACATTTTGTCAGTTCCTCAAACAGTTAAACATAGAATTACCATGTGATCTAGGAATTCCTCCTTTAGGTATATGTCCAAATGGATTAAAAAATACTCATAAAAATGTATTTGTGAATGTTTATAGTAGCGTTATTCCTAACAGCCAAAAAATAGAAACAACCCAAATATCTATCAACTAGCAGATAAGGAAAATGTGGCATATTCATTTAGTGGAAT
Organism: Bos taurus; assembly: GCF_002263795.3. Lineage (NCBI taxonomy): Eukaryota > Metazoa > Chordata > Mammalia > Artiodactyla > Bovidae > Bos > Bos taurus. Next base: position 52,055,831 of record NC_037330.1, read on the forward strand.
GTTACTCAGCCATAAAGAAGAATAAACTACTAATATATGCTACAACATAGATGAACCTTGAAAACATTCTAATTAGAGAAGCCAGTCACAAAAGATCAGATACTGTATGATTCCATTTATATGAATCTCTATAATAGACATATACATAATGACAGAAAGTAGATTAGTGATTCCAAGAGAAAGGGGCAAGTAGGTTGTTTGTCTTGTTTATACTACATTCTCTTTGGACCTTTGTTCTGGCCACTATTTTTACAACAGCAAAATTATCAGTAGCTAGCGTAACCTTCTTTTATTCAGGCCAAAGTCCAAATTCCTAGAAGGAAAGAGATACATCCATTTAAGAAAGACAATTTAGAATTAGGATTGCACTGAGAGTATATAAAATCAAGGCTATCGGTAGTGATCCTTTACCATGTACAGAAATTATCAAAGATAGCTGGACTGTGTAAGAGAAGACTAAAGCAAAGGTACAGAAAGAAGCAAAGGTGAGAACTCTAGAGCTGAAGTTCTACTGACTTTCCATTTCTTGGTTTCAGTCCCTCCTGATCCCTAGCTGCCATACTGCTTTTGGATTCTGTGAGATAACAACAACAAAAAAAAGGTGTCCTTTTCATTATAAGACTGGAAGGCAAAAGTAGGAAGTCAAGAGATACCAGGAGTCACAGCAAAGTTTAGCCTTGGAGTATAAAATGAAGCAAACTAACAGAGTTTTGCCAAGAGAATGCACTGGTCATAGCAAACTCCCTCTTCCAGCAACACAAGAGATGACTCTACACATGGACATCAACAGACGGTCGATACTGAAATCAGACTGATTGTATTCTTTGCAGTCAAAGATAGAAAAGCTCTATATAGTCAGCAAAAACAATACCTGGAGCTGACTATAGCTCAGCTCATGAGCTGCTTATTGCAAAAGTAAGACTTAAATTGAAGAAAGTAGGGAAAACCACTAGGCCATTCAGCTATGATCTAAACAAATCCCTTATGATTATATAATGGAAGTGACAAATAGATTTAAAGGAGTAAATCTTGCAGACAGAGTGCCTGAAGAACCAGATAAGAGCAGAGGTTCATAACATTGTACGGGAAGTGGTGACAAGAGCCATCCCCAAGAAAAAGAAATGCAAGAAGGCAAAGTGGTCTGAGGCACGAAGGCAAGAAGGTCTGAGGAGGCCTTACAAATAGCTGAGAAAAGAAGAGAAGTGAAAGGGAAAGATATATCCTACTGAAGCCAAAGTTCCAGAGAATAGCAAGGAGAGATAAGAAAGCCTTCTTAAGTGAACAATCCAAAATGATAGAGGAAAGCAATAGAATGGGAAAGACTAGAGATCTCTTCAAGAAAATGAAGATACCAAGGGGAAATCTCATGCCAACATGAGCACAATAAAGGACAGAAATGGAAAGGACCTAACAGAAGCAGAAGAGATTAAGAATAGGTGGCAAAAATACAGAGAAGAACTATACAAAAAAAGGCCTTCATGATCCAGATAACCATGATGATGTGGTCCCTCACCTAGAGCCAGACATCCTGGAGTGTAAAGTCAAGTGGGCCTTAGGAAGCATTACTACAAATAAAGATAGTGGAGATGATGGAAAGCCAGCTGAGCTGTTTCAAATCCTATGATGCTGTTAAAGTGCTACACTCAATATGCCAGCAAATTTGGAAAACTCAGTAGTGGCCAGAGAACTGGAAAAGGTCAGTTTTCATTCCAATCCCCAAATTAGGCAGTGCTAGAGAATGTTCAGACTACTATACGGTTGTGCTCATTTCACATGCTATCAAGGTAATGCTCAAAATCCTTGAAGCTAGGCTTCAGCAGTACCGGAACCGAGACCTTCCAGATATACAAGCTGGATTTAGAAAAAGCAAAGGAACCAGAGATCAGACTGCCAACATCTGCTGGATCATAAAAAAAATCAAAGGAATTCCAAAAATGACATCTGCTTCATTGACTACACTAAAGCCTTTGATTGTGTGGACCACAACAAACTGTGGAAAATTCTTAAAGATATGGGAATATCAGACCACCTAACCTGTCTCCTGAGAAACCTGTATGCAGGACAAGAAGCAAGTTAGAACTGGACATGGAACAACGGATGGTTCCAAATTGGGAAAGGAGTACATCAAGGCTGTGTATTGTCACCCTGATTATTTAACTTATATGAAGAGTACATCATGCAAAATGCCAGGCTGGAAGACTCAAGCTGGAATCAAAATTGCTGGGAGAAATATTGACAACTTCAGGTATGCAGATAGTACCACTCTAGTGGCAGAAAAATGAGATGAACTAAAGAGCCTTTTGATGATGGTGAAAGAGAAGAGTGAAAAAACTGACTTAAAACTCAATATTCAAAAAACGAAGATCATGGCCTCCAGGCTAATCACTTCATGGCAAATAGATAGAAGAAAAGTGGAAACAGTGACATATTTTATTTTCTTGGGCTCCAAAGATACTGTGGATGGTGAATGCAGCCTCAAAATTAAAAGAGGATTGCCCCTTGGTAGAAAAGCTATGACAAATCTAGACAGCATATTAAAAAGCCAGAGACATCACTTTGCCAGCAAAGGTCCATATAGTCAAAGCTAAGGTTTTTCCACTAATCATGTACAGATGTGAGAGTCGGACCATAAAGAAGGCTGAGCACTGGAGAAGACTCTTGAGAGTCCCTCGGACAGCAAGGAGATCAAACCAGTCAATCCTGAAGGAAATCAACCCTGAATACTCATTGGAAGGACTGATGCTGAAGCTGAAGCTCCAGTACTACTGGAAAAGACTCTACTGGGAAAGATTGAAGGCAGGAGAAGTAGGGTGAGGCAGAGGATGAGATGGTTGGATGGCATCATGGACTCAATGGACATGAGTTTGCACAAATTCCAGGAGATAGTAAAGGACAAGGAAGACTGGCAGTGCTGCAGTTCATGGGATCACAAGGAGTGGGACTCAACTTGTTGGCTGATCAACAATGTAATATATTTCCACCAACCCCACAAGGGGTTTTTTGTTGTAACTTTTTGTTTAAAATAGCTTGAATTGTTTCTGTTGTTTGCAACTGTAGTGGAAATTAGGATGTTTATTATACTTAGTATTAGCATGAGACTTTTTAAGAGCAAAAGTCCCACAGATTTTCAGTATGACCCTGTAGAAAACAGATCAAAGATGCCTCCTATCAGGCAAGTGTTTTATTACACACATACTCCATTCACATACACATATTATATATACAACCATCTCATTATACATTCTGATTTATACAGTCAGATTATATTTGAAATTTACATTATATCTGAATTACATCTGAGTTATACATTCTGGATATAGAATTCAGTTCTTATATACAAAATCAAATATCCCCAAATAAAGATGTGTAATTATCTCTTCATGTATGACATACATACACTACCTGCATTTCCTTTCTCAGTAAAGTTACACAATGACGGAATCATAGATTTACCCTACTGCTACTGCTAAGTAACTTCAGTCATGTCTGACTCTGTGCAACCCCATAGACTGCAGCCCACCAGGCTCCCCCATCCCTGGGATTCTCCAGGCAAGAACACTGGAGTGGGTTGCCATTTCCTTCTCCAATGCATGAAAGTGAAAAGTGAAAGTAAAGTCGCTCAGTCATCTCGGACTCTTAGCGACCCCATGGACTGCAGCCTACCAGGCTCCTCCATCCATGGGATTTTCCAGGCAAGAGTACTGGAGTGGGGTGCCATTGCCTTCTCCTTGAGACCAGCAGCCCATCCTTACCCTGTTTACCAAGTTCCTCAAGAGAGGCCCCAGACTCAGTCATCATTTCTCATACCCTGGACATTTTATGCACATTCAATCCAGTCTATCACATCTTCTGACCCCCTCTCTTCTTTTCTCCTGATTTTCTTCCGCTGTGCTACCTGGAATTCACTGTCAGTTGGCAGCAATATGCCTATTCAATCCTCTGCTTTTCTGAATGCTTCTCAGGTGGCGCTAGTGCTAAAGAACTCAACTGCTAATACAGGAGACAGAAGAGCTGTGGGTTCTGTCCCTGGGTTGGGAAGATCCCCTGGAAGAGGGCATGGCAGCTCACTCCAGTATTCTTGCCTGGAGAATCCCATGGACAGAGGAGCCTGGCGAGCTATAGTACATGGGATCACAAAGAGTTCGACATGACTGATGCACACGTGCACACATAGTTAGGATGTGAACCTAAGTATGGCAAGGCTGCCTCCTATTTTAATTTGTTTTTTTCTAGATTTTTAAAAAATCTTACCTGACCTTACCCTATTGGTCATTATTGACAGTGTTAAAGTAATTTTATGTATTCACTTCAAATGCATTTCTATTTCACGTTAATGATTTATTTTGCTTTCAGTACTTGGAACTGGAGCTTTAAAAACATATAAATTAATATATTATGTGGCAGAACTAAGAAAATGTATACATTTCAGATTTTGATAATGATGGAGTATGGGATCTGTTAATTTGATCCCTAAATGTATATTTTATGTCAATTTTCTCTCAAAACCTTATTTTTCTAGTTATAAATCTCTGTAAGCTTGTGTTTGTTAATAAGACAAATTCAGACAATTCTCAGAACTTAGGGAGTGGAGTGGGGGATGGAGGAGCACTTATGTTTCTGAAGTATCATTTCTAACAGAAATATAGTAGAAGTTTCTGTCGCTTAGGTAATATCCATATGCTGCTGCTGCTGCTGCTGCTAAGTCGATTCAGTCGTGTCCAACTCTGTGCGACCCCAGAGATGGCAGCCCACCAGGCTCCCCCGTCCCTGGGATTCTCCAGGCAAGAACCCTGGAGTGGGTTGCCATTGCCTTCTCCATTGTGTGAAAGTGAAAAGTGAAAGTGAAATCACTCAGTCGTGTCCGACTCATAGCGACCCCATGGACTGCAGCCTACCAGGCTCCTCCATCCATGGGATGTTCCAGGCAAGAGTACTGGAGTGGGGTGCCATTGCCTTCTCCATCCATATGCTAGTATTCTGTAAACAAGCTGAAATAAAGCTCTCATTCCTAGCAAGACTTGTCAATTCTTTCAACTCTGCCTTGAAATTTTGGGGTGTCCCCAGAACCTATATAATTAGACTTTCAGATCCTAGTTATAATTTCTACCACTGGTAACAAATGTGTATAGTCATTGTGCACCATCATGTGGTAATGTTTTTAAGTTCATCTATTAGATGTTGTTGGATAAGGGACAAAGTGACTCCTTATCCGTTACTGCAAAACAACAACCTGCAAGGCATTTCCTCCTATTCTTCCCACCCTATAAACCATGGATTCCTTCCCTAAGTAAATTCAGTTCTGTTCAGTTGCTCAGTCGTGTCCGACTCTTTGCGACCTCATGGACTGCAGCAGGCTAGGTTTCCCTGTCGTCACCAACTCCTGGAGCTTGCTCAAACTCATGTCTGAGTCGGTGATGCTATCCAACCATCTCATCCTCTGTTCTCCCCTTCTCCTGCCTTCAATCTTTCCCAGCATCAGGGTCTTTTCCAATGAGTCAGTTCTTCGCATCAGGTGGCCAAAGTATTGGAGTTTCAGCTTCAGCATCAGTCCTTCCAATGAATATTCAGGACTGATTTTCTCTAGGATGGACTGGTTGGATTTCCTTGCAGTCCAAGGGACTCTTAAGAGTCTTCTCCAACACCACAGTTCAAAAGCATCAATTCTTCAGCACTCAGCTTTCTTTACAGTCCAGCTCTCATATCCATTACACGACTACTGGAAAAACCGTAGCTTTGACTAGATGGACCTTTGTTGGCAAAGTAATGTCTCTGCTTTTTAATATGCTGTCTTGGTTGGTCATAGATTTTCTTCCAAGGAGTAAGCATCTTTTAATTTCATGGCTGCAGTCACCATCTGCAGTGATTTTGGAGCCCAAGAAAATAACGTCTCTCACTGTTTCCACTGTTTCCCCATCTATTTGCCATAAAGTGATGGGACCTGATGTCATAATGCCGTGATCTTAGTTTTCCGAATGTTGAGTTTTAAGCCAGCTTTTCCGCTTTTCTCTTTCACTTTCATCATGTAAGTAATTAATTACTTGATAAAATTTCATCACTAAGTAAATTAAATGCATTATGTGGGGGAGAAGTAAGGCAGCTGCTATAACCAGTAAAGCAGGGTGGTTGAGAGGTCAGCCTCTGAAATTTGATTACCTGAATTAAAATCTGAAATGTGCTACTTATTATTGCACAGTCTTGAACATGTTACTTCACCTCTTTATGAATTAATTTCCTCATCTGTGAAGGTATAATAGAACTGCCGCATAGGCAGACAACCATGGATAAAGAGGCATTCAAAGAAAATTTGGAACATGTGAAAGAAAGCCCCAAATAAGTAAACAGAAAGTGGATAAAATAAAAACAGGATAATTCACAGGTGTAATATAAACAGATTAGTAATCTCAGACAAATTAAAGATTAAATTGCAACTATAAAACAATAGGATACCATGAAAAAAATCAATTAGAAAAGAAGAGTAAGCACAGGGAAGTAAAAACTATGATTCCAAAAAAAAAAAAAAAATAGCCTAGTTGGAGGGCCAGAAGATAAAGTCAGTATAATCTGAATGAAAGCAAAACGATAAGAGACAGGAAACATGGGACAGGAGGGCAATCTGTAGCCTGATACCTGACTAATAAGAGTTCCAGAAAGACAGAAAAAACAAATCAGAAGAAATAATTTGAGAAGATTTGCTAGACTTAAAGCGAGGCATAAGTCTGCATATCAAAAGGGTTTACTTAGGGCTTCCTAGATGGCACTACTGGTGAAGAACCCCCCTGTCAATGCAGGAGACATAAGAGACATGCTGGTTCCATCCCCACATCAGGAGGACCCCGGGGAGGAGGGCATGGCAACCCACTCCAGTATTCTTGCCTGGAGAATCCCATGAACCGAAGAGCCTGGTCCATAACGTCGCACAGAGTCGGACATAACTAAAGCAACTTAGCACAGTGCTAGTTAGGATGAATGAAAGAAGATCTACAAAGAAGAGAACATTTCAGAACATCATGGATAGAGAGAAAATCATAAATGCTTCTAAGGAACAAAAATCGAAATAGTTTAGTGTTTTCATCAGCAATACTGGATGCTAGAAGACAGTGGACTTAAAAGTCCAGGGGAAAAAAATTATTTCCAACCCTGTGTTCTATACCTAGCCAAACTATTAATTAAGTGTGAAAGTAAAGACATCTTAATATATTCAATTATTCAGAAAATTTAACTGTCATGCATCCTTTCTCAGGCAGTTGTTCAAGGATAAGCACAACCAAACCGTTAAACAATAAAGAAAAAGTCAAAAAATCCAGCAATAGTAGATTCAATCCAGGAGCTTAATGAAAGGAAGTTCCAGGATGACAACTATAGTACAGGCCTAGATTGCATTGGGAGGAGGCTGGAGGGCTCTAGAAAAGAGATAACTATTGAGGCGGGAGTCCGGCAAGGTGTTTTCATGTGGTTGTCCTTATCTTTGGAATATTGAATGAACTAATAAGGAAACTTAAGATAGACATAGCTAGACTAAAAGGAAGGCAGTAAAGCTTCAGAGAAAATAAAATATTGCTCAAGGAAAAAAAAAACACTAACTTGATTCTGCTTGAAAAATACATTTACCTTCTGTATATCTCTTAAATTAGTCCATTCTCTTTGAATCTGCTAATACTACCACTCTGGACTGTTACCATAATTTTCTTTTATCTACTCTGTCTGCTCTCAAATCTATTCTCTTACAGTAACCTCTTAACTAGTTTTCTTGCATCTACTCTGTCCTCTCTCAAATCCATTCTCCATACTATACTCCACAGATTGCTTTTTCAAAATGCAGATTCAGTTATGTTCCCTCTTTGATTAAAACTCTTCAGTGGCTCCCATAGCTCTTAGAATAAAAATACAAATCATTAACATTCTCAACAAGTTTCCATATTATCACATAATCAGTGAGTTCCTAAGTAGCAGTGGGGTGCCAGCTGCTATGTAAGTCTTGCTTCACCTCCAATAGGGTTGACTAGTAAGGACCCAAGAGACCCAAATGTGTTTAGACAGTTTATTACTTACACAGATGGCAAAACAAGATCAGCATGATATCAGCTGCATGTATCCATCATCTCATAGGATGACACTGAACTGGAGGGGCCAGATATCATCAAAGATGAGTTGCTTTGTTTTTGAGGAGTCAACTCTAGGTGATAGCTAAGCAGTTTTATAGCCTATAGGTGTGCTTGAAAGAGGCAAAGTGGACAGTCGTATGCCTGACTAGAACCAGGAGACAGATGAGAAACTGCCTCTTGGCAGCCTTATGCAAAACAGGGAGCCTCCTACAAGCCAAGGAGGCAGATGAGAAATGGCCTACAAACAGTTCCTCGCAAGACCACATATCTTGACATGTTCCAGGGAAGATCAGAGGGCATTCTGTAACCAGCAGAGCCTTGCCTAGGTGGTGACATGCAATCACCAGAGTGCCATGATAGAGCCATTTCCCTAGGAACATAGACTGATCTTTCTACCAATGTAGTCTCATCTCATGCACTCTGTCTTATTTACTGAGCATCAGCCACATTGACCTTTTTTTTTGACCTTCTTTTAATTTGTATGCCATGCTTTCCCTTGTCTTAGAGCTTTTTCATATGCTATCCCCTCTGCCTGAAACATTCTTTCTCCTACCCCTTGTAAATGCTGCTCTTTTTTCAGTCCTCAGTCCAATTATTACTTCCTTAGGGAAGCTTTCCAAAACATTCCTAACCAGACCATTCCCCTGTTATATAGCATTGTGCTCCTCTCCTTCATAGCAGTCAAAATAATTCTATACTTACTTGTATAACCTTTAGTTAATGTAATAGTAGAGTTAATACATATACTAATATATTAGTTTATTACTTAATTTTAAAATGCAGTCACATACATAATTTCATTTTATCTTTTTACTTCGTGAGATAACAAAACAGTTTATTTTTAATCCCTGTTTTCTACAGAGAACATCCCATATTAGGACTCACATTATCTTACTCTAGTTTAGGGTGCCCTATATTTCTTTACTGAGTTTTTCATGTAAATACATTAAGTATAAGGCAGCATACAGTTAGTGAGAGGGACAAACAAATGCCATAAGGGCTCAAAGGAGAGAGAAATCACTTCCAATTTAGGTGATCAGAGTGATTTCCTAATGATTAGATCTCCATGATAGAGGTGCTATTTGAGTCGGTCTTGAAAGTTGATAGGCTTCTGATAGACAAAGTCTCTAAGACAAGAGGTAATATCAGAGGTACAGTCATAGAAAGGCTTGGGACTGTTTTAATACTAATGGCAAATAGATATATTTTGATGGTAAGGGTTAATGTGGGTCCTAAAAAGGATGATAAGAATTACATCATAGAGGACCTTAAATATGGAATTAATTTTGTTGGCAGCAGGAAGTAACTAATGTTTCTAAGTGAGCAGATGATCTGATCAGAGCTGAATTTTGGGAGGATTAACTAAGCAACAGCATATAAAATAAATTGTAACATGGTAGGACTGGATTCAAGGAAACCAGAGGTCGTGAACTGGGACAAAACTTCTCAACCTGTGGCAAAACTTCTCAAGCTGTGGCACACCTTGTAAAATATAATGTTAAAAACTTTCAGACAAGGGCCACTAGGAGCATACCTGTATTTGAGATGATGATGATGATCAGTCGCTCAGTCATATCCCATCTTTTCAACCCCATGGACTGTAGCCCATCAGGCTCCTCTGTCCATGGTATTTTCCAGGCAAGAATACTAGAGGGGTTTGCCATTTCCTACTCCAGGAGATTTTCCTGACCCAGGGATTGAACCTGCATCTCTTGTGTCTCCTGCATTGGCAGGCAGATTCTTTACCCCTGTGCCACCTGGGAAACCCATATTTGAAGAAAGTTAGGTAGTTTCTAACTGCTGCCTCAAAGGAGAGTATAGCATCTGCAGAACTGTGGGTCATCTCAGGGAATCAGAAGGAGCCTACTATAGGAGTTCAGCTTGTGACAGGCAATTCTTAGAAGGACTTAGGGAAAGCAGAGGTCAATTCTAGATTGGGTGCTGTTGGCAAGTAGGGTATTGGATATTTTGGTATGTCTTGTCTTGGAGATGAACGGATTAAAGAAATGGTAGTCATTTGCATTAGCCAGAAGAGGGAGATGTTTAGTTATTTTTGTGGTTCTTCAGTGTCCTTGTCTCTACTTTCAGAAATAATTATACAGTAGTCTCACATCTGTCTTCCATTATAATCATAGAGTGGCCTTATCTGAGTATTGTTTATATTTTACCAAAATTGTTTATGTTCAATTGGGAACACTGTGGTTTAGCTATCAGCTTCCAGCTGCCCATAATATTTTATTACTTATTCAGTACCCAATATATTGATTTTCTCAGTCTCGTGGCATCTAACTAGTTCCCTCATATGGTGAGCAGCCTTATTCATTTACCCCAGGGTGCTATATAGATATTATCTTTGTTTAGCTATGCCATGCTTTGAAAAAGGTTGATTGAGTAACACACTGAAAATGAAGAGTAAAGGTCCAAGAAAGATTACAGAAGTATTCAAAGCTCTTCACTATCTCCAGCATTTCTAATTCATTTAAAAATCTGTGCTCCAGTGAAAATACACCAATTCTTTTCTCTAGTCTGTGGTTTGCTGCCTTTGGATATTATGCTCTGGCTTGGGACATCTTCCTGTGGTCCCCTTCTCATGTCCAGATCATGTCTGTCCTTCCAGGATCAGTTCAAATGTCTCTCCCTTCCTACATGTTGTTTGGACAGTTAGAATCAAGAAAAAGCCTACTTAAATATAATAAATGAAGAATAAATTATGTATTTAGGTGTATTAATTCTAGCTTACAGGGGTCAAGCTGGAAGCAATCTCTTCTTTCTGTGAATTCATATAGAAAATTATTTATATCCCTAAAGCACTTATTTCTAACATTTATTAAATATGCATAGTGTCCTATCTATTAGCTGCTGTCTCTGGTGCCAACAAAATGCCATGAGGTTTGCTTCTTTCCAGATTTTTCAGGCTTAAGTATAAAGTAGAAAAAAAGTTTCAAAACTCCACCCACATTCTTACCTCATTCAGCAAGAGTTAACTGATATTCTGTGATATTTAATTCTGTTTATATTAGGAGGGATGGTATTGGGAGGGAGGTGGGAGGGGGGTTCAGGATGGGGAACACATGTACACCCGTGGCAGATGCATGTTGATGTATGGCAAAACCAATACAATATTGTAAAGTAAAATAAATAAATAAATATATTAGGGAGGTTAAGAGAAGCTTATAGGTGACTCAGTGCTTCTTGTGAAAAGCTGGGATAGAGCTGATGGTAGGCAGGGACTGAGTGTTATCAGAATATCTTTTGAAAATACATATGAAATGGGTTAATTTTTGAGGAAGTGTGAAAATCATGATCTTTTTGTACCATCAGAAAGGAAAGAGGTGGATAAAAATTAATTATAATTAACAGTTGTGTTAATAGATACAGTGAAAAAGATTTTTTTCCCCTTATATTGATTTAGGAATGACTGCTTGCAAAAAACCTGGGAACCGAGAATGTAATCATCACTGTAAAAATAAACATACATGTGGACATGACTGCTGTGAGTTCCATAAAACAGTTTATTTCAGATTTTAAAAATTAAAAGTTCTTTGAGGAATAGTAATCATACCCTGATTATCTATACATGATATTTATATTATGCAGCTTATAACTCAAATAATTTTTATTCTTTTGTGGACAACATTTTTAAAAAGTAAATATTAGATTAGAAATGTTGCAGAAATTTGGTCTTATTTGAATAATACCTAAAATTGAAGTTAAAGAATCTAGAATTTCCTTTCATAGGTAAAACTGGAGTTGCACAGAAGTCAGAAGGGAAAGAATCAACAATTTCTTCATATTTATCTGATTTAAGAAATAGAAATGCTGTTTCATCTCTTCCTCCAGTTAAACGTCTGAAGGTTAGTTTTAATAACATTTATCCCTTGTTCTATAGTTAAATATATATGCTGCTGCTGCTGCTGCTAAGTCGCTTCAGTCGTGTCTGACTCTGTGCGACCCCATAGATGGCAGCCCACCAGGCTCCCCTGTCCCTGGGATTCTCCAGGCAAGAACACTGGAGTAGGTTGCCATTTCCTTCTCCAATGCATGAAAGTGAAAAGTGAAAGGAAAGTCGCTCAGTCGTGTCCGACTCTTAGCGACCCTATGGACTGTAGCCTACCAGGCTGTGTATCAATTAGATAGGTATCCACAGAAGTACTTTCGAGTTACATAAAGGCTTGACTAGGAATATGACTTTTATTCATAATATGGTTTCTATAGGAAAAGTGTGAAGGAAATGTCTGACTCAGTCATGAATAGGTAGCCTATCCCTTTTCCAGCAGATCTTCCCGACCCAGGAATTGAACCGGGGTCTCCTGCATAGCAGGCAGATTCGTTACCAATTGAGCTATCAGGGAAGCCCATAGGGAAAGATACTATAATTTTTAATAATTAATCTATAAATCCATGTTTGGAGCATAGTTATACAAACCTTTCCTTCATTAGCCTTTTTTTTTAATTTTTTAAACTGGAGAGAGGGAAATGGAGAGGGGTATGTAGCTTGCTTTGGTTCAGCAATTGAAACTAGATCCTCTTGCCTTTTCCTGGCTCCATCTGTGGTGGACTGGGCTGGAAAATCTAAATGAAGTGAAGTGAAGTGAAGTGAAGTCGCTCAGTTGTGTCCGACTCTTTGTGACCCCGTGGACTGTAGCCCACCAGACTCCTCTGTCCATGGGATTCACCAGGCAATAATATTGGAGTGGGTTGCCATTTCCTTCTCCAGGGGATCTTCCCAGCCCAGGGATGGAACCCAGGTCTCCCACATTGCAGGCAGATGCTTTAACCTCTGAGCCACCAGAAAATCTAAAGCCGATTTTAATTGTGACTTATGAGAGTGACTCATCATCACTCTCCTAGATGAGTACTGAGTCTCCCTTTCAAGTGATGAAGGAATGGGAATTCCTTCTGGTTGATAAGTCACTAGCAGACTAACTATAAGCCTTGGTCATCCAGGGCAAAATAATTGATCAAGCTGGTGGCTCAGAGGTTAAAGCGTCTGCCTCCAATGCGGGAGACCTGGGTTCGATCCCTGGGTTGGGAAGGTCCCCTGGAGAAGGAAATGGTAAACCACTCCAGTATTCTTGCCTGGAGAATCCCGTGGATGGAGAATCCCATGGATACAGTCCACGGGGTCGCAGAGAGTCAGACACAACTGAGCAACTTCACCTTCACAGAACAGAACAGAACAGAGCCAAGAAAATGACAGAGCACCTGTTTCTTTTCTGTTGTTGTTCAGCTCTAAGTTGTGTCTTAACTCTTTGAGACCCCATAGACTGCAGCACACCAGGCTTCCCTGTCCTTCACTATCTCCCAGAGTTTGCTCAAACTCTTGTCTGTTGAGTCGGTGATGCCATCCAACCATCTCATCCTCTGTCTCTCCCTTCTCCGTCTGCCCTCACTCTTTCCAACATCAGGGTCTTTTCCAGTGAGTCAGCTCTTCACATCAGGTGGCCAAAGTATTGGAGCTTCAGCTTCAGCGTCAGTTTTGCCAATGAATATTCAGGGTTGATGTCCTACAGGATTGGCTGGTTTCTTTTCTAGGGTTTTTTTTATAAAAAGAAGATTCTGAGTCATCAGGCTAAAATATGGAGACTATTGGAAAACATGGAGCGGTTTGCAATTTGAAATGGCAACCACCTTTTCTGAGACAATTATTTTTTAGTATCCCAATTTTTTCCTTCTTTTTTTTTCATATTTATTCCACATCATTCCTTCCTTCCTTTTCATATTCATTGAACACCAAGAATGTGCCAAGCACTATAGTAGATGTGGAGGATACAATGATAAGAAAGTTTTAGTCTCAGTCCTCGTAGAGCTTACAGTTGAGTGAAGGATACAAATAAGTAAGTAGGTTTTTTCAACACACTGTGATGAGTGATTCTGTGACCGAAGTGTGAGATAACTTGAACTTATATAGAAAGTACACTCACTCCATTTTCAATAGGCCAGGAAAGGATTCCTGATAAACATGACTAAGACCTGAAGGATATATAGGCATAAGCCAAGTATGGCGAGAGGTGAATACCAGAGTAGTGGTGAAGAGGGTTAGAAAATTATTTCAGATGTAGAGAATATGCAGTGGCCCAGGGCAGAGAAAGAGATACAGATCTTTTTAAAAACTGAAGTAATGCAGTATATCTGGAGTTCATGTACAAGTAGGAGGGTGGAGACAGATAAGGGTGAAGAAATAAGTAGGATCTCGGTCATGAAAACAATTTTGCTATTTTAAAGATTTGGACTTTATCCTGAAAGGGAAATCACTAAAGGACTTTAATCAGTGGCTGTTTTGTAAAGTTCACTCTGGATGCAATGTAGAGAATGGATTAGAGATAATAGAAAAAGAGCATAAGGATTCATTTGGGAGGTTTTACAGTAATCCAGGCAAGACAATGGCCTAGTCTCATGTAGTGGCAGTAGCAATGGAGAGAAGTGGCTGGGTTTAAAATATTTTTCAGAGGTAGAATCAGCTACCTTGGTACTTAATTGCTTATGAGAGGTGAAGTAGAAAGAATTGTTAAAGATGATGCCCAGCTTTCTGGGATTCCCTGGTGACTCAGACAGTAAAGAGTCTGCCTGCAATGTGGGAGACCTGAGTTTGATCCCTGGGTCAGGAAGATGCCCTGGAGAAGGAAATGGCAACCCACTCCAGTATTCTTGCATGGAGAATCCCATGGATGGAGGAGCCAGGTAGGCTACAAAGAGTTGGATACGACTGAGTGACTTCACTTTCACTTTCTGGCTTGAGCAATTGAGGAAAAAGTGGGGCCTCACTAGGGTAAAAACTCTAAAGGGAAAGCAAGTTTGGAGGAATAGAGACATGATAAGTTCATTTGAGAAATACTGAATTTTGAGGCCTACAAGATGTCTAGGTAAAGATGTTCTATCAACAGTTGGATATAGCTGTTTGAAAGTCAGGAGAGAGCTGAACTAGAAAATTAAGAAAGAGAACTGAGCTCAAATCTACAGAGAGCTACAGATTTGAGAGTCATTTATGTGTAGATGGTAACTGAAGCCATGGGAAGAAATGAGATCTTTGAGAATGTGTAGAGTGAAAAGAGAAGATGGCCTAGTGAAGAAGAAGCATGAATAATATCAGCATTTAAGAAGGGCCTGAGAAGGAGATTTGAATTGAGAATTAGCCTGTGTTTCCTATAATTTGTTGGTTTGGGGACTATATGTGTCAGCAGAAATTTTGCTGTTTGTCTCATTTGTTAAAAGGTATTGATGTGAAATTGATAGTTGAACTTATTATTTTTCATTAATAGATGCAGATGAATAAATCTCCAAGTGTGGACCTTAAGGACTTTGGTTTTGCTCCAAAACCTTCTCTTCCCAGTATAGCAAGGTACAAATATAATGTTAATATCTGAGGTAAACTATTCATCATAAACTGTTTCTCCAAATAATCATTTACTCAGAGAAAGATTGTTACTGGCTACCTTTAAATCATAGTAATTAGTTAGTTCTATAATGCGGTAATGACATCATAAGAGTTTTATCTTTTGTACCCCCAGGTTTTTTTAGAACTCTGTAGTTATAGTATACTTTTAACATAGATCAAATCATCTCTTTCTTGGAAAAACTAGTCATCCTATGTGTCATGCTCTCAGGTTATAAACTTAACAGGTGACAAGAGTATACTTTAAAAGGGGAAATCATGTTAGTGTATAAAGTCCAGTCTTTTCTGTTTAGGGCCCACTCTATATTAATAATATCTCAGATTTATAAAATATTTTATAACTTAAAAATTGAGCTTTTATGCATTATTTCTTTTGACCTTAGCAACAACCTGGCTTATAAATCAAGGTATTTTTATCTCATTATATGGATGAAATAACCAAAACTCATATTCCTAGTAAGCAGAGGGCTCTAGATGAGAACTCAGCATTCTTTTCCTATATTATGATGCCTGAAAAATAACAGTATATGTAATTTCCCTTCCAGATAAGGGTATTCCATATGCTGGGATGACATTTAATATACTTAACAGTCAGTACAGAACAGCCACTGACCAATCAGAATAGATGCCAACAGTATTCAAGAGATCCTAGCTTTTGTTATCTAACTGAAAGAAGCATTAGCAATAAATTTTTAAGGCTACACACAGATATCAGAAATCTATGGGGACATGTGAAGATGACTACATGACCTAAGTAGTTGTCACTTCCATTAAACAGAAATTTTTTTTAACCCTTTACTACTCAAGCTAGCACAGTTAATCATAGAAGTACTGAGTAGATGAACCAATTTTTTTCTCACTTATATGAATAAGTAGTTTTCAAAGTCAGATTAATTGTAATATTGTCTTTAACATTTTCATGGTTTTATTTATCTTTATAAAGGTCAGAATATTTAAACACACCTGAATTGCCTATAATGGAGCAGAGGGATCAGCATGAGATCTATACAAAAAGTCAACAACAACCATCTGCATATCAAGACAAAGGTAAATTACTGTTGATATTGACTTGAGAGAGAATATGATTTATCACTACTTTGGACTGACAAGCAATGTTATTGAAAAACCAGCATCTAAAATTATTATCATTACTAATGTCAACATTTTTCTCTTTAGTTATTGAACCAGTTTCAAATTCTTGGGTCTGTTATTTCAGATGGTCTTTCTGTGTCTGTCACAGATTTTTACAATCTTTTCCTACATAGCATTGACTATTTGATTCATGTCAATGTATGGCAAAAACCATCACAATATTGTAAAGTAATTAGCCTCCAATTAAAATAAATTAATTAATTTAAAAAGATAATATGAGGAAAAGCTGAAATATAAGGGCTCTTTGAACATTTAAAGTATTAAAATACCAAACTGTTACTTTTATGTGTCTTTAGAATTATTTGAAATAATTTTTTTGTTTATAAAATTAGTTTCATTTTACAAAATAGCTGTGTGACCTTGGTAAAATTATTTAACCTCTTTTGAGCTTAATCTTATCTTTAAAATTAAAGAATAGAAAATTTAGTGACTTTAATATCTCTGTAGATCTTAAAACTATAATTTTTACAGTCTCTATGATAATGTGAGACTATAACCCAGTTTATGGGATATAACTCATTTGTAATATAGATTTGCTTTATATCTGTGTCTGTCATTAAATTAATGAAATAATACATATAAATTCTTCAGTGTTGGGCCTGGTTCCTCCTTAGTCCTTATCCTGCCGTTAATAGTACCATTTCTTTGGGTCATGGTACCAATAGCCAGTCTGTTAAAACATGTAAGAAATAATTCTGGCCATAAAGTTGTTTATTCAAGTACCTATACATAGAAATGGTAAGCTTGGGGTTTTCTGAAAACAATTTCTTATGTGTATTGTTTTTTACTTCTATTGCCACCCTTTCTTTTATTCTTTCACTCTATTGCTGTCATTAGCCATAGTTTAAGATCTGAAGTAGGCAAGGACTTGAGTACCCACCACCCCTTATGACACTGTGGCACTCGTTAGACCCAATATAAAAAAAAAAAAATCCCCTAACCTCACCTAGAATATCAGAGCATTTATCCAATTTGTTGAAAGCCTGAAAAATATCATTACAACATGGATAGAAAGTGTAAGATTGTTAGCCCTCTTATCTTTATCTCTCTTCAACCTATAGCCCTCTAACTTACTCCTTGTATAGCTACTCTATCCCCTGCCCTTCTCCATGCCAGAGTTTATCCTTCCCTCTGATTACTTTCATGTTGTCTTTAAATAGTTTTTCTACTTTTATTTCTTTCCCACCTGCCATTCCAAATGTTATTTTTATTATGATATAAAAGTCTCATCTAAATACTTTAAACCCCAATAATAACTATACCCATCTTTTACTGAACGCCTCCCCCATTTTTTTTAAAGAAGTTGTATAATATAGTAATTAAACTTGCAGGATATAGAAATAATCTGTCTAGGTTCAAATCCTAGCTCATTTAGTAGTTGAGTGACTTTTCAAAACTTCCCAGTTTGTCTCAATTCCATCATCTGGT
Source organism: Bos taurus (assembly GCF_002263795.3). Taxonomy (NCBI): domain Eukaryota; kingdom Metazoa; phylum Chordata; class Mammalia; order Artiodactyla; family Bovidae; genus Bos; species Bos taurus. The sequence continues at coordinate 52,073,906 of NC_037330.1, forward strand.
TATATATTAGGAATTTTAGGATTAAATGAGATAATGTATGTAAAGCCCTTAATATAGTATCTGGTACTATTATTAATAGTAAATGAGTATATTCATTATACTTTTTACACATTAGTCTTTGGTGGCAAAACATATTTTAAATGTATTCAACTATTGCTCTTAAGACTATTTTAAGAAAAACATGGCATTTTTTATCATCTGTATTCCATGTTCAAGAAGAGAAGAAAAAAAGATTTTAGAAATTTTATGATAAAGCATGTTGAATTGTACAATTTAAATTGTAAGGGACCTTTGTGCAACTCTCATTTTACAGTGAAAGAAGCCAAGACTCAAAGAGATTAAATGACTTGTCCAAAATCACATATCTAATTAATGGCAAGGCTAGAAATAGATTCCATATCTCTTGATTCCCAAGCAATACCATTTCTATAAAATGAAATTGACTTTTAATTATCAGTGGAGAATTGAAAATCAAACCTATGATATATGAACTCTTTCAACTTTCCACCCCACAACTATATATTTTTCTGTTTCTGTACTCATCCTTAACTGTTTTAAAAAAAAGAATTATCTTTTCTTCTATTTAAGGTTTATCCTTTCATCTGTAATCTTAATTTTTCCAGTTCTGCCTCCCCTGGAACTTTGGAGACTAACTGTCTCCCTTCTTTTGCCCTTATTTTCAATATCTTCTTGCTATGGTCTCTTACTTTCCAACATACAAATATGCTCAAGTCTCTTCCTTCTTTAGCTGCCAGTCCCCATCAAGCCAGGGATTCTCAGGTAGTAAAGAATCTGCCTGCCAAGCAGGAAAATTGGGTTCGGTCCCTGGGTCAGGAAGATCCCCTGGAAAAGGAAATAGCAGGCAACCCACTCCAGTATTCTTGCCTAGGAAATGCCATGGACAAAGGAGCCTGGTGGGTGACAGTCCATGGAGTCGCAAAAGAATTGGACATGACTTAGCAACTAAACAGCAGCAGCCCATCTAGCCAGATGGTCCTCTTCTCTATATTTCCATTGCACTTTGTACCTACTTCTCTTTGTACAACATAGATATGTATGTGTTCAGTTCAGTTCAGTTGCTTAGTCATGTCCGACACTTTGCGACCCCATGAATCACAGCACGCCAGGCCTCCCTGTCCATCACCATCTCCCGAAGTTCACTCAAATTCACATCCATCGAGTCGGTGATGCCATCCAGCCATCTCATCCTCTGTCGTCCCCTTTTCCTCCTGCCCCCAATCTCTCCCAGCATCAGAGTCTTTTCTAATGAATCAACTCTTCGCATGAGGTAGCCAAAGTATTGGAGTTTCAGCTTTAGCATCATTCCCTCCAAAGAAATCCCAGGGCTGATCTCCTTCAGAATGGACTGGTTGGATCTCTTTGCAGTCCAAGGGACTCTCAAGAGTCTTCTCCAACCCCACAGTTCAAAAGCATCAATTCTTTGGCGCTCAGCTTTCTTCACAGTCCAACTCTCGCATCCATACATGACCACTGGAAAAACCATAGCCTTGACTAGATGGACCTTTGTTGGCAAAGTAATGTCTCTGCTTTTGAATATGCTATCTAGGTTGGTCATAACTTTTCTTCCAAGGAGTAAGTGTCTTTTAATTTCATGGCTGCAGTCACCATCTGCAGTGATTTTGGAGCCCAAAAATATAAAGTCTGACACTGTTTCCACTGTTTCCCCGTCTATTTCCCATGAAGTGATGGGACCAGATGCCATGATCTTCATTTTCTGAATGTTGAGCTTTAAGCCAGCTTTTTCACTCTCCTCTTTCACTTTCATCAAGAGGCTTTTTAGTTCCTCTTCATTTTCTGCCTAAGGGTGGTGTCATCTGCATATCTGAGGTTATTGATATTTCTCTCGTGTTATCAAGGTACAAAAGTAGAATAATGTGAACTGGAGTTGGAGGTAGAGTGAAAGCATAGAGAAAGTTTTGGATAGTGTAGAGGTTATTTAAAGTGAAGAAAAATTTTACTGGAGTGAGCTTATACCAGCTTGTGAGAGTATAAGGGGATTCTTTCAGGCATTATTAAACTTTAATTATATAAAGTTTCAATTAAATAAATTATATTAAAAACTAAGACTATAAATATTAAAAACTAACCATTTCCTCATTATTCTATTTTACTATTTTTTTTACATTTTACTATTATCCGTATTCCTGGTGGCTCAGTGGGTAAAATCTGCCTGCAGTGCAGGAGGACCATGTTCGATCCCTGGCTTGGGAAGATCCCCTGGAGAAGGAAATGGCAACCCACTCCAGTATTCTTGCCTGGAGAATGCCATGGACAGAGGAACATGATGGGCTACAGTCCATGGTGTCACAAAGAGTCAGACACGACTGAGTAACTAACACTAACACATGAAATTTACATCTATATTTGTATTTATACGATGGAAATACTTCATGAAGAGGTGTTATTGTGCATTTCTTCCAACTTTGCATTCAGTTGTGTCACACTGGTAGCTTGAAATCAAGCTACCAGTGTGACACATAGTGGGAATCTTTACATCGTAGAAGTCAGCAAACAATACAAATCATGGCTTGACTTATTGTTTATACTTAAGAAAGTGATGGAGAAAATGTTAGAAGTTAGGTTTGTCAGTGTCATGTCTGTAGCCCTTACATTGTGGATAGCATGGAAAATTGAAAGAATATGCTTCTAGCATTGGAAAATTATTATCTAATTCAGCAAAGAAGTTGCTTAAGTCTTTGGTTGAATGAATGAAGTTCCAACATGTCTTTGTTGTTTTACTTTTATTAAAGAAAGAAAGTGAAGTCGCTCAGTCATGTCTGACTCTTTGCAACCCCATGGACTGTAGCCTACCAGGCTTCTCTGTCCATGGGATTTTCCAGGCAAGAATACTGGAGTGGGTTGCCATTTCCTTCTCCAACTTTTATTAAAGTCAACTAAAATATCAACCAACATTTGAATTGACAAATGAATGTGAGAACTACATTTATCAATTGCAACCATATGTTGATACAGAACAAGAGTTTGGCAAAATTCAATAGAAACATTCAGTGATAATCAATTAGATGTGTGGAATTTACAATTGAGCGTGCTATGTATTTTATCATGTGTAAATTGTGTGCTACACATCCTTTCAGTTCGGTTCAGTTCAGTTGCTCAGTCGTGTCTGACTCTTTGCGACCCCATGAACCACAGCACCCCAGGCCTCCCTGTCCATCACCAACTCTCAGAGTCCACACAAACCCATGTCCATTGTATCGGTGATGCCATCTAACCATCTCACCTACTGTTGTCCCCTTCTCTTCCTGCCCTCAATCTTTCCCAGCATCAGAGTCTTTTCAAATGAGTCAGCTCTCCGCATCAGGTGGCCAAAGTATTGGAGTTTCAGCTTCAACATCAGTCCCTCCAATGAACACCCAGGACTGACCTCCTTTAGGATGGACTGGTTGGATCTCCATGCAGTCCAAGGGACTCTCAAGAGTCTTCTCCAACACCACAGTTCAAAAGCATCAATTCTTTGGTGCTCAGCTTTCTTTATAGTCCAACTCTCACATCCATACATGACTACTGGAAAAACCATAGCCTTAACTAGACAGACCTTTGTTGGCAAAGTAATATCTCTGCTTTTCAATACGCCATCTATTTGGTCATAACTTTCCCTCCAAAGAGCAAGCATTTTTTAATTTCATGGCTGCAATCACACATCCTTTACATATAATAAATACATATAATACATATATATGCACAAGATTTTTTGGAGAAACAAATTATTACTATTTATTAACACACTACTGTGGAAAACTGCACAGGTAAAGACATTTAGTTTCCATAATAATCATATGTGTTAGGTACTATTATCCCTGTTCTGCAGAAGAGAAAACTAGGCTCAGAGTTTAAATTACTTGTCTAATATCATCGAACCAGTAAATCAGAGAGGTGGAATTTTCACCTGGGTAGTCTGACTCTAACTCAGGCTACATACAATGGGTAGTCTGGCTCTAAACCCAGGTTATATACAGTGGATAACACTGAGGATATTTTAGCAGGAGAAAAATAAAGATATATTTTCATAGCAATATTCAAAATTAACTGCTTGTAAGGAAAGGAGATGGGATAGGAAGCCCATTTTAGAAGCTATTACAATCCAATCTTGGAATAAGATTATTCTTATGCAGAAATTAAGAGGGAAAATTAATTTTATCTAGAAAAATACCTTGAAAATTAAATTTAGTGTAGTAATCAATCACTACATGTAATGTAAATAAAACTGGTTGACTAAAAAAAAAAAAAACTGGTTGACTATAGTACTCAATAATGCTTGACCCCAGTGCTTTAGAAAACTACTACTCAAGACCTCTGTTTAGTATTAATAGTTGAAAAATGTGTTTCATATGTCAATAGATAATGATGCTTATGGTTTTAAAAGTACCTATACTTACTTACTTCTCTTCTTGAAGAGAGTAAGTACCTATACTTACTCTCTTCAAGAAAATTAGAGATACCAAGGGATTATTTCATGCAAAGATGGGCTCGATAAAGGACAGAAATGGTATGGACCTAACAGAAGCAGAAGATATTAAGAAGAGGTGGCAAGAATACACAGAAGAACTGTACAAAAAAGATCTTCACAACCCAGATAATCATGATGGTGTGATCACTCATCTAGAGCCAGACATTCTGGAATGTGAAGTCAAGTGGGCCTTAGAAAGCATCACTACAAACAAAGCTGGTAGAGGTGATAGAATTCCAATGGAGCTATTCCAAATCCTGAAAGATGATGCTGTGAAAGTGCTGCACTCAATATGCCAGCAAATTTGGAAAACTCAGCAGTGGCCACAGGACTGGAAAAGGTCAGTTTTCATTCCAGTCGCAAAGAAAGGCAATGCCAAAGAATGCTCAAACTACCACACAATTGCACTCATCTCACATGCTAGTAAAGTAATGCTCAAAATTCTCCAAGTGAGGCTTCAATAGTATGTGAACCGTGAACTTCCTGATGTTCAAGCTGGTTTTAGAAAAGGCAGAGGAACCAGAGATCAAATTACCAACATCCCCTGGATCATGGAAAAAGCAAGAGAGTTCCAGAAAAACATCTATTTCTGCTGTATTGACTATGCCAAAGCCTTTGACTGTGTGGATCACAATAAACTGTGGAAAATTCTGAAAGAGATGGGAATACCAGACCACCTGACCTGCCTCTTGAGAAATCTGTATGCAGGTCAGGAAGCAACAGTTAGAACTGGACATGGAACAACAGACTGGTTCCAAATAGGAAAAGGAGTACGTCAAGGCTGTATATTGTCACCCTGCTTATTTAACTTCTATGCAGAGTACATCATGAGAAACGCTGGACTGGAAGAAACACAAGCTGGAATCAAGATTGCCTGGAGAAATATCAATAACCTCAGATATGCAGATGACACCACCCTTATGGCAGAAAGTGAAGAGGAACTAAAACGCCTCTTGATGAAAGTGAAAGAGGAGAGTGAAAAAGTTGGCTTAAAGCTCAACATTCAGAAAATGAAGATCATGGCATCTGGTCCCATCACTTCATGGGAAATAGATGGAGAAACAGTGGAAACAGTGTCAGACTTTATTTTTCTGGGATCCAAAATCACTGCAGATGGTGACTGCAGCCATGAAATTAAAAGACACTTGCTCTTTGGAAGGAAAGTTATGACCAACCTAGATAGCATATTCAAAAGCAGAGACATTACTTTGCCAACAAAGGTCCATCTAGTCAAGGCTATGGTTTTTCCTGTGGTCATGTATGAATGTGAGAGTTGGACTGTGAAGAAGGCTGAGCGCCAAAGAATTGATGCTTTTGAACTGTGGTGTTGGAGAAGACTCTTGAGAGTCCCTTGGACTGCAAGGAGATCCAACCTGTCCATTCTGAAGGAGATCAGCCCTGGGATTTCTTTGGAAGGAATGATGCTAAAGCTGAAACTCCAGTACTTTGGCCACCTTATGCGAAGAGTTGACTCATTGGGAAAGACTCTGATACTGGGAGGGATTGGGGGCAGGAGGAAAAGGGGACGACAGAGGATGAGATGGCTGGATGGCATCACTGACTCGATGGACGTGAGTCTGAGTGAACTCCGGGAGTTGGTGATGGACAGGGAGGCCTGGCGTGCTGCGATTCATGGGGTCGCAAAGAGTTGGACATGACTGAGCAACTGAACTGAACTGATACTTACTTATGGGAGAAGGCAATGGCAACCCACTCCAATACTCTTGCCTGGAAAATCCCATGGACGGAGGAGCCTGGTAGGCTGCAGTCCATGGGGTTGCACAGAGTTGGACACGACTGAAATGACTTAGCATCAGCAGCATACTTACTTACAAACACATGACAGATTTTTCTTGATGGACCTATTCTATAACTTCAAGTGAAAAAGCCCCTCAACAATTCTGTTCAACAAAAATCTTAATGCATATGGAAACTAGAATTTGACAGATGCGATTAAAAGTAATTTCTCATTTTCAGAAGTTTTGAAAGTGAACTTTGAATTGGGAAATGAAATTTGGGATGACTTTGATGATGAAAACTTAGTAGAAATTACTAGCTTTTCAGCTGAAACTGAGAAGACAAAAACATCAGGTAAATAGCATGAAATATATTTCATTTGTATGTATTTTTGTATATATGTATTGTATGTATTTAATTTTAAATGTATGTATTTTAGAATGAAATAATTCATGAGAAATTCCTCAAATGTTTTTCAGTCAAGTTTTTTAAACTAATTTTATTTGCCTTTTTGGTGCGTGTACTTAATTAGCTTTGATTTATTCAGATTATAGTTTTTAGCAAAACTAAAAATGTGGCCCTCTCACACATAACATTTCCTATCTCTAGCACAGAGGTCAAGGTTATTCCATAATGGTGATATAGCGAATGAGTTTTTTCTATTCTATTGTCCCTTCTGTTGCTAAAGGCTGTATTAAAATTAAGATTTATTGAATTTTCCCTCGTAAAAGAGACTATCCTGCTCTACATTTTAAGATTTACATGGTCTGGTAATGTTTTTGAAAGACAAAAATGTTCCACTTTTTTTAACTTTATTTTGCATTGGGGTATAGCTGATTAACAATGTTGTGATAGTTTCAGGTAAACAGTGAAGGGACTCGGCCATACATATACATGTAACCATTCTCCCCCAAACTCCATATATATACATGTAACCATTCTCCACCAAACTCCTGTCCCATCCATGCTGCCACATAACATTGAGCAGCGTTCCATGTGCTATACAGTAGGTCCTTGCTGGTTGCTGGGGTTGGCAGGGGCAGAGAGGAAGATGGGGGGCAGCAATAGTTAGGGAGTTTAGGATGGACATGTAAACAACTGCTATATTTTAAAATATTACATTTTTTAAAATATTCTTATATGCTAGTAAACAACATAAAATATTATTTCTAGCAGAAATAATACATGAATTGACTTTTCAGGTGTAAATAATTAAGAGGAAACAATTAGTTTCTCCTGTATTAGATATTGTGTTTAAATCATATACAATCCAAAAATAATGGAACTAGGCCTTTGAGTTACTGGCAAATTCAGCCTATTTCACTAAAACAGAGAAGTGAAAACCTAGATAAGTATAAGACAAGATAGCGAGATGGAGAGACTCTGTCCCAGGATGGCTGACGGCAGGAAATCAGCCCTTTGTAGATCACTGAAAATATTGAATAACTTTGACTTGATCATTTACATGGCTTATAAATGAATAAAAGTGGTTTGGGGGCCTTTTAATATAGTGACTAATAAGCTAACCTATGTGTTATGTAGTTTTACTCCATTAACTTCACTCCTTTGTTTTATATATGTACAGTAAATTTAATTGTTGAGAATTTTCATTCTCTCTTTAACCAGATCATGTCTTTTTGGAGAGAGTCCTTGTAGAACTTGTGAAAAGCTTTATTCATCTGTTTCCTGGTATTTTATTTCAAAATGTTATCTCTTTACCTAGGATTTGGAAACACTTTGAGTTCAAGTACTGGGGAAAGTAAGCTACCATTCCAAGAATCAAAAGGCCAGTTCCAAAGAGAATCATCTAAGAGGCAAGTTTTAGAACTTTGGTTTCAAATACTTACAACTTTATATTTTTATGACATGTAAGTAGAGAGGAGGATCATGTCATTAGATGGCAGAGAAGCAGTAGGGTATCAGCCAAGCTAAGCCCTCTTAATCTTAGAGCAGTGTTTCTCAAAGTCCTCTTGTCAGACCACACAAATCAAAATTGCCGTGTGTGTGTGTGTGTGTGTGTGTGTGTGTGTGTGCGTGCTTAGTCACTCAGTTATGTCCAACTCCTAGGGGAACACATTAAAAATGCACATTCCTGGGCCCCCATGCTAGACTTACTACTGAATCATGGTCTTTGGGGCTGAGGTGAGGAATCCTCACTTTTCACAAGACGTGAAAACTGAATAAGAGTTTGACAGGGAGATGGACTTCCCTGGTGGTTCAGTGGTTAAGAATCTGCCTTCCAGTGTAAGGAACACAGGTTCGATCCCTAGTTAGGGAACTAAGATCCCATTTGCCGTGGGGCAACTAAGCTCACACACTGCAACTTCTGAGCCCACATGCTGTAATGGAAGGATCTCGCCTGCTGCAACATAGATCCCAAAGATCCTGTGTGTTGCATCTAAGATCAGACACAGCCAAAAATAAATAAACATTACAAAAACAAAACCGAGTTTAACAGGTATAAAAGAAAAGACTAATAGCTGAAAAAAGAAGAGACGTGAAAGGCAAAGGAGAAGAGGAAAACTATACCTCTTTGAATGCAGAGTTCCAAAGAGTAGCAAGGAGAGATAAGAAAGCCTTCCTCAGTGATCAATGCAGAGAATTAGAGAAAAACAACAAAATGGGAAAGACTAGAGATCTCTTCAAGAAAATTTGAGATACCAAGGGAACAATTCATGCAAAGATGGGCACAATAAAGGACAGAAATGGTAGGGACCTAACAGAAGCAGAAGATATTAAGAAAAGGTGGCAAGAATACAAAGAAGAACTATACAAAAAAAGATCTTCATGACCCAGATAACCACGATGGTGTGATCACTCACCTAGAGCCAGGTATCCTGAAATGCAAAGTCAAGTGGGCCTTAGGAAGCATCACTATGAACAAAGCTAGTGGAGGTGATGGAATTCCAGTTGAGCTATTTCAAATCCTACAAGATGATGCTGTTAGAGTGCTGCAGTCAGTATGCCAGCAAATTTGGAAAACTCAGCAGTGGCCACAGGACTGGAAAAGGTCAGTTTTCATTCCAATCCCAAAGAAAGGCAATGCCAAAGAATGCTCAAACTACTGCACAATTGCACTCATCTCACACACTTGCAAAGTAATGCTCAAAATTCTCCAAGCGAGGCTTCAATAGTACGTGAACCGTGAACTTCCAGAGGTTCAAGCTGAATTTAGAAAAGGCAGAGGAACCAGAGATCAAATTGCCAACATCCGGTGGATCAACAAGAAAGCAAGAGAGTTCCAGAAAAACATCTATTTCTGCTGCATTGACTACACCAACACCTTTGACTGTCGGGAACACAACAAACTGGAAAATTCTGGGAAAGATGGGAATACCAGACCACCTGACCTGCCTCCTGAGAAAACTGTATGCAGGTCAAGAATCAGCAGTTAGAACTGGACATGGAACAACAGACTGGTTCCAAATCAGGAAAGGAGTACGTCAAGGCTGTATATTGTCACCCTGCTTATTTAACTTATATGCAGAGTACATCATGAGAAATGCTGGGCTGGGTGAAGCACAAACTGGAATCAAGATTTCTGGGAGAAATATCAATAACCTCAGATATGCAGATGACACCACCCTTATGGCAGAAAGTGAAGAAGAACTAAAGAGCCTCTTGATGAAGGTGAAAGAGGAGAGTGAAAAAGTTGGCTTAAAGCTCAACATTCAGAAAACTAAGATCATGGCATCCAGTCCCATCACTTCATGGCAAATAGATCAGGAAACAATGGAAACAGTGTCAGACTTTATTTTCTTGGGCTCCAAAATCACTGCAGATGGTGACTGCAGCCATGAAATTAAAAGATGGTTGCTTCTTGGAAGAAAAGCTATGACCAACCTAGATAGCACATTAAAAAGCAGAGACATTACTTTGCCAACAAATGTCTATCTAGTCAAGGCTATGGTTTTTCCAGTGGTCATGTATGGATGTGAGAGTTGGACCGTAAAGAAAGCTGAGTGCCAAAGAATTGATGATTTGAACTGTGGTGTTAGAGAAGGCTTTTGAGAGTCCCTTGGACTACAAGGAGATCCAACCAGTCCATCCTAAAGGAAATCAGTCCAAATATTCATTGGAAGGACTGATGCTGAAGCTGAAACTGCAATACTTTGGCCACCTGATACAAAGAACTGACTCATTGGAAAAGACCCTGATGCTGGGAAAAATTGAAGGCTGGAGGAGAAGGGGATGACAGAGGATGAGATGGTTGGATGGCATCACCGACTCAATGAACATGAGTTTGAATAAACTCCTGGAGTTGGTGATGGACAGGGAGGCCTGGCATGCTACAGTCCATGGGGTCACAAGGAGTCAGACATGACTGAGCAACTGAACTGTATGCATTCCAGGTAGAAGAGTGTATGTAAAGGGATAAGGTTTGAAAAGGCATCTGGTGCTCAAGGGTCAGTAAAGTGGGTCAATGTTGGCACAGAATTAAGGCTAAGATTGCTGAGGTCTGTGAGGGGCCATATTTAGATACCTGTGCTGTATCCAGTAGGTCAGAGTTCACAAACTCAAACTGCTTCCAGATCTGATGGGCCAAGGGTAACTGCAGAGTGCCCCCTCTAAAGGAAATAACCACTGCTCAGAGTTAACCAGATGTTGCGGTGCAGGAACTGTAAGTCTAGTGTTGTCAGATTTTCTGATTTTTCAAAAAAGCTAAGAATCTAAAATTTATGTGACATCTCCTGACATTTAAATTTTGACAACTAATTTTTTTAAGTATCTGCAGCACCCCTTATCCAAAAAATAATAATAATGCTTATAGACCCATTGTAGCCTAGCCAGCTCTGGGTTCTGATCTCCATAGTAGGCAGTGAAGAACCATCCAAGATATTTAAGCTATATTTGTATGCAGGTCAGGAAGCAACAGTTAGAACTGGACATGGAACAACAGACTGGTTCCAAATAGGAAAAGGAGTACGTCAAGGCTGTATATTGTCACCCTCCTTATTTAACTTCTATGCAGAGTACATCATGAGAAACGCTGGACTGGAAGAAACACAAGCTGGAATCAAGATTGCCTGGAGAAATATCAATAACCTCAGATATGCAGATGACACCACCCTTATGGCAGAAAGTGAAGAGGAACTAAAAAGCCTCTTGATGAAAGTGAAAGAGGAGAGTGAAAAAGTTGGCTTAAAGCTCAACATTCAGAAAACGAAGATCATGGCATCTGGTCCCATCACTTCATGGGAAATAGATGGGGAAACAGTGGAAACAGTGTCAGACTTTTTATTTTTGGGCTCCAAAATCACTGCAGATGGTGACTGCAGCCATGAAATTAAAAGACACTTGCTCCTTGGAAGAAAAGTTATGACCAACCTGGACAGCATATTGAAAAGCAGAGACATTACTTTGCCAACAAAGGTCCATCTAGTCAAGGCTATGGGTTTTCCAGTGGTCATGTATGGATGTGAGAGTTGGACTGTGAAGAAGGCTGAGCGCCGAAGAATTGATGCTTTTGAACTGTGGTGTTGGAGAAGACTCTTGAGAGTCCCTTGGACTGCAAGGAGATCCAACCAGTCCATTCTAGAGGAGATCAGCCCTGGGTTTGCTTTGGAAGGAATGATGCTAAAGCTGAAACTCCAGTACTTTGGCCACCTCATGCGAAGAGTTGGCTCATTGGAAAAGACTCTGATGCTGGGAGGGATTGGGGGCAGGAGAAGAAGGGGACGACAGAGGATGAGATGGCTGGATGGCATCACCAACTCGATGGACGTGAGTTTGAGTGAACTCCGGGAGTTGGTGATGGGCAGGGAGGCCTGGCGTGCTGCAGTTCATGGGGTTGCAAAGAGTTGGACATGACTGAGCAACTGAACTGAACTGAACTGAAGGCTATTTAAGCTTATAACTATTAAAGTTATATAATTCAATCAGAAAAATACCATTCCAGCAGTGATATGTAGAATGAATTGTAGAGGGTAGGACCACCAGGAGCATAGTGGCCAGTGAGAAAGGCAGGCTATGATAAGTCCTCAACTGGGGCAGAGGTGATAGAAACTGAGAGAGAGAATTGGATTTTTGAGTCATTTCAAGAATAGATTTAGAAATTGATAGAATATTGCAGTAAAGGAACAGGGAAGAATAAATGACAAGTGGGTAGACATAAATATTATTTAAGGATATACAGCATATGAGACATTTGAAAAAAAATATATTAGAAGTGTTCAACGTAAAGTGTCTTTGTAGAAATGTAAAATACATTTGTATGTTGTACTTGATTAGAACGTAAGGGAGAGAAGTTATAGCCAGAACCAAAACTTTCCCACAGAGAAGAAATATTGGTAACTTTTTATTCAGGGTTCAGTTTTCTACTAAAGAGTTATTTCTCCTACTTTAAAAAATTTTTTTAAGTTTGTAAGTGTCATATAATATTTTTGCTATTATTTAGTCATTTTACTGAACATTAGTATCTACATCACAGAATCATAGATTTCATAGAATTCCAGAGTTGAAAGGAACCATCCAACATTACCGGCAAGTAATCGTGCTGTTTCCACCAAGACAATTCCAGTGACCAGGAGCTTATTCATTCTATAGTGCTTGTTTCATGTTTGGATTTCTCAGGTCATTCACTAGCTTTTAAAATTTGTCTTTTTATCATTTCCATTCATTGGTTCTAACTCTAAGTCATACACAGTAAACAGATTAGAAGCATCACAGTGGAACAAAGCCATGGGTATAAAGAAAGTAGGCAAATCAAAGTAGGAAAGTAATAAGGCATATGAATAGTGTTGTGCACCACAACTTTAGAAAAGTACAAATAATTTTGGAAGAGTTTAAAAGTGACCAACAGAAAATAGGTGGGTTTAAAATGGAGTTCTATCAAGAAACCTCTGAGAAACTGGTGCCAAAAGTTGCTGCTGGGAAGGCCTGTGAGCGCTGAGGGTCTATGATGAAAAGGAGACACATGCTCTTCCTTTCATACTCTTTTTACTGTTTTAATTCCTTGCCATTCCTTGCTATAAGAGATAAAAAGATTCTGTCCTAGCAATATGTGTGATTCTTCCCTACACCATCTACTATTTGTAGCTCCTTGCATGACTGTCACATTTTAGCCTGTGTCAGCTTAAATTGTCACCTCCTCAGAGTGGCATCCATGACCGTCTTTTTAAAGGGGGTTTGTGCTCCACACTGTTATCTACTATATTATTACTCAGTTCATTTCCTTCATATCACTTCAGGATCTGTAATTATGTTTACTGTTTGTTTATTGTCTGCACCTCTATAGATGATCACCTCCTAAAGATTTGTTTACTACTTATACTTAGCTCCTAGTGCAATATCTGGCTTATGGTAGTGAATCATGAAATGTTTTTTAATGAATGAATTTAATATAAAAGATTAAAGATGAACACTAATATACAGTTACACATGAGAAGATAACTAGAGATGTCTGTCTACAGTGAGACCAAAATAGGGAAAGGATACTAAAAGTTAAGCAAGTGGGATTTAGAGAAGATTTATGGACTGCTTGATTACAGATGACTAAGACTCAATTCTAATGAAAACTGCTGAATGATTGTTTCTGTAGGCCTTTAAAAGTAGTATTCATATTTAATTTGGAATATACAAATTGCTTTTTTGTCAAAAAGAAAGAAGAGACACCAATTTCACCATGAGTCTAAGAAATAGAGCATCAATTTTATGGGTGATGAATATGATAAGCTAATCATATTTTCCAAAGAATTACTATTGATCTAAATTAGAATGGTTTGTTTCTCTTATATGCCACAATTGACCAAGTAATTCATTTTGATTTTTAGTTTTGTTTCATCACATGAGAAGCCAGATATTTATTTATCAAATTCTGCTGTGTCCAAGTTTGGTGCATCCTCCATGACACAATTACCTCAACAATCTGGAAATGCAAGTATTATAAGAAGAAACACTTCTCTCTTTTTTCTTTTAAATACTGCCTGAATAGTTAAACCTTCAATGGTTGCTGACTTTTTTAACCTTAAAATATAGGTCCATTTACAAGAAAGAAAACAACAAAGTCTGTCACCAGAGATTGAAAAGCTATGCTTTACTCGCTCTGAAAAAATATCAAACTCTTCAAATTTTAATGAGAAAGTGGATTGCTTTATTAGAAATGAATGTAAAAAGGAGATTGATTTCAGGTAAGAACTCTTTAAAAATATTTTAAGACTATACAAGTGAAAGCTTTCTACAAAGAATTTCAGCATTCCTTTTCCCTTGGTTCATTTTAAGGATCAGAACCTAAATGTTTTATTTACTTAAAGATGTAAAAATTTTAGACCTCTGGTTAGCTAAGCTCCCTAAGATAATTCAAAATATCAAATATCTCAATTTTTGAGAACCTATGTATTTGATGCTAGTACTTAAAACACTATTACATTGATAAACTTTTTTACTAATTTGAATACAATATGTTGATAATATGAAATATGAGGTCACTTGAGAAATGAGATCAGCTAATTTTTCTAATGTTCTAGTTGTATTTCAGCCACCAGGTTCTGTTATAATTCTACAGGTTCAAAGAAGAAGTCAGGTTAAGTCTAATCAGTGCCCCTACTGCTGATCGTTTTTATGGTTACCTTTAGCAGTTTCCATTTCCCTCTTGAATAGTCAAGGTTTTGAGACCTGTTGACAGTGATTAAATGGCACTACTTTCCAATATGTCTAAAGAAATATCTATCTAATATACTTGTCTCTACCTTTCATAGTTCATGAATTCTAATTTCCTCCAGACTTCCTATAAGATTATGCCTATTGAAGTTCGTTTGATAAATTACCTCTCAGCAATCTTCAAGTTTATCCATTTTATATATTTAGTACATTATTTATTATAAATCTGTGTTATAAAAATAGTTAACTTTTACATTTGCTTTTTCCCCCAGTAGGTATCATCCTGATGATGAAGCTGACGAAATAAAGTCTTTTCTGGGAATATTTGATGGTATCTTCTAAAACAGACAAAAATGCTTTTTATATTAATAAGACAAATTATAAGGACACCTTACAAAGCATGATTTTTATTTTTAAAAAGCAGTTCATACTTGTTCAGATTTTCTATTCTTGGATTTGACCAACTTTGTTGACTTTTTTTGCAACAAAATATTTGGACTGATTTTTTCCCCCATAATATTGTAACTTCATGAAAAGCACTTTTACAGAGGCTTTGTTTCATAAGCTGATAATTAAGCTTCATTTAGAAATAACTATTTGGTTATTAATTGGATTTAGACCAGAACCAACTTAATATTATCTTAAGAAGAAATTCTGGGAAGGCAAAATGTTTGTAGGTCAGTAAATCTATTTATTGTATCAATTTTTCACCATTAATTTTTTTTACTAAAGATTTTTAAGAATCCAGTGGCTGTCTGAACCTATTCTTATATCATTTCAAGCAACAATAAAGGAAACATTAATCAGTGTAGACTGTCTTCCTTTAACTTGTTTTTTAATGTGGTGATTTCTAACTTTGTTATGTTGATTTTAATACAGCAAAAGTTATTTGATATTATTTTCCAGTGAGTTATCTCTCAGATTTCTTTATTAATAAGTAGTATCATAGGCACGCTAAGCAGTGTTTATTATCTAATTTATTTATAGATACAGTGTGAAGTTGAAGCTACTTCAGAAGCTTTAGGAATTTTTCTTCAGATGTAAAAGCCTTAGAGACAAGAGAAGTAGAGAAGAAGATGAGGTTGTTGGCTGTTATTAGTAAACATTTATGAGGCATCATATGTATTAAACTTAGAACAAGTTTAAGACTTTGTCTCTGTTGAAAAGTAAGAGCAACCAGCCCTTATTTTAGTCGTCTTTACAATTGGTGTTTCTGCATCTGAATCAATCATGCTACAACCTTTAAAGGTTATTAAACACCATTAAAATGAAAAATTGGTTCACTGCAGTCTGCTCATCTAGCATACATAGACTTTGACACTAAAGAAATAGCAGTTTAATTTAAGAAGACTTATTGTGATCTGCTAAGTGAAAAGTACTATGCCTGGTAGTGCAAAGGATACAAATGATGAAGACACTACTTTTGCTCTCATGGAGCTTTACATTCTGGCAGAGAAGTTAAGACCTATAATATAACAATAATAAATATAGACTACATTAGAGAAGTGGGCCTCAAGTTTCAGGATGTGTTGGAATATTCTAGAGAGCTTATTTGAAAACAAATTGCTGAGCACCATACCCAGTTTCTGACTCAATAGATCTGACATGGGGCCTAGAATGTGCACTTCTAACACATTCCCAAGTGATGCTGATACTGCTATTCCAGGGACTACACTTTGAGAATCACTGCAATAGAGATTTAAAGAACTATAGGAGTTCTGGAATTCCCTGATGGTACAGTGGAAGGGGTCCACCTGCCAACATAGAGGACACGGGTTCAATATCTGGTCCGGGAAGATTCCACATGCCATGGAGCAGCTAAGCCTGTGTACCACAACTACTGAGTCTGCACTCTAGAGACAGGTCACCCCAAATGCTGAGCCCATGTGCTGCAACTGAAGCCTGTACACCTAGAGCCTGTGCTCCACACCAAGAGAAGCCACCACAGTGAGATGCCCGCACCACAATGAAGAGTAGCCCCTGCTAGCAGCAACTAGAGAAAGCTTGTGTACGCAACGAAGACCCAGCTCAACCAAAGTAAATAAAGAATATTTTTTAAAAATAAAGAACTATAGGAATCTGTAAGAGAGAGAGTATTATCCTGACTATGGGGTCAAGGAAGCCTTTATAGGGGTAAAAATTTGAACTGAGCTTTGAAAGATGAATAAGATTTTGATGGGCAAATACATGAGAGAAGGACATTGTAGGCAGAGGGGAGAGTTTGAGCAAAGCTCCGAGGGAGGAATAATGAATAGATAATTATAAACATAGGTAAATGTTGTAGATGTTTGATCTGTACCTTGAGGTCACTTTGTGGAAGACTTTAGATGTTAAAATAAGAAGCTTGAACTTTACTCACAAACTGATGTTTCCCAAACTTTGCTCATCATAAGAAATGTATGGATAATATAGTAAGTACACAAACTTGGCAGACTTCATCTCAGAGCAACTAATTCAGAATCACCAGTGAACAGAACTAAGAGTTCTATGGTTTTAAGAAGCACTCCAGGTCACTTTCTATCATCAGGGCAATTTTAGAAACACTTGGGTAGATAATTTGCCATTTGAGCAAGTGCTTACCTGGAAAATTATGTGTATGTTAAATATATGTGATTCAAAACCTTGTTATATATACTGACCGCTTAAAGGAGTACAGTCACTGGGTATTCTTTCCATGAAGTGAATAATAACCCTAAGTTTTCCTATTTATTAGCTATGCTATAAATACATTGGGTTAACTTATTCCTATAGAATGAACCATACAACAGAGTTTTCACAAAAATCTTTGTTGGGTTAAATATCCAGAAGTTTTTTTCGATTAAAAATGTCCTTAATTGGCTGTTTGGCAGCTACCTCATAGGTATGGAGTGAGAATTTAGTAAGCCACTACATAGAAAGTTCTTAGTTTAAGTACTGATACATAGTATGTGTTCAATGAATGGTAACTATTTGTACTGAAAAGAAATATTCCTTAACAGCACTTCAAATAACCCATTGGGAAGGGGTGAGATAATACAATATTTAGTTGTCATGTCTGAGTTGTGTTAAATCATATAGGACTTGAATAATGAACTCTTGATTTCCACAGATTATCATCCATAGAAAAGATTTTAATCTTAGACCTCCCTCCTATATATACTTCCTCATGCTTTCAAATAGGTCCCCTCCATTCCCATTCCCTCCTTGCCAACACTCTTGGTTGGTTTATGGTCAGAGCACACAAATCTATTTTAATATTATGATAAGTAAAATGTAATTATAAATCTTTGGCATATTCTAATACATTCTAAAGCCAAATACAAATGATTGCTGGATTACTCACTTTTCTAGATGTTATCACAGTTTACTCCTTAGTAGATTATGGAATAGTCTCTTTACCAAGACTCCATTTCTAGAAAATGGGAACAACAGGAACTGTAGGGAATATACTGTTCAAGGACCCCTAACCTAGAGGGAGAGCACTGGATACCAGTGCATCCTAGATAATAACAGGTATGTATAGAAAAGGTACCAGTGAGGAGGAAATCAGGGCAAAGAGGAGTAAACTAAGCTAAGCTTAGAATTAAGCTAAGTGAGTAAGCTAAGAATTTAGTGTGAGTTTTGATTAGTTAGTGGAACAAACAAAACAGAAGGGAAAATGCTGCCACTTACTATTTCTTGGTATTTCAACTCCTGGCTGCCGGTAGTTAAAGACCTTGCTACCTAAAGTCTGATCCGAAGACCAGTAACATGGGAGATATCTGGGAGTTGATTAGAAGGTCTTGGGCCTCCCTCCAGACCTTCTGAGTCAGAATCTGCATTTTAACAAGATCCTCAGGTGATTATATGCACATTAAAGCGTAAGACGCACTTGTTTTCACTGGAAAGGAAGAGAAGAGGATGATATCAGAATTTTAAGAGGATCCATTCCAGAAGACAATTATAAAAGAGTAATGATTATTACTTGGTTTTCTGCACATATATTTCCCATTTTAAATGTAGCATGGTGGTATAGCTCTTCTTTAATTACCTCTCAGTATAGGTTGTTTTCTTCACCGTCTAAATTATCTTTATAATTCTCATACATCAACTGGGTATTTTGTTATGTAGCTTTGAGAGGCACTTAGATGCCCTGTAGAGTTTTGTTTTATTAGCGTAACGTAAAAGCAATAATTCAGTCTTCCCTGGTGGCTCAGTAATACAGTCCACCTGCCAATGCAGGAGACACGGTTCGATCCCTGATCCGGGAAGATCCCACATGCCTCGCAGCAACTAAGCCTGTGTGCCACAACTGTTGACCCTGTGCTCTAGAGCCCGGGAGCCACAACTACTAAGCCCACCTACCACACTACTGAAGTCCGCACACCCTAGATCCTGTGCTCCCCAACAAGAGAAGCCACAGCAATGACAAGCCCATGCATCACAACTGGAGAATATCCCTTTTACTGCTACTAGAGAAGAACATGCTCACAGTGAAGACCCAGCACAGCCCTAAATAAATAAATAAAATTTTTAAAAATTAGGGCAGATAATTCAAAAGAGCAATCTTTGTCTTTCTTTTCACATTTCAATTCAGAAACCTTTCCCTAAACTAACACCTGCCTTAAAAATCCCTACATAGTTCAGCAAAACAAAATGAACCCAAACTAATCCAAACAAAATAACCCAAACCCCACATAGCATTCTAAAAGATTTAGAAAAGTGTCCATAAACCTACAGTCATGAATTTTATGTTGTAGTTATAAAATGTTTTATTAAAAGAGGAATTAAAGTTCAGCTGACATTAACATTTTGCCTGAATTTACCTCCTGTGACAGTAGATGGCTTCAAACCTTTAAAATTATACAAATGACTAAAGTCACCTTTGTTTTTATTATTTCTAAATTGTTAACTTTGGAAACAACTTTTACCAATTAGAACTTTTTTTAAAGCTAAAAGAATTTTGCTACAATTTTTTTTCAAGTTTATTTTAGCAAGACAAATTATTCAGGTTACAGATTATCAAAAGATCAACTCAATTTTAAGTCTCATTAAAAAGAAAAAAAGCCAAAAACCTAAAAACAATGAAAATACAGAAATAAAGGAAATTCATCAACAGGTCTCTAAACTTGAAAATGGAGACAGAAATTAATTTGCACAACTCACTCATCCACTTTTGCCTCCATTTGTCCTAGGGCTTGCTTGATAACATGGTCAAATTTTTATTTTTGTCATGTACATGCTCATTTTCTTGACCATTTGACTTTTGGTTTTCCTTTTCCACTGAGGTTCTGGTCTCATGTTCCTGGTAGGAATCTATTTTCAAGTATAGGAGTATCTCTTCTGAATAGACAATAGACTGGAGTCATGTTCAAATTTTCAGCCTCATTTCACTAGATGCATTTTTCTTTAATTTTTCCTTGTTTGTGTTTTCAGGATTTTTTTCATGTTTCTTTTTTCTTTTTAAAAATTTTCTTCAGAAGCACTTTCAGAATCAGAAGACTGAGACTCTCTTGAACTATCTGAGTCATGGGATGATGGTGAGGATGGTGATGATGACTTATGCCTTTTCTCCTTAATTTTAGTTTGGGAATTAGCTCTCTGCAACTGAATATTTGCACCTCAGTAAATGGCTTTCTAGCTGCATCTGTTTTCTGATTTTTCTCTCTTACACAACTTCTTGACCATATTTCTACTCACTATATCATTAATAGTGATAGATTTGTGCAAGAAGTCTCATTTCTTAATATGATCTATGGAAATCATTGCAATTGCACCAATCTCAGTATAAAAATTAAGATCTGAGTCTCAGGTGGATGCTCAAATGTTAAACATGCTTTCTTTTTTTAAAAAAAAACTTCCTAAGTAAGGCCCTCTGGTACATAGAACATAGATGGCATATACCCTTAATCTTTACAATAGCCCTATGAGGTAAATTCTCTTGTTATGTATATATTTTATACATGTGTATGTGCTTTCTGCATCGATTCAGTCATGTCCTACTCTTTGTGACCCCACAGACTGTAGCCTGCCAGGCTCCTCTGTCCATGGGATTTTTCTAGGCAAGAATATGGGAGTGGGTTATCCCCTTTGCAGGTCACCTGTCAACATCAGTAGACATCTCTTCTTCCCATTTGGCACTGAGCCTCAGGTAATTGTTTTTCGGTTTTCACACTTAAGCTTCTGTTCTTTAACCTGCTTTTTGTCCTGCCTCCAGATCCCTGGAGCCTATTTGTTTATCTTTCCTAGGTCAATGACTTCATTTTGAAACCCAATATTTTGAAGAGAGAAAGGAGAGCCTGTGTTCAACAAAATCCTTTTTGTAAAGACAATTTGGTTTTGTCTGTTAGTGTTGTGTCATAAAGCTTTCTGTCTGCTGTATGTGAAAACTACCCTAAAAAAGACAGAGAAGAAACCCAATTATTTGTGACATTTTCCAGCATCATAGGACTTAAGCATTATCTGCTTGAAATATGGCTCTCATCTTGCCACTTTCCCCCATAATAAATAGTTACATGTGATTTTTTTTCTGCATCTATCATCTAGGAATATACTGTTTTGAGGAGAAGTTTGAAAGTTAAACACAAATCTTACTGAGAGTATTTGATATCTATCTTATAAAAATATGATTGTATAAAGTAATTCTTAAAGTTCTATTTTTATCCTTAAATTAAAGTTTAAAGAAAGGAAAGGGATTATCAGTTGTTATTAGATTTTTATGTTGAAAATTATGAACTTTCAGTATATAAATTTCAAGTTTTTCCCCATAGGCTTTATTACTTCCTCCAGTTGTCTTTTCATTTTCCTGTGCTGTCCATCAACTACTTCCTATCCTTCTGGGATTCTCCTCAATTTCTGTTTGCATTGCAACGCCATATTTCTTTTATTTTAAATGATTTTAATTTCATTTTTAATATATAGTGAGAACACACTTTATTAAGTTCATTTCACTACTTTCCACTATCAAAATAACTTTGTCTTTTGAAAATTTTGCCTCCTAAAATATTCTCTTTGCTCTTTGAATTTTCTACACTTATGGAAAAAAGTTACATATTCCAAATACATTTCTAAAGTAGAGGTGTTTAGGAAAATAAAATTTTCAGTGTAATAAATAATCCTCCAGTTGGATATTCCATTTACAAAATCATATAATTTATGGTTTTATGCTCTGATGTTAGAAGAAGTCTTTTCAATAAAAAGTTTTGTTGGATTTTTTCTGATTATGAAAATAGCATATGCTTATTTATAGTACTTATACTATGAAAATAATTCAGGCTCTACTACAAAGCCACAGTCATCAAGACAGTATGGTACTGGCACAAAGACAGAAATGTAGATCAATGGAACAAAATAGAAAGCCCAGAGATAAATCCACACACCTATGGACACCTTATCTTTGACAAAGGAGGCAAGAATATACAATGGAGAAAAGACAATCTCTTTAACAAGCGGTGCTGGGAAAACTGGTCAACCACTTGTGAAAGAATGAAACTAGAACACTTTCTAACACCATATACAAAAATAAACTCAAAATGGATTAAAGATCTAAACGTTAAGACCAGAAACTATAAAACTCCTAGAGGAGAACATAGGCAAAACACTCTCTGACATAAACCACAGCAGGATCTTCTATGACCCACCTCCCAGAATATTGGAAATAAAAGCAAAAATAAATGGGACCTAATTAAAATTAAAATCTTCTGCACAACAAAGGAAACTATAAGCAAGGTGAAAAGACAGCCTTCAGAATGGGAGAAAATAATAGCAAATGAAGCAACTGACAATCTCAAAAATATACAAGCAGCTCAATTCTAGAAAAATAAACGACCCAATCAAAAAATGGGCCAAAGAACTAAACAGACATTTCTCCAAAGAAGACATACAGATGGCTAACAAACACATGAAAAGATGCTCAACATCACTCATTATCAGAGAAATGCAAATCAAAACCACAATGAGGTGCCATTTCATGCCAGTCAGAATGGCTGTAAAAGTCTACAAGCAATAAATGCTGGAGAGGGTGTGGAGAAAAGGGAACCCTCTTACACTGTTGGTGGGAATGCAAACTAGTACAGCCACTATGGAGAACAGTGTGGAGATTCCTTAAAAAACTGGAAAAAGAACTGCCATATGACCCAGCAATCCCACTGCTGGGCATACACACCGAGGAAACCAGAAGGGAAAGAGACACATGTACCCCAATGTTCCATCCCAGGGCATGGAAGCAACCTAGATGTCCATCAGCAGACGAATGGATAAGAAAGCTGTGGTACATATACACAATGGAGTATTAGCCATTAAAAAGAATACATTTGAATCAGTTCTAATGAGGTGGATGAAACCGGAGCCTATTATACAGAGTGAAGTAAGCCAGAAAGAAAAACACCAATACAGTATACTAATGCATATATATGGAATTTACAAAGATGATAATGATAACCCTGTATGCAAGACAGCAAAAGAGACACAGATACATAGAACAGTCTTTTGCACTCTGTGGGAGAGGGTGAGGGTGGGATGATATGGGAGAATGGCATTGAAACATGTATAATATATGTGTCCAGTCCAGGTTCGATGCATGATACAGGATGCTCGGGGCTGGTGCACTGGGATGACCCAGAGGGATGGTATGGGGAGGGAGGTGGGAGTGGGGGTCAGGATGGGGAACAAGTGTACATCCATGGCAGATTCATGTTGATGTATGGCAAAACCAATAAAATATTGTAAAGTACTTAGCCTCCAATTAAAATAAATAAATATATATTTTAAAAAAAGAAAATAATTCAGCAATAGACTAGTACACATAGCAACAGAGGCCTAAAAATCAGTACTAGGTGAAAAATGTTAAGAAATAGAACGTGAAGCTATCTAAGTAAATTTAAAATATCTGTACAAAAAAAAAAACAAGAAAAAATATTTTGTAGAAATATAGGCAAACTAAAAAATTTATATCATGCATTAGAATTGTTGTCATTGGTGGGTGTGGTTTGAGTGATCTAAATGGGAAATGTGGATAAAAGAAATTTCAGAAAATACAGAAATGCACAAAGAAGTTAAAATCACCTGCCATCCACCACTGGATGGTAATCACAGTTTGCATATTTTGAAGTACAGTCATCCAGATACACACACACACACTTTAAAGTGAAATTATAGTCTTTTTTCTTTATTTTCATTTAGCAATACAATATAAATGTTATACATAATCAGTTTTCCTGTATCAACAGAATGAACATGGTGTGCAAAACATTTAATGACTACACTGCTACTGCTACTGCTACTGCTGCTGCTAAGTCACTTCAGTCGTGTCCGACTCTGTGTGACCCCATAGACGGCAGCCCACCAGGCTCTCCCGTCCCTGGGATTCTCCAGGCAAGAACACTGGAGGGGGTTGACATTTCCTTCTCCAGTGCATGAAAGTGAAAAGTGAAAGTGAAGTCACTCAGTCGTGTCCAACCCTCAGCGACCCCATGGATTGCAGCCTACCAGGCTCCTCCATCCATGGGATTTTCCAGGCAGGAGTACTGAAGTGGGGTGCCATTGCCTTCTCCGAATGACTATTCTATTCATATATATTTAGATTGTTTTCAGTTCTTTAATAACTGGTATTGCAATGAGCATTCTTATACATTCATCTTTCACTAGAAATGTACCTTTAAATTATTGAAACAAATTATTGTCAAATTGCCCTCCAGAAACTCCATTTTTACATTCCCAATATGAAAATTTCTGATTCTTCTAGGAACCTAAATCTTTAGGCTTTCGGTTCTAAAACTTAATACACTTGTAGAACAAACCTACAGAAACAAAGTTATCTCTATATTCCAGGAGATTGAAATGTCCAGACCTCAGCAATAGAGTAAATTTGCTCAGAGTCCTTTCTGTTCCGTGGGAAATCAAAGACTACAAAACATGATGATGTCAGCGCACAACTGACAATTGAGCACTGCTTTATGATCTAAACATCAGAAATGGAGTGAACTATGGACTTCCCTGCTGGCTCAGCTGGTAAAGAATCCGCCTGCAATGTGGGAGACCAGTGTTCTATCCCTGGGTTGGAAAGATCTCTTGGAGAAAGGAATGTCTACCCACTCTAGTATTCTGCCCTGGAGAATTCCATGAACTTTATAGTCCATGGGGTTGCAAAGAGTCAGACACAAATGAGCGACTTTCACTTTCACTTCATAAAAACAGCAGTAAGGATGCACCTAGAACTATGTCTCATGCCATTTATATGTATTCATTTAAGTAGTACATCAACTTTTTTACACCTGTGTGTGTATCAGACTCCTGAAAAAAAATTAAAACCTTTAATTACTAGGGGTGAAACTTGTGTTCTGAGTAATTGTGAGTTATCTATTTTTCAACCTGGTTCCTAAAATGCCTTTAAACTTTCTTCGAAGATTTGGAGTTCATTAGCAACCTTATGTTGGAGAAGGCAATGGCACCATACTCCAGTACTCTTGCCTGGAAAATCCCATGGACGGAGGAGCCTGGTAGGCTGTGGTCCATGGGGTCGCTAAGAGTCGGACAAGACTGAGCAAATTCACTTTCACTTTTCACTTTCAGGCATTGGAGAAGGAAATGGCAACCCACTCCAGTGTTCTTGCCTGGAGAATCTCAGGGATAGGGGAGCCTGGTGGGCTGCCATCTATGGGGTCGCACAGAGTTGGGCACAACTGAAGTGACTTAGCAGCAGCAGCAACCTTATGTACCAAACAGTCTGGTGAGTTTTCAAACCCAGGTTTGAAAGGGGACAGCAGTTCCAGTACCCCTCTTTCCACTGGAGCAGACTGATGGGGTGGGAGGAGCCATGCTGCAGAGCCAGACAGACCCTGGGCTCCCTGTAAACCCCTGGGCTGCCTGCAACAACCCCTGTCCAGGGCCTGAGCACCTCACTAAGATCCTCTGCCTCAGTTTCCTCAGCTATGATGTGGAGAAAGGATATCCACTTGACTATCTCCAGTATCTAGAGAAAATATTTCAACAAATAGCTGTTAACTCACGGTAACGATTAGGAATAATGAATAACAAATGTGCAATGGGAGACTTCCCTGGTGGCCCAGTGGCTAAGATTCCATACTCCCCATGCAAGGGACCTGTGGTATGATTCCTGGTGAGACAACTAGATCCTACATGCTGCAACTAAATATCCCATGTGTTGCAACTAAGACCCAGGGCAGCAAAATAAATAAATAAATAAATGAAACATTTTAAAAAGTGAAATGTCTGGAACCTAGCAAATACTCATTAAGTGGCAGCTATTGTGGAGAAGGCAATGGCACCCCACTCCAGCACTCTTGCCTGGAAAATCCCATGGATGGAGGAGCCTGGTAGCCTGCAGTCCATGGGGTCGCTGAGGGTCCGACACGACTGAATGACTTCACTTTCACTTTTCACTTCCATGCATTGGAGAAGGAAATGTCAACCCACTCCAGTGTTCTTGCCTGGAGAATCCCAGGGACGGGGCAGCCTCATGGGCTGCCGTCTATGGGGTCACACAGAGTCGGACACGACTGAAGCGACTTAGCAGCATTGTCGATGTTAACATAAATATGGGAATGTTGTTAAAGGAGAGAAACAGAAAGCAAAAAGTTTCAGATAAATGTGTTGGCTGATGGGAGTCCCATTTTAGGTGCTGGGGTCAGTGACAGTTTAAAAATGTGGGCATTCCTATTGACAGGTTAGAAAAAGAGAGGGAGTTGCTCTGAATTAGGCTCAGCATTCAGAGCTATCAACAGCTTCTCTGAATGGAAAATACCCATGTGGCTTTTAACAATGGTTGAATGTGAATAAGCAACTCATGGAGGTAAAGTCCTTAAGCTTTTCCTACCCAGCATCACTGCTACACCCAAACCACATTGCAGAAAGAACTGCTAAATGCATGTTTCCTTAATGCTACTATATGGCAGGAATTTGATAATCTCTTTTCAAGGCACACCTTTATTAAAAAGGAACTATTCAAAGCCATCTGAGTGGTAATTACTACCTAAAGGCTAATTGACCTAATTAATCTAATATGGGTCAATGGCTTTATAATACCCAAAGAAGAGCATTTTCAAGTGAGGAAAAAAAAAAAAACTCCAAAGGAATTTCTTTAAGTGAACATCCTTAAATTTAGTGAGTCTGATTTATTTCTTGCACACAGATGTTATAGTGCAGCATATTATATTGCAGGAGTGGCTGAGCTGGGATAAAAAGAGATAGCCTAATTCTCCGAGGATACTAAGGAATATTCAGTTCATCACTCAGGGGAAGGCACTATATAAATTACATTAAAACAATACTGCTTCTTTCTGATAATGTAGCACTGAAAGAAGAATTCAACATGACAAGAAGTCAAATTTACTGTCATACTGTTTTGATTCTCTTGGTGATGTGAAAGAGTGCATGCTGATATCTGCTTTTTATCTGATTAACTCTGGCTTTTCTGAATGCCAGCTTGTGCCATTTGAAGTATTGACCTAAAATACGGATAATATCTAGGCCCTATGACTGAGGAAAGAATGTGTAATCCATCCCTGAGGTAGACAAAATAAGACCCCCAAAGATGTCCACATTTTAATCCCCAAGTCCGTGAGTATGTCACATACATGCAAAAGGAACTTTGCAGATGTGAAGTTAAGGATTTTGAGATGGGGAGATTATCCTGGATTATCTGGGTGAGCCCAGCCTACTCTCAAGGGTCCTTATAAATGAAAGAGGGAGGCAGGAGAGTCAGAATCAGAGGAGATGTGAGGGTGGAAGCAGAGCTCAGGAGAGAAAGAATTTGAAGATGCCACACTGATGGAGAGTAGTAGTAGTATTAGTTGTTCAGTCGTGTCTGACTCTCTGTGACCCCATGGATTATAGCCTGCCAGGCTCCTTTGTCCATGGAATTTCCCAGGCAAGAATACTGGAGTGGGTAGCCATTCCCTTCCCCAGGAGATCCTAACCTAAGGATTGAACCTGGGTCTCCTGTGTGACAGGCAGATTCTTTACCATCTGAGCCACCTGGGAAGTCCATGATGGAGAAAGGGGTCACACAAGTCAAGAGATTCAGGCAGCCTCTAGAATTTGGAAAAGGCAAGGATATGGATTCTCCCCCTAGATCCTCTGGAGGGAATGGAACCCAGGGTTTTAAAATCAAGTAGCTTTGATTTTATCTCCAGGAGGCCTCTGACCCCCAGAACTGTAAGTGATAAATCTGTGTTATTTTAAGCCACTAAGTCACAGCAGAATCCAATGGGCTTATGGCACAGAACCATACTGATGTCATTTTAATTGAATTTAAATGAATTAAATTCATTGTGCCTGTAATGCAAGACTTGGAGGTCCTGCAACAGAGGCTCACTTTGTTCCTGTTTATTTTCAGGCCTTTTGGGAAATGGACTGTTGGTGAGGGTTCCTAAGTATGGGAAGAAATCAGTCCTTTTGTGAGTTAATATCCCTCTCCCAGGTTTTTAAAACCTAAAAACATTTTCTAAAAAAGTATTTACAACCATGCACAGTGTCTTTTAATCTATTTATCCTCGATTCTGTATGCAAAATTAAGCAAGAGTAAAACACTTGGGACTTGGGGCCTTCCTAGGTGGCTCAGTGGTAACCTTCTTTGATGCCTGGGCTCAGCGGTAACCTTCTTTGATCCCCTGGAGGAGGAAATGGCAACCCATTTAGTTTCAGTAGTGGACACAAAGTTCCAATAGTCTTGCCTGGAGAATTCTGCAGACTCAGACGCTTGACCGGCTCTAGTCCATGGGATCACCAAGAATCATACACAACTGAGAGACTGACCACGCATGCATATAAATTATAAAACTTCTTAAGTATCACTCTTCATGCATGTATGAATTATATGTACAATTTAGCATATAAATAATTTCTGGGGGGCAAATTTCCATTAAAGCTATATCTGTAATATACCTGTCGTATATATATGTATGACAGGTATTAGAGGAGTTTCTAAATCACTCTGAACTGTAGTTGTAAACATACTTGGCAAATTAGTATCTAATCTATGGTTAAAACATATGTCATTTTGATATTTGGCAAAACTAATACAATTATGTAAAGTTTAAAAATAAAATAAAATTAGAAAAAAAATATATGTCATTCCAATATTTTATAATAACCTATAAGGAAAAAGAATCTGAAAAAAATAGATAATATGTATGCAATAACTGAGTGACTTTGCTGTACACTCAAAACTAACACGTTGTAAATCAACTATACTTCAATAAAAATAAAAGAAAATGTCATCCCAAATGTGAAAATTTTCATGATAATATTAGACAATGGTTCTTGTACATCATTGTATTAAAAGTAAACCAATGTGTACCACCTTATACCCATTAGGATGGCTATTATTTAAAAAAAACAAAAACAAAAAACAGAAAATAAGACTTGTTGAGAACATGGAGAAACTGGAACCCTTGTGCACTGCTGGTGGAAATGTAAACTGGTGCAGACACTGTAAAAAACGGTATGGGAGTTCCTCAAAAGTTAACCATAGAATTACCATGTGGTCCAGCAATTCCACTTCTAGGTATATACCCAAAAGAATTGAAAGCAGGGTCTCAAAGAAACATATTCATACTTAGAATACTCATAAATAGAATATACTTGTATTTTCCTATTCATATAAACTATGACATTATTCACAATAGCCAGAAAGTAGAAGGAACCCAAGTAGTCATCAACAGATAAATGGATAAGCAAGAACAGCTTATATATACAATGAAATATTATTAAGCTAAAAAGGAAGGAAATTCTGACATATGTTGCAACATGAATGAACCTTCAGGACATTGTGCAAAGCGTAATCAGTCAGACACAAAAGGATAAATTCTGTGTGATTCCATTATATTCCTAGAGCAGTCAAATTCATAGAGACAGAAGATAGATGGTGGTTGCCAGGGGCTGGGAGGAGGAGGGAATTGAAGGTTATTGTTTAGTGGACACAAAGTTTCAGTGATGCAAGATGAAAAGAATTCTGGAAATGGATGCTGATAAAGATTGCAGGGGATTTCCCAGGTGCTGCTAGCGATAAAGAACCCTCCTGCAAATGCAGACGTAAGAGACACGGGTTTGATTCCTGGGTCAAGAAGATCCCCTGAAAGAGGAAATGGCAACCCACTCCAGTATTCTTGCCTGGAGAACCCCGTGGACAGAGGAGCCTGGTGGGCTACAGTCCATGGTGTTGCAAAGAGTCAGACATGACTGAGCATATAATACTCATTTTGTATATTTTGTGTTTTTTGTATTTTTTACAACTGTATTATGTATTTTTTTACAACTTTGATACTGATGATAATATTGTGAAGTGCACAGGACAGATATGATCTCTATTTTTAAAATTAAAGAAACTGAGGCTCAGAGAGATGAGACTAGAGCCTAGGACTCCTGATTAAAGGACCATGTATCACTTCTTGTCAGCTCTTCCCTGGCTACATTTTGCTCCTAGTGGCTGGATTTGTATGTGTGTATGTATGTGTGTGTGTGTGTGTGTCTTTTACATTAGCAGTGTGTTTGGATGTTTTCGCAGTTATAAACATCTCTGATAGGTTGATATGGTAGAGATGTTTGTCTCTTTGCCTAGCTGGTGACAATTTAATGATAGTATTTTCAACCAGTGTATTCAATGATTATACACATTTATCAGACAATGTAATCATCTCTATCATGCCAGTTGCTCACACACCAGAACTGAAACTCCAGGAACACTCTATTACTCTGACAGGGATAATAGGTCATTATTACCAAATCAGCAGCACAGTGCTTTAAAAATAAATGACCTGCTTCCCATCATTATTTATTTTTCATAAGTGCCTCAGGTTTATCTTAGCGTCTAACAGCAGGAGACAATTATCCTATAATATTCTTCTTCTTTTTTTTTTTAAAGCATGTCCTAAGTGGTCTTAAATGGTAAATGGAACATTTCTGTTGACCCCAGTGTAGAAGCCTGGGAGGTTTTATGGAGTGTTAATAGAAGATGGAATTCTAGAATTCATATATATGGTATGATATAATAGTAGAATTCATAGTATATGGACACCTAGTGCATATAGTCTTTTCCTTTTCCATCCAATTCTGTTGACAAAGAAGACCAGCTAGGAGGATGGGAGTGGGAGGAGAGAAGGAGAATTTCTATGCACTTATCCCATGAATTAAGCTGAGTTTTTAATGTTCCTTTAACGCTGTTTGATTGAGCCCTCAGAGGGTACAAACTGTCCCCATATGCTGTCCCTTCCCTGTGTGGAGTGTTTTAAAGGGAAACTCATAACTCATAAAAGGAAAAATTCTCCTCCGCTTGGGGAGGAATTCTCCTCCTCCTTCTCCTTTCAAACAGAACAGCCTGAGGGGGCCTGAGGGGTTTTCCTGGGTCTGGACACCTGCTCATCCCACCTGGCAGGAGGTTCCACTGAGAGTGCAGGCCTCCTTTGTACTAGAGTCTGGATTAAATCACAACCCAGATGCAGACCAGCGATGGCCATGGCTGTGGTGGGAAGAAGGTAGGTACCAAGAAGGATGGAGCATTTGATTCCCAAGAAGAAAAGGGGCAAGCTGACTGGGTGAGGAGCCCTGTTCCTTTTGGTAACTGAGAACCGTCCTCTTAGAGGTGTCCGCTCACTTTCAAAACAATAAGAAGCTTGTAACTGTAAAAGGCTATGATGGGTTTCCTGCTTCCCCACCCTTTTAGAAGCAAAACCTATTTATGAGGCTTTATTAAGTGCAAATAAGTCCCTTGGCTTCAACCGAGAAGCAGCAGCTGCTGAGGATGTGGTCATTTGCATATAAATGACATGATTTCAGCTTAGAGAAGAATATTGAAAAATATACATGTCGACAATGGAATCCTGATAGATTCACACATATTAAGGTCAGATATTGTAATTTTTAAGGCTGCTGCATGCTGATGACTGCATCCTGTCACATATTCAATTCTGTTTGGGTTAGATGAGTTTTATCTTCTATGAGAAGATTTTTATTGTGAATTAATTAGACTACTTTTTTTTTCCTAAACATGGGAACATTTAGGTCAATAAGCTAAATGCTCTCCAAATGGATAGGCTCTGTGACAGCCAAAGTTACCAACTGCAAACTTGGTTTTCTGTATAGCTAATGAAGAGGGTTGAATGCCCAGGAACCTCCCGGGGAGGAGACAGCAGTGATTTCTCTGCTTTCACTCTGTCCTCTGCAGGGTCAACCTTTTTTGTGAAGAGCCAAAGACTTCCCTGGTGACTCAGGTGGTAAAGAATGTGCCTGCAATGTGGGAGACTCGAGTTCGAACCCTGGGTCAGGAAGATCTCCTAGGGAAAGGAATGGCAATCCACTCCAGTGTTCTGGCCTGGAGAATCTCACAGACAGAGGAGCCTGGTGGGCTACAGTCCATGGGGTCGCAAAGAGTCAGACATGACTGAGCAATTAGTCACTCACTCAAGGGAAGCTCCAGTTTCCGTGTTCTAAAAAGTTTTCCAACAGCTTGACTAAAAGATTATTGGAGAGGGGGACTTCCCTAGTGGTCCAGTGGCTAAGACTCCATGCTCCCAATTCAGGGGGCCCAGGTTCAAACCCTGGTCAAGGAAGAGTGGCCTTGCTTGCTGCAACTAGAGAAAATCTCTGTGCAGCAATGAAGACCCAGTGCAGCTGAAATAAATAAATAAATCATTCTTTTCCTTGCTAGCTTTTTAATTATTTGTTAGTCATCTTTAACTATCTCTTTTGAAAGTGTATATATACCAAGGACTTTCATCATTTAAAGATAACACACAGAAAGTTTAAAAATGGCCTGTGGCTTGAGGTTCACAGCTGGGAAGAGACAGACCCTGGAATCATCTGCACTGCTTCCAGACAAGTGTCCCCCATGCCGGCTGGAGGAATTCCTCTGAAATTTGCCTCCAATTTTGGCTGTGCATTGGTTTCATGCTTATTGGCTCCTTCCCCACCTGCAAGATGGAGCTTATTTATCTTGTTGTATATTGTCTGCTGGGAAGGCCAGAGAAATACATACCAGCCCCTTCACCTTGCCAACTAGTCTGCACCTCTTTCAGGAAGAACATTTTCCTGTAAATGATGATCCCTCAAGTGATAACTTTAGATTTTCTTATAGAAAAATAATATCTTGTGATCCTTTAATAACAGACTTTACTCATATCAATTCAGCATTTGATCACCGCATTATTTATTCATTAAATGAGTCAGTTAACTAATCCTCAACATACTTTTA
Organism: Bos taurus; assembly: GCF_002263795.3. Classification (NCBI taxonomy): domain Eukaryota; kingdom Metazoa; phylum Chordata; class Mammalia; order Artiodactyla; family Bovidae; genus Bos; species Bos taurus. The sequence continues at coordinate 52,106,893 of NC_037330.1, forward strand.
AACCTTCAGTGTTAACATTTACTGGATGATAAAAGTCCTTGGTATATATAAACTTTTAAAAGAGATAATTAAGATGACTAATAAATAATTAAATAGCTAGCAAAGAAAACAAACTATTTGTTTAGGTTGTACTGAGTCAACTGTGGTGTTGGAGAAGACTCTTGAGAGTCCCTTGGACTGCAAGGAGATCCAACCAGTCCATTCTAAAGGAGATCAGCCCTTGGTGTTCTTTGGAAGGAATGATGCTAAAGCTGAAACTCCAGTACTTTGGCCACCTCATGTGAAGAGTTGACTCATTGGAAAAGACTCTGATGCTGGGAGGGATTGGGGCAGGAGGAGAAGGGGACGACAGAGGATGAGATGGCTGGATGGCATCACTGACTCAATGGACGTGAGTCTGAGTGAACTCCGGGAGTTGGTGATGGACAGGGAGGCCTGGTGTGCTGCTATTCATGGGATTGCAAAGAGTCGGACACAACTGAGCAACTGAACTGAACTGAACTGAGTCTTCGTAGCTGTGCACAGGCTTTCTCTAGTTGTGGTGAGCAGGGGCTACTCTTCATTGCAGTGCACAGGCTTTTCATTGTGGTAGCTTCTCTTGTTGTGGAGCACTGGCTCTAGGCTCTCAGGATTCAGTAATTATGGCTCCTGGGCTCTAGAGTGCAGACTCAGAAGTTGTGGTATGTGGGCTTAGTTGCTCCAAGGCATGTGAAATCCTCTTGGGCTCGAACTGTATCCCCTGCATTGGCAGATGGATTCCCATCCACTGTGCTACCAGGGAAGTCTGTAAAAAGAAAAACTGAGAAACTCACCATAAGTAGATGTATTTCACAGAGAACTTTAAAGCTTTTACAGAACTCTGTTATGCTAACCTGAAAAAAGTATCTCAATGTTGATTTGCTGATATATTCTATATATTTTCCATAAAGAGGTATTATATAAAGCTCTAGGTTTAATAAAGATTTTAAAACTATAAATTCTGTAAAGCTTAGTCCTACAATTGATTAGATTATACATAGAAGATGATTATATTACCCCAAATTTGTCATCCGTTTACTGCTGCTGCTGCTGCTGCTAAGTCGCTTCAATCATGTCCGACTCTGTGCGACCCCATAGACCGAAGCCAACCAGGCTCCCCCGTCCCTGGGATTCTTCAGGCAAGAACACTGGAGTGGGTTGCCATTTCCTTCTCCAATGCATGAAAGTTAAAAGTGAAAGTCAAGTCACTCAGTCGTGTCCAACTCTTCGCAACCCCATGGACTGTGGCCCACCAGGCTCCTCCATCCATGGGATTTTCCAGGCAGGAGTACTGGAGTGGGGTGCCATTGCCTTCTCCGCATCCCTTTACTAGAGAAGGGCAATTAACCCATCCAGGGGTAGATCCAGATATTGCGAAGCCTAAAGTTCATTCAATTTGGAAATTTTTGATACAAAATTGAGTACAAAGTGAATATTTACTTAGGTGGAGAGAAAAACACAACAAATTTTAAAAAAGAAGCAACACAGCAAGTTATAGGCCTCACAAAAGCCACAAAACTAATGTACTTTGATTAACTGGATACACCTTTATAACACTTTCTCTACAATGGACTACCTGTTCAGTCTACCCTGTAATGTAGTTGATAAAAATTTGTTGCTTATTAATGATAGTTTTTAGAATTTACTTCATCTTTACAATATGTTATATGTAACATCACGTAAAGTTTTAGGATTGTTATCAAATTGGAGAGAGCCTCTAATTCTTTCATACATGAGCTTTGAAATTTCAGGGAATTTCAGATTTTCTTGTGGCTTTGTTGTTTTTAATTGCTAAGTTGTGTCTGACTCTTTTGTGACCCCATGGGCTGTAGCCCACCAGGATCCTCTGTCCATGGGACTTCCCAGGCAAGAATCCTAGAGTGGGTTGCCATTTCTTTCTCCAGGGGATCTTCTTGACCTGGGGGTTAAACCCAAGTGTCTCCTGCTTGATAGGCAGATTCTTTACCACTGAGCCATGTGACTGATCCTAAATACGTTCCCATGTTTCTAGCACCTTAGGCCATAGAACACATTGGTTTTTACTGCAATGTGATCTCAAGCCCTGCACTTTCATGTCCCCAGAATTAATGTTTATAGAAGCTGTCCCCAGATTAGGACAGTTAGCCTTATCTTGACTACATACAGAATTGACTGTAAAACAGGTAATTCCATGTATTTCCAACCCAGCTGACATGGCTGAAGGGAAAGAGTCTTATAAGAAGAGCCCCATGGAAAGCTTTCTGGATCTCTCTGCCTTTGGAGAGTCTGGTGGTTCTTATACACCAGAAAATCATGGCTGATTTTAAAGGCACAGTGTCTGGGATGAGAAGGGGGCTATGAAAGCAGAAGACAGGTGGATAATTTCTTTGTGGCAGTACAAGTCCCTTAAAGTTAAAAAAAATCTATCCCCTAAGTTCACAAAAATAATATTCTGCACCACCCTCCTCCCCACCGACTCCCTCCTACCAGCATTCTCTGTACACCAGTTCAGTTCTGCCAGAGTAGAATTAAAACCAGAAAATGCCACGAGAAATAGGAGAACCAGTGGATGCAGGTCTCTCTGGGGTGTGATTAACTGAACACAACCGCTTCTCTAGTGTATCAATGGTCATCATCTTCCGGAAGACCTTTGCTAAAAGCAGAGCCTCACAGCTCTGCTGCCAGAGAGGGGATAGACGCTCTCATCTGCTCTAGACAGAAGATGAACTGGGCAGTTTAGACTGCTGAAAAACAGTTGGAGATAAGCTTGTAGTTCCAAAAAAAATTAATCCATGCCTCTAGATAGCATGTAAGCCTATTGGAAAGCTTTTCCAATTCAAGCAGTTAATAATATATCAAGTCTTGCAGCATAAGGGATACAATTTTCAAAATTATTGTACTGAGGGAATCATAAATCCCACCAAGAGGAAGGTTGTAGTCCAGATATTTTATTTTAGATTTCCATCCAGGGTACACTATGACACTCCACATGAAAGTCAAATCGTCCATGTAAAATGGTTTCCAGGTGATAAGTTTACCCCAAGGGGTCCAGTGAGGTAATACATTCAGAGTTATATCTGACTTTCACAATCTATAAAGACTAGTTATCAATTTTTTGAAAGATTTGATAAGCAGGAACAAAAAAATAGCTTATGGATGCTGACATTTGTCTCATTAATGGGAGCAGTGTAAGAAGTACAAGCCCCTTCTGGATTTGGCTGTAAATACACCACTGACATACATTTTGGAAGGTTGCTGTTTTGTGCTGGTGGGAATGTATTTGTCTAACCTTACACTGACTCTAATAGACGTAAGGAAGCAGTGGTATTACTGTCAGCCACATTCAGCTTTTTAAAACAGGGGCACCCACTCTGCCAGTACCTGTCAGATTCCAGGCCACTACCTATTAAAAATTATGTTCCATCTACACTAGTCTGGACTAGTGGAAGTTTTATTAGGAAATAATTCTCCTGTTGTGTTTGGGGAAGGGAAGGGAAAAAAAATCCCACTTCACCCCACAGGATTCCAAGGAATAATTAATGTTTCTTCCATCCTTGAAATAGGAATGCTGCTGCTTTCTGTAGCATTTCACATGGAAGACACAACCCCGCCTGGCAAGGGCAGAACTAATCAACATTTTAGAAACAGGTAGGAGGCCCAAGTACTAAATAATCGCCAATTTGAGTGTTGTCTGTCATTGTATCATTCTTTGAACTGCAAGGCAATATTTTCATAAGTTATTCCCTTGTCACCAGGGAAAAAGAATTAGATTTTTTTTTTTAGGGAAGATTGGTAGGTTTGCTGAAGATGCTTATTAAAACAATAATAGTAATAACCAAGTGCTGACTTTTGCTTGGTTTCAGTTAAACTCTCTAAAGAGGACAGGTGTATGCTGACTGCCCAAACTGCAGAAGCAATTCTTTGAGCATCATTGCTTGAGCTCATGGGGTGCAATACAGGAAATGGATACACTATTCACCTGTCCAGAACTGAAGACTAAACCCATTCTTCAAAAGCTCACCGTGCACTTAATAGAAGTCTACTGCAGGGACACTTTATCTAGCCAACATCATCAGTAAATGGGTTTGTTTTCCCTCAGTCTTCCTTAAATGATATTTAAATTTTAATCCATTCAGTGTAACCATATTGCATTTTAGCATTTCTACAATAATTGCATATTTCCCTTCCTTTTAGATTTGAGTGAAGACATACGAACTTCTTTGTGAAAATAAATTCTTGTTACCAGTTACCACTCAGTAGTGGCTGCTGGGGCTCTTGGGCTGTGGTTTTCAGGCCCCAGTTTGCCTTGGCTTCCCTGATGGCTCAGACAGTAAAGAATCTGCCTGGAAAGTGGGAGCCGCGGGTTTGATCCCTGGGTTGGGAAGATCCCCTGGAGAAGGGAATGGCAACCCACTCCAGTATTCTTTCCTGGAGAATCCCATACACAGAGGAGCCTGATGGGCTACAGTACATGGGGTCGCAAAGAGTTGGACACAACTGAGTGCCTAACACACACAGCCTGAGCATTTCCTTCTCCTGCGCCCCATGTGCTGCCTTGTAAACTCCCCTCACTGCTTCTAATCAGACAAGGCAGGATTTTGCCTTGAGAGAGGGCAGGATTTTGCCTTGAGAGAGAGCAGGCATTTTGCAGTTCAACATTCTAGGATGAATTCCAGCTCCATCACTTCCTGTGTGAATGTGAACAATTAATTTCCTGAGTTTTCTTGTTTATAAAACAAAGAAGAAATACTTGCCTAGGGTTGTGAGATGGAGGGACGTTGGTACAGAATTTGGCACAGATTTTCGAGGGCCATGGCTTCCACCAGATACACCTAAAAGTGAACTGGTTCTAAGAGAGGACCCTGGGGTATTGTGACAGCTCAGTGGACAGTTCACAGGACTTCATTCATTTGTGCATCCTTTGCTGGTCGCTGGAGGACTGACCTTACCAGCACCTGACCTCCAAAGACATGGACACGCAGACATTGCTGTGCTTGGTAATTTAGATCGTCACATCAGCATCCTCTCTGTGCCTTTTTGTCTATCTCTCTCTAAAAATAAAGTTAGGCTTCTTTTTTCTTGTTTTGTTTTTTTACATGAAAAGGATTGATTGGATTTCACCAGGCTTGGAGGCCTGACTTTGCATAGAGGCTGTACAGAAGGCCAAGTCAGTGGTCCTCAGACTTGAGGACACGGATTCCTGGGCCCCAGGAATCTACCCTGTGTCTACCCGTTCCAGGTAAAGCTGACGCTGATATGGCTGGTGTGGAGACCACACTATGAGAACCGCCGCCTTAGGTGAACTGAAGTAGAACGGGTGTTGATCCACAATCACCAGCCTCACACACTGCTTATCTTCAGGCTAGAGATCCTCCAGAGGTGGCTGGGAGGCCAGCTTGTCCTCCTAAAGTGAAGCCTGCTCTTAGATGCAAGTGGTTCTTTGCAACTTGATCCCTAAGACATGTACGATTGAAGGGAAGTGCAAGCAGATCTTTGGTAGCTTTAATTCCTTCCCACACCTCATGGCCTAGTGAGTGCAAACAGCTGGGGCACCCCCCTCCAATGCCTGACCTTCTTTTTTTTCTTCCCCTTAATCCACAGTGGCTGATAAAGTCAGGGTTTGAGTGGGACTTTGTGGTTTTGAATTATTGGCTCTTCGGTAAGGTGAGACCCATTTGAATTGTTCTTAATTTTTCCACCACATGTTTGGGTTGAGAAGGAAGCAATTTTGTAACATTTCCAGGTTGGAAATAGTGCTCACAAAATAATAAATTGAGATAATCCAAACCATATTTCCAAATTCACACACAGTTGAAATGGAAACAGCTTTGTAAGACCTGGTCTCAGTGTCCTGACATTGGAGGCGAAGGTGTTTCTGGGAACTCTGCCAGACCCAAAGAAAAGAACTATACATACAGGCCAGGCTTATCCTGTCTGGGTCTGTGTGTGGCCTGAGGAGAAAAGTAGGGCAGTGAGAAACCTCAGGCTGGGGCCAGTCGGGGGCAGTGGTGGTCAGTGTGAGGGAAGACAAGGAACTTTCGGGAACAGGGATAACAAGTTTTCATATTAAATGTCTCATATATTATTGTATAGGGGGCTTCCCTGGTGGCTCAGTTGGTAAAAAATCTGCCTGCAATGTCGGAGACCTGGGTTCAATCCTTGGGTTGGGAAGATCCCCTGGAGAAGGAAATGGCAAACCCACTCCAGTATTCTTGGCTGAGAAATCCTATGGACAGAGGAGTCTGGCAGGCTATAGTCTATGGGGTTGCAAAAAGAGTCAGACATGACTTAGTGACTAACCAACAACAACAAAATTGTTGTATAACCCTAATCTTAGAATGAGCCTGCTGCAGACGCTGTATTACCAGGGCTCACAGGGTGCTCTCCATGGGACAAGAGAGGGGAGCAGCCCAAGAACGTGCTGACACACGTCAGGTGGAGTGTTGGCAGGCCCAAGAGGTTAGTGAGAGGGGTGACTGAGAGAGCAGAGGCCCAAGGGTTTACTGAGATATTTGGGGGAAGGTTACTGGACTTCCCATAGCTTGTGCCCCACAAGACTTGAGGTATTTTTATTTAAATATTGAAGAAAAAAGGTGGCCTAACAAGAGGGTACCCAGGTGACAGACTCCTGTGTAACCTGAGGATTTATAGGAAGATGCTAAAATCACAACTCTGATTGGATTTGCCCCATTCCTTTTTCAGATTTCTTCAATCTAAAGAAAGTATGCTCATTGGAAGAATATTTCTGAGCAGCTGCTGGGGCCTAGCCATGTGGCAGATGCTGAGGAAATCATGGGGACCATGAGGCAGGCCCTCATTTCAAGGAGCTTGTCTCCCGGGTTCCCTCCCATGTCTTCTTTTCCTACAAACCATGGTTCCACCACTTGCGCAGTGCAATTCCACCTTCCTTCTTTGTGCTCTCACCAGAGACCCACTCCCAGAGCCTGGGGATTCACCCATTTATTACACAACTGTATGCCAGGCACTATGTGGGGCAAGGAGGACTCAGTAATGAAGAAAAGAGACAAAAATCTCTTGCTTGCCTGAAAGAGACAGAAAATAAATAGATAAAATAAAGCAAAGATACAGTATGTAAAAGATTCGTATGTTAGGCAGTGATAGAGAGTCAAAATAAGGCAGGGAGGGGAATAAAAGGAGTCTGGAGTGGGGTTTATTGGACTGGCCAGGGTAAGGCTTCTCTGAGAAGGTCTGAACTTAGGGAGGAAAGGCAAGTACAAAAGCCTGAGGTAGATGCTCACTGCTGGCACCTGAGCAGGAGTGGGGAGACCTCTGTGGCAGGAGCAGAGGTGGGAGGGAAAAGTAGGAAATGAGGCCAGAATGGGGCAGGGCTGGGGCGAAATCAGCTTTGCCTTGCAGGGCTTGGTAAGGACCTGGCTTTACTCTGCACCATGTGGGGAGTCGTAGGAGGGTTCTGGGCTGAGTGCTGACCCAGCATGTTTTAATTTTAGCAGGGTCATTCTGCCTGCTGTGTGGGGAATGGGCTGAAGGAGAACAAGGAAGAATAATCAGGAAGTTCTGGCAGAATCTAGGCAAAAGATGTGGGTGGCCTGGACCACTATGCGATGGTGGTGATGGTGATAAGTGGTCAAACCAGAGTGTAGTTTTAAGGTAGAGCCAGTAGGGTTTATTGACAGATTATGAGATATGAGAGAAAGGACGGACTCAGAGAACCTCAACAGACATTTTTCAAGAGAGGATGTACAAATGGCCAACGGGTACATGAAAAGGTTCTCAGTATCACTAATCATGAGGGAAATGCAAATCCAAACTATGAGTTAACACTTCACACCTGTCAGGATGGCTGTCATCTAAGTGTCAAGAAGTAACAAGTGTTGGCAAGGATGTGAATAAAAGGGAAACTTGTGCACTGTTGAAGGGACTGTAAATTGGTGCAGCCACTTGAGAAAATTTTGAATATACTTCAAGAAATTAAAAATTGAACTATCATCAGTTCAGTTCAGTTCAGTTGCTCAGTTGTGTCCGACTCTTTGTGACCCCATGAATCGCAGCACACCAGGCCTCCCTGTCCATCACCAACTCCCAGAGTCCACCCAAACCCATGTCCATTGTGTTGGTGATGCCATCCAACCATCTCATCCTCTGTTGTCCCCTTCTCCTCTGGCCTTCAATCTTTCCCAGCATCAGGGTCTTTTCAAATGAGTCAGTTCTTCGCATCAGGTGGCCAAAGTATTGGAGTTTTAGCTTCAACATCAGTCCCTCCAATGAATACCTAGGACTGATTTCCTTTAGGATGGACTGGTTGGATCTCCTTGCAGTCCAAGGGACTCTCAAGAGTCTTCTCCAACACCACAGTTCAAAAGCATCAATTCTTCGGCACTCAGCTTTATTTATAGTCCAACTCTCACATTCATACATGACTACTGGAAAAACCACAGCCTTGACTAGACAGACCTTTGTTGGCAAAGTAATGTCTCTGCTTTTCAATATGCCATCTAGGTTGGTCATAACTTTCCTTCCAAAGAGCAAGTGTGTTTTAATTTCATGGCTGCAGTTACCATCCGCAGTGATTTTGGAGCCCAGAAAAATAAAGTCTGACACTGTTTCCACTGTTTTCCCATCTATTTGCCATGAAGTGATGGGACCAGATGCCATCATCTTGGATTTCTGGATGTTGAGCTTTAAGCCAACTTTTTCACTCTCCTCTTTCACTTTCATCAAGAGGCTTTTTAGTTCCTCTTCACTTTCTGCCATAAGGGTGGTGTCATCTGCATATCTGAGGTTATTGATATTTCTCCCATCAGTCTTGATTCCAGCTTGTGCTTTATCCAGCCCAATGTTCCTCATGATGTACTCTGCATAGAAGTTAAATAAGCAGGGAGACAATATACAGCCTTGATGTACTCCTTTTCCTATTTGGAACCAGTCTGTTGTCCCATGTCCAGTTCTAACTGTTGCTTCCTGACCTGCATACAGGTTTCTCAAGAGGCAGTTCAGGTGGTATGGTATTCCCATCTCTTTCAGAATTTTCCACAGTTTGTGATGATCCACACAGTCAAAGGCTTTGGCATAGTCAATAAAGTAGAAATAGATGTTTTTCTGGAACTCTCTTGCTTTTTCCATGATCCAGGGGATGTTGGCAATTTGATCTCTGGTTCCTCTTTTTCTAAAACCAGCTTGAACATCTGGAAGTTCACGGTTCATGTATTGCTGAAGCCTGGCTTGGAGAATTTTGAGCATTACTTTACTAGCTTGTGAGATGAGTGCAATTGTGCAGTAATTTGAGCATTCTTTAGCATTGCCTTTCTTTGGGATTGGAATGAAAAACCTTTTCCAGTCCTGTGGCCACTGCTGAGTTTTCCAAATTTGCTGGCATATTGAGTGCAGCACTTTCACAGCATCATCTTTCAGGATTTGAAATAGTTCAACTGGAATTCCATCATCTCCCCTAGCTTTGTTCGTAGTGATGCTTCCTAAGGCCCACCTGACTTCACATTCCAGGATGTCTGGCTCTAGGTGAGTGTGAGTGGTCACACCTTTGTGATTATCTGGGTTGTGAAGATCTTCTTTGTACAGTTCTTCTGTGTATTCTTGCCACCTCTTCTTAATATCTTCTGCTTCTGTTAGGTCCATACCATTTCTGTGCTTTATTGAGCCCATCTTTGCATGAAATGTTCCCTTGATATCTCTAATTTTCTTGAAGATATCTCTAGTCTTTCCCATTCTATTGTTTTCCTCTATTTCTTTGCATTGATCGCTGAGGAAGGCTTTCTTATCTCTCCTTGCTATTTGGAACTCTGCATTCAAATGGGTATATCTTTCTGTTTCTCCTTTGATTTTCACTTCTCTTCTTTTCACATGACCCAGCAATTCCATTTCTAGGTAGATATCTGAGAGAGTCACTCAGATATCTAGTAGTAATGAAATAGTAATGAGATCACTATCTTGAAAAGATTATCTGTACCCCTATGTTTACTGCAGCATCATTTACAATCACCGAGACATGGAAACAACCTAAACATCCACCCACAGATGAATGGATAAAGGAAATGTGGTATATTTTTACATATAATGGAATATTATCCAGCCATGAGATAGAAGGAAATCCTGCCAGTTGCAACAACATGGATGGAACTTGAAGGCATTCTGTGAAGTGAAACAAGACAAAGACCAGTACCGTATCATCTCAGTTACACATGGAATCTGAAAGAAAAAACAAACTCACAGAAACAGAGAGTAGACTGGTGGTTGCCTGGACGGCAGAGTGGAGGATGTGCAGAAGGCAGTCAAAAGGTACAAACTTCCAGTTACAAAATGAGTAAGTTTTGGGTGTGTTAATATATAGCATGGTGACTATGTTAATAACACTCTATTATATACTTATTATATACTTGAAAGTTGCTAAGAGAGTAGAACCTAAATGTTCTCACCACAAAAGAAGAAGGTAACTAAGTGAGGTGATGGATGAGTAATCATTTCCCCGTGTATACATTTATCAAGTCATCACATAGTACACCTTTAACTTACGCACTGTTACATGTCAATTATATCTCAATAGAAGTGCAAGGAGAAGGACCTAACAGTGGCAAGAAGTGCCTTGACCTGAGCGATTAGAAGAAAGGGTTGCCATTTACTAAAACAGAGGAGACTGCAGGAAGAGCAGATGGGAAAGAGTTTGAGCTTAATTTTGGACAAGTTAGAGCTTGAAAAACCTACTAGTGGAGATGTCAAATAGGCAAGTGGATATCCGACTGTAGCTTAGGGGCGAAGGCCAGGCTTAAATTTGGGAGTGATTCTAATGACCCAACATAGACTTATGAGGGATTTCAGGGTCAGTGAAAGGGGGAAAGATCAGTTAATTTGAAGCTGGGGAGCCACTACCACATAAAGTCACGAGAGAAGCAAAGTCCTCAGAAAAGCAAGTGCCAGTACAAAGTAAGAAGCATTCAGAAAAGCAGAGGATTGAATAGGCATATTGCTGCCAACTGACAGTGAATTCCAGGTAGCACAGCGGAAGAAAATCAGGAGAAAAGAAGAGAGGGGGTCAGAAGATGTGATAGACTGGATTGAATGTGCATAAAATGTCCAGGGTATGAGAAATGATCACTGAGTCTGGGGCCTCTCTTGAGGAACTTGGTAAACAGGGTAAGGATGGGCTGCTGGTCTCAAGGAGAAGGCAATGGCACCCCACTCCAGTACTCTTGCCTGGAAAATCCCATGGATGGAGGAGCCTGGTAGGCTGCAGTCCATGGGGTCGCTAAGAGTCCGAGATGACTGAGCGACTTTACTTTCACTTTTCGCTTTCATGCATTGGAGAAGGAAATGGCAACCCACTCCAGTGTTCTTGCCTGGAGAATCCCAGGGACAGGGGAGCCTGGTGGGCTGCCATCTATGGGGTCACACAGAGTCGGACACGACTGAAGTGACTTAGCAGCAGCAGCAGCTGGTCTCAAGACCCGAGGGTGTGGCATGGCTGGGAGGGCGCATGCGCACAGGGAGGGACGTAGCCCGGATTGTTTTCCTTCATCCTGAGCTCCGCTCACCTTAATTCTCTCCAGCTTTGGCCCAGGGTTGACCAGGTTTTCTTCGTTCTACCTCAGCATCCAGTTGGGGCTCTTTTCCTGCTGGACCGGTTGATTGCAGGCTGCCCTCTCTCTGAGCTGGGGCTCCTCTTTCACCTGCGCTGCTTGGGAAACAAAAACTTTACAAAGATTCCTTCTGATGCTTCACACAGGCGCTGCGCTCTCGCCTTCTTCTAGATTCTAAAGGTAAAGATGTATTTGGAACTCAAGGGATAGCCTGATGTGTACCTGCGCCGAGCTTCTCTTTCATAATCTCTCAGATTTCTATATCCTTTCACTCGTATCCACCCCCTTCACCAGCCGTAAAACGATACCAGATATGTTAAGGCAAGTGTTTTGTGTTCCTTATTTTTAATTTTTAAAAAGAGCTGAAGTCAAGTTTCTTCATTGTGGGCTTCTTTTTAATTTTTTTTTATAAAATTGGTAACTTCTGTGATTTAAAAAAAAAAAAAAAAAAAGGACTCCCTTGTCCTCTTCTAGCACCTGGAAGCATTTATTTTCTGACAGTTTTTCTCCTATCTGAGGACAGTGGTCTGCCCACAGCGTTTCAACAGCCTGGGGTTTCTACCCTCTTGCCCACATTGTTTGAGCTCATCTTCCTGACCATGGACTTGGCACTGGCTCTGCAGGACCCCATCATCTTTGAGCTATCAGTTCAGTTCAGTTCATTTCAGGCGCTCAGTCGTGTCTGACTCTTTGCAACCCCATGAACTGCAGAACTCCAGGCCTCCCTGTCCATCACCAGCTCCCGGAGTTCACTCAAACTCATGTCCATCAAGTCAGTGATACCATCCAGCCATCTCATCCTCCGTCGTCCCCTTCTCATCCTGCCCCTAATCCCTCCCAGCATCAGAGTCTTTTCCAATGAGTCAACTCTTCGCATGAGGTGGCCAAAGTACTGGAGTTTCAGCTGTAGCATCAGTCCTTCCAAAGAAATCCCAGGGCTGATCTCCTTCAGCATGGACTGGTTGGATCTCCTTGCAGTCCAAGGAACTCTCAGAGTCTTCTCCAACACCACAGTTCAAAAGCATCAATTCTTCGGCGCTCAGCTTTCTTCACAGTCCAACTCTTACATCCATACATGACCACAGGAAAAACCATAGCCTTGACTAGACGGACCTTTGTTGGCAAAGTAATGTCTCTGCTTTTCAATATGCTATCTAGGTTGGTCATAACTTTCCTTCCAAGGAGTAAGCGTCTTTTAATTTCATGGCTGCAGTCACCATCCGCAGTGATTTTGGAGCCCAGAAAAATAAAGTCTGACACTGTTTCCACTGTTTCCCCGTCTATTTCCCATGAAGTGATGGGACCAGATGCCATGATCTTCGTTTTCTGAATGTTGAGCTTTAAGCCAACTTTTTCACTCTCCTCTTTCACTTTCATCAAGAGGCTTTTTAGTTCCTCTTCACTTTCTGCCATAAGGGTGGTGTCATCTGCATATCTGAGGTTATTGATATTTCTCCCGGCAATCTCGATTCCAGCTTGTGTTTCTTTGAGCTAAATGAGAGGCAAAAAAGTCATCCAGCAGGAGAAAGAAATGAGAAGATGGACTCCTGAGTGACTATGTACCCAAGAATGAGGACGGACAGAAAAGGCCCATTGCACAGGGCACTGTCAGATCAGAAATACGAGGGCAATTAGACGGACAGAGCAAGAGACCCCTTTTGTCGCGTAGGTTATTTTTCCTAGAGATGCAGTCTTTTCTGGTTGTTGTTTGCAGCTCTGCCAACAGTTTTCTTGTCAGATATTCTAGGGTGGAATGAAACTAATCACAACTAAATGTTCATTAGCTGCTACCACAGAGTTGGATCAGAGAAAGTGATTGCTGGGTTCTGGTTTTTAATTTTCTTCCCATAGAAGAACACAGAATTTGGTCATCCTGACCAGCGGGCAGCTGGGCCCACACCCTGCTCTGCAGGGCTCTTCAGAAAGTATTTGTTACAGGATAAAAGGAGGGAAGTCGCTCAGTCATGTCTGACCCTTTGCGACCCCATGGGCTGTAGCCTACCAGGCTCCTCTGTCCATGGAATTTTCCAGGCAAGAGTACTGGAGTGGGTTGCCATTTCCTTCTCCAGGGGATCTTCCCGACCCAGGGATCGAACCCAGGTCTCCCGCATTGCAGGCAGATGCTTTACCATCTGAGCCACCAGGGAAGCCCTGTTATAGGTTAAGGAGGAATATATCTTCCACCGTGCGCTGCACATTAATGGTCTCACCTGGGGGATGTTCCCTTCTTAATTATGATGATGATTTGAAGTTTGAGGAACTTTGGAAAGTTACCCATCTGCCTCTGCAAATGTATGTGTGGTCTCTGAGAAAAGAAAAACCATCCTTTGCATTTTAAGTTATTTTCTTATTACCCTAAGAAAATAACCTGGGCAGTAGGTATGAAAGAGGGTTGTGCGTGCCTGCTAAGTCCCTTCAGTCATGTCTGACTCTTTGTGACCCCACGGACTGTAGCCTGCCAGACTCCTCTGTCCATGGGATTCTCCAGGCAAGAATACTGGAGTGCGTTGCCATGCCCTCCTCCAGGGGATCTTCCTGACCCAGGGATCAAACCCAAGGCTCTTATGTCTCCTGCATTAGCAGATGGGTTCTTTACCACTAACACCACCTGGGAAGCCTGAGAGATGGTGGTACTTAGGGTTTTTTAATGTACAAAATGATATATAGGTATAAAAATAAGTTAATAGAATAAACAAAACAAAAATTTAAATTGCTCTAACTTTTAGTCTACTTGATGTTGTGGGCATTTTATATACAAGAACTTGCTTAAGCTATATAATAGCCCTGAGTAGGTAGGCATTATTAACCCCATTATATATAAGGCAAAACAAACTTGCTAAAGAGTATGCAGTTAATAAAAGACAAAACAGAAATTTGAACCCAACTCTAACTTATTCTGGCTTGCCAGGTAGCACTAATGATAAAGAACCCACGTGCCAATGCAAGAGATGTGAGAGATGTGGGTTTGATCCCTGGGTCAGAAAGATCCCCCGGAGGAGGGCATGGCAACCCTCTCCAGTATTCTTGCCTGGAGAATCCCATGGACAGAGGAGGGTCCATGGGCTACAATCCATAGGGTTGCAAAGAATCAGACACAACTGAAGCGACTTAGCACACACGCATGCACTCTGACTTACTCTGAGATCTATGTTTATTCCCCTACATTATGATGACTTTGAAAGGGACCATATCAAGAAGATGAAAATGTCCCTTGCCTTGAAAATAACCGATACAACTTTATTAAGTACTGGTTGGATGGGAATACTTCACACATTCAAGCAAGACAGAAGATAATTCTCCTAAGTTACATTTGAGTAACAGCCTGGAAAGTGGCATGTCTCCTATTATGTCAAGCTTGCTTCTCAGGTAGAAAGGGATGAAACTGCTAATACTGTTTATCTGAAGGATGCAGAAAAGAAGTAGACATCTTCTAAACCAGAAAAAAGCATACTTATGTTGTATATCTGCTCTGACATTAACTGTAATATTACCTGGAACTCTGTCTTAGTCTCAGCCCAGCAAGACTGCCCTGCTGCTGCTACTGCTGCTAAGTCGCTTCAGTCGTGTCCAACTCTGTGCGACCCCATATACGGCAGCCCACCAGGCTCCCCCGTCCCTGGGATTCTCCAGGCAAGAACACTGGAGTGGGTTGCCATTTCCTTCTCCAATGCCTGAAAGTGAAAAGTGAAAGTGAAGTTGCCCAGTCGTGTCTGACCCTCAGCGACCCCATGGACTGCAGCCTACCAGGCTTCTCCATCCATGGGATTTTCCAGGCAAGAGTACTGGAGTGGGGTGCCATCGCCCTCTCCGAGTTGAACTATATTCTGACTGGAACAAAATACACACTCTTTTTCATGCTTTGCCTGCTCCACGCTGGTGCAAAAAAGGAATGGTCAGAAAAGTGCTCCATGGGTCTCTGTTCAGTCCAGTGTCTGGAATTAGTCTCATAAGTTACAGCAGGCTATTCCTGTCCTCTTGCTGACAGTTTGAAAGAACCACCATCACATGTGGGAAAATAGCTTTGCTTTTCTCAGATAAATCTTGCTTAGAATATTTTCCATTCTTGCAGAGTTCTACTAGATTTAAAATAGCCTCAAAACAAAACTGCATATATGTAGAGCAATAGATATATATGTAGGTAATACATATGATATACTGATATGTTAATAACTACATATTAGTTGTACTTATTCCTAGTAATTCGTAATTATTAATTATATAATTTTATAATTTATGATTATGCAACTATATACTTTTAATATAATTTAAAATATATATCTATTATAGATATAGATACACATAGTACAGATATGTAAACATCATATATACTATATCTTTTAGCTATATATGTAGATATAGAACTATATATACATCTATATACATATAACTCTCTCTATGTATAAAGTCAATGCAGAACTATTTCTGGCTTAGGATACTACATCTGTATCACTCTACACTGTATAGTATACCTACCTATCTATACCTATATCATATCTATATATTCCTCTCTTAAGAGGCACTAGTCTCCTCTCCTTTTGGCCTTGCTGACGAACACTTGGCTTTCCTATGTTAGGCACATAAGCGGACCACTAAAACCCTACTGTTCTTGCTGGGCCCAGACAGGACTGGGGGAAGCCCGGCTATTTGGTTGCTCCTGGGATCTTGCCAAGGCCACTGAACTACTTTGGGCAGCAATCCCAAGTCTTATCCTGGTTTAAACAACAAGCCAAAAGCAAAGAGGTGCCTCAGAGGCAGGGAAGACATATGCCAGGATGATGGAATTCATCCTGCTGTTGGCTTTCTTTCCTTAAAAGGAGCCACCAGCAATTAAATAGCAAACAAAAGAGAGAGATCAGGCATACACACACTGCACCCTCATCCCAGGTTCTGGAAAAGAGACCCCAAGGGGAAGATAAAATTTAGGAGGTTTGTTGAACCCACTGTAGAGCTGATCCAGAATTTAAATTGATTCCATAATTTATTGCATTTTAATTAGCAATCACAAGAGACCAAGTATTGTTTACTCTCTTGTTAGGAGCTCTAGCTGGAAACAAATACCAGAGAGTCTTAATAAGGATGAGTTATATTTACTGTTTTCCATTTTACAGTCTTGTTATAATCATCACAAGAAGAGATTCATTTAGTGCTCATCTGTTCTTGGTATGACATTTGTTGACCACTAGGGTGACATAAAATCAGAACATACCCCATAAGACGGGAAAGAGCCTCCCCACCTCCAGCCCACCCCTTGTTTACGCCCTCATTGTTTTCAATAATATAATTTAATGTGGAAATACTTCTGGCTCACGTTACATGACTTGAGTTCCCATGTGCCATCGTCACCCAAAATGCATCTAAATGACTGCTGTTGGTTATTTATTTAGGGCAGAATAATGCTACAAACAGCAGGCAGCTGTATTTCTACATGCCAGTCCAACATGGTGACAGCCGCATCAGACAGCCGAGAAGCTGAAGCCGTCAGTCTACGGCCCCGGCATACCCAGAGCCTATTAGGCTCTCATCTGATGGGTTACCACACTTATTTTCTTTCATTCTATTATTTTGGTTAGTTTCTAAAATATCAGTTATTTTTATGACATTTCCCCAGGGTCAGAGCTTGGGGTTTTCTGTTGTTACTCGAGCAGGAGGAACCCTGAGCGCCTCCCTGAGCCTTTCTGCTTGTTGGGGTGGGACCCTGACACACTGTATTTCTTTGAGAGCATTCTGGGTCCTCACTGGGAACATTATAAAGTACTTTTTAAATACCACCGCCTATTATCACAGTGATCCCCATCAGTCAGGCCAGCTCTGCCTCTTGAACCAGGCACCCCAGCAGGTAATGGAGCTCATTATCTCCATTCTGAAGGATATTTCATTAAACAAAGTGGGAGGACTTGATTCCAAAAGCCACCTTCAAAGAAGGCATGTTTTGTGTAATCTGAATACACATACCCTTTTGAGGCCTTTTCATTCGAAACAGACCTGCTTCCCCAAAAGTAGGTGAAGTAACTGCCATTATTTACTCTGCTTTTTCTTTTTTTTTTAACCCAATTTTGCCACCCAGGCACAGAGGTACCAGTCCAGTGCTTGGGTTTTAATTAAATCTTGTTCCCTTTAAAAAGCTCCTATTGTTCCTTTCATTTAAATAGGATTCTTCTTAGATCTTTAACAAGACCACAGAGGAGTAATAAATCTAAGTAATTGTCCTTATTAAGAGGAGATTATTCTCACAAGACTATAACAGTCACCAAAGTAACTAAAGCCATTTCCAGATAGCACTTAGAGAATCCTCCTCCTACCCAAATACAGAGATGCCTCGTTAGTCACTTGCTTTGCAGCTCAAATTAAATTAGATGGCATTCTGTTTATTTTTCGTATCTTTTGTTAACAGAAGGAGATTTTCCCTTTGATGATATTAATCAGGAAACCTCAAGTCCAGCTACACAGGAATTCATGGGATGGAGGTGACCTCTCCCTCTCGTAATTGCTTTCTTCCTTCCTTCCTTCCTTCCTTCCTTCCACAGGAAGGATGCCTGGATGCCTGCTGTGCCAGGCACTCTTCTAGGCACTAGTGTTTCAAAAATGAAAGCCATAGTCCCCTGGATGGAGTATTATCCAGTCATCTAATATTTACCAACCATTTTCCATCTTTATAGTGTAAGACACTGTATTAAGTGCTGAGTTTTCAGGGGGAAAAAGGGACTGTCATACACAGTCCCTGCTTTCTTAGAACCTGAAAGAATACAGACATTAACCCAGTAACTCCATAATTGATTAATTGCAACCAAAACAAAAAGTTATAAGAGGACAGGATGCCATGTGATCATATTCCAGGGAGTTAGAAGCATTTCCTTCAGAATGATCCACTTAGTTTGTTCTTTTACATATGACTGGACATCTGCTTTCCTGCCCCACAAAACTGTCTGAGAAACTTTCTCATTTTCCAAGTTCCTATGAAAGCAGCGGCTCCTGATATTTTCAGTTTTTACTTAAAACCTGTGTCCTAAACTGGCCTCCCTTGGTTATAGAAAGCTAACTTAACACGTGTAAATAGAGTTGTCAGAGAAAAAAATGACAGACTCAAGAACCCATCAAAGCTTTATTTCAGAATTATACACATGTGTGCATGCATGTGTACATGAGAGCCTGCCAAGAAGCACATGCCCTAAAAATGGGGAGGAGGCTTTACACCAAAAAAGAAAGTATTGGTTGTCAACTTTATCAGCCACAGTCTTTGTCTTTGTATCTGGAGGACATAGCTTACATCAGCTCAGCTCTTAAAGTGAGCTGTAAAATACTGTGATTTCTTTTTCAGTTCAGTTCAGTTCAGTCGCTTAGTCATGTGCGACTCTTTGCGACCCCATGAATTGCAGCACGCCAGGCCTCCCTGTCCATCACCATCTCCCGGAGTTCACTCAAACTCACGTCCATTGGGTCGGTGATGCCATCCAGCCATCTCATCCTCTGTCGTCCCCTTCTCCTCCTGCCCCCAATCCCTCCCAGCGTCAGTCTTTTCCAATGAGTCAACTCTTGGCATGAGGTGGCCAAAGTACTGGAGTTTCAGCTTTAGCATCATTCCTTCCAAAGAACACCCAGGGCTGATCTCCTTCAGAATGGACTGGTTGGATCTCCTTGCAGTCAGAATTGCTAATAAGAAAAGATAAGTTTCTTGCCTCCAAAATTGCCAGTAACATAGAAGTTTGGGGTATTACGTGCAGAATTCATTCCTGGTACACTAAAGAGAAGCAACCTAGAGCTGTGTAGAGGTGGGGACTGATAGCTTACAATTTGAAACAGAAACTATCATATAAAAAAGTAGCCCTCCTTCACTCACCCAACAAGTCAAAAAATTTTCTTGAAGAACAAGATCAGCAGTCCACCTTCAGAGAAGCCTTGACTGGGGCCACCACTGCCTTATGGGTTATCCATGGGCTAGTCTAGATTCAGCCTTGCACATTGAGAACAATCCACCTAAAGCAGACCTATTTTTTAGATAAAGCCACGTTAGCCAAGTAGTGGGGCTTCCCAGGTGGTACAGTGGTAAAGAATCCACCTACCAATGCAGGAGACACAAGTTCAATCCCTGGGTTGAGAAGATCCCCTGGAATAGGAAATGGCAACCAATATTCTTGCCTGAAAAATTACATGGACAGAGGGGCCTGATGGGTTTCAGTCCATAGTGTTGGCAAAGAGTTGGACATGACTGAGCACACACACACGCAGAGCCAAGCTCTCTGTGTGAGGCTAAAGAATAAAAGCAATATGCCAGAGTACTAATTGGCAACAAGAATTGACTGTCCTAGGGACCAAAATGCTCAAAAGCCTACATGATCAGTACATTCTTTTCCTGAAGGCAGACACTGCGTCATCATCAGAAGGTTGCTTGGGTTTGGAGGAAGGCTTATGGAATCAGAACAAGCAGAGCTAAATGACTCGGATGTTCAGTGAAACCAAACTAATACAAACTGATGCTTCCATGTAAAACTAACCAAGGCTAGTTGAAACCCTGGAAGTGAACTGGACACAGCCCTTTGTGTTCATCTTCGCATTATAGATACCTTGGCCAAGGGTACCCAATGCCTTAGTTTGCTGGGCTGGACCCACTTTGACATAGATGACTCTTCCCCAAGCAGTACTTTGCTATTTACATGAAAGTAACTAAGATAGCAGCTTCATGAGAGTCTTTTTGAGGTCATAAACATGGACTACTTTCTCTTTACCAAGGGATAATCCTTTTTTTGTGCCATGCCATGCAGCTTATGAGATCTTAGTTCCCTAACCTGGGGTTGAACCAGGGCCATGGGAGTGAAAGCTCAGAATCCTAAACACTGGACAGCCAGGGAATTCTCACCAAGGGATAATTTTATAGGAAAATAAATCCTCACCTTATATTTGAGCATCTATGATGTATGTTTTTAATTAAGAATCAATAATTAAGTATATTCCAGAATCATGACTTCTATAGGGTAAGATTCCCTTCCATGGTTTCCTATTGCCTCCAAAAAACTTGGTTTTTGGAAAAAAGCAAGATAGTGCAGTATTGGCCATCTGGAGGACGTGGAGGACACTGTTTCTATAACTGTCTCCTATAACTGTTTCTAGAACAGCTTAGCACAACAGGTTTTCAGTAACAAATATTTGCAGATAATGATTAGAAAACTATCAAGTGTTTTAAATGGAACCATATATTCTCTTCCAGTTAGGAAGAGAATGGTGTTTTTAAAACTTAAGAATGACCTACCATGCAGGATATGCCACATACTCTGGGCTGATTTATGGGTCCCAGGAAAATAGGATGGGTTTGTCTTTTTAATAGTTTCCTTTATAGAATTCTTGCTGCATATATAGTTGTATTTTTTGTATTATTTTACCCCTTTCTTTAAAAAGCAAAAAGGGCTGTTCCCTGTGAACCCCCTGTCCTAACACAGAGGTCTTTCCTGAGACTTGGGCCAGGAAGTGGGCTACTCAGAACATTTGTGTCAAAGGGTCTCTGGTTTAATGACTGACTATAGATATAGAAGGAGAAAAGCCTGGTTAAATGAGGAATAAAAATTCTAGGAAAAATGAAAATGACCTTTTAGCTTCAAAAGCATCCCCAGTGGAAGTGGCTCCCTTACTGCATATAGCAGATGCGCAGGTGTAATGCCATTTGAAGGCCTGGCCCCTAAAGTGCCTCGCAGGCTCTTCCATGGTTCCTGGCTTTGCTAATTCTGTGCCTGGAGCAAAGGATTCTGGGATGTCAGAGCTGCACATGATGTCAGGAGCTGGACCCTTGAGCCTATGACACAGAGTCGCCCATCCAGTGATATTTACATTGGACTTTGTGTGGATGAAGACTAGCTTTCGTGTGTTAAGCCAGAGATGCTTGTAGTTGTCTGTTAGCCACTCAACCCAGCCTGGCCTGGCTGCAAGAAGCAGGTGGGTCCAGGGAGGAAGATGCTGCCAGCACTCGTGGGTTTCATTCTCAGCTGCGTCTGTTCTCTTTGTTCTGATAAATGAACACAGGGTGGACCTACCACTCAGGACATTTGTAAATGAATTTTTTTTAATTTGAAAGTATAAAACAATTTTTTGTTGTAGGTGATATGGTAAAGATGCTGGATAGTTTTAACAAGAATGAGAAAGGATATAAAACTATATTTTAAAAAGTAATTACAATCTTCCATCTTCCTGATCTTATTCCCCTTATCCTCTTAGCTTATTTTAGGTATAGTAAATAATTTTTTAAATCAAATCAATATTCAATATGGAAAAGCACATCAGACCTACTACTGTATGCAGACTCACCTGGGGCCCCTTCAGTGTAGATCCTGAAGACGGAGTCTGAGCCAAGCTTGAACCCAAATGTAAGCCAGGGTCTGGCACTCACTGGACTCTCCACCACAAACATTGATTGGACATCCAGCTCCTGAGCGACAAGCAAGAAATAAAGTCAAGTGTTCGGATCTGGCACCAAATGTAGTGGATCAGGAAAGAGCAGTCTGAGAATGTGGGGTGCTGGCAGGGTCAGGGTTGCCAGCATTAGGGGGAAAGGTTTTATACTGTGCTGAGTTGCCCAAAGGGTCTTTTTAAGCCCAGTTTTAGGTTCACAGCAAAATTAGGCAGAAAACATATGCAGTTTCTTTATACCCAGTGTCTCCACACCTGCATAACTTCTCCCATTATCAACCTGCCCCATCATAGTGATACATTGTTCTAATTGATGAACCCACATTCCGTGTCCTTATCACCCAAAGTCCGTGGTTTACATTGCAGTTCACTCTTGGTGTTGTGCATTCTATATGTTTTGAAAAAAGGAGAGTGGCATGTATTCATCATTATAGTGTCAAACATAGTATTCCACTGCTCTAAAATTCAGAGGTACGTTTTTACAGTGGACACAAATAAACAGCTCCGTCCACAGCTTTCTCTAAGGAGGCATTTTTTCCCAGCTCACAGCCAAAAGACTGCGAGAATTCTTCTGGTATCCATGTGGGAGAGAAAAGCCCATGTAGGAGGCTGGAAGATGTGAATGGAGCTTGTGGGGCCATTCCCAGCATTCCCTGGAGTTTAGCTTGAGAAAATAATAAGAATTCTATACGATCAGTGATCTCACTCATCTGGACTACGGTAAATCTCTTCTATATTACTACTCAGCCTCTGAGAATATTGCATTGGGTCTCATTTTATTAAAGAATGCCGTGCATACACAGAAGTCGCTATTTAATTTTTAGCTGCAAGATACAATTTTGAAAAACCATTATCTTGAAAGTGCAATAGAATCCACCTGCAAATGCAGGAGACAAAGGAGACAAGAGTTCGATTCCTGGGCCAGGAGGATCCCCTGAAGGAGGAAATAACAAATCACTCCAGTATTTTTGCCTGAAAAATTTCATGGACAGAGGAGCCTTGTGGGCGACAGTCAATAGGTCACAAAGACATGACTAAGTACACACACACAGAAAATGCAATAAGCAAACAATGTAATCATGAATGTTAAACCTTCTTGGAATATTATTTTAACTGCTTGCCAGCTGGAAGCAAGAGTTGACAAGGAAATGTGTGACTCGGTGGACTTTCAGATTTGTCAAAGCATCTACACTTTCCAACAAGATTTATTTGTTAAAATACGTTGTTTCTCTGCATGATTGTTTTGAAACTATCAACTAGTGCAAAATCCTTAAACAGAGTAGACAGATTTGCATTTCCTATTCGTTCCAGCCTAATATTTAGGATTAAATCATTTTAAGAGACACAATTGAATCATTTCTCAGAGGAGTCAGAAGGCCCACATATATCACCAGTTGCCTCCAAAACTTCTGGCTGTTCTGTGAGATCAGAGTCATAAATTTCATGACATAACAGAAAATGTCAGAAAACCATAGCATGCATTTTCAGAGGGCCCAGAGAGGGGGTTCATATTGTCATGAAACATCCCTGGTAATTGTTCCCATCACCTGCCCATGAATCTCTACAGAAAGGGGCACCTGAGTATTTGGTCAGTGGCTGGGAATCCTGGGGGTCATTCAGCGGTTTGATAGGTGTACGCCACCTTCCCCATTCACAGGAGGTCTAGCAGGGCTGTGGGTCACAGTTCAGTGTCCCAGTAAGAATGTCCTCGTTTATGGCTCTGAACTTTGGCCCATGAGACCTCCCCTGTGTAGCATCCTTCTGTCTCAGTGAATTCCCCCTTCTGTTCCCTCATACTTCCTACCTGCCAGCTCCTAGCACTTGTTTCCTTGTGCTGTAACTCACATGTCTGTCTTCACTGTCAAGAAGTCAGACATTGAAATTACAGAGCCACTCAGTCGTGTCCGACTCTTTGTGACCACATGGACTGTAGTCCTCCAGGCTCCTCTGCCCATGGAATTTTTCAGGCAAGAATACTGAAGTGTGTTGCCATTTTCTCTTCCAGGGGGTCTCCCCCACCCGAGGATGGAACCCAAGTCTCCTGCATTGGCAGGCAGATTCTCTACTACTGAACCTCCTGGGAAGTCCAGACTTACAGAGACCAGGGCTTATGCCTATTTTCTCTGCATGCCCTGAACTTAGCTGATACTCAAAGAAATGAGTAGATAGATATGCCCACCTGCTTGGGGAGTCAGGGTGGAGCAGGGATTGATCTTAGCTCCTGGCTTCTCTTATTCGAACTAGCTTCATGTTGCAGTCAAGGACTTAACCTTCGTATGCCTCAGTTTCCTTATCTGTAAAATGGGAATGATAATGGTGCCTACTTCATAAGATTGTGACTATCAAATGATTTATACATATATTAAACTTAAAATGATATCTTGCACTAGTGAGAGCTCAGTGAATCTTAACTAACAAAATGAGCTCTCAAAAAAAAAAAAAATGTGAGCTGTCCTTCACAGAATTTTGTGAGGATTCAGTGGTGGGCAGTGGTGTTTCCCAAATTTTAGTTATTAATGTTCATACACCATATAAGCAATTTTTAAAAACCTATGGGGTATAGTTGTTTTACAATATTGTGCTAGTTTCTGCCGTACAACAAAGTTGTACGGCACTGGAATGGCTTCTTCTTAGTCTCTGTTCTCTGCTGCCCTCAGACAACACCCAGCTAGGCTGCTTCTCCCCCTTGCAGCTCCTGCCCAGCCGGCCAGGCAGGTCTGACGATGGAGATACCTGCTTCCACACGGGAAGAAACTCTGAGTTCACAGACAGGTGCCCCAGGAGCAAGTCCCAGCTCTCTGTCCGCTTGTTTGGGGCACTTGAGTGGCCACTTAGCTTTGCTGAGCCTCACACTCTCCTCCTGTAAAATGGAGCTAATACACCTCTGTCACAGAGCCACTGTCAGTCTCTAATGAAATAAAGCTTGTGATGTGTTCTGAAGATTGTAATGTGATTGATCTATAGCAGGCATTTTAATTCTCATTATCAGTATTTAGGGTGTTTTAAAGACCTGGAGATGGAGAAGACAGTGGCACCCCACTCCAGAACTCTTGCCTGGAAAATCCCATGGACAGAGGAGCCTGGTGGGCTGCAGTCCAGGGGGTCGCTAGGAGTCAGACACGACTGAGTGACTTCACTTTCACTTTTCACTTTCACGCATTGGAGAAGGAAATGGCAACCCACTCCAGTGTTCTTGCCTGGAGAATCCCAGGGACAGGGGAGCCTGGTGGGCTGCCGTCTATGGGGTCGCACAGAGTTGGACACGACTGAAGTGACTTAGCAGTAGCGGCAAAGACCTGGAGAAGGTTTCCTTCTCCTTCCTAGAGAAGGAAATGGCAACCTACTCCAGTATTCTTGCCTGGGAAATCCCAAGGACAGGAGAGCCTGGCAGGCTACAGTCTTTCGGGTCACAAAGAATCAGACATGACAGAGCGACTGAGCACCCATATGCAAAGACTCCTGGATGGGTCCAACTGAGCCAGGTCGGGTCATTTGAATCCAGCAGCTTGGGTGGCAGCTCAGGGAAGGTCCCACCAGTTTGGATGCCCCTCTCCCTCCTTCATCCTACACAGCCTGGATAAGACTGGCAGTACAGAATGGTGGTTGGGGGTCTGGGGGTCCAGAGTGCTTGCATTTGAATCCTGTCTTGGTCACTGAGTAGCTTCACGGCCTTCGGTAAGCAACTTAACCTTTCTGTACTTCAGTTTTCTCATCTGTAAAATGGGGATAATACTGGTGTGACCTCACAGGATGTTGTAAACATTGAATCACACATGATAATTTACAATGCATTTATATATGTAAAATGATAGGTAGTAAAGTGAGCTTTCAAAAAATGTGAACTTTCCTTAGTAGCCATAGTAATGTCATTCCAAACGGCCCAACTCTGTTGACCTCCCTGCCAATTCATGGAACACTGGGACCTTTCCACCCTAGCAGATCAGCCAGGAAGCTAGGAAGAAAAAAAATTATAAATCTCTGCAAAAATGAAAATGCCTTTTTTGGGGGGAATAAAATGGAGTGATTGCAGACTATGGAAAGCTTGTATGACTTAGATCCTAGTACATCCAAAACCTGGGGCTATTTCCAATGATCCACTCCTGACTTTCTGTAGAAGGAAGCTCAGCTTCTCCACCAACTTGATCAGTGGGACTTTCTGCAGCTCCAGTGCTGTTTCCAGTGATGAATCATATACTTTAAGACTAGAAGGGATCCTAGAAGATCACTCAGGCCAATGGGACGGTTGGGTTCTTGGGGGAAAAAAAAACAGTAGACTGAGGAAGTTCATTTCTTCAGGGGGGAAAAAACCACTATCTGCCTCCCAGAGAAGAAAATACCCCGACCCCGTGCTGCTGAGGAGGGTTGAAAATGCCTTCCAGCAGTTCCTTAAACAACTCTTGAGCTCCTGCCTCAGTCCTATGCCATCCAGAATTGCACAGTTAGGGAGAGGGAGGCCCATGCCTAGCAGATCTTTGCAACACTACGTGGTTAAAGCCATGTTGCGGATTTTTACCTGGTGTGGTATTCAGGCCAAGGGCAAGGGCAGCACGCACCCTGGGGGCATCAGTAGAAGACGCTTTGGAGGAAATGGTGACAAATGAGCTAACTTTGGAAGGAGAAAGAGGAGTCAACTCAGGTGAGAAAAATGGAAAGACCCTCCCATCAGAGTGAAGACAGGAACAAGCAGATCAGGGTGGGTGGAGGCTAAAGTGGGTGCTGGGGATAGTAGAGGCTGATGATGAGGCTGGAGAAATTGGGAACTAGAGGGTACAGGGCCTCGTGTGCCATGCTAAAGACGTGAGCTTGGAGAACGGGAGCCATCAGTAGGGTTTGCAGTAGAGAAATGTTCAGTCATATGTGCAGCCTAGAGAAGCCCTTCAGGGGCTAGATGGGTGGAGGGTGGGTTGGAGTGGGCAGGCCTGGAGGAGGTTGTCCGACTTGCTACCTTGAGGTTTGTTCCTATGCCTTTCCAAGGTTACTGGTGATCACTAAGACTCCCCAAGACCTAGGGTACCAGAGTCATGCTGATGGTCCACACGTGGCCACCAAACATCCACCCCTCCTCCCATACTAGCTCTTCTTAGTCATTCAGGTATTTCCCTCACCCCAACATAGTCCATGTACTTCAGGGGAATCTTGGCTGCTTTTGTGGGGCGTGAAACTCGGGCTCCAGTGAATGAACACAGCTCCATCCCCCAATCACTGTGCTTGCTTTCAGAAAGGGCAAGTGATTTGATTCAGGCTCCTGAGATAGATCCAAGGCAGCATTTGGGGGGACAGAGCAAAGGCAGTGGGTGAAAGTTTCATTCTAGAAGGTGAAATGTGCAGATATGAGGGCTTGATCTGCTTTGACCATTTTCCAGCAGAAGGGAAGGCAGTCCTAAGACAAAGCTAGCTGTGGAGAGCAGAAAATATCAGGAAAGCAGACCCAAGGCCCTACTGATAGAATAAAGTCAGATCAAGCCAGACCTGAAGCACATAACCCTGGACTTTTCAATTACATAAGCCAGTAAGTTTCCTGTTTTCTAAACATTTATTTTCTTGTTCTCAAAATCTCAGGGCTCAGGGGCAATAATCTAGGTCATAGTGGCCAGAACAAACCATTTCTCAACATGTAAAAAAAATTACTGGAGGTTTTCCTGACATCGTTTTTTAAAACTTAAAAGAATTTTAAATCCATTTTACGTAGCTCTCTGCTGGCAGAAACTTGCCTCTGCAATCGACGTCGTGTCTGAGTCCCCTTAACGTAGTGGTGTGCTGCCACCTGCTGGTCACAGCGCAGAAGACCGAACCCCAGAACGTAGATTGAGATTGTTAACGATGGAAACGGCCTGAAGACCATCATGGGGAATAAAGGAGAAATTAATTTTCTGCTAATGTGTATTTAAGAGATGTTTAAATTTTGGCTAGCATGCAATATTTTGTAATCAGGAAAAAAATAGGCATTCACTTTGGGAAATATAATATTTCTTATCTTGTCATGTTTATTGTGTTCTCAGTTGCCTCTGACTCTTTGTGACCCCATGGACTGGAGCCCTCCAGGCTCTTCTGTCCATGGAATTTTCCAGGCAAGAATATTGGAGTGGGTAACCATTTCCTCTTCCCAGGGATCTTCCCGACCCAGGGATCGAACTCACATCTCTTGCATCTCCTACAATGGCAGGTGTTTTCTTTACCACTGCAACACCTGTGATTATACTTGGCTATTTACATCAACACCTGCTATTTTCTTGAAAAGCAACAACCACAACAACCACCTCTCAACAAAAACTCCTCTTTTCCAGAGCATCTGGGGGCACGCATACACACATACACATACACACCACACACCACATACCACACACACACACACACACACACCCCACACACACACCACATACATCACACATACAACCACACTCACACACCACACACACACATCACACACCTGGGTATACACACACCACACACATCACCCACACCACACACACACACACACACACACACACACACACTCTTTGCCCCTACTAACTCTGCCTGAAGCAGCAACTACTTATTTTTACTCTCTTTTCCTAGGCAGACAGCCCATTTCATGTGGGTTGGATCTTGTAGGCAGAAATCAGATCCTAGTCCAGTGTCTTTCTGTTCAGGAAACACTGATCAAGCTCTCCAAGCACTCTTCTTGGAGTCTGTCTGTAAGCTTGATGCAAGGAACAGCTACAGACTGCCCCCCGCCTCCCCTTCTCCACCAACCCTGTGATGGATGGGACTTGATGGCTGCTCACTATAAAAATTCTCTTTGCAAATCCTTCGTCTTTTCCAAGTGGTTAAGGAATTTGAGTCATTTTCCCTGTTTTTGATACTACTTTAAAATTTCTGCACAGAAAATTTAGCACCTATTGGATTCATACCTTAAACAAAACTGAAATAGTAAGAATTAGATCACAAAGTCCCTTCTGGCCTCCGCTTCAGGTGGTCCTGACTAGAACCAGGAGACTAGCAGCAGCTGCATCCCACCAGCAGGTGGCGCCCAAATCAGCCTTATTGCCAGTGCTCTGCCTAGGGCTGAGCTTGGAGCCGGTGCCCCGACCATCGCCTTTCCCCCAAACCCTCCTCCACTACAACCGCCTTCAGCCCGTCAGTGTTCTCACCTAGCGGTTACCAGAGCTTTGGCTTCTCTTCCCCCCTTAGCCCTGAAATTCACAGAGGCCCTGTTAACCTGCCCGAGATCTTTTCCTGTGTTGCCCCTACCCCCACCCCCTCCCCTCTGGCTGGGGCTGACTTGGCTGGGCACTTCCTAGATGGACTTCTACATTCTGCTCCGCAGAGGAGCACCTTGCATTAATGTGACCACACCCAAGCTTGGATTGCCCAGGTCCGTTTGGACATTGCAACCTGGACGGTCAACCAAACTCACAGGAGTTCACTCTGTGGCCCAGCTTGTTTTCCCTGGATCCTTCCCAGCTGGTCCAGAAACTTCTTCCTTCCTTGCTTCAGTGCTGAGGCTGCTCCAGTACATGTGCATTTATGGCCTGGAGCCTGCAAGACCCAATATGGTCTGGTCCTCTCCCAACCTCATCTCTTAACCTTTCTCTTCTCACCAACCACATTGACTTCCTCCTTTCCTCAGATATGTTCAAAGCTACAGGAAACAGCTCACATCTGCCACAGGGCCTTAGTACCACTTTCCCCTCTGCCTTCTGCACCCCAACTCATGGCCACTCCTATCTTACCATTCAGGTCTCAGCTCCAAGTCACCTCCTCAGAGAAGCCTTCCCTAAGTGTTCTAGCTAGACTAGTGACCACCATCACTTTCTAGCTCCTCCCCTGTTGTCTTTATATGCTTGTCACTGTCTGAAAATTTCTTATTATATATACTTTTTTAACTTGTGTATTATCCATATAAATAATAAACTCTACCTGCTCTCAGGGAACTCACCTGCCTTGTTCACTGGTGTGTCCCCAACACTGAAAAAAGAGCATGGCCTGTAAAAATACTGCATCACTATGCTGAGCACCCGAAATGAACTTAATATTGCCAATCAACTATATTTCAAGAAAACATCTTGATTTAGATATTTTTAAATAAAAATTTAAAAAATAAAGCAGAGCATGGCACTCATGGAACAGACTCAGTATTTATGGAGTGAATGACTTGTGCCTCAGGCCAGCCTGGCTGAGTGTCGTATCCCCTGCATCTACAATTCAGTGCATCTGCCTAAAACAGCGCTGCATCAGCTACACCCAACTGCATTTCTTAGTCTCCACCCCCTGCATACTGGTAGAACCTCCAGGCGCCCTTGGAAGCCAACCATCCCATTATTTGAAGAGTCTTCAACTTGAGCCCACTAAACTGCTAGATGGTCCCTGACAACTTTCTCCAGTCCCGTGGTGAGGCGGGGTGTCTGTTGCTAAGGTTGCACCAGCTCCAGACAGGTACCCAGGCCCTGCCACGCTGCCATCACCCTCAGATGTCTCCCACATTGTGTGAGGTCACCCTTCCCTGTGTCACAGCTGGGTGTTGAGGGCTCCATGGTATGGGCAGCCCCCGCCCCTGCCCTGTGTTAAACTGCTTCTTGTGACCAGCATGTCCTTCCCCATTTTCTCCATCTCTCATTCTTTAGAAATTAGCATTCATGACTGCTATGGACTGAATGTTTGTGTCCCCCAAAATGCATATGCTGAAATCCTGATCCTCAAAGATGATGGTATTGGAAGCTGGGGTGATTAGGTTTTGACGGTAGAGCCTCATGAATGCTATTAGTGCTTGCAGGTGGTGCAGTGGCACAGAATCCTCTGGCCAGCGCAGGAGACACAAGAGACACAGGTGACGCAAGAGACACAGGTTCAATCCCCGGGTCGGGAAGATCCTCTGGAGGAGGAAATGCAACCCACTCCAGTATTCTTGCCTGGAGAATCCCATGGACAGAGGAGCCTGGCGGGCTACAGTCCCCGGGGTCACAAACAGTCGGACACAACTATTCACGCATGCTTTTATACAAGAGACCACACCAAGCTCCCTCGTCCCTCCTGCCACTTGAGGACACAAGGAGAGGTCTGTGACCTGGAAGAGGGCCCCCACCTGACCATGCTGGCACCCCGAGCTCAGACTTCCAGCCTCCAGAGCTGTTAGCAGTGCATTTCTGCTGTTTACAAGCAGACTGAGATATGAGCTCTGTGAAACTGCGCTGGACTTGGAGCAGGAGACCCGCAGCATGCTTACCTGTGTCGGGTGTGGTGCTCGCACCTTGGTGCATCTTGCCCAGCCTCCTCAGCACTCTGTCTCCTGAGCCCCATGATCTCTGCTGGCTGGTTACACCAGGCACCTTACGACCCCTCTGCTGTGGGCACTGGAGTCAAGTGTATGTGGGCTCAAACCCTGGCTTCTCCACTCTCTAGCACTGTGTGACTAGGGCAAGAGGCTGACCTCTCTGAGCCTCGGTCACCTCTTTTGTAAAACGAGGTTGATAATAGTATCAGGCCCATAGGGTTGCTCATATGAGGCACCTATGAAATAGCCAGTGTACACAAAGCTCTTTCTAAAGGGCCTGGCAGGGAGTTATCATCTATCAACTGCAAAACCCTAGGCTGCTTCCAGCATTACTCTCATCTCTGGGTAGAAGCTGCATTTGGAGACAGGAACGAATTTCCTGCAACTTTCTGTTCCTGCACCTAGACTGGTGCTTCATGTACAGTGGCTGCTCAGATATCTGCTGAAGTAAGTATTTGATAGCACTAAATTTTCTCTTCTCATTTAGATTTTATCTTTGCGGAAGATAAAAATTACATTGTTTTATAGCATGACTTTATAGTTGTGAAATATAAATAACATAAAATTCACTATGTTAACGGTTTTTAACTGTACAGTGAGTGGCATTAAAAACAGTCACCTTGTTGTGCAACTGTGTGGTTTATTTTAAACCCTAGCAGCCAGCATGTGACCAGGACTAGAAGCTGAGTCTAAAGTAGATATGGATATAAAGTAGGTACTCAGTGGATATGAATAAAGGAACCTCCACCAGCAAATTGACTCTATTTAAATAGGGACTCTTCCCGTTTGCCTGCACTCAGCAGAGTCCCTGGACATAGTAGGTGCTCAATTAATGTGAAATGAGCCACCAGCAGACATTGCAAACTGGGGGGAAAACAAGACAGGGCCTTCAGACAGCTACTTAAGACCCAGAAAGTTGCTTTTGTTTTCAGTGTGTGTGTTGTTGTTGGTTTTTTTTTTTTTTTTAATATTTATTTATTTGTCTGTGCTCTTAGTTGCAGCCCATAAGATCTTTAGTTGCGGCATGTGGGATCTAGTTCCCTGACCAAGGACTGAACCCGGGCCTCCTGTATTGGGAGCAGAGAGTCAGACCCAGGACCACCAAGGAAGTCCTGTTCTTTAGTGTTTATCAAGCATTTTGAATAAGTTGCCATCACACACACACACACACAAATCCGTATTGTGGAATGAAAAACTAGAAGACTCTGGCAACTTTGGACCTGGATTCTCAGGTGGCAGCACCTCTTTTGCTGAAAGATGCTGCCCTGAGGACAGGCCATGTGCTCTCCGGGCCACTGTTACTGGCCACGATTACTCCCCTGATCCTTTGGGTATCTGAGTTTGAGATCCCTGCATTAGAGTCAGGAGAAAGGGGCTTGAGGCTCACTTCAACTTAAGAGTAAGTCAGTCAGCCCCTTGCACCGCCACGTCTTCATCTGTAAGATGGGAAAGACGGCAGCGTCTTCACCAGGTTTTTCTGAAAGGTATTACAGGATAATGTACAGGAAGTAAGAAAATCCAAAGGCTGCTATATAAACAACAGTCCTCTTTCACGGGCCTACTGTGCCCCAGTCTTGTGTGCTCACACTGAGGAGGTATGGCTTTGCCTGCCGTTTGGCACTGCCGGGTTCTTGCACATCAAATACTCACCGGGGAAGACACAAGCATCTGGAAGAGCTGGGGCGCTCTCTGGTCAGCACACAGCAGCTGACGGCTACCCTTGCCACCTGCAAGTCCTCTCAAGGCCTTCGCCAATGGCCGCCAGGGGAGGGAGGGAGGCAGTTGAGAGCAGGTCATGCAAGCACAGGCCTGCTCTCCAGCATCTTCCATCCGAGACCTTTCAACACACCAGGCAGTGGCCAGACCAGGACCTGACCCCATATTACCTGTCAGCGCAGGAATGCACTGCTCATTCACTACATCTTCAAACCAGCTCCTGCAATAGAATTTTGGGCATCAGAGCACCACCAGTTTCCCTCCCTTCCTTTAGAACTGCAGCTTGGTTTCTGGGGTGACTTTGCAGCCACAAAAGCTAAAGGAAATAAGAGCACTTTCCCTTTAAGTCCTTTTGACAAACTCCTTTCTCCCCATTCACCTCAAAACTCAGGTCAACTGTGTTTCATTAGGAGCATCTTGATACTGAAAAAGAATTCAAGACAGACAATAAATAGAAAGGTAAGTCAGGTGATATACGGTTTTGAAATAAAACAAGTTTGCATAGTAACTGGTTCCAGATTGCCTTACAGTCTTGCTTGGCAGGTAGAGATTTATTCCTGATAGTGAACCAGATGTCACACTTGCTTTTCTAAGACGTTTGCTTTTATCTCCAGCAGTTCCTGATGGAATAGATACAAAGGAAAGACTAGAGCCTTGTTTAAGCATCCTGACACCGGAGAGGATCTGATCATCTAAGAGTCTCCAATCTAGGTCTTAACAGCTTTCAAAAATCAAACACGTTAAAACAAAACAAAAGCACTGAGAGGCAATTGAGGATTTCGCCAGCCTCTGTGTAAGGATAAATAAGGGCAAGAACCACCTACAGTAAGAGATGTGTGGTTTAGCTCTTCTAGAAGAAAATCAGGCCTCCAGAAATTAGTTACTGGATTTGGAGAGAAAAGGCGGAGTCATTTGACAACACTTCATTGTAACAATGAACCCGGAAACTCCTCTGAGACCTCTTTTAGCCAGGAGTGGCAGCCTCCTCCCACCGCCCCACATGGACAGCAACATCCTGCCCTGGCCTATTCTGCAGCTCCCTTTCATTCTCTCCCCTTGATGGCTCAGACAGTAACGACTCTCCCCGCAATGCAGGAGACCTGGGTTCAATCCCTGGGTCGGGAAGATCCCCTAGAGAAGGGAACGGCTACTCACTCCAGTATTCTTGCCTGAAGAATTCCACGGACAGAGAAGCCTCGTGGGTTACAGTCCATGGGACTGGACACGACTGAGCAACTAACACTTCCACTTTTTCCACTTCTTCTCTCCAGTGCAGTCTTGGTTGGACTTTATGGATTAGCAAATGCCAAGTGCTCAGGCTCCTGGCCAGTCATACAAACTCTTTGCAGACTGGTGCATGCAGGGCAGCACGGCGCCAATCCCCTCAGCAGTGCTAACACACCGACCTTCCCTCCGTACCTCTGTTATTAACAGAAACCAGCTCCCAACTCCTGGTCCCAGAGCCTCTGAGCTCAAGATCTCCAGAGAGACTGTCCATCCTGCTTTGTCAGCTCAGGGCAGACAGGAGGATCTCCTCTGACCATGCTCTCTGGTCTCACTCTGAAGTCAGGGGGTGCACAGTGGAGTGGCCGTGGGCTGGGCAGACGCTCTGCCAGGAAGCTGACACTAAACCTGACTTTTAAAAATTGTATTTATTTATTTTTAACTGATGGTTATTTTACAGTATTGGTTTTCTTTCTGTCACACATCAGTATGAATTAGCCATAGACGTACGGATGTGCACTCCCTCTTGAAACTCCCTCCCACTTCCCCGCTTTCCCCACCCCCTAGGTTGTTACAGAGCCCTGGTATGAGTTTCCTGCCTGCCTCAGCTCTGATCAGTTCTGTGGGGGAAGCTCTGTGGAGAGTGACTCCCAGAAGAGAGGCAGCATTTATGGGGGATGGGAGCCTGAGTGGTGAATTTAGGGGCTGTGGTTGGGATGGGGTTGTATTCGTTTTTGATTGCTGTGTAACGAATTACCACAAACCGAGTGGCTGAAAACAGTACAAATGTGTGATCTGTGGGTAGGAAGTCTGACAACAGGTCTCACTGGGCTAAGTCAAGGTGTCGGCTGGGCTGAGGTCTTTCTGCGGGAGAATCTGTTTCCTTGCCTTTTCCAGCCTCTGAGGCCACCGCCATTTCCTGCCTTGTGGCCCCTCCTCCACCTTCAAAGGCAGCTGTGTTGCTTGCTCTTAGCACCCTTCTGTCATCACAACTTTCTTTGCTGACCACAAAAGGAAAGGTTCTCCACTTCTAAGGACTCACTGGGCTCTTCTGGATCATTCAGAGTCATCTCTCCATCTCATCATCCTTAACTTGAGTCCTATCTGCAAAGTACCTTATTGTGGGTTGAATGTGTCTCCCAGATTCAAAGCTGGAAGTCTTCAACCCCAGAATGTGAACTTATTTGAAAATTGAATCGTAATGTAGTCAGTGAAGATTTTGTCCTGAAGGGCAGGCCTTAATCCAATATGATTGATTTCCTTATTGAAAGGGGAAATTTGGACCCAGACACAGACACACATAAAGGCAAGATGATGCAAAGAAACACAAGGAGAAGGTCCAAGTCCAGGATGGAGGCCTGGAACAGACAGTCCAGGAGAGAGGCCTGGAACAGACAGAGGCTTTCCTCACAGCCCTCAGAAGGACCCATCTTGATTTTGAACCTGTAGCCTCCAGAACTGTGAGAAACTAAATTTCTGTGGGTTAAACCACCCAGTTCATGGCACTTTGTTACAGCAGCCCCAGCAAACCAATAGACCCCTTCTGCCACGCAAGATAACATATTCCCAGGCCCTAGGGATTAGGACACGGACGTCTCTGGGAGGTCATTATCCTGCTGACCAGAGGTCTCATCAGTGGATCCCAGTCAGTGTTATTCATTTGACTTTGTCTTAGGACTGTGCTCAGTGGCTCTTGTACCATAAATTAAATAACAGACTGGATCATAGGCTTGTTGCTCAGATAAACACCCCTGAAAGCATGAGAGGAGACTCAAACAGCTGGGCCTTGTACGGGAAGCCCGTCCAGCTTCAGACACTGTGCTTTTTGTGAGCTACATGCAAAGGTGCTGGCATTTACTGCCATTTTGGAGAGGGAGACATTGTGTTTGCGGAATTCAGTGAATTGGACATTATTGGCTATTTTCTCAGAACAAATAAAAACAAATAGCAGCGATGGCAGCAAAATGGTGAGATAGGAGTTTTCTCTTGTATTTCCACCAAAGGGCAGCAGTTATGACAGCCGCCCACAGAGGAGAGGGCCTTTGTCGCCATTCAGGAGTCTGGTGAAGAAGGTCCACACAGCATCGGAGGAAAAACAAATCCAACACCAGACACACTGAGGAGGGTAAGAGGGAGAGTTTGGGGCTGTATGGATTCACTCATACGTGGAATCTAAAAAAAGAGAGAGAAAGAAACACTGGAACTCCGTAAACAGTAGAATGGTGGTTACGGGGGGCCAGTGGGGTGGGGAAGGTGGGGAGATGATGGTAATAGGGTACAAGTCTTCAGTGATGGGATGAGGAAGCTCTGGGGAGCTAACATACAGTGTGGTGACTGTAGTTCAAAACACTGTGTTTGTGCTTGGAAGTTGCTAAGAGAGTAAACCTTCAGTGTCACCACACAAGAAAGGTAGCTATGTGTGAGGGGTGGATGTGTTAATGAACCTAATTATGGTAATCACTTCACAGATATGTCAAATCATCATATTGTAGCTTTAAATATATACAGTTTTGTCAATTATACTCCAATATAGCTGAACAAAGGTTATAAGAATCTTGAAATTGCAGAATCCAAATAATTATGAAGATTCACTACTCTCCTCCATATTTCATCTGTTTATGAAAAATACAGTTTTTAAAATGTGTAAACAAGGACTTCTCTGGCTGTCCAATGGTTGAGACCCTGTGCTTCCAACACAGGGGGTGCAAAAGTAAGATCCTACAGGCTGCTACAGTGTAGCCAGAAAAAAAATGTGTAAACATCAAAAAAAGAAACCAAGAAACTGCTATCCACTATGTTACCCTCACTGCACGAGAGAGGTTGCCTCCCCTAGACGACAATGAGTAAGCGTCCTTCTCGGCTCTTTAGAGCCATCCCACCACCCACAGGTGGACCATGAAGAGGTCAGCAGGGACCCTTCGTCCTGCAGGTCCCTGGAGCTGCTTGTGGGTTTAGTTAGGCCAGATGCCAGAGGGCAGAAACTGACATAATATAATAGTATGTGAGATACGAAAACAGTGGATTAACCAGACGAGTAAATCTGTGGCTGATAATACAACAATGGGCTCGCGCTTACTGCAAAAAAAACTGTTCACCTTCTCCATTTCCCCTGCCATTACCTTCAGCACGTCCTTTTCCTCTTTGATTTGGACCTGCAATATTCCTAGGGCTTCTCAGGTGGCTCAGGGGTAAAGAATCCACCTGCCAATGCAGGAGAAACAGGAGACAGGAGTTCGATCCCTGCGTCAGGAAGATCCCCTGGAGAAGGAAATGGCAACCCACTCCAGTATTCCTGCTTGGGAAATCCCATAGACAGAGGAGTCTGGTCCATGGGGTCGCAAGGAGCTGGACACAATTTAGCATGCAACAATATTCCTACTTGTTTCCCTGTTTTGGTCCCTTGCTGCTTTCGTCCTCTAGCTGTTGCATTTAAAATCTGGAAAAAGAAAAGCAAACACAGGCATACACACAGACACACACATCTGATAGTGTCATTCACCTGCTTAGGCTTTTAAATGTCCGGAGTCCCCCATAACCCAGAAAGCCCAAGTTTCTAACTGCAGCGTATGAGGCCCACTCCAAGTGGATTGAGCCTACTTTTCCAACTTCATCTTTCGCTGTGCAACAAGGGGAGAGCCTATTTCAGAGTTTCCAAAAGTCTGGTCACTTTGCACTAGAACTAGCATTCTGGAGTCCTTGTGAAAAGTCCCAGTCCTCATGACTCAGAGTCTTAACAAGCACTTGAAGCAATGCTTATGTGCGCAAAGCTGGGGGCCGCTATAATCGAGGGTCATGGTTCTGTTTCCCTCGGCCTCAAACACCGTTCTCCTCTGTGTCCACTTCCTCTTTTGAGGTAATGATCACAGGGCATCTTCTCCTTCTCAAGTGAAATACATTTCCCCCTCTTTCTATCCTCCTAACACTTTATACAGACCATCATGACACAGCTTTGCTCTACAGATGTTCGCTGCAGATCTGTCTCTCCTGCCGAATGAAGAATTCCTTGTCGTTAGGAACCATATCTTGTTCGTTGTTTCCCCCCTGAGTAACTATACAGTTTCTCTGTATAGCTGACCATTTTTCCCTTTCGCCTTGGCCACTTAATGCGCTTAGAGTCAAATTCACAGCTTAGGTATCACAATTACAAAGGCTGTCATTGGCCGTGTAACCATGTCTTCTGTTCCCCCTAGACGTGACCTATTTTAATTCATATTTGCCTTGCCTAGAGTTTTCAAAACCTGTATTTGGCCATTTTATTTTATATGTTTCTGCTACGAGCTGCCTCAGATCCTTTCTGGAAGAAGGTGAGAGGGAGATAAATTATTCATCTCAGTATTCCTACCACCCAGGACAGCATCTGGCAGATAGAAAATACTCAATAACGTTTTGTTAAATTTAATCAAAGGAATAAAGTTATGTGGATTCTGTGACAGTTATTGGACTTGTCACTTAGAAGACTTTCTTCTTGCTTATTTCTGATTTTTACTGCAGTGCTCAAGAGCTAACACTGCTAGGAGAGGGTCTGATGGACCAGGATCTGTTATAACACAAAATTCATTTGATTTCAGCAACCTAATTAGCTCAATTTTCCACCTTGGTCTATGTGCAACCTATTTTAGGAACTCAAGCTACTCAGAAACACTGTAATCTAGAATTAATCTTACAAGATGGTGAACAGGGAGCAATCTGCCAGGAATTTGGCAACGGAAGCAAGGATAACATGTCTCAGTCAACAGGGAGAAAGGTGTGCAGACGAGCTTGCACAGGGTGGAGCAGGGGCTGGTACACAGAGGGCTGAGGAAGGGTCTTGGAGATGCGGAGGTGCCTCAGGAGACGGTGGTCCAGCAAGTGTGAGGAGCCATGCGGAGGAGCAAGGCTCCTGTTTCCTGAAGACACAGCCCTGTGCTGTCCCCAAGCGCTGCTGGAAAGGAGTGTGTCAAAGATGTCAACGTCAAATAATAAAACTATGAAGAGATAAGTGAAACATCTTGAAAAAGGAAAAAAAGTCACTTTTTAAAAAGTTGACACCTAATGTTTTCTTAAGAAAAGCTATCTTTTCCATTCTTATGCATTATAGCTGAAGAAATAACGGCAGCACCCAAATCTCTTTAAATTGGAAAATTTTTTTCCCAGGAAACACACGAACATGTGTGGTCTTGTCACCTCAACTCTCTCAGCAAGTCCCTCACACGCTTCCAGTTAGCTATTTTCAAAGCATCATTCAACTGGAATTTTTTTTCCTTTGAAGAAAAATAAAGGGAAGCTAATCTATCAATTGTGATGTATAAAACCACGTCTTATTTAAATTTGCTTCCAATGTCTTTGTTTCAATCTAAAACATTGATTCAGTGTGTTTTCTCTGTGAAAACCTAGAGAATCTGAGATCACTCTTTAAACAACATAAAAGAAAAGTACTGATATTAAACAATGAAAATGGGAAGTTTGTCAAAATGAGTTTGCTTACATTATTACCATGATATCCAGCCCATTATAATAAAACACGGCTCTTTTCCCCCAAATGAAATTAACAGAGGAACCATGAGTTATAGTTTGGGATACCTGCCGTGTTCATGCTGTCCTAGGTCAGTGAGCTATTAGTCCTGGCTGAGGGTTTGGTCTCAGCCTCAAAGGATTAGGTGTTAAGGGTAGGGCAGTCACCCAGTCAGCTGAGTTAAGGGGGCCTGGTTACCTGGGGTCTGAGGGTCAACTGGCAGGTTATCCCTGGTGGCTCAGACAGTAAAGAATCCACCTGCAATTTGGGAGACCTGGATTCAATCCCTGGGTCAGGAAGATCTCCTGGGGAAGGGAATGGCTACCCACTCCAGTATTCTTGCCTGGAGAATTGCATGGACAGAGGAGCCTGGCGGGCTGCAGTCCATGAGGTTGCAAAGAGTCGGACACAACTGAATGACTAACACTTCCACACTTTCACACTGATGGGTTATGTCAGAGTAGGATCAGGGCCAGGGGTTATGTGTCAGCCCCTCCAAGGCAGAGGCCTCCTGCTCAGCCTCAGCAGAGCGGAGAGTCCTGCACATTCCTAGTCTGTCAGCCCCAGCCGGTGGCACCAATCCCCTCATTCTGAGCCCATGGATCACACTGTGTGTTCAGGCAAACAGTCAATTCAGAGGAACCTAGTACGTGCCATGAGATTAGCCTGGCTTCTGCAAGCCTGGGGATGCGGGTGGGGCAACTTGGAACCCTCTCTGTGCCCTCGAGGCTGTCTGCGCCTTCTTTTAATCCTTCTGCAACCCCCTAATTTCTGAAATCTTGTCACTGCTTCTAAACACTTCCTCTGCAACGCTCTTGTTTCCCATCTGCAACCTCAGCTCCTCCATGACACCTTGTCAAACTTGGGCCAGCCCCATGTGTGCATGCATGCATGCTCAGTCCTTCAGTTGTGTCCAACTCTTCATGGCTTCATGGACTGTGGCCCACCAGGCTCCTCTGTCCTTGGCATTTCCCAGGCAAGAACACTGACCTGGGTTGCCATTTCCTTCTCCGGGGGATCTTCCCGACCCAGGGATCAAACCCTCGTCTCTTGCACCTTCTGCACTAGCAGCGGAGTTCTCTAGCACTGTGCCACCTGGGAAGCCCCAGGCCAGCCCCATCCCAGGGCCCATGTCTGACTTGTTGAAAAACAGATGCACCACTTCCCTTCTCACATTTAAAACCAGGGACCTGTCTGGTTCATCCTTGCTTCAGTCCAAGTCCCTAATAATTCCCTTCCATGCTGTCTCATGTCTCTCAAAACTGCTCCTGTTACAAGATCAGATCATAATATGGGGATGGCACCACATTCCTATGTAGACAGCTCAAAATGCAAGAGTATTGACATTCCAGGGCCACTTGTGATGAGGGGCAGATGAGAGCTGATAAATACGTATTTCCTTCTTTCATCCCCTGTGGACGTTCTAAAACGCTCTTCATATGGATCCTCAGAAAATTCCACAGGGTCAAGACCTATTGCCCATGCTGTGGTCACATAGCAACAGATCCTTTTGTTGGCTTCCCTTCCTTCTCTGTTGCTTTTCTCTCACTCCCGCCCCCTGCGGCCACATTCTCAAGTAAACTACCTGTATGTAAGCCTTTGTCTCAGGCTCTGATTTTAAGGGTACTAGGGAGGTGGGCAGAAAATAAGTGACCATTTTTTGAGACCACCACTCCACTCGAGTAGTATAGCTCCCTGCTAGGGACTACAGTGATTTTTTTTTTTTTGTCTCTATTCAGTTTTTTCATCCTGAAGACATGATGGGATCCTAAACCTCCTTCTCCTTTCAAAGTCACTACAGATTTAAGTGTCATGAAAAGATTAGGAGGAAGATCTGATCTTGGCAGAACATAGCCAGCATCTCAGCCAAAGCCTTGGTAAGGGCAGGGCTTCCATAAGGCAGATGAAGATGTGAATTTGGATAGAAAATAAGAGCTACTCTTGCTATGAAGATAAAATAATTATTTTGGGAAGAAGACTCTCTCAGGACTGACATAGCATGCAGAGATTATTGCTCATCACATAAATGCAGGCATCTGGGCTGAGGCTGCAAGTCTATCTCCAACCTGCTCCCTTGGGCTTCTCCACATCTCTTTCCTGGTAGCAGTCAAGGGTCCAGACCCCTTGTTTCCTTAAACGATTGTTACTTTTAATCAACATCGTCGCCTCTTCTCCCCATATACACTCTCAATTAGTAGGAGGTCAGTGTCATCACTGTCAGTCTGAAGATGTGCCAAGGGAAATCAGGAAGATGAAACAAATCAAGAGAATCCCCACCGCTGCCCCATTTGCATCTTATCTCAGCAGCAGAGGTGTACAGTGAACATCCCCGAGTGCCTTTCTTGATTTCCCTCCAACTTCTTGAGCACGGGCAGAACAGGAGTGTGCCAGCCTCTTACCAAGCTCTGAAATAATATTTATTCCTTTTTCCAGATGCTTATTTAGAGGTGATTTTATATGGAGACTTTCTGCTAAAATGGGTGTTATCTTTCCAATTATTTTCATTCTGTTGCCCTGTATTTGCTTTTGGATGAAATAGTTTATTCTTTAAGAATCCCAGACTTTGAATAAAATTGTGGTACCTATAATAAATTACACAAAAGACACTTCCTTTTTTTCTCCTAAATCTAATGGTAAT
Organism: Bos taurus; assembly: GCF_002263795.3. NCBI lineage: Eukaryota > Metazoa > Chordata > Mammalia > Artiodactyla > Bovidae > Bos > Bos taurus. The sequence goes on from NC_037330.1 coordinate 52,149,165, forward strand.
CTAATGATTGCTCATGAGTACCCCAAATCACTGCAGCCATAATCATCTCAGTGGTCATTAACCTGATGTCAAAACCAGACAAAGACATTATAAGAGAAGAAAATTACAGACATATATGCCTCCTTCAAGAATGTGCAAAACTCAACAAAATTGACATGTCATAACTAAGTGGGGTTTATCCTAGACTTGTGAGATCAGTCACATGAAAGAAATCAATTAGTATAATTCACCACAACAAAAACTAAAAAAAAGAAAAAAACCACATATGCTCATCACAATAAATATTTTAAAAGCATTTGAGAAAATTCAACATCCATTTACTATTTTAAAAATATATATTCTAGCAAAGAGGGAATGGAAGAGGATGCTTTCAAACTGATAATGAGGATATCATCTCAAAAAAATTAATGCTAATTCACCAGGCTTAATGGTAAAAGATTGTATGTTTTACCTTTAAGACCAGAAACAAGGAAAGGTTGTCAGCTCTCACCACTTCTGTTCAGCATTGTTTTGGAGATCTTCGAGTAATAAAGCAAGAAAAAGAAACAAAGTCTACAGTATGTAGACTGTAAAAGAATAACTAAAGCTGTCTTTGTTTGCAAAATTGTCCCTAATCATTCATGATAGACAAACCTTAGATATCTGCAAACTAGAGAAATAGTTCTTGCAAACCTACAAAACAGATTTTGTGACATAGACTCTTTGTGACACTATGGACTGTAGAACGTCAAGCTCCTCTGTCCATGGGATGTTCTAGGCAACAATACTAGAGTAGTCTGTCATTTCTGACTCCAGGGGATTTTCCTGACTCAGGTATTGAACCCACGTCCCTTGTGTCTCCTGCATTGGCAGATGGATTCTTTACCAACTGCGCCACCTGGGAAGCCCCACAAAACAGATTACCAGAGCTAATTAATAAGACAGTTTAGTGAGGCTGTAGGATATGAGGTCAATATACAAAAGTCATTTGTTTTCCTCTATACTAGAAATAAACAATCAAAAATTGAAATTATATCATTTAGAATCCTGTCAAAAATATGAAACACTTAGAGATAAACTTAACAAGCTACATATAAGACCAGGTCAATGAAAACCATATACCATTATTGAGGGAGTTAAAGAACACCTAAAAAGTGGAGAGATGTAGCATGCTAATAGATTAAAAGATTTAATATTGTACAGTCTTCCCAAATTAATCTATAGATTCAATGTAATCTCATCAAAAATACCATCGGCTTTTTTTGTAGAAAGTGACAAGCTGATTCTTAAGTTTATATGAAAGTACAAAAGGCCTAGAAATAGCAAAAACAATTCTGGAAAAGAACAAAGTTGCAAAACTTATGCTACTGGGTTTTAAGGTGTATCATGAAACTACATTACCAAGAGACTATGGTATTGGCATAGACATGCAGATCAATGTAATAGAACAGAGAGTCTAGAAATAGACCCATAAATATAGGGTCAGTTAATTTTTGATGGGGATCCAATGCAGTTCAATAGGGAAAGGATAATCTTTTCAATAAGTGATGCTTAGGAAAAAAAAGAAAAGAAAGAGAAAGGAAGAAGAGAAAAGGGAAAAAAAGGAAGAAAGAAAAATATTTTGACCAATATACCATACAAGATTAAAAAATTTTTTTGAAATTTGAAATGGATAATAGACCTAAATGTGAGAAATCAGATCAGATCAGATCATATCAGTCGCTCAGTCATGTCTGACTCTTTGCGACCCCATGAATCGCAGCATGCCAGGCCTCCCTGTCCATCACCAACTCCCGGAGTTCACTCAGACTCACGTCCATCGAGTCAGTGATGCCATCCAGCCATCTCATCCTCTGTCGTCCCCTTCTCTTCCTGCCCCCAATCCCTCCCAGCATCAGAGTCCTTTCCAATGAGTCAACTCTTCGCATGAGGTGGCCAAAGTACTGGAGTTTCAGCTTTAGCATCATTCCTTCCAAAGAAATCCCAGGGCTGATCTCCTTCAGAATGGACTGGTTGGATCTCCTTGCAGTCCAAGGGACTCTCAAGAGTCTTCTCCAACACCACAGTTCAAAAGCATGAATTCTTCAGCACTCAGCCTTCTTCACAGTCCAACTCTCACATCCATACATGACCACAGGAAAAACTATAGCCTTGACTAGACAAACCTTTGTTGGCAAAGTAATGTCTCTGCTTTTGAATATGCTATCTAGGTTGGTTATAACTTTCCTTCCAAGGAGTGTCTTTTAATTTCATGGCTGCAGTCACCATCTGCAGTGATTTTGGAGCCCCAAAAAATAAAGTCTGACACTGTTTCCACTGTTGCCCCATCTATTTCCCATGAAGTGGTGGGACTGGATGCCATGATCTTCGTTTTCTGAATGTTGAGCTTTAAGCCAACTTTTTCACTCTCCTCTTTCACTTTCATCAAGAGGCTTTTGAGTTCCTCTTCACTTTCTGCCATAAGGGTGGTGTCATCTGCATATCTGAGGTTATTGATATTTCTCCCGGCAATCTTGATTCCAGTTTGTGTTTCTTCCAGTCCAGTGTTTCTCGTGATGTACTCTGCATAGAAGTTAAATAAACAGGGTGACAATATACAGCCTTGATGAACTCCTTTTCCTATTTGGAACCAGTCTGTTGTTCCATGGCCAGTTCTAACTGTTGCTTCCTGACCTGCATACAAATTTCTCAAGAGGCAGGTCAGGTGGTCTGGTATTCCCATCTCTTTCAGAATTTTCCACAGTTTATTGTGATCCACACAGTCAAAGGCTTTGGCATAGTCAATACAGCAGAAATAGATGTTTTTCTGGAACTCTTGCTTTTTCTATGATCCAGCGGATGTTGGCAATTTGATCTCTGGTTCCTCTGCCTTTTCTAAAACCAGCTTGAACATCAGTAAGTTCACGGTTCACATACTATTGAAGCCTGGCTTGCAGAATTTTGAGCATTATTTTACTAGCATGTGAGATGAGTGCAATTGTGTGGTAGTTTGAGCATTCTTTGGCATTGCCTTTCTTTGGGATTGGAATGAAAACTGACCTTTTCCAGTCCTGTGGCCACTGCTGAGTTTTCCAAATTTGCTGGCATATTGAGTGCAACACTTTCACAGCATCATCTTTCAGGATTTGGAATAGCTCAACTGGAATTCCATCACCTCCACTAGCTTTGTTCGTAGTGATGCTTTCTAAGGCCCACTTGACTTCACATTCCAGGATGTCTGGCTCTAGGTCAGTGATCACACCATGGTGATTATCTGGGTCGTGAAGGTCTTTTGTGTACAGTTCTTCTGTGTATTCTTGCCATCTCTTCTTAATATCTTCTGCTTCTGTTAGGTCCATACCATTTCTGTCCTTTATCAAGCTCATCTTTGCATGAAATGTTCCTTTGGTATCTCTGATTTTCTTGAAGCGATCCCTAGTCTTCCCCATTCTGTTGTTTTCCTCTATTTCTTTGCATTGATTGCTGAAGAAGGCTTTCTTATCTCTTCTTTCTATTCTTTGGAACTCTGCATTCAGATATTTATATCTTTCTTTTCTCCTTTGCTTTTCACTTCTCTTCTTTTCACAGCTATTTGTAAGGCCTCCCCAGACAGCCATTTTGCTTTTTTGCATTTCTTTTCTATGGGAATGGTCTTGATCCCTGTCTCCTGTACAATGTCACGAACCTCATTCCATAGTTCATCAGGCACTCTGTCTATCAGATCTAGGCCCTTAAATCTATTTCTCACTTTCACTGTATAATCATAAGGGATTTGATTTAGGTCATACATGAATGGTCTAGTGGTTTTCCCTACTTTCTTCAATTTAAGATGTAAGAAATAACACTATTAAAATTCTGGGGGAAAAAGCACAGAATGAAAGCTGAATGACCTAGGATTTGGAAGATATATAGATATATATATATATATATATATATATATATATATATAAGGAATAGCTTCTAAAATATATATATATATATATATTTTATTGGTTTATTGAATTTTGCTGTTTTCTACCAAACCTCAACATGAATCAGCCATAGGTGTACATATATCCCCTCCCTTTTAAAACTCCTTCCCATCTCCCTCCCTATCCCTCCCCTCTGGGTTGATACAGCACCCCTGTTTAAGTTTTCTGAGCCATACAGCAAATTCCCCTTGGCTATCTATTTTACATATGCTAATGTAAGTTTCCATGTTACTCTTTCCATACATCTCACCCTCTCCTCCCCTGTCCCCATGTCTATAAGTCTATTCTCTATGTCTGTTTCTCCATTGTTGCCCTGTAAATAAATTCTTCAGTGCTATTTTTCTAGATTCCATATATATGTGTTAGAACACAGTATTTATTTTTCTCTTTCTGACTCACTTCACTCTGTATAATAGATTCTAGGTTCATCCACCTCATTAGAACTGACTCAAATGTGCTCCTTTTCATGGCTGAGTAACATTCCATTGTATACATATACACCACAACTTCTTTATCCATTCATCTGTCAATGGCCATCTAGGTTGCTTCCATGTTCTAGCTATTGTAAATAGTGCTGCAGTGAACAATGGGATACATGTGTCTCTTTCAATTTTGGCTTCCTCAGGGTATATGCCTAGAAGTGGGATTGCTGGGTCATATGGTGGTTTTATTCCTAGTTTTTTAAGGAATCTCCATATCGTTTTCCATAGTGGCTGTATCAATTTGCATTCCCACCAACAGTGCAAGAGTGTTCCCTTTCTCCACGCCCTTTCCAGCATTTATTGTTTGTAGACTTTTTGATGAGGGCCAGTCTAACCAGTCACCTGTTTTAGGTGATATCACATTGTAGTTTTGATTTCCATTTCTCTAATAATGAGTGACGTTGAGCATCTTTTCCTGTGTTTGTTAGCCATCTATCTGTAGGTCTTCTTTGGAGAAATGTCTGTTTAGGTCTTTTCCCCACTTTTTGATTGCATTGTTTTTCTGATATTGAGTTGTATGAGCTGCTTGTATATTTTGGAAATTAATCCTTTGTCAGTTGTTTCATTTGCTGTTTTCTCCCATTCTGAGAGTTTTCTTTTCACTTTGCTTATAGTTTCCTCTGCTGTGCAAAAGCTTTTAAGTTTAATCAGGTCCCACTTGTTTACTTTTGTTTTTATTTCCATTACTCTAGGAGGTGGGTCATAGAGGATCTTGCTTTGATTTATGTCATTGAGTGTTCTGCCTGTGTTTTCCTCTAAGAGTTTTATAGTTTCTGGTCTTATATTTGAGTCTTTAGTCCATTTTTAGTTTATCTTTGTGTGTGCTGTTAGGAAGTGTTCTAATTTCATTTTTTTACATGTAGCTGTCCAGTTTTCCCAGCACCATTTACTGAAGAGGCTGTCTTTGCTCCATTGTATATTCTTGATTCCTTTGTCAAAAATAAAGTACCCATAGGTGCATGGGTTTATTTCTGGGCTTTCTATCTTGTTCCATTGGTCTATATTTCTGTTTTTGTGCCAGTACCATACTGTCTTGATGACTGTAGCTTTATAGTATAACCTGAAGTCAGGAAGCTTGATTCCTCCAGTTCCATTCTTCTTTCTCAATACTGCTTTGGCTGTTCGGGGTCTTTTGTGTTTCCATATGAACTGTGAAATTTTTCATTCTAGTTCTGTGAAAAATGCCATTGGTAATTTGATAGGGATCGCATTAAATCTGTAGATTGCATTTGGTAGTATAGTCATTTTCATAATGTGTATTCTTCCTACCCAGGAACATGGAATATCTCCCCATCTGTTTATGTCATCTTTGATTTCTTTCATTAGTGTCTTATAATTTTCTGTGTACAATTCTTTTTTCTCCTTAAGTAAGTTTATTCCTAGATATTTAATTCTTTTTGTTGCAATGGTTAATGGGATTGATTCTTTAATTGCTCTTTCTGATTTTTCATTATTAGTATATAGAAATGCAAATGATTTCTGTGTATTGATTTTGTATCCTGAAACTTTGCTAAATTCACTGTTTAGCTCTAGTAATTTTCTGATACTATCTTTAGGGTTTTCTATGTACAGTATCATGTCATCTGCAAAGAGTGAGAGCTTGACTTCTTCTTTTCTGATCTAGATTCCTTTTATTTCTATTTCTTCTCTGATTGCAGCAGCTAGGATTTCCAGGACTATGTTGAATAATAGTGGTGAAAGTGGACACTCTTGTATTGTTCCTGATCTTAGGGGGAATGCTTTCAGTTTTTCACCATTGAGAATAATGTCTGCTGTAGGCTTATCATTCAGTTCAGTTATATATGGCCATTACTATGTTGAGGTAGGTTTCTTCTATGCTCATTTTTTGAAGAGTTTTAATCATAAATAGGTGCTAAATTTTTTCAAAGGCTTTTTCTGCATCTATTGAGATGATCATATGGTTTTTATCTTTCAGTTTGTTAATATGGTGTATCACATTGATTGATTTGCGTGTATCGAAGAACACTTGCATCCCTAGAATAAACCCAACTTGATCATGGTGTATGAGCTTTTTGACGTGTTGCTAAATTCTGTTTGCTAAAATTTTGTTGAAGATTTTTGCATCTATGTTTATCAGTGATATTGGCCTGTAGTTTTCTTTTTGTGTGTTGCCTTTGTCTGATTTTGGTATCAAGGTGATGGTGGCCTCGTAGAATGAGTTTGGAAATGTTCCTTCCTCTGCAATTTTTTGAAAGAGTTTTAGAAGGATAGGCATTAGCTCTTCTCCAAATGTTTGATAGAATTCTCCTGTGAAACCATCTGGTCCTGGGCTTTTGTTTTTGGGGAGATTTTTGATCACAGCTTCAATTTCAGTGCTTATAATTGGGTTGTTCATAATTTCTATTTCTTCCTGGTTCAGTCTTGGAAGATTGAACTTTTGTAAGAATCTGTCCATTTCTTCCAGGTTATGTATTTTATTGCCATATAGTTGTTCATAATAGTCTCTTATAATCATTTGTATTTCTGCATTGTCTATTGTAACCTCTCCTTTTTCATTTCTAATTTTGTTGATTTGATTCTTCTCTCTTTTTTCCTAGATGAATCTGGCTAAGGGTTTGTCAATTTTGTTTATCTTCTCAAAGAACCAGCTTTTAGTTTTATTAATCTTTACTATTGTTTCTTTCATTTCCTTTTCATATATTTCTGCTCGGATCTTTATGATTTCTTTCCATTTACTAATTTTGGGTTTTTTTTTTCCTTCTTTTTCCAGTTGCTTTAGGTATAAAGTCAGATTGTCTGTTCAATGTTTTTCTTGTTTCTTGAGGTAAGATTGTATTGCTATAAACTTCCCTTTTAGAACTGCTTTTGCTGCATCCCATAGGTTTTGAGTTGTTGTGTTCTCATTGTCGTTTGTTTCTAGAAATTTTTTATTTCCCTTTTGATTTCTTCAGTAACCTGTTGGTTATTTAGAAATGTGTTGTTTAATTTCCATGTGTTTTTGTTTCTTACAGTTTTTTTCTTGTAATTGATATCTAGTCTCATAGTGTTGTGGTCAGAAAAGATGCTTGATACAATTTCAATTTCCTTAAATTTACTGAGGTTTGATTTGTGACCCAAGATGTGGTCTATCCTGGAGAATGTTCCATGTGCACTTGAAAAGAAGGTGTATTCTCCTGCATTTGGATGGAATGTCCTGAAGAGAGCAATGAGACCCAGCTCATCTAATGTATCATTTAAGACTTGTATTTCCTTATTAATTTTCTGTTTTGATGATCTGTCCATTGATGTGAGTGGGTGTTAAAGTCTCCTACTACTATTGTGTTACTGTCAATTTCTCCTTTTATGTCTGTTAGTGTTTGTCTTATGTATTGAAGTGCCCTTATGTTGGGTGCATAGACATTTACAATTGTTATGTCTTCCTCTTGGATTGATCCCTTGATCATTTTGTAGTGTCCTTCCTTATCTCTTGTAATCTTCTTTATTTTAAGGTCTATTTTGTCTGATATGAGGATTGCTACTCCAGCTTTCTTTTGCTTCCCATTTGCATGGAATATATTTTTCCATCCTCTCACTTTCAGTCTATATGTGTCTTGAGGTCTGAAGTGGGTTTCTTGTAGACAGCATATATATGGTCTTGTTTTTGTATCCATTCAGCCAGTCTGTGTCTTTTGGTTGGAGCATTTAATCCATTTACATTTAAAGTAATTATTGATATTTATGTTCCTATTGCCATTTTCTAATTGTTTGGGGTTGATTTTGTAGATCTTTTTTCTTCTGTTGTATTTCATGACTATACAAGTCCATTTAACATTTGTTGTAAAGCTGGTTTCGTGGTGCTGAATTCTCTTAACTTTTGCTTGTCTGAAGAGCTTTTAACGTCTCCATCAGTTTTGAATGAGATCCTTGCTGGGTACAGTGATCTTGGTTGTAGATTTTTCCCTTTCAGTACTTTAAATATATCCTGCCGTTCCCTTCTGGTCTGCAGAATTTCTATTGAAAGATCAGTTGTTAAGCGTATGGGGTTTCCCTTGTATGTTACTTTTTGCTTCTCCCTTGCTGCTTTTAATATGCTTTCTTTGTGTTTAGTCTTTATTAGTTTGATTAGTATGTGTCTTGGCATGTTTCTCCTTGGGTTTTTCCTATATGGGACTCTTTGTGCCTCTTGGACTTGATTGATTACTTCCTTTTCCATATTGGGGAAATTTTCAACTATAATCTCTTCAAAAATATTCCCATACATTTCATTTTCTCTTCTTCTTCTGGGACCTCTATAATTCAAATGTTGGTACATTTGATATGGTCCCAGAGGTCTCTGAGATGGCCCTCAGCTCTTTTCATTCTTTTTACTTTATTCTGCTCTTCAGAAGTTATTTCCACCATTTTATCTTCCAGCTCACTGATTCATCCTTCTGCTTCAGATATTCTGCTATTGATTCATTCTATAGTGTTTTTAATTTCAGTAATTGTGTTGTTTATCTCTGTATGCTTATTCTTTAATTCTTCTAGGTCTTTGTTAGTTGATTCTTGCATTTTCTCCATTTTGTTTTCAAGGTTTTTAATCATCTTTACTATCATTATTCTGAATTCTTTTTCAGGTAATTTTTGTATTTCCTCTTCATTTATTTGGACTTCTGTGTTTCTAGTTTGTTCCTTCATTTGTGCAGTATTTCTCTGCCTTTTCATTTTTTTTCCAAGTCATTGTATTTGAAGTCTCCTTTTCCCAGCCTTCAAGGAAACTTGAATTCTTTCCTTGAAGAAGGTTGAATTCTTTCTTCCTTTTGGTTTTTGTCCTCCTAAGGTTGGTTCAGTGGTTTGTGTGAGCTTCGTATAGGGTGAGATTTGTGCTGAGTTTTTGTTTGCTTTTCCTCTGATGGGCAAGGCTGAGTGAGGTGGTACTCTTGTCTGCTGTATTTTTGTTTTGTTTGTTGTTTGGATGAGGCATCCTACACAGGGTGCTACTGGCTGTTGGGTGATGCCAGGTCTTGTATTCAAGTGGTTTCCTTTGTGTGAGTTCTCACTATTTGATACTGCCTAGGGTTAGTTCTCTGATAGTCTAGGGTCTTGGAGTCAGTGCTCCCACTCCAAAGGCTCAGGGTTTGATCTTTCCCTAGGATGCCCTCCAACACTGTGCTGATCTCTGGACCTGCCGTGGGGGCAGCTCAGATTCTAATCTCGTCCTACTCCTGTGTGTTCTTGCCTCCAAAGTCCATGCTATCAGGGCTAGTGTGTTTTCTTTTGTGGGAGCTCTCAATGTCCTTTTATATATTCCATAGACACAGAGTCTGCCTAGTTGATCATGTGGATTTAATCTGTAGCTTGTACAGCTGGTGGGAAGGTTTTGGGTCTTCTTCCTTAGCCACACTGCCCCTGGGTTTCAATTGTGGTTTTATTTCCACTTCTGCATGTGGGCTATCCACTGGGGTTTAGCTCCTGAGGCTGCCCTGAAGGGCTTGGGTTTGCCCTTGTGAGGGCCAGGTGTGGTGGTGGTGCAGCTGCTTCGGTCACAGGGTTTCTGGCAGCACCAGGTATTCAGGGAGGTTGGTGGCTAGGGTAGTAGGAAATATAGAAGGGTATGGCAACCAGTATTGGCCAATATGCTCCAGTATTCTTGCCTGGAGAACCCCCTTTCTGACAGAGAAGCCTGGCAGGCCACACTCTACGGGGTCACAAAGAGTTGGACAGGACTGAAGTGACCCTGCATGCATAAACACAAGACTTTTTTTTTGCCCGTGGCAGCTCTGCCCCAATGAGAGATGAGTGTGAAGGTGGTGCAGCTGCTTGGCTTGTGGGGACCCTGGTGGCGCCAAGTGTGCAGGGACACATACTGCCTTCGTGGCAGGAGTTACGGCCCTATCAGAGTCTTTTTTCGAGCCTCTTGTAGCTGGCAATCAGAAGGCCTCTTTGGCCAGTCTTTCCCTGAAGCTCTGCTGGTTCAGGCACTTAGAGGGATCCCTTGCCTGGGGTCCTTCTCTGTTGTTTTATGCATCAGGCACATAGAGGGGCCGCCCTGACTTGGGTCCTACTCTGTAGATTGGCACATCAGACACTTAAAGGGGCACCCTGGGTGGTGTCCTACTCTGTAGTTCATTGCATCAGGCATTTGATAGGCCAGCCACACTATTGTTCAGCTGCTGATGCTGGCCTGTGGAGAGAGAGAGGCTATGGTGATGACCACCCCGTACACATGACTCAGCAGTATTGCCTTGCTTCCATGGTTGCCTGGCTTTCCTCCATGGGGATTTCCCACCATGATCTCCTCCCTCACATCCCCTCAGTCTGTCTCTCCACAGTCAACAGCAGCCCTCGCCCTGGGATTGCTCCGCAATTGCTAACCTCCGGCTCCCAGCCACTGCCCCTTCCAGGAGACCCGCGTTCCTGCCTGGCATATGTATGGCTGTGGCAAAGATTGTCTGATTCTCATTCCATTTATCCTGCCACAGATCGGCTGTTTCACTCTCAGCCTTAAATGTTTCTTCTCTTATTCAGACAATCACCCCACTGTGAGGATCAGACCCCTGCTTCAGTTCCCCCACCTGCCGAGGGCAGGTACAGTCCTACTAACACTTCTGTTTTTCCCCCCTGGTTCCTTTGTCCTACCGAGTTTTCCATGGTTCCATATATTCTTTTCCACTGGTCAAGTACTCCTGTCCTCTCCCAGCTGGTGTTCTGCATGCACTTCTGTGTCTGAAGGTGTATTCCTGATGTATCTGTGGAGAGAGATGTACTCCACGTCCACCTACTCCTCCGCCATCTTGTTCTCCCCTGGAAGATATTTTTTAAATGTTACTCAAAGAACACAAAATAGGAGAAACAGATGGGGAAAAAATATCAATATTGGACTTCACCCAAATTTAAAGTGCTTTCTTTTCAAAAGGGATTGTTAAGAAAATAAAAAGGCAAGTCATAGAGAGAGAAGTATTTATAAATCATGTTATACATAAAGAACTTCTACAGTGGTGTCTTAGTCTACTTGACTACCATAACAAAATTTCACAGACTGGGTGGCTTAAACACAAAACTTTATTTTCTTACTACACTAGATGCTAGAAGTCTAAGGTTAAGGTGCCAGCATATTGAGTTTTGGTGAGAAATCTCTTCCTGGCTTGCAGAGGGCTCCCTTCTCACCATGTCCTCACATGGCAGATAAAAAGAGACCCAGCTCTCTGGTGTATTTTTATAAGGGGACTAATCCCATCACAAGGGCCCCATCTTCATGGCTTCATCTAAACCTAACAACCTCCAAAGGCCCCACATCCAAGTACCATCACACTGGGGGTTTGGTTGTCAATATATGAACTGGTGTGGAGGGGGATACAGTTAGTCCACATCAAGTAGGAAAACAAACAATCCAATTAAAAATGGGGAGACATGGTATCTCATTGCAATTTCAATTTGCATGCAGAACTACCAGTGATTTTGAGAATATATTCTAGTGTTCACTCAACATTCCTATTTTCTTTTCTGATGCTTTTAATGGAATATGTTGCTTTTGTTTTTGTTATTGATGTATAGATGCTCTTTATATCTTTGGATGCTAATTCTTGTTATTTATACACCTTGAAAATATCTTCTCCTATTATACAGTTTGTCTTTTCAGCTGTATAATACTTACGGTGAAACATAGTCCTTAATATAATCCAACATATTAATGTTTTTCTTTATGATTTCCCATTCTTATATTTATAATTTTAAATTCTCTAGTCCAATGATGTAAGATATTAATCTAAGATTTCTCTTAAGAATTAAAATATTATATTTCATATTTAAACTGTAAAAAATGGGGAGAAAGATTTGTACAGTCACCCCACCAAGAAGATAATACAGATGGCAAATGAGTGCATGAAAATATGTTCTACATCATTAGATACAGGAAATGCACACTAAAACCAGGATAAAACACAGCTACACACTCACTAGAATGGCTATAATAATGAAGATAGATAATATCAAGTTTGGGAAGGATGTTGAAAGACTGGAATCCTCATACATTCCTTGTGGGAATGTAAAATGGCAGAGCCAATTTGGAAAACAATTTGGCACTTGTTTTAAAAATTAAGCAACAATTTACCATATGGACCAGCAATTGCAATTCTAGATATTTACAAAGAGAAATGAAAGAATATGTCCATCCAAAGACTGGTACATGAATTGTCATTGTAGCATTATTTACAATGGCCAAAAAAGTAGAAACAATTAAATGTCCATGAACTTGTGAATGGATAAACAAATTATTCAGTTCAGTTCAGTCGCTCAGTTGTGTCCGACTCTTTGCAACCCCATGAATCGCAGCATGCCAGGCCTCCCTGTCCATCACCAATTCCCAGAGTTCACTCAAACTCACGTGCATCAAGTAGGTGATGCCATCCAGCCATCTCATCCTCTGTCGTCCCCTTCTCCTCCTGCCCCCAATCCCTCCCAGCATCAGAGTCTTTTCCAATGAGTCAACTCTTTGCATGAGGTGGCCAAAGTATTGGAGTTTCAGCTTCAATACCAGTCCTTCCAAGGAACACCCAGGACTGATTTCCTTTAGGATGGACTGGTTGGATCTCCTTGCAGTCCAAGGACTCTCAAAAGTCTCCAACACCACAGTTCAAAAGCATCAATTCTTCAGCACTCAGCTTTCTTCACAGTCCAACTCTCACATCCATACTGACCACTGGAAAAACCATAGCCTTCACTAGACAGACCTTTGTTGGTAAAGTAATATCTCTGCTTTTTAATATGCTATCCAGGTTGGTCATAACTTTCCTTCCAAGGAGTAAGTGTCTTTTAATTTCATGGTTGCAATCATCATCTGCAGTGATTTTGGAGCCCCCCAAAATAAAGTCTGACACTGCTTCCACTGTTTCCCCATCTATTTCCCATGAAGTGATGGGACCAGATGCCATGATCTTCATTTTCTGAATGTTGAGCTTTAAGCCAACTTTTTCACTCTCCACTTTCACTTTCATCAAGAGGCTTTTGAGTTCCTCTTCACTTTCTGCCATAAGGGTGGTGTCATCTGCATATCTGAGATTATTGATATTTCTCCCAGCAATCTTGATTCCAGCTTGTGCTTCTTCCAGCCCAGAGTTTCTCATGATGTACTCTGCATATAAGTTAAATAAGCAGGGTGACAGTATATAGCCTTGACGTACTCCTTTTCCTATTTGGAACCAGTCTGTTGTTACATGTCCAGTTCTAACTGTTGCTTCCTGACCTGCATACAGGTTTCTCAAGAGGCAGTTCAGGTGATCTGGTATTCCCATCTCCTTCAGAATTTTCCACAGTTTATTGTGATCCACAGTCAAAAGCTTTGGCATAGTCAATAAAGCAAAAATAGATGTTTTTCTGGAACTCTCTTGCTTTTTCAATGATCCAGCAGATGTTGGCAATTTGACCTCTGGTTCCTCTGCCTTTTCTAAAACCAGCTTGAACATCTGGAAGTTCATGGTTCACGTATTGCTGAAGCCTGGCTTGGAGAATTTTGAGCATTACTTTACTAGCGTGTGAGATGAGTGCAATTGTGTGGTAGTTTGAGCATTCTTTAGCATTGCATTTCTTAGGGATTGAAATGAAAACTGACCTTTTCCAGTTCTGTGGCCACTGCTGAGTTTTCCAAATTTGCTGGTATATTGACTGCAGCACTTTCACAACATCATCTTTCAGGATTTGAATAGCTCAACTGGAATTCCATCACCTCTACTAGCTTTGTTCGTAGTGATGTTTTCTAAGGCCCACTTGACTTCACATTCCAGGATGTCTGGCTCTAGGTGAGTGATCACACCATCGTGATTATCTGGGTCGTGAAGCTCTTTTTGTATAGTTCTTCTGTGTATTGTTGCCACCTCTTTTCAATATCTTCTGCTTCTGTTAGGTCCATACAAATTGTAGTATATTCCTATATTGGAGTACTATTTAGCAATAAGGAATAAGTTACTCATAAATGCGAAAACAGGACCAAACATCAAAGGCATTGTGTATGTGAAAGAAATCAAACACAATTGACAACATATGTATAATTCCAATTATATGAAATTGTGGAAAGGGAAAACCTGATCGAAAGCTGTTGGTAGGAACTAGAGAGTGGGAACTAAGTATTAACTGCAAAGGGGCACAAAGAAACTTTGGGTAGTGATGAAACTCTTCTTTACCATGATTGTGGTAATTACAGGACTGTGTGTATGTGTGTTAGTAGCTCAGTCATGTCCAACTCTTGGCAACCCTATGGACTATAAACCACCAGGCTCCTCTGTCCATGGGATTCTCCAAGAAAGAATACTGGAGTGGGTTGCCATTCCCTCCTCTAGGGGATCTTCCCAACCCAGGAATCAAATTCATGTCTCCAGCATTACAGGTGTATTCTTTACCATCTGAGCCATCAGGGAAGCCACCAGAGAAGCCACCATGGAAGTGCCTATTACACATATACTGTGAGAAGTTATCAAATCACACAGTTAAAACTGGTCAATTTTATTATATTTAAATTATACATCAATACATCTGACAGAAGAAGAAGGTGAGGTGGGTGGGGAGGAAGTAAATGAGGAGGAGGATGGCAATAACACCACTGCCCACCGTTACTACCATCACCAAGTAGAAATTATACTATATATGAGTTCAAGACTTTCTATAGTGCTATAGTAATCAAGATGAATGGTACTGGTGAACAGATCGACCTAGAGATCAATGAACCAGAGTGCCTGGCTACGAGGAGCTCATTACCACCACACCTACAGGGGCTGGGGATACATGCTAAAGACCACTGAGCACTCTTCATTTCTTTTCTCTCTTTTAAGTGGGGAATGAGGAACCTAATCCTTATACGACTAACAGAATAAAGATCAACAAATTGGAGAAGGACATGGCAACCCACTCCAGTATTCTTGCCTGGAGAATTCCATGGACAGAGGAGCCTGGTGTGCTACGGTCCATGGGGTTGCAATTAGTCAGACACGACAGAGCTACTAACACACACCCATACACAGTCTTAACTGGAAGGATACACAGATGATAGTGACTATCCAGTTTACCATACGGAAATCCTGCCCATTTTAGAGCTGTTAGGGTATAAGTGTACAATGTGGAGAGCCTTCCTGAGAATGGAAATTTAATTCACAGGATGCAGAGCTAAGACTACAGGGAGGGACAGAACCTCCTGTGTGATATTGGGCTCCTGGATCTAGCTATACCTGAAGCCAACATCTCCTTGGACTGCCTAATTATTTGAACTAATAAATTCCCACTTGCGTATAAGCAAATTTGAGTTGGGTTTCTCTTCCTTGTAAAGAAAGAGTCCTGAGTGAGACACACGTGTACTCTGGAGTGACACTAGTGAAGCACTGACTTACGCACGTATTAACTGGGAGCCCTAGGGCAGATCTTTTAAAGCTCTGGGCCCAGGATTGTGACCTCTAAGTAGAAGAAGTTGGAACAGGACAGGAGTTTCTCAGAAGACTTGCACAAAGCTAAGGCACTACAGTGACTTCAGTGGGAATGAGGAAAAGGCACAATAAAGGACCCCAGCTTCTGCCTCAACTCAACTAAATTTCTTTTCAATGTTGAAATCACATAGAGTTTGATTTGAAAAAACTTCATTTTAAAAAAATGCAAAACTTTGTAATCTAGTCTAGTTCCAAAAATTCCAACATTGTCTGTTGATTTCTGACAAGTAGTGAAGCACAGGGCCTTGCGTTAGTTTTTCAGGCTCCTGGAGTCTGAGTCCAGTTTTACCCCTTACTAACTGTGTGACCTTGAACAAGCTTCTCTGTGGCTTGGTTTCTTCATCAGTAAAACACAAGCAATAATAGTACCTGCTCCAAAGTATTGTTGTAAGGGTTAATTGACAAAATACGAAAAACCCTTCCATCTATGTCTGGCACCTGGCACATGCCCAATAACTGCCAATGACTGTTAGCAACAGTGATGACAATGACGATGATGACAGGCCTGGGGGATCACAGTGAATCTGGTTTGGCTTCATCAGCTCACCAAGAAGTAAGCTGGAAAAAGGAGACAAAAATCAGGTCACCAATTTATTCCCTGTAACTGTGTCAGTAGGTTGGGGGTAGTGAAAGATTTGGCCTCTGTTCTGCTTTATTTTTAATGTAATCATCTTTTCAGCTAATGACTTGTCAAATAATAATTGTGTGCGTGGTTTAAATAAAATTTTTCCATACTATGTTAATAGCATATATACATTTATGAATTAAGAAAATTAATAAAAACAGAAATATTAACGCATTGGTAAACCTAACCACCAAAGACAAATGCTATTAACGTTTGATTATTGCGTATTTGATTTGGAGTATTTTCTTCCAGGTTTTCTTTTGTCATTTAAAAATGTATATAAATACATATGGAAAACTTTATATATATATTGTGATGTGTGTGTCCTTTTCTCAAATAAGGTTATATTATGAGTAATTTTTCATGAATTAAATATCTTTTGAAAACATTTTTTCTTTTAATAATTCATCATTTGGCTCTATTATAATTTATTTGCTAAGTTCCCTATAATTGAATCTTTCAATAGTTTTACTTTGAATCTAATATAAATCAGATCAGATCAGATCAGTCACTCAGTCGTATCCGACTCTTTGCAACCCCATGAATCACAGCACGCCAGGCCTCCCTGTCCATCACCAACTCCCGGAGTTCACTGAGACTCACGTCCATCGAGTCAGTGATGCCATCCAGCCATCTCATCCTCTGTCGTCCCCTTCTCCTCCTGCCCCCAATCCTTCCCAGCATCAGAGTCTTTTCCAATGAGTCAACTCTTCGCATGAGGTGGCCAAAGTACTGGAGTTTCAGCTTTAGCATCATTCCTTCCAAAGAAATCCCAGGGCTGATCTCCTTCAGAATGGACTGGTTGGATCTCCTTGCAGTTCAAGGGACTCTCAAGAGTCTTCTCCAACACCACAGTTCAAAAGCATCAATTCTTCGGCGCTCAGCCTTCTTCACAGTCCAACTCTCACATCCATACCTGACCACAGGAAAAATCATAGCCTTGACTAGATGGACCTTTGTTGGCAAAGTAATGTCTCTGCTTTTGAAAATGCTATCTAGGTTGGTCATAACTTTCCTTCCAAGGAGTAAGTGTCTTATAATTTCATGGCTGCAGTCACCATCTGTAGTGATTTTGGATCCCAGAAAAATAAAGTCTGACACTGTTTCCACTGTTGCCCCATCTATTTCCCATGAAGTGATGGGACCGGATGCCATGATCTTCGTTTTCTGAATGTTGAGCTTTAAGCCAACTTTTTCACTCTCCACTTTCACTTTCATCAAGATGCTTTTTAGTTCCTCTTCACTTTCATGCTGTGATAAACATACCTGACTGGGATACTATTCCCAGAGGTGGAATTTCTGAGTCAAAGCCTGTGATCACATATAAGGCTTCTGATACATATCATCAAATAGTTTTTCAGAAAGTCTGTACCAACTTACATGCAGCATTGAATATCTGTAAACAGCAATTGTTAGAAATTGTAACTACTGATTTTTCGTTATAGGGACAACAGTCAGGGAATCAAGCTGTTGATTGAGAGAGCTTTGTTTGAGAGAGTAAATTTAAAGTTTATGAAACTAAGATTTTTAGGGCCAGAACCCTTAAAATTTACAAACTTTGTTTTAAAATCATGCTTATTGCACTGTAAGATGAGAACTTCATCATATTACACAAGGACTCAGTTTACTAACTACAGAATAAAGAAAAACTATTATTATTAACTGCAACTTCTTAGCCAAGCCTTTCATGCCACCCTTCATAAAGGACCAACATCCTGTCACTTTAATAGAGTGGCCAATAGTGTGATTCCATGGGTATCACATGGTGTTGACTTCATTCTGGTTCTTGAACAGTGAATGCTTTCTGACTTAGAGCAGCAGCCTCTGGTTCATTAGACATGAACATGTGAATTTAAGTGTGAAAGACAATATGAAAATATTCCTTACATGTCTTTCCTTCAAGCCCTGGGAACCTTAAGTAGGAAAGTATACCAAGGTGCAATTCTGTGATTGGGATACTGAAAATTGAAAAGCAAAATGGCATCATCTAGAATTTAAAATAACATTTTAAGGCTCAGTTTCGGTTCCCTAGGGCAGTGGTTGTGCGCTGCTTGGCACTCCACTTCCCCATGAAATCTGAGTGGAGCTGATGCGATCATTTCTTAGCCTCCTTTTCCTCAGCATGTCTTTGCTAGTATTAACATATAATTATTTGTGCCTCTCTTGCTCTGCAAGGTTTCCAATTTCCCTCACCCCTCACACTTAAGAAACAGAGTAATGATTCTGAATTCTGACCTCTCTTTTCTCCCTAGGTTCCTTTAGATCAGAGGAGTCAGGCTTAAACTGTAACTGAAGTCTTAGTTTTTCTACTGACTGAAAGCTATCTGGAGTTTGACTCTCTCTGCCAAGGGTCTAACCAAGGAATTCTGCCAACCTTTGGACTAGGGAGAAATTCCTTAAGGAAGGAATATCTGACTCCACATAACAACCCGGGGAAAGAGCGGAAGTCTAGCCCCAGGTACCCTTTGAATCTATCCCTTTGAAAATTCATTTCTTTGTTTTCTGGGTTTTTTTGCAGCAAGTAAAACATATTTTTTCCTTTTAATTATAAAGGTAAAACAACGTATCATAACAAAACAAAATCAAATACAATAGAACTATAAAAAGTAAAATTCTACACTCACCCAATTTATATATATAAAACTATATATATACACACACACACACACACACACAATTTGCATTTTACGCACTGTGTATAATTTTTTTTCATTTCTTTGTTTTCTATTTCATATTGCCAAGTCACGCCCAGGCGTATGTTTGAGGATGTGGGAGGGGTGGGGAGAAGTCAGGGGGTGTCAGGACTGGAGCATAGGTGCATTGAAGGGAGAGCCCTGTCTACCCACAAGCCTCTGAGTCCCACATGGAGAGTTCAACAAATATTCATGGAGTGTACCAAGTTTTGAGCACACACCTTAAAAAGTAACAACCTCTTGTATGATGAGCAGTTCCAGGCACTGTGGTTATTTTTAATTATTACAAGAACTCTCTTTGGCAGGTGAATCATTATTCCCACTGTACAGATAAGGAAACTGAGGCCTGAAGTAGTTAAGAGACTTGGTCAAAGTCACTGAACTAGTTTAAGGGACTGGATCAAATAGTTTCTGCAGAGTGCTGAGCTGCAGGGCAGAGCATAAGTCAAACTCCAGGAAAAGAAGGGAAAGGGCAGCGGGCATTTCTCTTTTAGGGCTTAGCAAAGCGCCTTTCCCAGCCAAGACTCTACTCAGGCACAGAAGCAATTGCGTCATTGTCAGAGAGGAAGGAATCATTGACCTCCTTTTCAGACTCTTAGCTCTCTGAGACCATTTAGGTCCATTAGGAAGTGGGTGGGAAGGGCCAAGACCCAGGATGGCTCTCCTCACTGCTTATCTGAGGCTTTACCCACCCTGAAGAGATCAGCTAAAGATTAGAAAAGCTCATTGTACCCATCAAGAAAGGCAAGCTGTTATGACCACACCACAAGTATCAGTTGCTTGATGCAATAAGAATTTCTCTCATTTGTGTCACAATCCAACGTAGGCAGGAGGTGGGTCTTCCCTCTGGGCTGGCCTCTTTTGTGGCTCTTGTCGTCCTTGGTGTTCTCTCCATTCAGCCAGTAAATGAAAAGAGAGCAAATCTTGCACCTGGGAGCGTTTAGCAGGCCAGGCGTGGAGGGGCCCACCTTGCTTTCATTGTCCAGAATTCAATCAGGTGGCCACAGCTAGCTGCATGGGCGACTGGAAAATGTAGTCTGATTGTGTGCTCAGAAAGCAGAGCACTCAGGAACTCGCCTGGCGGTCCAGTGATGAAGACTCTGCTCTCCCAGTGCAAAGGCTGTGGATTTGATCCCTGGTCGGGGAACTAGGATCCTATATGTTGTGTGGTGCTGGCCAAGAAAATTAAAAACACAGGGCACTTGTTGACACTTGTGAGTTTTAGAAGTCTCCTCTAAGAGCAGCAGCTACCCAGGGGCCAGTTCTCATTTTGCAGTTTTGTCCTGAATTTACCACAGGCACTAGAATTTTAGGTCCCTATAACATATTATATACTCGAACATACTAAGTATACTTTTCTTTGAGGTCACTGCAATTAGCATGCTCATAGACAGGGTTGGGGTGGAAGGGGTTAGTGGCAGTTTCAAGTAGCTAAAAAAATTTCTGTGGCTCTTCAGGGCTTCTTGTCATATTTTGGTTGTTGATTGACTGGGTTTTGAAATGTTTTGCTTTGTTTTTTGTTTGTTTTGCTGACATTAATTGTAAATTTACTGCATGCCGAATGCTGTACATGTGTTATCTTTGTTAATCCTCACAGCATCCCTGGGAGGTGAGTACCAGTATCCTGCCCATTTTACACGTGACCATGGAAGCTTAACCAGGTTATGAGACTAACCAGGGTCACAAAACTGTAGGTGTGAGAGTTGAGATTTTAACCCAGGTCTCCAGGTGGTGCAGTGGTAAAGAATTATCTGCCAATACAGGAGATGCAAAAGACTCAGTTTCTATCCGTGGGTCAGGAAGATCCACTAGAGTAGGAAATGACAAACCACTCCAGTATTCTTGCCTGAAAACTTCCACAGACAGAGGAACCTGGCAGGCTATGGTCCAGGGGGTCACAAAGAGGGGGACACGATGGAGCACAAAGACACACACACACAAACACACACTGCCACTCCAGGTCCTGTGCCATGTACTCCATTCAGCTCTGGCTGGCAAACTGGCCGAAGCTGGAGCCCAATCCAAGCCTGGGATGGTTCTCTGATGTCCATACACCTCTGCTGTGCAAGGTGACAGCTGTTGACACATTGAGGTCACCTTGTGTCCCTCTATTGAAGAAAGCTTCGGAGGCGTACAGGCTTCTACTGACGCACTGACCAGGGAAGGGCTTGTCAGTGTTGCAGCAAGTCTTCCTTGAGTACCAAACACGTGCTTTCATGTTCATACATTTTGGTCCAAAAAAATTTTTAAGATTAATCTCTTCCCAAATTAATTCATTTTTGTTAACCTCCCCCCCAAATCTCCTAAATAATTTTTAATTCAGTGGGATATTTCAAAAGGAATGCTGTAGCAGCTCTCCTAAACCACCATGGTTACAGGCTATTCAGATCTTTCATTATATGCTTTTAAATACTTAGGATGCCCTGGGAGTGAAGCACTGGGTCAATTAGGGCAAACTGACTAAAGGTTAATTTAACAGAGCCCTGAGCAGATGCTCTGCCGGTCCTTGAGGCTTGATGGTCTAACAAGCTGAGCTACTCTGTGTAAACACCATTAAAACTATAACTGGACCTGGGTGGTAGACTTGCCTCACCTTTAGAGAATCATTTAAAGAACCCTATTAGGGGAAACCATTGAATGGGAGAGTAGGGAGCAGAAGTGAGAGAAGGGGGTTGTTGAGCTATTGAACTCTAATGAACTATAAACAAGAGCTTATTATAAGTCCTACTCCCAGTACTGTCAGCACGTGACTTCCCTTGAGGTTTTCTCTATAAGCGGACCTTAATCACACACCTGTCTTTCTATGGCATCATGCCACTCCACTTGCCTCTGGCTCAAGTAACTGGAAGGTGTGAAGAACAGATTTTGAGACCACAGTGCTTTAAAAATGGATTTGATTACACAAGGGGGACTTAAGCAGCACGAGCCTGAGACCACTCAGAGGTAGTCCCATGGCTCAGGAGTCAGGTGTGGAGCTGCTCCCAGTCCCATGCACTCTTCTCCAGCAGTGACAGCCATCATGGCGACCCACAGCCATATGTTAATTTCTCAGGGACTCATTACCTGGTTTTCAAGTTATTCCCATGAAAGTAGGGGGAGACCCATGAGCACTTGAGTGTCCTTCTTGTCTGGCTCTATGGGTCTATATCCTGGCTGCGTAGCAGAATCACAAGGGTAGTTGCTCAGAATACTGATACCTGGGGCCCTCCCTAGAGAGAAGGTATTTTTCCACAAGCTTTCTGGGAGGACCTAATGTACAGCACAGGCTGAGAACCATGGGAATGGCCCCTACCCTTCTCCAGAAGGGTGGGGTGGTTTGGCCCTGGACATCTTGGATACAGAATAGAAAGGAGATGGGTCTAAGAGCTGCTTCGGTGGCCAACAGCAGCCACAACAGCAGACGTTTAGGCTATACCTAAATGTCTTCCTGGACAGGGAAGATGGTGGGGTTAAATAATCCTTGGGCAGCTCCCAACCCAAGTTCTTTGCCTTTGCTTCTTTCTGCCACATTGCTTTACTTCTTGCCATGTGACAATTTAATGAACATTTACTGAATGTTTTCTGTATACCAGGTGCTGGGCTGGACACTGTAGAGAGAAAGGAAGAGAAAGAAATGATCATTATCCTCACAGAATTTACCAATCTTCACCAGGGAAGCAAATGCATTAGTACTGAAATCAGCTTCCTAACTATTAGCAACTCTTTATTAAAGGTTCCAAGGGATGAGATAAAAACAGAACTACATAATATTGTCAAATATTATTTGTGTCTTTACATGTGTACACACACACACAAGACTTATTCAGAAACAGGAAACAGCTGATCATAGATATTTTAGGTACCAGTCACAAGCCTGCTATCTTTTTAATATGGAACCTGTTCGTGGGAAAACCTGGGTGACTGAAAGTTTAGTCAAGGTCCCAGAGTCATTCAAGTTAGTCCCAAATGAACAGGAACCTCCACTAGGCCTTTTCACATGATTTTTTCAAAACATTTATTCAGTCAACTAAGATTTGAGTCCTAGTATGTACCAGACACCACGCCAGACACTGAAAACTAATAGTGAGCCCCTAAAGCCCATCCCTACTCCATCAGTGCTTAAAATCTAGCAAGGAAGACAGATGTTGATGTAAAATGACTATTGCGGTAAGTGAAGGTGTATGGGTTTCCCTGGTGGCTCAGTCGGTACAGAATCCGCCTGCAGAGTGGGAAACCTGGGTTCGATCTCTGAGTTGGGAAGATCCCTTGGAGGAGGGCATGGCAACCCACTCCAGTATTCTTGCCTGGAGAACCCCCACAGACAGAGGAACCTGGCGGGCTGCAGTCCGTGAGGTTGCAAAGAGTTGGACACGACTTTGAGTAACACAGCACAGCACAAGTGAAGGTGTATATGAGGTATGTGAGAATGTTAAAAGGGAAACAGACCTAGGAGGTCAAAGAAGGATCCCTGAGAGTCTGGTCATGAACCTGGGCATCATATCTACAATGTGATGGCCTGGTAATGAGGTGGGGGAGGGAGTATATTCTAGCCAGAAGGAAAGTAGGAGTGAATTACTGAGGATGGGCTGGATTGCTGGTTCTCAAAGTGCAGTCTTCATTCTACTGTGGGTACCAGAGATCCTTCCAGAGGTTCCTCAAGGCCAACATTATAATTTATAAATATATGAAGATGTTATCGCCTCTTTTCAGCTGGATTGACATTTGCACTGATGATATAAAAGCACTGGAGGGAGCACTGCTGAGCCGTTAGCACAAACTGAGGCAGTGGCACCAGACTATACTCATAGCCACTGCATTCTTTTTCCATGCACTTGTGGGGACGGGGGAAGTCAGCTTTATTTAGAAATGCCTTTAATTAAGCAGTGAAAGTGATTTCTTTTATTAAATCACTATCCTTGAGTACACATCTTTTCAATAGTCACTGTGACAAATGGGGGGTATGCACAAAGCACTCCTAACTGCATACAGAAATTCCATGGCTGTTCAGAGGAAAAGCACTTGTTTGATTTTTTGAGTTGTAAATGGAACTGGCTGCTTTTATCATGGAACACAGTTTTTACTTGAAAAAGAACTACTGACAAACTATGGTTATTCCATCTTGGGTTCTTGGCAGGGTTTGTTTTTTTTTTTTTTTTTGAGAATGAATAAAGTGAATCTGTCACTTCAAGGAAAATAACTGACAGTGTTTGTTGCCAAAGATAAAATTCAAGCTTTCAAACAAAAATTAGAATTTTAGAAAACTTGCAGCCACTGTTATGAGCTTGACAGTTTCCTAATACTTAAAGACTCTGGTGTGATGAATGATGATGCTAATTAATATGATTTTAAAATATTATATAATGAAGTATGTCAACATTTGGAATATCTATATAAGTCAATGAACCAATTTTTCCCAAGTAACTAGTGCATAAGGTCACCAAATCATGCACGGCTGAATGATCCATTCAAAGTGCAAGATACTCTAATGGATTTTAACGCTAACAGAGTATGGAAAGTTCATTGATATTGTTGTGTTATGTCCGTGTTATGACTAGCTTTTTAAAAACTATCACTTGTCAAATTTTGTTGTAGTATCCAAAAAGAATATTCACAAGCATCAGAAAATACAGAGGTGTATTAAAATACACCTCTCTGAAACTGCATTATCTGTGTGCAGCCAGATTTTCTTCTTGTACCTTAGCACAACAGAATGGATTGCAACTGACTGAATGCAGGAGTGATATGAGAATCCAGTCTTCTTCAATTAATTCAGAGATTTGTGAAAAAGCAAAATAGGATCATTCTTCCTAGTTTCCTTTGAAAGCTATTTCTCATAAAACTTGTTATTTATGTTATTTTAAAAGGAATTAATATGTACATATTAAAATTTTTTTTTCAAAGTGTCAGTTTTAATATCTGATATGGAAATATTACAGGATGTTATCCACAGAAGTAAAAGCTCTTTAGGATTATCTGTAATTTTTAAGACTTTAAAGAGGTCAAATGAGACTCAAATGTTTGAGAACTGCTGGACTAAATTATCTTGTGGTAATGAAATTTCTAAAATCTCAGTGGCTAAACAGAACAAATGTTTATTTCCCTGACATGCACAGACAACCAGGCAGCTTTCTAAAGACAGCTGTTCTCCATGTGCTGACTCAGCAACCAGGTTCCTCCAGCCTGTGGTTCTGCTGTCTCGACATATGGCCTCCATGACTGCAGCTGTAGAAGAGAAAGCTGGATGATGGCACATCAGCTCCTAACTCTTCTGCTACGTGTCACTTCAACTCACAGCTAACTCAGCAGAACTGGTCACATGGCCCCACCCAACTGCAAGTGGGCTGGGAAATGTCAGGAAGTTTGTGAATATCTGGTGAGCAGCAAATAGCTCTTAACACGGCAATAAAAAGAGCTTGTGTTTAGAACTTGTAATGAGAAGCTCTGTTGGAAGAACTGATGGAGCACATAAAGTAAGGTGAAGTCTAGTACAAGAAAAGGCAGGAGACACCTGTAGGGGCCAGACTGTGCAGACTGGCCTCATAAGCTAAGATAAAGATTGTGGGCCTTTTCAGAGCAACCAGAAGACCGTAGGTGTTTTGTTTTATTTCACTTATTTACTTATTTTTTTGGCCGTGCCACACAGCTTACAAAGTTCCCCAACCAGGTATTGAAGCTGTACTCTCGCTAGTAAAGTGTGCAGTCCTAACCACTGGACTGCCAGGGAATTTCCTAAGGTGGATGTTTTAAACCACAGGTGACAATAATCAGCTCTATCTGTTGATGAAACACTATAGTTATAGAAGGAAACGAATATAGGGAGACAGGAATGGAAGCAGCAAGGTGCTATGCTGATGAATCAGATCTTTGGGGAAAAACAAAAGCCTTGATTTCTGGTACTTGACAATTTCTGTAGAGTAAATTCCCCCACCAAGGCCAGTTTCAAGCTTATCAATTTGATGTGCCAAACACAGAGTTAGGTTGCTGCTGCTACTGCTGCTAAGTCACTTCAGTCATGTCCGACTCTGTACGACCACATAGCCTGTGCAGCCCACCAGGCTCCCCCGTCCCTGGGATTCTCCAGGCAAGAACACTGGAGCAGGCTGCCATTTCCTTCTCCAATACATGACAGTGAAAAGTGAAAGTGAAGTCGCTCAGTCGTGTCCGACTCTTAGCGATCCCATGGACTGCAGCCCACCAGGCTCCTCCATCCATGGGATTTTCCAGGCAAGAGTACTGGAGTGGGGTGCCATTGCCTTCTCCGAGTTAGGTTAAGACACACACAATCAACCTTGTGAGCCAGCAGAGTGGGTTTGGTGCCACCAAGGCAAGAAAGCTAGTTAGGAGACTGGTGCAGATGAAAAATGATGGTACTCTAAACTTTCCTTTCCTCTGAGCACACAGCTGGAACTAACCTCACCTCCTATGCACATCAGTGCCTGAAACCTGCCTTCACCACCACCTCCACCACAAAATATCACCAAGACTTTCCAACCATCACTACGACAGACCTATATCCTTTATGAATCTTCCCAAACCATGCTTGCAAACACCCTCAGATTTCTGGCATAGCCTTCCTTCGCAGCTGTTGCAAGGACAGGACAGCCTAGAAAGCTGCCAAAAGGGCCCTGCTTGTGTTTTCAGCCTCCCTTGACTTACATGAAATGATTCACAAGAATCAAAACAGTTACAGTCTATAACTACAGGTTACAAAAAAGTTTTTGTAAGCTTGTGAACAGGGTGAAAACTTCAGTTTACTGGCTCAGCAGGAAAAAATCCGCCTGCAATGCAAGAGACTTGGGTTCAATTCCTGGGTCAGGAAGATACCTTGGAGAAGGAAATGGCAACCCACTCCAATATTCCTGCCTGGGAAATTCCATGGGCAGAAGAGCCTGGCAGGCTACAGTCCATGGGGTTGCAAAAGAGTTGGACATGACTTAGGGACTAAACAATAATAATGACAACAAACAACACTGAAAGGAAGCAACCAGACGCCTGTCTTACAAGGATGAAGAATGGAACGAGGGTCCCAACCCAGGGCGATCTCATGGAAGTTACCAGTTACCTGAGGCTTGCAGCAGCAGCCAGACATGCCCCCTCCTCTATCCAAGCTTGGGTTTAGTCAGCTCACCCAGACTGTTTTTTCCTTCTCCCTTCCTCTCTGCTCAAGTTTCCAGAGCAGAATAACAGCTTGTGTGCACCGGAAATGGAGTCCAGGGTGCTGGTACTTAAATAACTCTGCCTCTAAACACAACAGGTGTCGCTCACAATCTAGCTCTCAAATTTTAACTGTTTTTTTTTCCCCCCAGAGGGCCATATGGATGTTTTATTTCAAGAGCCTGCCTCACTCAAATAATTATCCTCTCCGCTCTCCCTTCCTTCTTCTCATTGTCTTTTTTCTCTTCACATAAAGCCACAGGCTGAAGCCTTCCTCAGCAGCTTCACCCCACCCCCCACCCCAACACACCCCAGATGGTTCTGGAAGTTACTGACCCATGAGCAGACTGAAACGTTGCTGTGCTGTCTCCAAAGTTCTTTTCTCTTGGACAAACCTGTAGGACAAAACTCCCAACAGAAATGAGGGACTCCAACCAAGTTCAGTCATAATATCGGCATCTCCATTAATAAATAAGTGGTAAGTGTTAGTTGCTCAGTTGTGTCCGACTCTTTGCGGCCCCATTGACCATAGCTTCTATCCATGGAATTCTCTAGGCAAGAATACTGGAGTGGGTTGCCATTCCCTTCTCCAGGGGATCTTCCCAACCCAGGGATTGAGCCCAGGTCTCCAGCATTGCAGGTATATTCTTCACTGTCTAAAACACCAGGGATGGATCAGACAGTAAAAGAATCTCCATTAGTGGTCTCACATGAAACCCAGATCAACAGACACTGGAGTATTCATATAAAGGCAAACAAAGGTAGATGTGTAGGCACATAGCGAAGAATATGCCACAGAAACCTGTGTACCACCAAATGCAAACATTCTCTCTCGAGATAAATTAGAAGTTTGAGACTGAATAGCAGGAATTTAAAATTTTCTGTTTTAGGAATTTCAGTTTTTATCCCTATATTCACTGAAATCACTAATCAAGCAGAAGACCTGAAAGCAAAAGAGGGTATATACCACTTTATTTTTCTGCAGTCACTTAATCCAATAGCCCTAAAAATGCAGGTACAAATCCCATGTGACTAGACCGAGAGCCCAGCTTCTTCTACAGCTAAGTAAAAACACCTTTAAAAAGATGGTCTCTTATCACCACCATTTGGTGAAATAAAGCACATTTTAACATCACATGTTTCCGTGAATTTGGCATGATGAAAACTCACTGCATTATACGTTTTTATGACCAACCTAGACAGCATATTAAAAAGCAGAGACATTACTTTGTCAACAAAGGTCCGTCTAGTCAAGGCTATGGTTTTTCCAGTGGTCATGTATGGATGTGAGAGTTGGACTGTGAAGAAAGCTGAGTGCCAAAGAATTGATGCTTTTGAACTGTGGTGTTGGAGAAGACTCTTGAGAGTCCCTTGGACTGCAAGGAGATCCAACCAGTTCATCCTAAAGGAGATCAGCCCTGGGTGTTCATTGGAAGGCTCATGTTGAAGCTGAAACTCCAATACTTTGGCCACCTGATGCGAAGAGCTGACTCATTTGAAAAGACCCTGATGCTGGGAAAGATTGAGGGCAGGAGGAGAAGGGGATGACAGAGGATAAGATGGTTGGATGGCATCACCGACTCAATGGACATGGGTTTGGGTGGACTCCGGGAATTGGAGATGGACAGTGAGGCCTGGCGTGCTGCAGTTCATGGGGTCACAAAGAGTCAGACACGACTGAGCGACTGAACTGAACTGAACTGAGACAAGGAAAGGTGAAAATTATCATCCACTTAACAGTATTTGAGAACCCAAATCTCAGAGCATCCAATACCATCTAAGAGAAGTAGATGGTATATAGTAGGTAACCCCTTTGGACCTGTGGAGAGATGAAGTCTCAGAAGGATCAAACAACTAGCCAAAGTCACACAACTAGTAATGTCAGAGCTAAAATTCAAACCCAAGATGCAACTCTTTCTGTGAAAAGGCCAGAAGGATAACAGCAGATTTTCCAATGCCCAATATTGAATAAACTTCAGTAGGCCTGTTCCTCCTGCTGTATCAGGCAATTTTCCTATTATGTGTTTTTTTTTTTTATTTCACGAAGAGGCCTACTACCAGGTAAAGAGATTCTGGAGTAGATTGCATCCCCCTTGTAAATTATTAGCTTCCTTGATTACAAATCAACCCCATAGAGTTTGGCTATCATGGATCAATTTCCTGAGGCCTCTGAGGCACTGCTGGGGAAATGAAGAATGTGTTATAGTGTTTTTAGACCTGAAAAACCTGATTTTCCAGCCATAGACCTCAGAGGCAATGAACATGCTAGCAAGCAGTAACAGGGTTGTGGGGAACACTCTGGTTAGCCTGTGACCAAGTATGGGTGCACACCATCCACTGGCCAGCTGGATGGGTCTCCAGTAGGTCTTTTCGGCTGGGTGATGCTGGTACTGACTGTGACCTTGGGCATGTCACTACACCCTCAGTCCACCTGCAGTTTCTTCATCTATGAATGCCAAGGATTTGGATAAAATTGTCTTGAAGGGCTTCTTCAAGGTTGGCAAACAAAAAGAACAGCAGCAACCAGTGACACTGACAGGATATTTTCTACTGCAACTACAGGGATCAAGCATTCCTGCTCTCAGGATACACACGATCTGGGAACGAGGCAAGCCCTCTTTTCTTTATTTTTTTTCCCCACTTATTTTTGTCCTCTACTTTCTCCAGTCCTCAGCAAGACAATAACTGGGCCAGCCAAAGCGATCGTGCTTTGAGGAGTTCCCGTGCTTGATTGTGTGTGTGTAGATGGCTCAATGGTAAAGAATCCACCTGCCAATGCAGGAGACATGGGTTTGATCCCTGGGTGGGGAAGATCCCCAGGAGAAGGAAAAAACCCACTCCAGTATTCTTGCCTGGGAAATCCCATGGACAAAGGAGCCTGGTGGGCTACAGTCCATGGGGTTGCAAAGAGTCGGACACGACTGAGTGACTGAACAAAAACAACATGCTTGGCTGAAAGGAGGAAATGGCGATGCTTCACGTAGTCAGCAGTGCATAGCATCCTACAACAAGCACTCACTGAGTGGTAATGTTATCACAGGCCTGTGTCTACTGCTTGATCACCTCCACTCATTTAAAAGTGTGACCTAAGCTCACAGCCCCAAAATGTCCCCAGAAGGGACTTGTTTCCCACCCAACTGGTTAGCTACTATTATCACACAGCCTCAGCCTTCTTATTCCTCTGTGTCCCATGGGCTTGGGCCTCTAGGTGACTCACAGCCAATCAGGAGCATGCCAACGTTCCCAGTTCCCAGGGGCATGGCCTCTGGATGCTCCTAAGTTCAGCACTGGAACAAACCTAGATGGGCTCTATTGCAGCAGTTGGGGAAGGGGAGGAGAGCGAGCGGCAGGGAGAAGGACCCAGTATCCTTCCAATAGTGACACTGGCCTCTAACTTCCTGTCTCCTGTGGCGGCCACTAGAGGCAAATACCATTCATTCCATCGCCTTCATCCTCTCCTCCTCTCTCTCCCTTCCTCCTGCTCTTAGGCAGTGTGTATAGACTGGGGGTGGAGAGAAGTCAGGTTTGTAGCCCACACATGTACCACTAGTGTCGGGGTTGTGAGTAGTTCCATGGGAGGGCAACTGGGTAACAGAGGGAGAGAAGAACTATTTTTCACTATATATCCTTTCACATAGCTTTATACCAAGAGCATGAAATGCTTGTTCAATAAAATAAGTTTTTTAAAAAAAAATTTTAATAATGTTTAATTAAAATCATCTGACACAGATCTGATTCTATTTTCTGTTAGGGAAATCTTGGTGTTTCTTTGGTTTTGGGTTTTTTTCTTTTAATGTATATCAGATATCATCTCCAAGTTTCAGGTCAAAAATATTCTTTCTGTATCCATCTAAAGTCACTTTTGGTGGTCTGCCTTGAAACCACTGAGTGTACCAAAGAAGAGAGTTTGGAGAGTTGAAAAGAGGACAGGATTTAAAGTAAAGCCAACTTAAGTTTGAGTCCTGGTTCTACTATTTACTGGCTTGAGTAGGATTCTCAAGTTCATAAGGTTCAGTTTCTTCATCTGTCTAAAAGAAAATCAAGTTAACCTCCTTATGTAAATCACAGAGTGCAGAACATATTCTTTGGAATTAGGTTCAGTTCCTGCAACTGTCACATCTTGTCTCATCTCTTGAAGTTTCACTTTCTTCATCTGTAAAATGGGGATACTAATAGTGTTGGCCTGAATTTTAAATGAGATGATGCATGGAACGTCCTCAGTAAAATAAACTATGCAGGGAAATAGCCACTTAATTTTTGCTCTTCCTATCAGGATGTTTTTGTGAGAATAAAGTAAGATGAAGTACCTGGTCCTAAAAAAAAATGCATGTGTATTTTCAAAATTTATTTCCCCCTAGATTCTTTGTTGTGTGTGTGGAGAAATTCCCTGCTACCCGGCCTTTTAAACTGCTCTCTGTATTCATGAATTCAGTCTTCTTTTGCCTGCTCATTATAATGCTCTTCTATGAAGAAATCAGACTTACCAGGTGGTTCAGTGGTAAATAATCCACCGGCCAATGCAGGAGACCCAAGAGATGTGGGTTCAATCCCTGGGTCGGGAAGACGCCCCTGAGTAGGAAATGGCAACCCACTACAGTATTCTTGCTGGAAACTTCCATGGACAGAGGAACTTGGTGGGCTACAATCCATGGGGTCACAAAGAGTTGGACACAAGTGAGCACGCACACACACACGAAGTAATCAACTGGAATGACAAAGAAGGAGAACTCCAAACTTCTCTAATGTGGGCCAATTCTTTGAAGTTTCATCAGTCCGTGCATCCATCCATTCATCTATTCATCCACTGAAAATGCCTGGTCCTGGGATTGCAGAACTGATTAGCACAGATGTGGTCCTTCCCCTCAGCTGTGAGGAAGTAGCCTCTCTGAGGAAGTCAGATGTGAGGAAGGTATAAACCCCACCTTCTGTTGCATTCTCAGACTAAGACCTTTGTAAGAAAGTTGCATTTACTCACCAAATACCCACTAGGTTTTGGGCTGAGTATCCAGGAAAAACTCCAATTAAATAAATTACAGTTCCACAGACAAAAGTGGGAAAGGCAGCCCCTTTAACGTTATGTATCTAAGAATCACTCTTACTCTGAGGTTAATGATGCCATTCCCTCAGAACTTATATAACACAGAGCAACTTATTGGTATCTCAGGCATTGTGTGCCTGAATGAAAATGCCAGAGAAAAGTCCAGAATTTTTCAGGTTTCCTTTACTCTCAGGCTAATGTTCATCCTGTAGGGGTACCTGAGACTGAATGTGGCCAAGCAGGCTAATGGATTTGGAAACAGCAAAGAGCCATCCAAATACAAGGCATAACTGCCACTATTGCAGCTGCCGCCAAGAGCTGCTGGTGACCTCAGTCTGGGTTTGTATGACTGGAGTTGGATGGAATTACATCTCAGCCGCTCAGTCAGTCAACAGTAACAGAGCGTCCCCTGACTGCCAGTGCTGGGATACTGCCCTGATAAGGAAGACTGAGGAGACTCTCTAGACAGAGGAGGTGGGGCTGTAAGCGAGGATGCAGGACATTCCAACAAAGCAGCGGGCTTAGGCCTGTGATGCTGAACTTGCTCAAAGTGAACACCAATAAGGTCTTCCTGTGTCTAGAGCCATGCCACCTGCTTGTTCACAGAGCTGGTCAGAAGGCAGCGTGATGGAAAGAAGGACACAGGGGGCCAGGGAAACACGGGATAAGCTCACAGCGCTCGATGACACATCAGTATATGTGTCTAGAGCTCAGACTGTTTAGTCATTGAGGGAGGAATTTTGAAAAAAAGATAAAAGGATGTCTAAGGACACTCCAGTTCCAAAAGAAGGTCTGATTCGGGATCAGAGAACAGGCACTGCCATATAGACCCTTCCCATCACTCTGACGTGTACTTGACTGGCTCTAGCTCTCTCTCTCTGTCACACACAAACACAGACAGACACACACACACACACATCATTGCTGCAGAGTGAGAACACAGGTCATCAGCTTCCAGTCATGCATTTCATTCCAGTATTACTGAATGACAGTGGCGGGGGGTCTTCTTGGCCCTCAAAATCCAAGCAAAATTGTATAGTGTCTGCCATATATGTCATGCCCCAATTTCCAGGAGCTGTGGAAGTTGAAGTGTTAGTCATTCAGTCATGTCCAATTCTTTGCAAGACCACGAATTTGCCCAACCAGGCTCCTCTGTCCATGGGATTCTCTAGGCAAGAATACTGGAGTGGGTTGCCATTTCTTTCTCCAGGGGATCTTCCTGACTCAGGGATCAAACTCAGGTCTCCCAAATTGCAGGTGAATTCTTTACCGTCTGAGCCACCAGGGAAGCCCAAGAATACTGGAGTGGGTAGCCTATCCCTTCTCCAGGGGAACTTCCTGACCCAGGAATCGAACTGGGGTCTCCTGCATTGCAGCTGGGTTCTTTACCATCTGAATCACCATGGAAGTCCCTCCTGAATATATCTGATACCATATCCGAATATGTGTGCCTATAAGTGACCTCCTCCACCCCTTAGCTCCAGGGCAAAGGATTATGTCATATTTTCCTATGTCTGGCCCCAGTCTGGGCTTCCCTGGTGGCTCAGTGGTTAAGAATCTACCTGCAGAGCAGGAGACGTGGGTTTGATCCCTGAGTTGGGAAGATCCCCTGGTATTTTTGCTAGGAAAATCCCATGAACAGAGGAGCCTGGAGGGCTATGGTCCACGGGGTCACAAAGAGTCAGACAGGAATGAGCGACCAAGCAGCAACAGCAGCAGTCCCAGTCTACACCTGGTATCTAGTAAGAGTTCAAAATTATTGGATGAATAATTTCTTCCTAAATAAAATGAAGGGAGGAATGGTGCCAAAGTTTCACTGAGATTACTTTGAATGACAGGTCAAGGCCAACTGAGGAGAAAAATGTGTCGAAGTCAATAAAAGTTGTTTCTCATCCAGGATCTTCCCTGCCCTGTCTGCTTCTGGTACCTTTGAGAGTCCCAGTCCAACCACAGGCTGCTGAGACATTGACTGGCAACAACATTGTGAATTGGTAGAACTTCAACACATTTGTTCCCCTGACTCAGGCTATTTGATTTAAGAGGCTTATTCCACTTCCTCCCCACCCTTCCAACTAGATCAAGTAATACTGCTCCACACAGCCCTCCCCGCCCAGGCTAATCCTTTACCCAACCAGATCCAGAACTGACCTCATAGCTCTCTAGCTGGGTTCACTTAACGCTTTGTGAGAACTTGCTTCCACAAACAAACACTCTGCAACTCTTTGCTTCTTGATCTCACCCCACTAGATGCTGAGCATTTTTGTAATTCCTCCCTCAACCCCAGTGCCTAGCTCAATGCTGGAAACACAGGAAGCCTTGGTAAATGTTTGCAAAATGAATGAATAATGAAAAAATGGAGTGTGAGTGCAGTCATTTTGAGGTTCAATGAGCAAAAGTAGCAGAAATGCTTGTAGCCAACAAGGAGAGTGTCAAAAAATGTATTAATCGAAGGAAAAGTGGAGTGTTCATTTGGCATTGAGCAGATATGTCATTTGACAAAGCATGCAGAGAGAGGACTGGGTTCTCTAAACACCAACTCAATGTTTTCTCATAGTGTTTTTATCATCTCTGTCGCATCGTTTTTGTTTGTGTTTTGCAGCCTTTGGGGAATTACAACATTGGGTCATTGTGTGCTGGGTTTCACAATTCTCCCCCTTTCCCATCAACAGTGTACCATGAGGCACGTACAATGACTGCTTTTTATAAATCCAAGAATGTAAATTATATTAGTTTTGCAAACTTCATGATACCCCTTGGACTTGGGCGTAACTGGCAACACCTGCGGCTGTTTCAAAATCAGACCTAAGAATGGTGTCTTCGAAAGGTGTTCAGCAGGGCTCCCTCAGCTAAGAAAGAATGCACAGTTCCCACCTACAGGTC
Source organism: Bos taurus (assembly GCF_002263795.3). Taxonomy (NCBI): domain Eukaryota; kingdom Metazoa; phylum Chordata; class Mammalia; order Artiodactyla; family Bovidae; genus Bos; species Bos taurus. The sequence goes on from NC_037330.1 coordinate 52,184,329, forward strand.
TTCTTTAGATGTGCCTCTGCTCCTGGGCTTAGAATTTGTGTTCAATTCAGTAGGAACCTAGGGGTCAGTGGCAGGATGGTCCACATTATTGAGGAGTCCAAAACCTAGGCAGAAGTAAGCATTTTCCTTCAAAATAGTCCATTAATTTAGGCAAAGAGTTTTGACTTTAATTATCAAACTAATTGTATTCTCTACATGACTTTGTATAGACCTGTGGCATCCAAAACTAACTACTAGTCACTTAGGACTACTGAGCACTTCAAATGTGGCCAGACTGAATTTTGAAAGCTTAATACCAAAAAAATCTCAATTTTAACATTGATCACATATTAAAATAACATTTAATTTATTAATTAAGTATATTAAATATATTATTAAAATTAATTACACCTACTCCTTTTTTTAAATGTGGCTACTAGAAAACTTTATATTACACACATGGTTTGCATTATATTTCCACTACAGTGTAGCCAATGCCTGTACATTTTCAGCAGAGTAATGAAGCAAAAAACCATACAGATTGGATCACTAACAGAGTGAAAGAATTTATTCCAGGGGAAAAAAGATATTGTATTTTAGATAAAAACAAAATTTTGCTTAAATATAAATTCTGCCATGATTTCCATTTCACAGTGCAATCCACCAAATGAGCTAATGCTCAGAGTTTATAACGAATGAAAATCACTGACTATTATAGCATTAGTGGGCACAGAAAAGATGTCAAACTGCCATTTCCTCTTGAATGAAACACCCTACCGAAACCTTTGGACTGTCATGATTGTTTTATGTATTTTCTTCCATTGTCTCTTAACTGTGAGCTCCTTAAGAACAGAGACCTTGTGTTAATCATCTGTTGGAGTGGCCACTCAACCTAGTATGCCCAGGAGTGAGGGGTTTCTGGGCCATGGGACTTCCAGAGCTAAAATTAGAGGACAATTAGGATCTGGTTGGTCACCCTAGTGGGGGAAATATCCCCCAAATCCTTCAGTATTCCCTCTGTTTGATATGTGATAAATGCTCAATAAACGTTAAAAACTTGTCCTGAAAACTGTGGACTTGCTTTGAATGCTTTTCCCATTTGTGTAGAGATAGCCCTGATAGAACCAAAGTCCCTTCAAAATTAAGGAAGGATTAGTATGAGGTGTTTTAAAAAACATAACGATTGGCTACTACATTTGAGACTCCCTGCCCAGTATCAGCACAGCAAGAACTATCTTTGGTTCCTGTCAATGAAACTTTCATCTTCCTCTCCTTGGCTCCATCTCCACCAACTTCAGCAGGGCCCTAATCTGCCCCTGCTGACTTAGGGGGCCTTCACCATTGCTGGCATCCTACTCAGGTCTCCTTCACTACTCCTTCCACAACAGCTAGTTGTTTGAGCTAAGAGTTCCAGTACATATTGTCTATCAAGCAAATGCACTACAGTTGTATGTTTAGGGCGGGGGAGAAATGAGGGAAATATGTGACAGATAAAAGAGCTAAGAAACAAAGAATTCTTTGATCTGCTACTGACTTCATTCAGGAAAAAATATTACTGTACGTGGTACCTGGACTGTGTGACCCTAGCTCAAGGCCATGGAGTGGTTAAGAGCCTGGGCTCCAGAATCACAGTCCTAGGTTTAAATCTAGCTCTGTAAACTGATGAACTTCTCTAGGCTGAGTTTCTTATCTGTACATGGTAACAAGTGTACCCACCTCACTGGCTTATTCTAAAGAGTAAATGGATGGATGTAAGGTGTCCTGTGCAGGTCTTAGCACATAGGAAGTGCTGCATGTAAGCGCCAACCATAATATCCTGTCATCCAAGGCCAAGAGAAAAAGTTGGTACAAAGAAAGATTATGGACTTCAGATGAAGATCTAGAAATATTTTTCAGGCCCATGCAATTGTGATCCTAGACAAGTAATTTAGTTTCTCTGTGCTTCAGTTCACCTTTTTGTCAAGTAGAACTCCATATTGTAGGACTGCTGTGAAAATTAAATGGGACATAATTGAGTTTGGTATCCCAGCACAGAGTGATCAATCAATATAATCGGTAAGATCTTTTTTGTATTCAACTTCTCTCTTTCTCCAATCTGAGAAACCCACCAGCTTTCCTATCTTCCAGCACACTTTGCATTCCCAACTCCCATGTATACAGTCCCACTATCTCATCTCTGGAAAATGACTCTTCCTAGCACTCAGCAACAGCTTGAAAACACCTCCTCAAATGTTCTTCCCTCTTCTAGGCAAAGAAAGCAATTCTCTTCTTAGTTAATTGTCCTCTCATTCTATCCACTCTGATGAGTGAAGTGCATTGCTCTTGGATAAAACAGTTAAAAGATACCAGTAATTCCTAGAAAATGGAAACATAGAGAAAAGTAATGATAACACAGTGAATTTCATAAACTGATTTACATATCCTTTCTCCTTTTGGAAATTAGTGCTAATTAAAAAAATTTTTTTTCTATAAGCATGGTAACACAGAAGGCAATGGCAGCCCCCTCCAGTACTCTTGCCTGGAAAATCCCATGGGCGGAGAAGCCTGGTAGGCTGCAGTCCGTGGGGTCACGAAGAGTCAGACATGACTGAGCGACTTCACTTTCACTTTTCACTTTCATGCATTGGAGAAGGAAATGGCAACCCACTCCAGTGTTCTTGCCTGGAGAATCCCAGGGACGCGGGAGCCTGGTGGGCTGCCGTCTATTCGGTCGCACAGAGTCGGACACGACTGAGGTGACTTAGCAGCAGCAGCAGCAGCATAAGCATGGTAAAGATATATGATAGCTGCTATTTTTCAATGTCTTTCCTTGGCAAAATTAAAAGTAGTCAGGCTTGTGTTGATCACCAAAATGTTTTTGGTTTTGTCTATTTGTTTTCCTATTTTACTGGTTGGTAAAAAAAACAAAAAAAAATCTTGGAATTACTTACAGTATACAATAGAAAGAAAAGAGATAAAGGAGATGGAGAAGGAGAGATGTAAGAAGGGCTGGTCAGAATTTGGATTCTCCATGTGGCTACCATCTGCTGATTAGATGCAGGCCCCAGTAATTCTGTCTAGGTTGCTAACCAGGCACCCATGTAAGACTGTCTATAGTTAAGAGTACATTTGGCTGTCTGTATCTGTGGGTTCTGCATCACAGATTCAATCAACCACAGATTGAAAATATTTGAAAAAAATTCAGAAAGTTCTAAAAAACAAAACTTGGATTTGCCAGCATGTGCAACTATTTACATATCATTTACATTGTATCAGGTAATCTAGAGATGATTTGAAGTATACCAGAGGATGTGTATAGATTATATGCAAATACTATGTCATACTGTATAAGGGGCTCGAGCACAAACAGATTTGGTATCTGTGGAGGGGTCCTGGAACCAACCTCCTACAGACTCTGAAGGACAACTGTAAATTCCCTTGCTAGAACCAATGAATGATCATCTCTTTCTAATTTGTAACAGGTAAGGCTGGCTCCACCAGCTCTAAAGGAATGATTTTCAAACTTCAAGGTGCATCACAAATGCCTGAAAAGATAAACTCTGGAATTTAGGGCCCACCCACAGAGACTTTGAGTCAGTTCTTTCGGGGTATCTACATTTTAAACAAGCCTGCTGGAAACTGCTGATGCTGGTAGTCCTCAGGCCAGCCAGACCTTGCAAACACAAATACTGACCGTTCTGCTCTCTCCTGTATCTCCACAGGCTGCCCTGCCCCTGCTGCTGCTGCTGCTTCTAAGTCACTTCAATCGTGTTGGACTCCGTGCGACCCCATAGACAGCAGCCCACCAGGCTCCCCTGTCCCTGGGATTCTTCAGGCAAGAACACTGGAGTGGGTTGCCATTTCCTTCTCCAATGCAGGACAGTGAAAAGTGAAAGTGAAGTCGCTCAGTCGAGTCTGACTCTTAGCGACCCCATGGACTTCAGCCCACCAGGCTCCTCCGTCCATGGGATTTTTCAGGCAAGAGTACTGGAGTGGGGTGCCATTGCCTTCTCCGCCCTGCCCCTAGCCTCCATCTTTTCCAGTGTCTCTTCTGATACTACACCTGTTTTCACATTTGTGCTCCTCAGGTTTTCCTTGCAACCTTAGTAATGAAAAGGCTCTGATGGTTCTAGATGGTAAGTTCTTCTACCAAAGTGAGGTCTTATTCCAGGTCTTGGCCATATAGGAATTTTGAATGTCTCGAGGTCCTGAGACAGAGCAGTACACCTTCTACCTTCTCTGTCGCTATTTCCAACACACATGTGCTGCTAAGTCACTTCAGTTGTGTCTGACTCTGTGGGACCCCATAGACGGCAGCCCACTAGGCTCCCCCGTCCCTGGGCTTCTCCAGGCAAGAACACTGGAGTGGGTTGCCATTTCCTTCTCCAATACATGAAAGTGAAAAGTGAAAGTGAAGTCGCTCAGTCGTCCCCGACTCTTAGCGACACCAAGGACTGCAGCCTACCAGGCTCCTCTGTCCATGGGATTTTCCAGGCAAAAGTACTGGAGTGGGGTGCCATTGCCTTCTCTGAACACACATCTAGTGAAAGGTAAATGCTTCTCTGTGCCACTGATGCTGTGTGAGAAACAAGGGCATTATTTCTTACAACAGGTGTTTCTCACCAGCTCACTCACAATCAGAACTCTGAATTCAGTACCCCAGGTATCCAGAAGCCACAGAAAAGAAAATGTGGCTTAGAGAAGCTTCTACTCTGGTCAGTTTAGAAAAAGCAGAGAAACTAATGTGGAAACTAGCTCTTTTGTTTTATCAAAAATCACTTATTTCATGGAGTTCACCTTTAGCCTTTGTTAATCCATTTTCTGGTTTTAATCACCACTTAGTGTGGCTGTCATTTTAATTTGCAAAACTCTTGACCAATATTCATGCAAATAGACCCCCCAAAAGGAAAAGAACATTTCTTGGGGGCCCCCTCTGGCAGACAGCATTCTGGTGTTGATCCAGAGTCATAAAGACTTTTGAAAACAGTTCACACGTTGGAAAAAGCTCTCAGAGATTGATTTAAAAAATGCCAGCTAGGACGCAACCTCACTCCTCAAAGACTTGAGTTTCTGGAAAAGTGAATTTTAGGGGCCTAGAAATCCTAGAAATAAAACTTAGATTTGATGAGCTTAGGAAAGATAGGTGAAGCAAAGAATTTCTTTGATTTACACACAGAAATAATTGAAAAAGGAGGCTGTGAATAAAGGATGTGGGGGAAGGGTGTTCATGCCTGTGTCGAAAGAACAGAAAGGGACCATATTTTGCTTTTTAAAATTTTTTCTTGGTACAAGGCAGATGGGCTGTTGATTGACACTAAATAAATCCTTGAATAAATGAATCTCTCTAGCACTGGGGAGGGGGTGATGATGGAGGGAGTGGGGGATGGTGGGAAGTGGCTTGTGCATATGGAACAGATAACTTTTTAAGGAAAGGGGAATTAAAAGCAAGACCCTCAGGGCATTTAATAACTGTGGCATCTTATTCTTGCTTTATGTGATTACTGGGATTATCTGCTAAAAGCAAGAGCCCAATCTAGTATTTCTGTTTGACTTGCCCTTTCTTTCCTTTCATTTACAACCTTGAGCCTCTTCCATGATTTTCGTTTGGTTAATGATGGACAAACCTGGAGTGTGAAAAAGTTTTCTGATCTATGGAAGGTTCGACACAACCAATCTTCTCTAAAAAACAGGAACTGCCAGATTCAGCTTTTATAAAATCCCAAATCCCTATCAGAAGCATTTAAAAGCAGATCCATAACAGACTCTGCAGCCAGCTGCAGTGGCCTAAAGCACGGAGCCGCGGAGGCTCAGGAGAGCCGGCCGGTGGCAGAACATGGGCTCCAGTCCAGGCCTCAGCAGGAAACGCCAAGCTACTCCATCCCAGGTGATCTCCGCAGAACTCAGTGACTCCTGCTTGCGAACCAGGCAAATGCTACGCTTTGTCTCAAACATCACAAATCACCTGAGGGAGAAGCTGTATTTCAAAAGGGAAAGATCTCTTTGGGGGGTTTCTGGAGCCAGAAGGAAAGGGAATTTTAAACCGAAGCCCAGCACAGGTTTAAACTCCTAAAACTTAAAGCCCAGTTTAGGTTTAAACTCCTAAAACTTCATCTTGGGGATTCCAGACATATGGGATAACCTGAGAAGGCTGAAAAGATCATACATAGTATTCTCAGGAATTGTGATCCCATGGAAAGAGCGAGGACTCTGGAGCCAGTTCCAAAGGGTGCGTTTTAGTTCTGGTCAGTTACTCATGTATAGTTTGACCTGGGACAAAGTATTCAAGTTCTTTAAGTCTCAGGACTTTTACATAACACAAATAACATGTCTCTTGCAAGGTTATGGTACTTTTAATACACTGAAATATCCTTCTTTGCTTATATAACAGCTCAGTAAATATTATTTTTCTTTTCCTGCTCCCTCTGCCTTCCTCCCACCTACCCAACAAATACTTAGCTGAACCAAAACATATCACTGCTGCTGTGCCTACATGCCTCAGGAATTTATTTCAGAATGTCATAGAGGGATAGTTTGAAGAAACCTGCTAACATCAAGGAATTTCCTTACCAAATAATTTGGCAAAACTTGTAAACTCTGAGGGCAGCTGTTCCAGGTGGGGACCATAATTTGCACCTGATCTAAAGTATTTCACCACCAGAGAACCTGCTTCACAGTCCTGGTCTACGTACCGCTAGAAACAAGAGAAGGCGGGTCCCCACCAAGTCTGTGGTCAGAAGGTGGAAAGCCAGACAAAAGAGAGAAGCTGAGGGGGCAATGGGGACAGTGTGGACCCCAGAGGAGTTGGACAAAAACCCAAGACAGGGGGTGAGCCCACAGGAAGGACATGTGGATTTTAGAGGCAGAGTAAAGTCAAGGGAGGAGTGACTCTAAAGACATCCCCAGGAATTCCGTTGCAGGGACTTGAGAGCAGCAACCTTGTCAGAAGGGTGGTTTGAGGCTATGCTTACATAGGAGTATGTATTAATAAAGTTAACTCACACTTGATACTCACTAAATGGAGGCTGTGCCAGTGGCCCAGCTCAGGCCACAAATCTAAACCTAAGTCACCCTGCATTTACAGGAAACACCAATCACAGTCCTCCAGCTCCACTTTAGCTAGCTTGTCATTATTGCTGCTGTTTACTTGCTAAGTCGTGTGGGACTCTTGCGACACCATGGACTACAGCCCCCCAGGCTCCTCTATCCATGGGATTTCCCAAGCAAGAATACTGGAGTGGGTTGCCATTTCTTCCTCCAGGGGATCTTGCTGACCCAGGAACTGAACCCACATCTGCACTACAAGCAGATTCTTTACTGCTGAGCACCAAGGCTTTCCTTAGCTAGCTTACCTTGCCCTAGAAAATAGACTTGCTAGCCTTGTAAGGAAATCTCTGACCTCCTAGTCAATCATGCCCTGTTTCCTAGTTGCTGCTTCTACCTGTGCTTGCCCAAAATCCCCTGGGAAGATTGTTCCACTGCTTATAAGGCACTGTACGCCTGCAGTTCATGGATTGTTTTCCCTTGAATGAAGGGCATCACATTTGTAACTAAGTTGTTTTTGTTTTGTCATTTGGCAGTATAAAAATGGGGCAATAACGTCAATGAGACCCAATAAAGATAATGAAAGAAGGAATGGTGGAGTTTAAGGGAAGAGAGTGGCTGAAGCTTCTGCTCCTGAGCCTTCCCTGAAAAGAGGGGCAAAGCACAGTGATTGCTAAGACAGAGACTTGGGAAAATGAGCCAGTCCAGTAGAAGAGAGGTGGGGTAGGGGATGGAGTCTGCAACATAGGGAGAATTTCAGCCTAAGAATCTGTATTTTTTAAAGCTTCCCCAAGGATTCAGTTTGGGAGCTTCTCCATCAGTGGCATCCTGTTTTGCATGAGAGTGAGCCAGCATGCCATCTGCCCGGTCTCCAGGCCTTCTCTCATTGTTATGTAAAGCCCATGTCCGTGCTCACAGGGTTTTCTTATGCAATGACATTAACAAAACATTATAGGCACAATTCCTAAGGACCTAGAAAAATGTTTCAGCTCTGAAAAAAAAACCGACTGTAAAATAGGAAAAGAAAATTGGCAAAATTCAAATGAATAAATGTTTGAAAAGAAAATGAAAGTGTTAGTCACTCAGTTGTGTCCAACTCTTTGCGACCACCTCCCTCCTCCACCCCTCCCATGGACTGTAGCTCACCAGGCTCCTCTGTCCATGGAATTCTCCAGGCAAGAATACTCGAGTGGGTTGCCATTCCCTTCTCCAGGGATCTTCCCACCTGGGGACCAGGGATTGAACTCTGCTCGCATTGCAGGCAGATTCTTTACCATCTTTAAATGGCTGCAAAATTTAACTTTGTGTCAACTACTTAAATATATCTCAGCTCATATATTGTTGCACATAAACCATTGCCAACTATTTAAACTCTGTTCCTCAGCTGCTGCTTCTATACAATGAGTATGTAATAATGGTACTTTTATCATAGATAGTTTTTAATGCTCACTTGACATTGGTGGAAATAAACATGATGTTCCATGTAAAGCACGATAGAAAAGGCCCCAGGACACTGTATGCCAGTGTAATGTTATAAATGATATTGTTAGTAATAAGGAAGATGACAATGACGAGAAAAGCATACATTTGCCATGTAAAACTTGGCAGAGAATTCTGAAGAATTCTCAATATACTAACCACTTATCATATTGATATTACTTTCTCTAAAATACTTTGGCCTGTCAGTCCAAAGCTTTCTATGAATAGACTCCAGCTGATGAGGACCTGTCACAGTGCTTTCAGATCACAAAGTGGGCCACGAATGTTCACATCCATAAGCTTCTTTATTCCTTATTGCTGCCCCTGAAGGTAGGCAGCGAAGGCAGAGTAATGCAATGGGGAGGACTAGGAGAATCAGGCTGACCTGAAGGCTCCGTCTGTGATTTCTAACAAGTCCTTTCACCTTTGTGGGCTCAGTCTGCTCACAGGTGAATCAGGAGAGAATTCCTGCTTTGTGGAATCCACAGCCCTGTGGAAATCAAAAGGGAGGCTGTGTGTCAGAGTGCTAAACCACAGCGCCCACATACAAGTATCTGGCTTGCCCTTATTTTAGGAGATAAGGAAACGAACATTGACAGAAATGGCCTGACATGTGCACAGTCTTTCAAGTGAGAGAGGCAGGACAGGAAACTGGGTCAGTGTGCCTTCCTCCACACAGCACAGCTTCCTGAACCGCTAACATTCCCTGCAGGCTCTTCACCACAGAGGCAGAGAAAGGAGACTAGGGTCACACAGACCCCTGTGATCAGGGTTTTGTAAAGCCGACTTAGCCAATAGATCACTGCATCCTAGCCCCACAGGTCAGGCCACTACTTCTCTGTGGGAAGCATGGCTTCCTGTATCAGCCACTGAGCCAAGCCAGAGACCTTTGGGGATATTTAACTCTTTGCTACATCTTAATTTACCTCGGGGTTGTGAGGTGCAGTGGAGCCTAACATTCCTGCTGATGCACTTGTAGTCATTATGAATTGGAGAATTCATTTCTGCTTGAATTCAAGATGACAACAGCTACCATTTGCTGAGTGTTTCATATCGGTGCTTCACCCACATTATCTCATTCTGTTCCTACCATGGCCCTTTGAGGATGGAGGTGTCATTATTATCCTCATCCTTCAGGTTTGAGAAAATCTGGGTCCTTACAAGTTAGGTGATGCTTCCAAGGTCATGTAACCATGTTGGCTGTCTGAGAAGCCAGCCCCCTTTACCACCCCAGTGTTTCACAAGAAATGGCCTGCAGACCACATACATCAAAATGTGTCCACTACCTCCCTCGCACCCCCCCCCCACCCCCTGCCCCACAGTAACCTACTAATCAGATGGTGGTGGGTGGGAACAGTGGCAGCCCAGGAGTTTGCGTTTCAATTAGGTCCACAGTTGATTCCCACGATGTCCACATTTGAGAACCAACCAACCATACCCCCTAACCTTCCAGACACATTTTCGTCAAAGGACAGGCAGGGAAAGGAGCAGTTCAGTTTTCAATTCCAAATGCATCTTTGGCATCATCATGGACAAAAAAAGCCAAGTCTCTTTCCCCTTAAAATTTGCTGAATAACCTACACAACTCTCTTTAGTAAGTCTGAGAAGGACAAGGTTGTTCCTGTTGACTGACAGGGATTTTAGCATGAATATTTAATGGGCAGGGCAGCTGGTATACTTGGCTAATGTAATATTTCAAGCTCTCCTTTCATACTGAAGGGATTTGCTCTCCCTTAATGCATGTCTACATCCTGTCCGAGTCCTTCCAACAGCATTTTCCACACAGATAATACCAGTTCAGGGAGCATCTTTTTCCCAGCTCTCAATTTAAGATAGCACTTATTCTTATCTTGAGATAAAGTTTTTTTGTATGCTGATGGAATGCCCCTCGGCATTGTCTTGGATTTTATCATTTCCTGTCCAAGCCCTCCATGCCCTCTTGGTTAAAATCCATTGACAGAATCAGCTTTGCTGATGTCATTCAGAAGAATCATTGACACTTTTCCTTCTATATCTGTATCTTCCTCCGTCCTTTTCTCTTTTTCTCCCTCTCCTTTCTTTCTACCTCTGCTTCTCTATCTCTCCTTCCAGTCTCTGATGTTTCCCAACTTACAAAATATTTGGGTCCAATATTGTACTTGGGGTTTGTTTAAGCCAATTAGAGAGACAATTACACTTAATGGTGAAAGAGGAAATCCATTCCCCCTTAGATGAGGAAGAAGGCGAGTTCTCCTTTTACCACTTAAATAAATAAATAAATGCATTCACATTGGAGAGGAATAGGTAAAACTGTCTTCATTCACAATATGGTATATAGAAAATCTCAAAGAATCTACAACAAACCATCAGAACTAATAAACAGTTTGAGTTAGGCCACAAACCAATTATATTTTTATATATTAACATCAAACAATCCAAAAATTAAATTAAGTAAAAAATTCCATTCACAAATGAATTCATAGTACCAAAAATATATGTAGGAAAATAAATTTGATAAAAGAAGTGGACGACAAACACTAAAAACAACAAAACATAGACAAAACACATTAAAGAATATCTAAATAAATGGAAAGCCATTCCAAGTCCATGAATAGGAAGACTCAATTTTGTTCAGTTCAGTTCAGTCACTCCGTTGCGTCTAACTCCACGACCTCATTTCCTGCAGCATGCCGGGCTTCCCTGTCCATCACAATTCTCTCACAAATTGATTTATAAATTCAACACTTCTATCAAAATCTCAGCAACCTTTTTGCATATATTGACAAATTGATCCCAAAGTTTATATGGAAATGCAAAGGAACTAGAATAGTCAAAACACATTTTTAAAAAAGACCTAAGGTAGAAGACTTATACCACTCAATATCAAAATGTACTATAAAGTCACAGTGGTTAAGACAGTGTAGTATTGGTGCAAGAATTTCCATGCAGATCAATAGAATGGGATCGAGAGTCCAGAAAAAACCTCACATTTAAAGTGATCCATTTTTTAACAAAGGTGCAAACACAATTCAATAGACAAACTGTAGCCTTTCCAACAAATAAGCACTGGAATTGGATGCAGAAAAGTGAATTTACTTCAAAAAAAGAAAATTATCTGAAAGACCTCAATATAGGATCACAGACCATATAACAGCTAAAATTATAAAAGTTTCAGAAGAAAATATAAGATAAAATCTTTGTGACTTTGAGTGAAGCAGATTTCTTAGATACAACACCAAAAGCAAGCTCATTTTTAAAAATACCAATACATTGCACTTCACCCAAATGAAAAACTTTGCAATGTCAAAAAATTTAAAAGTGCTGTCAATCTGCTAAGGTACTTATATCTAGAATATAAAGCAACTCTTGTAACTCAACAATAAAACAAATAGTGAGGGACTTCCCTGGTGGATCCGTGGTTGGGACTGCATGCTTCCTGCACAGGGGGCTCAGGTTCCATCCTTGATTGGGGAACTAAGATCTCACAAGAAAAACCATGAAAATGTGTGGTAAAGCAAAGAAAATGATAATAAAATAAATTAAAAATTAAAAACAAATAATGAAATTAGAAAACAGGCAGGGAATTTCAATGGATACTTTCCCAAAGATATGCAAGTGGTGAATATACACATAAAGCGCTACTCGACATCGTTGGGTGTGTGCATGCTAAGTCGTTTCAGCAGTGTCTGACTCTTTGTGACCCTATGGACTATAGCCCACCAGGCTCCTCTGTCCATGTGATTCTCTGTCCATGGAGTGAGTTGCCATTTCTTTCTCCAGGGGATTTTTCTGACCCAGTGATTGAACCCATGTCTCCTGTGCCTCCTGCATTGAGAGGAGAATTCTTTATCACTGAAGCCACCTGGGAAGCCCCACTCAACATCACCAGTCATTAGGAAAATGCAAGTTGAAACCACAATAAGATACCAAAATTACATCTGCTAGAATGACTAAAATAAAAAAGATAATAGCAAATGTTGGTGAGAAAATAGAACAGCTGGAAGCCAATTATACTGCCAATGGGGATGTAAAATGGTGTCATCATTTTGGAAAACTATTTGGCAGTTCTTCAAAATGTCAAATATAGTTATCATATTGACCCAGCAATTCCACTCTTAGATATCTACCCAGGATAAATGAAAATAAATGTCCACACATTTATATAAATGTTGGTAGTAGTATTATTCAAAATAGCCCCAAAAGTAGAAACAACCCAAATCCTCAACTGATGAATGGATAAGCCAAATGTGATATAGATAAATAACAGAATATTATCATCAGTAAGAAAAGAATAAAGCACTGATATATGTTACAACATGGATGAGCGTCTAAAACATTATACTAGGCGAAAGAAGTCAGTCACAAAAGACCACATAGTGTATGACTCATTTATATGAAATGTCCAGAATAGGTGATTCTCTAGAGACAGAAAGTAGATTCCCAATTGCCAGGAGGTAGGCTGAGGGCAAAATGAAGAATGATCACTAATGGGTATAATTTTTTTTCTAACCTGTATCCCCTGAAGTGGAATCATGGAGTCTTAATCACCGGACAGCCAGGGAAGCCCTAATGATGTTTCTTTTGAAGATGATGAAAATGTTTTAAAATAAGAGTATGGTGATATTGCGCAAATATGTAAGCATACTGAAAGCTATTGAAGTATACACTTTAGACAAGTGAACTTATGGTGTGTAAATTATGTCTCAATAACATTTTTTTAAAAACTAATAATAGCAAGAATAGCAGACACTGTTAAGAAAATGAAAAGATGAGACAAGTTGGGAGAAAATATTTGCAAATCACATATATGGTAAAGAAGTTCTATCCAGAATATATAGAGAACATATATAACTCAATAATGAAAAGACAAATGACCCAATTATAAAACAGGGAAAAGATTTAAGTGGACATTTCATAAAGGAAAACAGACAAATTGCTAAAAAAAAGATGCTCAACAGCATTAGTCATTAGGGAAATGCAAATTAAAAGTACAATGAGATACTTAATCTCATTAAGTATTAGACCATCTATTAGGATGGCTAGTATTAAAACGATTAGACTCAATGTTGGGAAAGATACATAGAAATCAGAACACTCAGACTTTGCTGATGAGAATGTAAAATGATACAGTCAATTTAGAAACAGTTTGGCAGTTTCTTTAAAAGTTTAACATAAAGTTATCCTAGAGTCCAATAATTTGCTCCTAAGAATATAAAGAAATGAACACATACATTTACACAAAAGCATCCTTGTGAATCATAGCAGCTTTATCATAGTACCAAACTGGAAATAATCCAAATATCAGCTGATGAATGATAAACAAATGTAGTAAAATACAAAGTATTTTTTTCTTTCTTAATATAAGAAATATTTATGTGCAATGTTATTTAGGAAAGGTAGGAAAGAAGAAAGAAAAATAAAATGAAGGGTGGGGATGGAAAGATGGAAGGCATAGGAAAGAAGGAAGAAACTACTAAAAAAAACTACTCATATTGTTTGGAGACAATTTTTCATGAGCTGAGGCTGATTGCCTTTGTTTCAGATCATCTCTTAAAGGATGACTGTTTAGCAAACAACTGAAAGATTGAGGTAGCGCCTTACCTTGGAGCAGAAGAATTATTTGCTTGATGTCCAGTTTAATAAACATAATGTCTCAAATAATGCCATTTGCAATGACATGGATGGACCTAGAGACTGTCATACAGAGTGAAGTGAGTCAGAAAGAAAAAGACAAATATCATATAATATCACTTACATACGGAATCTAGAAAAATGGTACAGATGAACTTATTTTAAAAACAGAAATAGAGTCACAGATGTAGAGAACAAACATGTATATCAAGGAGTGAAGAGGAGGTGGGATGAACTGTGAGACTGGGACTGACATATACACACTATTATATATAAAATAGACAGTTAATGAGAACCTATTATACTGCACAGGGAACTCTACTCAATGCTCTGTGGTGACCTAAATGGGGAGGAAATCTAAAAAAGAGTGGATATGTGTATAACTGATTCACTTTGTTGTACAGCAGACCCCAACAGAACATGGTAAAGCAACTATACTCCAATAAAAGTTTAAAAAAGGAACATGTCTCCAGGACAAAAGTTGAGTAGGTTCACTTACAGCTCATTACAAAAAACTAGGGTTTCCTAAGCTCAGGATTCCTCAATTTTAACATAAACCCTGTGCCTGTGCAGCACACACTTAGGCCCACTTGCATCACCCCTGTGGGACTGGAGGGGCACAGGGAATTGGCACAAACCTGAAGCTCCTGCTGCCTTCATTCTGTGAGTAATGAAGTCCTTTCTCCCTGACCCAGGAGGCACATGTCTTCAGTTAGTAGCCATGAAACTGTGGCGCATTAACTTTTTAGCTCACAATCAGGGTAAATTATCAGACTTTCCATAGCTATTGACATACAAACTACAACATGGATGAATTTCAAAAATATTGTGATAAGCAAAAAAATAATTGAAAGTGTTAATCACTCAGTCATGTCTGACTCTTTGTGACTCCATGGACTATAGCCCCCCAGGTTCCTCTGTCCATGGAATTCTCCAGGCAAGAATACTGGAGTGGGTAGCCATTCCCTTCTCCAGGGGGTTTTACCAACTCAGGGATCAAACACAGGTCTCCTGCATCGCAGGCAGATTCTTTATTATCTTAGCCATCAGGGAAGCCCAAGAAGCCAGATGCAAAAGACTACCATTTGGTTCCTTCCATTACATGAAATAGCCAGAGAAGCTAAATTCATAGAGAAAGAAATAAAATCAAGGGTTCCCTTGGGCTGAGAGTGAGAGAAAGACTGATCAAAATGAACATGAAGAAACTTTGGGGAAATGATAGAAATATTCTAAAAGTGGTTTGTAGTAATAGCTATGAAGTGTTAGTGTTAGTTGCTCAATTATGTCCAACTCTGCGACCCCATGGACTGTTAGCCCTCCAGGCTCCTCTGTCCAAGGAATTCTTTAGGCAAGAATACTGGAGTGGGTGGTCATACCCTTCTCCAGGGGATCTTCCCAACTCAGGGATCAAACCTGGGTCTCCTGCATTGCAGGCAGATTCTTTACCATCTGAGCCACCAGAGAAGGAATAGCTATACAAGACTACTAAAAAGCATTAAACTGTGTGCTTACAGTGGTTGAATATTTTTGGTAGTCAAATTATACCTCAATTAAACTGTTTAAAAAATACAAGAAGATACTATTTCACCCTCACTAAAATGGCTAAAATTTAAAAGACTAGAAGGACCACCCTAGTGATCCAGTGGTTAAAACCCAGCACTTCTAGTGCAGGGGACAGAGGTTCGATCCCCCTATGAACTCCTATGAACCCTATGCTGAGTGGCCAAGAAAAAAAAAAAAAAGCTTATTCAATAATAAAACTGTTAAAAAAAATTAAAAAATAAATTTAAAAGATAAAGACTGGCAACAGCATGTGTCTGCAAGAATGTAAAACAATGGGAACACACATGCATTACTGGCAGGAGTATAAAATGGTGCAACCATTTTGAAAAACCTTGCACCAGTTTCTTGAAAAGTTAACATACACCAACCCTATGAGCCAGTAATTCTGCTTCCTGGATATCTACCCATGAGAAATTAAAATATCCAGCGTGCTCAGTCATGTCTGACTCTGTGACCCCCATAGACTGTAACCTGCCTGACTCCTCTGTCCATGGGATTTTTCCATGCAAGAATGCTAGAGTGGGTTGCCATTTCCCCCTCCAGGGGATCTTCCCGACCTAGTGATCGAACTCGAGTCTCCTGCATCTTCTGCACTGGCAAGCAGGTTCTTTACCACTGAGCTACCTGGGAAGCTCTGATCATCAAAGATATGAACTTGAATGTCTATGGCAACTTCATTCATAATTAGTCTAAATTGGAAACCTACCCAAATATTCATCAACAGGTAAAGGGATGAGGGGCTTCCCTCAAAGCTATTCGGTAAAGAATCTGCCTGCAATGCAGGAGACCCAGGTTTGATTTCTGGGTTAGGAAGATCCTCTGGAGAAGGAAATGGCAATCCACTTCAGTATTCTTGCCTGGAAAATCCCATGGACAGAGGAGTCTGGCGGGCTACAGTACCTAGTGCTGCAAAGAGTTGGACACGACTGAGCGACAAACACTAGACTAGACTCCAGTTCAGTTCAGTTCAGTCGCTCAGTTGTGTCTGACTCTTTGTGACCCCATGAACCACAGCATGCCAGGCCTTCCTGTCCATCACCAACTCCCGGAGTTTACCCAAACTTATGCCCATCGAGTTGGTGATGCCATTTAACCATCTCATCCTCTGTTGTCCCCTTCTCCTCCTGCCCTCAATCTTCCCAGCATGAGGGTCTTTTCCAGTGAGTCAGCTCTTTGCATGAGGTGGCCAAAGTACTGGAGTTTCAGCTTCAGCATCAGTCCTTCCAATGAACACTCAGGACTGATCGCCTTTAGGATGGACTGGTTGGATCTCCTTGTAGTCCAAGGGACTTCAAGAGTCTTCTCCAACACCACAGTTCAAAAGCATCAATTCTTTGGCACTCAGCTTTCTTCACAGTCCAACTCTCACATCCATACATGACCACTGAAAAAACCATAGCCTTCACTAGATGGACCTTTCTTGACAAAGTAATGTCTCTGCTTTTTAATATGCTGTCTGCTGCTGCTGCTAACTATGCTGTCTAGGTTGGTCATAACTTTCTTTCTGAGGAGTCAGTGTCTTTTAATTTCATGGCTGCAATCACCATCTGCAGGGATTTTGGACCCCAAAAGAATAAAGTCTGACACTGTCTCCACTGTTGCCCCATCTATTTCCCATGAAGTGATGGGACTGGATGCCACAATCTTAGTTTTCCAAATGTTGAGCTTTAAGCCAACTTTTTCACTCTCCTCTTTCACTTTCATCAAGAGGCTCTTTAGTTCTTCTTCACTTTCTGCTATAAGGGTTGTGTAATCTGCATATCTGAGGTTATTGATATTTCTCCCAGCAATCTTGATTCCAGCTTGTGCTTCTTCCAGCCCAGCGTTTCTCATGATGTACTCTGCATATAAGTTAAATAAGCAGGGTGACATTATACAACCTTGACATACTCCTTTTCTTATTTGGAGCCAGTCTGTTGTTCCATGTCCAGTTCTAACTATTGCTTCCTGACCTGCATACAGGTTTCTCAAGAGGCAGGTCAGGTGGTCTGGTATTCCCATCTCTTCCAGACTAGAGTAGACTAACGCTAATAAAACCACCACACACTACAAAGCCTTTTCTATTCTCCGAGCCCTTTTTGCCATTACATAATTAAATTTGGAAAACAAACAAAAAACAGCAATGTATTAGGTGGTATAACAGAGGCAGTTACAGGGTGGGACAATTGGAAAGGAGCACCTTGAGAGTCTGTTGAACTTCGAGGAGATCAAAGCAGTTAGTCCTGAAGGAAACCAGTCCTGAATATTTGTTGGCAGGACTGATGCTGAAACTGAGACTACAATATTTTGGCCACCTTATGCAAAGAATTGACTTTTTGGAAAAGACCCTGATGCTGGGAAAAGTTGAAGGCAGGAGGAGAAGGGAATGAGAGAGGATGAGGTGGTTGGATGGCATCACCGACTTGATACACATGAGTTTGAGCAAGCTTCAGGAGTTGGTGATAGAAAGGGAACCCTGGCATGCTGCAGTCCATGGCGTCCAAAAGAGCCAGACATGACTGAGCGACTGAACTGAACTGAACCACCCAGTTAGACAAACTTCAAAGTCTGAGGGTGCAGTCCCCAAGACTGGCCTCGAAAATCGCAAGTTTCTTAAATCACCCTCAGGTTCTAGAATTCATTAGAATGACTCAGAACTCACAGAAAGCTATTACTCTCATAGTTAGAGTTTAATTACAGGGAAAGGATATAGATAAAATCAACCAAAAGAAGAGAAACATAGGTCTGAGTCTGACAGGATTTCAAATGTAAAGTTTTCACTGCCCACTCTCCATGTTGTCAAGATACTTTAATGTGCAATGCCTGTGGAGTACTGCCAACCAGAGAAGCTCATCTGAGTTTCAGGGTCCAAAGTTTTCACTGGAGCTTCACTACATAGGCATGCTTGACTGACTGATGGATCACCATGTGGGTGAACTCAGTCTCAGTGATACTGCATGATCTGAACCCCTCACCCTACGTCACATGGTTGTGACGAAGTCACATGCTTCTCCTGTGACCAGACCTTACCCTAAGGTTGTTAGATATGGCCAACCTTACCTAAAGCCTAGTGTGGCCAGCTCCTGCCCGACACAAACACACCCCTGTGACAGAGTGTCCCCCAGAAGCCGAGGGCAAAGGCTAGACTTTCTCTTTGCATAAAACCGAATTCTTAGTACACAGGACCTAACCCAGATGTAGGAGTCAGCTAGGGTTTATGGTTAGGACTGAGATAAGTTGAAGTGTTATTGAAGTCTATGAAAAATCTGGCAAAATCCGTACTGGATTATATGTGTATATATATACACACATATATACATATATATAAGTCATATCTTTACATATTTAAATATTAATGGCAATAATTTTTACCCCTAGACTTTTGTGTTATCCGGGCCACCTGTTTCTTCTTTCTCCTGTTACCCCCTTATGAATATTTCATGCTTTCCTAAAATTAGAAGGTTTTTAAGGGTTTGAAAGAAAAACTTGAACTGAAGGTTAAACACATACATTTCACTTTGAAGAAAGTAAAATAATGGCCAAAATCAGGTTCAGAAGTGTCTCTTTTTTTAGTAATCTATGCTCTAGTCTATATTGCTGTAGCTAATTGAGAATTGTCCAAGATGGGTTTTTGGAAATGTTTAATTTTACCTGATTTTTGTAAGATAGTCATTTAGCAAAAGAAGTTTTCAAATAATTTCTCATTTCAGCAGTAATAGGTAAGAAAAGAAGATCAAATCCCTGAACTATTTACTTAGATGAACAGAAATACCCTTTTTTGAAATAATGGATATGCAAGATTTAGTCATTAAAGGGTTAGGGTAAAATGAAAATCCTCTCAGTAATAGTCAAAATATGAGAAAATCTTTCAGGGAAATTAAACACTTGATCAAAAAGAGGAAAGGGTTATTGGTGAGAGCTGAGATTAAACATCAGAGTTTTCTGAGAAAAGACCTCAATTATAAGAGGCAGACAGTTAATAATATCCTCTCAGGGATCTGCTTTTCCTTAAGACATAGCTTTGGGGAGATACAATAGTTTGCTTTTCTTTTTGTTAAAATAGAAAAAGTGCCTCACCTTTGAAAATTGTGAAGAAAACTTTAAAATTTTGAAAAAAAATCAGAACCAAGAAGGAAAGAATTTAGAAGTGTGCTTCCAGTATAATCAAAGAGAAAGTACCACCCCAAATTAGGATCTGTGTGTGCATGCATGTTCAGTCCTGTCCAACTCTTTGCAACCCCATGGACTGTAGCCTATCAGGCTCCTCTGTCTATGGAATTTTCCGGGCAAGAATACTGAAGTGGGTTGCTATGCCCTCCTCCAGGAGAATCTTCCCAACCCAGGAATCAAACCCACGTCTACTGCATTGACAGGCTGATTCTTTACCACTGCGCCACCTGGGAAGCCCAAATTAGGGTCTAAGACGTTTTAAAGTATACTTCCATTAAATATTGTTTTGTAAACTGAAATATAGAAACAAATCAGAAGCAAGATAATAGAGATTCATACTTTTTGCATGAAACTAGCTAAGCACTTTTATGATTTGAGCACTCTGGCTCATAAGAAGACATGAATTCCTAAAATGAGTCAGTTATTTGAAGCCCTAACTCATCACGTGGCTCTAAAGAAAAAGAACCACTTTCTCACGCTGCATTTCTCTATTGGGAAGAGTGAGAATACTTCACAGTCAAAATGTTACCATCATTATCATTACCCATCATCATCATCAACACAACTACCACACACTAAGTACCAACGATGTGCAGGTGGTGTCCCATATGCTTTTCCATAGTTACTTAATTCTCATAAAGGCACTAAAGGTCAAAGTATTATTATCCCCACTTTTGAGAAAAATCAGGCACTCAGAGAATTACAGAGTCAGTAAGAAGCAGAGTTAAATTAAAACCTAGTTCTGTGGGCCTTTACACGTCTCCACTCTTCATTCCTACTGCTGCAGCTCAATGATTTAGTGGTTCCTGGGAGCAATGGTATCTGTACTGCAGCCAGTGTTTAAGATTGGTACTTACCACACTTGTATTCAGGATTAATTCAGTGCCAGGAAGGGATCAGCCATGACTGTGGGCCTAAGGTTGACAGAAGATGAGCCCCACAACTCAATGGGGAATGTGTGAGGCAGATCATCTTAATGTGGTTATGAAAATAATTCTGCTGCAGTTTGGGTCCCAGCAGCAGGTTGACCAATTCCTGAACTGGGCTGAATGAACCATTAGGTCCTGAGCCAAATCTCTCTCACACTCTACCCCAACAGCACAGGTCAATAAGAGCTATTTGATACCTCAAAAAATTCAAAGTTCTTTCTATTATTATAAGTCCAGCATGCCTTCTCTTCTAGTATACTCTCAGGTAAGTATACAAAAAGTATTTCATTGATGTATTTAGTCAGAAGGCTTTGGTGGCAGGAGACAAAAATCTCGATTTTTGCCTAAGAAAACATAATCTATTGACTCACATGGCTAAATTGTAAGAAGCGCGAGGGCAGGATAGAGCTGGCCTGAGGAAAGACTGGATCCAAGGCTCCAGCACCATCAGAGTTGCCTCTCTGTCTCTTCACCATCAGAGTCCTCTCTTCAGTTCTTCAAGGGAGGCACTGGTGGCTGCAGGCTCACACTCTCAGAGGGCCGCAGGCAGAACCGAGAAAGTGTGTGAATCTCTATCGCTTCACTTTGGAAAATCCTAAGAAAGAGTTGTGATGTTTCAGCCTGGGTCATGTGCCAATCTCATGAGCCAATCTCTGGGGCCAGGGATGAAATCACATAAAAATAAGGTCATTGAGACCAGGGGTTAGAGAGCAGCAAAAACGGGAGGCTCCCCCAGAGAAGAGGAGGACACCCATGTTGACATCAGAATTACCAGCAGAGTCTCTAGTCCTGAAGAAGGTCATGGCAACCCACTCCAGTATTCTTGCCGGAAAAGTCCCATGGACCGAGGCACCTGGCGGGCTACAGTCCATGGGGTCACAAAGAGTTGGACACCACTGAGCGACTAATACTTGTCTATCCAATGATCATATTTGAAGCAGGGGCTAGGCACTGAAGTTGGCCTGAAGGTGAAACATTACATGACTCAAAGTCATCCTTGAAAAATTTCTAAAATGGGTACATCGGGGAAGAGGAAGAGGAATAACTAATGAGGCGGGGATCAAAAGACTAAGTGTCAGCCGGGAGCCCCATGAACAGAGCGAGTGTAGGAAAGCAGCAAATTGGAGGGAGCAGCAGACTGACCGGTAGCCAGGCTGATAAGGTTGACAGACGGACGCACCTCTGGATGGACAACCTGAGAAGGCGCCGGAGAATGTCGCGCTGGTTCTTTCCGCTTTTCCCTTTCGAAGTCAGGATTTTGCCTTTTCCGTGGAGCCCAAGAGAAACTGCTGGCACTTTAGCATAAGCTAAGATTTCCCACTAGGGAAGGAAGATCAACTCAGTTCTGAGAAGGGAGGAAGCAAGCACCCCATCACCATGACACCTTCATTCTCTCCCATACCAGTCTTTGGCGCCAAACCCAGCCCTTGCCTAACCACCTCTTCTCCTTTCTAGCATGGTGGCCATTTTGACAGTCGACAGAATAGACTGGCATCTCCCAACTGCCGGCTCCCCATCTGGAACACTGCCGTGTTCTGCGTTGCACCATGATCCTGGAAGTGCAAACGGCAGTCGTTTTTGCAGTGATTGTAGTCCTCCCTGCTTGTCAATGTCATACTTGTATTTTTTCCTGGGAAAACGCCGGTAGGAGACCAGCCACCGGAGCTGATGTAGTATCTTGCTTTGATTTCACCCGGAAAACCTCCAGAAGGAAAAAAAAAAAAAAAACTAGAGAAAAAAATAAATATTCTTCAGGGGGTGGGGGGCATGGGGGCATGGAAGAGACACATTTAATGAGCTTCAACGTGTTCTCGCTGTGATATGTATGACATCACTATATTTTTTCTGAAAATCTTGTTACCTCTTGTCTTTTAAGTATGTCTATGAATGTAGTTGCTTATTGCTTGAATAAAATTGTTGATAAAGGGAAAAAGCTATCAATCAAATGGGTATATAGTTATAATTCTTAGTCACAATAAGTATTAAAAAACACTGAGTTTGATTAGAGAACAAACTAAGTGTCTATAACTGATGTTTGGGCATTCAAAGGAGCTTGCTTTTAAGACAGTCATCACATCCCTTCCCAAGAATGGGAGATGCAGAGAAAATTCTAAATGTGTCCTTCGTAACCACAAGGTACACTCTATTTTTTTTTAAATAGGAATCTTCTTTCACTTTCATGCATATCAATAAAATCATTTGTTGTGACAAAAGAGATAGGTCAAAGTACATAGCACAGAGTCTGATCGTAGAATGTGCTCAATAAATGTTTGCTGGATTGAAATCCAAATCTTCCTTGAAAGTAGAAAACGTTTTTCGTTTGGAGTAGCATTTCATGTTGAGGCCCCTCTAGACAGCAATCATTTCCTGTTGTCTTGGGTTTGGTCACCTGAAGGTCAGTGGAATCACATGTGACAGAAGTTTCTCACAGCATGGGTTTTGTGACAGGAGTGGCAGTGTGAGGGGTATGAAATGACCTAGGATGGCTTGTGAAGCCTGAGTTTCTGCCAAAATTAGCCACGAAGCTCTAGGCTTCAGTTTCCTCACTGGCAAAATCAGGATGCTAATATGTCCCCACTGATAGGGCTGTTGGGGAGGAATTACATTAGATAGCATATAGCTAACAAGCTAGCTTGTCTTAAGCTCTAAAATAATGGGATTTCTTTCCTTTCTGGAAAAGGATTACATTGTGCCAAACCTCAGAACACCAATACTCAGAGAGTCTGGAATGCCCACTGACACATCTGGCATGAAATGATTAAAGCAGCAGCTTTTGACTCAAGAGCAGAAAGATGGCATGCAGTTTTTCATTTCCTTTTCCTTAGGCAGGCAGAGCTATCTTCTCAGTTTCTAACAAGTTGCCAAATTATAAATATATTGAATTGTGCCTAGTGAGAGAAAAATTATTTTTTGACTTGGATTTATGTGCGTGCATGTGATGCAATGTTGGTGGAGACAGCTATTGAGTTAGAGAAGCACGTGTTTATTTTGTTTTAAATTAATTTATTTATTTTCGTCTGTGCTGGGTCTTCACAGCTCCAGGCGGGCTTTCTCTAGTTGTGGGAGTGGGGCTACTCTTTGTTGTGGTGCACGGGCTTCTCACTGCAGTGCCTTCTCTTGTTTCAGAGCAGAGGCTCTAGGGTGCAGGCTTCAGAAGCTGCAGCACATAGGCTCTATAGGGTGGGTTTAGTAGTTGGGGCACATGGGCTTAGCTGCTCCGTGGCATGTGGAATCTTTCTGGACCAGAGATCGAAGCCGTGTCCCCTGCATTAGCAGGTGGATTATTATCCACTGTACCCCTTGGGGAGTTCCAGCATGTGCTTTTAAAAAGCATCTTGGACACATTGCTGACTGCTACATATATTCATTTGTTCATTCATTTACACTTTATAACTTGTTCTACAAATAATTTTTTTTAATGTTTTACAGCTTAAAGTTGAATTTCTTCCTTTCCCAACACTGGTATTAACCTCTTTAACCTTTCCTAATTGATTGCTCCAAATTAGTAAACTTTTCATTATAAAGTAGCTTGTATATATATGTGTAATACATATTATGATTATACCATTTGATACCATTAATACCCTTCTGGCCCACAGAAACCCAGATGTGGCATAAATTTTCATAGCACATGGCCCCCAGAAAATACCTGGCCTGAAGATGTAAGCCAACATGGGATTAATTTGAAGTAATTCAATCTCTTAGAAACATTGTCTTATATAATTGCCTTAACATTATAGTACTGATTGGTTAATATGGATAGAAATGATTTTTTTTGATAAGTGTAAATTAGAATCCTGTGCTGATTTTGCAAAAGAGATAAGGTTATTCATTTCATTTTAATGACCTTTCAGGACTCTAGTTCAATTGTCAGTGAAATATAAGACTGCCCAGTAAATTGACACCCAGGCTTAATGAGTTTCTTTGGGGGAAATTATTAGTAGATGGCTAAGCCTAAGCAACAACCTTCGCTTTAAAAAACATATATCATGTGATATTTCTTTTCTTGGGCCATGCATTTCATATCATTGTACAACTCTGGAGTACACATTCCCTAGAACAAATGGAACACTCTTGGTTGTTAAATACATTAAAACACCTGCACACAGCAAGGTCCAGGATGAATATCCAAACTCTACCTAGAAGATGGCGTAACACATACCCAGTGAAACCAGTTATCCCAGTTGAACATAGACACTGTGAATCTAATACATCCACCAGAATACAGGACAAGCACATGAAGATATATTAAAAAGTTTAGGAAATAAGAGACATTTGAAATTTGTCAAACTTGAAATTTGACAAGGCTATGACCTAGCCACTCAGTATACTAGATCCTACCACCTCTTTGCCTTGTTCACATTTCTAATCAGAGAAGTAGCAAGTGAATTGTAATTTGTTTGCCAGAGTGAGAGTGAAAGAGTGGAGTATTCAAGGAAGAGAGATTAGTATATATATATATGTGTGTGTGTGAGTGTTTCTAAAGAGGATGAGGGTACCAAACATAAAGTCAAGTTCAGGAAGTTAAAAAGAAATTGCTACCTTCTTCAGTCTTAATCATTTTAAAAAGAAAGCTATGTGGAAGAGAGACGATGAGAGCACACAATTATTGAATACTAGGCACTCCTCTCAGAGAAGGCAATGGCATCCCACTCCAGTGCTCTTGCCTGGAAAATCCCATGGACAGAGGAGCCTAGGGGCTGCTGTCTATGGGGTCACACAGAGTCGGACATGACTGAAGCAACTTAGCAGCAGCAGCAGCAGGCACTCCTCTGACTCCTACTGTATATTTATATTTTATCTCATTAAATTGTTATGACTACCTGAAAAGTACCTATCATTATCCTACTTTTGAAGGGAAAAAAAAAAAAAAAAAAAAAAAAAACCCTGAAGTTCAGACAGGTTCAATGACTTGCCCAAAGTCCCCCAATTTGTAAGTGGCAGGGCTAGGGTTTGAAACCTAGGCCCGGTCCAGTTCTTTTCTTTTCTTGTTTTTAAATTGAGATGTAATTGAGATATAACTGCACAACTTTAAGGTGTATGACATTTGATTTGATACATTTGCAATACTGCAATATGATTAGCTGCTGCTGCTGCTAAGTCGCTTCAGTCGTGTCCGACTCTGTGCGACCCCATAGACCTACCAGGCTTCCCCGTCCCTGGGATTCTCCAGGCAAGAACACTGGAGTGGGTTGCCATTTCCTTCTCCAATGCATGAAAGTGAAAAGTGAAAGTTAGCTAACAATTCTATCATGTCACATAATTATCATTTCTTTTTTTTTTTTTGTAAGAAAAATTAGGATTAGTCTCTTAGCAACTTTGAAGTTTATAGTACAGTATTGTTGACTACAGTTACTATTGACTATAGCTACATTGGGCTTCCCTGGTGGCTCGGTGGTAAAGAATCCGCCTGCAATGCAGGAGCTGCAGGAGACATGGGTTCAATCCCTGGGTCAGGAAGTTCCTCTGGAGAAGGGAATGGCAATCCACTCCAGTATTCTTGCCTGGAGAATCCCATGGACAGAGGAGCCTGGTGGGCTATAGTTCATAGGGTCTCAAAGAATCAGACATGACTGAAGCAACTTAGCACGTGTGCATAGTTACATTAGATCTCCAGACTTATTTATCTACTGGTTGCAAGTTCATAACCTTAAACAACATCTCCCCAATTCTCCAGTTCCCCAGCCCCAGGTAACCACCATTCTATGCTATGATTCTGTGAGTTTGGCTGTTTAGGATTCCACCCATAAGTGAGATCATGTAGAATTTGTTTTTCTCATTCTGACTTATCTCGCTTAGTATAATGCTGTCAAGGTCCATCCAGGTTGTTGTAAGTGTCAGGATTTTCTTCTTTCTTGTGGCCAAATAATATTCCATTGTATATATATTTACACACCACATCTTTATCCATTCATCCACTGACAGACACTTAAGTTGTTTCCATATCTTGGCAATTGTATTGCTGTGATAAACAAGAGAATGCAGCTATCTTTTCAGTAACTCATTTTCATTTCCTTTGGATGTATTTCCCAATGTAGGATTGGTAGATTGTATGCTAAGCAGGATTTTTGCAAACAGGGAGATGTTGATAATATAGCTACTCTCTGAAATATTTTCTCTGAAAAGAGTGAAAATGCTGCCTACTGAGGTATCTCACACCAAACATGATTCTGAGTTACACCCAGTCATGGTTATAAAAGGCAAGCTGAAGCCATTAATGTGTTAACTCTTTTGTGGAGAGTGACTTTCCAATACCAGAAAAGTGTACTGAACAGAACTGAGGTGAAATTGTTCTTGTACTCTATTCAGAGAACGATTTTTGTTTAAATTTCTTTGGTAAACTATTTGATAGAAGAAACTGAGGTACAGCATTTGTTCCTATAGTACAGTTTTAGAACTAAAAAACAGCTTCCATCACCCAAGTGTTTCCCTGCCAATATAAAACACAGTGCAGGGAAACTGTGAACAGCAAGATTCACAGAGGGGGTTGCCTCTGTAGAGGTGACCTTATTCTGATATATAGTCCAGAGGGCCCAGGTTTCCTGCCCCTGGGTCCACAGCTGCTTTCCCTGCTCTTCTCCTGCAGCACCCTTCCCCCACTCTGCGACAACCGATTCCATCAGACATTTATAAGCTATTTATAGTGCACTGAGAGAACACACAGGGTCACAAAATAGAAATTTGGTAACTATTTTAATATTGAATCTTTTGACCCCTCCTTCATGTCACCTCTAACACCCTGTCTCCCTTCCCCAGAGTCAAGGTTTTCTCAATCATTTCTAGCCTCCTTTTCTACTGAACTCAGGTTTCCTCTCTCAGGCCCAGAGTCCTGGCCTCAGGGAAAGCAATCTTGTCATTTAAATCTCAGATCTCTCCCTGCCCCTAGTCCCAACCAATCTATTAGTGTAGCCATTTCAACCTGGTTTTCCACAGCCAGTGCCATGCTAGAGCCAGCTCATACTGTCTTGAAAGAGATGATTGTACAATTTTCAGGAAATTTGCAAGCAAGGTATGGTTATTAAAAATTACATACACTTACAATTAAGAAAATTATATAAAAATAAAGATAATAAATAACAAAAACTCATCACTTCTTATTTTTACTACATTTTACTATTTTTTATGTGATTAACATTATTTACAGCTATTATATCTGTATGGTAGAAATTCTACAGAACAGTGTGCCACTGGGCATCTCTTCCCATCTGAGATCAATGACATCACACTGGTAGCTTGAAGTTTGACATGGTGGAAGTATTTACATCACTGCTACAAATCACGGTTCCTCCTACCATACTCTCTGAAAGCAGCTGTGATGTATTTACCAGCATTATATTATGCAGGTCAATGGGAAAACCCACCTATTCTCTCTACAGTGTCTGAAGAAAACCACAGAGCACTACATTTTGTAATGAGTTTAAATTCACAGTGGTCCATTTCAGTGGGAGCCTCAGTGCCGCTCTACAATCTTACTGTGATTTTCTGATCAGTTTTCTGTGCTATTCTCCATACTTTTTTTTACTTTCTCTGCTTCCCTCCAGCATCTAACCCTCCCCCTCCTTCCTCTCAAAGTAAGTGAAAGTCGCTCAGTCATGTCTGGCTCTTTGTGACCCCATGGACTTCTCCAGGCCAGAATACTGGAGTGGGTAGCCTTTCCCTTCCTCTCAAAAGACTACTTAAATTCCTACTTCACAGAGAAAACAGAAGCCATCCAAGAAATGCTGGTTTAACTTCCTGGCTCCAAATCTTCAAGTTAACTGTGTGTGCGCCTTGCCTTTTCCTCTTAAAATAAGATAGGTATCCCTCCCTCTAAGGCTTATTTTCCCGTCTGAGTCCTGGTCCCAGATGCTTCTGCCTCTTCAGGAGCTTCCTTTTCTTCTTTATCCTGACATCTGTGTCTTGTACTTTCCTTTCTCTGTTGTCTCATCTCTTCCAGTATTTTAACTCCTATAGCTCTGTCCCATCTAAGCAAACAAATATTCTCAGTCTCACGCCTTTCTATACCTACTGCCTTACCTCTTCCTTTCACTTCACAGCCAGACTTGAAAACATTCGTCCAAACTCTTCTAGTCTACTTCCTTTTCTCCTTCTCCCCTCAACCTGTTGCAAACTGATTTCCTTCGAAGTTCCACTGAAATGTGTTAATGCCACCAGTGGACTGCAAGTTACTAAGTCAAATAGCAAATTCTATGTCTTTATTTTACTTGATTTCTCTCTAACATTTGAACAGGTTTGACTCTCTACATTTGAATCACTCCCTCTTTGAAATTCCTTACTCCCTTGGTCTCTAGGACATCACCCTCCACTACTTCCCCTTATGCTTCTACAGCCACTACTTAATCTTTGAATTTTCCTTTCCTCTTTCTTTGGGGGTAAGGGAAGTATCTAGAAAAACAAATTTTCTTGATAAAAGCTGGCAGTGATTTTTCTGTATTACTCTTCTTCTTACTGTGATTATCATCAGCAGCAAAACAACCATCAGTCCTTCCAGACACAACTGGATGAGAGGAGGAGAAAAAAAATTCTAAAGTGTGTCTATATTATTAGAAAGTAGTGGAACCAAGGATGGAAACCAACACTTATTGATATTTATTGTTAAATGTCAGCATTATGTCAGACATAGGTCTTCTCTTGTGGCTCAGCTGGTAGAGAATCCACCTGCAATGCGGGAGACCTGGGTTCAATCCCTGGGTTGAAGATCCCCTGGAAATCCCACTGGCTACCCACTCCAGTATTCTGGCCTGGAGAATTCCATGGACTGTATAGTCCATGGGGTTGCAAAGAGTTGGACATGATTGAGCAAATTTCACTTTATGTTAGACTTTCATACATATATTATCCTTCTTAATATTTACAGTTATACTACAAGGTAAATATTATCAATACCATTTTACAAGTGATGGAATTGTTTATGTTTTTTTTTTTTTAATCAGTACTATCTTTTTGTTGTTATTGGCTGTGCTGCATGGCTTGTGGGATCTTAGTTCCCTAACTAGGAATATTACTTTTTGTTGTTATTGGCCGTGCTGCATGGCTGTGGGATTTAGTTCCCCAACTAGGACTGAACCCAGGCCCTTGGCAGTGAAAAGAGCCGAGTCCTAACCACTGGGCCATCTGGGAATTCCCCTTACTTTTTTTTTCTTTTAAAATAAATTTGTTTAAACAGCCCACAACCTCTGGGCTAGTAAGTAGAAGAGGCAGAATTTAAACTTGCTTCTTCTGGCAGAGGGCTTCCCTGGTGGCTTAGACTGTAAAGCATCTTCCTGCAATGCGGAGACCTGGGTTTGATCCCTGGGTGGGAAAGATCCGCTGGAGAAGGAAATGGCAACCCACTCCAGTACTCTTGCCGGGAAAATCCCATGGACAGAGGAAACCATGGGGTTGCAGAGAGTTGGACACGACTGAGCGACTTCACTTCTCTTCTGACTCCCAGGAGAGTGCTCTTTCCAGAAATAGCCTACCTCCTCTCATCTGCTCTTAGTTTATAGAGATTCTGTGGAAAACAACTAAATGCTTCTTTTGCGCGTGTTAATTTTGGGGAGAAATGTCTTATCATCATTCAGGAGCAATGGGTTGGTAATCAGACTTGATGGCCTCCAGGGAAGTCTTTCCAGCATGTCAGTAACTCACCAAGCACTTCACAAGCAGGTTATTTTCAGCCCTGCTGTCTGAGAAACTATATTCTTGCCAGTGCATCTAGCAACAATTTCTAGGGGACAGACTCATAACAGTGAACTCAAAAGACTGGTATATAAAACAGACTGTAAATTTATATAAAAATAAAAATTCTGATATTCATATACTATGAGATATGAAATATTTCTATGAAATATATATGAAATATCTCTATGAAAATATGAAAATATCTCTAGGAAAAATTTAAAAATTTTTGTAAAGTAAGTTTTTTAAAATTTATTTTTAATTGGAGGATAATTGCTTTATAGTATTGTGTTGGCTTCTGCCATACAACAATGTGAATCAACCATAAGCATAGGTATGTCTACTCCCTCTTGAACCTCTCCACCAACTCCCTACCCGATTCCACCCCTCTAGGTATTAGCGCATATATAGGGGATCTATAAAAACAGTACTGATAAGCCAGTGTGCAGGACAGGAATAGAGATGCAGACATAGAGAACAGACTTTGGACACAGTTGGGGAATTAGAGGGTGTGATAGATTGAGAGAGTAGCATTGAAACAGATGTATTACCATATGTAAAATAGATAGCTAATGGGAAATGCTGTGTAACACAGGTAGCTCAACCTGGTGCTCTATGTAAAGTAAGTTTTTAATCCTCAAGTTATTAAGAAACTGAGCAAGGAAGCAGAGCCACGTGAGCTACATTGATTTCTTTCTTGCTGGAGCAATTGAACTATGCTCTTGCTAACAGAAGGGAGGATGGAGAACAAATGTCAGGTACCCTTTCCTTTTAGTTTAGGGAAGAGATCTCAAGGCAAGTTCACAGTCTGTGAGCCTCCAGGTTGACCATTCATCCCCTTTCTGCTTACATAATATGTTTTGTATCACTCAGATGATATAAATTTGGGCTGAAAAATAGCACAAATGCTAGATTGTGACTACAAGTTTCATAGAAATGTTCTCTTCTCTTCCCTAGACCCTCAGAACTGGGGAAACTCTCCTTATCTTCCCTAGTGATGAGTGTTGGGGGAGTTACTTCTGGGTCATCCTATCCTGGGGTCCAGCCCTTTGAGTAGTCAGACACGACTGAGCGACTGAACTGAACTGAACTGAACTTACCATTTAGAGTAGCTTGGGTGTCTCATTAGCTGAAACTATGAAAAGTGCCTCTTAATTTCCCACTTTGAGCAAATATCCTCAGAGCAAAAGTAATTTTGGTTTTCAGCTACACACAGGATTCCTACCTTCACTTGGATTTTGGCCTGCTAATTTCTTACCTAATGGTAGGATGATTTAAAGAAGATAGTTAAAAACATATTTTATCCAGCATTTTCAGTGGTTTTTAGCAGGAAGAATAGTTCAAATAACCCATCCTCATAGTTCTAATATTAACATGTTAGTACTCAATAAAAGGTCACTGATATCTTGTCTAAATAGACTGAGGTGATCTACAAACATGGTCAGTCAAACCTGAGTGCCACAGAATTGGAGCTTGCTTAACAGTGTCTCTGAAAGTGTGCTCTGTCTGTATCCTTTGCCAGAAATGCAGATTCTGGACCCCATTCTAGACCTACTGATTAGAATCTGGGAGATCAACTCGTCTCTGCATTTTATAAGCTCTGCAGGTAATTATGAGCACTGAAGTTTAGAACTATTGAACTAAGTAAGGAATGGTTCTAAATTAGATCTCATACATTCTCAGAAATGCCTCTATTTCTAAAACCTTCTCACCTGGAATATGCATTAGCAAAGCATTCATTTATAAGAGAAAGATTATTTCTCAGCACATCTTATCATTTTCTTTATATTTTTAACACATATTCATAACGGATTCTTCATAGCATACTTAAATTACCATAAGGAGTGTATAAAACATTAAAAATCCTAAGAAGGCATGACAACATAGCCTTCATAAAAATCTAAAAACTGGAAATCCAATTATCAGTTGGATGGGAGAATTTAGACCACCGACTATCATTTAAATCACAAACCTAGTCTTCCTAATCAGCATAAAGCCTTTTACAGCTGCAACAAAAATAAAACAGAAATAACACAAAAGGGACTTTCTTGATAGATGAAAGAATTATATAGTATATGGATTATATTTTTCTGTAGTAGTGTTTTTCTTTGTTTATTTAATGCCACAAATATAACCTTAATTTCTTTACTTGAAGTCTTATCCAAGAATTTATATTCATATAACCTCTGATTCCTGTGGAAGTCAGACTTTGGAAAGAACTACAAAAAATGATAATTTATTATAAAAGTATCCTTATTTGAGGATTTCTGCAATGCAGGAGACCCCAGTTTGATTCCTGGGTTGGGAAGTTCTCCTGGAGAAGAGATAGGCTACCCACTCTGATATTCTTGGGCTTCCCTGGTGGCTCAGATGGTAAAGAATCTGACTGCAATGTGGGAGACCTGAATTTGATCCCTAGGTTAGGAAGATCTCCTGGAGGAGGGCATGGCAACCTACTCCAGTATTCTTGCCTGGAGAATCCCCATGGACAAAAGAGCCTGGTGGGCTACACTCCATGGGGTCACAAAGAGTCGGACACGATGGAGCGACTAAGCACAGCACAGCATCCTTATTTGCACATGTTTTTTCTCCTCTTCAGTTCAGTTCAGTTCAGTTCAGTCGCTCAGTCGTGTCCAACTCCTTGCGACCCCATGAATCACAGCACACCAGGCCTCCCTATCCATCACCAACTCCCAGAGTTCACTCAAACTCATGTCCATCGAGTCAGTGATGCCATCCAGCCATCTTATCCTCTGTCATCCCCTTCTCCTCCTGCCCCCAATCCCTCCCAGCATCAGGGTCTTTTCCAATGAGTCAGCTCTTCGTATCAGGTGGCCAAAGTATTGGAGTTTCAGCTTCAACATCAGTCCTTCCAATGAACACCCAGAACTGATTTCCTTTAGGATGGACTGGTTGGATCTCCTTGCAGTCCAAGGGACTCTCAAGAGTCTTCTCCAACACCACAGTTCAAAAGCATCAATTCTTCGGCGCTCAGCTTTCTTCACAGTCCAACTCTCAGATCCATACATGACCACTGGAAAAACCATAGCCTTGACTAGACAGACCTTTGTTGGAAAAGTAATATCTCTGCTTTTCAGTTTCTCTTCTTAGTATCTGGAAATTCATGTGGATAGATATGTGACAACATAGCATAGAAATATTAATGGTAGGATTTGAGAAGTGTATATATGGGTATTCATGGTAATAATATTCTTTCAACTTTGCTTTATGTTTGAAGATTTTCATGACCAAATATTTCTGATAAAAAGCTCATAGGCACATACAGCTAGTCCCTGCACGCTGGTCAGTGATGACTTTATCACAGCCCTGCAGTGCCACATTTCTCCCTCTCCTGAGAGCATCCTTCCCCTCCCTTGTTCGCCTGACCAAAGTCTATACTTTGTTTAAGACTCAGTTCAAGGATCAGGACTTGGGACTTCCCTTGTGGTCCAGTGTTTAAGAATTGGCCTTCCAGTGCATGGAGCAAGGGTTAGATCCCTGAACAGGGAACTAAGATCCCACAAGTCATGGGGCAGCTAACCCCATACTCTGCAACTGTACTCAGCCCCCACACCCTGGAGCCCCTGCCCCTCTTGAGTGCTATAACTCCTGAGCCTACATCCTGCAATGAAAGATCCCATGTGCTACAACTAAGATCTGATGCAACCAAACGAATAAATATTTTTAAAAGAGCAACAAGCAATGCTACCTTCAAGAATTAAAAAAAAAAAGAGAGATCTGGACTTTTTTAATACCCCCGACTCAACACAGATCTGGTCATCACTTCATTCTTCTGTACCATACCTTACACACCCCACATACTTGGCCTAAATCAACACACATAGTTCTCTTGCAGTTTTAGAGGTCAAAAGTCCAAAAATCAGTTTCACTGAGTCAAAATCAAGGTATTGACAGAGCTAACTCCTTCTGGAGGTTCTAGTAGAGGATCCATTCTGTTCAGTTCAGTTCAGTCACTCAGTTGTGTCCGACTCTTTGCAACCCCATGGGCTGCAGCACAGTAGGCCTCCTTTCCATCACCAAGTCCTGGAGCTTACTCAAACTCATGTCTATTGAGTCGGTGATGCCATCCAACCATCTCATCCTCTGTTGTCCACTTCTCCTGCCTTCAGTCTTTGCCAGGATCAAGGTCTTTTCAAATGAGTCAGTTCTTTGCATCAGGTGGCCAAAGTATTGGGGTTGCTTTACCTTTTTTGGCTTCTAGTGGCCCCCTATATTCCTTGGCTTGTGGCCTCTTTCTCCATCTTCCAAGGGCATCTCCAATCTCTGCTTTTAGAATCACATTGCCTTCTCTGTGTAGTAAAATATTCCTCTTCCCTCCTCATAACTATTATGACACTTATGATTATTATATTTAGGGTCCACAGAGATAATCTAGGTTAATGTCCCCATCTCAAAATCCTTAACTTAATCATATCTACAAAATCCTATGTAATATTCATAGGTTTGGGGCATTAGAAATTTGATGTCTTTGTTCAGCCTGCTAAATTGATTTTTTGGTGTAAGAATTTAACTTACAGGCATGGTTAATTTATTCTGAAAGTCTACAATGTTCTTACTTTTTAATATTCTTTATTTAACTTTTTTTTCTTGGTACATGTAAGGGTATGAACAAATAATAATATAAACATCACAAACAGTAAAAGTACAAGACTGGATCAAATGGACATTTCAAAATATTTTGAAAATCATGAGCCTGAAAATACAGACAGAATTTTAGAGCCAGGATTTATATTAGACTATGTCCCCTCCCATTCTTTGCCAAACTTAACACAAATATCCCTTCACAGGTGCAAACCCTAGAGCCATATTTAGTCTATGGGATTTCACCCACAGTTGATTGGATAAGGAATAGACACATCAGCCTGGGCCAATCAGATTCTTTTTTTCATGAAATTCAGAATTTTGTATTTAGAGATGATTTATAATCAATCTTGGCTAGCACCTAACTCAGGTAGCAGTCCCTTGGCACACACATGAGAAAGCAGAGAAAGAGGTCTACAGAGTACGGAGAAAGAAATGAGAGGACGTATGGTTCACAGAGAAAGAAACAGAGTAGGTGGTTCTGGGCTGTTTCCAGGTGCTAGTTCTTCATGAAGTGCAATGGTATATTGTATTCCTCTGTTTCTTGAAATAGCCCTATGGTCTACAACTCTCTCCATGTTCTTCTCTCTCTCTTATATTTTTCCTTTCTTTTCTTCTTTACTCGCTTCAGCTAAAAATATTTACTATGACAGAGTAGAATCTTTAGTGGTGCACTCTATTCTGGTATTAGAACAGAGACAGTGGTTGTGGATTTATGCTCCAAAACATAGAAATTTCTTGTATCTTACATTTAATGAAAAATTAATCCACATTGGGAGGGTAAAACTATTTTACAATGATTTCTAAGTAAAATTGCACATTTGAGGGATAAAGTCAGGATACCAATTTATAGGGAAATTCTTTTTGCTACTTTTATTTTTTATCTTCTAATACCATACTCTGCACTCATTATCTATAGGTTATGATGTTTAAAAAAACCCATTTCTCTATAGTTAAGTGGATTTTTGTTTTCCTTTGCTCTTAAAAAATGAATTCAGATTTGAAAAATCTGAATTTTGATGCTTTCTTTATATCTAGAGATTATTTCAAAGTTTAGCGGTCAGAGGAAAAGCTTTCTCTAATTTTTATGCCTTCATTTTGATTTTCATAAGAGGTAATTTTTTGAAATTGTTTTTTTCTTTTCTGCTTTGAACACTAATTAGGCACAAAAGACAATTGAATTATTGCCTCACGTATTAACCTTTATGCTACTGCTGCTGCTGCTAAGACGCTTCAGTCGTGTCCGACTGTGCAACTCCATAGACGGCAGCCCACCAGGCTCCCCCATCCCTGGGATTCTCCAGGCAAGAACACTGGAGTGGGTTGCCATTTCCTTCTCCAATGCATGAAAGTGAAAAGTGAAAGTGAAGTCGCTCAGTTGTATCTGACTCTCAGCGACCCCATGGACCTCAGCCTACCAGGCTCCTCCATCCATATTATTTTCCAAGCAAGAGTACTGGAGTGGGGTGCCATTGCCTTCTCGGATTAACCTTTATACTTGTAATCTATTATGAATAAATGAGTATCTCTGCCTGGAAACCAAAATGGGATCTCAGGTTTGTCCCATGAAGCTTTGTGAGATATTAAAAGCAATAGCAAACAAAACTTAAAAATTTAAAATCTCTTTACTTTTGTTATTGTCTCAAAGGCTTGTATAATGTAGAAATTCTTCTGCATATTTGATAGAACAATATAAAACCACTGCGTATTTATTATTTTTGACTTATAACAATGGCAACTGCATATTGTTCAACCTAAAAGCTTCCTTGTTTAATCATATATAATTTTGGTCTGTTTGAGAAATTCTTTCCATTGTTTTGTTTGTATTATCTATCTGTTCTTGGACATTTTCTATTTGGTGAAATGTTCATGGCTATGAAATGTAGTTTTTGTTCTTAGCAGTGAAATGAACAAGTTTTTTTATTTCTCTTTTATATTATAAAATAATTTTTTAATATAAGCCATATGTGTTTGTGTAGACTAAATTCTAAGAGATTACTTTTGTTTTAAAACCTTTCTTTCTTAGACAGTTCTCCAGTTTTTGCTTCCTTCTCTGTGCTTGAATGAGGGACATCTGTTTCTGTTTTCAGTGTTCTTTGGTTACAAGATGAACTAGTATATCAAAGTTCTCCTCCTTCAGCAAGGAAAGAATGCTTTAGTTTTATTTTTTATTTCCTTTGATTTATTTTCATTGGTTTAAGAATGACAAATATTGTACAAAAAGGATGATCTGCTCCCTGAAAAAATTTAAACAATAGGAAGCACAAAGTGAAAGCCCCCCTTTCATCTGCTTTATTTCTACTCCCTAGTTGGTGTGAATGTGAATCCTTTCAGACTTTTTCCTATATATATATACATATGTGCACATATGAAAGTATGTATGTGTATGTCTATATTATCAGAAATGAGGTCATACTAAAAAGATCAGTATAAACCTGAATTTAACCCATTAATAAATAGTGAAAACATTTCCAGGTTGGTATATACAAATCTACCTTTATTGACTACAATTGTATGAATGTGTCATAATTTATCTTGCCACTCCCCACTGAAGGAGATGTAGATAATTTCCAATATTTTGCTGCAACAGCAAACATTGCAATGAACATTGAGATACCTCTCTATTCTTTCTGCATTTCTCTATTCTTTCTATTCCAGAGGTGGATTTAATGAAGTCAACAATCTATATTGCTTAAACTTTTCAAAGGTGCTACCAAAATTGCTCTCCATGGAGGAAACTGTACCAGTTTAAACTTCTCTCAATGTTGTATCAAAGTACTCTTTTTCCCTCTACTGTTTCTTTTATTAGAAACTATCAATCTTTAACATATTTCCTAGCCTGACAGGTACAAATTGGTATCTCACTGTAATTTTTCTGTATTGTTTTCCTAACCACTAGTGAGATTAAGCATTTTTTAAAATTTTTATTTAATTTTGGCTGTGTTGGGTCTTGGTTGCCACACATGGGCTTTCCCTAGTTGCAGTGAGCAGGGGCTACTCTCTAGCCCCTGCTAGAGAGTACGCAGGTTTCACATCGAGGTGGCCTCTCTGTTGTGGAGCCTGGGCTCTACGGCACACGGGCTTCAGTAGTTGCAGCATATGGACTGAGTAATTGTGGCTCCTGGGCTCTAGAGCACAGGCTCAATAGTTGTGGCACAGAGGCTTAGTTGCTCCATGCATGTGGGGTCTTCCTGGACCAGAGATTGAGTACTTCTTCACCACTGAGGCACCAGGGACACCCAAGATTAAGCATTTTTAAAGTATATCTGTTGATCATTTGTTTTTTTTTTTTTTTGCTATAAGTTGCCTATTCATAACCTTTGTTAGTTATCTATTACTGCATTACATTACTGCAAATTTAATGGCTTGAACAACACACATTTATCATCTCATAGTTCTGTGGGTCAGGGTCTGGCACAGCTTAACTGAGCCCTCTGCTTTAAGTCTCTTTACAAGACTATGGTTTCATCTGAAAGTTTAACTAAGGAAGGATCCACTTCCAAGCTCCTGTGGTTGTTGGCAGAATTCAATTCCTCAGGAACTGTTCAAATGAGGGTCTCAGTTCCTTGATTTCTGTTGGTCAGAAACCACTCTCACTTCCTTACTACGTGGGCCTTTCTAACACGGCAACTCAATTCATCAGAGTGTGTGAGCCGAGAAGCAATAGACAGCTAGCAAGACAGAGGTCACCGTCTTGTGGAAGCTAATCACAGAAATGGTTTCCCATCATCATTGCTGTATTTTATTGGATCCTGGCACGTGTAAGAGATTACACAAGGGGTGTGTGTATCTGGAGACAAAGATTATTGTAGACCATTTTAGAGGGGGAAGTGGCAACCCTCTTAGGTATTCTTGCCTGGCAAATTCCATGGACAGAGGAGCCTATAAGGCTATATAGTCCATGAGGTTGCAAAGAGTTGGACAACTGAGCATGCATGCACCACATATTTTTTGCCCATTTTTCAGTAGGGCTATGTGTCTTTTATTTATTGATTAGCTAGAGTTCTTCTTTTTTTTTTTTTAATATAATGGGTGCTGCTGCTGCTGCTGCTCAGTCACTTCAGTCGCGTCCAGCTCTGTGCGACCCCATAGACGGCAGCCCACCAGGCCCCACTGTCCCTGGGATTCTCCAGGCAAGAACACTGGAGTGGGTTGCCATTTCCTTCTCCAATGCATGAAAGTGAAAAGTGAAAGGGAAGTCGCTCAGTCGTGTCCGACTCTTCGAGACTCCATGGACTGCAGCCCACCAGGCTCCTCCGTCCATGGCAAGAGTTCTGGAGTGCGGTGCCATCACCTTTTCCGATATAATGGCAAGAGTTCTTTATATTCTACAGATATATTTGCGTAGTGGTGGTAGTGATAGTGGTGTATGTCTGTATGTGTGTGTAGACAGAATAATTTCTTCCAGGACTAGCTATTTAACTTTTATTTAGTTACTCTTTTCCTTTATAGCTTCTGAATTTTGTTTATTCTTTAAGAAGTTCATTCTGTCCCCATACTTTTTAGATTTTATATTTTCTTATAATACTTTTTAGTTTTGTTAAAATATATTTAGATATTTAAGTCAAATGGAATTGATTTTCCTATGATATGTAAGTGAAAAATCTACTTCGCCAAAAGAACAATTTACCTAGCATCATTTATCAAACAGTTTATTTTATTTTTAAGAATTAAGTTCTTTTTAAAGGTTTGTATATGTATATCTAATTTGTTCATACAATGGGATGATATACTAACAGTTTTTGATTATGTTTTAATTTTTTTGTGAGATGTCCTCTAATGTTAGTACTAAGTACTTTCAACCATTTAACTAAATGTATTTTGGAAAGATAATGGCTCTGGGTTATTCTGTCTCTGATAGTTACATCTGTGCACCTGGGGTAAGTTACTTCCCCTTTTCTTCTACCTCTGATTAACTCCAAATATACCTCTTTGGGGCACTTATTCTCAGTTGTTAGTTACTGTGTAATTAGTCTGTCTCCTCCCATTAAACCATAAGTTCCATAGACTAGGTACTTCTTTGATTTTGGTTTATTCTTGAATTCCCAGTTCTTATCTGAGGGCTCAGCACATAGTAGATGCTCAAAAATAATTTTTTTGGTAAATATATACATGCATACATTATTGAATAACTGAATGTCATTTAACCTCTTTGGACCACTAATCTGTCCATCTATAAAATGAAGAAATCATGGCAGATGAATTCATTCATCCATTCAAAAACTTTTTATGTGCCCACTGAAAGGTCTGTAGTCCCCTTCAGAGAGGCAAAATACAATGGAAAAATATACCTAGAACATGTATTATATTTGTTCATATCTATCCATTTATCTCTCTCCTTTCTATATACAAAATTTCTTTTTACTATAAATGTTAATTATCATTGGGCTATTATTAAATTCCCTTTAATGTTGAATAAATTATTAAATATGAAAAAATATTTTAATCCTAATAAATTCTACTGTGAGTAGCATTATCATAGTTGATTTTTTTGAAATGTGTCCATTTATATTTTAAGAAGTGTTATAGATTTACGAATGTAGTTGGGTTAGCTTTATATTTTTTTCTTTTTATTTATAGTGAACTCTTCGTGTTTTCTTTGTAAATGAAGCTGGTAACATGAATATAACAGATATAAAGTGTTTATATTTGTTGTGTCTCATTTATTTCTTTCTCATTCTGCAGTTCTGTAATTGGAGCTGCAGAGTGTTATATTTTATTTTCTGCAGGCTACTGCTTGCTCTTTTTCTTAGTGTACCTTAGTGAAAATGGGTTTTGCTTCCTCAAATAGAAAAATTTTAAAGAAAAACTGTTTTCACTCTTCATAAGGAAGGTTCACTGTTTTTGCTGTTTCATTTATTAAAGCTGCCTTTTCCATCCAGTATTTTTCAATATATTAACAGACAACAGTATTTCTTAAAATCTTCCAGTATTTGATATTTGAGTGACATTCATTAATTTAAGTAAACTGTCTGGTTTGGATAATTATATTCATTTCATGATAATTTACTTTATCAATAAAATTCAGCAAGAAAAGGCTTAAACAATGATCTATAAAAACAGCAATATGTTCGCCTTCATGTACTGAAAATGCTATCATAAATAATTTTTCCAGAATTTTCTAGTGACCTTTCAATAACTAAAAACTATTCAGCACTTGAGCACTTATTTTCTATAAGATTATATATTTAGTACTGATGATGATGAGTAAATTAAATGACCCTTTCTTATAAGTATCTTGTTGCTGCTGCTGCTAAGTCACTTTAGTTGTGTCCGACTCTGTGCGACCCCATAGACGGCAGCCCACCAGGCTCCGCCATCCCTGGGATTCTCCAGGCAAGAATACTGGAGTGGGTTGCCATTTCCTTCTCCAATGCATGAAAGTGAAAAGTGAAAGTGAAGTCGCTCAGTAAGTGTCTGACTCTTCGTGACCCCAAGGACTTCAGCCCACCAGGCTCCTCCGTCCATGGGATTTTCCAGGCAAGAGTACTGGAGTGGGGTGCCATTGCCTTCTCCAGTATCGTAAACAAGTAGAAAAAAAGCACAGCTGAGAATGATTTTGACCCACTGACCTCTGCAACCTACTCACAGCACTCTCACTGCATCTCTTTCTCCCATAGTAAACTACTGGTGTCAGTATATTCTGAATAGCTCAGAGCATTTCCTTGAGAGCAGCCCCTCACCTGCCTATGACCCTTTATTCACCTGTAACTAGTAGCTATAGGAGAAATCCATTTTCCTTTAAGATTATAGTACTAATAAATAATAAACTATTTGAGAAAAGGGGGAAAGTGTTGTTGATTATTTTTTGATAAAAATGATGTTCACAGATATCTAAATACTATGTTCAGGAATTGGAAGACTAAATATTGTTGAGATGGCAATTTTCTCCAAACTGATCTATAGATTCAATGCAAAGCAATCCGTAACAAAATCTCAGGAAGCATTTTTTTTTAGTAGAAATTGAAGCTGACCCTAAATTTATGTGAAAATGCAAAGAAACTAGAATAGCCAAAACAATTTTGAAAAATAGAAAAACACATTGGAAGACTTTCACACCTTATTTCAGGATGATACTATGAAGCTATAGTAATCATAACAATATGGTTTCAGCATAAGCATAGACATACAGATCAATGCAACAAAATAGAAAGTCACAATTAGACATAGGTTAACTGATTTTTTTTTTGACAAAGGTGCTGAATTAAATGAATAGGAAAGAAAAAATTTTTTTTTTCAAATAATGGTACTAGTATAATTGGACATCTTTATGCAAACAAAACAAAACTTTTATTCTTACCTCACTCATACACAAAACTTAACTCAAAATAGATCAGATCAGATCAAATCAGATCAGTCGCTCAGTCGTGTCCGACTCTTCGAGACCCCATGAATCGCAGCACGCCAGGCCTCCCTGTCCATCACCAACTCTCAGAGTTCACTCTGACTCACATCCATCGAGTCAGCAATGCCATCCAGCCATCTCATCCTCTGTCGTCCCCTTCTCCTCCTGCCCCCAATCCCTCCCAGCATCAAGGTCTTTTCCAATGAGTCAACTCTTCGCATGAGGTGGCCAAAGTACTGGAGTTTCAGCTTTAGCATCATTCCTTCCAAAGAACACCCAGGGCTGATCTCCTTCAGAATGGACTGGTTAGATCTTCTTGCAGTCCAAGGGACTCTCAAGAGTCTTCTCCAACACCACAGTTCAAAAGCATCAGTTCTTCGGTGCTCAGCTTTCTTCACAGTCCAACTCTCACATCCATACATGACCACAGGAAAAACCAGAGCCTTGCCTAGACAAACCTTTGTTGGCAAAGTAATATCTCTGCTTTTGAATATGCTATCTAGCTTGGTCATAACTTTCCTTCCAAGGAGTAAGCGTCTTATAATTTCACGGCTGCAGTCACCATCCGCAGAGATTTTGGAGCCCAGAAAGATAAAGTCTGCCACTGTTTCCACTGTTTCCCCATCTATTTCCCATGAAGTGATGGGACCAGATGCCATGATCTTTGTTTTCTGAATGTTGACCTTTAAGCCAACTTTTTCTTTTTTTTTTTTTTTTCATTTTATTTTTTTATTTTTTATTTATTTTTTTTCTAATTTTATTTTATTTT
The DNA here is from genome assembly GCF_002263795.3 of Bos taurus. Classification (NCBI taxonomy): domain Eukaryota; kingdom Metazoa; phylum Chordata; class Mammalia; order Artiodactyla; family Bovidae; genus Bos; species Bos taurus. The sequence continues at coordinate 52,227,434 of NC_037330.1, forward strand.
TAAACTTTACATAATTGTATTAGTTTTGCCAAATATCAAAATGAATCTGCCACAGGTATACATGTGTTCCCCATCCTGAACCCTCCTCCCTCCTCCCTCCCCATACCATCCCTCTGGGTCGTCCCAGTGCACTAGCCCCAAGCATCCAGTATCGTGCATCGAACCTGGACTGGCAACTCGTTTCTTACATGATATTTTACATGTTTCAATGCCATTCTCCCAAATCTTCCCACCCTCTCCCTCTCCCACAGAGTCCATAGGACTGTTCTATACATATCAGTGTCTCTTTTACTGTCTCGTACACCGGGTTATTGTTACCATCTTTCTAAATTCCATATATATGCGTTAGTATACTGTATTTATGTTTTTCCTTCTGGCTTACTTCACTCTGTATAATAGGCTCCAGTTTCATCCGCCTCATTAGAACTGATTCAAATGTATTCTTTTTAATGGCTGAGTAATACTCCATTGTGTATATGTACCACAGCTGTCTTATCCATTCATCTGCTGATGGACATCTAGGTTGCTTCCATGTCCTGGCTATTATAAACAGTGCTGCGATGAACATTGGGGTACACGTGTCTCTTTCCCTTCTGGTTTCCTCAGTGTGTATGCCCAGCAGTGGGATTGCTGGATCATAAGGCAGTTCTATTTCCAGTTTTTTAAGGAATCTCCACACTGTTCTCCATAGTGGCTGTACTAGTTTGCATTCCCACCAACAGTGTAAGAGGGTTCCCTTTTCTCCACACCCTCTCCAGCATTTATTATTTGTAGACTTTTGGATCACAGCCATTCTGACTGGTGTGAAATGGTACCTCATAGTGGTTTTGATTTGCATTTCTCTGATAATGAGTGATGTTGAGCATCTTTTCATGTGTTTGTTAGCCATCTGTATGTCTTCTTTGGAGAAATGTCTATTTAGTTCTTTGGCCCATTTTTTGATTGGGTCATTTATTTTTCTGGAGTTGAGCTGTAGGAGTTGCTTGTATATTTTTGAGATTAGTTGTTTGTCGGTTGCTTCGTTTGCTATTATTTTCTCCCATTCTGAAGGCTGTCTTTTCACCTTGCTAATAGTTTCCTTTGATGTGCAGAAGCTTTTAAGGTTAATTAGGTCCCATTTGTTTATTTTTGCTTTTATTTCCAATATTCTGGGAGGTGGGTCATAGAGGATCCTGCTGTGATATATGTCGGAGAGTGTTTTGCCTATGTTCTCCTCTAGGAGTTTTATAGTTTCTGGTCTTACGTTTAGTTCTTTAATCCATTTTGAGTTTATTTTGTGTATGGTGTTAGAAAGTGGTCTAGTTTCATTCTTTCACTCTCCACTTTCACTTTCATCAAGAGGCTTTTTAGTTCCTCTTCACTTTCTGCCATAAGGGTGGTGTCATCTGCATATCTGAGGTTGTTGATATTTCTCCCGGCAATCTTGATCCCAGTTTGTGTTTCTTCCACTCCAGCGTTTCTCATTATGTACTCTGCATATAAGTTAAATAAACAGGGTGACAATATACAGCCTTGACGAACTCTTTTTCCTATTTGGAACCAGTCTGTTGTTCCATGTCCAGTTCTAACTGTTGCTTCCTGACCTGCATACAAATTTCTCAAGAGGCAGGTCAGGTGGTCTGGTATTCCCATCTCTTTCAGAATTTTCCAAAATATATCAGTCTATAATATATAATAGATCTAAATATAAGAGCTAAAACTCTGAAACTTTTAGAAGAAAACTTGGGAAAAAATTTGTAACCTTAGGTAAGCAATAATTTCTTAGATATGACACAAAAAGCACAAATAATAAAATTTAAAAATGGATAAATTTCAAGTTATCCAAATTAAAAATTTTTGCTTTTCTCAGGGCACCATTTAAAAATTAAAAATTTAATAATTAAAAAGCCATAGACTGAGAGAAATTATTTGTAAGACATATGTTTTATAAAGGAGTTGTATCCAAAATACATAAAGAACTCTTACAACTCAACAACAAAGAGAATTCAACACAAAACATGGGCAAAAGATTTGAATAATCACTTCACTCAAGAAGACGTACAGACTAAATAAACATATGAAAAGATGCCCAGAACCGTTAGTCATATTAGATAAGTGCAAATTAATATCACAATGATATATTGCCACACACTCACTAGAATGGCTAAAGTAGAAAACTGACAATACCAAGTGTTGAAAAGGATTTGAAAAAACTGGAGCCATCACACACTACTTTGGAACAATTTAGCAGTTTCTTTACAGTTACTGTATAGTCGGTCTCTAGGCTACAAGTGCAGAGGAAGCCCTTGAGAAGGAGCAGCCGAGGATGTTGTCTGTGTGGGTCACTGCAGCGGTGGGCCTTGCCCTCCCTTGGCAGACCGAGCTGGTCTCCAAAAATGCTCTGGGATGATCCTTCATGGCTGCAAGGAGCCTTCATGCCTCTCATTCTCATCTTCAGACGACTGGCACTGGTGAGGTGTACTCTCTTCTTGAAGAGCATATTCTTACAGCTGATGCCTCTGCTGATCTTAAAGAGACTGGGTATGTTTTACATATTGGTGATGATACTGCCCATGTACGTGGACTAAGAAATGTTCAAGCAAAAGAAATGGTAGGGTTTTATTCAGGTTAAAGGGTATGTCTCTGAACTTAGAAGCTAATAATATTGGTGGTGTTGTGTTTGGAAATGATAAACTAATAAAGGAATGAGTTACTGTGATGAGAACTGGAGCTATTGTAGATGTTCCAGTTGGTGAGGAGCTGTTGGATCCTGTAGTAGATGCCCTTGGTAATGCCATTGATGGAAGGGGTCCAGTTGGTTCCAAGGTCCAAAGGCAAATTGGCCTGAAAGCCCCTAGGATCATTCTTCAAATCTCTGTGTGGGAACCAATGCAAACTGGCATCAAGGCTGTGGACAGCTTGGTGCTGATTGGTTGTGGTCGACATGAGCTGATTATTTGTGACCGACAGACTGGCAAACGTCATTGCTATTGATACAATCATTAACTAGAAACGATTCAACAATGGAAATAATGAAAAGAAGAAGCTATACTGCATCTACGTTGCCATTGGTCAAAAGAGATCTACTGTTGCCCAATTAATAAAGACACTTACTTAAAAAAAAAAAGAAATAAGCAAAGGATTTGAATAGAAACTTTACCAAAGAAGAAATATAACAAATAAGCAAAATAAACAGAATTTTCTGGGATTGAAGAAATAAAAATGAAAATAGTCAAAAAAAATAAATAAATAAAGACACTTACAGATGCATATACCATGAAGTACACCGTTGTGGTGTCAGCTACTGCTTCAGATGCTGCCCACTTCAGTACCTGGTTTCTTATTTTGTATGTCCCATGGGATAATATTTTAGGGATAATGGCAAACATGATTTGATCACTTATGATGACTTATAGGCTGTTGCTTATTATCGATGTCTCTGCTGTTCTGCTGACCCACTGGTCATGAGGCCTATCCTGGTGATGTCTTCTACCTATACTCCAGTCTGCTAGAGAGCAGCTGAAATGAATGATGTTTTTGGTGGCTGCTCCTTGACCGCTTTACCAGTCACAGAAACACAAACTGGTGATGTGTCTGCTTACATTCCAAGGAATATCATTTTCATCACTGATGGACAGATCTTGGAAACAGAATTATTCTAGAAAGGTATCCATCCTGCCATTAATGCTGGTTTGTCTATATCCTGCATCAGATCTGATGCACAAACCAGGGCCTTGAAATAGGTGGCAGGTACTGTGAAACTGGTTTCATCCTCCTCAAACTCACTATAATAATGATCTTCTTGCTGATAGCTCTCAAATGTCTATCTCCAGCCCAGGCTGCATCCTTGAGCTCCAGATCTGTATGTACAACTGTCAACTTGACATTTCCATATCTCTTCTTAAAGTTATCTCAAACTTTGCTTGCTCCAGATTCTGAATGTGTGAGTTCTTACTGCCCCATCTGAAAAAGGAGAAAAATAGAAGGAAGGAAAGAATAACACTGTAATCCATGCAGTTGTATAACCTGGAAATCTAAGTCATCATTGTTCATTGTCTCCTCTCTCCTCCAACCCCCATCTGAGCTCGGAATAAATAAGAGTGAGGAAAATAGAAATCAATGTGTCAGCTTTCCTACTGATGAAGGCCAGACTGAAGAATATGGTATAAATGTGTGGCAAAAATGAGTTTCCAAACCCCAGCTTTAGGAAGATTTACCTACCCTGTCCCTGATAGCACCAGACTCCTGGAGCCCTCTCCTTAGAAGGACAGGCTCTTTATAAAAAAAACTTGCCCCTCTGCAGACCAAGAGCCCATGCTCCCTGCAGGCAGTCCAGGCTTAAAGAAGAAAGAGGAAAGGCTGAAACTTGCAAGCCCAGTTACTCACCCAAGCTCATCAATCATGTGAAAGGAGTATGAGATGAGGCAAGAAGAAGCCAGGAAATTTTAAGGAAAATATCTTTTCGTGGAAACCAGAAGAATAGGGAGGCATCACTCTCCTCATACATTGCAGTATCAAAGCCTATTGATTTCATGTCCAAAATATCTCTGACAGCATTACCTTCTCTCCATTTCTATTACCACCTCCCTGATTCAAGCTAATCTCTCAGCTAGATCTCTGCAATAGCCTTCTTACCATTTTAACTACTGGAAAAAACTGTTCTCACCTCTTTCCTATCTGTTCTCCACACATTACCCAAAGTGATTTTCACAAGGCAAATCTGTTCGTATTTTTTTCTTCCCATCCTTTCTCCTTTCCCCCTTATCCATGGTTCTTGGACCTAGAGTAGGGGATTGAGAAGATTTCAATGGGGATGCGACTTCTAAATGAGACCATAAGAATGACTGAGTATAGTTAGATGAAAAAAAACAGGGAGCAAAGCACTGCAGGCCCAGGGAACAACAAATAGGAAAATGTAAAAGGTAAGCAATAGCCTGGATAGAGTGTCCCGGCAAAAGAAAATTTCAGAATGACTGGAAATAGGAGAGTGATAAGCAGACAGCTTGGTAAAGAGTTTGGAATTTTTCCCAAGGGCAGTGGGAAGGCTTTGAGGGGTTTAAATAAGGTAACGACATAGATGGATTTGCATTTTCTGGCTGCTCTGTGGATACTGGATTAGGTGGGAAAGCAGTAGATGAAATGTGGGGAGACAATATGAAAGGCATGCTTTCTGGTGGTGTCAATGAGGATAGTGAAACAGATAGCCATATATATCTGAGAGGTAGAGAGAATAGACTTGGTGATATGATGATTGAGGGAGAGGGTAGAGTCAGGAATGACTGCCAGGTTTTTCATTTGTAGAGCACTTGAGAGGATGAGAGTACATTTACTGGGAAAGGGTGCATTGGAAGGGGCTTTGGTAAGGAGACAAGCTGGTTTTGGACATTCTAATTTTGAGGTGTTCTGAAGACAACCAAGTGAAGATATTCACTAAATAACTGCAAATATGAGTAAGTTGGAAATAAGAGGAGTTTGTAAGAGAGAGCTGACATGGATATAAAAATTGAGGAGTTATAATTTAGATAGCAATTCAAACCCCAATAAAATTATTGATGATGAATGAGATGCTTAAGGAGAGCAGATGAATCGAGAAAAGCATCTTAGACAATCTTGAGGAACTCCAGCAAAGTTGGAGTTTGACCAACCAAAGGAGAAAGACCCCACAAAGGAGACTGAGATGGACCTACCAGAGACACTGCAGAAAAACCAGGAGTGTGCAGTGCCACAGAAGTCAAGGGAACTCTGTTTTTAAGATGAAGTACCCTCTTATACTAATGGTCCAATTTCTACCATCTACATCTCAGTTTCTAGAAAGAAACAGATCTAAAATATTTTCATACACTGAGGCTTTTGTGTTCCATCTTCCTGGAATGTTCTTTTTCTGCTTTTGGAAAAAGAAAAAAAAAGTTTTGTGTTTTTTTAAACTTTTTTTTTTAAGCTTGTTTTTTTATTATTGTTTCTTAGGGCACCTTTCACAATTTACTAGTCAGTTGCTTCTTTGTTTCATCATGACCAGCACAATACCTGGCACACAGTGGGAGTTCAATGAATGTTAGTTGAATGAATGAATGACTGAATCAATCATATAAATATTATTAAGGATTTCTATCACTTATTGAATATTTACTATTTCTGGACACTTGTGCTAGTGCTTGATTTATAATAACTCTTTTAAGCCTTACAAAAACCCTATGAAGGTGCATGATTATCTCCATTTCATAGACGACAAAGCTGAGGGTAAGAGAGAGAAGTAACTTCTTCAAAGTCACATAGTTCTTAAGTTGCCGAGCTGCAATTCACAAACAAGCCTGCCTGATTCCAAAGTCCATTCTTTTAACTGCCATCTCTCCCTAGAGAAGTAAACATTCACATTTTACAGACATCTGTGGAGGAGACATTTTTCAACTGGCAGCTTTCCCAGTTCATCTCAAATCATAGCACATAATCAACAGCCTGCTCTTGTTCCAAGAATGCTTTATTTTGAGCCCCTACTGAGTCGCCCTCCCTACCTGAAAAACAGTAAGATTTTCTTTCATTCCCTCACCTAAAGCTGCCTGCTTGATTAAACCCTGGCTTCCTAAGCAGGAGGTCTCTCTTGGGATCAATAACCTACTTCTCTTTTCCCCTTCTTTACAGTTCTTATCCTACTTGATTCATAGGAATATCTAAGCATCCTTAGCTTGAAGTGCCCAGAGTGGTTTCCTACATAGCAACTCCTAGTTTTGGACTGTAGTCAACATACTGGAATGTGAGCTTTATGAGGGCAGGGACCTTGTCAATCTTGTTCATAGAATTGTGCCCAGTGTCATGAACAAGCGTGATTTCCAGCATCCAGTGGGAACATGATAGATAAAAGTTGACTGAATCAATCTGATGGTGGTATAGTCCCAAACCTGGCTTTCACAGCAAGATAGACATGCTGTGCTCTGGCGCTTTACAGAGGGTAAAATTACAAACTCATGGATGCCAAGTACCTATCAAAAGCTCAACTGAGAAAAACCGTTTTCATGAAGATTTGCCTGAAGGCTCTGCTGGTCAATGCTTTTAGATACAAAAGGAATCCGTGAGGGGAGACAGAGTGAGTTGGCTTTGGGAGGAGGGGAAATTCTTCACAAGTCATCGTAGAAAATTCACAAAGTAATCTGTTTTAAGAATGAATTAAAGTTATTTATATAAGTATTCTCTGATTATTTATCTAAATAATAATGATGGGGAGCACACATAGTAAGTAATAAGCTCTAGGAATTTCCTGTCTTAACTGTTAGGGCTTCAAAAAGCTGGGGGAAATTATGAATTCCAAAACAAATCTTCATTGCAGGGAAGAGGCTTGATCAAATTACAATAAATTCATGGATCTTCTCTTATTTTCAGTGCACATTTCAGCAGTTTCTTCTGGCAAGATGCTTGCAGGCAAAATATTAATAGTTAGCTAGATGTAACCTTTACCCTCATTATGAAGACTGACCATTCTGGAATCGCCAGTCAGATTCTTTATCACAGATGACTATGTGGAGAATAAAATGCATTGACCTGTGATTTGTGGAAATATATTGCACATGATTAGTTTTCCTATAAAAAATCTCATTTCCCATCAGATAGAGAGATTAATACTTTATCTCTTAATGGATCTTACAGGCAGAGTCCCCTTTTTCCATTATGTTACTTACAAAAATTTCATTGTCACAAGAAGTCTTCCCTCGGGGGCTATTACAAGACCATTTTGTTTTTCTGCACAATTCAAAATTTGTTGCTTTTTTGGTACTAGTGCTTATTTGCAACATTTTTTTCTTATTAGTCAGGTTGGCTATCACTGCTCTTTTCCAAAGCCTACTGCCAAGCTCATCAATTTCTATTCCCAACCCTTAGGGATACGTTTTTCCCCTTTTCACTAAAAGAAACATCCATTATGCATTTGTGCATATTTTTTATTTAAAATTTTTGGATCACAACAACAGTAGAGGACAGAACACACATATATCTTTTTTATACCCCTTTCTCCCCCTTATCATTGCTGTTTAGCTGTGTCTCCTGGTAGTGTCCTCACTGATTGAGTATTGACAATCATCTTTTGACATCGTATACTGGCTTCTGGCCCCAAATTGTAATCTCATATGGAATTTCTTACTATTCAAAACAGACTTAACAAAAGTAGGAAAAAAAAAACCTCTTACTTTTCTATCTTCCCTTAAAGCATACATAATGTGATTCCTAACTCAACATTCCTTATATATAAATACACATATGTGTATTTAACAGTTTTGCATCTGGTAGCTCTCTTTTAAGAGGTTAAATAAATAAATGTTACTTCCATTTGATGCAGTAGTGCTACATTCTTTACTATGTAAAGATTTCTTGTGTGTGTTAGTCACTCAGTCATGTTTGACTCTTTGTAACTCCTTGGACTGGAGCCTACCAGGCTCTTCTGTCCATAGAATTCTCCAGGCAAGAATACTGGAGTGGGTTGCCATTCCCTTCTTCAGAGGATCTTCCCAACCCAGGGATCGAACCCGGGTCTCCTGCATTGCAGGCAGATTCTTTACCACCAGGGAAAAGAATAATAGGTATGAACATAAATATCTCGTGCTGCTGCTGCTAAATCACTTCAGTCGTGTCCAACTCTTTGCGAGTCTATGAACTGTAGCCCACCAGGCTCTGCTGTCCATGGGATTCTCCAGGCAAGAATGCTGGAGTGGATTGCCATGCCCGCCTTCTGGGGATCTTTCCAACCCAGGGACTGAACCTGCATCTCTTATATCTCCTGCATTGGCAGCAGTTTCTTTACCACAAGTGCCACCTGGGAAGCCAAGTACTAGGTGCTGTGTGCATTTCCTTGGGTTTGGCCCTTGGGTCTCTAGCTATAGATCCTAGAAATTCAGTGTTGGCTTTAACAGTCCACAATACATTCTCAAAAGGAAGAACATAACATGGGTCCTATAGATCCTAGTTATAAATCCTAGGAATTCAGTGAGCTTTCTCAGCTCACAATATATTCTCAAAAGGAGGAACATAGCATGGCTCCAGTAAAATGGGTCCAGAAAATGGAACATTCAATGGAGCCATCTTGATGATAGGTGGCCAAATGATCTGTATAAGTTCCAGGTGTGACCTATAATTGGGACGAGTCTGGTGCCCTGACGTCTGCAGGGTGGAGTTTGGAAGTACAAGTTGCTTATTTAGGCATGGAAGCCTGAAAACAGGGACCATATACATTTAGACTACTGTGTATTCAGTGTCTTAGCACCTCACACCTGAGTCAAAGGGGCTCAAGAGTTATTTATTGGATAAATGAATGAATAAATGAAAAAATGTTTTGGCATGTATGGCAAAATGGTGAAGCAGTTGCTATAGAAATCTGAGCACTCAAAAGATTAAAGAAGTTTCTGGAACATAAGTGTTCAAAGAAGTGAGAGGCCTGACTCTTCCTTCATTTGTACTGCTGACATGTGCTGGAGACAATTACATAATGATACAGAAATGGTGTCACTACAGATTCTTGGCTTCCAGTATCAAGAAAAAATCCCAATACTGCCCAAATGCAAAGGGTCTGGATGATCCACTTTTCACAGAAGCTGCTTCAAAATTGCTCCACTATCTGCAAGCCTTCTGTTTACCTCCTTCAGATCACTTTGTACAGAAAGAATGCTGCCAGTTTTATGGAGAAAATGGATAGCACCTAAGCAAAAGAAATAATTTCATCTGCCTGACCTCACAAGTAGAAACATGTCAAATAGAAGTGTTATTTCTCCCCGTCCAAGCCTAATTCGAGTACCCTCCATTCTACCCCTTCAGGGGGCTCACTATTTCCATTATTGTTCTCTTTTACAAATTTTTAAATGAGTCTTATTGAAACCCTTTTTTTGAAACAATAAACTGTATGTATTGGGTTGGCCATAAAGTTTCTTTGGAAGACATCCCTGATGGTCCAGTGGTTGGGAGTCTGCCTCTCAATGCAGGGGACGTAGGTTCAATCCTTAGTCAGGGAACTAAGATCCTGCAGGCTGCAGAGCAGCTGGGCCCCTGCACCACAACTAGAAAGTCTGCATGCCACAATTAAGTCCTGATGCAGCCAGGTAATTAATTAATTAAAAACAAGCAAAAACAATCCTTCCATTTTTAAAGTAAAAATAAAAGACAACGTTTTTCATTTTCAGAAAAAATGTTATTGAACACTGTCATTTGTTCAACATTATTGAACAAAACAATTCACTGTTTTGTTCCACTACTTTCTGCCATTTTTCAGTCAAATTCGTAAGTTCATCTTCGTGAAACTTTTTATCTTTTTGAGCAAAGAACAGTTCCAAAGTACCTTTTACAGTTTTCCAGGGAATTGAAGTTTTCTCTATTAAGAGAATTTTATAAAGACTAAAATAAATGGACATTTGAAGGTACAATGTCTGGTGAATGGCGGGTCAACCAGAACTTCCCGGCCAAGCTGTTTTCACCTGGTCATCAGAGAACCATGCGGTCTTATATTCTACTGACGGAAGATAATGCATTTTCTGTTGACTAATTCCAGATGCTTTTCATCTAGTGCTGCCTTTAGCTGATCTAACTGGGAGCAGTACTTGTTGGAGTTAATCATTCGATTTTCCAGAAGGAGCTTGTAATAGAAGACTCCCTTCCAATCCTACCACATATCCTTCTTTGGATGAAGACTGGCCTTTGGTGCGATTGCTGGTGGTTCATTTAGCTTGCCCCAAGATCTCTTCTATTCCATATTATTATACAGTATCAACTTTTCATCGCCTGGCATGATTTGTTTTAAACACAGCACATTTTCTTTACATTTAAATAGAGAATCACATGAGGAAATATGGCCAAAAAGGTTTTTTTTGCTCAATTTACGTGGAATGAAAACATCAAAATGATTAACATAACCAAGCTGGTGCAAATACAGTGCTAGATTTAGATATTGTGAGCATGTTGGCTATCTCCTGCATGGTACACTATTTTTTCAGTTAATATCTCGATTTGATCACTATCAGTCTCAGCTTGTCTACTCGACTGTGGAGCATCATCCAGCAAGAAGTCTCCAGCATGAAACTTCACAAACTACTTTTGACACATTCAATCAGTCACAGCACCTTCTCAATGCATAAATCCATTTTTTTTTTGTATTTCAGTTTCACTTTTATCTTTCTTGAAATAATAAAGCATAATATGCCAAAATGTTACTTTATTCTTCCATCTTCAATGTTAAAATGGCTACACAAAAATTCACCAGTTTTGATAAGTACTTTTTAAATGCACACTGATATGACAGCTGTCACAATACAATCTAACAGAATTGTTTCAAATGAAGTCATCTTATAGAGCCATCTTATGGAAAAACTGAATGAACCTTTTGGACAACTCAATATTTAAAGTGTACAGTTTGATGAATTTTTACCTATATCTATACCTTTGACGACACCATTTCAAGATAATGAATATATCCATCACCCCAAACATATCTGTGTGCCTTCTCTAATCCCCACCCCAACTCCTGTTTTCTTTTTCCTCCACAATAGGCAACCACCAAACTAATCTGTTTGGTTTTTTGCCACTGTAGATTAATTTGTATTTTCTAGAGTTTCATATAAAGAGAATCATACAGTAAATATTCCTCTTGGGGGTTGGCCTTATATATTCACTTACTGATGGATGGTTTTTCCAGTAGTCATGTATGGATGTGAGAGTTGGACTATAAAGAAAGCTGAGCCCAGAAGAATTGATGCTTTTGAACTGTGGTGTTGAAGAAGACTCTTGAGAGTCCCTTGGACTGCAAGATCCAACCAGTCCCTCCTAAAAGAAATCAGTCTGGAATATTCATTGGAAGGACTAATGCTGAAGCTGAAACTCCAATATTTTGACCATCTAATGCAAAGAACTGACTCATTGGAAAAGACCCTGATGCTGGGAAAGATTGAAGGTGGGAGGAGAAGGGGACAACAGAGGATGAGATGGTTGGATGGCATCGCCGATTCAATGGACATGAGTTTGAGTAAACTCCAGGAGTTGGTGATGGACAGGGAGGCCTGATGTGCTGCAGTCCATGGGGTGGCAAAGAGCTGGACATGACTGAATGACTGAACTGAACTGAACTGATGGATATTTGGATTGTTTCCAGTTTTAGGCTTTTATAAATAAAGCTACTATATACATTTTTGTACAAGTCTTTGTGTGGGTGTATATTTTTTATCTTGGGTAAATACCCAGAAGTGAAAGGGATAAATCATATTCTTTAACATTTTAAAGAAATGGCCAAGTTTTTTTCAAGGTTGTTGTATCATTTTACACTTCCATAAGCAGTGTAGTAGAGTTTCAATTTCTATACAACCTGGCCAGTACTTGTTAATTTTAGCCATTCTTACAGGTGTGTATTGATAGCTCACTGTGGTTTTAATTTGCATTTCCCTGGTGGCTAAAGATATTTTCTGGTGCTTATTTGACATCGGTGTATCTTCTTTAGGCCTTCCTGGTGGCTCAGATGGTAAAGAATCTGCCTGCTATGCATGAGACCTGGGTTTGATCCAGGGGTTAGGAAGATCCCCTGGAGAAGGGAATGGCAACCCACTCCAGTAATCTTCCCTGGAGAATCCCCATGGACAGGGCAGCCTGATAGGCTAGAGTCCATGGAATCGCAAAAAGTTGAACACGACTGAGTGACTAATACTTTCACTTTATCTTTGGTGAATTACCTATTAATTATTTTGCCCAATTTTCACTAGGTCATTTGTTTAATGGTTGAGTTTTGATCATTCTTTATATATTACAGATATAAGTTCTTTATCAATTAAATTATTTTCAAGTAGTTTCTCCCAGTCTGTGGGTTGTCTTTTCATTCTCTTAACAGTCTTTTGAAGAATGAAAAAGAATTCTAATTTTGATAAAGTCTATTTTATCAGATTTTTTTCCTTTATAAATCATGCTTTTGGTGTCATATTCCAGAAAACTTTGCCTAACTCTAGCTCAATGTTTTTCTCCTAAAAGTTTTTCAGTTTATATTTTATAATATTTTTGTGATTCATTTTGAGTTAATTTTTATATACTGATCAAAGTTTGAGTTTTTGCTTATGGATAATCAATTATTCAGTGTCAGTTGTTGAAAATAATACTCTTTCTCCACTGAATTGTCTTTCACCTTTGCCAAAATTCAATTAACCATGCATTCATGGATGTATATCTTGGGTCCTCTATTCTTTTCCATTAATCTATTTGTCTATTATAATGCCACAGTGTCTTGAGTATTATTTTCCATGACAGTTATATCATAGACTACTTGCCAGTTTACAAATTTGTTTTCTTTGTATCAGGTTCCCATCCATGATCCAGTCAGCTACAGTTGAATGTTAGAGGGAGTTGGCTTACAAAGTACAAAGCAGGGCTGCTAAGGACCACCTCTCCACATAGCTGAGAGCAGGAATTTTCTTTAACATATGTCATGCTTATACAGGCATCAGAGTCTATCCTGCAAACATTCCATTCTCTACATCCAGTTTTACTCCTTTTAATAAATTTCTAATACTGTAGATCTTTCTAAAATATAAATCTGATCATACAATTTCTTTTGAAAAATCCATCAATGGTTTCCCATTGTCTTTAGGATAAAGTCCAAGTGCTTGTCCCTTGCAATCCAACTCTGCTTCCCTTCCCAGTTTCAATACTTACTACTTTCCGCTTTCCACTTGTGTGGTATACACTTGCCATGTGAATTACTTACAGTTCTTCAAATATGCCACAATCTCTCACTCAGACATTTTTCATGTTGCTTCCTCTGCATAGGATACTTTCTCTCAACTCTTTCTCCCCAGCTAGCTTTTATAAGTCTTTTAGATCTCAGTTCAGATATAACATCAATTTAGTTCAATAAATATTTATTAAGTAACTTACATGAGTTAAGAGGCTTCCCTGGTAGCTCAGAGGTTAAAGCATCTGTCTGGAATGTGGGAGACCCAGGTTCGATCCCTAGGTCGGGAAAATCCTCTGGAGAAGGAAGTGGCAACCCTCTCCAGTACTCTTGCCTGGAGAATCCCATGGAGGGAGGAGCCTGGTAGGCTACGGTCCATGGGGTCACAAAGAGTCGGACACGACTGAGTGACTTCACTTTCACTTTCATATGAGTTAAGAACTCTGTTATGAGTAAGGACTATAATATGAACATCTAATACACCCTCATATTGTATGTAGTCTAAAGAAGGAAGTGACATTAAGCAATAATTACAGTTAAATCTAAATCTACAATGATGAAAATAGCATGTAGTAAAATCATATTCCTGATAATGCAAAACCAACTATCATAATTCTGGCCATTCACCCTGTCCTCTGCCCCATTCCCATTTTCCAATGTGGTGGGCTAAAGTTCTTGCCTTGGGATGGAAAGAAGCAAGGTAAAAGGGAAGAAGTGAAATTCTGCATTCCCAGAATAATTCTTCATTATTCTCCCAACCCAATCTTCCTGGATTAGTCAGCTCAATTGGCTGCCAAGTAACTGGAATCAGAGATGTGATCCTGGAATTCCCAGCTTGTTACTGAACCTGGAATCATACCCAGTATATTTAAACTGGAACAGTCAAGCATCAGTAGTTTGCTCCAAACTCTGAGACCAGGATAGATATTGACCACACAGCCAGACACCTGGAATTCTAGCCAGCAACTAAATAGGCTTACTTCTGTCATTTCATTAACCTCATAATAACATGACCTTGTAATTTATGAAATTGAATTTTTGGGCCCTATTTGTTCAGTTTTAGTGGGTCTTACTATACACACAAGACTAGTATAACAAAAGGAGAGCATGTGTGCTAGCTGTGGTGTGAGGTAAGGAAGCGAGGGAAAGCCTCTCAGAGGGATATTTAACTGAAACTTGAAGAATGAGTAGGAGTTAACCCAGGTGGAGTAGGAAGATGGCCCTCAGCAGAGAAAGACTTCTCCAGGAAGCCTTCCTTTGTCCTCTACACTAACTTAGATGTTCCTCCTCCATGTTTCTAAGGCCCTCCTGGTGCTTCTACTACCTAACACTCATCACACATATAATAATGTCTTTTTCTTTCAGTTCAGTTCAGTTGCTCAGTCGTGTCTGACTCCTTGCAACCACAAGGACTGCAGCACACCAGGCTTCCCTATCCATTACCAACTCCTGGAGCTTACTTAAAAACTCATTTCTATCAAGTCGGTCACGCCATCCAACCATCTCATCCTCTGTGATCCCCTTCTCCTCTTGCCTTCAATCTTTCCCACCATCAGGGTCTTTTCAAATGAGTCAGTTCTTCACATCAGGTGGCCAAAGTATTGGAGTTTCAGCTTCAGCATCAGTTCTTCCAATGAATATTCTGGACTTATTTCCTTTAGGATGGACTGGTTGGATCTCCTTGCAGTCCAAGGGACTCTCAAGGGTATTCTCCAACACCACAGTTCAAAAACATCAATTCTTTGGCACTCAGCTTTCTTTATAGTCCAACTCTCACATCTATACATGACTACTGGAAAAATCATAGTTTTGACTAGCTGGACCTTTGTTGGCAAAGTAATGTCTCTGCTTTTTAATATGCTGTCTAGGTTGGTTATAGCTTTTCGTCCAAGGAGCAAGCATCTTTTAATTTCATGGCCGCAATCAGTGATTTTGGAGCCCCCAAAAATAGTCTTTCACTGTCTCCATTATTTCCCCATCTATTTGCCATGAAATGATGGGACCAGATGCCATGATCTTAGTTTTCTGAATGTTGAGCCTTAAGCCAACTTTTTCACTCTCCTCTTTCACTTTCATCAAGAGGCTCTTTAGTTCTTCACTTTCTGCCATAAGGGTGGTGTCATCTGCATATCTGAGATTATTGATATTTCTCCTGGCAGTCTTGATTCCAGCTTGTGATTCCTCCAGCCCAGCGTTTCTCATGATGTACTCTGCATATAAGTTAAATAAGCAGGGTGACAATATACAGGCTTGACGTACTCCTTTTCCTATTTGGAACCAGTCTGTTGTTACATGTCCATTGCTTCCTGACCTACATACAGGTTTCTCAAGAGGCAGGCCAGGTGGTCTGGTATTTCCATCTCTTTCAGAATTTTCCACAGTTTATTGTGATCCACACAGTCAAAGGCTTTGGCATAGTCAGTAAAGCAGAAATAGATGTTTTTCTGGAACTCTCTTGATTTTTTGATGATCCAGCGGATGTTGGCAATTTGATCTCTGGTTACTCTGCCTTTTCTAAAACAACTTGGACATCTGGAAGCTCACGGTTCATGTATTGCTGAAGCCTGGCTTGGAGAATTTTGAGCATTACTAGCATGAGAGATGAGTGCAATTGTGCGGTAGTTTGAGCATTCTTTGGCATTGCCTTTCTTTGGGATTGGAATGAAGACGGGCCTTTTCCAATCCTGTGGCCACTGCTGAGTTTTACAAATTTGCTGGCAGATTGAGTGTCAACACTTGTACAGCATCATCTTTTAGGATTTGAAATAGCTCAACTGGAATTCCATCACCTCCACTAGCTCTGTTCATAGTGATGCTTTCTAAGGCCCACTTGACTTCACATTCCAGGATGTCTGGCTCTATGTGAGTGATCACATTATCATGATTATCTGGATCATGAAGATCTTTTTTGTACAGTCCTTCTGTGTATTCTTGCCATATCTTCTTAATATCTTCTGCTTCTGTTAGGTCCATACCATTTCTGTCCTTTATTGAGCCCATCTTTGCATGAAATGTTCTCTTGGTATCTCCAATTTTCTTGAAGAGATCTCTAGTCTTTCCCATTCTGTTGTTTTCCTCTATTTTTTTGCATTGATTGCTGAGGAAGGCTTTTTTAATCTCTCCTTGCTATTCTTTGGAACTCTGCATTCAAATAGGTATATCTTTCGTTTTCTCCTTTGCTTTTCACTTCTCTTGTTTTCACAGCTATTTGTAAGGCCTCTTCAGACAGCCATTTTGCTTTTTTGCATTTCTTTTTCTTGGGGATGGTCTTGATCCCTGTCTCCTGTACAATGTCACAAACCTCCGTCCATGGTTTATCAGGCACTCTGTCTATCAAATCTAGTCCTTTAAATCTATTTTTCACTTCTACTGTATAATCATAAGGGATTTGATTTAGGTCATACCTCAATGGTCTAGAGTTTTTCCCCACTTTCTTCAATTTAAGTCTGAATTTGGCAATAAGGAGTTCATGATCAGTCAGCTCATGATCAGTTCACCACAGTCAGCTCCTGGTCTTGTTTTTGCTGACGGTATAGAGCTTCTCCATCTTTGGCTGCAAAGAATATAATCAATCTGATTTTGGTGTTGGCCATCTGGTGATGTCCATGTGTAGAGTCTTCTCTTGTGTTTTTGGAAGAGGGTGTTTACTATGACCAGTGCATTCTCCCTGGCAAAACTCTATTAGTCTTTGCCCTGCTTCATTCGTACTCCAAGACCTGTTACTCCAGCTGTTTCTTGACTTCCTATTTTTGCATTCCAGTCCCCTCTAATGAAAAGGACATCTTTTTTTGGGTGTTAGTTCTAAAAGGTCTTGTAAGTCTTCATAGAATCGTTCAACTTCAGCTTCTTCAGCATTACTGGTCCGGGCATAGACTTGGATTTTTGTGATATTAAACGGTTTGTCTTGGAAACGAACAGAGATCATTCTGTCATTTTTGAGATTGCATCCAAGTACTGCATTTCGGATTCTTTCGTTGACTATGATGGCTACTCCATTTCTTCTAAGGGATTCCTGCCCACAGTAGTAGATATAATGGTCATCTGAGTTGAATTCACGCATTCCAGTCCATTTTAACTCGCTGATTCCTAGAATGTCGACGTTCACTCTTGCTGTCTCCTGTTTGACCACTTCCAATTTGCCTTGATTCATGGACCTAACATTCCAGGTTCCTATGCAATATTGCTCTTTAAAGTATTGGACCTTGCTTCTGTCACCAGTCATATCCATAACTGGGTGTTGTTTTTGCTTTGGCTCCATCCCTTCGTTCTTTCTGGAGTTATTTCTTCACCAATCTCCAGTAGCAAATTGGGCACCTACTGACCTGGGGAGTTCATCTTTCAGTGTTCTATCTTTTTGCCTTTTCATACTGTTCATGGGGTTCTCAAGGCACTAGGACCTAGTTGCCTGTAAATTCCCTTTGTATGAAATAGGAAAGAGCCGTTCAACAAAGATCCTGTCTGAGCAAAGAGATTGAAAAAGTTAATTCTCTGTGCCGAAGAATTAGGCATAGGCTGATGCAGGCCCACCTGTGCAAGAATTGCTTCACAAGAAAAGGCACTTTGTGGGAAGAAAATGGCATCCTTTCCTGAAGAGCAATTTAGCCTTGTTCTAAGGGACAAGAACTGGTGAGTGGAGAACAGGCTGGAATTCAGCCTCTATGCACCTTGGCTAAGAATTTTTGTGCAGGGCAGAAACCCCACAACTGCACACAGTGACCGTGGATTTTTCACTACATTCTCAGCAATGACTAGTAAAGGGCATGACATACAACAGGTAAATATTAAAAAGCAGCCCATAAAAACAAAAGCTTAGATTAGGGCCCCTAGTACTGCCTTAGTACCATTGTATAGTCCAGATGTGTATTATCAGCTAATGACTATGGCAGAAAATGGCTGTGTCACATGGGAGGCAGTCATGTCCAGAAGAAGGCTCACCAGTAGCCGCTGAAGATAGTTTGTCATATCAACAAGTAATGAAGTGGCTGGTAGGACCTGTTCCTAGTTTACATGAAAAATTTTCAAGGAAATTTATAGGGGTTTTAGAGTCCTGCAGTAAAAAGTGTGACAAGGCCAGTGAAGGTTTCTTCTGGGTTACTTTAGAAGGAAAGAATGCAATTGTGTATAAACTATCCTCCAATGTTCTATATCTCTTGGGAATTTAGCTCAATTATAACAGCCTGTTCAGAGAATGAATTGAGGAGACTAAACTTGGATATAGATTTGAACTTAGACAGTAAGCTAGAATATACTGCAACAGCAACTAAATTTGTGAAAGTTGATTTACCAAAAAAGACAGGGGAATTTCTAAAAAAATGTCTGGTAATTATTCTAAGATATCACTCACTGAAAAGCGTGCCATGGCCACCTCATGCGAAGAGTTGACTCATTGGAAAAGACTCTGATGCTGGGAGGGATTGGGGGCAGGAGGAGAAGGGGACGATAGAGGGTGAGATGGCTGGATGGCATCACTGACTCGATGGACTTGAGTCTGAGTGAACTCCAGGAGTTGATGATGGACAGGGAGGCCTGGCGTGCTGCGATTCATGGGGTCGCAAAGAGTTGGACACGACTGAGCGACTGAACTGAATTGAACTGAAGCAAGGAAAAAATGCCAGTACAAACTATGATTTTTAAAACATATCTCGATTTCAGAAATGTTATAATAATTTTTTAAAAAATGTTACAGAACTGGTGAAATATAGATTATAAAATATAGATTATGAAATCACATTTTTGTGCTTCTAATACACTGCTATATATCTTTAAGGAAAACATAAATTATTTCCCTGTGAGAGCAAAGTAACGGTTCAAGTTCCCTTGACAGGTACATCTTCATGGCAGAGTACAGTTTGCTATCAAAGTTTCATAATACCATCTGTTAAGATCATTTTCATATAATTCCATGCTCATTGAACAAGTAATTTGGTATTCCTGGAACCCTTCTCTACAGGGGAAAGACTATGTTGACCAATCTGCCAGAGTATTCCATTACACTTGGCAGTCACAACTTTTACTGTAAATTAATATATCACCATGTGATTTATACATTAGTTTTCATAAGTTTCATGCCTCTGAGCTCAGTTAATTCTATTCTAGCTGATTTTCAACCTGCAAAGCTAAGAGCTAAACTCTAGAGGAAACGAGTCCATATCACCATGTGAGGCAGTAGTTGAAGCTCTTTCTTTGTCAACTTTAAAACACAAATAGCACTTTGAGCATGTGACTTTTGATCTATTTGACCAGAAGATATTTGAGAGCTGAGTGTGTTCTATTTACCTTCACATCTTCCACAGGGCCCAGTATAATGCTCAGAAACTGAAGGTACCACATGGATATTAGAAGAGAGATGGCTCTACATTTCAGTGCATCTCTCAGGTATGCCTGGAGGCCGGCCACAGTCATTCTACATTGATGGTGATGTATGGCACTCAGAAATGAACCTGAAAATGAATTTACAAGAGTTTTTAATGTCTTGGAATGAAAAAGTGAAGAAAAAAATGAAGATGACATTATCATGTTACGGGGACTTTGCAGGAGGCTCAGTGATAAAGAATCTGCTTGCAGTGCAGGAGATATAAGTTTGATCTCTGGGTTGGTAAGATCCCCTGGAGAAGGAAATGGCAACCCACTCCAGTATTTTTGCCTGGGAAATCCCATGGACAGAGGCGCCTGGCAGGCTCCAGTTCATGGGGTCGCAAAAAGTCAGACACGACTGAGTGACTGAGCACAGCACTATCATGTTCTATTTTCAGACCTGCATTTCTAATTTGAACTTACTGTTTCGTAAATCTATTTTTTAAAGGTTGTAATGACCATTCTTTTCCTTCTTACATGTTTATAAAATTTAAGTAAATGATACATGATAGAGATTATAATGTTCATTTTGGTGGCTCAGACGGTTAAGCATCTGTCTACAATGTGAGAGACCCGGGTTCGATCCCTGGGTCGGGAAGATCTCCTGGAGAAGGAAATGGCAATCCACTCCAGTACTATTGCCTGGAAAATCCCATGGACAGAGGAGCCTGGTAGGCTACAGTCCATGGGGTCGCAAAGAGTCGGACACGACTGAGCGACTTCACTTCACAGTTGCCTAGAAATATCAAAGCCCAATTTCTATTTATTACCATGTAGCTAAAGAAACACATTTGTATAATTACATCTCCCAGTTATTGATTATAAAGGAAATCAACACATATAACACAATACTTTGGCTTACTATTTTATGTTCATTTTCTTTAGTAAAACACACGAGATGGCTGAAATTATGGATGCCCTTTTTGATTGGATGGATCTCAACCAAATATTCTGAAACATCTGGAATCTCTCACTCTAGAAAAAATAAACAATAAAAGCATTTCTCAAGTTTAATGTGTGTGAAAGTTCAATGTAGAGAGAGCCTTCTTACCAGGAGAACTCTGGCAA
This sequence comes from Bos taurus, assembly GCF_002263795.3. Taxonomy (NCBI): domain Eukaryota; kingdom Metazoa; phylum Chordata; class Mammalia; order Artiodactyla; family Bovidae; genus Bos; species Bos taurus. The sequence continues at coordinate 52,248,504 of NC_037330.1, forward strand.
GTTAGTTGTCAAGAATCTTTAAATGGTGGTACCTATAGCTTGAGATTAGTCTAATCACTTAATCTTGTCAGGTTTCCAGAGTTGATCAGACTGTTGCTATTTCCCCCTTTTCCTTTTCATTTGTTCCTGAACCCACTATAGTGAACTGAGCCACTCCACTGACCTTGCTTTTACCAAGGTCACCAATGATCTTGGACACCCAATAAATTCCGCTTACTTATGTAACGTCTCTGCTGCATTTACTCAGGACGTGCAGACCCTGCTTTGTGCTCACCAGTCCCATTTCCTTTTCCTCCAGGGCATACAGCTCAACTACACTTCTCAGCCGCTGCCTGCAGTTAAGTGGGGCCACGTGACTAGATGCTGACTAGTGGAAAGTGAGAAGTGATGTGTGCCACTTCTGGGCTTGGCCCTTCAACTTTCTACACTCATGATTCTCCATGTGTGTTCTCTCTCTTTCCAGGGGATCTGGTAGAGGATGCTAAGACCTTAGAGGAGGGCAAAGCCAGATGACAGAATGAATCTAGGTATTTAAATAGCTTCTTTGAGGCATGCCCTCCCCTTCCTAATAACTTCAGCAGAGTGTGATCAGACTAAGAAATGAAATTTTACTGTGTTAAGCCATTGAGATTTGAGATTATCGTACTTGCAAGCTGTTACCAATACTTCCTTGGCTTCTGTGATACTACACCCTTGCCTAAATCTCATATCCATTTATCCCTTCATTTCTTATCTTCTTGGACTGCTCTACTCATTCCTTAAATATTTTTTTAATCTGCATTTCCCTAGCCCACTGTTTTCTTCCTCTACATATGTTCTGCGAACAAGTCCACATACTCTCCTGGTTTACTTCTGATATGCTAGTGAGTTAGAGTAGTAAACATGTTCCCAAATATTAGATATAATTTTTACTAAATATGTATATACTAAATCTATTTTGTATCATTTTATGAAGTTTTGTTTTAATGATTTTGAAATCTTTATTATCTATTTCCTCATCTCCCCCATTATGTGATAAATTGAGAGTTTATCATATCTTTTTTCTAGTTCTTTTATTGGACTATAAAAGCTCTTCATCTACTCAACTATTATTTATTGAATATGTGCAAGGAACTGTCTTATTCCTTTCTTGCTGACACCTAGAACAGTGTCTTGCATGGTGCAGGCAATTGGTGAATGTTGATTGAACTGAATAAAATTATTTATTGCATGGGCTTCCTTGGTGGCTGAGATGGTAAAGAATCTGCCAGCAATGCGGAAGACCTGGGTTCAGTCCCTGGGTTTGCAAAGATACCCTGGAGAAGGACATGGCAACCCACTCCAGTACTCTTCCCTGGAGAATCCACATGGATTATTGGTGAGTTACAGTCCATGGAGGTCACAAAGAGTCAGACACGACTGAGCAGCTAAGAATGCACACACATTTATTGCATACTTGCTATGTAAAATCTCTTTGCTGGGGCTAGTGTGAGACAAAAATAAATAGATGGCTTGATCTCTGTTTACTCTCTTCATCTCTCTCTATGTCAAACATCCTCCTACTTCCACCCCAATTAGCAAATGTTTCCTAACATTTGCAGTTCCAGAAATGATTCACAATTTTGGTACTAAGAGGTAGGTTCTCTTAGAGTGAGGTCCTAAGATAAATCCAAACTTTGACTTGATTTTATTACTAGGATACTTTTTTTTTTATATTAAACTACAGTTGGTTTACAATGTTGTATTAATTTTTGCTATAAATAGTAGATTAATTGATGTTTCATTCTTTTTTCTCTGCCTACATTTCAGAAGTATTGGAATGTGGAGAATTAACTGTTTTTATCTACCATGAAATTGTATTTTCTTTTTGCTTAGGTCATTTGAGACCATATGTATCTTTACTTTGTATCTTTTATTGGGTAATTCCATTCACTGGAATAATACATTCATATATTGTACTGATACTGTCAGGTTTTAACACTAATTACCAATAGCCAATTTTGCTTTTCCTTTCTTTCTTGTTTTCAAGGATTCTTCACCAGGTGTATTCATCTGTGCTTTGTGAATTTTCTCTCGAGATGTTTTCCACATCTTGGTTTTCATTCTCAACTGCATTTTTTTTTTTTTATGTCTTTAAATATTTTGGCTTAGAGCCACATAACTGATCCTTGGATTTTTCGACTTGCAATTTTCTTTTCTTTTTTGCAATACCTTATTCAAAATGTTTGCCCTTTTGAAGGTTTCTCTCACAAAGAGAAAGTTTTTTGACATCTATTTTGTTTATAAAGAATTTCACCAACCATTACTACTTTTACTATTACAATTATTATTATACTACTAATATTATTTCTATAGTATTACAGTTTAGTTGCTTAATTCTAGTATAAACAAAAAGTTTCATTAGTGAGACAAGTTTCTGATCATGGTTGAGTTCTAAGTGACTCTATTTGCTGGTAGTGTGCTCTGATGTCCATCAGTCAGTCAGGGGTGTACATTCACAACAGAGTTTTATTGTTGTTGTTGGTAACTGCTTTGGTAGTGATAAATGTTATAAGAATTTCCATAGTACATTATAATTTTATTTATTGTAAGTCCAATAGTAAACTGAGAATGTCCAATTTTAATGGATTCTGCAAATAAAATAACTCACAAGGCAACTCCCCCAAATTGGTCAAAAATATATATTTTATTGCTTATCTATTTGTGTAAATGAAGAAGAAAAATTTGTATTTTGAAAGTCCAGTCTAAGACTGTGTGACGCTGAGAAAATTACCTAACATCTCTTTGCTTCATTAGGTTTTAATGAAATTAAATGAGTTAGAACAATGCTTGGTAAATAGTAAGCACTCCAGAGTATTAGCTATTATTATTAACTAGTTCAGCAAGTATAAATACCTGTCATTTGGAATCTGTCTATGTTTGCTGATAATGATGATGAAGTCACCATCCTATAGGAAAGAGAATGTTTCTCATTCTCGTCAAATATTTGCAATTACAGTGTATTCCTCTGAATGCCAATAACATCTAATGAAAGCTCTTTTTTTTTTTTTTTCAAGTGAGAACCTAAAGATTCAGAACAGCCCAAGAACTTAGTAGTAAGGCAGGACTAGTAGATTCCTCAGGGACTTTTGATTCGTGTCAAACATGTTAGCAACTTTTTGTTGGCTCAGTTTAAAAGCAAAGAGAATAACTCTTCATCAGTGTTTCTCAAAGTGTGGTTTATGAGGCTGTCCTCAGACTCTGAGGTGGATACTTGTTTAAAGCTTTTTAGAACTCCCTAGGCTACTAATTGTTTGAAGGGTAACCAGTGTATCAGGTGTTTCTTATGTAACTTTAATTTGGAGACTCACAGCAAGTTCAGTAATGCAGGGAGAAAAGTATCCTCACAGAATCAAATTGGACCAAAGCCAGGGCACCTTTTAGGGCAGGCCTTCCTACCCTAACTGAGATACTACGTTTGATGCTCTGCTTGTTCATCAAGCATCTCCCAACAATTGGTCCCCTTAAGATCCAGAAAACTTCTTCTGCCATGACTCTACAGTTGTGACCCGCAATCTTGGGTTCTTTAGCTGTTTTCCTCAACAGTAGGAAGAGAAAAGGAATTGTGCCACTCTCGTGATCGTGGAACTCAAATATGGGTCTGTTCCACCTTAAAGGGCCTAGGCTTGTTTGGGTCTTGCAGAGTTTGGGCACCACCATATTTGGAGCGTGCCTACTTTGGGGCGGGAACCTCCTTGAGAGTGATTAGGTCAGCGCTGGGGGAGGTGACCTTGTTGGGTTTCTGGCACCCGAGAACAGTAGTGCACTGTTTCTGCTGCCCGGGTTGGTGTAATTGGCCCAGACGCTCCACCACCGCGAGGCCGCCCAGGAGCTCCTCGCTGGTCGCCCCCGCGGCCCGTAGGTCGGTAAGAGGCGGGAAAGCAGCGCGCCTGCGCCGTGGGAACCGGGGCCGCAGGCGAAAAGCGGGGAGCGGAGGGGGGCCGTTGGAGCCGAGAAGCGTACAGAGCGGCGTGTGACGCGGGGACGCCGCGCGCTCCCAACGTCGCCCCGGTTTGACGCACACGGCACCAAACTGTGAGTTTCAGGGGTTATTTGGTCGGAATCGCCGGGACCCGTGTGGGTTTGGGGCCTCTGGGCTGTGGCGGCGCGGGACTGGGGGTGGCGGAAGAACTTGGGGGACCCGGCCTTCGGCGCTCGGGCCCGGGGAGCTACGCCCTAGGCTGGGTCCCAACCATCCAAAAGGACGCATTTTGCCGCACAGGCTAAGATGGCGGCGGCGGCCGAGGAGGCGGAGTTGGTGCTACACAAGGAGCCCGGGCCCCGGGTTCGGGGAGGCGGCGGCCGCGGGGGGCGGCGGAACCTGAGGTGAGCGGCGGTCGCCGCCGCGGGGCGGGACTCGGCGGAGGTGGGGAGGGGGGACTTTACCACGGCGGCGTCGGAGGATCCGGTAGCGGACACAAAGGGGTTGAGCTGGGCACTAGACTTGGGGGTTTTGTTTAGTCACATGAAGCCGAGCAGCCAGTGAGCAGTAGGGGGAAGGGGGCCGAGATCAGGCGGCTTGGGGAGCCTGGCGGTCGCCATTGCAATGCACTGAGTAACGGGGCGGTCCGAGAGCAGTCACCAACCCCCTCTCTTCGGGGCTGCTCCGTCGCGGCCAGAAGCGTAGGCTCTGGCGTTAACTGTACACACCCCTCCCCTAACGTGGGACCAGGACCGCATAGCTCTCCCCTCCCCGTGTTCTGCAAGATCTTATGCCGCTAGGTGCCTGGGAAGTAACAGCAAGAGGTAAATCGCTCAAAGTGGGTTGCCAGGGGCTTGGTGGGTGTCCAGCTAAAGCTTTTTGCTTCTCCAGGTCTGATTCCCTGGCCTTTGTGTCCCTGGGAGCTTAATCTCTGCCAGAGGAAAGCAGGTGTGCTCCACTTCTCCCGTGAACCTGAAGATGAGTTGTCCCAGACCCTTCTCAGTGATTGGAAACTTAGGTGGTGGAACTAACGGTTTCTTGTTACGAGACTTCCACAGACGACTTTCGTGTTGGGATCCATCCATGGTTTAGCAACATTAGTGGAAAACTTTTCTTGAACTGTTTAAGTAACATTGATACAAATTTAGTTGTTAGAAAACTTTCATGTCTAGAGTTAAGATTTTGTGTGGTCCTTGAGAAGTATTCAACGAGAGAAACACAGTTGAGGTCGTTGATGGTCCTGTTTCTTATACAAGTTAATAATATCGTCAGCAGAAATAACCAAAACACTATCATCTATTCTGGCCAGTCCTAACTAAAGCCAGGCTTGTTGCATCCGGATGATAGATTAGATTTGCCTTAATAGTATATTGCCTCTCTGCAGTAGTTCAGTTACATAGTTTTGGTCCCACAAGAAAAAGCATTTCAAAAAATAGACAACTCAAATTTCTCAAAGAAAGGAAACCTGCTGTTTGCCTTCATTCATATGTGTAAGTATCCAGGAAACTTGATGGCAGCAATATTTACATCCATAGATTTTTGTAAGGAAAAACTAGTGTTTATAAAGAAATTACAATTTAGTTATTTTAATAGGTAAAGCATGAAGCCTTGACTAGTATTAATGTACATTGCTAGTATATATTTACATTGCTGTCAAAATCATGGTGGTGGTGTGAGTTTTAATTTCTAGCATAATTTAAAATTATACAGCACCTACATCTATAGCATACTTTGTATATTTGTAATATTCTAAATACAAAATTTGGAAACAACTAATGTTTTGGCCAGGTCACATTAACAAGTTAAATTACTTTACTGAAGGGATAGTTAAACATACTTATATAACTAACTTTAGATGTGTTTGAATTGAAATTTGAACTTGTCAGCATTTCTTAAAACTTTGATTTTCCTTGTTTTATGTTGCCCCCTCTTTTAACTTTTCTCCTAATAGAGAACAATCTTGTATTAATGAGAGATACATTATTATCAGCAAAATTATTATTGAATCATATAGTTTTAGCTTAGAAGGAATCTTAGAGAACAACTAGTGTTACCCTCTTTTACAATATTTTGAGGGCCAAAGATGATTGCGTTAAGGGCATAATGGAAAATCGTCTCTCAACTTCCATCTCATTGGTCTTTTCATTGGTCACATTGCTGGGATAAGGAGGTGACCATCTGCAACTAATCATGGTTATAAAACAAAACAAGGGAGTATGTTTGAGAGTACTTGTTATTTAGGTACTGTTATACTGATGAGAAATTCTGTGATGGTAATTGAAAACGTGTATTTAACTTGATATGGTGACGTTTTAAAGTGACTTCCAAAGTGAAACAAATTCAGATACAAAATACAGGCATATCAGATAATTTCAAAGCAATGTTGCTTTTGAATTTTGAGGTTTTCAAAATAATCTTGACTTAGAAACTTAACAAAACAGGTAGCTTGATAAACTTCTGGAAAGTTTGAAATAATTGCAGTTACTACCAGTTATTACATAAGAAATGAGGTAGATGCTAATGCCTTTCATTTTCTAATAGCATTTTAGTTGGATAAGTGGACATGCCACTTTGACCACGTTAAAAGCAACTTAAGACTAACTAGTGTACTGTTGAATAGTTAATCTGTAAGATCTGTTAGGAAATTCAACAAGTAGTAAAATCATTTATGATGGGGCCCCACAGTTATCTTTAACATCTTTGGATATCATGTTTAACAAAAATAGGTACATTGTCTTTAGGTTTTAAAGCTTTTATGGGTCATTTAAGGCTCATTTCGGAGAAGGCAATGGCACCCCACTCCAGTACTCTTGCCTGGAAAATCCCATGGACGGAGGAGCCTGGTGGGCTGCAGTCCATGGGGTCGCTAAGAGTCGGACACGACTGAGCGACTTCACTTTCACTTTTCACTTTCATGCATTGGAGAAGGAAATGGCAATCCACTCCAGTGTTCTTGCCGGGAGAATCCCAGGGACGGGGGAGCCTGGTGGGCTGCTGTCTATGGGGTCACACAGAGTCGGACACACTGAGGCGACTTAGCAGCAGCTAAGGCTCATTTAAATTATTGATTCTTCTCAGAAACTTGATATATTAATTTGCAACACTATGTGAGTGGATTTATATATACTTTGGTCTTGTGATAATTAAGAATACTTCTGGATTATTTGTAATTATGAAGTGAGTCTGTTGCCCGCAAACATCAAACTTTTTGCAGGTTTAATTTGTCATTTGAGTTATAAGAAAGGGAGAATTTTATTGTAGTTGAGTTGAGACTGTACTGGGTAACAGGAGGGGAAAATACAGACTCAAGGACAGTTACTTGAAGTGGTGGAGTTACTTGTCATTTAAACAGTTTAAAGAAATTGGTTGTTAGAAGAGATCAGGTTCATCTTTCTTTCACCCCAAATGCATTGCTAGTATATAGGGTTACTTATTTAGGCTCTTCTCACAATGTGATTCTAAGGGAAAGCAGGGGATCTCATTCTTGTGGAGATGCTTTTCTCATGACTGCTTTTCAGGCATATATTAAGGCAGCTAGCTGTAGCAAGCTGAATCCATAAATTGGAATGTTGAATTACCTAGCCCTAATTTTATAGAACACTGCTGCTGCTAAGTTGCTTCAGTCGTGTCCGACTCTGTGCGACCCCATAGACAGCAGGCCACCAGGCTCCCCCGTCCCTGGGATTCTCCAGGCAAGAACACTGGAGTGGGTTGCCATTTCCTTCTCCAATTTGTGAAAGTGAAAAGTGAAAGTGACGTCGCTCAGTCGTGTCTGACCCTCAGCGACCCCATGGACTGCAGCCTTCCAGGCTCCTCTGTCCATGGGATTTTCCAGGCAAGAGTACTGGAGTGGGGTGCCATTGCCTTCTCTGATTGAACACTAGTTTTAGCAATTTTTTTTAGAGTTTTTAATTTATAGTTTATAAAACATGCTAATAAAGGATGGATAGTATAATACTTTAGATATTCAAATAAACTCTTTTTAACATTTGTTATTAATCTCTCTGGTATAGTCTGCTTTGTAAATATTAAACACAATTATGTAGCACTGACTGAAGCAGTTCTAGAAGTAAAGTCTTTTAATTGGGTTTATTAGGTGGGAATAGCTGCTTTTGATAGTGCCATTTGCACCATTGAATTTTGAGAGAACTGAGTAATGAAATTGAGAATAATCAAACTGATTCTAGCACTAGCTCACCCTGCTGGTTGACTAAAGTATTTCTCTTCTTCCCCCTCTTAAAACAAAATGAAACACCAAGATAAAGATCCCTTGAAATCTCAAAGCCAGAGCACTAAATTCAATTCGTGGTCTTCAGATAGATGAAGTCTACATGAAAAAAGTGTATTCTTCTCTCTAGGGCCTCACTTGCTGTTCTGTTTAATTTTTTTCTTAGATCTGCTGAAGCTAAAGTGCTAAGTTAACTGTTTTCTTTGAATTTACTAGGAACTCTTATGTGATTAGGAGTTAGTGTGTTTTTGTTCCATTAGGTTAAAAATAAAAGGTAGACTACTGAGAAATGTTAGCAGTCCTGTGAGATAACATTTCAGGAGAAAAGTCAGGAGGAATTTCCAAGAGGATTTCAAGAGGAAGAGAAGAAGAATTTTAGGGCAGCAGCAGCAGTGCATACTTCTCTTAGATGAGGGAAAGTGAGACTGTATTGAGATTACTGTTTCAAAGCGATTGCCCGTGCACTCTTCCTCTACCAGTCTTTTGCCCTACCTGTCTGTAAGCTGTAACCTTCCCATTTCATTTGGAATTCTTGGAACTCTGATTTTGTAAGTAACTTTGTGAAAAGTATAGATGAGTGATTTGTTCTTGAAATTTGATTCTTATTGTGGTATAAGTGATGTTGGTTAGAGTAATGAATATAAGGTTTTAGATATTAGCCTTTTTAGTATGTATGTCATTCATTGAGGTTGAAAATGCAGTTTTATTTCTTTTTTTAAATTGAAACGTAGTTGATGTACCATAGTATTTTAGTTTCAGGTGTACAACATAGTGGTCAACATTTATGGAATGATCACTACAATAAGTCTAGTAACTATCAGACTGCATACAAAGTTATTATAATATTATTGACCATATTTCTTATGCTATATACTACTTCCCCATGACTTACTTATTTTATAACTAGAAGTTTGTGCCTTTTAATTTCCTTCACCTATTTTGCCCATGCCCTTCTCCACTCTGGCAATCACTCTATTCTCTGTATCTATGAGAAAACACAGCTTTTTTTTTTTTTTTTTAAACTTTACATAATTGTATTAGTTTTGCCAAATATCAAAATGAATCCACCACAGGTATACATGTGTTCCCCATCCTGAACCCTCCTCCCTCCTCCCTCCCCATACCATCCCTCTGGGTCGTCCCAGTGCACTAGCCCCAAGCATCCAGTATCGTGCATCAAACCTGGACTGGCATCTCGTTTCATACATGATATTTTACATATGAATGGCATTGAAAACACAGCTTTTAAAAGACTTTGTACAAAGTCAGGAAACTAAATATGTTATGAGTCAAAAGGATAATTTTAAAATAAAGTGCCTAATAAAGTGTTGTGATTAAAGCACCGTTTTTAAAGTGTATTTACCTGTTTTATATCAATTATTTTTCTAATATTTATAAAAGATGAAAAATTTTACCCTTTTTTCCAGAGTATTTACCCTTTTACTTGAAAGCATAATATTTTTTTCATCAGTTTCTTGAGGAAGATGTTAAACATAACTAGTACTTTCAAAACACCACAATTATTGGGGAAGGGGATGAATCCTAATTATTGTTGAATAGTTTGTGCGGGATGGGAGGATAAGGTTTAAAAAGAGGAAGTATTGATGTAAAACTGGTGGGATTAAGATCTAGCTCTGTGAGCACTAGGCAAGTAGATTGAATAATAATATCTTCGTAGAGGTTTGGGTTTATATTACATAATTCATGTAGTAAAGCCCTTAGTTTTCTGGTATGCAATGAATGCTGAATAAATATTAACTATTGAAATAATAATAATAGTTATTATCACCATTGTTTAATTGTTTTCACTACAGTAACTTGACTGGAGAAGGAAATGGCAACCCACTCCAGTATTCTTGCCTAGCAAATCCCTTGGACAGAGGAACCTGGCGGGCTGCAGTCCATAGGGTGGTAAAAGAGTTGGACACAGCTTGGCGACTAAACAACAATAGTATCTTGAAATTTTCACCTGTCAGTGATCTGAAGCTGTATACTTTTTTAGTGTTCCATTTTGAGGCTTATGTCTTCAAAGGAATATAGGCACCAAAGTGTGGCATCTTCAGTGCTAGCATTTAAAGCTGTAACCAGCGTTAATATTTCAGGAACACGTTTTCTTTTATGACTATCAAGTGATGAAAATAATAATAATGCATTTGGGAATGAGTGCATTTTAGTTCTTCCCAGCCAGTGTGTTGGTTTACTTTGTTACAACATCCTCAGTTTCTTCACTCCACTTTAGATTTTGACCATGAGGATTGTGGTAAGTATTAGTAGAGAGAAGGGCGAGAGTGGCTATGGATATTTGTGTGTAAAGTACATATAAACCCCAGATGAGAGTGAGGAGTGGCTTAAGCAGAAGCAGGATTGAGAAGAAGAATGTTAACCTTCTCACTGCTTAGTCCGACTTAGTCAGGGGAATTCCCTCAAGTAGCATTTCCTTTTGCTGTTTCCCTCTCCACACTTTTTGTTTTATACATGTCTATGCTGGTTTAGTCTTAAACTTATTTCCCAGTCTTTAAGTTTTTCTTATACCACCTACTTCCCCCACTACCAATACAAATTTTAAACTTTAAAGGAAATTGTAAAAGGCAGCTAGTAAAAGTATTTTTTAAGTTCACATGAGGAGAGGTGCGAGTATGAAATATTAAAAATTTAGTATTTGTTTAAAAAAATACTTTCAATCGTTTGGAAAAGGAAGACAGGGGAAGTCACCCATAATCTTGTCACCACTATATAATCATTCGTATTAAAGGAAAGGAAGATGAGACTGACATTAATTAAGCATCTATTATTATTCCTTATAATGATGCTACTTTATAATATATATATTTATATTACATATTCCCATTTCATATGCAGGGAAACAAACTCAGATTTAGGTCATATAGACAGTAAACAGTAGAGCAGCCAAGTTTGAATGTAGGTATATTTTGGCTACAGATGAGACCTTTCTGTTCTGTCTTCCTATCCTTTCATTCCGTATATCTGCCATTTTACCTTATTATATAATTTGTAAGTTTTGTTTCCTACTTATGAAACTTAACCTTATGAAAGCATTTTTCTGCCTACCCTCATTTCAGTTGGTGTCTTATTGCTCACATTGTTTATTCATACCCCCAAATAAAGGTTCTTTGTCTTGGGTGCTGGACGTGGTACAGTGATATTGGTCAAAATGGAAGCTGCTTTTTTCTTTAGTGAGTGACTAAGATGAAAAATAATCTAGCTTAATTAGAACTAATACTCTGGGATTAGAAATTCTATGAGTTTAATAGTACTGTCTGTCTGGTGAGACATTTAACACAAAATGGATATGTATAAGGAGAAGGCAATGGCACCCCACTCCAGTACTCTTGCCTGGAAAATCCCATGGACGGAGAAGCCTGATAGGCTGCAGTCCATGGGGTTGCTGAGGGTCGAACACGACTGAGCGACTTCACTTTCACTTTTCACTTTCATGCATTGGAGAAGGAAATGGCAACCCACTCCAGTGTTCTTGCCTGGAGAATCCCAGGGACGGGGGAGCCTGGTGGGCTGCCGTCTATGGGGTCGCACAGGATCGGACACGACTGAAGTGACTTAGCAGCAGCAGCAGCAGCAGCAGCAGGATATGTATAAAATGTAGGTAACATTTTAACAGTTTATAGCCAAATGAAAACAAAACTTTTAAAATATTTTTATACTCTGAAGTGTCTTAAGCTTCCTTGTTAAAAATCTTTAAAATTGATATTAAAATTAAATAGGCACTTAAATCAACAGAATACTAGTTGATTTTATTATATAATATGTATATAATATTTAGTGTGTATATATAATCTTTAGTATATATAAAGAGAATGGGCTTAATATTGAATTTCTTGCACTCATTGGGTGGATGCCAAATAAATCTATAATCTATAAATAGGTTGTATAGATCAGTACTGGCAGGTAGAAATATGTTGAGCCACAATGTGATTTAAATTTTTTTATAGCCACATTAAAAGATAAGTAAAATTAACATTTTTGACTCATTTTATTTAACCCCATATATCCAAATATTGTCATTTCAGCATGTACACATTATTGAGATACTTTACATTCTTTTTTTCACATCAAGTCTTCAAAATCCAGTGTGTTACCTACTTAAAGGACATCCTGGTTCAGACCAATGGGATTCAGGTGCTCATTAGTCGTGTTTTGGACAGTGCAGATGTAGGTAGTAAGTTCTATACAAGTACCGAGAAAGGATAAAGTAGAAACTGAACTGTGTCTTAAGGATAGTTGTGAAAAGAGTATGCTGGGGAAAGAACATTCCCGTAAAGAAGTGATGGGAATTAAAAGAGGAGACATTATTAGAACCAAATAATAGGGTGGCTTGAATCCAGCTTAGGGAGTTTGGTTTCTGTGTGTGTGTGTGTGTGTGTGTGTGTGTGTGTGTGTGTGTGTGTTAGATAAATGTTGGAGGTTGCCTAATCCCGTGTTTTGCACATGAGCAGTTAATGAATATTGAATTATTAAGTGAATTAATATGAGGCAGAGTTTAAGAAAAGTGCTGGCAGAATGCTAACAAAGCCTTGTGGGTCTTATAGCGGGAAAGAGTTGCATTTAGGGACTACTGGTGTTCTGTGATTAGAAATATGCTGGAGAAAGGATGAGAATTGAGAAAAGGTTTTTAGATTTTACCGTTATTGGTGACTTGTTTTTAAATGTTTTACTTATATATAATTTACATATATTTAACTGCACAAATCTTATGAATACAAGTAAATGAAATTCCACAAATAAATACACCCAGTAACTTCAACCTAGATCAAGGTATAGAACATTTTCTGCACTGAAAAAGGTGCCTTGTGGCCTTCCTATTAATTCTCCCTCAAAGAAGTAACCTTTCTGACCGCCATCATCAGAAATAGGTTTGGCTTGTTTTCAAACTTGCTAATGGCATATTCGTCCTTTCCTAGTGTAGTGAGAGTTGATGCCTGAATCTGTCTCTGTACTATTATTGGCATTGTTGGATGAATTTGGAAATAAATTAGATGATAGGTAGTTTGTACTGTAGGCCTTTTTTTCCCCAGTGTGATATATATCAACATCAGAGATGTTTTTCAGTTTTCATTAATAGTAACCCTTGAGAGGTTTTATAACAAGAAAATTTGTTTAGAATGCAGAGATTTGAATTTCCTCCATAGGTAACATAGTTGTCTGGCTTGCTTTCATTACAGTATCCTCTAGGCATATAGCCAAGAAATAGGTAGAAGAGGTCTTGGATTACCTCCTTATATAGCTGCTTTTTGGAACCTCTTTATTAGTAGCTTCTAGGCATTATGTAAGTTAGCTTTCAGGCATTTCAGGTTGCTTAATAAGGTATTTGAGTATTTCTGATTGTGATTGTAGGGGTAGAAATAAATTTTTGTACTTTCGTTTACAGGCAAGTATCCAATCTCAACCAGAAAGATTTTGCTGTTTAAAAAGTGTAAAGAACGAGAATGCTACCTTCAGAGAGTTGCACAAAAGTTTGAATGGTTAAAATCTATGAAGGATACTTTGTAAATTGATCTGCAATGGAATTATTGATCATGGTTTTCACTTGTGCTTCAATAATTTTTTTGCAAATGGGATTAACGGTTACAGCATTGATTTTTCATGACTGTTGAGCACTGTAAACCTTATTGTAGTGTAACAGTTGGTGCTTTTGGGAGAAAGATTTTTTTCTGAAACATGTATTCTTATAATAAAGTTATAAAAAGTACATAACAATGAAAATATGTATCTTCACATTCTAGTATGCTGAGTTTTGAGGAATAGATGTGTTTTGTAAATTGTGCAGATGTGGACATGAAAATACTTTCTCATTAATGTTTGGATTATGAATATTTTTGAGCTTATGAATGAAAGTATTTATATGAAGTTTTGTTGTTTGGAATTTGTACCAAGTTTGCTTAATAATTTCTTGCTCGAAGCATTTTGTTATCTTGAAGAAATAAAACTCATCTGTGAACTATTATTATGTAGGTTTTGTATTTGTGAAGTATAGAGGTCAAAATTGATTAGACATTGAAAAATATATTATCCTTAAAATACTAAGAATTTATATAATAGCTTTTGGGGACTAGATTTAGAATATTACAAACAAAATAATTAGCATGCTGTTATAGCTTTAAGACCTGACTTCTGTGTGTAGAAAAATAATATTTAAGGGAAAGTTCTATGTGTTTTGAAAAAATGAATGTTATATTTGAATTTGGTTTTGGGAGATGTAATTTTTTTGTATTCAGAAAAACCTTTTAACTGTGGTTGTGTTTCTTCCAGCCTTCTCTTGTTTTAACGGGGTTAATTACTGTATAAAATTCATTTAGTATCACGCTAGGATGAGAATGCAGATATATAAAGCAAATGATGTGGTTCCTGCTCCAGAGAGGTCATTATCTAAGATACAACTTGAAGAGTGCTTAATAATGAAACATTTAAATTACTGGATTTACACAAGATGATATGACCAGTGTGTAGTAAGACTGTGAAAGCTTCCTGGGAAAAGTACTTTTTAACCTAGATTTTGAGTAAGTGATATTTATAGATTGGTGGAGAAGGAAGGGAGTATCAGTTAGGGTGAAGGTTTGTTAAAAAGCACAGAGATGGGAATTGTGGAATGCAAGTATTTTCCTTGTTTGAGGTAGAGACTGTTTTAAATGAATGTGATAAAAAGTAAAGCTTATAAGGTTGTGACCTGAGCTGGAGGATTCTAAAAAAGTTTGTGTTAGAAATAAGGAGTTCTACTAAAGGCCACTGAACAGAAATACATGAAGAAAAATGAGAAAGATCAGCAGCCAGATATGATATGATTAGAGAAGAGATTAAAGTGAGAAGGGCCAGTTAGGGGTCATTATCTTGGTGAATGGTAGAGAGGGTATATTAAGAGAAAGAATGGATAGTTTTAAAATAAAACAGGTGAAAATGTGGCTCCTAAGTTTGTAGTATAAAGTTAATATAAGAATGGAGCCATTTTATTAATACTATCTTTTGGTGTTGAAAATAAACTTATGTGGAGACACAGTTTACATATAAGTTACTAATACTAATTGAGATAAAATTTGCTTTATATTAAAAAACTTAGGAGCTTTTTAAAATTTAACTTATGAGCTTTAAAAAAAAAAACTTTGACAACTAAGACCAAGAAAGTTATGCTATAGTGGTATGTTTTAAAAATTGTTAGTACTGTCAACTATAGAAATATTTGAGATGAATAGTAAGAGATTGTAATTGTATTGTTGAGTTTTCAGTTATAATAGTACATTTAAGGCATGTCTTAAGAAATATTCTAATTGGAATGGGAGTTGGTATGAAAACAGAAGATAATAAAAATGAATAATCTGGACTACCAGTGTTTAAATTTTTTAGAAATAGATGTTTTAAAATTCGGAAGCAGTTGTGAAGGCACTGCTCTTATTGGGGGAATCCCTAAAATGTAGTTCCTGCTGGGCAATAGTAGTTTCTGGTATTTAAGATGTGAGATGTTTGTCTTTACTGGAGTTTTTAAGAGTTCTTAAGTTGAATGTATACTGTTGTTTTAGAAGGGGCATCCCCAGTGGCTCAGTGGTAAAGAATCCACCTGCCAGTGTAGGAGATGCAAGAGACATGGGTTTGATCCCTGGGTGGGAAAGATCTTCTGGAGGAGGGCATGGCAACCCACTCCAGTATTATTGCCTAGAAAATTCCATTGTCAGAGAAGTCTGGCGGGCTACTGTCCAGGGGGTTGCAAAGACTTGGATACAATTGACCAAACATGCATGCATTGTCTTACAATGAGTATGATTATTAGAAAATATGAAAAATAGAATTATAAAATATGAAAAAATATAAAAATAATATAGTTTTAAAAGTATATTTCTGTCTCTTTTAGAGTTAATAAATACAACAGAGTTTAGGAGTTAATAGAGTCTTGGAGTTTTAAGATAGTATGTTAGTCTTATAACAAGTTTATATTTTAACCATTCTCATAGTTAATATAGGCTTAACTTTAGTTAGTAAAGTTACTGTGGTTTCTGGCACCATAGTAATACAGGGAGGTACATTTGACTTCATCCAAGTTATCTGTTGAGACAAATCAGGTAAAGCAAAGGACAATAGTTTGTCCCCTGCTGTCAGTGGGAAAGGAAATGGAGAAGGAAATGTCAACCCACTCCAATGGGAAAGGATATTGGAGAAGGAAATGGCAACCCACTCCTGTGTTCTTGCCTGGAGAATCCCAGAGACGGGGGAGCCTAGTGGGCTGCTGTCTATAGGGTCGCACAGAGTCGGGCACGACTGAAGCGACTTAGCAGCAGCAGCAGTCAGTGGGAAAAGCCTTTTTATCTGTATCGCTGAGATTGGAGTTTCTATGTAGACAGAGTGGTAAAGGATGACAGCAGAACTATGTACTGTTCCATGAATATTGGATGATCTAGTGGTTTGGGAATAGGAAACTTGCCTGAAAGCCTTGCCCTGAACCTCATTCTTGAATAGTTCCATATTTATACTTTTTGTGGCTGCAAACTTACTGGAAATAGACCCATCCTTACCTGTGTTCTCTGCCATAGGCCTCTGCATGCTCATAAGCAGCGAAAAATTACAACATAAACAAGGAGAGCCAGCAGTTTAAACAGGATGGAAACTAGGAAACCAAATTGACTATTCCATATATTTTGATCCTACTGAAACAGCTCATACAGGAGGGAGGTAGAAGAGGAGATAGAGGTATCTCTCTGGCTGTGGTGGAATCAAAGTCTTACGCTATGGCAGTGAATGTCTTAATGGTGGCATTGCCATTAGAGTGATACAAATGGTATCCTAAGTAGATGTCCTTTGGTGTGATATTGCTTGCCTGGTTATCTCCTGGCTTATCTCCTTTTCCGTGCCTTATTTTCCAGCTTTCTGTCAAGTTTGGTTACCCAGTACCCTTCTAACAGCTTTTTCTTAATTTAATTGGAATAGATTTCTTTCCCACTCTCCTCCCCTTTATAAATTGCATTACAATTTTTTATGTGGTTTTATAAGAGTTAGAGGTGGCAGAAATACAAAGAAAAACTGTACAAAAAAGATCTTCACGACCAAGATAATCACGATGGTGTGATCACTCACCTAGAGCCAGACATCTTGGAATGTGAAGTCAAGTGGGCCTTAGAAAGCATCACTATGAAAAAGCTAGTGGAGGTGATGGAATCCAAGTTGAGCTATTTCAAATCCTAAAGATGATGCTGTGAAAGTGCTGCACTCAATATGCCAGCAAATTTGGAAAACTCAGCAGTGGCCATAGGACTGGAAAAGGTCAGTTTTCATTCTAATCCCAAAGAAAGGCAGTGCCAAAGAATGCTCAGACTACCACACAATTGCACTCATTTCACACGCTAGTAAAGTAATGCTCAAAATTCTCCAAGCCAGGCTTCAGCAATAGGTGAACTGTGAACTTCCAGATGTTCAAGCTGGTTTTAGAAAAGGCAGAGGAACCAGAGATCAAATTGCCAACATCTGCTGGATCATCGAGAAAGCAAGAGAGTTCCAGAAAAACATCTATTTGTGCTTTATTGACTATCCCAAAGCCTTTGACTGTGTGGATCACAATAAACTGTGGAAAATTCTGAAAGAGATGGGAATACCATACCACCTGACCTGCCTCTTGAGAAACCTGTATGCAGGTCAGGAAGCAACAGTTAGAACTGGACATGGAACAACAGGCTGGTTCCAAATAGGAAAAAAGGAGTCTGTCAAGGCTGTATATTGTCACCCTGCTTGTTTAACTTATATGCAGAGTACATCATGAGAAACGCTGGGCTGGAAGAAGGAATATCAATAACCTCAGATACGCAGATGACACCACCCTTATGGCAGAAAGTGAAGAGGAACTCAAAAGCCTCTTGATGAAAGTGAAAGTGGAGAGTGAAAAAGTTGGCTTAAAGCTCAACATTCAGAAAATGAAGATCATGGCATCTGGTCCCATCACTTTATGGGAAATAGATGGGGAAACAGTGGAAACAGTGTCAGACTTTATTCTTTTGGGCTCCAGAATCACTGCAGATGGTGACTGCAGCCATGAAATTAAAAGACGCTTACTCCTTTGAAGGAGAGTTATGACCAACCTAGATACCATGTTCAAAAGCAGAGACAGTACTTTGCCAACAAAGGTCCATCTAGTCAAGGCTATGGTTTTCCAGTGATCATGTATGGATGTGAGAGTTGGACTGTGAAGAAAGTTGAGCGCCGAAGACTTAATGCTTTTGAACTGTGGTGTTGGAGAAGACTCTTGAGAGTCCCTTGGACTGCAAGGAGATCCAACCAGTCCATTCTGAAGGAGATCAGCCCTGGGATTTCTTTGGGAGGAATGATGCTAAAGCTGAAACTCCAGTACTTTGGCCACCTCATTCGAAGAGCTGACTCATTGGAAAAGACTCTGATGCTGGGAAGGATTGGGGGCAGGAGGAAAAGGGGACGACAGAGGATGAGATGGCTGGATGGCATCACTGACTCGATGGACGTGAGTCTGGGTGAACTCCGGGAGTTGGTGATGGACAGGGAAGCCTGGCGTGCTGCGATTCATGGGGTCACAAAGAGTCGGGCACGACTGAGCAACTGAACAGAACTGATAAGAGTTTTATCTAAGTAAAAATAGCAAATGTTTGAAATGAATGGCAAAAATAATACTAGACATTCATATCAAGCAAAGGCTAAAACTTTTCTAGTCCAAAACCTTTGAATGAGAAAAAGAGAATTTTTTTTAATTAATAAAAAATTAGACCACTAAACAATAGTAGGCTTGAGCGTTTGTGTGATAAACTCAAATAGCATTGAAACATGAAGTAGTGTTTTTAGAGAAATTGATAACATCAGTCTTTTTCAGGAGATTTTAAATTACTTCTCAGAATTTAATAGATTAAGTAAACAAAAATTAAGGCTATGAAGATTTGGATAGCAATATGCTTTATCTAACAGGTATATGTCAAACTTTGTTCCCAATAAATACACATTTTTTCCACTTTATGTCAATTAAAAAAATTTTTTTAATGTCTTGGGCTTCAAAGAGAATTTGAAATTTTAAATAAGAGAAATTGTGTAAGTCAATATATTTTGACTACATTATAGAAAAGCTAGTTGTTAAAGCTAAAGTGATTTTAACTATTTGGGTGATTAAAACTGTATCCTACTCAAACTTGAGCCTAAATTTCATACGATTTAAAAAGGAGCAACAGTGAAGAAGACATGCCACATCAAAACTGGTGAGATGCGTATCTTTTTAAACATAGTGGATTAAATAACCATTTATTTTGAAATCAACCCCCTTGTAGAATTATAATAATTTTTTTTTAAATCATAGGGTATCAAGGAAAAAACTGGAAAGTTGATCACAGAAGTAAAACTCTGGAAGCTGGAAAGCAGCAACTTTGTACCACTAAGAAAACTCAACTTTCCACTTTTGGTGGGAAAGGCCTAGAATGGTCTAGAATTGTGCTGTTGAACACTGTGGTGCTTCAGGAATTAGTGGCTGCAGGTACCTTAAAAGAATTGTCTAAGAGTTAATAACAAATTAACAACCCTCATGGTGCCAAGAAGATATTTCTTACCTTTATCAAGGTTTCCTCTCTGATACTCTGTTCTTGAACAGTAGGCAAGCTCAGGTTAAGAGTGTCACACTCAGAAACAGAATTGAGAAAAATTTTACATGTTAAACTAGGAATCATGGAGTCTCTTTCCTCCTGGTTCTGAAAATACTAACATCAAGCTTCTGCCCCCAAAGGCAAGATTGGAAGAGTCATTCTATTATAGCAAACTGATGAGGAAGAGGGACCAACAGATAATAATAGACGAGGATCCACCAGGGAAATCATCAGACTGATCATCTTACATTGATACTACCTATTAACAGAGAATTCCAAGGCAACTTTTTTTTTTAATCTTTTTCGTTATAGTTTACCATAGGATATTGGCTATAGTTCTGTGTGCTACATAGTATAGGACTCTGTTGATGCACTCCATACATAGTAACCTGCCTCTGCCAACCCCAAACTCAATCTAGTCCTCCCTTCCCTGCTGCAACCTGTAAATTTTTTTTTTTCTTTTAATGTTTCTGGGAGTGAGTTCATTTGTATCGTATTTTAGATTCCATATATAAGTGATAGTATCAGTCTTTCTGTGTCAGAGTTCATTTATAATTGTGTGATAGTCTCTGGGTTCATTGACTAGACAACTTTTAGGTTTTTCATTTTAAACCTTTTTTCATTTTAAAATATGAGATTAAGGATGACTAAGAGGAAGTGGGTAGAAACTTTATTATAATAGTTTTAAAACTTAAGTTTTAAAAGAAAACTTTAAAAAGTTACCGATAATTTTGGAAATAAGGGGATAATTATAACTTTGAAATGAGAAAGGATATTATGAAGAGTCAATCCTTAGAAAATAAGCTCTTAGACATTTAGAATATGAAATACTTAACAGAAGAGTTAGAAATTTAGGATGTTAAATTTCTAGTAGAATGTTGAAAGGTAAAATTGAGAAAAGCTTTCACAAAACAGGACAAAAGAGTTGTGAGTTGTAAGAGAAAATAAAGCTAGAGGATCACTCTTGGCAAGTTCAACATATGAAAAATCAGAATTACAGAATGGGAGGAAATGGATGGAGGAAGTTATTTAAGAATAATTCCACAAAAATCTTGAGTTTCCACATTAAAAGGATTCATAGCATGCACAGCATAGTGACTCGAAAAAAAACCAAGCAACATGATAGAATTTCAGGCATCAGAAACAGGGAAATTCCTAAAAACTTTTGTTTATGGACAATATAATAGAGATTAGGAATCAGTATCTTTGGAAAAATAATCAATAATGAAATAATGCCTCAGAATCCTAAAGGAAAATTTATTTCCAAACTACTAATTCTGTACCTTCCCAAAGCTGTCAAATGTGGGAGTAAATACATAGAACATATGAGGTTGTTCGAATATTTACTTCAAATGCACCATCTCTCTCAGTAATTTACTAGAGGACCCGGGCTCTATCAGAATGATTGGGTGAATCAAAAAAAGGAGGGATCCAGGAAATAAGATTTAGCACAGGAAAACGATGATGGTGCAGAGAGATGCAAGGAAGGTGGCTGTGCAGCAGGTCTGAAGAATAATCAGTTCATCAGGAGGACAAAAGGGTCTAGATGATATATCTTCAAGAAACATACACACAAGAAAAAAGATTTTTGTGAGTTTATTTGTAAGGGATATTATCTGTAATTTTGTTTTCCTGTGTTTGACAAGGATCGGTGTCAATTCTTTGCGTGTTTGGTTTAAAGGTAGCTGTCACCAGAGAAGCCATCTGGTCCTTGCTTTTTTAGTGGGAAGTTTTTTCATCACTGAATCTCTTGACATTTGGGATTTCCAGTGTCTTCTTGAATCAGTTCTGGCAGTTTGCTTTTTTTACCCCCAGAAATTCGTCCATTTCATGTGGGTTACTTTATGCCTTGCCATTCAGTTTTTTGTACCCTTCCCTTATAATCCTTTGTATTTCTTGTTATAAAGCCAGTATTAAAACTGGCCTTTCATTCTTGATTGTAATACAGGCATACCTTGAGATAGTTAGGTTTGGTTCCAGATCACCACAGTAAAGCAAGTAATGTGAATTTTTTGGTTTCGCAGTGCATATACAAGTTATGTTTATACGATACTGAAGTGAATTAAGTGTGTGACAGCATTATGTCTTAGAAACAGTATGCTGCTGCTGGCTGCTAAGTCGCTTCAGTCATGTCCGACTCTGTGCAACCCGAGACGGCAGCCCACCAGGCTCCCCATCCCTGGGATTCTCCAGGCAAGAACACTGGAGTGGGTTGCCATTTCCTTCTTCAATGCATGAAAGTGAAAAGTGAAAGTGAAGTTGCTCAGTCGTGTCCAACTCTTCAAAACCCCATGGACTGCAGCCTACCGGGCTCCTCCATCCATGGGATTTTCCAGGCAAGAGTACTGGAGTGGGGTGCCATTGCCTTCTCCATAGAAACAGTATACATACTTTAAAAAAACTTTATTATTAAGCATTATCATTCATCAAGTTGCAGCCTTTCTGCTGGTTGACTGTCTTGCCTCAGTGTTGATGGTCTTGGCCTCAATTTGATCAGGGAGGTTGGTTGCTGAAGGCTGGAGTGGTTGTGGCAGTTCTTAAAATAACAGTGAAGCTTGCTGCATTGATTGACTCTTCCTTTCACTTGAACACTTAGAGGCCATTGTAGGATTATTAACTGGCCTAATTTCAATATTGTTGTGTCTCAGGGAATGGGGAGACCTGAGGGGA
Source organism: Bos taurus (assembly GCF_002263795.3). Lineage (NCBI taxonomy): Eukaryota > Metazoa > Chordata > Mammalia > Artiodactyla > Bovidae > Bos > Bos taurus. Next base: position 52,270,939 of record NC_037330.1, read on the forward strand.
GAGAGATACGAGAACAGTCAGTGGAGCCACCAGAATACACAGTATTAAGTTTAGTGTCTTACATGAGCATGGTTTCTGGTGCCCCCAGACAATTATGATAGTAACATTAAAGGTGATTGATCAAAGGTAGCAAAAAATAATAGTGGAAAAAGTTTGAAATACTGCAAGAATTACCAAAGTGTGACAGAGACACAAAGTAAGCAAATGCTGTTGGAAAAATGGTGCTGATAGACTTGTTTCATGCAGGGTCACTATAAACCTTCAGCTTGTTTAAAAAAAAAAAAGATAGTATCTGTGAAGCTCAATAAAATAGGGTGTGGTGGTGGTGGTTTAGCTTGTTTAATTTGTCTTTTTTTTGATCAAGCCCTCCCTGAAGGTTTGTCAATTTTGTTGGTATTTTTAAAAATCCAACTTTTGATTTCATTGTTTTTATTTATAAAAATTCTCTTTCATTTCTGCTATAGTCTTTTTTGTTTCCTTTCTTCTGTTTGCTTTGGGTTTAATTTGCTCTTTTTCTGGTTTCTTAAGATGGATGGTTAGATTATTGATACCTCCTTTTAAAGTAGATATATATAGCTATAAATTTCCCTTTAATCACTGCTGCTACTTCATCTCATCAGTTTTAGTGTGTTGTGTTTTTGTTTTCATCTCAACATATTTTATGGTTTCTCATGTGATTTCTTTGATCTAAGGAATATTTAGGAATCTTTTGCTTAATTTCCATGTGTTTGTTAATTTTCCAAATTTTCTTCTGTTACTGATGTCTAGTTTCATTCTATTGTGGTTGGAGAACATACTTTGTATGATCTGATTCCTTTTAAATGTGTTGTTTTATGGCTTAACATATGGTCTGTATACTGGAGAATGTTCTATATATGCTTGAGAAAAAAGTGTTTTCTGCTTTTTTTGAGTATTCTGTAGTTACCTGTTAGATCTGGTTGGTTTATAGTGTTTAAGTCCTGTTTTCTGATTGGTCTCCTATCTGGTTCTTTCTGTTACTGAAAGTGAGGCACAGAAGTCTCCATCTGTTTTTGCTCTTGTCTGTTGTCTATTTCTCCTTTCAATTCTGTAAGTTTCTTCTTCATGTATTTTGTGGCTTTGTTAGGAGTATATATATTTACAGTTTATCCATAATTTTTGATGAATTGAACCTTTTTTCTTATAAAACGTTCTTTGTCTTTAGTAATGATTTTTTTCCCTTCGTGTCTTGTGTCTGAAAATAATATAACCGCTAGAGTGGCTGTCTTTTGGTTACTGTTTGCACTGGATATCTTTTTCTGTCCTTTCACTTTTAAATTCTTTGAATCTTGTCTCCTTTTATTTTATTTATTTATTTTTCTTTCTTTATTTTTTTTTATTTGTCTCCTTTTAAAAATTAATTTATTTTTGGCTTTACTGGATCTTCCTTGCCTTGTGTGGGCTTTCTCTATTTGTGGTGAGTGGGGACTGCTCTTTTTTGTGTTGCAAGGGCTTCTCATTGTGGTGGCTTCTCTTGTGGAACACAGGTTGTAGGCTCATGGACTTCAGTAGTTGCTGCATATGGGCTCAGTAGTTGTGGTCTGCAGGCTCAGGGCACAGGGGCTTCAGTAGTTGTGGTGTACAGGCTTGGTAGTTGCTGCTGGCGGGCTCTATTAGTTGTGGCACAGTGGGCTTAGTTGCTCCACAACATGGAATCTTCCTGGCCCAGGGATTGAACCGGTGCGGTCTGCATTGGCAGGTGGATTCTTATCCACTGTACCACCAGGGAAGTTCCTAAAATATGTCCCTTGTAAGCAGCATATAGTTGGATTGTGTTCTTTTACCCATTCTACCAAATGTCTGCTTTTTGATTGGAATACTCAATTAATTTGCATTTAATTCCAGTAATGTAGAATTTATGTCTTTCATTTTGCTATTTGTTCTCTATATGTCTTAAAATTTTTTCCTGGCTTTCTTCTTCTATTGTTGCTTTTCATTGTGCCATGCAAATTGTTTTTCCATGGCTTTTAACTCCAACAGGAGAAGAAACAGTCAACACTTTTTTAAATTAGACTTCTATATTATCAAGTTACCTTTCCCATGCTTTTTTTTTTTTAATTTGTTTTTGAAGCATAATTGCTTTACAATGTTGTGTTGGTTTCTGTCATACATCAACATGAATCAGGCGTATACATATGTCCTCTCCCTTATGAACTTCTCTCCCATCTGCCACCCCATCCCACCCCTAAGTTGCCACAGAGCGTTGGTTTGAGTTCCCTGAGTCATACAGCAAATCCCCACTGGTTATCTATTTTACATATGGTAGTATATATGTTTCCATGCTACTCTCTCCATTTGTCCCACCCTCTCCTTCCCTGCCCCCATGTCCATAAGTCTGTTCTCTATGTCTGGATCTCCATTGCTGCCCTGTAAATAGGTTCATCAGTACCATCTTTCTAGTTTCCATATATATGCATTAGTATGTGATATTTGTTTTTCTCTTTCTGACTTACTTCACTCTGTATAATAGGCTCTAAGTTTAACTACCTCATTAGTGCTGACTCAAATGCATTCCTTTTTATGGGTGAGTTATAGCCCAATGGCACCCCACTCCAGTACTCTTGCCTGGAAAATCCCATGGACAGAGGAGCCTGGTAGGCTGCAGTCCATGGAGTTGCTAAGAGTCGGACACAACTGAGCAACTTCACTTTCACAGACACAACTGAGCGACTTCACTTTCACTTTTCACTTTCACACATTGGAGAAGGAAATGGCAACCCACTCCAGTGTTCTTGCCTGGAGAATCCCAGGGACCGGGGAGCGTGGTGGGCTACCGTCTCTGGGGTCGCACAGAGTCGGACATGACTGAAGTGACTTAGCAGCAGCAGCATAGTCCATTTTGTGTGTGTGTGTGTATACATATACATATATGTATATATATGTATATAAACCAGCTTCTTTGTCCATTCATCTGTTGATGGGCATCTAGGTTGCTTCCATGCCCTAGCTATTGTGAATAATGTTGCAGTGAACATTGGGTACCATGCTCATTAATTCTTCATGTGTATTCAAGTTACTCACCATTGTCCTTTGATTCCAGCCTGAAGTATACTCTTTAGTATTTCTTGTACAACAGATCTGCTGCTGAAACCTTGTAGTGAATTTTTCATTTTCATGATTGTATTTTTCGGCTTTTATTTTGTTCTTTTTCATGATTTCTATCTCCTTATTCATATTTTCTGTTTGTGAGACATCCATCTTATATTTTTCTTCAGTTCTTTTGACATAGATTTCCTTTAGTAGTTCTTAGAACATGTTTAAAATGGCTGATTTGTAGCTTTGTTCACTAAGTCCAATGTCTGCATTTCCTCAGAGACAGTTTCACTTGCCTTTTTTTCATGTGTATGAGCCATACATTTTTAAAATGTCATTTTTTTGTTGCTGTTGAAAGCTACATTTTAAATAATATGGCAGCTCTGATGATTAGATACTCTTTCTTTCCCAGCATTTGTTTTTGTTACTGTTTGTTGCTGTTAGCTAGTTGAGTGATTTTTCAGAACTAATTCTGTAAAATATATATTCTTTTCCTTGTGTGGCCACTGAAATGTCTCTACTCAGTTAGCTTAGTGGTCAGCCGATAATTGGACAGTGCCTGAGATGAGTACGTTTCCAGTTTTGTTTAGAGGCTCTGTGTGTATGTTTGTTGGGGCACAGCTTTAACACTCAACCAGGAAATTTGTTACTTAGCTTTACCCTTTGTTTCCTGATGTGCAGAGCTTCCAGGTTAGCCAGAGGTGTGCACTTAGGGCTTTCTCAGGCCCTTCCTGATCATGTGCACAGCCTGCAGCTTGTGTGTGGCTCTGGGCATACATTTGACCGCGTAGACTGTCAGGAATATTTTAGAGCTTTTATAAGCCCCATTTTTTCTTTTTAAACTTCTTGGTTAGTCTGTTGTTGGTCTCATCTGTTATCCTCTGCCTCAGCCACCTATAACATGGTACAATTGCTTACAGTTGTTTTTGACAAATGCCTTTGGGGAAAAGGCTTTTTTTGCACTGAGTACACTCTTAGGATAGCTTTGGGAGTGGGGTCTTCCAGGAAACCACCAGACATGTCAAATAATGAACAGTCCTCTGAGGATGCAGTAGTAAAGGAACTGTCGCCCTTATCTGCCCCTCTTGGGTAACTACCAGGCTGCTAGTTTTCACCAGACTTGTGGACTGTTGGTTTTCAAGTCTACTGTGTTGGGAGGATGGGAAAAGGGCAGAATCGATGCCACAGAGTTTGCTGGTCTCATCAAGATTAGCCATCTTTCTTGAATAAGCTCTCCCCAGATTGCTGCAAGCCTTTGGTTAATTTCTAGTGTTAGGAAAATGTTGACTGTTTTTGTCAGTTTTCTTTTTCGTGTTATGGAGATGATTTTCGAATGTCCTTATTTTCGTATTTTTACTGATGTCTTACAGCTGAATTTTCAGGGTACTTTTATATTTTAGATATGAGTGTTTTGTCAGGTATGTGACTTGTACACATTTTCTCCAAATCTGTCACTAGCTTTTTAATCCTCTTCATAGACTCTCTCACCAACTAAAATATTTTGTTTTGATGAAGTCTAGTTTATCAGATTTTAATTCTAAGGGTCATGCATTTGTTATTTCTAAGAACACTTTTCTATCTTTAGAGCCCAATGATTTTTTTCTGTCTTCTACAAGATTAACACTATTATATTTTACATGTAAACTTATAATTTGCTTTGAAATAAACACTGATATAGAATGTCAGATTTGAGTCAGTGTTTTTTTTTTCTCTTCACATATATCCGGTTGTTCCAGCACCATTTGTTGTAAAGACTTTTTTTCTTATTGAATCGCGTTTGCAATTTTGTCAAGAAATCAGTTAGCACTCTTCAGGTAGACTGTAGTATAATTTGGGGGAGGTTTCAGAGGGATGGATATAAGAAGATAAAAATCATTTTCTTATATAGGAAAATAATAAGATCCAAAAATGAAAAATCAAGATATGAATGTATTTAGAAATTGGGGTAGAGAAGGCAATGGTACCCCACTCCAGTACTCCTGCCTGGAAAATCCCATGAATGGAGCAGCCTGGTAGGCTGCAGTCCATGGGGTCGCTGAGGGTTGGACACGACTGAGCTACTTCACTTTCACTTTTCACTTTCCTGCATTGGAGAAGGAAGTGGCAACCCACTCCAGTGTTCTTGCCTGGAGAATCCCAGGGACGGGGGAGCCTGGTGTGCTGCCATCTATGGGGTCACACAGAGTCAGACACGACTGAAGTGACTTAGCAGCAGCAGAAATTGGGGTGGGATTTCACTGGTTCTGTTTTTCATAACATGCTTTATTTGATTTTTAAAATATGTATTTGTATATTTTTGATTAAAATAAAAACAAAATACTGTAGGATAATGCTAACACCTTACTTAGGGGAACGTCCAAAGCCTTAAATGTCTAAATTTTCAGTTTTGAAACATTTTTTACTGTGGAAAGAATGCTCAGAATAGTACATGGAAAAAGGTCCAACTTAAGTATTCAAAAGTACATGTGTGCTTAATCACCCCTGTCAAAAATTAAAACATTGCCAGATCCTCTACTTTCCTTCTCTGCTGGGGAATTACCTCCTATGTTTTCTGATACTAATTTTTTTGCCTTACATTTTTGCCATCAAAAAACACATTTTTGACATTTTTTCTGTTAATGAAATTTATACAGATTCTGGCTTTTCCAGCTTTATGAGATTTAGTCCTATTGTTGCATATGACTGTAGCTGATTAATTTTCATTGCTGTACAGTATATTAATACTCTGTAGTTCATTCTGTTTTTGGTGGAAATTTGACTTGTTTCCATTTTTAGACAGTTGTAAATAATGCTGTGCATTTACTTATACATGTCTCCTAGTACACACATGCATACCTGTATGTTTAGTAAATACCTAGGAATTTAATAGCTTGGTTTTAGAGTGGAGAACCCTATGGACAAAGGAGCCTGGTGGGCTGTAGTCCATAGAGTCACGAAGAGTCAGACATGACTGAAGTGAGTAAGCACACAGAGTATAAGTTCTATTTCAGAAGCTATTCAACATTTTTTTTCCTGAAGTGTTTGTAACAGTTTATAATCATCAGCAGAGTTCCTTTTGTACTGTATCTTCTGCAGCACTTTATATTGTTAATATTTAATTTTAGTCATACTAGAGGGTATGGTGCACTGTCTCTTAGTGGTTTTACTTTCTATTTCCCTGATTACAAATGTGATTGAATACCTTGTTAATATGTTTCTGACAAGATTTCATAATTACTTTGTGTGTATTTCAAAAGAATGTGTAATCTTCAGTTTTTTGGGTGCAGTATTTATGTGTTTGTTAAGTCATTTTGTTAATCATGTTGTTCAAAACTTCTACATCCCTACCTGGTTAATTTCTGCATACTGGGTCTATTAGAGAGAGATGTTAAAATCTTCTACTGTGGTTATGGATTTGCTTTGCTGTCCATTTTTGGTTTATATATTGGAATCTGTATGGTTGGGGAACATAAATTTAGAATTGTTTCATGTTTCTGATGAGTTAAAACTTTTACCATTGTTGATTCTTACTACCTTTGGTGATACTTTTTGCTTTGAAGTCTGCTTTTATTGCTAATAACATAGCTACACAAACCTTCTTATAGTTAATGTTTGTGTGGTTTGTTTTCTCCCTGCAACCATTTATTTAAAATTTTTCTGCCCCCTATGTTTTACAACTGTTTTATGTATACACCATATCATTGTTGTTTTACTTTCAGTCCCATCTAACACTTAGTCTTTTAATTATAACATAAGAATTCATTCATATTTCATAAATTAATGGTTATCAGGATTTAAATTATCTTATTATGTGCTTTCTATTTATTGTGACTGTTGTATTATTTTTCTCAAGAATGCTTTCTTTTTTTTGTTCACTAATTTTATTACTTGTTCCTTTCCCCATTTTTTTTTAAACTATTTTGTCTGCTAGCCACAAATCTAATTTTTGTTTATTGGAAAATACTTGTTTTTCTTTTTTGAAGAGTAGCATCACTGAACATGAAGATGTTCCAGTATCCACTTTTTTTCTGGTGATAAGTCAGCCATTAGTTGCATTGTCATTTCTCATGTATAACCAGTCACTTTTTTCTGGCTGCACTTAAGGTATTTTTTTGGCCTTTAGTAGATGGACTATGTATGATATATACTGTAGAAGTGATTCTTCATATTCATCATGCTTGGGTTTGTTGAGATTCTTGGATCTACAAGGTAATATTTTATACCAAATTTGAGATGTTTTTGTTCATTGTTTCTTTAGGAAAAACTATTGTGTACCTTTTTTACTCTTCTTGCTCTCTTTCTGTTACATCTTATTGTACATACATGTTGAATTGAGTTTCATCTATTTTGAACTGCCTCATAGTGTTCTATACTGGTCTCTGAGACTCTTAATTTTTCTTCAGTAGTTTTAACTGTGTTTTTTGGATTGAATAGTTTTATTGGTCTATCTTCAAGCTCACCAATTCTTTCTTCTTCCATCTCTAATCACCTCCTTATGGTAAATTTTTATTTTTATTTTTGTCAGCTTTTTCTTTCTTATAGTCTCTTTTTGAATGTGTGTTCTTTTAATTCTCATACTTAAAATAGCTGCTTGGAGTTCTTTATATGCTAACACTTAGATTCTATATTCTGAGTACTCAGAATTGTATCTCTTAACACCCCTTTTTTCCTTAATATGGATCACTGTTTCCTGTTTCTTTGTAAATCATGCAGTTTTTGCCTGAAAGCTGAACTTTATGATTATGTTTTAGTGTCTGGACTCTTAATGTTTTGAGAATTCTTGGGTGAAGTTTATAGACAGATTTTGAAGCTTGCTTATGGTTTACCTATTTCTAGAGATTCTGCTGATTCCCAACTGTTCTGTTGGACTTGGATTCTGTCCTCTGACATTTCAACCTTGTAGGGCTTCAGCTTTTGCTGCCAAAACTGTGCACAGTGGAATGTATCCTGTTGAAAAAACATCACACTCACAGTAAAGCTCTGTTCAAGTGTAAGCTTTCTCTCCAGCCTCTGTCAACTTTTTCCCCTCAACTTCTTCAGTTTTCCTCTGTGCATACATAGTTTTATCAGTCATCCAGTGATTTAGGCAAAGTTTATCCTGAGAATTTTTGTTACATTTCTCTTTTGGTTCTCTCCCTGCCATGCTTTCTCCATTTAAATTTCCAGTTGTTTTTCCATGCCTCAATTCTGAGCCCTGAGATGATGTTATCTTTCTCCAGAGATAATTTTTGTTTGCTCATGCTACTCCTGGAGTCTCTAACATTCTGGGGTTACCTTAATTATGTGTTAAGGATTGAGTTTTGTGTGTGTGTTTTTTTTTTTAATCTGGCTACTTAAATGTCTTCAGGTGGGGTTGCAGTGTATGCAAGAACTTTTTTTTACTTCTGGTTCACTAGAGTATAATCTTTTAGGAACTTGACTCAAAGAGTGGGCAACATTTACTTTGGTTTTAACCAGTTCTGAACCTTGCGATCTCAGTTTGATCCCACTAGCTCTAGAGCAATGTCAGAAATAGTGATCAGTTTCTCAACTGCATCATCTGGATTAGCAAATAAGCCCAAGGTAAAAGCATCCTTAGGTGCTAGGTTTATATCTCTAGGTCACCATCTTGTCTTGGATCTTGGCCTGATCATTCTTTACTGTTGTATTAGCTTTTTGATGCCACCAAATTGACAGTTTTTAATATTTTGCTGTTTTTTTCTAGTAGGTTTCAGTGAGTCAATTGATAAATATTACCTATTCTGCTGTTATTGCAGCTATTTGAATTGACATGTTTGAATCAATGGATGTAAATGATAGGATAATGTCTCCATCCCTTGACTTTGATTTTTTTCCTGTGGTGAATTCATTCCTAAGTGTGTTACCTCCACGAGGTGGCAAAGATGGGCACTACCTGCTGTGATCTACATCATTGTCATAGCCATTATTTCCACTGAAGAGTATACCTTTCCCAGTAGTCCTTGCAGGTATTTCCAAATTTCCCATTCTGGCTACATTGCCATCCATAATATAATAATGGTAGCTAGGAGCAAAAGGCACTCTGATCAGTCTAGGTATCATTTGTTCATCCCTTGATCCAGGAGCTTAAGATTGGTGCAGTTGTAACAGTTACATATTAATACTGTTTCCCAAAGGAAGATACCATTAGCATAAATAGGAAAAAGAATGTTGGGCAAAGAAGCAGATTGTTCTGTAACAGTTTTTGTAGATTTATAGCATATCCTGAAAGATTTGATTGTATTGTTGGATCCAGTAAAACTACCTTGCAACACAATTTCGTGAGAGATTGTAGTTGACTGATAACTTGTTAAAATTATTTTGCTCAGTTGTGTATCTCTGAGACTGACAAACTGTGACAGATATTTTCTAGAGTCACTGTTAGTAAAAGAATAAAAGAGACTTTTATTCCTCCTCTTCCCATTGTTTTCAAAAGTTGAGAAACCTACATTTGTTGTTAATCTGCAGTAACTCCTTCTAGGGATAAGAATAATATGTTATCTTTAAAATAGGGTTGCTGTATCAGTTGGCTATTGCTGTGTAATAAATTACTCTAGAACTTGACATAAAACAAACATTTATTATTAGAGTAACTCTATGAATCAGGCAGTATTTCTCGTCTTGGTAGGGCTCGTTTAAGTCCGCATTCAGAACCAGGTCAGGAGAATGATTCTGCCACTGTTGGATGGGGTTCTCTAGGATGGACTGTTGTGGGACATCTGGGCTTTCCTCTTGTCCTCTAGCAGGTTAGAGTGGGTTTGTTCTCATGGTAGTGGCAGGATTGCAAGAGAGCAGCGACATACATGGCCTCTTGAAGCCTAGCTGAGAACTGGCAAACTGTGACATTTGCTACATTCTGTTTGATCTTCCTTAAAAGGTCAAGCCTGGAGTAAACAGGGCTATGGAAAGATCTGTTGGCAGTGTTAGTTGCTCAGTCATGTCTGACTCTCTTTGTGACCCCATGGACTGTAGTCTACTAGGCTCCTCCCTCCATAGAATTCTCCAGGCAAGAATATTGGAGTGGGTAGCTATTCCCTTCTCCAGGGGATTTTCCTCACCCAGGGATTGAACCCAAGTCTTCTGCACTGCAGACAGATTCTTTACAGGCAGTCTGAGTGACCAAGGAAACCCACCTCTTGGTAGGGGAAACTGCAAAGTCTCATTGCCAAGTGCATTATTCATGTACCTCATGAATAATGAATAGGATGGTACAGAATTGGGGTTATTTTTGCAGACAGGCTTTTGATTCATGCTGTAGAATTTTTGATGTTATTTTGTTCTAAATTGCTCCCCATTATATTTCAGTAGGAATTGTGTTTAAGAGTAGACGTTGTTACAAGTGTAAATTAAATACATTGATCTGTCCAGTAGTCAAGATGACTTATACTTGTTTCATGGAATGTGTCTGATGGGGTTTTGTAAGCATTGTTCATGGACTGAGTTATCAGTTGTAGGTAATTGAAATGCCTGTTGTAGTACCAGTTGTAAGTATTAATAGATGATTATACTGTTACTCTTTTGATTATAAATGACAATTTCTTGTGTTTATCATTTTTATTATTATACTAACCTTCTTAATTGACTTTATTTTCCCCTGCATATTATTCTTTGCATATTGTGATATTTTAAACAGATTTATTGAAGTACAATTGATATATACTAAATCACACAGGTTTAAAGTGTGCAATTTGAATAGATTTGATATCTGTATATACCCATGAAGTCATCACAAGATAACAAACATATCCTTTATCTTCCGAAGTTTCCTTGTGCCCCTTTGTAATCTTTTCCTATTTATTGCTTCTTCCGTAATGCACAATGACTGATCTGCTTTCTGTCACTTGATACGTTAGTTTGAATTTTCTAGAATTTTATGTGGATGAAGCTGTGCATTGTGAGATCTTTTTGTCTGCTTTTTTCCACTCAGCATGATTATTTTCACATACATCTGTGTTGCATGTGTCATTAGTTAAATTCTACTCTGTTCATTGTATATAACTTAAGGCTTTATATGTTGTTGGATATTTTCCCCTCAGCTTTTGGCTGTTACAAATAAAGATGATCATTTGTATGTAAGCCTTTGTGTGAACATATGCTTTGTTTCTTTGGGTAAACACCTACTAAGTGTTTGATATTTTAAGATATGGTGGTACTGTTTTTACAAAGTGATTGTACCATTTTATCTTCCTGCATGTATGTATTAGCATTTCAGTTGTGTAGTGATAACTCATGGTTTTAACTTGCATTTCCATGTTGACAAATGATACTAAGCATGTTTTCATGTACTTATTTTCATTCATGTATCTTTGATGAAATGCTGCTTCAAATCTTCTGCCTGTTTTATAATTTAGTTGTTTTTTTGTTATAATTGAGGTTTTAAAAACAGATTTGTTTATTGGTGGATATAATTGACACATTTAAAGTGTATAGTATGATAAGTTTATATATATACACACACACATACACACATAACATACACTCAGGAAGTCATCACTACAACCAAGATAATGAATATATTTATCACCCCCAAAAGTTTCCTCTTGCCATTTTGTAATTCTTTCTTTTCAGCTGCATCCCCCTTTTTGGGTATGATCCAGATCTGTAGAATTTTGCATTATGAAACTGAAACTCTACCATTAAAGCACAATTTTTTATCCCCCTCATCCTTAACCCTTGGCCGCCACCTTTCTGCTCTTTTGTTCTGTTATCTTGACTATGTTAAATACCTCATATGAGTGAAATCATACAATATTTATTTTGTAATTGGCTTATTTCACTTAGCATAATGTTCTCAAGTTCATCCATGATGTAGCATGTAACAAGATTTTCTTCATTTTTAAAGACTACTTAATATTCCATTGTATGTATATACCATATTTCCTTTATTCATTCATCTGCTGCTGAGCATTGAGTTTGCTTCTGTCTCTTGAATAATGCTACAGGACACATGAGTATATAAATATCTCTTTGAGATCCTGTTGTACTTTGAATTATTTTGGTATATACCCAAAGCTAAGATTACTGGGTCATATGCTAATTCTGTTTTTAATTTTTTGAGATACTGCTTTACTATTTTCTGTAATTGTACCACTTTACATTCCCCCCTACATTACACAAGAGTTCCAATTCTCTGTATCCTTTCCAGCACTTATTATTTTCTATTCTTTTGGTAGTGGCCATTTTATTGAGATATGAAATATCTCATTGTGGTTTTGATTTGCATTTTTCTTATGATTAGCAGCATTGAACATCTTTTCATATATTCTCTGGACATTTGTATATTTGTCTATTCAGATCTTTTACCTGTTTTTAAATAGGATTGTTTTTGTATATTTGTTGTTGAGTTGTAAATGTTACTTACATATTTTGGGTATTTAACCCCTTACCAAAAATACGATTTGTAAAAATTTTTTCTCATTCTGTAGATTGCCTGTTCACTGTATTGGTTGATTCCTTTGATGAAGAGGAATTTTTAATTTTGAGGTAGTCTGCCTTGTCTATTTTTGCTTTAGTTGTCTCTGCTTTTGGTGTCATATTCAAGAAATCAATGCCCAAAACTCAGTGTCATGAAACTTTTGGCCTTTTTCTTCTCAGGATTTTAGCTGTCATGTTTAGGTCTTTGATTTGTTTTAAGTTTATTTTTTAATGTCATGTTAGGTAAAGATCCAACCCTATTCTTTTGCATGTTTTGATCCAGTTGCCCAGCATTATTTGTTGAAGAGACGTCCTTTCCCTGTTGTGTACTGTTGACATCATTATCAAAAATCATTTGACCACACATGCATGAGTTTATTTCTGGACTCACTCTTCTCTTTCTTTGGTTTATATGTCTGACTTTATGCCAGTCCCACACTGTCTTGCTTACTGTTGCTTTGTAATATGTTTTGAAATGAGGAAGTGTGAGACTTAATATGTAGAAACACAACTGATATTTGTGTGTTGTTTTTATATCCTGCAAAATTGCTGAGACCATTTACTAGCTTTAACATTTTTGAAGAATCTTCAGGATTTTCTATGTATAAGATCATGTCATCAGCAAATGGGTAACTTTATTTCCTTATTTCTAATTTGTGTGCCTTTTATTTTAATTTTTTCCTGTCTAATTGCTCTGGTTTGTACTTCTAGTACTGTGTTGAATAGAAGTAGTAAATGTGGGCATCCTTACCACCTTTTTGCTCTCAAAAAGCTTTCAATCTTTCGCTAGAGTAGGATGTTAACGGTTGATTTTTCTCATGTGACTTTTACTGTGTGGAAGTGGTTTCCTTCTGTTAATAGTTTATTGCATGTTCCTACCTGAAATGATTTTGAGTTTTGTCAAATGTTTTTTTCCCCATCAAGATGGTCACTTGGTTTCTGTCCTTCCGTCTATTAATGTGATGTATTTCATCAATTGATTTTTTGTCTGTTGAACCATCCTTGCCTTCCAGGAGTAAATCCAATTTGGTCATGGTGAATATCATTCAGTTTGCTGGTGTTTTGTTGAGGAGTTTTGCAAATACTCATATATGTCTGTAGTTTTCTTGTGTCTTTGTCTTTGGTATCACATACTGCTGATCTCATTACTCTTAATGAGAATGAGTTTGCATATGTTCTTTTGTGTTCAGTTTTTTAGAAGAGTTTGAGGAGAATTCTTGCTTAAATAGTTGGTAGAATTACTCAGTGAAATCATCTGGTTCTTCACTGAGAGGGTTTTGATTATCGCTTCAGTCTCCTTACCTAGTTATAGATCTGTTCAGATTTTTTAGTGCTTCATGATTTGGTCATCATAGATTGTGTGTTTATTGGTATATAATTGTTCATAGTAATCTCATAATTCTTTGGCATTTGTTGTAATGTCCCCTCTTTTATTTATGATTTTGTTTGAATAATCTCTCTTATTTTCTTAGTCTAAGAATTTGTCAGTTTTGTTGATTATAAAAAACAACTCATTTTTTACTAACTTTTGGTTTTCTTATATAAGTATAAAATTAAGCTGATGATTTAAGATCTTCTTTTTTAAATGTGAGCATATAAACTTTCCTCTTAGTACTGCTGTCACTGTATCCCATTAGTTTTGGTATGTTGTGTTTTCAAAATATTTTCTAAATTCACTTGTGATTTATTCTTCGACCCATTGGTTGTTTAAGAGTTAGTTGTTTCATTTGCTGTATTTATGGATCTTATTTTCCTTTTGCTGTTGATTTTTAGTTTCATTCCATTGTTGTGAGAGAAGATAGTTGGCATGAGTTCAGTCTTAAATTTGGTAAGATTTGTTTTGTGGCCTACTTTACATATATTTTTGCTGTTATCTGCATTTGGGGTTTCATTCTGAAGCTGTTTCTAATTTGTCAGTGTTTAATTTTCTGAAATATGTTCATGCCTTTTCTGTACACTGAAAATACTTGAAAAATGAAGACATTACTTATCAGAAATTTTAGATTTATAGAAAATTTGAATAGAAAGTATAGAGTTCCCACTCTACCCTTCCTCCCCCGTGGACACTTTGTTTTCTGTATTAACAACTTACCTTAATATGGTACAATTGTTACAATTAGTGAACCAATATTGTTACATCATTATTAACTAAAGATCATAGTTTATTCAGATTTTCTTAGTTTTTACCTAATGTTATTTTTCTCTTCCAGGATCCCATTCAGGATACTGCATTACGTTTAGTTGTCATTTCTCATTAGACTTTTTAAGACTGTATTTTTAATGACTTTGACAGTTTTGAGGAATATTGGTTAGGTATATTATAGGATTTTCCTGTATCAGAATTTGTCTGATGTTTTTCTTAAGATTAGAGTGGGATTGTGGGTTTTAGGGAGGATATATTTGACATTTTAGTGAAATAAAACCAGTTCTATTAGTTACTTAAGTGTTCTTTCTGTATCCCCTTCCAGTATTCACCTAAAGAATATCCTAATTATATTATACTTTAGGTATGGATTTAAAGGGAACTTCCTGTCTAGTATTAGACACTCATCCCTGTCTGACTGTTTGCGACCTCATGGACTATATAGCCCACCGTGCTCCCCCGTCCATGGAATTCTCCAGGCAAGAATACTGGGGTGAGTTGCCATGACCTTGTCTAGGGGATCTTCCCAACTCAGGGATCATATGCAGGTTTCCTTCATTGCAGGCAGATTCTTTACCATTTGAGCCACCAGGGAAGCCTACTTCCTATCAAACTTTCTTATAAGATACTCCCTTTAAACAAGATAGTGTTTATAATGGCCTGGTTTGTCTCTTTGAGGAACAAATACAATTAAAAGTGGTTTTTTCCCAGACTTTGAAATATAACTGTGAACAGAGCAAGATAAATTAAACTGTTAAACTCTTAAAGAATCAGCCTGCCAATGTAAGAGACCTGGGTTCAGTCCCTGGGTTGGGAAGATCCCCTTGGAGAAGGGAATGACTATCCACTCCAGTATTCTTGTCTGGATAATCCCAAGGACAGAGGACCCTGGTGGACTACATACAGTCCATGGGGTTGGAAAGTGTCAGACACTACTGAGTGACTAGCACACAAATTCAAAAAATTAGTTATTGTGTGTAATATTTGTATATGCTTTTGTGCAAACATGTGTATCTTTTTGGGAGAAGGCAATGGCACCCTACTCCAGTACTCTTGCCTGGAAAATCCCATGGACAGAGGAGCCTGGTGGGCTGCAGTCCATGGGTTCGCTAAGAGTCGGACATGACTAAGCGACTTCACTTTTACTTTTCACTTTCTTGCATTGGAGAAGGAAATGGCAACCCACTCCAGTGTTCTTGCCTGGAGAATCCCAGGGACGGAGGAGCCTGGTGGGCTGCCGTCTATGGGGTCACACAGAGTTGGACACGACTGAAGTGACTTAGCAGCAGCAGCATATCTATTTGTATTAGTTGGCTAGGGCTACTGTAATAAAAGACCACAGACTAGGTGGCTTAAACTACAGAAATACATTGTCTCACAACTCGAGAGGCTAAAAGTCCAAGATTTGATCGTTAGGTTTGGCTTCCCCTGAGGCCTCTCTCCTTGCAGATGTCAGTCTTCTCACTACGTCTTCACAGGGCCTTTCCTCTGTGCCTATATCCCTGGTATCTCTCTCTTGTTAATTAATATAAGAACACCAGTCATATTGGATTAGGGCCCTATCCTTATGACCCTATTTAACCTTTATTACCTCCTTACAGGCCCTGTCTCCAAATATAAATTATATTGGGAGTTAGAGCTTCAACACACAAATTTTATAGGGATACAGTTCAGTCTGTAACAAGTTTTATATAGTGTTTCTGATTTATCTCCCAGAGAACTTGGCATCTTCAGTATGTTTATTTTCTAGGCTGCTCTCACAAATTACCACAAACTAGATTGCTTGAAATAACAGAAATTTAATTCTGTCACAGTTCTGAAAGCCAGAAGTCTGAAATCAGTATCACTGGGCAGAAGTCAAGGTGTCATCAGTGATGTTCTCTGTACAGAAGAATCTCTTCTTTGTCCCAATTCCTGGCTATGGCTGCAGTCTTCAAGGCCAGTGTTTTCTGATCTCTGTGCTCTGACTTCACCTTCTCAGTGTGTCGTCAAATTTTTCCATGTCTCCCACTTTATAAGTGATTGCATTTAGGGCCCACGTAGATAATCCAGGATAGTCTCTCCATCTCAAAATCTTTAATGTAAATCACACCTGCAAAGACTTTTTTTCCCTCTTGCCATATAAAATAAACTTCACAGATTTGAGGGAGTAGGATGTGGATATCTTTTGTAGGACCGTTTTTTAGCCTGTCATACTGAGCATCTCATAGTAGACTTGTGATGTTCTCAGTTTGATTTATAGTTTAGTTTGTAATAGGTCTCTACAGTTTTGGGTGGGTGAAGGCTGGTGGCAGTGGGTGGTAAAATATTTTCATCTCTTCTAAACATTATGTGTGAAACTGGATGTCTGTGTTCTCAGTGGGTGGTCCAAGAAGTATCAGCATCAGCATGACCTTAGGAAGTTCAGAAATCCAAAATGGTCAGCTGGACTTCCCTTGTGGCTTAGCTGGTAAAGAATCTGCCTGCAATGAAGGGTTCAATTCCTGTGTTGGGAAGATTTCCCTGGAGAAGGGAAAGACTACCCACTCCAATATTCTGGCCTGGAGAGTTCCTTGGACTGTATAGAGTCCATGGGGTCACAAAGAGTTGGTCGGAAAGGACTGAGTGATTTTCACTTTCACAGTCTTACACTTGCTAAATCAGGAACTCTGAGAGTAGAGCCTAGCCATGTTTGCATAATAAGCCTTCTGGGTGATTCCCATGTACATTGAAGTTTGAGAACCACTTTTCTAGACTGTAGACATTATTAATGTTAAAACCATATTCACCTTCCTCTACAATGTTTTTTCTGCTTAATGGTAACACTTAAATTAGTCTAGCATCATCGTCCACAAACTGTTTTCTGTAGAGATAGAAACATATAGTACCAAATCTTAGTACTGTTCCTCAGTGAAATTAATTCATTTACTCAATAAAAGGTTGCACCGGACTCATTGTCAGTTGTATATTTACTTAGATGTAGTCATTTTATAAAGTAACGTTACTGACATCCAGAAATGATAGGAATTTTTTCTCTAGTCTTTAAACATGTGAATTGAATTTATTAGACTGAATTTTACTTTCCTACCTTCTGTATCCTATGTACATGTGGGGATACAATGTAAAATTTCTAATCTTTCAGCTTGCCTACACTACATTGTTAGGCTTTTATTATGTGCTATCCAGTGAAAGTGCTGAAGTGAGATTAATTATTTTGCTCAATGTGTCCACAGTGTAGCTCAGAAAACCCACAAGTAAATAGTTTATATAGAGCTATCACTAGTTGCTATTTGAGAAATCACTAGTTGTAATTGAGAAACACAGCTTCACATAGTTGAAGAAATTAAAGAAGGATCTGCCAGGGTGACTAAACTAAATATTGAAAAACTAGTATAAGGGTGTTAGCAAGGTTAAGGAGAAATAAAAAGTAAGTATAGTTCACCATGCGAAAAGGCTGAGAGAGCTTAGGGGCTCTTCTGGGAGTTGAAGGGGTTTCGTAGAAATATGAAGTGAGGAAGAGAGTAAAGACTAGAGAGATAGATGAGACTGAGGTCACTGATGAGTACTATGAAAGACTTGAGGCATAGATGTGATTCTTCAGGGTAGCCATTGGGAAATGATTACTTATAGCATTTGGGAAGGATAAATTGAGTGCATAGTGAGTCTAGAAATACAACAGTTACAGTAATCTAGGTGAGAATAGTAGTAGTTGTGGTGGTGACAGAATAAAAATTCAGAAGAGTAACAAGCTGATTTTCAGGAAGGGTGAGAGCTGAAGTGTAGAATTCAGAGTAGTATATATTAAGTTTCAGAATTTGTGGAGTGTGATAAACTTAGGGGTAGGTAGATTTTTGACAAGTAAATTTTCAGTGGAGTGTTAGACTGAAGGTCACATTATACTGGATTGAAGGTTAAATTGAGGAAGCAAGAGTGTATCAGTATTCACTGTTCTCTACAATTATCTTCCCTGGCATTTAGTAAATGTTTAATCAATGTTAGCCATTATTATGGCCACTATTAATATATACTTTAATGACATCTCTAAAACTTTTTGGTGTATTTTTGGCATGTATGTAATATTAGATAAGCATTGACATAGAAGTGTGTGTTTTATTCAGAAATATTTTAATTATTTGCCATACTATTAATATTAATGGAAACAGCACTAAGAAGTTTGTTTCTCAGTTGAATAGATAATTATTCCTCAAAGGTAGCTGGCAATAGTTTCTTGAAAGTTACTGTAATAATTTAATTTATGGTTGCTAATTTAAAAAATAGTATATCATAGATATAATTATTCATACCTGAAGCAGAAAAACTAAATGATTGCCTTTACATGTATTCTTTCAGGTTTGATTTAATTTCGAATGAGATTGTTCTTGCAGCGAGATGTTAATAAGACAAAATCTAGGTAAGTAGAAGATGACTTTGTTAAATATTACAAATCAAAATAGGAATAATACAAAAATTTATGTTTAAAAAGCATACCTCCAAATCCAAGGCAATGAGTCTTTAAATAAAATTTTGAAATACAAAGAAACAGCTTTTTGATTCACTTGGTCCGTTTGATTTGATGGAAGTAAAAACACAGCTGTCAAATAGTAGAACTACATTCTTAATTTTCCTCCTTTTATATTGTGATTAACTTAAGTATGCGGTTTCCAGTGACCCTTAAACATGTTTGAAAATCAGTTGATATTTGGTTTAGCTACTTGGAATCCAGCTCAATAAGACATTTGCTTAGATTTCTTCCGTGTTCCCTTCTTAAACTTCTTGAGTCATCTTTGCTTTTGTAAAATTTACTTTCTTATTTCCATTAACAGAACACTTCCACAGTTATTTAAATTTGTCAAATTATGACTTACATTAATGTAATGTTCAGAGTTATAAATGATTGTTTTAATATTTTTTGTATTTCTACTGAATAACTTCTGATTTAGCATTCATATTTTAATTTTTTAAGACTGTCAACTTTAGAATTGAATTGTGATCATGTACTTTTGGTCTGATATGTGAAAGATTGCTTTTTTAATAATATAAATTAAGATGTTAAAAGGATGCATTTACTAATCTGTTGGTAAGTAAACATGGCTTCAGGATATAAACAGATGAAAAAGAATACTTTGATTACATTAAAATTAACTCAGGTCTTTCTGAATCTAACTAGATGTTTCAGCTGTCAAAACCTTGCTGATCTCAGTGGTTTAAAAAAAAAGCCTAGGATGAGAAGTGCTGTAGTTGAGTAATGTGCAGTTAAATAGTGTATTCTCAATTAGTGGTTTAGTCATAATTTGAAGGGACGTTTCCATTTTATTGGTATTATGCTATAATAATAGTGGTAATTTGGAGAATACTTACTATATTAAGTGCTTCTCATGCCTTATTAGTCTTTACAGTACATCTTATAAGGTAGATACTGATGTCTATAAAACTTTAATTTTTTGGTTAATAGTGAACTATTTCCTTTTTTTTTTTAAGAAACTATTTTCACAGCATTTATTATAAGGAACATTTGCCTGTATATCTTTCTGAAGTTAGTTGAATACAGTGTTTATTAGGGTGTTTATTCTGATTTCTTACAAGTTAGATATTGCTCATGGGATGACACTGGTTTTAACTAACTCTGGTTTTGTGTGTGCTCAGTTGCTCAGTCATGTTGACTGTTTGTGGTTCCATGGACTGTAGCCTGTCAGGCTCCTCTGTCCATGGAATTTTCCAGCAAGAATATTGGAGTAGGTTGACATTTCCTCCTGCAGAGGATCTTCCTCACCCAGGCACTGAATCCAAGTCTCCTGTGTCTCCTGTATTGGCAGGCGGATTCTTTACCACTGCACCACCATTTTATTCCAGCACAATTACATATGCATTTTCTTTTTTGTTAAGGTATAATTTACATTTTTATTAGATCATGTATGGTAAAATGTGGAAAATTTAAAGTATAGAGCTAAATAAGTTTTTTACATGTATAACCACTGTGTAGTTTAAGATGTTGAACACTCATTGTCTCAGAAAGTTCCTCGTGCTCTTTCCTTTCCAATCCAGTAGCCTTTCCCCCAAGGTGAGCATCTTTCTAAATTCTGTCAGCATAGCCTAGTTTTGCCTGTTTTTGAATTTTATGTACATAGAATTATATAATATATACTCCTATACCTGGCTGTTTTCATTTAACACAAATGTTTCATCCATATTGTTGCATTAGCAGTTTATTATTTTTTATTGCTAAGTAATATTCTATTGTGTTAACATAAATTTAGGTTTTCTCTATAATTTTGTTTCTTGTATTCTCCATGTCTCTGACCTCACTTGCCAACTTTCTGCATTGCTTTCTTTCCGCTAGTTGTCTCCTTCTTTGTCCCCCATCACCTGCACAGTAAAATGTAAACTCATAACATGTTATATAATTATCTCATTGCAGCTATTCTAGAATTATCTGAATAAACTAAGCATGATGTTTATATTCTTAGTTTTAGTTCCATGTATATGTTGTCATTGTTCCCCCACCCTCTTGTCTCCCCAACTGTCAATATATTTTCTCCTGGTTGTCAGCTTATCTTTTGAAATAGTTCATCTCAAGCATCATCTTGTCGTTTGAGCCAGACCTGTCCATTCCACAGTAGTCTGTTTTCTTTACTAGACTGTGAGTTCTTTGAGGGTCAAGACCATCTCCATGGAAAAGGAATGCAAAAAAGGAAAATGGCTGTCTGAGGAGGTCTTACAAATAGCTGTGAAAAGAGAAGCGAAAAGCAAAGGAGAAAAGAAAAGATATAAGCGTCTGAATGCAGAGTTTCAAATAGCAAGGAGAGATAAGAAAGCCTTCCTCAGCGATCAATGCAAAGAAATAGAGGAAAACAACAGAATGGAAAAGACTAGAGATCTCTTCAAGAAAATTAGAGATACCAAGGGAACATTTCATGCAAAGATGGGCTCGATAAAGTACAGAAATGGTATGGACCTAACAGAAGCAGAAGATACTAAAAAGAAGTGGCAAGAACACACAGAAGAACTGTACAAAAAAGATCTTCATGACCCAGATAATCATGATGGTGTAATCACTAACCTAGAGCCAGACATCCTAGAATGTGAAGTCAAATAGGCCTTAGAAAGCATCACTGCGAACAAAGCTAGTGGAGGTGATGGAATTCCAGTTGAGCTATTTCAAATCCTGAAAGATGATGCTATGAAAATGCTACGCTCAATATGCTAGCACATTTGTAAAACTCAGCAGTGGCAACAGGACTGGAAAAGGTCAGTCTTCATTCCAATCCCAAAGGCAATGCCAAAGAATGCTCAAACTACCACACAGTTGCACTCATCTTACATGATAATAAATTAATGCTCAAAATTCTCCAAGCCAGGCTTCAGCAATACGTGAACCGTGAAGTTCCAGAGGTTCAAGCTGGTTTTAGGAGGAACCAGAGATCAAATTGCCAACATCCGTTGGATCATCGAAAAAGCAAGAGAGTTCCAGAGAAACATCTATTTCTGCTTTATTGAATATGTCAAACCTTTTGACTGTGTGGATCACAAGAAACTGTGGAAAATTCTGAAAGAGATGGGCATAGCAGACCACCTGACCTGCCTCTTGAGAAACCTATATGCGGGTCAGGAAGCAACAGTTAGAACTGGACATGGAACAGACTGGTTCCAAATAGGAAAAGGAGTACGTCAAGGCTGTATATTGTCACCCTGCTTGTTTAACTTATATGCAGAGTACATCATGAGAAATGCTGGGCTGAATGAAGTACAAGCTGGAATCAAGATTGCCGGGAGAAATCTCAATAACCTCAGATATGCAGATGACACCACTCTTATGGCAGAAAGTGAAGAGGAACTAAAAAGCCTCTTGATGAAAGTGAAAGAGGAGAGTGAAAAAGTTGGCTTAAAGCTCAACATTCAGAAAACGAAGATCATGGCATCTGGTCCCATCACTTCATGAGAAATAGACGGGGAAACAGTGGAAACAGTGTCAGACTTTATTTTTCTGGGCTCCAAAATCACTGCAGATGGTGATTGCAGCCATGAAATTAAAAGACGCTTGCTCCTTGGAAGGAAAGTTATGACCAACCTAGATAGCATATTGAAAAGCAGAGACATTATTTTGCCAACAAAGGTCCGTCTAGTCAAGGCTATGGTTTTTCCAGTGGTCATGTATGGATGTGAGAGTTGGACTGTGAAGAAAGCTGAGTGCTGAAGAACTGATGCTTTTGAACTGTGGTGTTGGAGAAGACTCTTGAGAGCCCCTTGGACTGCAAGGAGATCCAACCAGTCCATTCTAAAGGAGATCACTCCTAGGTGTTCATTGGAAGGACTGATGCTAAAGCTGAAACTCCAATACTTTGGCCACCTCATGCGAAGAGTTGACTCTTTGGAAAAGGCCCTGATGCTGGGAGGGATTGGGGTCAGGAGGAGAAGGGGATGACAGAGGATGAGATGGCTGGATGGCATTACCGACTTTATGGACATGAGGTTGAGTAGTCTCCGGGAGTTGGTGATGGACAAGGAGGCCTGGCGTGCTGCGATTCATGGGGTCGCAGAGAGTTGGACACGACTGAGCGACTGAACTGAAGTGAACTGAACCATCTATATCTTATTTATCTTAGTAGTGCAGTGTCAGAATGCTATGTGAACTTAGTGATTTGTTACTCACAGAACAGCCAGTAGAGTTCTCTCTCTAACAAATAAGGGTTCAGAGTACTGGCTGGAATGGGATGGGGGCATTGCACTTCAGTTGCTGTTAGACTGTAAGAAGGAGTCAATGAAGGCAATCTGAAGAAAGACATTTTGGAAAGAGAAATAAAATATTCTCCTAGTCTCCATTCAGTCCAGTTGGAATAAAATGGCTAATAATGTTCTTAGTCGAGATGTTAAGGAATATTGAGTGTCATTGTTGATTTTGATTACTCTTTCCAAATAAAGGCATTAATACATGTTATGGAAATTGGAGTGTTTGCTACTAATGTTTTCTTTGTGAGTTTCTGCTAGATAGACTAATACAAATAGAAGATTAGAAATCCTGATCACATCTTTAAGAAGTGAAGAAAAGTTTTCCTCATGTTCCTGAGGGTAAAAAACTACTGGAGAGGAGGAAAAAAATTGAATCATAGTCTGGAATTGTAATAACATTATTGATTCCTGTGGCTTAGGAAGCTTGTTATTTGCTGAGAAGTATTTTTAAAGATTTTGTCTTATCATTATATTTGGTAATTTATATAAACATTTTATTTTCTTAAATAAAACTGTAAAAAAATTTAAAGCATTTTGCATTAGTTTTCTTAATTGAGGTTTGAAATTGGGCTAGTTGGGTTGGCTATCATAGTCACCTGGGGGGTTATTATGCCTGAAGCTTCATTGCCTTCTAGCAAGTCCAAAGGAAGGAGAGGTTCTCCCCCACTGGGATCAATTTGTTGCTTTCTCTTTCTGCAGCTTCTGCCATTAAGCTTGAACACAGGGTTGGGCATTGACCCCATCTCATGCTGTTCCTTCTGTCTTCTTACCTGTAAGAATTTTTCTTAGACACAGATTCTTATTGAATGTAGAACCTTGGCTGTTTCTTTTATTTCACCCTGGATGTGAAGTATGTTTAGTTTTGTTATTGATAAAAGTTTACTCTTGAGATTGCTTGATTTATGTGTCTCTAGAGGTATTAGACCAGCTTTTCTTCTCAGAGGCTGATAGGTATACCTCAGGTTCAGACTCTTCCTTTTCATTTTGTACTTCAATATTTAACACAGTCAGATAGTGCTAAGCTTTTTCATTTTGCATAATTCTTGAATCCATAGATTTAAAGTTCTTTATGAATGTCTTATATTAGCTTTATTTCTGTTACTAACCTTTCTGTGCTTCCTTTCTTTAGTAGCACTGTAGATGTGCTTCCCATTGTTGTACTGTGGAAAAGAAAACTTTTTAATTAATAAAATTGTTTCTCATTCTAAATAAGATTGCATAATATACATCAGACCTTTTCCAGATAAATTGCAAGTAACATTTAGTATTTTCAGAGCTTTATTTTGTATATAAAAGCCACATTTGCTTATATGTGTGAACAGATAGTAGAGCAATGCTTAAAATAAGAAGTTAAACTCTCCTGTCATTCAGCACCATACTCCCCATACTAAAAATGGCTGGTATGTATTCTGCATTATTTTCTGACTGTTTACCGATACATCGTGGACATTTTTTCATATATGCATCACATGAGCTATTTTATTGAGGGTATTACAAATCACTTTAAGGAATTTGGATTAGCAGACTCCTATTCAAGGAGTTTAAGTATGAGGAAGTGCTGTGGTCAGATCTGGGTTTTTGAAATATGGAGAATTAAAATGGAGAACAAATTAGTGAAGAAACTAGATTGGAATCAGAATGACCAGTTTGCAGGGGGAGACTGCTGGCCTGTCTTTAGAGTGGTGGTAATGGAAAAGATGTAATTCGATTTGAGAGAGATTTAGAGGAGAAAATAAGTCAACTTTGGTGTTTAGTTGTAATGAAATTTTGGTGGTGGGAGAGTAAGGAAAGAGTTGAGGATAGTATCTATGTTTCTGGCCTGGCAGTAGTACAATATTCACAGATAGGAACTGTAGAGACGAAGCAGGTTTATAAAGAACAAGAGTGAAATTTTAGCTATATTGAGCCTGAAGAGCATTAAGTAGCTCAAGACATTTGAGTGGAAATGTCATGTGGCAGTTAGTTACAAGTGGCCTGTAACTTAAAGAGATCTGAGAGTCATCAGCATTAAATTTTCATAATATTTCACAAATTAATTTTTTATTTTGATATCTCTTTGTAAGATAGCTCTGCAAAGCATCTTTGTATATGAAATATTTCAGTTGACCTAAAATTTTTTGAAAATGACTTGCTCTGTATTTTTATTAGAGATTTTTTATTAGAGATTCTGATCTGTGCTTATTCTTAATTAAACAAGATTTAATATCATTAATGAACAATTAATCATACTGTTGATTGCAATAGTCTTACCAAAGATACTTGAACAGCCTAAGGATATATTAAACATGTTGAATCTTGGGTTTCCATTAATAGTGTCTAATATATAAATGTGAATTCTGATATTTGATAATGTAAGTATTTTCCTGCCTGTGTAACAGTTTAGGTTAAAATGGTCATGAAGTCTTTAGGTTAATTGTGATTCAACAAATTGTTAAGGAAAAAAGTATATGTCACAGTAGGACTTTGCCTACTTCGTTCACCATTGTATACTCACCATCTGTAGCAGCTCTTAGCACAGAGGAACTCAATAAATGTTTGTTGAATAATCAATTAGTGTTTGTGTGTGACATTCTTAATCCAGAAGTTAAGTAAGACTCCCTTTAACATATCTCATAGGGTAGATCTAACAGTGATGAACTTTCTCAGCTTTTAATCTTGAACTGTCTTACTTCCTCTTTCAATTTTGAAGTATAATTTTGCTAGGGATAGAATTCTTGATTGACAAGTATTTTCTTTCAGCACTTTGTAAATATCATGTCATTGCTTTCTGGCTTCCATAGTTTCTGATGAGGAATTACCTTCTAATCTTAATATAGGCCTCTTGTATATGACCCCTGCCTCTCCATGCTGCTTTTATTATTCATTCCTTGTCTTTGGATTTTGACAGTATTATGTTAATATGACTTTGTCTAGATCTCTGTATTTATCCTGTTTGGATTTTGTTGAGTTTATTGTTTGATTAAATTCATTGCTTCTCAGGTTTTGTATGTTTATGGCCATTAATTTTTGAAATATTCTTTCTGCCTCTTGTCTCATCTACTTCTTTGTCTCTCATTATAAATGTGTTGATATACTTGGCAGTGTCCATGGGTCTCTTAACTGCAGTTCATTTCTCTTTATTCTTTTTTCTACTTCTCAGACTGCATAATTTCAGTTGACCTACTTTCACATTCACTGAATGTTTATTCTGCTTGCTCAAATCTACTTTTGAAAGCCCACTAGTGAATTTTTCAATTTAATCATTGTTTAGCCCTAGAATTTTGGTTTAGTTCCCCCCCCCCCCCCCCCCTGCTGCAAAAAGCTTTATTGTTTCCATTTGGTCCAAGGCTTGAGAGGGCTCCAGGGTGTTAAAATGTTGCCTAATGGCTGCAGAGAGGGCCTTCAGGCAGCCCTGATATGAGGGAAACTCCTCAGAGGCCACTGGGCTGTAGAGGCTTCTAGTCATGCTTGAGAGTGAGCCTTTCAAAGAGATATTCACCCAACCCAGCCTGGGGACCAGCCAGCCTGCAGAGGTTGGTCAAGGGGTCACCTATCTTCTTGATGAGTTTCACCTCCTCATCTAGGGAGTGGTTCTCCAGGAGGTCACAGATGTGGGGGTTTGTGCGGGCAGAACCCAGGCCACGTAGATACAAAAGGGCCTAGTTCAGGTTCTTTTCTATGAGAAGTGTGGCTTCCATAGTGCCCTGGGTTTTACCCTACTTATCTGGAAATGGCTTCTGCAAGTCCAGAAAGAGGGTGAAACTGCCATGCTGGTTTTACCTTTTCAAGAGATGCTCCATGAACTCCCACTTCTCCTTGGCCAATTTGCGAAAAATGTGGCCCACACCCTTCAGAGCCATATCCTCTTAGTCGAAATAGAAGCCCAGAGAGAGGTAATTGTAGGAGGCTCACAGATGCATGTTGACCAGGCAGTTGAAGGCAGACTCCACCGCAGTGAAATAATTCTGATGAATCTGGGAACTCATGGTTGATTGGTGATAAGGCGTTAAGCTCAAAAAATGGTGGCTGGTCATGGTGATTGTGGACAGCTTCTGAAGGTTACACATGGAAAAGTGGTTAGAGGGTGGTCAGAGGCTGGAGCACAGGAGCATCCCTGGGTCTGCTCTGTCCAAGCACTGTTAAAATGAGACAGATCCACAGGACTGCTGAGTGCACTTCCTGTTTAGTTCCTTTTTATAAGTATTTTATTTATTTCTCTTTATTGATATTTTCTGTATTGACACACTGTTCTGGTTTCCTTTAGTTCTTTCACCATGATTTCTTTGATCTTTTTGAGCATGTTTACAACTGCCAATTTAAAAACTTTGTCCAATAAGTTCCTTCATAAACAATTGCTATTGATTTTTTTTCCCTCTGAATGGGACATACTTTCTCGTTTCTTTAACATGCCTTGTAATTTTTTTCTTGAAAGTTGGACTTTTGAAATAACATAATGTTGTAGCTCTAGAAATCAGGTTCCTTACTCTCATGGCTTCTTGTTGTTGTTTAATTTGATTTATATCGTTTCTCTAAAATTTTTAACTGTATTTTTGTCATGTGTCTCTGAAGTCACTGTTCCTTTAGTTTGTGGTCACCTGCTGGTCCAGCAAAAATTTCCTTAAAATGCCTGGAACCAAGAAAAGAGAAAAAAATAAAATAGAGAAAAAAATGTAAGAAGATAAAACTTTTTCTAGTCATTGCAGATTGACTTTTAGATAAAGTTCTTAGCCAGGTTACTTATAACTCTGCATTAGCCTTCACTTCTTGTTCCCATTGAACTTGAAGACTAGCTAGAGGTGGAAGCTTAGGGTTTTTTCAGGTCTTTTCTGAACTGGCATTCTGCTCTAGGCATTGGCATGAGTTTCTGGATTCCCAGCTTTATACACAGACTTTTCACAGCCCTCTTCACCAATGTATTTCTTTTCAGCTTTTCCTCCCAATCTTTCTAACATCCTCTGATTTGCTGCTTTTCTGTTTTGAGGCATTTTTGAGTTAGATGAAACAAAGATGGACATTTCCTCAGTCTTTTATCCAACCCTTGGACTGGCCAAAGCAAATATACATACTCTTTTGGAACAAGGTCTGCTCTGTTCTTTGGAGAACCAGGTCCTCAGAACAGTAATGCTGAGTAATGTCTTTTTGACTTTAGCTGTGCAAGAGGTTTGAGCTAAGCTAAGTTTAAATGTCACAAAGCTCTCCTACCATTTTTTTAAAGTCATTTTTATTCTCAATTTTAAATTTATAATTGATTTTAATTTTAAATTAAAATCCTAATTTAAAAATCAATTGATCAGTTGAGTTTGAGGAGCCATTATTTTATCTTTGTCATCCTAAAGATAGATATTTGGGAGCATTGTTTTTTTTTTAACAGAATAGAATTCTGGATATGTCTCTGAGCTAGAAGAGGATGTACTGCAAGTTCATAGAGCTAACTTACAGTATCAGATATGCTCCATCTGTGCTTGTGAGCTCAGTTGTGTCCGACTCTGCGACCCCATGGACTGTAACCCACCAGGCTCCTCTGTCTATGGAATTTTCCAGGCAAGAATACTGGAGTGGTTTGCCATTTCCTTCTCCATCTCCTACCATTTTAAAATTGGTTTTTCTTGATTCAGCATTCACTTTGTTGCTTCAGTCCATTTACTGTTTTCCAGAGCTTGGAAAAAGTTGTTTCTGACAGTTTGGGTTTTTTATTTTATTTTATTTTTCCTTCTGATCTTTCTTTGAAAGGACAGGCCCTTGAATTGCTTTACTGTATTTGTCAGAGTTGAATTTCCTTACTGTATTCATCAGAGTTCTCCAGAGAAACAGAACCAGGAGAGAGAGAGAGAGAGTCTGCGTGTGTGTGTGTGTGTATGGAAAGAGATTTATTTCAAGAAATTAGCTCATTTGAAAATGAGGCTGGAAGTCCAAAGTCTATAAGGTAGGCTAGCAGGCTGGACACCCAGGGAAGCGCTAATGTTACGATTCACATCTGAAGACTTTCAGGCTAAAGACTTGGGAAAGAGCAGATGTTGGAGCTCAAGTCTAAAGGCCGTGTGCTGTAGAATTCCCTAGTGCCCAAGGGAAGTCAGTTTTTCATTCTATCCAGGCCTTCACCTGATTAGATGAGAAACACTCATATTATGGAAGATAATCTGTTCAGAGTATAGCAATTTAAATGTGAATTTCATATATAAAACCTTCACTGAAGTTTCCTGAATGATGTTTGACCACATATTTGGACACTATGGCCCAGCCAAGTTGACGTAAAATTAGCCATCACTCCATTTTAACTAACACCCTGCAATTGATTTGTGTGTGTTTAATCTTGTATTCTGTGACCTCACTATTCTCACTTCTTAGTTCCACAAGTTTTTTTTGTCTACTTCTTGAAATTTTTTGTGTAGGCATTGAGGTGTTACGTGCAAATAGGGACAGTTTTATTTTTTCCTTTCCAATGTATATGCTTTTGTTTCCTTTTCTTGCCTTTTTGCAGTGGTTAGAACTCCAGTAGATATGTAGAATTAGAGTGGTAAGATTGGACATTCTTGGTTTAGAAGATTTTAGAAGGAAAGCCTTCAGGCTTTGTACCATTAAATATATGTTAGCTGTAGGTGTTCTTAGATGCTCTTTTTCAAATTGAAGTAGTTTCCCTTTATTCCACCTGCTGAAAATTCTTACCATGAATGAGTGTCAGGTTTTCAGTTGATATGCTCATGTTATTTAAAATAAATTTCCAATTTGGAAGTCTCTAGTGTTATTTAAACTAATTTTCCAGTTTGGAAGTCTCCAGTGAAATCTTCTTGGCCTAGAGGTTTCTTTTTGGGGAGTTTTACAGTTTAAATGCAATGCCCTTAATAGCTATTGGGCTATTTAAAATTAATTTCATATTGAATGAGTTATGGTATGTTGTTTTTTCAAGATAATAGACTTATTTCATCAAATTGTTAAAGTTAATTTTGTAAAGTTCTTCATCATTTCAGTTCAGTCATTCAGTCATGTTTGACTCTTTGCCACCCCATGAACCGCAGCACTCCAGGCCTCCCTGTCCGTCACCAACCCCCGGAGTCCACCCAAACACATGTCCATTGAGTTGGTGATGCCATCCAACCATCTCATCCTCTGTCGTCCCCTTCTCCTCCTGCCTTCAATCTTTCCCAGCATCAGG
Organism: Bos taurus; assembly: GCF_002263795.3. Lineage (NCBI taxonomy): Eukaryota > Metazoa > Chordata > Mammalia > Artiodactyla > Bovidae > Bos > Bos taurus. The sequence continues at coordinate 52,301,355 of NC_037330.1, forward strand.
GTCTTTTCAAATGAGTCAGCTCTTCGCATCAGGTGGCCAAAGTATTGGAGTTTCAGCTTCAACATCAGTCCTTTCAATGAACACCCAGGACTGGTCTCCTTTAGGATGGACTGGTTGGATCTCCTTGCAGTCCAAGGGACTCTCAAGAGTCTTCTCCAACACCACAGTTCAAAAGCACCAATTCTTCTGTGCTCAGCCCTCTTCATAGTCCAACTCTCACATCCGTACATGACAACTGGAAAAACCATAGCCTTGACTAGATGGACCTTTGTTGACAAAGTAATGTCTCTGCTTTTTAATATGCTGGTATGCCCTTATTAATTGTTATAGTGTCTGTAGGGTATATGGTGTTATCTCCTGTTTCATTATTAAATTGATCATTTTTGTTTTTTAAAAATCTTCATCATTCTTGCTGGAAATTTGTTAATTTTATTGATTTTTTTCGTATAACTAGCTTTTTGTTTCAGTGATTTTTCTGTTTTCAGTTTCATTTATTTCTGCTGTTATATTTATTGTTTCCTTCTTTTTGCTTGCTTTGGATTTATATTTCTGTCCTTTTTCTTTTAAAATTTGTCAGTTCATGGTATAAATTTAAATATCTCTTTCAGCATTGCTTTAGCTGCATCTCATATTTTGGCAAGTTCTATTCTCATTAAGTTCTCCTTTTAAAAATTTTTTTTGAGAATTTTTGAGCCATGGATTATTTAGAAGTATTTTGTTTAGTTTTCAGTTATTTGGGATTTTCCTTTTATTTTTCTAGAACCAATTTCTAGTTTGATTACCAGTCTTAAATTTGTTCAGGTTTATTTTATTGCTGAAGATATTGTCTATTTTCATAAATGGTTTATAGCCACTTGGATAAAATATGTATTTCTCTGTTGCTTGGTAGTGTTTTAAGTGTGTCAGTTAGATCCTACTTGTTGATTGTGTTCAGAGTTTTTTTATTCTTGCTGATTTTCTTTTTAGCGGTTGTATCAGTTGTGGGAGAAGAGTGTTAAAAGTCTCTACAACAATTACGGATTGTCCTTTTCCTGCCTATCAGTTTTTGTTTAGTGTATTTCAAGGTTCTGTTGTTTGGTATATACACATTTAGGATCATTGTCTTCCTGGTGGATCCTTTTATTATTATTTAGTGTTTTCTTGATCACTGGTAATTTTCTTTGTTCTGATACTATTTTACCAGCTATTAATGTTCGCATGGCATATTTTCAGCCTACTTATGTCATTGAATTTGAAATGAGTTTCTTATAAGCTGCATATAGTAGTGTTGTGGTTCTTTTAATCTGTCATTTTCTTTTCTTTTGACTGATAGATTATTTACATGTGAAGTAATTTTTGATATGTTTTCTCAGGTTGTTGTTATTCTTTCTTCCCTTGCCTTATGGTTTACATAAGAACAGTTTTTTAGGGATTCCTTTTTGTTTTCCTGTGTCCAGTACATTTTTGATGTCTTTCTGTGCGTCCTAATCTTTCTTCATAAAGACACCACCAGATTAAATTAAGGGCTACCCTTGTTACCTCTTTTAAACTTACTTACCTCTTTAAAGGTCTTGTCTCCAAATATGGCTAAATTCTGAGATATTGGGGCTTAAGGCTTCCAGTATATGACAGAGGAAGGTGGAGTGGAGATGTAATTTAGTCTATAACAGTAAGTTCCAAATGTTCTCTTTTATAACTGAATTAAAGAGTTAAGTGAAATTACTTGGATTTTTTAAATGAATTTTTAACCATTCTCTTAGAGTGTAATAAAAAGATGTAAGGCATCAAGTCAGATAGGTACCTTGCAGTTATCTGAGGTAGATAGGTATGCACCTGTGTCATCTGAGAGGTATATTAAAGGACTTAGAACAAAGTACTTTAATCTGGGAGAGAGTTGTAGTCTTTTATATCATTTATGATATAAATTTGTTTTAAAAGTGCATTTTGCCCTATTACCATTTATGATATTGTCATAAGGAAACAGTAAATGTTTGTACTATATGCCAAATTTATACAATTCAATCCAGAGATAGTTACTATTTAGGCACCTGAAAGCTAATGATAGGGCAGTATATGTTGTGGAGATTTATATTATTCATGTTTAATTGAAACGGTAGAATTGTTAGTAGAAATATTCAGTAAGCTTTTTATCTTTTGTGTACACAGTGATGACCAGGGAGAGTCTACCTAGACACATGCAATATGACTAGAGAAGACAATTGAAGTTAATAAAAAGAAAATTTGCTTTAATTTCCAAAATTTGTTGATTGCTGACTTTATTGTTCACTTATAGTTAGCTTGCTTTGTCTGTACCCCTTTATCAGTATTCACGCACCTTCTCAATGTTTAAAAACACAGCATATATAGCAGAAGGCATGATGCACATTCTCTTGCCTCAGTTCAGTGGGTGCTATACCGTAATCAATAGAATATTTGAAAGACATTAGTGCTCTGAAAGGATCAGTTCTTCAAAAGCATATGATAAAGGAACTTGACATATAGAGTGTTTGAGGAAAACTTCCTAGAGTAAGTGATATTTAGAGCTTTGATCTGAAAGAAGATTATGAGCTAAAGTTAATTAAATTTATGTGAAAGCATGCTTGGTGGGGGAGAGCAGAGAATTCAAGACCAAAGAAACTGCATCTGCAGAGGTCCTGTGATGAGAAGGAAGATATTGGGAAATTTGAGAGGGCCAGTGTGGTTGAATCCCTAAGAACTGTTACGAGGAAAATGTGTGACAAAACTGGAAACGTAGGCAGGACCCAGTGTAGCCATTTTAGCTGTTAAAGATTTGGGACTATGTCCTGGTAGAGAGGAAAATGACATGTTCCACAGAAGAGTAAGAAGCTTGAAAAGATCATTTTGCCTATATGTGTGAAGAATTGGTTAGAAATGAACCAACAAGTCCAATTAGAAGGCACAGATGCATTAATTTTGTAAAATTCTGCTTATGGTAGACCACAAAGTAGTCACTTCAAGGACTGTTTTAGATGCCAGGGGTGTATTAAGTGAACAAAACATTAGCCTCTACCCTCAGTGGGGAAGAGGAAACAGATGGTCAAATAACTATATAATCTTTCAGGTATTTGTAAGTATTGTGACGTATGTATGAAGAAGTATGAAGTGAAAGTCGCTCAGTCGTGGCCGACTGTGTGACCCCATGGACTATACAGTCTCTGGAATTCTCCAGGCCAGAATACTAGAGTGGGTAGCCTTTCCCTTCTCCAGGGGCTCTTTCCAACCCAGGGATCAAACCCAGGTCTCCCACATTGCAGCCGGATTCTTTACGAGCCACAAGGGAAGCCCAAGAATACTGGAATGGGCAGCCCAGGAATCAAACCGGGGTCTCCTGCATTGCAGGAGGATTCTTTACCAACTGATCTATCAGGAAAGCCCCAAGTATTGTGAAGAAAAGTAAAATTAGATAAGGGGATAAAGAGTGACTAAGAGTGCTGTGTTATTAAGGATGGATCTAAGAACTGAGAAGGAGATGACCGGAACTGAAGAAATGGATTTACACATACATTTGGAGGAAGAACTTCAGGCAGAGAACATTAAGTGCTAAGTGCAAAGTATGTTGGGCCTGGTCAAGGAATAACAAGAAGGCCAGTGTAGGTGAGGTACAGTGAGAAAAGGGAGAGCATTTAGGAGATGTGGTCTAGGACTAAGTGCATTATTATTGGGTTGGACAAGAACTACATAACACTTATCACTTTGATATTTTAAACATTAACTTTATACTAAAATTTAGTTATTTCTTTTGCTAGTAATAGTTCATGAAATTAAAATAGTATTATTAAAGTTCTGAACTTAATTCCAGTGTGTGAGGAGGGGGTTTCCCCACACCACCGAGCATTTCTCCAGACACCAGTTATTGTTCTACGATTCAGTTCAGTCCTGACACTATTTACCCAGAGATCACACACACACACATATGCTTCAGAGGCCAGGTGCAAGCCCAGGTTGGCATCTGTGCTGCAGCCTGTTTAGTTACAGATTGGAGGTTATCACGATTCTGTCCTTGGACTTCAGATGCTAGTTGCAAGTCCAGGTTTTTACCTGTTCTTCTAGCCAACTGGCTCTAAATCAGAGCTTCTCATGACCCCCTCCTTGGGTTTCAATTAATTTGTTAAAGTGGCTCACAGAATTTAGGAAATCTGTTTACTCTCTAGATTACCAGATTATTATAAAAGGATACAACTCAGAAACAAACAGATGGAAAAGATGCATAGAGTAAGGTATGTGGGAAAGGGGCACAGAGCTTCCATGCTTTAGGTGCTCTGCTCTCAGCACCTCTATGTGTTCAACAGCCCAGGAGCTCTCTCTGCCTCATCCTTTTGGGTATTTACGGAATCTGCATCACATAGGCATGATTGATTAAATCATTCACCATTATTTTGGATCCATCTTTCAGCCCCGACTCCCTTACCTGGAGGCGAGGGAGTTTGGACTGAAAGTCCAGAATCACAGGGTAGCAGATGATGAAACCTTCAGGTCTTTTACTGTGTGTGTTTTCATTAGTTTCTAGGGCAATATAAGTCTCTCAAAAATTATGGAATTAAAAAACAAGCAACATACACCTGAAACTAACACAACATTATAAATCAACTCTACTTCAATAAGAATTTTTAAGAAGCAACAACAAGGGAAGTCTGCAGCCCTATATTCACAGTTCCTTGCTTTCTGTGAAGAATACAAGTTTGAAAGTGTAAGACCATTGCAGTAATACATATAACTTTTTTCTTAAAAGATTGACCTGTTGTGTTTTTAAACTTTTATACTAAGGTATTTCACAGTCTTATTTACTTTATTAAGATTGATTTTTCCATACCAGTATTATATTCCAGTATAACATTTTCTATTGCTTCGGAGTGGTGTTTTGAAAAAAGAATTTGCTACCACTTGGTGGCACTACTTGGCTTAAAATTGAATCAGATTGTGTGCTGTATGCAGTTCCACTTAAATGATTAAATTCAGAGGGGCTCTATTTGATACTAAGCAACTTAATATTATAAATGTTTAATTCTTATTTTGTAAATAAAATAATAATTGATGTTGTAAAACTTCATTTTATTAAAATGTTGCATGGAATATAAAAACAACCCAAGTCTTAGTTTGATGGTGAGGGAAGCATGCAAATTTTTGATAGAAACCTCCTTTTGCTCAAGCATTATTTATATTCTGCCTTAAACCTCCATGTGTTTAAATGTTATAAAAATATATTTTTAATATTAGAAAAACAAACATCTTCAACTTTCCTTTAATATTAATATTTTCCAAGACATGTATTTTATTTTGTCATATGTAAGCTAAGAAATTAGATTTTTTTAGGTGATCAAAATAAATGACACATACAGGAAAACAAACTTAAATATACTTTGTCTTCCTGCAACATACTAAAAACTCATGCAGTCCTTTTTAATATATTTTATTTGTTTTATTAAATTAGGCAAAGGATCTTGAAGTGTAAGATGTAGAAGTTTATGATGTCTCCAGAAATGATTTTTACTCTTAAATAATTGATATGTAGTACTGTAATAGCTGAAATATTTGTGTAATTTGTTTTGTGGGTTGCATGTACAGCATATAAAAGATAATGCCCCACATCTTTTATTTTTTGGCCACACTGTGCGGCTTGCTAGATCTTAGTTCCCTGACTAGGGATCAACCCCTGCCCCTCTCAGTGAATGTGCCAGGTCTCAACCACTGGACTGCCAGGGAATTCCTCCCCACACTCCATGTCTTTTTTAAAATTGAAATGTAATACATAAAGGAAACTGTACAAAGTTTACAGCTGAATGAATCATCACAAAGTAAACACTATGACCACCATAGATTCAAGAAATTGAATACTGCCAGCAGCCTCCTATGCTTCCTTTCCCAAGCACTCTCCCTTTCCTATTTCTTGGAGTAACCACTACCTGGCTTCAAAAAATATAACTTTTTTAAAATCTGTTTTTGGAGTTTTATAAAAACAGAATTATATAGTATTATTTTGATTCTGTTATGTTTGGGAGATTCATGTATGTTATCAGATATATATGGCTATAGCTCCCTCATACTGTTCAATCACCATCTTTTTTACTGTTGGACATTTGGGTTAGATAATGCCGTCATGAACATTCTTACAAATGTTTCTTGGGGTACATATGCAACATTTATGTGGGGTATGTACCAGTAGTATATACCCAGTAGAATAGCTGGGTCATTTGTGTATATATGTTCAAATTTAGGAGATAAAAAAAGAGTTGTTTTCAGAGTCATTGTTCCTACCTATCCCATCAACAGAATATGAAGGTTCCTATTTCTCTGTAGTCTCACCAACACTTAGCATTAATAGCCTCTTTAATTTTAGTTCTTTTGTAGGATAGATTTCTGTGATTCTAAATGAGATTGAGTACTTTTTCTTAAATTTATTGGCTGCTTGAATATCTTCCTTTTTATTATTGTTACTATTGAGTTCTCTACATTACTGATTTATATGAGTTACATATTCTATGAGTGCCTTTTTTTCCTGTTGGACTTTCTGTTCTTTTCCTTCTGTTTTTAGGAGGTTTTTTTTTTTTTTTTTAATATGCTAGGTATAAATCCTTTGTTAGAAAGATATATCTATTTTCCTGATTTTCACCCTCTTAATGTTACCTTTTAATGAAAGGAAGGTCTTAATTTTAATATAGTCCACTTTATCATTGTCTTCATGTATAGTCACTGCTCCTTGTGTCTAATTAAGATGCCTTTCTCTGCTCCAAGAATATGAAGATATTATCTTATGTTATCTTCTAGAACTGGTTCTCAATAGAGACAATTCCCCTCACCCTCATCCCACACCTTCCATGCCCTGGGTAGGACATTTGGCTGTGTTCAGAGACCTTAGTTTTCACAGCTGGGTGGGTGGAGTACTCCAGGCGTCTAGTGGGTCGGCTACTAAACATTCTGCAATCCTCAGAATGCTATATATTCTACAATGCACACCACAGTTAACTTAACCCCAATGTCACTAGTCCTGAGGTTGAGGGACATTGTCCTAGAGGCTTGATTATTTTGCTTTCTACTTTCTACCTAGAACTGATTATTGTATATTATTTTGTATATTGTTTATGATGCACTTAGATTTATCTGATACTTGGAATTTATTCTGGGTATTATATGAGGTATAGAGGTCACTTTTTCTTTTTTTCTTATGGGATATGTATTTTATGCAGCACCATTTGTTGAAAAGATTGTTTCCCAGCTGCTCTGCAATACTACCTTTCTCGTGTATCAAATGACCATATATGTATAAGTCTGTTTCTGGGCTCTTTTTTCATTTTCCATTGGTCTACTTTATCTACCCTTGCACCAAAGCTATGCTGTTTTAATTTACATAGTATTATAACAAGTCTTTATGTTCAGTAAGGCAAGTTTTCCTACCTTGTTCTTCTTGGCTCATTGCAGTTCCATATAATTTTTGCTGTCACATAATCAGTTTTATAGAAATTGAATTGAGAAAGAGTTGGCATCTTTATGTTACTAAATCTTCCAGTCCATGAATGTCATATTATTCTTTCATTTATTTAGGTCATTGAATCTCAAACACTGTGTTCTTAAGATCCATTTAAACTCTAAAAAAAATTTTTTTAATGTGGTTGTATCAGTGTTTCTCAACTTCAGCACAGTTAACATTTAGGGCCAGGTAATGGTTTGTTTTGGAGAGTAAGAATGTCCCTTTAAATGCTAACATAAATAATACAATTTTGTGAAAAATACACATTCTAAAATAAAATTTAGTGAGAAAGGTACATTTTTTTATTTCAAATTGCTTTCCTGTCTAGCTTAATGAATGACAGCTGGATTTTCATACCTGCTTCTGCTTTAATCTGTTGGGTTATCAGAAGTCTATCATATATAGACTCTGGGAAACTGTTGTACACCCGTGGGAGAATGAGAGTGAAAAAGTAAAATAAGGTCTTTAATATTATGAAAATAGTTATGATTTTGAGAATCTCCTGAAAGGGATACCCAGGGGTCCACAGAGCATGCTTTTGGGAGCTGCTGCCTTAGAGATTGCAACATGCATCCTTGACCTATTTGTTTGCTATGATATTCATCTGTGTTCAACTCCATATATATTTTAAGCACATGAGACCGAATCATTTTAGATTTTAGCTTTTAAATCTAGTTTAGATTTACCTGTCTGCAGTCATTTCCCCTTTTTGAACAACTCTCTTTAGTATATACTTTGATGTAGATTTGTGCTGGGAAATTCTTGTTTTTGCTTTCTGGTCATGTTCTGTATTTCACTTTCACTTTTGAATGATACATTTTTCTTGCTGGTTAGAATGCTAGGTTCGGAGAAGGCAGTGGCACCCACTCCAGTACTCTTGCCTGGGAAATCCCATGGATGGAGGAGCCTGGTAGGCTGCAGTCCATGGGGTGGCGAAGAGTCGGACAGGACTGAGCAACTTCACTTGTACTTTTCACTTTCATGCATTGGAGAAGGAAATGGTAACCCACTCCAGTGTTCTTGCCTGGGGAATCCCAGGGATGGGGGAGCCTGGTGGGCTGCCGTCTATGGGGTCACACAGAGTCGGACACGACTGAAGCAACTTAGCAGCAGCAGCAGAATGCTAGGTTGGTCATTATTTTCTTTTAACTAGGCTATTATTCCTTTATGTTCTGGCTTCTGTTATTTCTATTGAGAAATTAGTTGCTCATCTCATCAATACCTTCCAACCAAAAGGACTAGCAAAGAAAACCTGTAGTTGAACATGGTTTTTGTTTGTTGAAGTGAGAGATTCCTCATACTAAAGGGAATTTTGGGCTGTCTTTTTAAGAGGGTATTAGAAACTATTATAGGTTTGGACTTTGGGTGGGTAATTTGGTGGCTCAGAGGATAAAGCGTCTGCCTGCAATGCAGGAGACCTGGGTTCGATCCCTGGGTTGGGAAGATCCCCTGGAGAAGGAAATGGCAACCCACCCCAGTGTTCTTGCCTGGAGAATCCCATGGACAGAGGAGCCTGGCGGGCTACAGTCCATGGGGTTGCAAAGAGTCGGACACGACTGAGCAACTTCACTCACTCACTCACTCAAGGAAATAGAAGTTTGCTCTAAATTAGATCTTGTCAGAACATGGGCACATATTATGACTGCTGCTGCTGCTAAGTCGCTTCAGTCATGTCCAACTCTTCGCGACCCCAATGTCTGCAGCCTACCAGGCTCCTCCATCCATGGGATTTTCCAGGCAAGAGTACTGGAGTGGGTCGCCATTGCCTTCTCTGATTATGACTGCTATCTTTTTTTAAATTCAGGTGAAATTTACATAACATACAATTAATCATTTTAAGTGCACAATTCAGTGGTATTTAGTATATTCACAGTGTTATGCAATCACCAGCTCTCTCATTTTAAAGGTGTTTCAACACCCTGTAGTCATTAAGTAATCATTTCCAATTCTCTCCTTCCAGTATCACCATGTACTCTTTACTTTCTGTCTCTATGGATTTGCCTATTCTCACTATTTCAAGTGAAAGGAATCATAGAATGATTCTTGATGTCTGGCTTATTTCACTTAACATATTTTCAGGGTTCATCCAAGTTGTAGCATGCACTTTGTTTCTTTTTTTGACTGTTATGAATAGTGATGCTATAAACGTGCATGTACAATTTTCTGTGTATGTAAATTTCACTTCTCCTGGATATATCTTGGAGTTGAATAGCTGGGTTATGTGGTAATTCTGTGTTACCTTTTTTTAAGAACCCAGATGGTTTTCCACCACAGGTGCACTGTGTCATTTCTCACCAGCAGTGTATGAGGTCTCTCTTTCTTCACATTCACATCAACACTTGTTGTTTTCTAGTTTGTTTTTTTTTTTTAATTAAGCTGTCTATTCTAATGTGTGTGTCTCTCAGTCATGTCCGACTCTTTGCAACCCCATGGTCTGTCCAGGGGATTCTCCAGGCAAGAATACTGGTGTGAGTTGCCATTCCCTTTTCCAGGGGATCTTCCCAACCCAGTGATTGGACCCGGGTCTCTTGCATTGCAGGCAGATTCTTTGCCATCTTAGCTACAAGGAAAGCCCTATGGGTGTGAAGTGGTATCTTACTGTGGTTTTCATTTGTGTTTTCTTCATGACCAAGATGGTGAACATCTTAGTCTTATTGGCCATTTGTTTATCTTCATTTGATGAATGTCTGTATAAAGTCCTGTGCCCATTTTAAAAATTGTTTTTTTTCTTTCTCTTGTTGAGCTGTTTATATACTCTGGACATTAAACCCTTATCAAATATATCTTGATAATATCCATTGCACAACAAAAGTTTTGGTGAAGTCCAAACTACCTATTGTTTTTTTTCATATGTTCATTGTGCTTTTGGTGTCACATCTAAGAATCCATTGCCAAATACAACATCATAAAGATCCATACCTTATGCCTTATTCTAAGAACATAATAGTTTTAGTTCTTATGTTTATATAGTTGTTCTGTTTTGATTTAGTTTTTGTTCACAAAATGAGGCAGTGGTTCAGCTTCATTTTTTTTTTTTTTTTTTACATGTGATCATCCAGTTTTCTCAGGACCAAATGTTGAAAGACTGTTCTTTCTCCCTGAATGGTCTTGCCACCTTTGTTAAGAATTGATTGGCCACAGATGTTTGGGCTTATTTCTGGATTCTCAAATGTATTCCATTGGTCTGTTATGTCTACCCTTATTCCGGTACCACGCTGATTACTTTAGCTATGTTAATAAATTTTAAAATTATTGTGAGTCCCCTTACTTTATTTCTTTTTCAATATTGTTTTTGCTCTTTAGGGCCCTTCACAGTTTAATATGAATTATAAGATCAGCTTATCTATTTCTATTTTGAAAAGCCATTAGAATTTTTATAGAGATTGCATTAAATCTGTAGATGACTTTGGAAAGTATTGCCATATTAACAATGTTTTGTTTCCTAGTCCATGAACATAGGATGGCTTTCCATTTGGTTAGGGCTTCTTTAATTTCTTTCAGCAATACTTTGTAATTTTTCAATGTATTAAGACTTTCGCCTTCTTGGTTACATTTATTCCTAGATATTTTACTTTGAATGCTTTTATAAATAGTATTGTTTTCTTAATTTCCTTTTTGGATCATACATTGCTGGCATAGGGAAACACAATTGATTTATATTTGTTTATCTTATATGTGCAGGTTTGCTGAATTTCTGTAACATGTTAACTCTAGTAAATTTGTGTGTGTGCATGTGTAATCTAGACTTTCTATACAGGCATAATTTGTTTTATTACATTTTGCTTTATTGTGTTTACAGATACTGTGTTTTTTTTTTATGAATTGAAGGTTTGTGGCAACATTGTGTTGAGCAAGTCTCTTGGCACCAGTTTACCAAGAGCATTTGCTCATTTGAGGTTTCTGTTACATTTTGGTAATTTTTGGAATTTTCAAACTATCCAATAACATTGCATGCTACAGAGAAATTGTTCATGAAAGGAAGAAATGGTTCATGAAAGGCTGAAGCTTCGTCAGCCTTTAGCAGCCACCTCTCTGATCAGTCAGCCCCCATCAACACTGAGACAAGACCGTCTACCAGCAAAAAGGTTACAGTTTGATAAAGGCTGAGATGATGATTACCTTTTTTTTTTTTTTAGCAATAGTGTTTTTTAATTAAGGTATATTCATTGCTTTCTTTGAGACATAATGCTGTGTTACATTTAATCGACTGTAATTGACTCTTGAAAAGCCAGGGGATTGGTGTGCTGATTATCTGCACAGTTGAAAATCCAAGTATAACTTATAGTTGGACCTCCATAGCCAAGGTTCCTCTTCTACAGATTCAACCAACCTTGAATTATGTAGTACTGTAGTATTTACTAGTAAATAGTAGTATTTACTATTGAAAAAAATTTGCATGCAGGTGAATCTGTGCAGTTCAAACCCATGTTGTTCAAGGGCCAGCTATATAGTGTAATGATAACTTTTATATTTACTGGGAAACCAAAAATTTGTCTCTCTCTGTTACAATATTCCCTTTTAAGCAGTGGTCTGGAACTGAACACCAAACATCTCCAGGGCATTCCTGTGTATAGAATCATGTCATCTGCAGATAGGTGGTTTTACTTCTTTCCAATTAGGATGCCTTTTACTTGTTTTACTTGCATAATTGGTATGCCTAGAACTTCTAGTACAATGTTGAATAGCTATGGTAAAAGCAGGCAGCCTTGTCTTAGGAGGAAAACTTTGTCTTTCACCATTGATGAGTATGTTAGCTGTGAGTTTTTCATGGATACCTTTTACCATTTTAAGGAAATTCACTTCTAGTCTAGTTTGCTGAGTGTTTTTAATCATGAAACAGTGTTGGATTTTGTCAAGTGATCTTTCTGCATCTGTTGAGCTGATCGTTTAGTTTTATTCCTTCTATTAATATATAACATTGATCACTTCACTTACACTGAACCACCTTTGCATTTGTGGAGTAATTCCACTCAATTATGATATACAGTCATCTTCGTGGTTTTTCTGGGATTCTATCTTCTTCCTTCTGAGATATAATCCTCTGCCTTTGCATTCTGATTAATTTTCTATGATTGTGGTATTTGTTCTGGAAACTGCAGGATTGTAATTCTTGTTTCTTCTGTCTGCACTCTGGTGGATAAGGCTTGTGCAAGCTTCCTGATGGGAGGGACTGGCATGGGAAAAACTGGGTCTTGCTTGCTCTGGTGGGTAGGGCCATGCTTAGTAAGACTTTAATCCAGTTGTCTGCTGAGGAGAGGGACTGCAGTTCAGTTCAGTCTCTCAGTCATGTCCAACTCTTTGTGACCCCATGGACTGCAGCACGCCAGGCTTCCTTGTCCATCACCAGTTCCTGGAGCCTACACAAACTCATGTCCATCGTGTTGTTGATGCCATCCAACCATCTCATCCTCCATTGTCCCCTTCTCCTGCCTTCAGTCTTTGCCAGCATCAGAGTTTTTTTCCAGTGAGTCGGTTCTTCACATCAGTTGGCCAAAGTATTGGAGTTTCAGCTTCAGCATCAGTCCTTCTGGTGAATATTCAGGACTGATTTCCTTTGGGATGGACTGGTTTGATCTCCTTGCTGTCAGAGTGACTCTAAAGAGTCTCTCCAACACCACAGTTCCAAAGCATCAATTCTTTGGTGCTCAGCTTTCTTTATAGTCCAGCTCTCACATCCATACATAACTACTGGAAAAACCAGACTGCACCACCTCCTTATTAATTGTTTGGCCTAATGTGACCTAGCCCTGGAGTCTACAGGATCCATGGTAGGGCTAATGGTGGCTTCCAGGTGGGCTCACGCCAAGGGGCACCTCCCAGGATTGTTACTGTCAGTGCTCCCATCCCCGTGGCAAACCACTGCCAACTCATGCCTCTGTATTAGATCCTCCAACACTAGCAGCTGGATCTGGTTCAGTCTTCTGTGGAGACACTGCTCTTTAACCTTGGATCCTGGTGAACAGAAGATTTTGTTTGTGCCCTCCTAGAGTGAAGTGTCTGTTTCCCCCCATCCTGTGTAAGTCCTGCAATCAAATCCTGCTGCTCGTCAAAGTCAGATTCCCTGGGGATTCCTAGTCACTTTGCTGGATCCCCAGACAGGGAAGCCAGACGTGGGCTCAGAACCTTCACAACAGTGGGAGAACTTCTTTGGTACTATTGTTCTCCTGTTTGTGGGTCGCCTACCCTGCAGGTATAGATTTCATTTTATCATGATTGTGCCCCTTCTACCATCTCGTTGCAGCTTCTCCTTGTCTTTGGATGTAGGGTGTCTTTTTTTGGTGGATCTCAATCATCCTCCTTTTGATAATTGTTCAACAGCTAGTTGCTATTTTGTACTCTTGCAGAGGAAATGAGCAAATGTCCTTTATAATCCTTTTAATGTGCTGTTGGATTCAGCTTGGTAGTATTTTGTTGTAGATTTCTTACATCTGTCTTCATAAGGGTCTGTCATTTTCACTTGATATTTTTGTCTGGTTTTGGTTTTTGGATAGAGCCGGTCTCATAGAATATGTGAGTAAGTAGATGTATTCTCTCTTCTATTTTTGTAAAAGTTTGTGAAATATCGATGTTAATTCTCTAAATGATAGAAGTTACCAGTGAAAGCATTTAATCTTAGACTTTTTCTTTTGGAGAAGTTGATTACTGATTAAATCTCATTAGTTCAATTCAGTTCAGTCGCTCAGTCGTGTCTGACTCTTTGTGAATCCATGAATCGCAGCACGCCAGGCCTCCCTGTCCATCACCAACTCCCGGAGTCTACTCAAACTCATGTCCATCGAGTCGGTGATGCCATCCAGCCATCTCATCCTCTGTCGTCCCCTTCTCCTCCTGACCCCAATCCCTCCCAGCATCACGGTCTTTTCCAATGAGTCACCTCTTCGCATGCGGTGGCCAAAGTATTGGAGTTTCAGCTTCAGCATCAGTCCTTCCAATGAACACCCAGGACTGATCTCCTTTAGGATGGACTGGTTGGACCTCCTTGCAGTCCAAGGGACTCTCAAGAGTCTTCTCCAACACCACAGTTCAAAAGCATCAGTTCTTCAGCACTCAGCTTTCTTCACAGTCCAACTCTCACATCCATACATGACCACTGGAAAAACCATAGCCTTGACTAGACGGACCTTTGTTGGCAAAGTAATGTCTCTGCTTTTTAATATGCTATCTAGGTTGGTCATAACTTTCCTTCCAAGGAGTAAGCATCTTTTAATTTCATGGCTGCAGTCACCATCTGCAGTGATTTTGGAGCCCCCCAAAATAAAGTCTGCCTCTGTTTCCACTGTTTCCCCATCTGTTTGCCATGAAGTGATAGGACCTGATGCCATGATCTCAGTTTTCTGAATGTTGAGCTTTAAGCCAACTTTTTCACTCTCCTTTTTCACTTTCATCAAGAGGCTCTTTAGTTCCTCATTTTCTGCCATGATTTATGTACATGGTCTTACTTAATCCTCACAATCCTACAGAAGGTTTCACACTTATTTTATTGATAAAGCAACATGAAGTTGAAGGTAAGTGGAGTAATTTTGTCTGAAGGCTAAACACTGTGGAGCTGTTTTTCAAACTGAGGCAGATCTGCCTCAAAAGAGTGATTGTCTCAGCACCGCAGTATAAAATTTAGCTAAAACCCTCTCTTTTCTGTGAGACTTTTCTTAGCCATGTTATTTTATAGAACCTTCTACATCCCTTGAACTGTAGACTGTGTAATTCAAATTATGCACTGGGGAAATAATGTGTTGCTGTTTATTGATACAAACAGTTTTTTATATGTATGTGTTCCATATAATCTTCCTCAGATAACAGTGCAGTTAAAAAAAAAACTATCAGCAGTACTGATAGTTTTGATTAGTTAGTGTAAGGAATAATTAGAATTTTCCCTGAAATACCTCAAAATCTGTTTCAGTCACCTTTCATAAAACAGTAGTGTACTATTGATAACATTTTGGCTTAATGGTTTGGATAAATTGGAAATTATGCAGTCTGTCTCTGATGGTTCAAAATTACTACCTTGACCAAGACTTAAGTCTTTTTCCTTATGAGTGAACCTGATTCAGTCTTCACCAGGAACTAAATCTGGCCACGGCAGTGAAGGTGCCAAATCCTAACCACTAGACCACCAGGAAATTCCCAGGAATTTCTTTTAAATCATAATTGTTTGAAAATAGTTCTGTGTTTGATCATTAATAAGTTTTATGTTTTCTAAATATAATGTAGTGTTTTCTGTAACATTTTGGTGAAATTTTATAGTTACTTAAATTCACAGTAAATAAATGCTCCAGTACTCTTGCCTGGGAAATCCCATGGACGGAGGAGCCTGGTAGGCTGCAGTCCATGGGGTCGCTGAGTCGAACATGACTGAGCGACTTCACTTTCACTTTTCACTTTCATGCGTTGGAGAAGGAAATGGCAACCCACTCCAGTGTTCTTGCCTGGAGAATCCCAGGGACGGGGGAGCCTGGTGGGCTGCCGTCTATGGAGTTGCACAGAGTTGGACACGACTGCAGCAACTTAGCAGCAGCAGCCTTCACAAAAATACATTCTTTTCTTTTTTAAAGATAGTGATATAAGAGAGACCAGGGTAAGTTTAAGGCATGAAACTGGGCACTCAAAGCTGGTGCTTTGGGACAAGACAGCCCAGAGGGATAGGATGGGGGTGGGTGGGAGGGGGTTCAGGATTGGAAAGACACATGTTTACCTATAGCCGATTCATGTTGATGTATGGGAAAAACCATCACAATATTGTGAAGTAATTATCCTCCAATTAAAATAATTTTAAAAATATTTGAAAAAAATAGAGGTGCATACCTTGTTTAAAGGAAAGCAAATTTCTTATATTTGGATTTTTTACCATCCTGAATGAAGATAATTATAGAGTAGTGGTTACCTTGGAATCTTTTTCTCAGAAGATAATTGGAATCTTGAAGGCTGATTTTATTTTATTTATTTGCCTTTGGCT
This sequence comes from Bos taurus, assembly GCF_002263795.3. Classification (NCBI taxonomy): domain Eukaryota; kingdom Metazoa; phylum Chordata; class Mammalia; order Artiodactyla; family Bovidae; genus Bos; species Bos taurus. The sequence goes on from NC_037330.1 coordinate 52,317,767, forward strand.
GCACTGGGTCTTCATTGCTGTGTGTAGGCTTTCTCTAGTTGTGGTGAGTGAGGGCTGCTCTCTAGATGCTTTGTATGAGCTTCTCATTGCAGTGGCTTCTCTTCCTGCGGAGCGTAGGCTCTAGGGCGCATGGGCTTCAGTAGTTGTGGCGCACTGACCTAGTTGCTCTATGGCATGTGGAATTGTCCTGGATCAGGGATCAAACCTGTGTCCCCTGCATTGAAAGACACATTCTTAACTACTGGACCACCAGAGAAGTCCCTTGAGGCTGATTTCAGAGAAAAGAAAAACGATAAGTTGAGTAAATGGTAAATTCAGTAATTTATGTCTAATAAAAATATTATTTTATAGAAAATAAAACTTCTAGTTTTGTTTCATTTTTCTAGTTCTCAATGAAAGTGTGACAGTTTCCCATCTAAATATATGTAAATTTGAATTTATTTAATAGCATTTAAATGTATTATAGGTGAAAGGTTAAGTGCTTATTACAGAATTATTTTATGATCTGAACTCCCCTTTCAATAAAATTAAATTGTAACTCAGGGAAATAATTTATTCTCCAGAGGTACAAATGTTCCTGTTTACTTCCCACTAGGCCTTAAATAATTTTGTGCTTCTTAAATATGATTAATTAATATATTATTGCCAAATGAATTAATGGAACTTTTATAATGAGAGTTTTACTTTAACCATTAAAATCCACAAATTTTTTTAACGTACAATCAGTTGAGTATGTGAAGCTTTGAATTTGAAAGAGTTACCAAAATTGTTTGACCATTACTAAGTTGCTTCAGTCATGTCCAACTCTTTGCGATCCTATGGACTGTAGCCCACCAGGCTCCTCTGTCCAGAGGATTCTCCAGGCAGGAATACTGGAGTGGGTTGCCATGCCCTTCTCTAGTTTGAGCATTAGAAATAAACTAACGTAACATTTCTTGTGTTCCAGGCAGTATATTAAGATACAATTATTTCTTCAACTGTTGTAAGGAATTCTTTCAAAACCACAGTTGTTTGCATTTGCAGTCATGTCACTAACTTTGATGTGCTTACTTCAGTGGACATTAATCCTGTAGAGTCGTATGTGACTAGAGTAGAAGTTTCAACAGCAGCCCTTAGAACATTCTATTTTATTTGTCTTTATTATTATTATTTTTTTGTTTTGGTTGCCCTGGGTCTTCCTTGCTGCATGCAGACTTTCCTCTAGCAGTAGTGAGTGGGGCTACTCTTGGTTGCAGTGTGCAGGGTTCTCATTGCAGTGGCTTCTTGATGCAGAGCACAGGCTCTAGGCTCAGGAGTTTAGTAGTTGCAGCGTGCAGGCTCAGTAGTTCTGGAGCACTAGAGTGCACAGACTTCAGTAGTTTTGGCATTCAGGCTCAGTAGGTTGTGGGTTTTGGGCTCTAGAGCACAGCCTAAGTAGTTGTGGCGCATGGGCCTACTTGTTATGCGTCATGTGGGATCTTCTTGGACCATGTCCTCTGCACTAGTAGGTGGATTCTTATCCACTGTATCACCACGGAAGTCCAGAATATTCTTAATTTTTGAGTTTTTGAACAAATTCCTAGCCTTTTCTAATAACCACTAAACAAAAAGACATCTGACATTGATTATGATTCTGTCCTCAAAAATTTCCTTTCTCATGTTCCTTGTCTCTTGCTGATTGTTGTCAAATGTGTAGGCACAGTAACTTTTTAATGGTAAATTTCTCTTTGCCCTTGAAGAATTCTTTTCTGAAGCATTCCATATGCATCTATAATACTAATCTTACCACTTTGGGTATTTTTTTATTATCTATATTTTCACTTCTTATAATTGTATGTCTGTCTTCCTAGGATTTCTAACACTTGTACTTCTTTTGCACTTATTGGATATGGTGGGTTTATAAAATATCTCAAAATTAAGCAGAAATAGGAAGCTCATCATAGACTGAAGAATACTGAAAGACCTGAAATAAAATGATTTATGGCAGTTTAACACTCTTTTGGTGGAGGACAGAGTTGACACATTATCTAGTAGTGTGGCATTGATGCATTTTTGACTGCTGTTAACTATTAATATAAAACTGTGGTCAAAAGTTTGATTGGTTTGAAAGTCATATGAAGGAACTTGCTCATGTTAATTTTTAAAAAGACATGACTTGTTCTTGTTGGAGCTATGTGAATATGTGTGTCCTTTACCCTGTCAAAACTGAGATGATGACTTAACCTTGTTCTAACTATATATGAAAGCTCAAAAACATGACAGTCATTCTGTGCTGAATATGACTTAATGCTCTCCTTTGGTTGCAGCTGCAGTTTATTACCTTGCCTCTTCCGGTTGCAGAATTCCTCATTACAGAATTAATCTTTTATTAGTGAATGTGCATTTTTTTCTACTACTGTTGCTTCTCATTATTATATGATTTTACCAGGTTGTTAAAGTTACACCTTTGTGGGCCCTCTTCTTTTATCCTCCTTGCATAAACCTGCTTCAGTTTGCCATATAGCAGCTTCTTGAGATGTGTCAAGCTATGTGTAATATTTAGTGTACTTTGCTATAAGAATTGTTTTGTATTATTACGTGTTTATGGCTTAGTACCTTACTATTTGTAACATCTTCCTATTAAATAATGAGGATAATACATGGTATCAGGAACATAACTCTTCAACAAGTTCAGTGTAATTTTGTGTTAGGTGGTAGAATTAGATCATTAGTTTGTCATGGCAGTGCCACATGCTGCTGTCAAGAAAGCATTATGTAACCAGTGTTTTTTATTTTTGGTGATGTCAATAGAAAATACCTCTGTAAGTGGAGTTTTCATGATGCATATAGCTCTGTGACCTCAATGTACTAGTCATTTAATGCCATAATTCATTGTTGAAGAATCAGCTTATCAACATATTGCAAGGTAACTTGATTATTTCAGGTAATTTTGAATTTAGAGAATATTTTTAAAGTTCAGTAGGAGAAGGTAATGGCACCCCACTCCAGTATTCTTGCCTGGAAAATCCCATGGACAGAGAGCCTAGTAGGCTGCAGTCCATGGAGTCGCTAGGAGTCAGACACGACTGAGTGACTTCACCTTCACTTTTCACTTTCATGCATTGGAGGAGGGAATGGCAACCCACTCCAGGGTTCTTGCCTGGAGAATCCCAGGGACGGGGGAGCCTGGTGGGCTGCCGACTATGGGGTCGCATAGAGTTGGAAACGACTGAAGTGAATTAGCAACAGCAGTATATATTTAACTTTTGTTTTTAGCTCATTATTTCAAATAATGTAAAGTGTTAATAGTGTAATAACCAAACATTAAACATGCATAGTATATATAAGAAAGGGCCTTAGAAAACATCTTGTCCCATCTCCAATGCCATATTTCCTTCCACAGTGTTCTGACAAATAATCTAGCCTGCTGAGTCATTCAATTCACTCTTAACAGCCATTTAAAATGCTGAATGTTTGAAATCCTGTTTCTACTTCTTAATCTTGAGATAAAACCACATCTTTATGATTCAAGCATATTGATTATATATTATTCCTTCTATATGCCAAACCTTAAAACATTTGAAGATTGTTAATTATATTGGCAAATTGGTTAAACATACCAAGTTTTCTCTGCATTCATTATGTTATATGCTGGATACCCTTATGAATGTTCACTATTTTTTTTAAGAGTTTCCTCTCAATGTGACATCCCACTTAGGATACTACCTGGATGATATGGTTATATACAGTACACTCTGTCTTCACTTGATTGTACACTAGGTGAGACAGGTATATATATATGTGTGTGTGTGTGTGTGTATATATATATATATATATATAATATTTGTATATTGTGTATAGTATATCTGGCTTAAATACTGAAGTAATTTTAGGTCTAATGTTTCAGTTAACTGAGATTTGTTATGGAGTTAGAATGACAGTTGACCCAACCTCATGTATGTCTAACTGAAGTTGTCATGTGTTCTCAAGGATAATTTCAATGAACATGGGATTTGTAAAAATCTGACAGATCCTAACTGTAACTCAGCTAATGGGCAACATTATAATTTATTTATAGCTATGCAATATAGTTATTAATGAGCTAATGTAGAAATGAAGGCAAATTGTACTGTATTTTGTGAGAAATCATACTTCATGACAAAGGTTGGCATTATGTAATAAGTACCCACAAAATATTAACCTACTTACAATAAATACAATTAATAATGTACATAAAAGAATGAAATTAAGCTAATTTTCTATCAAAAAAAGAATTATTCATGAACAGAAAGTGGACAGCATAGATTTGATGACAGGAAGGTTGTATCTAATCTGAATTACTGAGTGACCTAGGAAGCTTGCTCAGAGGGATTACAGAATAATTATGTTAATATGCAATTATCACCTCATTTCTTCTGTAGTAACCTCAAGATGTAGTGTAGTGAGGGTGTTATAGCAAGTGCTGATAGTTTGCAAAAATACTGATGTTTGAGATTTCTGAGACAATAAGTCTAGCTTGAGGCATATAAGTGATGATCTGTCATCTTGAAGACAGATCTGACCTTTGTACTTTTTTTTTTAATGCTCTTAGTAGTATATAACTACAGGCAGTTATAGCTGTAGAACTCATGATTTCCTAGAACCTGAAATGTGTTTTATGTAGATTTAAAATTCCATTTGCAGCTTTTCATTAAGTGTGTGAATTTTTTAAATAACAGTTTACAATTCAGTTAAAAGAAAAATTCTATAGTTATGTGATTACATGGAGGAGGACACAGTGATAGTATTTAAACATTTAATAAAAAGATTCTAATTGATACAGCAATTTCATTGAAATTTAGAGAGGCCAAACAATATAACATTAATTTGTTTATTTTAATTTAGTAGTTTCTCTTTTTTTAAACTTAATGAATAATGCCTACCTTCAGATATGTCCCTTTGTTATGTTGACATAAGCTGGTATTTATAACTCTGTTGTATGTATTTAACTGTATACAGATTGTTGAAAAATCTGTTTGAGAGTGTGTGAAATTAGTTTATAGGTCAAAATATGTTTTCTTGCCTGGATTCTCCTCCATAAATGTCCTGAATGTAGGGAAATAATTTATGATGTCAAAATTCTGGATCAGTGCAACACATATTGATGATCCATTATTCTTTATTGTATCTCAGTGCAATAGCTTTGAGTCTTGAATGCTGTTAAGAAAAAATGTATCTTGAATGTATCTTTTCATTTTTAGAAATATATTCTGAAAATTAAGCCAAGAAGATTTTTTATGGTTGCTAAAATACTAGCTTACTTATTCAGTTTCTTATAGCATATTTTTAGACTGATGTGATTTTTAATATTAATGTACTAATAAAATTTTTTTCTTAAAAAGAATGACTCCTCTATTTCTGAGCAGAGATAGTCTATTGGAGACAAGTAAGGTACATTTCACTAAGTAGATGTAAAAGAAAACTTTGATTGTTAAAGACCTCATTTTATATTTTCACAATATTCAATTTTATCTTTTCTTTTACCACATGTATTTTGTATGTTAAAAAATTTGTTATACATATATACTCTGTTTTTGAGCAAAACACTTTGATATCTTCCAATTTATGGAAGCTCTTATAAAGCCATTCTAGTAATGAGAATGCAATCTCCAAGCCGACATGGATATTCTCATAGTTTGTCACCCTGCTGTTCAGGGGGTACCAATGAAGTTGCTTTAAATGGGAAACGTCTGTTCCATCTCTGAACCTCTAACACCAGAACAGATGGGTGGAACGTGGAACATGGAAGGTTTTACCTCTGAGGTGGTAACAGTGAAGCCACTCATTAACACTGAATTTACCACTTTGTTAGCAACGTTGCTTCCTGTTGAGAAAAGCTAATATAGGCTTTCAGATTGACTGAGCATATATTTGTCTACCTCTATGATTATAATAAGTTGGAATAGAAAGTAAGTGTCTTACAGGCTAATTTTTTAAAAAGAAAGATTTGTTGTCCATTTCTGATTTATGTGGTTGTTCCTATTTGGGCGTTTTACTTTTTCTACTTAATAAGAAACATCATTAATGAGTAGTAGTATAGCATTATGATTTGCTTTCCTTTTCATTGACATTTACACACTCCTTCCTAACACATGTTTATGTGCTGCCCATTTTTAACTTCTGTGTATGTGATGTAAAAACTCCTGCTGGGTGCTGCATTAGCACCATTTTGGAGTGATATCATTGAATATGATCTTATTTGAAGTCTGTTTTTATTACTGTGGAAATTTGCCAATCTCAAAACAGAATTCTAAGACCTATGAAGGTCAGAAAAATAATTGTTGGTATAAGTGATAATGCCAAAGAAAGATATTTGTAGTATTTGTTGTATTAAAGAACATATCTTGTGGAAGGTATAAGGTCATATTTATAAGAGCTGCTTTAAGTTGTGAAATAAGAAGAAAATACTTAGAAGCAGTTCTTTGATTCTTTAACTAGATTTAATGTTTTACAGAATATATATTTGGTATATAAAATAAATTAGAAATAATAAACTTCATTGAAAATGTTTTCATTTCTAAATAGCAATTAAAGCTCCTGCTGTTCTAAATAAAATTACTCATTATACAAATAAGAATACTATAAAAGAAAAGATAGACTTTATTCTTTATATGAGAGCAGGAACTTTGTTTGGCACGTTTGCTACTGAACCCCTATTACTAGAGCAGTGTGTGGCACATAGTAGGGGCTCAATAAATATTTGTAACATTAATAAATTATACTTAATACTAGGTGCAAAAGGAAAAGAAATATGGAATATCATGCCAGTACTTCAAATAATTAAATATGTGGGGTTGCCAAATAGCAGGTTTGTAAATTGCACTTGATGATTATTAGATATTTTGAAAGCCTTGCTATAACTGCTGAGTTAAGAAATCAGAAACTTGATGGAATTTCCAATATTTAAATGAGATACCCAAATTTCATAAGAAGAAAACTAGTTTTCAGAAACTTTTGAATTGATTTTGCAGTTGTGCTTTTATTCATTTACCACATTAGTGCTTTATTCAACAAATATTCCTGAGCACCTATGCCAAGTATCTTGTTAGGTTCTAAGAGTTCACTATCCCTACCCTCAAAGAGCTTACATTCTTCCAAGGTAATGGCTATATAGTGTGACCATTTCTAAAAGCAAAATAAGAACATACTACAAGGAAATTCTTAATAGTGGGGGCAGTATTTATAGCCATTGAATGTTTGTCTTCCAGACTTTCAGAAGTCTTCTTTTAAAATATTCTGCTGTCCTCTCATAACAGTTAAATATATTATCAAAAGCATTTAGTACCTATGGCTGATTCTTGTTGATGTATGACAGAAAACAACAAAATTCTGTAAAGCAATTATCCTTCAATTAGAAATTTTTTTTTAAATGCCTAGAAAATATTATCTACATTTTATATGAAATAAATGGAAGAATTTACCATACATTTATGATGTTTTCAGATTAGAGTAACAACTTTTAGATCATTGCAGTAGACTGTCAGATCATAAAATGGGATAGCTTCCTATTAGGGAATGCTTTTAATTTGGGGACTCAAGTTATGAAAGTTTAAAGAAGCATAAAGCTTCTTGATTTTAACTTTACAAATTTAGAATGAAGGATAATTTACATAAGGATAGAATGAAACCCAGTGAATGAAATGTTTTTTAAATTAGTAGAATTTTAGGAGAATGTGAAATACTGAGAGCAGAACAGTCTTATTTTAAATTAAAAAATACAGTTTCATACATTAGTCATTGTTGTTGATAGCACATAAGTACATTCAAGTAAGCTTCTTTACTGATTGTTGTTTTGTTACCTTTATGGAGTTTTAAGTGACAAAAGTTTTACTTTTGTGTAATATGTAACACTTTACAGTATTCTCTAGTGTAGAATGTCCACAGTAAATTTACTTAGGTAAGATAATTTTCTTTTTATTAACAATCTCATATATAAGATTTTAGATTTTTTTTCAGTCTGTAGCATATTCATTTATATTGTGTGTGTCTGTGTGTGTGTGTCTGTGTGTGTGTGTTTATGTTGCTTTGCTCTACACATTTTGTATATATACAGTTTGGGGGGTGTTGTTGCCTAATTCAAAGGAAAAATTAACCTCTGCAACACTAAAAATCTTTCAGTTTCTTCAAGTGTTTCTTCATTCTTGAAAAATTATTAGGGTCTTAATATAATGAGTAGAATTAAGCGACTGAAAATGTGTACTTTCAACTCTCCATGCGTTCTAAGGATAATCTTTCTTTCATGCAAATCTAAATTTTTTTTTTCCATTTTCTAGACTAAATGTGTTAAATGGGCTTACCAACAATATGGATGATTTGAAGATAAACACCGATGTTACTGGTGCTAAAGAAGAACTCCTAGATGACAACAGTTTTATATCAGACAAAGAGAGTGGAGTTCATAAACCAAAAGATTGTCAAGCATCATTTCAGAAAAACAATACATTCACTTTGCCTGAAGAACTGTCAAAGGACAAATCTGAAAAAGCCTTAAGTGGAGGCCAGTCTACTCTGTTTATACATGCTGGTGCTCCTACTGTTTCTAGTGAAAACTTTATTTTGCCTAAGGGAGCTGCTGTTAATGGACCAGTTTCACACTCCTCCTTAACTAAGACTTCCAATATGAATAAAGGCAGTGTTTCGTTAACCACTGGACAGCCTGTGGATCAGCCAACAACAGAATCTTGTTCAGGTTTGAAGGTGGCAGCCGATCTTCAGCTGTCTACACCACAGAAAGCAAGTCAACATCAAGTTTTATTTTTATTATCAGATGTAGCACATGCTAAGAATCCAACCCATTCCATTAAAAAACTACCTACCTCTGCTTCAATTGGTTGTGACATTCAGAATTCAGTAGGGAGTGGTATAAAGTCAGATAGCACTTTAATAAATCAAGTAGAGGTGGGTGAGGATAGTGAAGATTTATTGGTAAAAAATGATTGTGTCAGTACATTAACAGGAATTTCCTCAGGTACAGATGAATTTAGGTCAGACAATGATACAAACTGGGATCCCCAAAAAGAGTTCATTCAATTTCTTATAACTAATGACGACACAGTAGATAAAGCTCCAGTTCACTCTAAAGTAGGTCTGGAAAAAAAGAGAAAGCGAAAAATGGATGTAAGCAAGATAACTCGTTATACCGAAGATTGCTTTAGTGATTCTAACTGTGTACCCAATAAATCAAAAATGCTAGAAGTAGACTTTATGGAACAGAATGAAGATGTGCAAGCAATAGACTCACGGACATATGCATTATCACAAGTGAAACCTGAATCAGCTGATGAAGACTTGGAATCCGTGGATACTTTTCAACATCTAATTTTTAACTCAGATAAGTGTGGAGAAGACAGTTCACCTGTTCATACTAGCACTTTTCTTTCAAATACCTTAAAAAAGAAATGTGAAGAAAGTGATTCCGAGTCACCCGTTACTTTCAGCACCGAAGAGCCATCATTCTACCCCTGTACAAAGTGCAATGTGAATTTTAGGGAGAAAAAGCATCTCCACAGGCATATGATGTATCATTTAGATGGGAATAGTCACTTTCGTCATCTTAATGTCCCAAGGCCATATGCTTGTAGAGAATGTGGACGGACATTTCGAGATCGTAACTCACTGCTAAAGCATATGATTATTCACCAAGAAAGAAGACAGAAATTGATGGAGGAAATACGTGAATTGAAAGAACTTCAGGATGAAGGAAGAAGTGCACGATTACAATGCCCTCAGTGTGTGTTTGGTACCAATTGCCCTAAAACATTTGTGCAACATGCTAAAACCCATGAAAAAGATAAAAGGTACTACTGCTGTGAAGAGTGTAACTTTATGGCAGTGACAGAAAATGAGCTGGAATGCCATCGAGGAATTGCCCATGGAGCAGTGGTAAAATGCCCTATTGTCAGTTCTGATGTAGTCCAGAGAAAAACACACAAAAAAGCATTCATGAAAGACCCCGTTATAGGATCATCCAAAAAATCGGCTACCTATATATGTAAGATGTGTCCTTTTACTACTTCAGTCAAGAGTATTTTTAAAAAACACATGGAGTACTTGCATTCATCATCATGCATTGATTCATTCGGCAGTCCTCTTGGGCTTGATAAAAGAAAAAGTGACATAATTGAAGAACCTATAGATACTGATAGTCCTAAACCATTAACTAAACAACAGTCAACAACATTTCCAAAGAACTCTGCTTTAAAACAAGATGTAAAGCGAACATTTGGATCATCCTCACAATCAAGTAATTTTTCAAAATTCCATAAACGGCCACACAGAATACAAAAGGCTCGGAAAAGCATTGCCCAGTCAGGTGTAAATGTGTGCAGTCAAAACAGTTCTCCTCACAAGACTGTTATGATTAAAAGCAGCATTGACCAAAAACCTAAGTATTTCCATCAGACAGCGAAAGAAAAATCTAATGCCAAGGCAAATAGCAACTATTTATATAGACATAAATATGAAAACTACAGAATGATCAAAAAATCAGGTGAATCATATCCTCTGCATTTCAAAAAAGAGGAAGCTAGTTCATTAAATTCTTTACATCTGTTTTCATCAAGTAATTCTCACAACAATAGTTTTATTTCAGACCCTCATAACTCTGACACCAAAAGGCCAGAAGGCTTCAAAGACCACAGGCGTGTAGCTGTAAAGAGAGTAGTTAAGGAATCTAAGAAGGAAAGTTCTGTTGGAGGAGAAGACTTGGATAGCTATCCAGATTTCTTGCATAAGATGACCGTTGTTGTTTTGCAAAAACTTAATTCTACCGAAAAGAAAGATAGCTATGAAACAGAAGATGAAAGTTCCTGGGACAATGTTGAGCTAGGTGACTACACTACACAGACTATAGAAGATGAAACCTATCATGATATTAATCAAGAACATGTAAACATATTCCCTCTATTTAAAAGCAAGGTGGAAGGTCAACAGTCTGGGGAAAATGCTACACTTAGTTATGATCAGAATGATGGCTTTTATTTTGAATATTATGAAGATGGTGGAACCAATAACTTTTTGCATGAGATTCATGATCCTCAGCATTTAGAAAATGCAGAAACTGCATTGTCAAAGCATAGTTCTGTTTTTCACTGGACTGATTTGTCTCTTGAGAAGAAATCGTGTCCTTACTGCCCAGCAACATTTGAAACAGGTGTTGGGTTGTCAAATCATGTCAGGGGACATCTTCACAGAGCAGGATTAAGCTATGAAGCCCGCCATGTTGTATCACCAGAACAAATAGCCACAAGTGACAAAATGCAGCATTTCAAAAGAACTGGCACAGGAACACCTATTAAGCGAGTTAGAAAAGGTAAGTTTTCACGTGGATAATTTGGGCTAGTATGTCCATATTCGAATTCAAAGGATTTGAAGGTTTTGCTCAAATTTGACCTTCATTAGAATCACATAATTTCGTATTTCAGAGTTAATTTGTTTTGAGGAGTTCAATTTATAAAAAAATTCTGATATTACTCTTAAAAATTTTTTTTTAGCTATAGAGAAGTCTGAAACCACTTCTGAACACACTTGTCAGCTCTGTGGTGGTTGGTTTGATACTAAAATTGGATTATCAAATCATGTTAGAGGCCACCTGAAAAGACTTGGAAAGACCAAGTGGGATGCTCACAAATCTCCAATCTGTGTTCTGAATGAGATGATGCAAAATGAAGAAAAATATGAAAAAATCTTAAAGGCATTGAACAGTCGTCGTATTATTCCTCGACCATTTGTAGCTCAAAAACTTGCATCGAGTGATGACTTTCTATCTCAAAATGTTATACCTCTTGAAGCATACCGTAATGGCCTAAAGACTGAAGCTTTATCAGTGTCTGCATCAGAGGAAGAAGGGCTGAGTTTCTTAAATGAATATGATGAAACTAAACCAGAACTGCCCAGTGGAAAAAAGAATCAGTCTCTTACACTCATAGAACTGCTTAAAAATAAAAGGATGGGAGAAGAAAAGAATTCTTCTGTTTCTCCTCAAAAGATCCATAATCAAACTGCAAGAAAGAGGTTTGTTCAGAAATGTGTTCTTCCACTAAATGAAGATAGTCCATTGATGTATCAGCCACAAAAAATGGACTTCACTATGCACTCAGGTAAGAGGACATTTATGACTATCTTACATAACTTAAACACAATTATGTTTACCTTAGTGGAACATGTATATAAAATACTTTCTCAGAATCCTTTATTTAAGCTGCTTTTTTGCAGAACAGAGATTGGTTACACTGTTATTTCTAGATAAATCATCAGTTGATGTTCATCAGCATTGGAGTCTCTGTGCCTCATTTCTTGGTCACAGTGCAAGGTGAGAACAAAAGCAAAAACAAAAAACTGATCAATAAAAATAAAATTTGTCATGGACGGGTGATGGTTCTTTGGATGGGAGGTTGACATTGTTCAGAAGCATAGTGTTACTGAAAAGGCTGTCATATTTTTGCCAGTGCTCCAGAGTGATTTTTGTTTTCAAGATTGTAGTTGTCCAGGTTTTCCTCCTGCGTAGGTCAAACAAACAGAATGGATTGGTGTTTGTCGTGTGTTGCCATTAACCCAAAGAAACTTCCTCCCTCTCTAATTCCTCCTTGTATTGTGAGATAGTTTGGTTTTGGAGGACTGTTGTGAGTATAAAACATTTATTTGGGATTTTAGATTTTAACAACACGTTCTATTTGAACAGAACAGATGGTTTAACCTAATGGTTGTGCACCCATAGTTTTTCCTTTTCAAAGGAATATTTTGTATGAGTTGGCAAATGATGTGGCAGATAAAGTTGCCAAGCTTTATTTGGTATTGCTAAGTCTGGTTTTAGACTAGAGAAATGTTGTGTCTGTATAGGTTTCTTTTGGATGTTAAGGATGCTGAAGATGAGTTTAGATGATACCATAATTTTAGCCCTAGGTTGAAGGTAAAAGTAACTTGTCAGTGAATTAATAATGAATAAAATTACTATAATGTTGATTTGTTTACTTTGGGCAGACATTGGGATATTCTAAATATTTGTAATGCAGATTTGATTTGAGGAAAGATTGTCTTGAATCGTAAGTGGTCTGAAAAACGATTTATCTTGTATGGGCTTCTGGTTAATAGGGGTCTTTCTTTTGTACAAAGAGAGTCTTTCAAAGCTAATATTTCAACATTTTTCAGAGGGATAAAATGTAAGCAAGATGCGGCAGTTATGTTGGCCAAGGTGTAGTACACTTCAGAGAGGGGAAAGTGTATCTGTGGCTATCACAATATTTGTTGAAAAAAACCAGTTGAAATGTGTTGGGAGCGTGAGGGCTGTCTGAGAAGATAGGAGTTTCTTATTGCTTCAACATGTTTTCTTTACTGTGATGACTGAGATGTTAGCTTGTTGATCATTTATTTAGCACAAAGATTTTAGGAAAAAACTTCAGATCATTAACTTTCATTATTGATTGCGCATTCAGAGTAATGAACATAAAATGCCCTGAATAAAATGTTGTGTCTAACAGCTGTTCAGTGGTGTGTTTTACCACCTTTTCTCCCAGCCTTCATCAGAAAGCCTAATTTAGTATTGAGCCTTTTACGGTTTTGTGGGTAAAACACTTTAATTACCACTTTGTCAACTAGACTTTTTAATTTTTTTTTTTATTGATAATGTTGTAAACTTTGAAACTTCTCAACAGAACTGTGCAATTCAAATCACAGGATTGTATTTTAGGTTTAGGAAATGATCTGCGTAACACAGAAATCTGCAAGAAAGTGATAATAGGTATTAAATCCAAAGATACTCAGGGGTTCAAGACAACTCCTCTTCTCCCTTTCCAAAAGAGCATGGGTTGCCTCTAAATACTAACTACAAACTAATAATAGTTAACTTAATTTCCCCTCCATATCTTAAGCTAATTCATTGAACGTTTTTTAAAACCATCTTTATTGTGGTACTTTTCTTCACGCTTTTACCTAAGAAAATTTCACTTTTTGAAGTGAGAACTGGATTATAGTTTTCTTTTGAATGATAGGTATGCCTGTGAAGCTTAGAACATGTGTGCATTGCAATACGACGTTTACAAGTGCTGTTAGCCTGTCCAACCACTTACGCGCTTATGCACGAAAGAAGAGTGCTGGACTTTTGACTGGTACAGGTATGTTTGAACAGATAACACAGCAAGTCTGTTTGATACAATACACTTTTTTTTCCCTCACCAGACTGGTGCTAGTTCAGATGATATTTATAGCTTTCTTTTGTAAGCAGCAGTTGAGTCTGAACACACATTAAATTTCAGCAACTTGTAAACTATTGGATATAATTTTAATTAATTAATTTTTTTCCATTTAGCTCTTATTGGCTTGATTTGAGGAAAAAGTAACCCAATAGAGGTGTGGAAACTTTTGAGTCTACATTCTTTTTATTGATTTTTAAATTATAATATTTTTACATTTATTTTTGTTAGTAGATTCTAGTAAGACACCTCTCTTTGGTAAAAAAGAATTCTAGCTTAGGGAAATGCTTTATTTGGCAAGGATATTATAGTGAAATTTCAGATACGTAGCTAGATTAGAAAAATAAGCAAACGAACAAGTCTTCATTAATCTATAGATCAACTTTTTGAAGGGGCTAGCCTTAATAATGGCCTGTGTTTATGACTGAATAAATTTTTCATTTAATGCCCCTAAGCTATATTTAGCATTAATAAATATAGCTATGCACATAAATGTTACCATGCACATTTCTGTGTTATTTTTGGTTGGTTAGCCCAACCTTGCAGATACCTTTTCATATGGCTAGCTTGTGAAAATTTTATTAGCTTACTCACATGTAATACTGCTTCTTAAATCCTATGGAATGCCTTGCTCATTTTGTTTGTAGCCTTTCAAGCAACCTTGCTTTAGCAAACTCCATCTCTCTGACATCTTAAAATACTCTCTTTTCTAAATAGATCTACATAAATCCTTTTGCCTAAAAATCTCTTTCCAGGCTTTTTCTCTTGCTCTTTTAGATCACTGCCTTCTGCTTTCTTCTAGTTGTTTATCCAGCTTTTTTTATTCTTCCTCATGTCTTCCTATGGCTTACATTCAGTATGTTCTTGCCACCAAAGAAGCACTTGTAGTCACACTAGTGTCTTTCTTCTGCTTCTTTGCTTTATCCTGACTTAATATATCACTGACTTGGGGTGACTACTGACCATTTATATTAAAAGGAGGGAAGTAGAGTGAGCTTTACTTTACTGGATTAGTCCTCATACTGTGACATTTTAGTTACTTCTAGCTTCATCAGTCTTGAAAGGTGATTGCAGACATTAGAGGCAGGGGACAGTAAAAATAAGAGGCTGTAGAAGCAGGAAATCATTATTGTTATCATAGCCACTAATTTATATTGAACACTTCTATGCATTAGACAGTATGCTGCATGCAACTTACACGCATAACATTTAATCTTCACAACCACCATTTTAGTTGTACGTGTTATAATGATCTGTATTTTATAGGAAACTAGAGATTTAGAGAACTTAAGCAAGTTGTCCAAAACTTATGCGGCTGATAGCAGACTTGAAATTTCAATCAAGGCTGTGTTATCCCGAGGTCTTTGTTTTTAATCACTGTTACTTACCATATACAGAGTGACAGCAATGGAAAATCCTAAAAGTGAAGTTGGGTTCAAGGTGAGGAGTATTCTGGTGAAGAGTCTAATTAGAAGGAGCAGGGAGAGTAGTTCCCTGATGGCCTAGTGGTTAGGAATCTGGGCTTTACTGCCATGTCTCAGGTTTAGTTCTTGGTTGAAGAACTGAGATCCTGCAAGCTGCATGGTGTGATCAAGAAAGAAAGGAAAAAAAGAAAGAGAGAACATGCAATCTAATACAGGCCTATCCCAAGAAATGAGTTAGGCCTGCATTAGATTTCAGATGACTTTAGAAAATGTTCCATTCTGACTGTTTGGGCACATTACATAAATATTCACGGGGCGTGGAGGTCGGGGGGAGTCTCTCCAGTCTAGATTTTGTAGTCCATTAAAAAATGCCTTTATCTCATCTGAAAATCCTTCAGAACATAGTATTAATTGCTAATAAATAACTGATCATAACCTTCCATTGACCAAGGGTGCATTCTCATGAACACTTTATCATCTAAAAAATTTCATTAGTTGGGAAAAAATACAAGATGAATGGGGATACATTTTTGTGGGCATCAGGAAAGGGGATGCTATGTTTAAATGTTATTAAATACTAACCAAAATATCCATCAGAAGTGTTAAAAATATAAAAGTGTGTATTAGGCAGTCCAAGGGCAAAGAGAAGGGAAATGAAAAGATGAAGGAAGGTGGTATTTTCCACAGCCCCCATCAACTCTTAAAAAATATAAAAATCCCATGGTCCCTTGGAAATTCTGAAACATTTCCCCTGCTTTTAAAAATCTTGACCAGTAGAGCTACATAGAAGATATTTTTGCTGCTTATTCATGCCAATAAGAAGTTTTTATCAGCTTTATTACTGTTTTTTGTGTTCTAAGTGGAGAATTCTGTATTACATTTATAAACTCCACATACTTATTCTCTTCTTCTATATCAGTTTCACTGGTATAAAATAATGGTCCCAGCCTATTATCCTGAGGGTTCCGCTGAGTAAGTAAGGCATTCATCAATTTATATAAGTAAAAGGCATTATTTTTTAAGAATACATAGATGCTGTTTTGAGGAATAAACTACAGAATCAATTTTTTTTAATTTACCTTAATCCAGGTATATCACAAAATTGAAACAACATAAAGGGAAAATAAGTAGAACTGAAACCTCTGTTCTCCTAGTCCAAGCAGATTTGATTGATGTGTATTTTTAATTATGTGGCCTACTTTGGAAGAAAAACCATAGATCCTTGATGAAATGATCAAGGCATGCTTTGATTCCTTTAGTAGAATAAACTCCCAAGCCTTCTTAGAAGCCACCAGCTCCTGGCCTTGTCTCTGGGAACTGGTGGCTTTTTGAGAAAGAGAAATATTCCAACTATCCTGAAGAGAATGAAAAGGATGCTCCTCTGTTTCTCAAAAATTTATTTACTGATGACTCAAATACTTCTAATGTGATAGTTCTTTATTCTTTTGGGGAGGTGGTTATTGACATTTTTGAGACTTCACTCTGACCCCCATCCCAGAAACATGTATTTTATCATCCATAGATAAAATATTTTCTATATGTAGGCTTTATATATAGATGATAACCATTGAAGGTTTTCATCCATGGGCCCTTCCTCTGGTAAAAACTAAGAAAGAGGAGATGCCAACTAAAAATGAAGTGCAAAGAATACAGAACTGGGGGAATCTGGAGCCCTAAGAAGTCTTTGTGTGTGTGTGTGTGTGTGTGTGTGTGTGTGTGTGTGTGTGTGTAAAACAGTTACAAGATGCCAGAATTATGTAACACAAAACTCATTTCAATGATCACAGATATAAATCCTAATTTAAGTAAAAGGAAATAATGAAGAAGGTAGGAAAGTTTGGAAATTAAGGACATGAAAGAAGTAGGCATACTAGGAACAGAGTTCAGTTGTCAAAAAGGAAAAAAAAAAAAAAAAGGAGTAAACTTCACAGATTTAAATTTTGCCCAGAACTGACCTAGTTTATCATCCATTGGGCAGGTTCAAATAAATTGTTAATGATTTCCATGTGCCTTCAGTTGTGAATAATCATTCATGAAGCTGTTTTACTGTTTTTTAGTGGATTTTTGTCTAAAGAGGCTATTTCTAAAGGGTTACTTTATATCCTGCTGCTGCTGCTAAGTCGCTTCAGTCGTGTCTGACTCTGTGCAACCCCATAGATGGCAGCCCACCAGGCTCCCCCATCCCTGGGATTCTCCAGGCAAGAACACTGGAGTGGGTTGCCATTTCCTTCTCCAATACATGAAAGTGAAAAGTGAAAGTGAAGTCGCTCAGTCGTGTCCGACTCTAGCGACCCCATGAACTGCAGCCAACCAGGCTCCTCCGCCCATGGGATTTTCCAGGCAAGAGTACTGGAGTGGGTAAATTCAAGATATACTTCTTATTCAGTAATTTTTTCCAGTTAATATAGACTATACTATTATTGGTAGACTTCTTTTTCAGGTTTTGTTCTCTATAGATTGTTCTACATGTCCATACAGATTTTTTTCCTGGTTGATTTTTTGTATAGTCTGATAAGAACATTATTAATTTTCATTAAAAATTAGAAATTGCATGCAATTTATTTTAAATGGTTTTGGACTTTTTTACTTTATTGGCTTTTGTGTTTAATAATCTTTTAATTAGTTAAATGGTATCTTTTTTATATTGGCAGTATTTGAAATGGTATATTTACTAAGCTACTAACAGTGACTGAGTAATAGTGCCTCTTTCACTCATAAGTGTACTGGATTGCACAATAAATTATAGGGTCACTCTGGTTATTAAAATTTTTAATATTTGAAATTATTCAAGATAAAGTGAATTGTGTCAACTTAATCTGTATTTGGAAGTAAAAAATTTTTGAGGTCAAAGTAAAAGTGAATTTTTGACAGATAAAGAAAGGAAAATAATTGGAGTTCAGGTAGAGAGAATGTTGTGAAAGGAAATATATCTAAGATGAATGCATGTTTGTATGATGCTTTTCTGTGGTAACAGCAATCTGTCATCTCCTAAAAAGAAGAAAACACAACAGTGATACTCAGTATTTTTATTGGAATTCCATTTTACATCTTGACCCTATATATTCATACATATATACATTCATACATATATATACTTGTTCACTCATTCACTCACCTGAATTGAGTTTGATGTACTCTGATATTTTCTGTTGTATTCTTTCTCATTAAAAATTAATACTGGTCATGACCCAGTGAATTGATTTCTACCCAGTGAGAAGCCACTACCCACAGACTGAAAACACTTCTCTTAAGTGTCTCGTTTAGAAACTAATACTGATTAGAATCAACAATAATAGTAGTTTGGAAATCATAACACTCGTCTGTGGCAGCAAGTGAATTTTCTTTACTCATATTCAAATGTTTATCTGTAGATCATGTTTTTTAATCAACTTCTCACCTTTAGCATTTAAAGTATTAATAAATTGGGAATTTCTAGATACTTAAAATTAATGCAAGAAAAATAGTTTTACATATGCAGATATTTGGGAGGAAAGCTTCATTTCATTATCTTCAGAATACTTCCCATGATAACATTGTTAAAATAAAGCATGATCGTTGCTGTTCTACAACAACAGACTCATCATTATAATTAAAGAATCACTTTTCCAATGAGGAAAAAAATAACTTGAATTTATACTCAGTCCTTTCAGTCAATACCACTAGTGTAATGTATCTACATTCTTTTTTAGTAAAGTCATTTTTATTATTCATGCCATCCACTTTTAAGCAAACCAGTGGGTCGTATGTTACTTCATGTTCTGTAGGAGTTCAAGTTCTTTAGTCCAGGCCTCCTTTCAAGGGGAGCTGAGAATTAAATTGGGTTTGTTTTTCCTTGATGCCTTTACTGTTTGTTTCATTGTTAGATAGAGCCTCAAAAAGAAAGAAAAAGAAAAAAAGAAAAGATAGTTCATGCTGGTATATAATGTTTAATATGGGTAAGAAGAATCAGCAGTCATATTCATTCAATAAAAATTTTAGTCATTAACTTTTGTACCAGGACTGTGCTAGCTCTGAAGCTATAAAGAACTTGGACTCCAACTGCAGAAACATAATGATGGTGATCTGGTAGGACAAGGACAAATTACACTGTTACAGAAGGCTTTGTGAGGTTTCAGCTAGACCCTGAGTGTGAAGGCTGAGTAGATTGAGGAAGAAGAGATGAAGTGTAGGACATTCCAGGTAAAGAGAACAACATAGTATGGGATAAAGGGATGGAATTTGGAATTCAGGAGTTTTTCTTTTGGGAGAATTAGTTATAGGTGTTTGGGAAGATGATAATGCCAGAAAGGTGGGGTTTGATACTTTGAGTGCTTGCTAAAAATGTTAAGAAGTCACTGAAGAATATTTTAAATAAGGAAATGACATGTTCCAATTTCTGTTTTAAAAAAAGTGTTCCTCATGACACTGAAAGATGGATTTCTGTAATTTCCTGGCTATAATTTATCTCTGCGGTACTACTCTTCATTAAGGGTATATATCTGTATATTTGTCTGCACAGTAATGTATGATTTATTTAGGATTAGCCACATAGTGAATTGTTCAAGTTGAGAAAATTTTCTAGGTAATGGAAGACTAGTGTCAAAGTTGATTTCATCCTAACCACTTTGCGATGGTGGTGTTTCTAAACGGTTATTCTTATTTCGGCCTGAGTATAATTTAATTATTTGAGTATTTAGAATCACCTTAATGGATGCTAATTGTTCCATAGGCCAGCAAAAATTGGGCTATTTGCCCACAATGCGAAAAGGTGATTGGCTGATTTATTCACTAACTCAATTAACATTTTCTTAAAGGTGGTTTGTGTATTATGCTAAGTACTAAAGAGATAAATTGGATGTTACAGTATGGTATAAGTAAAACACATGTTAAGTGCCAAGTTATAAGTGTACATGAAATACTTGAGGAAGTTCAGATGAAGAAGTTCCTTTCAACTAGACTAGGGCCAAGCAGGGCTTTTGGAAATTGCATCTGATTTGGACCTTGAAAGATTGTTAACTGAAACGGAAATGGGAGTTGGGGAAGGGAAGGAGCATACCTGCAAAGAAACAACTTGGAACTGTGTGAGATGTTTATTTAAAATACCCAGAAACAGGTATTTTAAATAAACATACAGAAAATAAACAGAAATAAACAGAAAAAGGGAATAGAGTTGGACAGGTAAAGGATAATATAGAATGC
Source organism: Bos taurus (assembly GCF_002263795.3). Lineage (NCBI taxonomy): Eukaryota > Metazoa > Chordata > Mammalia > Artiodactyla > Bovidae > Bos > Bos taurus. The sequence goes on from NC_037330.1 coordinate 52,338,552, forward strand.
TAACCCATAGTGTTGGAATTAGTTTTGTTGAGCAGCCAGTAAAGACTTTTTTAAACGAATTTGTGTGAAACTTTTAAAACTCCTTTTTAAATAAAAATTAAAGGATTTGGTGGGGAAGTGGAGAAATTGTAGATGAGTTCATTTTAAGAGTCCTGATTCAGGATAATGGCAGTTGGAAAGTAAAGGAGAAATAAAAATGCATGGATAAGATTGTGGAATTTAATTAAGTAGAACTTGGCAGATTATTTAGAGTTAGAAGAGTAAGAGGAAAGATGGAGATGGCTCAGAGTTGTAAGCTTTGTTATTGAGAAGATGGTTATACCAGTACAGTTAATGAATCTGCTACTGGGGAGTTCGGTAAGAGAAGGATAACCTTCATTCTCTGGCCATCATTTATCTAGTAACACATCATTATCTAGCTGTCTACTGTTAACAAAGCAAACAATCACACTTAACTGAACCAGTACATTTGTTTTTAGGAGAATGGAGCCTAAGAGTTTTGTATTATTATAGCATAAAATGGGAGCCTGGAGGGCTGCTGTCTGTGGGGTTGCACAGAGTCGGACACGACTGAAGCGACTTAGCAGCAGCAGCATAAAATATTTCTGTTTTATGATGCCTGCTTTTTTACTGGTCATAGGTTATACAGTTTAGGAACTCTGTTTGACTGATAATCTTTTTTGACCAATATCTTGTTTTTCATAAAAGTCCTAACTAGTCTCCTAGCATTCCTGTCAGTTCTGTGGCTTACTCATTTTCTGAGTTTTGATTTTTCTTAACAGTTGATTTAATCTGGATCTGACAGTTTTTATGTTTGAATTTTTAAACTTGTCTGATATCTTTATAACCTCAGTTCTCATGTTATGTTTGCTATGATTTCTATTCTAACATAAATCTCTTGAATGCTGTTTATAATATGAATATGAATTAAAATGTAGTAGATTTTATAATAACACTGTATGTTCCTGGCCAGACGTAAACTGTAGATAAATCTAGTTTAAGTGGTTTTATGGAAATAGTAAAATAATACACAGATTTTCTCTTTTGGAGGTTAGAGCAAGAGGATGGCTTGTTGAGACTGGTGGTCCCTCACTAAAGTAAGAAGTGGAAAAGTGAGGTTTACTGTTTCTTTGTTGTGTCTGGAGTTTGAGGAATAAGGTTAATTCTTGTGTCCAGCAGTGTGTTTAATTGTGGCCTTAGCTAGAAGTTAGTTAAACTAGAAATTACTTAGTCAACACTGTGTTTGATAATAGTTTAGATTTTGGCTGGAGTGTAAAAAATACTTCAAAATGATAAAAAGCTAAAAGATCTATTGAGATTATGGATTTGTGACATTTAGATTTACTATTATAATTATTCTGAGCTCTATTTGAACATGATTATAGTAAAGATAATTTAACAAAGTTTTAAATAAGGTCATTTCCTTACTTAACTCATTTTTACAGGAACAATCACTTAATTAATTCCAATAAATATGAAATGATAATTTGGAAATACTGATACTTTTAGAGACCAGGGAATGGGATTGTATTCAGGTGATTCTAAACGTGATTTAGAACAGATTTGTCATTATCTATTTTAATGTTTATTCCAATTTTAGGTATGTCTTAGTCTTAGATAAGAGATTGATATTAAGTGCCTATTGTGTTTAGTAAAACAGCATGCAAATCCAACCTACCTTAAGGAGAAATTTTAAGGTTTTTTTCTTATCTTTTACCACAGAGAGGTAAAATATATTTGCTTTCCTGTTTACTCTTAACTAAACAATAAACAATTTGTACCTGGGGTATTATTAGCTTTTAGCTTTTTGCAACCTAGAAAGAACCCACTCCAGGACTCTTGCCTGGAAAATCACATGGACAGGGGAGCCTGGTAGGCTGCAGTCCATGGGGTCGCAAACAGTCGGACACGACTGAGCGACTTCACTTTCACTGTTCACTTTCATGCATTGGAGAAGGAAATGACAACCCCCTCCAGTGTTCTGGCCTGGAGAATCCCAGGGACAGGGGAGCCTGGTGGGCTGCCGTCTATGGGGTCGCACAGAGTCGGACACAACTGAGGTGACTTAGCAGCAAGACTAGTCTGCCTGCAATTTCTGTCTATAAAAATGTGTGATAAAGTTTCATATTTATGTTTACTTTCCCCTTTGCACTGATAATACTCAAATATTATTTTACTAGTCATTCCCTCTACTTTGAAATAGCAGAGGTTTCTAGATACTGAATATATGTACTTTTTCTCGTCCCAAGTAGATAACTTCTCTGAACCAAGCACATAAGGCTGTTGCTACCATTAATATTAATACAGCCTCGTACTTTGTAGGGCAAACTCAAGCCACCTGAATCCTCTAGACTGATACTAAGCCATAAACTTGAAGGAAAGGAAATCAGTTTTTCAAATATTTTTCACTTCATCCTCTTCCAAGTAAAATGTTAAATTGTGTAGTACCTAATTAACTTTGCCATAATTGCTCTGTGATCCTAGGTTAGTTACTGTTTTTCATTATTGAGAATGGAAACTTTAAAAATTAATGGAAGTAACTTAGGGCACTAAAAATAAATCCAGTTTTAGAGTGAAAATATCAAGGGAGAATGATGGTGAAAATATACTTCTGAGGTTGCTAGTTGTGAATTATATATGTTTAATTCCAGTTGGAAGGGGAACATTGCTTTCATAACAATGAACTACTTAAGCTGCTTTATATGTACATTTTGGGAATAATGACTGGTTTGTTTATGGCACTGGTTTATTTATGGTTTGTTTTTGGTAGGTAGGACCAAAGAGTTGGTGTTGGGAGTAGGGACGTCCTTTCCATTTTTAATGGGCTACAGAGAGTGGGATTTAACAGTTTTTTCTCTTAATAGGTATTTTTTTTTTTTTTTTTATGGGCCAAGAGATCAAGAGGTGGAACTGAGGTTAGCCTTTCTCATTTGGGGTAGTTGCTACTCAGGATCTAGAACTGGCTACATAATTTGCAAGATACAGTACAAAATGAAATTATAGTACTTCATGTTCAGAAATTATTAGGAATATCAAGACTGTAACAACAGAGCATTAAACCATGTTTGGGATGCTATGTGACTGCACAAGTTGTACACCCACGAAGTCTGTCTTATAAGTACTTTTTGCAAAGAGAAAAGTATACACTGAAAAAAAACAATTTAGGTTCTCAACAAATGATTTCCCCAAACCCACATCCTTATTTTATACAAGCTAAAATGTTTCTCTTCACCCCCTTAGTTGGGGCTGAGGGGAAGAAAATGCTGATTGCACAGTCTTTTGTGTGCTTGGGGCTTATGGGCCTTGAAGGATAATGGCAGCAACTAGAATTGAGTTTGTTTATTCATCTCACACCTTTGCGCCTCTTGGAGCATATGTATTTTCTTCCCACATCACCACTGGCATTACCTCCATCATCAGCTTGTTAATGGTGCCAGGAATGTTGACTTATCTGTTCATGTCATTTTAATCCCTGCTGTTTTCCTGAATGAGCTCATAGCTACCATTGGCCTGCCCACCTTATACAGATCAACTAGATGGAGAAGAAATTTTCTCTAGAAGGGATATATGTGAGTGTGTGTGTGTGTGTGTGTGTGTGTGTGTGTGTGTGTGTGTACACACACTCTAGAATGCCTCTTATTCTGGATGTGTGTAATGTGGCCCTTGTATTAGGTTTGACTTTACCCTAAATATGGCAACAATCAGGTAGGAACAAAACAGATGAAATAGGGCTTTTGACTAAATGGGTAGGGAAGGATGATAGCAGATAACAATATTTTGGTGATGAATGTTAATTTAGTTACAGTGTTAGTTCTTTACCATAGAGGCTTCAGATGTTTTTAAGAAAAAAACTTCATTCTTTGAGGTCATTTGTGTAGTGAATTAAAAAGAAAATGAAATTTACTGAAGCAATTATGTATATAATGGGCAGAAAGGTAGAAGTGGCAAAAGGACTTATGTTAGAACCCAAAGTAAATTACTTTTCTTCTGTATATAAAGCTAATCTGTGTACAAAGCTGTGTATAAAGCTGTCTCAGAAAGCAGGCTTGAATTTATCATATTGTTTATTGATTTGCTTTTCACTGATCCGGTTTAGTTCTTTAGACACAACTGTTGTAGTTTGCAGTATAGCAGTTGGATGTTCTTTTTGAGGGCTCATAGTCTGTTGTATTTCTGTCTCATTCCTATTTGTAACAGCTAGCTGTTTTACTGAAAGGTGTGTTCTAAAAAATATTTATATGGCCTTACAGCTCAACTCAATTTATTCTTCTTAAAAGTAAAATATTACTACCAATAGCAATGTGGATCCTTTATAAATCAGATAACTGCAAAGTGTTTTTGTTTTTTTTTTACAGTCTAATGGTTAAAATTGATCACTTCAAACATTATCTGCCACCCTAAATAGGAAGATTTGAGTGATTGGGTTTATTCATTTCTGAAGAAGCAGTTATACTCAAGGAGAAAAAAATTAAGAATTTCCAAAACTAATTTAGTATTTTTTGTAAATTTCAAGTATACAAACAATGCTAGATTTAAAATACTTTGAAAGAGAAAAACGGTATATGTCTGGTTTGGTTTTTGACAGTAACAAATAAGGGCAAATAAAATTGTAAAGAAAGCCTTTGTATTAGTATAACACTATCTATTTGGCAGATTATTCATATAAATAACTTCAATAAACTTTTAGTTTGTTTGTCAGAAATATTGATGAGCCCTTAATACTAAAACTGACTTCTGTTAGTGATGTTGTTTTAATGTTCTAATGATTTCTGGTACAGTCCAGAATGAAATGGCTTTTCCCTTGAGGTAATAAAATCTGTTTTGAGAACATTTGTGTAATTGTCTTGTTTGTACATCATCTTTTTCATTTAGTGGAACATTTTGTGTTAATCATCTTTTTAATGTAGAGATTACCATATAGATGTCCCTTTTGTGTGCATATTTATAATATGTTAAATATTCTTACATATTTTTCTAAAATTTTGGGCAGTATTGTAAGGGTGACAGTTGGATGTTGTTATTAGAAAAAAAAAATGTTCCTGTTAAATGTATTCATATTTTATGTTCTAACATAAATGACATTTCAGGGGATAAGAAATTTTAAAGTGATGATGGAGATGTTAAGATAATAGAGATATTTAAGTGTAATTACCAGAGGCCTCTGGTTTTTAACATTTTAACTTTATGGACAAGTTTCCAAGGATTCTCAATACTTGTTATTCCCTAAACTTATTTAGAACTCTTAAGTACTAGAGATTCTCAATCATATGCTGACAGAGTTGTCCTACTTTCTGAAGTCATAATACCTTCAAATATTAATTACAACAAAAACTATGGTATTCTCATTTAAAATTTAGATCTGATCATTCATAAGACAGCTTAAACTTCAGAGTTTCTAGAATTCATATAATATAAAAAATCAGAAAAATTCTTGTTTCCCTCTGTTAAAGTCAAAAACATTTCTACACCTCTGAGTAAATATTTCCAGTTCCATTTTTTTAACGTATCACAGCATCTAAATGTAATTTAAATGTTTTATAACTGACTGGTAAATCATTCTTTTACATACTTCCCCATCACCCTCTCTCCCTCTCCCTCAATTTGCTTTACACACCCAACATTATGGCACTCTGTAAACAAATAAAGGATGGTTACAATATATTTTATTTGTATCTGACAGTAATTTATTTACATTTTAGAAAAAATTTGAATACAATGTGGCAATTTTGACAACACAGGAAGCTCATCAAAGATTTCTGTCTGTAATCTCATGATACACCAAATGATTCCCCTGTTCCATGTAACAGAGACAGGGATTGTGTGTGGTTTACCTTATACATAGGAAAAGAGGAGCTGACATCTAGTAGCACTTAGCCCTTTTTGAGTTCCTTAAACTCTTGTGGTGTATGAATTTCTTTGAAATTCACCTAAATTCAAGTTGCTCACCAAAGCAACTACGAAGAAAAATGTGCTGATTAGAGACTATGTGTTACCTCATTCTTTCTACTGGTTGTGAAGAACCTAGTTTCTACATGCAAGCTAGACTGGCAAGTGAAGAAAAGTGTGACTGCTAGCAACATGCTCATTTAAACAAATGATGCAGAAGTGTTCTACAGGAACTATAGTATATATTACACAGTGGTAGAACAAATTTATGTTCATATGCTGTTTAAATGTCAAAGGTTAAATTACTGGGTTTTTCTTTATTTTTCGTTGCAGAAGTATTCATTCAGTTCCTACCATGTGCCAGGCTCTTGAATGAGCTAACTAATGAGAACCTTGTAAGGTTTTTCTGTTCCAGATGTTGGTTGTTTAGCTTTGAAGCAGCCATTCTTAAATACTTAACTTGAATTCCTGTAGTTCTTTACTTACTAGATTCTTCTTCTGAGGATAAACAGAGAAAGACTGTGACACCTAGATTTTTCTTTTAAAGAGGCAAGTGACAGGAAGCAAAAGACAGTGGCTTGAAAGAGATTTAGGCTTCTCATGGTTTTTAATTTTCTATGTGACATTTCTTTTAGCATTGCCACTTGACTACTGTAAGAAACAGTAGTCTATTTACTGGTTTTGTAATAGTAGCATCTGTTCTTTTGGAACCTGGACTTGGAAAACTCATTTCACACAATCATTGAATATCCAGTTCCTATTCTCTCTTCCCTAGAATTTTTCCGGGGCATTTCACATGACAGGTTAACAGAAGAAAATTCATTTGGACAACTCTTCTGTTACATTTGTTTCCCTTCCCCCTTGGGCCCCTAGAGATAAATTCTTACCATCTCTTCCTGCTAATTGACCAGCAGCACCCTGGAATACTATCATCACTTTGTTCAAAGGAATGGTGTAGTTGTATTTAAAGAATAAAATGTTATGTCCCATCTGTTCCTACCTATTAAAAAAAAATCTTTTTTCTTTATTAAATTAGATTTTTTAAAATAAATGATTAAAGGAGAAGTCAAGTAACAGAAATTTCAAGAACAGTTAGCACTAGAATTTTGATGCACTTTAACATAAAAATCTCTTTTTCCCCTTTTTAATCACATTTTTAAAATAGAAAATAATGTAACAAATACTCATCATTTAATTTGTGGTCCATTTGTTAACTTATGTGAGATAATCTGGATCTATTTTTCTAGTAAAATAGAACATATGCTTGTATATACAATACAGATTGAGTTTAAAAATGAAAGTTGAGCATTCTTTGTCCTTTCAAATGTAGGGCTAGCTTATAATTTTAAGAGCTATTGTAAAATTCAAAATGAATTGCATTGAACTTTTTACTAAGTTTTCAAAGTATGTGAAATCTGATTAATGGAGAACTAATCAAATGCAAACTTGATGATCTTATATAAGATGTTATAGTTTTCCTGGAAGTAAGATTTAACCAGATGTTAATGTATATATGATTGTAAGAGAAAAGATTGCCATTGCTGTGGTAATTGATCACTTTAGTAATTTCAAGTTATTTTAGTTTTATCCTTTCAGTTCTGATTTGGTATGGTTACGCATTATTTGAAAAATGAGTACAAGAAGTGTATATGCTGATAATATTACTGCTATTAGAGAACCAGCTGCAAGGTAGTGCATGATTCAGGGACTACAAATGAATGCAGACATTTTCTAACTTGATTTAGATGGTCTGACCTCCCAAGAAGTATCTGTATGTATGTGTACTTAGAATATGTAAGAAATGTTAAGTCTTTTTCTTCCCCTTTTTAGCCTTAGATTGTAAGCAAAAGAAATCAAGGTCAAGATCCGGAAGCAAGAAGAAACTTTTAACATTACCTCATGGTGCTGACGAGGTTTACATTCTCCGATGCAGGTATATGCCTATATTACCTAATCTGCTCAGTTTCTTCAGATTTTGCTTTGAGACGTACTAGTTATTTTGTTTGAAATTTTTAATTTTTGACTGAAGGTGCATTCTCAAAAATCAAGTTACAAATGAACTTTCAGAGACAGACTTAAAATCTTATATGGCTCATAATATGCTGTACTTCAACAACTAATCAAGTTTTTTATATTAGCTAAGGGCCTCTATGATATTGTGATTTGTAAAAGTGGCTTTTTTTGTTGTGTTTTATTCGTGTTCTTTGTTTCCTTTAATTTGATGTTTTTCAAATTGTCTTGAGTTCCTGCTTATTGGAAGTATATTTTCTCTCCACTTGTACTTCTGAGTGTAGATATACAGACTCATTCACACCTCCTTCCATACTCATCCTCATGCAGTTTAAGGAATTCTAAATTAAAGAGTGCATTTTTTTCTTTTGAAAAAAAAAAAAAAGTAGTGCATTTTGGAATTAAGATGTGTAGGTGTTAAGACCTTTTAATTAATTTTCATAGTAATGTTCCCATCTCTGCAGGTATTACTAGAGTTAGTATGAATTGGCAGTTTTAATATTACATTTAATCATTTTGACCTCACAAGTATTTAGAAACTGTTGTCTAGTACTATCTTCAGTATAAAGTTTGCCCTTTGTGTTTATGAATTTTATGGGAATTGGGTTTTTTGGGAGGGGGGAATTGGTTTTAAATAAAGGGAATTGGTCATGTTAAGAGAACTGTTATCAACTTCTTCTATAGGTTTTGTGGCCTAGTCTTTCGTGGACCATTGTCTGTTCAGGAAGACTGGATTAAGCACTTACAACGACACATTGTAAACGCTAATCTTCCACGGACTGGAGCTGGCATGGTGGAAGTCACATCACTACTCAAAAAGCCTGCCTCCATTACAGAAACTTCATTTTCTCTACTAATGGCAGAAGCAGCTTCATAGAACAAGAAAACCTTTTAAATAGAAAATTTGAATTGGATGTAAATTTGAAATTCTTTGTCTTTTTTTTTCAAAGCCACATTAAATTATCCATTTATAAATACTAAAGCAGGAAAATGGGGAAAAGTGAATGACAGTGACATCAGAGCAAATTGAGTACTTCAAACAGTAAGTAGTCTCTATATTTTATATAGGATGGAAGAGGTTTCTAAGGTTTACTACATTTAGTCAGTTAACTGTGTTCACTCAATGAAAGATCAATACATGTAAGCAGTTATTAATAAACTGTTGCACATGGATAAAGACAGACTAATTGGAAAATTATGTTTTCTGCAGTGTTACCAGAATCAAGGTTCTGTTTATTCCCCACAAGACTTGTATTGAAAAATAAGATATTATATTTTGTTTGTATATATTTAGTGTTTTGTATAATACCAGGAACTGCTAACTAAATTTACTCAACTTAGGGCATTAAATATCATGTACTTCATAGTTTGAGACTGTTCACTCAAATAGGGCAGAGTACTATTCTATCTAGACGTGTAAGTGTTTTTTTTAAATCACATGGAACGGTTTTTTTTTTTATACTAAAAAGTGGAGGGAGATTTGTTTAAACAAGTATTTCTAAAAGAAATATGTACATAGTCCTGGAAATTATTTGTGGTAAGGAAATATTCTTTACTCCAGTTGCATTTCTCAGACAATAAAGTGGTGCATCCATGCTACCTCCTACTTTGTCAACAAAGATGCTATTTACCCTTTACATTTTTGTATCATAATAGATTTTAAAAAAGTCTAATATTCTTTATTGCAAGACATCCTTTTGTTAACAGATTTGTTTCTTTTTAATGTTTTACCTAAAATTTGACATGCTTACAGGACAGGTTTGCCTCTTTATTTAACGTTGTAGAAATGTAATTAATAAACAATGCTCACTACACGGTTTAGAATAGGCTTTCTCATTTATAGTCTCTTCCAAATTTGATCAGTTAACAAAACTTAATACACCAATCGAAATATTTCTACATATGATGAGAATGTTTACAATTTAAATTTTAGAACTTGTTTTGGATGTGATTATATGTACGAAAATCGTGTAACACTATTGCTCATGCTAAGAACCGACTTAATGGAATTACTGAAATAAATGTGCTGTGAGGAATGGAAAATATGGTGCAGATGTCTTGGTCATGATAAATTGTGATTCTCCTTTTAAATTCCTTCCAAAAACAGATTAGTTCTTTTAATCTGAAATCAGATTCCTTTACAAATAACAGTTTTTGTATGCAAGCACCATTTCATTTTATTTCATGTAGTATGGCTAATACTATAGTTGAAACAAGGATATGCATTGATACTTTTCTTCGTATGTAAATAAAGTTAAAAGCAGTTAAAATAAGGAGTATTTTGGTAGAGTATATATACATACCTCACTGCCAGTGAAATTGCTTTCCTATGATATATCTCCTTACCAGAAAAATCTCTAAATAAAAAAAGACTTAAGAAAATTATAATGTCTATAGTGTGAAACATTCTTACTTTTATCATTGGTAGAAATTGTCCACTTGAGGTTGTGTTTCATTTGATTTATGTTGTTTATACATAGCTGGTTACTTTATTCACACACTTGATATGTAAAATTAGGAAATTGAACTAAATGAATCATTCCCAACCAATGGTCTCCTGATCCCTGGAGTATATAGTAGATAGGAAAAAGTATTTGTATAAAATTATTTTCATTTTGCCAAAGATGTAATAGAAACTGTGTGTGTCTCTATAATGATGAGTCTAACTAAAACATCAAATTTCTTAACTTTTGACTGAAAATATACCAAGTCTGTTTTTACCAGTATTCTTGTATTAGGTTTCATTGATATAAATATATTCTATATTCAAATAGAATATATTTTTTAAATTGGAAGTCATACTACTGCATAGTAAGTAGTGTTCAGAAGTTAAGTATCTGAACACTTAATTAATTAAGTAATTAATTCAGAAATTAAGAAAAAAAGAATCCTGGCAGGAAGACTAGCAATCACCAGAGCCCCTTTCAACTCTAATTTTTATAGTTCTTTGTTTGATTTTATTAAACCAGCTGTCAAGCTATAGAAATACAAGTAGAATAGGTAGTTTGACCACAGCTTTCATAAGCAAACAGATTAAATTTTTTACATTAAACTATTTTTAAAACAATGTTTCTTCAGGATGTAAGAAAGAATTAAATTATCAAATATAGTAATTCAAATTGGAAACAGTAAGCCAGAGAGATTCCTGAAAAGTAAATTAAACAAAGAACATTTCTCATAATAAAGATACTTGGGTTACAGAAATTTTTTAATTTCTTGGGGAGCACAGTTCACCTTTCATTTGGCAACTAGAAAGTTAATGATATATTTTCGTTTGGCTTCCACTAAAAAATTATGAAATGTTGTTTTAAGTTATATGATAGACTTTCATGTTAAAGCATGTGCTACTTCAGTATTCAGTATTGCCAAATTGTCTTTTACAGTTATTTTATCATTGCCTAAGATATTTGAGCTTCTTTTTCTTTTTTTAAATAGTATTGATTTATTTAATAGCATTAAAATGAAAAAAGTTAACCTTTCAAATTAGTATTTTCCACTATGCTTCTTTAGAATAGATTAGAACCATGGCATAGCTAATATCTCTATTTTAGATTTCAATTTAATTAGATAGATTTTTTTAAAGGACATACATATAACCTCTCAGGGACTGTACAGTTGAAACATACTGATCCAAAATATAGCTTTGATTTTTTTTTTCTTACTAAGAAAGTGTAATATCTGCTCATTTTAGAAATATTTAGAAAATGAAAAAATGAAAAATGGGTAAAAAAAATTGTGGTACTACTACTCAAACACATTTATTGGATTGACCAAAAAGTTCATTTGGATTTTTCCATAAGATCTTACAGAAAGCCAGAAAACTTTTTGGTCAGTCTGATACTTTTAACAGCTTGTTAATGTTTCTTTCTCTTGTCTTATTGTTTCAGTGTAGTTATAAATGTAATTATTATAATGTATCCACCCCAGTATCCCATTTTCCAAGTTTATTTGAAATATAAGTGCTGCATTGTATAGACTAATCTCTGATACTTGATCTTGAGCATTTTCCACCACCAACAACCAGTTCTTTGATTCTCCAAACAATAGTTGGGTGTCCAACAGTTTAAGTCAATTCTGACATTAATTACCTGGAGTTAATGTCAGACTCCGCAGGTTAAAGGGGTCAGTCCCAAAAGACTGCCCACACTTCAGATGCCAGTCACAAATATCGGGTCACCCATACTTGAGACGACTGGCTATAAATCAAAGGTTGCCATGACTGACTCTTCAGGTTTGATAATTTGCTAGAATGGCTCACAGAACTCAGAAAAAGACTTGACATTACCAGTTTATTATAAAGAACATAACTCAGGAACAGTGAAATGGAAGAGATGCATAGGGCAAGGTATGCTAGGAAGGAAGGTGGCATGGAGCTTCTATGCACTTTCTGGGTGTACCACCCTACCAGCACCTTGATGTGTTCACCAACCCAGTAGCTCATCCCTTAGTGGGGTTATCATGGAGGTTTCATTGTTAGGCTTTATTGATTAAATAATTGGCCATTGGTGATTAACTTAGTCTCTAGCTCCTTTCCTCTCCCTGGTGGTTTTGGGAGGTGGTGGGACAGAAAACTCCAACCCTCTAATCCTCATGCCTTGGTCTTTCTGGTGACCCACTCCCATTCTGAAGCTATCTGGGGGCCCCCAGCCACCTCTCATGTCATTAGCATTTAAAAGACACTTTGATCACCCTGGAGATCTTGAGAGTTTTAGGAGATATGTGCCAGGAACCAGGGACAAAGACCAAATATTTATTTATATCACACCAGATGCAACACTTCTATGAGACAAAAACTAGTCAACATCAATAATATTTCAAACCATGAACTATAATTAGCATTCACCCCTGGTATGGAAGGTAGCTATCCAATTTGTTTCAACAATGGGAATTTGGTGGGTGTTTTTTGAGGGCCAGTTACTGATGTTTAGTCAATAGCTCATAACTGATTTCTTGATTCTTTAGCCTATATTATAGACATAGGTACAACGTTGTTCTTTCTTGATTACTTTGATGACAAATAATTGAATATTTTTAATTGCTTAGGTAGACAACAGTAATAAGTAAAATTTAATTGATACCTCATTCTTAAATTAAGTCAGAAGTCAAGATGAACAGAGTGGTTATACTCTAATGTTACAGAGTTTTTCCTTGTTATTAAAGTTTTAGACAAAGTTTTTTACATTCTCCACATTAAAAATTTGTCATATTTCTATTCTAGTCTTGTTTTTCTGTTTTATAGACTATTCCTTTTTAAAAAAACATGAAATCATGATCATGCTGTGTAGAAATTAACCATTTATTTATTCTCCAAGCTGTAGATCCATAAGCATTTTCATACCACTAAGTATTATTCCTAAGTATGCTTTAAATTTTTGCGTAATGTACCATTGTACCACATATTATTGCACCTCCATTGTTGATCATTTTATGTTGTCTCTAGGACTTTGGTATTATGAAGAGTGCTTCTGATCAACATTCCTATAGTGCATTGTACACTATACACATCCAAAATTATTTTTACGATGAATTTCTAGTAGTAGAATTGGTAGATTAAAGAGTTGGATATGGCTCACATATTTGAGGTTTTATATATGAATGTTCCAAATTGTTGTACAGAAGGGCCATATAACTTTATGCTCCTACCTGCAGCTTATGAGTATGGCTTACAATTCCTCTTGTCCTTGCCATTGTAGTCTTTAAAACTTTGCTTATTTTGGTAAAAAGTAGTATCTTGTTCATCTTTAAGTGACAAATGAAAACAAAGGAAGTGAATTTTTTATCACAAAGGCATTAACTTTCTGATTTAAAATAATAAGAATACATGCGAATATGATCTACTAGATGATGTGTTTAAAATTACTTCAACTCTGATTTTATAGTAGACCAGCGGTATAATAGGGAGTGTAAGTGCCCTTATACTCCATAGTCTTTCAAGAGATCTTTGATTATTATTTATTCCAAAAGCTTGTTTGTGTATCAATATAGTTCTTCTGTGAGTTCCACAGCACTTCTCAGATACTCAAATTGGGCCATGACCACCACAACCACCACCACCACCCCTTCACCCCGCCTCCAGAAGTAAAGAATAGCTATTTTGAAAGTATTATGTGTTGCCATATCAACTGTCAAGTGGTTTATATTTTTATTACAATTTAGGCAAATTCCCAAAAATTTTCTGACATAGATTTTTTTAATATGGTAGAAAGAAGAGATAGTGTGAAGTTTTGCCTCTTCTGAACAAATTGGTAAAACAGATAATTATTTGTTTTTTAAAACTAGTATTTGATTTCTTAAAGATATAAACCTAGAGAATTAGTTCTTTCTTAAACTATTAAAGTCATCCTCTGATTTTTATTTTTCTATTGATTGGCAGATTTCAACAAATACTTTAAGTAAGGAGCTTTTAGATAATGTTTAGTCCTATTTATAACTTAAAACTTAAAAAAATTTTTAAATTTCATTTATAAAGTCAATATATTGGTTATGTTTTGATAATCTTGGTACCCTGATTTAAAACCTTCTTAAGTACATAAATATATTTTATAAATAAAATAATAAATATGCAGAACCTTAAATTCTCTTGAATATTTCAATGCCTCATATAACTTGCAAGTCAAAGTTGACTACTCAACTACACATTTTAAGTAAAATTTGGAAAGTTGAACTATAAATCTAATAGGCCAGGTTTTCTTTTTTTTAATATAAATTTATTTATTTTAATTGGAGGCTAATTACTTTACAATATTGTAGTGGTATTGCCATACATTGACATGTCTTGCCAGATTACTTTTTGATGTAAAGTTCTAAGCATATGAACATTTAAAGATACAGATTCTTTGCCACAGAGCCACCTGGAAAGCCATTTTAATCACCACAAGAACAGAATGTAGAACATTGACAGCACTCCCAGTTCTCCATCCCAATTAAATTCACCCCCTCCCATTCCTGTTATTCTGACTTTTCTAATATACAAGTTGATATCTAGGAATGCATATAGTTTAGTTTTGCATGTTTTTTTTTTCTTTTACAGAAGTGGAATTAATACCATATGTATTCTTTTGTGACTTGTTCCCTTTGGTTAATGTTATCTTTGGAATTCATCTTTATTTTTCCCATAGCTGTAGTTTATTCATTTTGTTGTATATTATTACATATCTTTATATGACACCATTTAATTATTCATTTTATTATTGGTAAACATTAAGGTTGTCTTTGCGTGTTTCTTGACTTTTAAAAGCTGTGAAGCTGTGAACGAACATTCTTGTCTGTCTTTTTAACATCTGCAAGTTTCTCTAGGGTGGTATATGCCAAAGAGTAGAGTTTTTTGATCATAGAGTATATGCCTCTTAGACAAAGCCAGCCTGTTTTCCAAGATGATTGTACACATTTATACTCTCATGAGGAGTTCATAAGAGTTCTTGTTCCTCCCTGTCTTAAGTGATACAATTGTCAAACTTAAATTTTTGCCAGTTGGTGAGTGTTAATGATATTTCATTGTGAATTTAATTTACGTTCCCCAAATTTCTATCAGATGGAATAATAACCTTTTTTATGTTTGTTTATTTTTCCTCTTTTGAGAAATAAGTTGACAAATTGCCCGTTTTTTTCTGTTGGAGTATCTGTATTATTTCATATTGATAGTTAGGAATTCCATTAATTCTTAGGTTATTATGTGTTGTAGGTATCTTCTACTTCGTCAGTCTATTTTTCCAGTTGCAATTATAGTGACTGTTGATAAACAGTTCTTATAATTAGATACATCCTTTTGAATGTTCCTGTTTAAAGATGCATATGTTCTCTTAATTCTTGAGGGATATTTTTATTGGCTATAGAATTCTATCTAAAGTGGCAGTTATTTTCCCCCTGCATATTGAAGTTATCATCCACTATTTTCTGCCTCATTCTTGCAAGTTCATCTGTTACTCATTTTAAAATAACCTGTCCTATATTTTTTTAGCTGCTTTCAAGATCTTTATCTTTAGTTTTCTGAAGTTTTTACTATGAGATGTCCTGTTGGGAATGCCTTTTGTTATTGCCAAGTTTGGGAACTCTGCTGGGCTTCTGGAAATTTCCTAGACCTTGTCTATAAAGTTATTTTTTCTGCCTCACTTTCTAGCTCCCTTATTCTTCTGGAACTCCAATTAATGTGTGTTAAATCCTTCTCACTGCATCCTCTGGATTTTTTATCTTCTCTTCCCTACTTCTATCTTCATATTTTGGTGTTATATTCTAGATCACTTCTTTTAATTTATCTTCCAGCTTACTGATTTTCTCAGTTACTGTTAAATCTCATCCACTGAGATCTTAATTTTGGTTATGATTTTTTTTCAGATGTAGAATTTCTGTTGTTTTTTTTTCAGATATGCTTTTCTATTGTTTCTAGTATCCTACTTGGATATTTTGTCTTTGAATATGGTCTACATGATTGCTTTTATCTTCTGCCTCTGATAATTCCAGAATATAAAATAATTATGGATCCAAGATTATTGATAGTTGCCTTTTCTATTTCTTGTTCATGGTGTCTTGTTTTCTTGTGTGCCTTCATGTTTAACAACACAGTGAACATTATATTTGGAAACTATTATAGAGCTATGTTGAAGTCTGGTATTGTCCCTCATAGGGTTTTCATTTACTCCTGTCAGGTGCCTCGAGATACTGCCAGTTTAGAACACCTTAGTCCAGGTTCAAGGTTTGCATTTCTCTGGCCTATCCAGATGACCCAAAGTCAGGTTGTAAGAGCTGTGACATGGGAAGGTTATAGAAAGGTTTGCATACTGCTGGTTTCACCTTTTACCCTGTGAATGTAGTTTTATTTTCCTAGCCCAAGGCCATTGAATGTGTGACTTAGTTTCATAACTCTCTCGTCCATATAGGACGTGTCTTCAGGGCAGGAATAAAAATTTTCATTATTGGGTAATACTCTTGACTTTCTTGTCTCCTCTTCGAGTTTGGCATGGTAATTCTTTTTTATCTCGACACTTCTTTAATGCTTATATGACTTTTTTTTTTCTATTCAACTTTCTTAGTTGACCCCAGTGAGAGAGAATTTATCCAGATTATTTAGGCTACCGTTATCAGAATCAGAATATAAAATAAGTTTTAAGTGCAGGTATTTTATAGGTTTTGCTCACTTCTGCTTTCCTAGAAGAGTCCTGATAAATATTATGCATCCAGTCACTATTCATTGAATGATTAAGTGAGTAAGCTATTATTTTAAAGAAAATTTAAATTTCTTAAGGGGTACATTTCCCTTTTTTTCCTCTTAAAAATAAAATTTGGCTATTCTAAAGAGATTTTCTTTTCCAGATGTATTTTAGAATTAGTTCATCAAATTCTGTTTGAACCCTGAGATTTTACCTAGAACTGCACTGAGTTTATTTTTAGTTAATTTTTATTAGAGTATAGTTGATTTACAATGTTGTGTTAGTTTCTGCTGTACAACAAAATGAATCAGTTATACATATACATATATCTACTCATTTTTAGATTCTATTCACATATAGGTCATTACAGAGTACTGAGTAGAGTTCCCTGTGCTGTACAATAGATGTTTATTAGTTATCTATTTTATATATAGTAGGGTATATATTGGAGAAGGAAATGGCAACCCACTCCAGTGTTCTTGCCTGGAGAATCCCACGGATGGGGGAGCCTGGTGGGCTACTGTCTATGGGGTTGCACAGAGTTGGACACGACTGAAGCGACTTAGCAGCAGGGTATATATGTTAATCTCAATCTCTCAATTTATCCTTTCTCCCCTCTTTTCCCCCTTGTAGAAAGAATTTGTGGAAATGGGAAAACATGAGACTTCCTTTTTAAGAATATGGTATATTTTTCCAGTTATCTTCATTTTTTTATGTCTTACAGTAGTCTTACCATTTCTTTGTAAAGAATTGTATGTTAAAGATTTTATTTCTATATATTTGTTTTTGTTGCTACTGTGAATGGATTTTTCTCACATTTTTCTTATTGAAATTGCTGGTGTAAAGGGAAATTATTGATTCTGTGTACAGCAGTCTTATTCATATCTTTCCACATTGCTCAACTCTGTTACATATCTCTCATATTTTTTTAATTAGTTCTCTTGAAATTTCTAAGTTGCCAGTTGTAATATCTGTAAATTGTGACATTTATCTCTTGCTTTCAAATATTTATCCTTTGTCAAGGATTTCCAGTACAACAGTGAACATTAATGGTGATAGCTGGCATTTCTCATATTCCTGATTGTAACTGGAGTACTTTTCTTTTATCGTTAAATATAATTTTCCTGGAAGTTTCTTTTAGACACAGTTTATTGAGTTAAAAACAATTTGTTTCTTATTGGATAAGAGTTTTTATGTGGTTTTGTTTGTTTGTGTTTTTGGCTGTGCCACATGACTTGTGGGATCTTAGTTCCCTGATCAGGGATTCAACCCAGGCCAAAGCAATGAAAGCAACTGAGTCATATTCACTGGACCACCAGGGAATTCCTATGTGTATTTTTTTTATTTTATTTTATTTTATAAAAAATGGACTTTTGTTCTTAACAAATTGTTTCTTCTGCCTTTGTTGATATGTAGAAAATCATGTGATTTTTTTTCTTTAATTTATTGATGTCAATAAAATTTATTAATAGGCTTTTAAACATTGGACCATCCTTAAATTTCTCCTTAGTCATGACATGTTGCTTAATACTAGGAATTTGATTTGCTTTTGTGTCATTGAAAAATTTTTTCATGTGTATTAGTGATATTAGCCTTTACTTTTCTTCTGCTGTATTTTTCTGGATTTGGTATCCAAGTTATGTTAACCTCATAAAATGAGTTGGGAAGTTTAAATTTGCCTATACTCTGAAAGAGTTTTCATGACAGACAATATTGATTTCTTAAGAATTTGATAGTACTTATTCATAAACTCATATGAGCTGTTAACTTTTGAGAGAGAGATATTTTGACTCCTTTTACTGTTTTGTTTATAATCAAAGGTTGTTAGGTTTTTTTCTCTCCCTTTGAGCCAATTTTAGTTTTGTTTTTCTTAGAGGAGTATACATTTCTTATAGATTTTCTAAAAATTTGGAATAGTTTGTACATAGTATATTTCTTGCAGAGCTTCCCTGGTGGCTCAGCAGTAAAGAATCTGTCTGCTAATTCAGGAAAAGCAAGTTCGATCCTTGCATCAGGAAAATACAGTACAGAAGGAAATAGCAATCCACTCCAGTATTGTTGCCTAGAAAATCTCATAGACAGAGGAGCCTGGTGGGCTATAGTTCATGGGGTCGTGAAGAGTCAGACACAACTTAGCAACTAAACAACAACAATATTTCTTACAAGTTATTTAGTCCCCATATCTGTCGTTGTTTACTCATATTCCTAACATTTACTCTTCTTTTTTGCTGTGTAGTACAGCTTGTGAGATCTTAGTTCCCTGACTAGTAAATGAAACAAGGCCACAGCAGTGAAAGCACCAAGTCCTAATTCTGGACCTCCAGGGAATTTCCAGTGTTTACTTCTACTTGATTGTTTTTCTTTAATTAAACTTGCTGAAGGCTTTTTATCTATCTACCTATCTCTGTATTTCTCAGTATATAAAGTTATCCCTGTTGTTTATTATTGTACATTTAAACTTTGATTTTCTTTTTAACCAATTTCTCTTGTGTCTGAAAATAATGTATAATACCTGGCCTTTGGGGTACAGAATTTTTTACATATATTATATATTTTTATCATGATTTAACTTCTTTAGGGCAGATATTACAACGTCAAAATCTATCTTGTGTGTCTCTTACTTTTTCTTTTACATTTTTTATCCCCTTGTTTTTTTTTACACTGTGCCCTGGGAGAATTCCTTAGCTCCTTCTTGCAACACACTGACTATAAAGCTATGTTCATTCTGTTACTTGGCCTATCTGTTGAGTTGTTTTAAGGTTTGGTGTCTTGGTGTGTTTGTTTTTATACTTATTTTTTCTAAGATCTTTATTTGTTCTAAGGCCTCTTTGTCTCATGGTTGTGATTTCCTCTTTGCCTTCTAAGGATATTAATTGTACACGTTTTTAAGACTCTTTTCACCCTATTGATTGTTTTCTTAGGGATTTAGTTCTGTCTGTTGAGTTTGATGCCCTTTTGTGGTGTTGGTTTCCCTCGAATATTTGGTAATTCTTTGCTTGTTGGCTCATTTACGTTTCACGTTTCTTGTTAGTCTTTCAGCAAATGTTCTATAAATTCAGCCTGTTTCTAGTGATTATAGAGAAATACTATGACCAGTATCAAGTCTTCTAGAAGTGTAAACTTTGTTTCTTTTTTGGTATTGTAGAGCAATATCATGCCTCTCCCTTAAAAGGATCCCAACATCTGGAGTCCTTGCCACCTTTTGTAACTGTCTTCCCATGCATAGTCTGGCTTAAGATTTCCTCCTTCAGTCAGATTCCATTTACCTTCTGGTATTTTTTCCAGGAATTACACATAATTTATGATTAATCAAAATATACTTTCTTCTTTTCCAGTACTTAAAATTTTTTCATTATGTCAGTTTTTAGGAAATAGAGGATCCTGTAATACATATTTGATCCAAACTTCAAAAGTTAATCCATAAATTATTGCATATATAACTTTCTTGATTCCCCTAGATCTCTTCCCCAGTAATTTTTGTCACTGGTAAACTTTTCAGTATAATACAGTTTGGAAGAGAGAGTTCTACATGAAAGTCCTTTTTTGATTGATAGAACAGTTCATGCAAATTGAACTGGAATGTTACTTCCCTAAACCGTTATGAAATCATATTACAAGACATGGTACTTCTGCTTCAGAAAACTGTTCTTTTTAGCTCCCTCAAATTTTTCTCTTCTGTGTATAATGAATAAGTCAGTTCTTCCAGAAAAGGGGAACAGTGCTTTATATTCACTGCAGTCACTATATATATATATAAACACTTCATGAAGATAAATGGAAATAGATAAGGAATGAAAACATTTTTTAGGAGTTAATTTAAGACATAGATGATTAAAATGAGTAAATTTTTTATGTGTGATTAACATTTTATATTCTGCTTTTTAATTTTTTATTTGATTGTTATAAGGGAGTGACATTTATTGTTATTCATTTCTGTTTGCTCAAAGTGACCAAGCTGCTAATTTGAAATACCTGTTGGGGCCATTTCAGAACTGGAGCATTATTTACCAAAGGTGAAAAATATTATGTGAACATGGTTTTTCAAGACCTGTGCTATTATTTTATATTTGCAAGACCTTTGGAAGATCCATAGATCATGAGACCACTTCTCACCCAGAAGGCCAATACAAAAAGGAATTAAGGCTATTCACTGAGAAGATGGGAAAAACTTATGTTCTTGCATATGTAATTCTGAACATACATTTTCTCTATTAGACATCAGGTACTATTGTATTTCCTCTTCTCACAACACAACAGGCGATGCTTTTTCCATGGGACTAAAGCCAGTATGGCTCTGTGAATTGGTAATTAGGAGCTCTAGTAGAGTGCACAGTCTGCTATGTGACATAGAATACACAAATCAGTGCCTCACGTCATTACTGGTAAAATCAAAGGGTTCTAAATGGTAATATTGGCACAACAGTAAGTTTTATTTTGTCCTCATGACCCATTTTCTGGATGGTCTACTGAATTAAAAAATATAAACAAAATGCAGTATATACTAAAGAAGTGAATAGATTTAGTCAGGGCTTACCTTATAAAAGATCTTCCAATAAATTTCATATTTTATCTAACTCTTCAGAGGAAAGAAAGGTCTGATCTTCTTTGTTCTTCATTGCTACTTCTAGACTTTGCTTTCTCTCTCACTCTCTCTCTCAAAACTCCCTAGCTGTGAAGCTCACGCTATCAGACTGTACTACTCACTCCTCCCTGTCGCAGTTACCAGTCCCCCAGTATGCCATAGTCTTGAAGGTTTTTAGCTGCAGGTCAGTCTCTGCAACACTCTTACAGTCCGTGAGAAAGTGACGTTAGAGCAAATTGCTGAAGAAAATGAGGGAGGTAGGGAAAGTGTATGGGCTGAGGGAGAAACAGGTGCAAAGACTGAATGAGAGCATGTTCAGTGTGCTGCAGGAACACAGGAAGGCCAGTTATGTTTGGACAAAAGCAAGTGGGAAGTAGGAGATAACATTAGAGAAATAATGGAGATTTGGGTTCATGTACGACCCTTCTGTGCCACGATTAGGCATGTAAGATCATAAGATCTCTGTAACGAGTTATCCTTTGCTATTTCAGTCTCACACTTGCATGATCATACCCTAAACTTTTCTATGTCCATACCGCAGCTCTGTTTTTTTTTTTTTCTGTTTCAGTATTCCTGAAAGTGAAGTGAAAGTCTTTCAGTTGTGTCTGACTCTTTGCAACCCCATGGACTATACAGTCCATGGATTTCTCTAGGCCAGAATACTAGAGTGGGTAGCCTTTTCCTTCTCCAGGGGATCTTCCCAACCCAGGGATCAAACCCAGGTCTCCCACATTGCAGGCTGATTCTTTACCACCTGAGCCACAGGGGAAGCCCAAGAATACTAGAATGGATAGCCTATCCCTTCTCCAGTGTATCTTCCCAACCCAGGAATCAAACTGGGGTCTCTTGCATTGCAGGTAGATTCTTTACCAACTGCCTGCAGTTGGTATCAGTATTCCTACTCTGTGAATTACCATTTCTTGCCTTCCAATTTTATTCTCTCATGAACTCTGACTCTGTAATACCTCAGCCCCACCAGGGCCTAAAATCTGATTTTACCACCTTTTTATTTGATTCTCAGTCTCTCCATCTACTACCCCTCTTGTTACCCCTTAGTGCTTACCCAAATTTTATTCCTCAGTCATTTATCAAGATCACTCTTGTAATCACTCATCCCTTGTCCCTCTCTCACTTTGTATATTCTCTTGGCAAAATCCCAACCCTAATTAAACCAGCTTTCCACACTTCATGTTTTTTTTCTCCCTATCTTTAAAAAAAACCCTCTTTTGTCTACTAGCCATTTCTACTTTTCCTTTTAAAGCAAAACTCCTTGTCAGAGCCAGATATAATAATCATGATAACATTTATCATGCACTTGCTATGTGCCAGGCAGTGTTCCAAATATTTCACATATATTAATCTTATTTTATTGTCATAGCAAAGTAGAAAATGAAGTAGAGAATATCATCTTTTACAATGAAAAGAAAGCATGAAGAGCTTCCTTTCCCAACAGCTGGCAAGTAGTGAAGCTAGAATTGAGTTCCAGGCAGTCTGGCATCAGAGCCTGTGCTCTTTAACTATTAAGACCAAACCAAAGTATATTCTAAATCCCAGTTGTCAGACACGTTAGCATCATACTCGAGTTTCCAAGAATGACCACAACCCACCTCAGTCCTCATTCGTCTTGAGTGGTCGTGGTAATAGTTGAGGCTGCTGGGCTGTGGTGTTTTAAGGTAGAGTTTTTCATGTAACCTTAAGTTTAAAATTAATTGTTTTTAGGCTGAGGGCTCTCACTCTCTTGTGATCTTGAGGCTTTAACCCTTTTTAAAAATTTCTTTTTGCTTTGCATTTCTCTTTTACACTGCACCCAAGTTTGTTGATAAAGGGCTCAAGGCTGCCTCTCTCTGGTAGAAGTTCATTGTATGCCAAACAGGAACCAGAGTTGGGTTCATGGAAAGGGAGTTGTAGAAAAGACTTTCTGATCCTGATTTCTTTGTTTGAGTTGTCCTCTCTGCAGAACTTCATGCTCAGATAATCGCTTGTAATCCATTATTTATTTGTTACGTCTTATGTCATCTTTGAGAGGGAAGAATTTAGATAAACATCTAGTATGGATATTTTGTAAATAACTACTGATTTAGAAATTTTTAAATACTAAAGCCTCAAGAGCAGTTAAGTTTTTAAGTTAAGAACAAAGGAACATCAGAAACACTCTGGCTGACTAACCTCATTCTCCTTGACAGAAATGGCCAAGGTCACATGCCCTTTGCTAAACTGTAACTGGCAAGGGGAAACCATCCTTATGATTGACTTTTCCCTTTTTTTCCTGGGTGATACAGGTTGCAGAGTCAGCCACAGTCCCTAGGGAGAAAATGCAATCATTTCCCAAGTGATGTCTATTCACTGTGGAAGTTTTATTTCTTAGAAAACACAAAGCTGAATAATTTTGCCACACTGGCCTAAACTTGATGAACAAACCCCATTGATCCTTTAGGGATAATATCTGAAACATTTACCTCTTTGGTTCTAAAGAAAATGTATAACTTGATAGAGATTTGACTTAGAAGTGTTAAATACTGTATTCTTTGGGGTGAGTTGATCTTTAAACTAGATATCTGTCTTAGAGCTTTGTCCTAATTACTTTTAGTAAATAAAGTATTTTGGCCAAAGCTTTGACTTGATACAGCTTGATCATAGATACAACTGTGATGACTCCAGTTGTATCTATGTTGGCTGCTGCCACTTCTTAATATAAGAAAGGTCTTTTTACGTGTGTTAAATGTAAATATTAATCCTTATAACAGGTCCTTCATGTTGATGCCAGTACTGTGGATGAGGACAAAATCATATTTATACTAAGAAATACTCCAGATGAATTATGGATTGAGTAGAATCCATAGAAAAAATAATAAGAGGTTTGACGAGGCTGAACAGGTCAGAGTCTAATTTCTGAAAGTGAAGATCAGAGAGTAAAACTAGCATTAGGGAGTGTAAGGAAGGAAACTTTGTTTAGAGCAGTTTCAAACTCAATCCAGTGGATATGCTTGAAGAGCCAACAAGAAAAAAAAAACACAAACTTTGCTTCCTTACAGACTGAGGGCAAGGGAGGTATTCTGGGGGTGGGAGGGAGATTGTTAAAACTGATGCAAGAAGAAAGAGAACTTAAGTTTCAAGAGTAGCTCTGTTTCTCCACATTTCCACTAATTTTCACGTAATTCTCTGATTCTGTAACACTATTAGAAACATTCAGATGACAAATACAACTTCAGTTAATGTTTACTTTTACTGAGTAAATACAGTTTTCCCTTGACCAGAAGAAATAACAGTACTGTGAAGACAGAATACCTTTCTCCATAGCCTAAATAAAAAAATGGATGGTATTTCCCACTGTGGTCAGTTGATGATGGTGAAATGACAATGACAATGTCGAAGGCATATTTGAAGTTAGTGGTTGGAGGAAGGAAGTTGGGAGTAGCGAAAAAAGTACAAATCAAGTATTGTAACTTGATCTTTAGACCTGAGTTGTTCCCTACTTTAGCAAACACAAAACCCTGAATTCATATTGTTTTTAGTCACTAGATTGGACTATATGATCTCTTGTCCTTCTACCTCTAAAATTTTGTAGTTATAACAGAAAGTATCCATGCTAACACTAATAAAATAGCCTCAACAGTATCAAGAATATGAAATATAGCTTATAGAGTATAGTGTCCTTTTATTTAACTTTATGCTGAACTGTAGTTTTATGTAATGATTTTTCCCCCGAGGTAAATGATTTTTACCTCAGAAAGGTTTGCAGAGTTCATTTTGGCAAAGATAAAGGCAGAACTGATAACGTATCCTATCACCACATGGAGGCTAGCAATTAGACATAAAGCCAGACAAAAATCACAACGAGAGCCATAAATAAAAGAGAATCTTAATGTGATTTAAATACCGTGACTGAGTTGCATTCAGTGTCAGCCTGGTCACCAAGTCCAGTGTGACATCATCTTCTATAGAGATGTAGTCTAGCAAAAGACTTCTGCATCCACCATCTGGCCCCTGACTCAGTGAGCACATTTCACTGAATGACACGTAACCCGGTGGGATGCACCAAATTTACTTAAACATGAGCACATCCTCTTCTCATAACAAAGGCTGGACATGACCCTAATTTTGTATTCTGTAAACAATGTTGTAGAAATTATTAAAATAAGTCTTCTGGGTAGGCCTATAAACATATACTGATTTTGATTACTTTGTCAAAGCCACAATTTCACGCAATACAGATTTCAGTTTAAATAGAGAAGCCAATTAAATGTGTCTTTAAAATTCATCTCTATATGGTAAAATGTCAAATGAAAAAGAATCAGTTTGTGACTAGGTAATCTGATCCTCTAATACAAGAGTTTGAGCAGAACGTTCCAAAAATTAAGAGTTTCTGTTCCCTGTCACAAGCTTCTGGGAAGTGTGCCAAATGAGCACCACTGAAGAAAAATTGCTCAAAAATTTTGACTTTTTAGTTTATATTTTCAACTTCAGTTTCAGGCATGTTCCAGAATAAAGGTAATCAGATCCAGTTTTTTCAGTCTCTGAGAGAGTTTACTGGGCTTCTTTTATTCTGTATTACTTTGGAAATAGTTCACATTTCAGGAGAAACAGTATGATTTGCCTACAGAAAGTATTTTTCTTTTAAGTGCATCTTTGGCATTCCTCAGACTGCTAATTTTTTTTTTTTTTTTTTTTACTGATTCTTGGGAGGGAAGGAGACTATATTGTAGCCTCTCCTATTATTTAAAAAGCACCCCAACTCTACAGATCCCTAGTTAATACTCAAGACTTTTTGATGGTCTGTGGCATCCTCTCTGACAAAGATAAATGCTAAAGCAAGAGCATTATGGGCAAATTGGAACTAAAAATAACTAAAAGTAACCATTTTTTCCTCACAAAGTTATATAAAACTATAGAGTTGGCCAAAAAGTTCACTCAGATTTTTCTGTAACATCTTACAGAAAAACCCAAATGAACTTTTTGGCTACCCCAGTACAACCTTTTGTTGGAATAATATGAGAAAACTTTACTTAGGAACTGAGGTGCAATTAATAGATATAACAGGAAATAAAATAGCATTATTTAGACACAGGAAATTCAAAGAAGGAAAAGCATATCTTTATAAATGAGGAGCAGAAATTTTAAATGATGTGAGAAAGAAGAAATATTAATATTAATGCAAAGTTCATGTAAACTGTTAATTAGAAACTTACAGTGGAAATAGAGCACATGACTAATAAGGTAAGAAATAATGTAAAATCCTGGGAAAGCCTACTTAAGCTAGACCTCTTCAGGGCTACAGCACTGATAATATTTCATGTTTCAAGAATTGACCTGAAGGGCAGTGAGGTGTTGAAGGTGGCAGAAAAGCCTCATAATGTTACATTTCAAATGTCTATAGTCTCTTAGACTTCATAGTCTGGTAAACACTGAACTTAGGCTAGGTAAAAAAATCCTTAATTCATAAACTCATTTAAAAGAGCACCAGGCTGGGTAATAGCAGTGTTAACATTTTTAAAGAATGAAACCTATTCGGACAGTCTGATACTGGACTGTAAGCTTCTGTCTTGAATGTAAACCACATCTGAATATTAAAGGTCACTCTAGGGAAGATGGTGACGAACTAGCTGCTCTTTTTCTCCCGAGTTTCAAATAATAAGAAATGAGCATAAGCTTCAGCGTGAAGGATCTGGGCAGAGAATAAGAAAGAATATTGATCATTGAAGGTGGGGTACTGAAGGAATCTTATTCTCTTCAAAAGTTACTACTTGGCTTAAAAAAAAAAAAGTTATTACTATCTACTGTCTATCCCCAAATAGTTATTGTTTGTGATGTAAGTAGCCTGGTGGAAAGAGATGTGATGAATTAATGCAAGAAGTAGGAAGTCTCTGAACTGGAGACTTTCTCAACGCAAATACCAAATAACATAAGATAAAAGCATAAAAATACAAAGCCACACAAATGAGACATAGACTTCCCAGGTAGCCCTAGTGGGAAAGAACCCACTTGGGAATGCAGGGGAAACAAGAGATGTGTTTTTGATCTCCAGATCGGGAAGATCCCCTGGAAAAGAGAATGGCAACCCACTCCAGTATTTCTTGCCTGGAGAATTTCATGGAAATAAACCTGGTGGGCTACAGTCCCTGAAGTCGCAGAGTCGGACACGACTGAGCGACTAACTCTTTCATAGATCTACATAATAACAGCATTTAGCTAATTAAGCTCTCTGAAAACATTCTGCTTTTGGATAGCATAGGAGTTTGCATTTTTAGCTTTGTCATTTAACATAATTTTGAACTGAGTCAGAGTCTCATTAGCAACTATGATCTGTATACAGTTTGTAGAACAGCCTTCTAGAGAAAGTTTTCAAACAAACATTTGGCATCAACAGAATGTTTCTAATCAAACTGTCAGTGTTATTCATAGTACAGCCTTCGACTTCCAGAATATTGTCTATCTTAAAGACTCTGAGAATCCTAGGGCAGTAGACCAATGCCACGTGAATTACACTGAGGGCTTGGGTCCTGGGCAACTAGAATCCTGAGAACTAGGTTGCCCTGACTGAGATTGAACTGTTTCTGCTGGAATAGATACAGGAAGATATCTGTGGTATTTTAGATTAGAATTTTGGAACTTCACACAACTCATTAAAAATCATATACCTCCTGTGCCTATAGAATCACAGATTCAACATAAGAATAACATGTTCAAAAAGTTTTAGCCCTGTGCAGTGGTGTGCTAGTTAAAATATCTGGTTTTCCTCACAAGGAGTGTGTGTGTTGCTAGGGAAGGCAGGAGTACACAGGTGTCTGATTTGTAGCATTTGTCAATTTCTATAATGTATGTTCCACCATAGCCAATTGCCAGCTACCAGATTGACATCAGTGTCAGCAAAGTTGGGAAGAGATGTGCAGAATCATTGATCATTGCTCCATCAGACCTGTGATCCTTGTCAAATGCATGTAGAGCACAGAAGTTCAGAAGCATCAGTTTGTGTCATTTAATGACAGCCATCATTGTCATTATCAAGTAGAACTTCTCTGTTCCACCTTGTGACAAATGCTCTAAAAGCAGACCTAGCATATGGCTTCTCCTCCATCTGAGAGCTGTGACTTGAGTCCTAAACACTTTAATATTTAACAGATTTCCCCATAATGCCCTTTGTACTAATATTACCCAGTTCCTTATATGTTCTGGCTTTTATAATCAGAAAATGAAATATTTACAAGTCAACAGAACAAATGCTTAGGGGCAGTAAGTGTTCCTTCAGATCAGAAAAATAATTTTGAGGCATGTTTTATTTTGGATTTTAATATTTTGGGTGTTAAAAAGGCTGATAACACACTGAGAAACACTGCTTACCATTTGATAGAAAAACTGACTGGAAACAAACATTTGACAGCAGTCTCCATTTGCTTATTTTTGAAACAGTAGAACTATATATTACATTAAAATATCAGTTCATGGCCCACCTCCTATCTTTATTCCCAGACCTGTGCATATCTTTGTAACCCCAGGATACATGTATCTCTTATCTTGAATCTCTCTGTAAAAGATTTCTTGTAAAACAAAAGGGCATTAGCTTCCCCAGTGCCAAAATGCCCAAATGGCTTGGGTTCCTACCCATAAAATATATTCACACTTACTTATAAATTCTGCACTGTGTATTTAAAAAGCGGAAACCATTTGGCAAATTGCCAAAAACTTCCCCTGACTATTAGGGGAGAAAGCAGATGGATTCTTAGGACACAGTAGTTCCAATCATGATACGGTTAATAAATTAGTGGTAATGTTGATAATAACACATTGCCACTTACAGTGAATGAACTTTTTGCATGTATGTACCTCCCGCTACATAATGCTGAACAACATTAGTAACATAAAATGTCATTGTCCAGTCTCAGGGCCTCTACCAGTGATTAGCATGTATGTATTCAGTAAGTAGGTGATAGGTACTTTCTGTGGTGAGGCATTATGGAGTCTGTCAAAATGAATTAAGATTATTATTATTTGACTCACGGTGGCCAAGATTTGGAAATGCTCACACATATTTAGACTATGAAGTTCTTAGTTCCTTTCATTTATCACTGGGAGAGACTTTTAAGTTTAAATAAGTCATTACCATGGTCCTAATAAGACTTTTCTTCTTAGGTTTGGCTGGTTGGTTGGCTTTTGTTTTTGGCTGGTTGTTTTTTAGTGTATATAATAACTCAATCCCAGTTGATGAACACATCCCTAAGTCAACAAACTTGATATACCACATGTCTAAGGTCATACTCAGGGTTTATTTCTTCACTAATTTTTCTCCAACAGTAACAGTTAATGACAGTGTGACGCAGTCATCTTAATTGCTATGAGTTAGCACAGTTCTCCTCCATTGCTGTGGGTTAATAATGAATTGGATTCATTGGCTGATTCTCATATAGCTGACATCACATGTCACTGACAGTGTGACATTGTAGAAAAGGATTAGGAAAAGGAGAGGGAAGATGCAAAAGAAAAGCAAACTTCAGTCAACACATTAAGACATTCTAATTCAATATTTCAGTCTGTGCCCAAGGAAAATGAGCCAAATGAAAAAATTACAGAGCACCTCCTAATCATTTGCTGTAACATTAGGTACTTTTTCTCCTCTGATATTAAAAAAAATCAACGGTAGAAGTGAGTTATGAATTACATTATTTTGAAGCTTCACAGTAAAGCTTTCTATAAATCTTACAGTCAGACCTCCTGCTCAGTCCACTCTGTGGTACTAGAAAATAGCTAAGGTACCTTTGACATCTAGAGTTGTAAGATCCACATATGAATGAAAAGTTATTGGGGAAACCATAATGCTCCTTAATCATCTTACTGGGACTGGTGATGGGCTCCCTGATTCAAGTGACACTGTTACCAGTGAACTTTGGAACATGATGAAGCAGTGACTCTCCTTGAGGACAAGGGATGTACTGACAACCTAGGTGTTCCTCTGGGATATCTGTACTCTCCAAATCTTCAGAGGATGTTGTTAGGAAGTGAAAAGCTCTTTAAAGGAATCAGATATTCCCAGAAATCTGCTCAGTGTCATGGTCTCACAGTCCAAAATATCCTCACTAGAGTTTTTCCAAGAAAAATCTTTTCCCCTGATTTCTGGGATGCATGGTCAGGCTTGGGCCTCTGCTGGGATGTGTAGGTGTAGATACATGATTTTCAAACATGTGTTTAGTTGCTAAGTCGTATCTGTCTCCATCACGATTCCATGGACTGTAGCGCACCAGGCTTGCTCTGGCTAAATGCAGGCACTAGCCACCAGGGTAGCCCCAGTCTCCAGGGAGAACCAAATCTGGAGCCCCTGTTGTGACTTTCTCTCTTCTGTGTTACAAACAGAAGCCAGAGCAAACGGTATGGTTTGTGTATAGAACCACCAGATGGCAGTGTGTGGAGAATGAAAGAGCATTTATATCCTCTGCAGGATGGATGCTAGTTTAAGTTGTCCTGGTTTCTTAAGGACTTTCTTAAACATCTCAGCCCAGTGATCAAGAAGGAAAAGGAAAAATAATTGCTTACTTTCAGTGGTGGAAATTACCTTTGTAAGCTTTGAAACTACCAGAAACCCATTTATAATTAAATTACATAGGGTAAGGAACGGGAAGAGACAGAGAGATCCTAAGAAAAATTAAATACTAAATTGGGGTGAACCAGGGGGACGCATCAGAAGGTAGAAATATGGAAGAAAATTGTTTCTACCAAATACTAATGTAACCCATTTATCTAAGAAGAGAAGATCACTTCTTATTCATGGTGTAATCAGGTGGAGCCATACAAAAATTATGCTACTCAGGATCTGTGACCTGCAAAAATGATCATTGCGTGTGGTTCAACTTAAAACGAAAAACTATTGGACACAGGGTAAATTTGTAAAATATGTAAAAAACACTCTAAAATATTTCATGACTTACTAGTAGTAGGGTGCTAGAAAGACAATAATCCAAAATAAATTTTTTAAAAACACTATAGTCAGTTCTTCAATTTGAAAAAATTCTAATTCAAAATGCTATACCCAGGGATGATATAAGAAAACTGCAAGTTTGCAAGGTTTTGTTTTTTTTTTTTGGAGAGAGAGAGAAAGCAAGTCTAGTTAAGCAAGTATTTTCTATTAACCCCAAAGAAATATAACACCAAGCAGTGTTTTTCATTTTTAAAATTCTAGCTATAGAATAGATAAGAACGGTCACGTGCTGGTGAGTATTAGTCTTTTTGCACTGATGGTGCAAAACCTTCTGGGCTGTGGACTTTCCCACCCACAATGTAGCCTTGACCTGTGATGCCATCCACAGGTCCTCTGCCACCTGACAGTTTCATGGGTGTCTGCAGGCAACCAAGGGCTGGGCTTGGCTGTGCCAGCCTGCCCTGGTCCATCCCTGGGCACAAGTGGCATGTGGACTCCTGTCATTTTTCATCCATGATTTCTGGATCATTTAGACTAACTTTTGTGTTTGCTAACAGATCATAAAAGACCACAGAAAATAATGAAGGGTACTTTTTGGTTGTAAACATAGGAAAGTAGGCTTACCATTTGAAAGGAATATTGAGTAGAAGTACATAATTTTTTCTATAAAATTTAAGGATAATCTGATGATAAAGGGAGAGGCAAAATGGTATCTTAATGGCATTTTTATTGGGTAAAAAGGGAAAAACTATATTTTTCAAAAATATGAGAAAATACTATGAAAACACACTAATTCCTTAGAATAGTTCTGTTAAAGATATGTATTTATAAAGTACTTGACAGTTTACATAACCCTCCTTATAGTGCTCCTATGACATGGAGTCATTCTAATTTTATAGAGTAACAAATAGAGGTATATTCCTAGAGCTTTAATAACTTCTCCAGTGTCATAAACAGTATGCCAAACAAACAAGTTTCAAATCCAGGTTTTGCTGAAGTTTAATATGTGATGGAAGGCAAAAAATCTGTGCTTTGGTAATCAAACCCACCTCAGTATTGTTTTCTTTTTGTTAACTTCATTTCTTATCTTCAGATTAACTACTTCAGTTTCATCATCTGAAAAGTAATTAATGATAACTCCTCCTTTAGAAAGTCATTGTGAAGATTAAAAAGAATATGTAAGAGAGTGCCTAGATCATTATAGGTACTCAAAAAATGGTAACTACTTTTCTTGGCATTTCACTCATAGGAGTACAAAATTCTGCCAACTATTCCTTTGTAGAGCTTCCAAACTAATAAAGTGAATGAAGGAAATCTAACATCACAAACCTGTTAATAACAACAGTATCAAACTATTTTAAAACCATAGTATTTTGGGGCCCAGAAAAAAACAATTGTATAATGCTTCAGTGTCCAATATAATGGCTACCAGCCACATATGACGGTTGAAGCTTAAATTAGTTAAAATTAAATTTAAGTCAGTTCTTCAGTTACACTAACAAAAGAAAATATAATGTTAACCTTTCATTTCCAGGTAAAGAAATGGAAAATTTCTACTTAATATGTTCAGTTCAATATTCTTGTCTTCTCTTACTCTCAGTCACCACCAGTTTACTTTCTATTAATACCTTTGCTACAGTGTCTTCATTAACGGTAGAAACCATTAAATACCTGTGAGTTATCAATCACTTGTCTGGCAGTTGATAGTAGGTATCAGCTGGAACCATTGCCAACCCTGTTGACCAAATACTGCATAAGGCCTCACCCTATAACCTGTGATTTTTTAAAATACGGCTACATTACAAGAGCAAGAATTCCAAAAGAGAAACGGGTAGATACTGTATCATTTTCTCTAACCTAGCCTCAGAAGTCGAAGCTACACATCAGCATTCTGTCTTACTCTGTTCATTAGAAGTTAGTCACTAAAGATGGTCCATATTCAAGGGGAGAGGATTTACACAGTGTGTCACAAGTTACTTCATTCCTACTGCTTGTAAAATATCTTCATCATTCCTTAGAACTCCCCCAAAGCCTTTCATCTTATTACAATGTCAGGATGAGGTTCAGGTTCAGGATTTTGTCACCTAAGTCAGAACCAGAGGCAGACAAGGCTCTTTGAATGTGGTTCCCTAAGTACAGCTCTGAAAACTTGTGAGCTGAAAAGTGATCTTTCCCATTCCCATCAACGTTACAGTGATGGGGCAGGATAACTATAGACCCTCCCATTCAAAAAGAGAAAACAGGAGGAACACAGACATTATTGTTCTGTTGTTGTTCAGCTGCTAAGTTGTGTCCGACTCTTTGCGACCCCATCGACTGCAGCACTCCAGGCTTCCCTGTCCTTCACTGTCTTCCAGAGTTCGCTCAAACTCACATCCATTGAGTCAGTAATGCCATCCAATCATCTTATCCTCTGTCGCCCCCTTCTCTTGCTCTCAATCTTTCCCAGCATGAGGGTCTTTTCTAGCGAGTTGGCTCTTCACATCAGGTTGACAAAGTGTTGTAGCTTCAGCATCAGTCCTTCCAATGAATATTCAAGGTTGATTTCCTTTAGGATTGACTGGTTTGATCTCCCTGCTTGTCCAATGGACTCTCAGTAGTCTTCTCCAGCACCACAGTTTGAAAGCATTAATTCTAAAGCACTCACTCTTCTTTATGGTCCAACTCTCAGATCCATACATGACTGCTGGAAAAATCATAGCTTTGACTATATGCACTTTTGTCAGCAAAGTGATGTCTCTGCTTTTTGATATGTTGTCTGGGTTTGTCATAGCTTTTCTTCCAAGGAGCAAACATTTTTATTTCATGGCTACAGTCATGGTCCTTAGTGATTTTTGAGCCCAAGAAGATAAAATCTGCCATCCAAGAAGATCAGAGATCCCATCTGCCATCTTTTTCCCCATCTACTTGCCATGAAGTGATGGGACCAGATGCCATGATCTTAGTTTTTGAATGTTGAGCTTTAGGCCAGCTTTTTAACCTCTCCTCTTTTACCTTCATCAAGAGGCTCTTTAGTTCCCCTTCACTTTCTGCCATTAGCGAGGTTGATATTTCTCCAGCAGTCTTGATTCCAGCCTGTGATACATCCAACCCAGCATTTCACATGGTATACTCTGCATATAAGTAAAATAAGCAGGGTGACAATGTACAGTGTTGATGAACTCCTTTCCCAATTTGGAACTGGTCCATTATTCCATGTCTGGTTCTAACTGTTGTTTCTTGACCTGCATACAGGTTTCTGAGGAGACAACTAAGATGGTCTGGTATTCCCATCTCTTTAAGAATTTTCCACAGTTGTGATCCACATAGTCAAAGGCATTAGCATAGTTAATGAAGTAGATGTTTTTCTGGAATTCCCTTGCTTTTTCTATAATCCAACAGATGTTGGCAATTTAATCTTTGGTTCTAAATCCAGCTTGTACATCTGGAATTTTTTTGTTTATGTACTGTGGAAGCCTAGCTTGAAGGATTTTGAGAATTACTGTCTAGCATATGAAATGAGCGCAATTGTAATGTAGTTTGAACATTCTTTGGCATTACCTTTCTTTGGGATAAGAATGAAAACTGACCTTTTCCAGTCCTATGGCCACTGCTGAGTTTTCCAAATTTGCTGGCATATTGCGTGCAGCACTTTAACAGCATTGTCTTCTGGGATTTGAAATCACTCAGCTGGAATTCCTTCACCTTCACTAGCTTTGTTCATAGTAATACTTCCCAAGGTCCACTTAACTTCATACTCCAGGATATCTGGCTCTAGGTGAGTGATAACACCATCGTGGTTATCTGAGTCAATAAGATCTTTTTTTGTATAGTTCTTCTGTATATTCTTGCCACCTCTTCTTAATCTCTTCTGCTTCTGTTAGGTCCTTACTGTCTTTATCCTTTATTGTGCTCATCTTTGCATGAAATGTTCTCTTGATATCTCCAATTTTCTTGAAGAGATCCTTCCCATTCTATTGTTTTCTTCTATTTCTTTACTTTGTTCACTTAAGGCTTTCTTATCTCTCCTTGCTATTCTCTAGAACTATGCATTCAGTTGGGTGTATGTTTCCCTTCCTCCTTTACCTTTTACCTCTTTTTCTCAGCTATTTGTCAGGCCTCCTCAGACAACCATTTTATTTTCTTGCATTTCTTTTTCTTTGGAATTTGGTCATTGCATCCCGTACAGTGTTAGAAACCTCCTTCCGTAGTTCTTCAGGTACTGCATTTACCAGATCTAGTCCCTTGAATCTGTTCATCACCCCCAGTATATAATCATAAGGGATTAGATTTGGGTCACACCTGAATGGTCTGGTGATTTTTCCTACTTCTTCAATTTAAGCCTGAATTTTGCAATAAGGAGTTTATGATCTGAGCCACAGTCCACATCAGGCCTTGCTTTTGCTGACTGTATAGAACTTTTCTGTTTTTGGCTGCTAAGAATATAATCAGTCTGATTTCAGTATTGACCATCTGGTGATATCCATGTGTAGAGTCATCCAGTGTTGTTGGAAAAGGATGTTTGCTATGACAAAGTTTGTTCTCTTGACAAAACACTCTTAGCTTTTGCCCTGCTTCATTCTGTACTCCAAGGCCTAACTTGCCTGTGACTCCAGGTATCTCTTGACTTCTACTTTTGAATTCCAATCCTCTATGATGAAAAAGACATCCTTTTTTGGTGTTAGTTCTAGAAACTTGCAGGTCTTCATAGAACCATTCCGCTTCTTTGGCATAAGTGGTTGGGGCATAGGCTTGGGTTACTGTAATGTTGAATGGTTTGCCTTGGAAACAAACCGAGATCATTCTGCCATTATTGAGATTTCCCCCATGTACTGCGTTTCGGATTCTTTTGTTGACTGTGAGGGCTTCTCCAGTTCTTTAAGGGATTCTTGCCCACAGTAATAGATATAAGAGACATCTGAATTTAATTTGCCCATTCCTGTCCACTTTAGTTCACTGATTCCTAAAATGTCGATGTTCACTCTTGCCATCTCCTGCTTGACCAGTCCAATTTACCTTGATTCATGGACCTAACATCCCAGGTTCCTATGCAACATTAGTCTTACAGCATCAGACTTTACTTTTGCCACTAGACACATCCACAGCTGAGCATTGTTTCTGCTCTGGCCCAGACTCTTCATTCTTTCTGGAGCTATTTCTCCACTCTTCCTCAGTAGTATATTGGACATGTACTGACCTAGGGGACTCATCATCTGGTGTCATATTTTTTGCCTTTTCATACTGTTCACAGTTCTCGAGGCAAGAATACTGAAGTGGTTTGCCATTCTCTTCTCCAGTGTATCACATTTTGTCAGAATCCACCATTACCTGTCCATCTTGGATGGCCCTGCACGGCATGGCTCATAGCTTCATTGAGTTACACAAGGCTTTGATCCATGTGATCATTTTGGTTAGCTTTCTGTGATTGCAGCCTCTAACCATTGCTTGGTAGCCATTCTGAAATCCAGCAGGGCACGTGTTCTTTCTTGATTAGAGCTTAGTCATACTACATGGGAATGATTCTACACAGTTCTTGGACTTTTCCCACTGGACTTTTTTGGGGGGGTATCTTCTTGAACTTAAGAGTAATCCTTTCTTACACATAAGAAATGATTCATAATGCAGCTGGGTAGATTTCCTACCCTGCTTCCTGCTCTTACTAGTTCAGGGGTCCACACATTTTCTTTCAAATTGTAATGAGTCAATCCATTATACAAAAGCAGCACTCACAAATCATGTCACAAGAAGCTATTTTCTGCCTTGGACTTCTTAAAAGTCTCCCATGGAACAATGACTATGAGATGCTTTAAAGACCTATTTTTTAACAGAGAGGGTCTGTGCTTGTGGTACACTCTTATTTGAAGGATTTTTGTTGTCTGTTTGAAACATCATTTAAGCCTTTCTGTGGTTTTATCAAAAGTCTTATATGCTGAGCTGCAATTTATATCATATTTTCCTGATAGCACCCCAGGTTTAAATTCTGCCCAGAAGTCACTTCTTAATTTTAGCAGTATTTACATCTGGAAAATCTGAAAATGATTAGTAGATTTATTTTTTACAACATGCCCTTGTTACTGTATTCAGTTCAGTTCAGTCTCTCAGTCATGTCCAACTCTTTGCAACCCCATGAACTGCAGCACTCCAGGCCTCCCTGTCCATCACCAAATCCCGGAGCCTACCCAAACCCATGTCCATTGAGTTGGTGATACCATCCAACCATCTCATCCTCTGTCATCCCCTTCTCCTCCTGCCCTCAATCTTTCCCAGCATTAGGGTCTTTTCAAATGAGTCAACTCTTCGCATCAGGTGGCCAAAGTATTGGAGTTTCAGCTTCAACATCAGTCCTTCCAATGAACACCCAGGACTGATTTCCTTTAGGATGGAATGGTTGAATCTCCTTGTAGTCCAAGGGACTCTCAAGAGTCTTCTCCAACACCACAGTTCAAAAGCATCAGTTCTTCAGCACTCAGCTTGCTTTATAGTCCAACTATCACATCCATACATGACCACTGGAAAAACCATAGCCTTGACTAGATGGACCTTTGTTGGCAAAATAATGTCTCTGCTTTTTAATATGCTGTCTAGGTTGGTCATAACTTTCCTTCCAAGGAGTAAGCATCTTCTTATTTCATGGCTGCAGTCACCATCTGCAGTGATTTTGGAGCCCCCCAAAATAAAGTCTGACACTGTTTCCACTGTTTCCCCATCTATTTGCCATGAAGTGATGGGACCAGCTGCCGTGATTGTTGTTTTCTGAATGTTTAGCTTTAAGCCAACTTTTTCACTCTTGTCTTTCACTTTCATCAAGAGGCTCTTTAGTTCTTCTCTTTCTTCCATAAGGGTGGTGTTATCTGCATATCTGAGGTTATTGATACTTCTCCTGGCAATCTTGATTCCAGCTTGTACTTCATCTAGCCCAGCATTTCTCATGATGTACTCTGCATATAAGTTAAATAAGCAGGGTGACAATATATGGCCTTTCCCAATTTGGAACCAGTCTGTTGTTCCATGTGCAGTTCTAACTGTTGCTTCCTGACCTTCATACAGGTTTCTCAAGAGGCAGGGCAGGTAGTCTGGTATTCCCATCTCTTTCAGAATTTTCTGCAGTTTATTGTGATCCACACAGTCAAAGGCTTTGGCACAGTCAATAAAGCAGAAATAGATGTTTTTCCTGAACTCTCTTGCTTTTTTGATGATCCACTGGATGTTGGCAATTTGATCTCTGGTTCCTCTGCCTTTTCTAAAACAAGCTTGAACTTCTGAAAGTTCACGTATTGCTCGTATTGCACGTATTCTGGAAGTTCATGTATTGCTGAAGCCTGGCTTGGAGAATTTTGAGCATTACTTTACTAGTGTGTGAGATGAGTGCAATTGTGCAGTAGTTTGAGCATTCTTTGGCATTTCCTTTCTTTGGGATTGGAATGAAACTGACCTTTTCCAGTCCTGTGGCCACTGCTGAGTTTTCCAAATTTGCTGACATATTGAGTGCAGCACTTTCACAGCATCATCTTTTAGGATTTGAAATAGCTCAACTGAGATTCCATCACCTCCACTAGCTTTGTTCATAGTGATGCTTTCTAAGCCCCACTTGACTTCACATTCCAGGATGTCTGGCTCTAGGTGAGTGATCACACCATCGTGATTAACTGAGTTATGAAGCTCTTTTTTGTACAGTTCTGTGTATTCTTGCCACCTTTTCTTAATATCTTCTGCTTCTGTCAGGTCCATACCATTTCTGTCCTTTATTGAGCCCATCTTTGTTATTGTATAGTTAAGATCATTCTTTAGCTTTTTGCTCTCCTCTTGCATTTTACTGGAAGCAGCCAGAAGAACCCAAGCAGCAACTTGAACACTTTACCTTGAAATCTTCTTAGCTAGGACATCCAGTTTACTATGTGTGTTTCCTGGTCTGTGTTACTGAGAGTAAACTTTTAGCACTATACAGCAAATATCCCCTTTTCTTTAGTTTCCAATAACATTTCTCGCTTTGTTTTAGTTCCTCACTGCAGCATCCTTGAGGGTCATCAGCTTTCCACTAGGACTGTCTTTGAAGTTATTTTGTCTTTTATTAACACTCCCACCCAAAGCCACTACCAAAATTTAGGTTTTTGGTTATAGCAGCACATCTCTTTTAGGTCCCTGGGTGAATCCCAAATATCTATAGTTGTATTAGCCACTAAAAGATTTAATGGTTTAAAACAAGAACACTGATTATATATCTCAATGGCAACAAACAACCTGATTAAAATGGGCAAAGAGTATGAATAGATATTTCCCTAAAAAAGACATACAAATGGCCAAAAGGTACATGAAAAGGTGTTTACCATCCTTATTGTCAGGAAAATGCAAGTAAAAATCACAATGAGGTATCTGTCACCTCACACCTGATAGGATGGCTATTATCAACATGAGTGTTGGTAAGGATGTAAAGAAAAGGATGCTTGTACACTGTTGGTTAGAATGTAAATAGGTACAGCCATTAAAGAAAGCAGTATCAGTTAATTTCAGTTCAGTTGCTCAGTTGTGTCCGACTCTATGTGACCCCATGGACTGCAGCACGCCAGGCTTCACTGTCTATCACCAACTCCTGAGCTTGCTCAAACTCATGTCCATCAAGTTGTTGATGCCATTGGAAAACAATATAAAGGTTCCTTTAAAAATTAACAGTAGAACGACCATATGATTTAGCTATGCATCTTCTGGGCAGTATATCAGAAGGAAATAAAATCAGTGTCATAAAGAGATATCTGCACTTCCATCTTGACCACAGCATTATTCACAACAGCCAAGATATGGAAACAAAACATGAGCGTTCTTGATGGGTGAATGGATAACGAAGTTGTGATATATAAATGTTATTGTGATACAAAAATGTTGCCATTTGCAACAGCATGGATGAAAGGAGAACATTATACTAACTGAAATAAGTCAGACACAGAAAGAAAAATGCCACATGATCTCAGTTATGTGTAGAACCTAAAAAAGTTTAATTCATGGAAGCAGAGTGGAGAACAATGGTAGAGGTGGGGGAAATGGGGAGATGTTGGCCAAAGACTAAAAAGTTGCAGTGATGTAGGGTGAATGAGTCTGGAGAGCTAATGTACCATATGATGACTATAGTTATTACTGTATTGAATACTGTAAATTTGCCACAAAAGTTGATTTCAGGTGCTCTGACCACAGGGAAAAGTAACTATATGAAGAAATGGACATGTTAATTAGCTTGACTGTAGTAATCACTTTATTATGTATATGTATTTCAAAACACCAAGTTGTACACCTTAAACATATATCATTTTTATTAAATAAATACATAATAAAGCATTGTTTTTAGCCTTGAAATGTCACTTTGAGCAGGGCTCAGTCAGGGAACACTCACCCCTTCTCCAGTTAGTGTTAGCTGGGGCTCCTCAGTGGCAAAGCTACTGAAGTCTCAATTCACTCACATGTCTGGTGGTTAATACTGGCTGGCAGCTTGAACTTTGGCTGGGGTTGCCTTAAACACCATCATGTAGCCTTTCCATATATTCTGGACGTTCTTCCAAAGTGTTGGCTATCACCATTTATCACTCAGTCCAAGAATTTGTGTCTCAAGAAGGAGCCTGGTGGAAACTGTATCACCGTATCTACCCATTCTTCAGCTCAGCAGCAGCCTTGAAAGCAATAGCCCACATTCCAGGTAACTCAGGAAGAAAAACAGACTCCATTCCCAGAGAACTGTCATTATTTGAACTGTCTGGTGACTTAGTTAGATACAAGCTTCTAACTTGACTCAGAGCTTGAGCAGTGCTAGATTTGCTACACTGGTGATGTTTGTTGAAATATGTATAGGCAAAGCTTTTAGTTGATTCAGACAGTGGTGATAACAGTTCAGACAAACAGTGTATTAATGAAAAAGCTTGGAAGAAAAGGCTGGGGAATGCCATGTCCAGAAGGGTTTTTGAAAGCTGTTGACATGTTTCTGGAAATCTAGAAGGCCACACATGCATAGGGCTGTGTGCATGCTCAGGAACACCCAAGAAGACCCTAGGCTATCACTTCTGGCTGATCTGGAGACTGCACAAGCAGAACGTGAAGGCTAATGCAGAGTTGTAAACTGCTTGATTGAGTCCTGAAGTTATCCTCAACACACACAGCCTCTCAGCAAAGACCAATACTTTGTGGTTGCAGGCATTTAAGGAAATCTGAGTGCAGTTACCATCTGACCACTAAACTAACCAAGCAGAATATCAGTGGCATCACACAACAGAGAGTATAGCTTTACTAGATTAGTTCAGACAAGTCACTAAGCAAATAATAACAGACCCTAAGGAAAGAGAGAGAAT
Organism: Bos taurus; assembly: GCF_002263795.3. NCBI lineage: Eukaryota > Metazoa > Chordata > Mammalia > Artiodactyla > Bovidae > Bos > Bos taurus. The sequence continues at coordinate 52,380,378 of NC_037330.1, forward strand.
CTGATTACCAGATTTGCCACATTATAATATTCAACACTGCCAGTTTTCAAAAAAACAAATGATGAGGCATGTCAGGAAATAAAAAAGTATAACTAACTGCTCAGAAGAACAGTAATCAATAGAAAGTGTCCAGAAGAAGCCCACATATTGAACTTTCTCAACAGAAACATCAAATCAGCTTTTAAAAATGTGTTCAAAGGAAACTACATTTAAAGAACTAAAGAAAAGTGTGAAAATGATGTCTCACAAATGAAGGGTATTAATAGAAATTATAAAAAAGTAATTCTGCAGTTGAAAGGTGCAATAATAAAATTTTAGTGGAATGGCTCAACAACATTCAGCTAGAAGAATGAATCATATTCAGTAGAAATCAGTAATAGGAAAAAACCTGTGAAGTTTACAAATATATGAAAATTAACATATTTCTAAGCTGCTCTGGTGGCACAGTGGCAAATAATTCACATGCCAATACAGGAGACACAAGAGACGTGGGTTCAGTCCCTATGGGGGAAGATTCCCTGGAGTAGGAAATGGCAACCCACTCTAGTATTCTTGTCTGAAAAATTCCATGGACAGAAGAGCCTGGTGTGCTACAGTCCATGGGTTTGCAAAGACTCAGACACAACTGAGTAACTGAGCACACACAAAGAACCAACGGGTCAAAGACAAAAATCACAGGGAAATTATAAAATACTTTGAGATACGCAGAAATGAAACCACAAAATACAAATGTCATGGAATGCAACAAAAGCATAAGTAGTAAAAAGTAAAGTGTAACTATACATGTCTACGTTAAAAAACGAAGAAAGATCTCAAATCAATAACCTAACCTCTGTCTTAAGGAACTAGAAAAAGAAAACCCAAAGTAGGCATACAGAAGGAAATAATGGAAATGGAGAATTAATGAAATAAATAATAGAAATACAGTAGGTAAAATCTGCATAACTAAAAGTTGTATCTTTGAAGAAAACCAACAAAATTGATAAAACTCCAGATAAGTCGAGAAAAACAAGACATATTACTGAAGTCAAAACGAAAAAGAAAGCATTCCTACATACCTTACAGAAATAAAGAGGATATAGGGGAATACTATAGGCATGCCAACAAATTAGGCAACTAGATGAAATGGTTAAGTTCCCAGCAACCAAAACTGATTCTGGAAGAAATAGAAATCCTGAATAGACCTGTAAAAAGTAAAGAGAGTCTGTAATCAAAAAATTGCAACAAAGAAAAGCCCAAGACTAGATGGCCTCTCTGTTGGATTCTTCCACATGTCTACAGAAGAATTTGCATCTATTTTCAAACTCTTCCAAAAAAAGGAAAAGAGGAAATACTTCATAACACATTCTATGAGGCCAGAAGTATCCTAATAGCAAGGCCAAAGACATGATAAGAAAAAATTAAAGAACAGTTTTCTTATAGATGTGAAAATCCTCAACAAAATACTTCCTAACCTCATCCAGCAGCATATAAAAGGATTATACATCATGACTAAGTGGCATTTCTGCTAGGAATGGAAAGTTGATTCAAAATATGAAAATTATGTATTGCACAATATTAATAGAATAAAGGAGGAAAAACACATGTTCATCTTAATGGATGCAGAAAGAGCATTTGGCAAAATCCTTCTACATAAGGTAAATAGGTGTAACATGTGATATCGAGAGCATACAGTGCAGAGAAAAGAAAGGCAAAAATGTAGGGTTGTGGCATGCAATTGAAGTTATCAGCTTAAAATAGACTATATTTTATGTAAACCCCATGGTAACCACAAAGAAAATACCTGTAGAAGCTACTCAAAAGAAAAAGGAATCAAAGCCTATGAAATGTAAAACACACAAAATGAAATACAAAAGAAGACAGCAAGAGAAAAAAATGATAAAATAATTATAAGACAACAAATGTCAAAAAGTAAGTCCTTTCCTATCTATAAATGCAAATGGATTAAACTCCCCAATCAGAAGAAATAGAGTGGCTGAATGGATTTCTTAAAAAATTAGATCCAACCATATGTTGTTTACAAGAAATTTACTTTGAATTCAAGGGCACAAATAAGTGAAAGTGAAGAGATGGAAAAAGATATTCCATACAAGTGGTAACCAAAAGAAAGCATAAGTTGACTGTACTTATATCAGACAGAATAAGACTTTTAAGTCCAAATCTGTCTCTAGAGACAAAGAATGTCATTATATAATGATAAAAGGGTCAATTCAAAGGAAGATACAACAATTTTAAGCATATCGGGACACTCAAATAAATATAATATTGACATCTAAATGGAGAAATCGAGAGCAATGCCATAGCTGTAAGAGACTTCAGTACCCCACTTTCTATAACGGATAGAACATCCAGACAGAAAATCAGTTAAAAAACAGAAACTGAACAATACTGTAGAAAAAATGAACTTAACAGGATGTATATACATAACTTTTCTGACAATGGTAGAAGAATGTATGTTTTTCTCAAGTACACATGGAACATTCTCCTAGATAGATGGCCCAAAAAGATCACAAAAAAGTTTTAACAAACTTAAAAAGATTAAAATCATACCAAGTATCATTTCTAAGCACAATGGAATAAAACTACAAGAAAATTCAAAAGTACAAGAAAACTAAACAATACATTCTTGAAGAACCTATGGTGAGATGCAGTCAAAAGGGAATTCTTTAAAATATCCAAGATAAACAAAAATGAAAACATACCAAAACTTAGAAAGTGCAGAAAAGCAGCACTAAGATGTTTATAGCAATGAACACTCACATTAAATAAGGAAAAACATCTCAACCCAGGTTTATGCCTCCAAGAGCTTGAAAAAGAACAAATTAAGCCCAGTGTTAGCAGAAGAAAGAAAATAAGTATTACAGCAGAAATTTAAGAATAGGAAAAAAATCAACAAAACTAAGAATTACTTTTTGAAAAGGTAAAACTGACAAACCCTTAGGTAGACCAAGAGAAAAGACTACTCAAAATCAGAAGTGAAAGAGAGACATCATAGTGCATGTCTCAAAAATCAAGAGATTGTTATGAGCCATCATATGTCAATAAATTGGGTAACCTAGGGAAAATGGATAAATTCCTAGAAACATAAACCTATCAAGACTGAACCAATAACAAATATGAAGATTGAATCAGTCATCAAACAAAACCACAGGACAGATGGTTTCATAGGTGAATTTTGCCAACATTCAAAGAATTAATAACCAATCCTTCCTAAACTCTTCCAAAAATTAAAGAGGAAACACTACCAAACTCATTTTATGAAGCCAGCATCATGATAGCAAAGTCAGACAAAAATGTCACAAGAAAAGAAAATTATAAACCAATATCCCTGATGAATATAGATGCAAAATCCTTGACAAAATACTAGCAAACAGAATTCAATATCACATTAGAAGGATTATACGCCATGATCAAATAGGATTTATCCCTGGAATATAAGGATGTTTCCACTTAATGAAAATCAATAAATGTGATAAAACACATTAATAGAATAAAAGGTGAAAACCACACTATCATCTCAATAGATGCAGAAGAAGCAAGAAGAAAAAAGCCAGAGGTATCACACTGCTTTGCTTTAAAAATATATTATGAATCTACAGTAATCAAAACAGTGTTGGCATAAAAACAGACATGTAAACCAACAGAAAAGGATAAAGAGCCCAGAAATAAGTGCGCACATTTATGGTCAGTTAATCTTCAACAAATGTGCCGAGTATACACAATGCAGAAATGATAATCTCTTTAGTAAGTGGTGTGGAGAATAAATATCCACATGGAGAAGAATGAAATTGGACATCTCACATCAAATACAAAAATCAATTCAAATGGGTTAAATACTTTTAAGACCTGAAATTATGAAGCTATTAGAAGAAAACATTGGCAAAAATGCTTCTTAACATTGATCTTGGCTATAAAATACCAAAAGTACTGGCAACAGAAACTAAAATAGACAAGTGAGATTGCATCAAACTAAAAAGCTTCTGTGGAGCAAAGGAGATAAGAGAGTGAAAAAGCAACCTATGGAATAGAAAATATTTGCAACCCATGTATCTGACAAGGAGTTAATATCCAAAATATATAAGGAAATTATACATCTCAATGGCAAATGAACAGCAATTTTTTTTAAGTAGGCAAAGGACCCAAATAAACATTTCTCAAAAGAAGACATACAAATATACAAATGGTCGAAAGTACATGAAAATGTATTCATCATCACTAGTCATCAGGAAAAGCATACCTGTTAGAATGGCTGTTACCAAAAGACAAGAGATAACAAATGTTAAGAAGGCTGTGAGGAGAAGGAAAGGAACCCTTGTGTACTGTTGGTACAAATGTAACTTGGTACAACCATTATGGAAAATAGTTTTAATTTTTAAAAATTAAATTTTAATTTTTAAAAATGGAACTACCATATGACCCAGCAATCCCTCTTCTGGTATATGGCCAATGAGAATTAAATCACTATCACAAAAGACATACCTGCACTTCCATGTTCATTGCAGCATTATTCACTGTATCTAAGATATGGAAACACCACAGTAATATTATTCAGCCTTTAAAAAGGAGGAAATCCTTCATTTGCAGCAGCATGGATGAAGGTGGAGGGCATTATGCTATGCAAAATAAACCAGACAGGGAAAGAAATACAGCATGATCTCACTCGTGTGAAATCTAAAACTGTCAAACTCATAGCAGAGATTAGAATCATGGTTACCAGAGGGTAGAATGCTAGTGGAAGTGGGGGAAATGGGAAATATTGGTCAAAGGGTGAAAAATTTCACTTATGTCAGATGAATGAATTCTAGAGTTCTAATGTACAGCATGGTGACTACAGTTATTGCAGTTAGCAATAGTGTGTTTTTTGTATACTTGAAATTTGCCAAGAGGGTAAATCTTGTGTTTTAGTTCTCCATATCCACACACAAATGGCAACCATATGAGGTAATAGATACATTAATTAGCTTGATTGTGGTATCATTTTACAAATACATACATTTCCTTTGTGCTGACTGTACCTCAATAAAGCTGAAAAAATACATAACATTCTTTCATGATTGAACACTCAACAAACAAGAAATATAAGGGAACTTCCTCAATCTGATAAAGGGCACCCATGAAAAATACACAGATAACATCATACTTATTGGAAAAAGAGTGAAAGCTTTACCCCTAATATCAGGAACAAGACAGGTATGTCTGCTCTCTCCACTTCTGTTTAACCTTGTACTGGAGATTCTAGACAGGTCAGTTAGTAAAGAAAAAGGCACTCAGATTGGGAAAAATGAAGTAAAATAATCTCATGTGACATGAATTTACATATATAGAAAATCTTAAAACTTGACAGGATGCCAAGGCCATTCAATGGGGAAAAAATAGTCTTCTCAACAAATGGTGATGATACAAACAGCTATCTTCATACTGGGCCACTGCCACATACCATTTAACTCAAATGGATCAACAATCTAAATGTAAAAAACTTTAAAAACTCTTGAGAGGAAATGTGTAAATCTTTGTGACTTTGGATTAGGAAACAGTTTCTTTGATATGATGGCAAAACATAAAAACAACAACAAAAAACATAAATTGGGCTTCACTGAAATTAAAAGCTTTTGTTATCAAAAGGACATTATCAAGAAAGTGAAAAGACAACCCACAGAACAGTAGAAAAGTGTTTGCAAATCATATACCTAATAAGGATCTAATATACAGAATATATGAAGAATGCTTGCACTTCAATAACAAACAAATAACCCAATTTGAAAATAAGCAAGGAAATCAAATAGACATTTCACCAAAGAAGAGTGACAAATGGCTAATAAGCACACGGAAAGGTGCTCAACACCTTTTTTTTTTTTTTTGCATTAAGTTAGGGAAATGCAAACCAAACCCGTGAGATACCACTTTATACCCACTCAGTCAGTTCAGTCGCTCAGTCATGTCCAACTCTTTGTGACCCCATGAATTGCAGCACGCCAGGCCTCCCTGTCCATCACCAACTCCTGGAGTTCATCTAAACTCATGTCCATCGAGTCGGTGATGCCATCTAGCCATCTCATCCTCTGTTGTCCCCTTCTCCTCCTGCCCCCAATCCCTCCCAGCATCAGGGTCTTTGCCAATGAGTCAACTGTTCGCATGAGGTGGCCAAAGTATTGGAGTTTCAGCTTCAGCATCAGTCCTTCCAGTGAACACCCAGGACTGATCTCCTTTAGAATGAACTGGTTGAGGATACTCTAATAAAAAAAAAAAAAAGGCAATAAAATGTGTTGGCAAGGATGTGGAGAAATTGGAACCTTTGTATATTGCTGGTAGGATTGTAAAATGGTGCAGCCACTTTGTAAAACAGTTTGGCAGTTCCTCAAAAAAGAAGAAAACACATTTACAAAAAAATTTGCACATAAATTTTCTTAATAACGTTATTTCTAATAGCCAAAAAGTGGAAACAACCCAAATATCCATCAGTTGATGAATGGATAAACTAAATGGGTATGTTTGTACAATGAAACAACATCACCGGAATGAACAAAGTACTGATATATGCTAAAACATGGGTGCATCTTGAAAACATACAAAGTGAAAGGAGCCAGACACAAACAGCCAAATTACTGTATGAGTCCATGTATGAAATTTCCAGAGTAGGCAAATCTGCAGAAATAGAAAGTAGATTGATGGTTGCCGGGGAGCTGGGAGAGGGGCATGGAATAGGGGAGAGGGGGAGTGACTACTAACAGGTAATGGGGTTTCTTTTTGGTGTGAAAAAAAATGTTCTGAAATCAAGAGTTATGATTGATGATTGTACATAATTGTGAATATACTAAAAACCCCTGAATTGTACACTTTTAGATGTTGAATTCTATGTATGTGAATTATGTCTCAATTTTTCAAATTATGAAAATGAAATCAGGGAAGGAGAGTAAGATTCCACCTCTTGTTGGAAGGAGTGTCAAATAATTTGCTGGGCGAATGTTTCCAACTCACACATACTACACATGCATCAGAATGGCTACAATTAAAAAAAATTGACAGCAGGCTTTTCTGGTGGTCTAGTGGTTAAGAATCAGCCTTGCAATGCAAGGGACACTGGTTTAGTCACTGCTCTGGGAAGATCCCGCATGCTGCAGGGCAACTGAGCCTGTGCGCCACAATTACCAAGCCTGTGCTCTGGAGCCTGGGAGCCACGACTACTGAGCCCACCTGCTGCAGCCACTGAAACCCGGGCACCCTAGAGCCTGTGCTCTGCAACGAGAGAAGCCACTGCAGTGAGAACCCCACTACCTCAATTAGAGAGTAGCCCCAGCTCTCCCTAGTAGCCCTCAACTAGAGAAAGCCCATGCTCAGCACAACCAAAAGTAAGTATTTTTTTTAAAAGACTGACAATAAATTTTGGTGAAGATACAGAGCAACCAAAACTCTCACACATTGTTGATGAGATTTGTAAAATGACATGACACAATCACTTTGGAAAACATCAGTTTCTTATAAAATTAAACATGTGCTTACCCTCAGGGCATGGGAACCCACTTCAGTATTCTTGCCTGAAGAATCCCATGGACAGAGGAGCCTGGTGGGCCACAGTCCATAGGTCGCCGAGTCAGACACAACTGAAGTGACTTAGTACACACATACTGTGACCCATGATATATTTACCACGACAATCACATTCCTAGGCATTTCCTCAAGAAAAATAAAAACATATATCCACACAAAGAATTATACTAGACTTGAATTTATACAAGTATGGATAACAGCTTCATGCATTGCAATTCAAAGTGGAAAATGACCCAGCTGTCTGTTCACGGTATTGAATAAATAAACTGTGGTTTCTCCAAACGGTAGAATACGACTCAGCAATTTAAAAAAAAACAAAACACCAACAACAAACTGATACATGAAAAGCAGAAGTAAAGTTCAAAAACAAGCTGATTAAAAGAAGCCAGACACAAAGAACATAAGGAATAGTTCCTATTTATACAAAACTACAGAAAAATTAATGTATAGTGACACATCAGTGGTTGCCTGGAGTAGAGGTTAGATGTTTTGACTGCAAAGGGACACAAAAGAGTTTGGGGGCTGGTGAAATATTTATATCTTGATCCATTGCAGTGGTTACACAAATTTGTCAAAATACATAGAAATGCACACTTGTGAGTATGTTTTATTATATGTAGATTACATCTCAGTAAAGCTAAGGAAAAATGATAAATCTAGACTCCAGATACTTTTTATCATCTATACTGTTTCAATCCTGATTAAAGTCACCATCATTTTGCACCTGGCTTATTGCAATAGACTTCTAACTTTTCCCTATTCTTGCCCTTTTTCAATCTATTCTCTGCACAGAATTCAGATGATTCTATTAAAACCCAAGTAACATCACAAAAGTTAGCTTAAAGCTCAACATTCAGAAAACGAAGATCATGGCATCTGGTCCCATCACTTCATGGCAAATAGATGGGGAAACAGTGGAAACAGTGTCAGACTTTATTTATTTGGGCTCCAAAATCACTGCAGATAGTGACTGCAGCCATGAAATTAAAAGACGCTTACTCCTTGGAAGAAAAGTTATGACCAACCTAGATAGCATATTGAAAAGCAGAGACATTACTTTGCCAACAAAGGTCCATCTAGTCAAGGCTATGGCTTTTCCAGTGATCATGTATGGATGTGAGAGTTGGACTGTGAAGAAAGCTGAGCACCAAAGAATTGATGCTTTTGAACTGTGGTGTTGGAGAAGACCCTTGAGAGTCCCTTGGACTGCAAGGAGATCCAACCAGTCCATTCTAAAGGAGATCAGCCCTGGGTGTTCTTTGGAAGGAATGATGCTAAAGCTGAAACTCCAGTACTTTGGCCACTTCATGCGAAGAGTTGACTCCTTGGAAAAGACTCTGATGCTGGGAGGGATTAGAGGCAGGAGGAAAAGGGGACGACAGAGGATGAGATGGCTGGATGGCATCACCAACTCGATGGACGTGAGTTTGAGTGAACTCCAGGAGTTCGTGATGGACAGGGAGGCCTGGCATGCTGCGATTCATGGGGTCGCAAAGAGTCGGACACGACTGAGTGACTGAACTGAACTGAACATCACATAACCATTGCAATACTCCAATGGCTTCCAAATTTACTTTAAGCATATACCAAAGTAAACCAATTTACAGTAACCCTTTGTGTAATCTGCCTCCATTCTTCGCCACCACCATCTGCCTGCCTCCTCTTTTACTTCAGCCATTCTGGCCACTTCATTGCTTCCTCAAACCTGTGTACTGCTGTTCCTTCGGCTTTGGATGCTTTTCCTTGGCATCTCTACATGGCTCATTTTCTCACTTCCTTCAAGTCTTTAATTCAAATGTCACCTTTCCTGCAAGGCCTTCCTTGACTGCAGTATTTAAAATCCCAAGCCCTTCTCCCTGGGTATAAAGAAAATATGTCAATTTGGGGAGATGTTTTGGTGGCTCAGATGGTAAAGAGTCTGTCCGCAATGCAGAATGCCCACAACTCAATCCCTGAGTCAGGAAGATGGCTTGGAGAAGGGCATAGCAACCCACTCCAGTCTTCTTTCCTGGAGAATCCCATGGACAGAGGAGCTTGGAGGACTACAGGTCCATAAGATCACAAAGCATTGGACACAACTGAAGCAACTTACTTTACTTTTTTCTTACAAAGTAAATAGTAAATAATATGAAAATAATTGTTTATTTTTTTTCCTTTGTGAAGAAAATGTTAGGTTAGGGCTCTGCTTAACATCTAACTGTGTAGGAGCTCAAATTCGTACTAATTCAATTTGTTGTTGTTGTTTAGTTTCTAAGTTGTGTCTGACTCTTTTGTGACCCCATGGACTGTAGCCCACCAGGCTCCTCTGTCCATGGGATTTCCTAGGCAAGAATACTGGAGTGGGTTGTCATTGCCTTCTCCAGGGCATCGTTCCGAACCTGGAATCAAACCTGCATCTCCTGCATTTGCAGGCAGATTCTTTACTACTGAAGCCACCTGGGAATGACCTATAAATTCAGAGATGCCTCTGATAAAACTCATATGAACCTCAACATTTTTCATAGCCTTGGAGAGCTTCAAGGTAAGAATAGTTGTTTAGTTGTGAAGTGGGAATCGCACTGGAAGTTGCCAGTGCTCTCAGCAGCATGGCCCAATAGTAGGAGACCAAAGCTCCCATGCCACATAGATTGCTGAGACTTGGGCTATTCATTCCAAACAGAAAGAGCATAAGTTGGCCAGGATTGCTTTTTGAAGACAGAAATATGCCCAACATATTCTTAACCAGAAAGAGTTGTTGGCAACAGAGTTCCTCCCCTTCCTATCTCTCCTCCCCACCACCGCCAACCTGAAGAGTTGATCAGTAGTTACCAATACTTTAAAAAAACAAAACCACCCTTCAGGGACTGTGGAAACCTGAAAAAAAAAAAACCTGTATATTGGAAAAATTAGAGAAATCCTTTGTTTTTTATGGCATCAAATAGAGAAACTGTGAAGACCAGACTTTACATGGAGACTGAGAATAAATTTATGCCTAAGGTCAACTGAGAAAGAAATTCGTGTTGTTAAGTGCATATTTAATATAAATGATTTCTAAAGTATTCATAACCCCCCCAAACTGTATAATGTAATGACTAGTGTTCTCAAAGATATAAATTATTCTCAAATGAGAGCTCCTTCTTAGGAGAAAGAAAGGTCCAGAATTACCATGGCAGGAGTTCTCAAACTTGATTTGGAATGAAATGATTAGTAAATGGGAGTGGTGGGGGCTCTACAGGACAGTGACCTGAAAAGGAGAGCCAAGGTGCAGGAGTAGAAGAAGGGGTGGGGCTTCAGTGGTAAAGAATCCACCTGCCAGTGCAGAAGACATGGGTTTGAGCCCTGGGTCAGGTGGATCCCACGTGCCACAGGGCAGCTAAGCCCATGCACCACAACTACCTGAGCCTGAGTTCTACAGCCCAGGAGCCATAACTGCTGAGCCCATGTGCTGCAACTACTGAAGCCCAAACACCCTAGAGCCTGTGCTCTGCAACAAGAGAAGCCACCACAATGAGAGGCCCTCGCACACCAACTGGAGAGTGGCCCCTGTTACCGGCAACTAGAGAAAAGCCTATGCAGCAAAGAAGACCCAGCACAGTCAAATAAATGAGTAACATTTTTAAAAAGAAGAAGACGGAAAAGGATTCTGGATCAGGGGGAAAAGGACTTGGTTAGCATTACATATATGCCAGGAATAAAAAATACATACATTAAATAAAAACTGTTCTCTTTCCTTGTTACCACAGGACCTTGTCACTGCTGGGCCTGGAGGTAAGAAGTGGTGGGAATTGGAAATGCTTAGATCACTCCACATTGCTGATAATCAGGGAAATGCAAATCAAAACCACAATATCACCTCACACCTATCAAAATGGCTGTCATCAAAAAACACAAATAACAAATGTTGGCAGGAATATGGAGAAAATGTAACTCTTGTATACTATTGGTAGGAATGTGAATTGGTACAACCACTATAGAAAACAGTATGGAAATTCCACAAAAAACTTAAAAATAGAACTACCATATGATCCAGCAATTCTATTCCTGGGTATATATATCTCAAAAAATAAAACATTAATTTGAAAAGGTGCATGCACCCAGTATGCATAGCAGCATTCTGTACAATAGCCAAGATACAGAAGCAACCTAAGTGTCCAACAGATAAGTGGATAAAGAAGATGTGATTGTATATATATGTATATATATATATATATATATGTACATGTATTCACATAATGAAATGAAAGAGAAATCTCACAGTTTTATCTAAGCAAATAATAAATGTGGAAAGAATAATAAAATTTTAAAAATGCTTTATTGGCTGTTGTCATAATCTCTGATCCATGCAATAATTATTAATAAATATAAAAATCAGTGGGTGAAAGTGTAAGGAGTAACAAAATAATTGTTATTCTTCAGTTGCCAAGTCGTGTCTGACTCTTTGCGACTCCATGGACTGCAGCACGCCAGGCCTCCCTGACCCTCACCATCTCCCGGAGTTTGCCTAAGTTCATGTCCATTGAATCTGCATGCCCTCCAGTTATCAAAACAAAAATAATTACATAGTCTCAATTTAGCTCTTCATAAGAGACTTGATAATTACAAACGGTAAAACACTAACTTTGCAGTGGAGAATCCGGGCAGGCACCACTTTAACCAATTAATCCCAGTCACAAGACTAATCAACAGCATGTACCTCCTGATGTGATCCTTTAAGGAGAACTTTAGATCACCATATCACCGCTGAGGTGCTCCTGCCAAAAGTCCATAATATGAATCTGAAAATGAGAAAACATCACACAAATCCAAATTGAGGGATATTCTACAAATAACTGCACTATACTTTTTAAAAATATCAAGGTCTTGGAAAACAAGATTCAATAACTTGAGATTAAGGAGACTAATGTGATGTGACAACCAAATGCAATGCATTCAGTCTTGGATATTCCTTTGCTATAAAATCATTACTGGGACAATTGGCAAAATTTGAATAAAGCGTGGATTAGAGAATAGTTTTGTTTCATTTTCACATTTTAATAGTTTTATTTCTTAAAATATACATAATATGCTTTTAAAAACATACCTGAAACTGGCAATATTATCAGCTAAACTTATAATATCTGTTGAGAGTAACAAATGGGAGATTGTTCATATGATCATTTAAAAAATGGACAAAAGACTTGACTAGACATATCTCTATAAAAGAAATACAGATAGCCAAGGAGCACATTAAAAATGCTCAACACTACTAGCCTTAAGGAAATGCAAGCCAAAACCACAATCACACCCATTAGGATGGCTATTGTCAAAAAAGAGAAAGAGAGACAGAGGTAAGGGGAAGAAAAAGGAAAGAAATAAAAAAGTAACAAGTGTTGGTGATGATGTGGAAAAATTAGAACCCTTATGAAGTATTGGTGGGAATGTAAAATGATACAGCTGCTAGGGAAAACAGCATGATGGTTTTTAAAAAAGTTAAAAATAGAATTATCATATGATCCAATAATTTCACTTCTCAGTATCAAGCCAAAAGAATTGAAAGCAAGGTCTTAAGGAGCTTTGTACACCCATGTTCACAGGAGCATTATTCACAATAGCCAAGAAGTGAAAGCAACTTAAATGTCCACAGATGAACGAATAAACAAAATGTAGTGAGTATTGTGAGTGCTCCATCACTCAGTCATGTCCAACTCTTTGTGACCCCATGGACTATAGCCCACCAGGCTCCTCTGTCCATGGAATTTCCCAGGCAAGAACACTGGAGTGAATTGCAATTTCCAGGTAATCTTCCTACCCAGGGATTGAACCCACATCTCCTGCATCTCCTGTAACAGAGGAGCCTGGCATGCTGCAGTCCATGGGGTTGCAAAAAGTCGGACATGACTTATTGACTGAACAACAACAACTTGTTAAATTAACTTACTAATTAAGTATATCTACAAATAGCTATGACAAAGATATTTATATCCCTTCCTTTTGAAGCCTTATGCATTTTTTTCTTGCATTATTGTCCTGGCTAGAAACTCCAGTGCCACATAGTAAGAAGAGCGGACATTGTTGCCTTGTTCCTAATCTCAGGATATACTATCACTATGTGTGATATTGAAAGTGAAAGTCGCTCAGTTGTGTCCGACTCTGCAACCCCAGAGACTGTACTGTCCATGGAATTCTCCAGGCCAGAATACTGGAGTGGGTAGCCTTTCCCTTCTCTAGGGGATCTTCCCAACCCAGGGATCAAACCCAGGTTTCCCGCATTTCAGGCAGATTCTTTACCAGCTGAGCCACAAGGGAAGCCCATGTATGATATTAGCTGTTTCTTTTCCATAGATGCTATACAGAAAAAAACTTCCATATTCTGTCTTCTCACAGAACAGTCTTTTTTGATACTTCAGTTCTGACACTTCTGTGTACTTCACCAAATGTACATGGGTTTTTCTTCACACAAAGCAATTCTCTGATTCTCCAGACTCAGCCTGGGTGTCCTGCAATTTAACTGAATTCTCACACGGTCTACCTGGAGATAGAATCAGGTCCCATTGGCAAAGGGCTCACAGTTCCTCAAGAGTGCCCCCACTTCAGATGCAAGTCCAGGTTATCATGTGTGCATCTGACCGACCAGCTGTAAATCAGAGCTTCAGGAAAATACTTGACTTACCAGACTACCAGTTTATTGTAAAAGGATATAGCTCAGGAATAGCCAGATGGAAGAGACACACAGGGAAAGATATTGGGGAGGGGTACAAAACATCCATGTTTTTATCAGGACACACTTCCTCCCAGCATCTCCATGTGTTCACCAACCCAGTGAACGCCATAAAGTTCTCTGAACAACCCCCTCCCCCAACACATATACACTCACCACTGTACTTCAGAATTTTTATGGAATTTTCACTTTTTTTTGAATTTTCATTAAATAGGCATGATTGATTAAGTCATTGGCCATTGGTGATTAATTTAATCCCTTTTCCTTCCTTGAGGGGGTTAGAGAGAGGTGTGGGAGACAGAGGAAAGTTCCAATTCTCTAATTACATAGTTGGTTCCCCTGGCAATCAGTCCCCATCTTAGGGTGAACTTTCCAAAATCACCTTATTAACATAAACTCAGATGTGGTTGAAAGGAGCTTGTATGAATAACAAAATACACTCATTTCACCTTTATGCTCTAGAGCTATTTCAGAAACAGAACAAAAGCTAAGTATTGTAACAAAACATGGTCTTAGAGCTCTTATCACTTAGGAAATTACAAGTGTTCTGTGCCAGGAACCACAGACAAAACCCAAAATATATATTTCTCAATATAGCACAGTATCAGCTAACATAGTTTAGTTTGCTGAAAATTTTGATTATGAATGGGTATTGAATTTTATCAAATGATTTTTCTGTTTATTGAGATGTTCAAATGGTTTTTCTCATTTATTTTTGTTAATGTGCTAAATTACAGTGATTTTCAAATGACAGACTAACTTTGAATTCCTGGGGTAAACTTCACTTGATTATGACCTCATGAATCCCTAGTACATATTACTGAATTTAATGTTAATACTTTGTTACTGAGTTTTGCATCTATTGTTGTTCAGTCACTTAGTCACATCTGACTCTTTGCGACCCCGTGAACTGCATGCAGTACACCAGGTTAGCATTACAGGTTAGCATTCTAGGGAATATCTAGCTTGCACTTTTATTTTTTTCTAATGACTTTTAAGGTTTTGGTATCAGAGTTATGCTGGTCTCATAAAAGGAGTTTGAAATGGTCTTTCTATTTTATGATTGATATCATTGCTACTTTTAAGATGTGATGGAACTTCACAATGATACCAACAGAGACTACAGTTTAGTTTTATTATTTTAATGATGAATTCAATTCCTTGGATATATATGGGCTTATTCAGGTATTCTCATATTATACATCAGTTTTGATAAGTTTTATTTTTTTTAAAGGAATTTGTCTCTCTATAAAATAACCAAGAAGGACCTACTGTATAACACGGGATTGTACTCAGTGTTTTGTAATAACCTACAAGGGAAAAGAATCTGAAAATTACATATACATAATAATTATATATATATATACATATATAAATATGACTGAATCACTTTGCCATATACCTGAAACTACCACAATGTTATAAATCGAGTATACTTCCATTTTTAAAAAGTTGAAAAAAGAAATTTGCCTATGTTGTCAAAAATAGACTTAAAGGTTGTCCATAATATTTCCTTATTATCACTTTGATGTCTGTAGGATTTGAGGTGATATCATCTCTTTCATTCTTCACATTTTAAATTTGTGTTTTCTTTTTTCTTGATCAGCCTAGCTAGAGGTTTATCAATTTTATCAATCTTTTCAAAGAGCCACATGTTGGCTGTTAATTTATTTAATTTTTCTATGTGGTTGATCTCTGCTTTTACCTTTATTTCTTTATTATTTTCTAAATAAAAATACTTACTTTAGATTTAGGGGCTTCTCTGGTGGCTCAGTGATAAAGAATCCACCTGCCAGTGTGGGAGATGTGGGTTCAATTCCTGGGTGGAGAAGATCCCCTGGAGGAGAAAATGGCAAACCATTCCAGTGTTCTTTTGCCTGAGAAATATCATGGACTGAGGAGCCTGGTAGGGTATAGTCCACGGGGTTGGAAAAGAGTCAGACACAATTTAGCAACTACACAACAACAGTTCTAGATTTAATATCTTTTCCCAGTTTCTTAATGGAGAAATTTAGGTAATTGATTTTAGATCTTGTTTTCATCAGTTCAAAATATTTTCTAATTTTCCTTGTGATTTCTTCTTTGACCCATGTGTTATTAGAAGTGTGTTATTTGTTAATAGTTTCCAAATATTTGAGGGATTTTTAAAATATCTTATTATTGTTGATTTCTAATTTCATTCTTTTGTGGTCAGAAAACACACTTTGTATGATTTAGTTCATTCAGACTTTACTGAAACATATTTTATGGGCTAGCATATAGTCTATCTAAATGAACATTTTATGTGCCCTTGAAAGTAATGTATGGCCTGCAGTTGTCGGGTATAATGTCTCTCATAAATGCCAAGTATATCAAAGTGGTTGATTGTGTTGTTCAGATTTTCTATATTCTTAATGATTTGGGGGTTCTAGTTGTTGAGGGGCATTAAAATCTTTATAATTCTGGATTATATACTTTTCTCTTTAGTTCTATCAGTGTTTGTTTAATGTATTTTGAAACTCTTATTCAGATACACACACTTAATTGTAATGTCTTTCTGATGAACTAATCCTTTTATCATGGTGGAATATTACTTACCATCTCTGGCAGTATTTCTTATCTTGAAGTCTTTGTGCAATATTAATGCAGTAATTCCAGTTTCATATGCTTACTATTTTCATAGTATATTTTTTCCATTTTATAATTTCAACCAATCAGTATCTTTTATTTGAATGACACCTCTGTTCTAGATATGATATTGTAGTATGTTCTACTTATCTACTGCTTTGTAGCAAACTACTACAAATCTTAGATGCTTACATAATAACCATTTTATTTCTCAGGATTGTTTGGGCAGGACTTGGCTGTGCAGTTCTGCTCTTTTGTGTTGGGTTCTTCACTAGGCTGCATCCATTTGAACCGAGCTGGAAGATCCAAGAAGTTTCACTCACTTGAAACTTGTCTTTGTCCAAGAGGCTAGTTTAGGCTTATCATGGTTTGGTGTCCTCAGGGTCTTTCAGCTTTTTACATGATAGCTGGCTTCTAAGAGGTAATGTCATCAAAATGGTTATTCTAAGTTCATGTGTACCTTTTTCTTCCTTGTTAACAGAAACAATATTTGTTCAGGTAATTTATTTTCAGCCCTGGTATCCTTTAGGGGAGGCTGTGCCCATCTCTATTCCCAGAGGATGGAAACAGATGTTTAATAACCTAATCATGATAACTCTGTTCTTCTTGCCTGGGACTAGTTTAGAAATAGACCTGTGACACAATTCTGAATGAGGTTTAAGGTAGAGTCAGAAGATGGGCCTCTCGGAAAGTGTTCCTCGGGTCTCAAAAAGAGACACAACAAAGGAATGTCCCTTTTTTCTAATGCTGGATATTATTATTTGCATATGACACCTGGAATTGCCTAGCCATCTTTCCTCCATGAAGGAAGGACATAAAAGGACAAGCTAAAATCCTGTTATCTCCTGAGAGAAATATGGAAAAAAATCTGGGTCCTTACTGAGATACTAAATCAATCAACCTTGGAACCACAATATTTCCCCCTCCCCCAGTTTTATTGAGATACAATTGACATATAAGATTGTATCCATTTAAGGCATAGAACATAATGATTTGTTATATGTGTTATTGTTTAGTCACTTAGTCATGTCCTCTCTTTCATGACCCCATAGACTGTAGCCTGCCAGATTCCTCTGTCCATGGGATTTCCCAGGCAAGAATACTGGAGTGGGTTGCAGTTGCCATTTCCTTTTTCAGGGAATCTTCCCAACTCAAGGATCAAACCCATGTCTTCTGCATTGCAGGTGGATTCTTTAACACTGAGCCACCCGGGAAGCCCTTGTTATATGTACATCTTGTGAAATTATTACTGCAATAAGATAGGTTAACATCAGTCACCTCATATAGTTACAAACATCTTTTCCTTGTGATGAGAACTTTAAATTGTTACTAACTTAGCAATTTTCACATATTCAATACAATATTGTTAACTACAGACACCATGCTATACACAGTATCCCCAGAACTTATTTTTTCTTATAACTGGAAGTGTATACCTTTTGACCACCACCTTCCCCTACTTCTCCCAGCCCCTCCCACCATCTTAGGCAACCACCAGACTGTTCTCTGTCTCTATGAGTTCAGTTATTTTAGGTTCCACATAGAAGTGAAATGATCATACTGTATTTATCTTTCTCTCTGGCTTATTTCATTTAGCATGATGCCTTCAAGGACTATCCCTGTTGTCACAAATGGGAGAACCATGAGATTTTTTTTTTCTTTTAGATTTTGCCCTTCTATTTTGTAAAATAAATTTTATATGCAGCCTAAGCATTCTGAAGGATATGAGGAATAGGTTAAAATAGAAATGAAATGGAACCCAGAGTTATTAATCTTCTATTAAATAGTATAATTTTAGGGTAGGTTATTGGAGAGATGTTTAATACATTTAAATCCACACTACAAGTTACAAAATAGCAAAACACACAGTATGAATTTAAACCTGTACCTTATAATCAAATTAAAAGCCAAAGAAATAAAATTACTTTTTTTCCTCCAAATGGGATCATTACTTTGCAACTGGTGCCAGCAACAGAGCCACCATTGCATAGAGCTGGGGGTAAAATTCATGTTGTCATAAAAGATTATCTTGAAGTTAAAATCACGATGACTAAGATCACATCTTTCAGCATTTCAATCAAATCAAAGATTTGGGTTTAAAAATCGACAACTGCCTGGAGTAGGAGATGGCAACCCACTCCAGTACTCTTGCCTGGAAAATCCCATGGACGGAGGAGCCTGGTAGGCTACAGTCCATGGGGTCGCAGAGTCCGACAGGACTGAGCGACTTCACTTTCAGTGTCTTCATAGACACGTGCAACGAGGTAGTAAATAGTTTAAAATAAATGATGCCTTTGCCTTCTCCGAAAATAAATAAATGAGGAAGTCGTTTATTAACAAACAATTTTTTAAAATCCATAACTGGTTTGTAAAGATAGGATTCAGAAGAAAAACCTAAAAGAAGCTCCAGATGATAGATCTTAGTAGAGCACAGTCATGTTTATCACAACTAGTGCTGTGTCTTAATCATAGATATATCTGTTTATTGACAGTCATATGACCGTAACTGTTTTAATTTGAATAAGTTTCATAAAAAACCTGTTTAGATTCACTCAGTTTTTTTGACTTTTATGGAAGAGAAATGCTTAAGATATTGGGGCCAAAGCATGATTTTGCTCACTTTTCATGTTGTCTTGTCAAGTAAGGATATTAATTAAAAGCATCTTTCACCTGCTGTCATCATTATTTATTTTAAAAAATGACATTTAACTCACCAAAAGGATATAATCTTGGATTTCTAAAAGATTACATTTTGCTTTGTAAAATCACATGAATTTAATTTTGTTCATGTATTTATCACAGACAGCTGAAACTTCTTTGTGGATTGGCATGAGCCTGCAGCCATGTAGAAACCATTGATTTCAATCATTTTCTTCCAGATTTATTATAGACTGGAAAATGTTTACTTCATCCTTCTACACTTAAAATTAGCTCTTGTTCTTCTTCATTCAGTGACTATTTACTGTGTCTATGACATGCAAGATCTCATGGCAGTCACTGTGGAGAGCCTCAAAATGTGTAAGACCTAGCCCCTGACCTTTAGCTGCTGATGCCTTGGCCACAAGATGTGTCACAGAACCAGGTGGATCATGTGTTCTCTGCACCAAGTGTTTTATATTTATTAAAGTCTAAATGCCAGTAGATTTTCTTTTCTTTTCAGTTCTAGCTTAATTTCTTTCAGGTCTCCAACTTATATGTCTTTACTAATAGGCAGTCGAACAGTTAGCAGTGTGGGTTTTGATAGCTCTAGGAAGCCAGAAATGTAGTGTCGTAAGGAGTGAAGCTAATCAAAGGCCATAAAGGGACCATTACAGGAGAGTGTGAAGACTGCACCATCCTGTGAATGGGAGCCCAGCCACTCATGGACTCTCATCTTCTGTCCATTCTTCCAGCTCCTCACAGAGACCTCTCTTTAGCTCTCTTTGAGCTAAATGGCTGGGGAAGCACCCCTGTTATTTCTGTGCTTTCTGATTCATCTAACCCTCAGAACTCTCTTCTAAGGACGTCTGAATTTGATCAAGACCATAACATGATTATGTTCTCACTACAAGTGGACTGTGAACTAAATGTATCAAGTTGGCTGCCGAGATCAATAGCCTTCCCTCTTTTTTTTCTTTTTCTTTTTTTTTTTTTAAGCCAAGTTTCCTTCAGCAGAGGCCATTAGCAGACATTTTATCCATAACTCCGCACAGAGTCCTTACGCAGCATTTGCTGAACTTGTCTAGTGGGCAAAATTAGCTTCAACCCCTTGCTAATTTGGCTCCAGAATAAACAGCTCTTGTTTCTAAAGCAAACACTGAGCCATGTTTGAGAGTTTCGAAAGGATCGGCTAAGGGGAAGAGCGCTTAAACAAAACTAGTGATTTCCTCTAACACACACCCAACGGCACCTCTACATTATGTTCAAGTTTTTATTTCTACTACAAAACAGGGCTTCCCTGGTGGCTCAGATGATAAAGAATCTGTCTATAATGCAGCAGCCCCAGGTTCGACTACTGGGTTGGGAAGACCCCCTGGAGAAGGAAATGGCTACCCACTCCAGTATTCTTGCCTAGAGAATTCCATGGACAAAGACAGGGAGTCTGGCGGGCTATAGTCCATGGGGTCGCAAAGAGTCAGACACGACTGAGCGGCTAACACTTTCACAAAACAGATCAACACAGGTAAGTAGAAGCAATAAAATATTATTAGTTCTGTCAAAATTTGACAGGACTTTTTGAAAGCCAGTCTATTTTGATTTAATCCCAACTTTTTTTTTCTTTTCTGTGAGCTTGTTTTGTAATACATAAACATTTAAAACACTTTCTTTCCAAAGTGGTCCTCCTCAAGTATCTTTTCTAAATGGTATATCAGGTCCCAATTGGTTAATTGGCAGTGCTAACTCCCAGTTTATATAACATGCAAGCCTAGGTATTATTGAAGCACTGATCGCCTATTTGGGGTTATTTAAAGAAAACACCCTAGAAATGGACTTCTTCTTACATATACTCAGTGTGATTTTGAAACACCATTGTCAGGAAATACAACCAATCCCTGAAACTTTTTTCCCCTGGGTTATCAGAGCCCGAGACAATTGATGACATTACATCGGTCGTTCATTTTAGATTCGTGGAGCCCACAAAAATCAATAGTTTTCCATTATCAGGTCCAGCTGGGTCACTAGTCTGTCAATGAGCTGTTACAATTGCTGTACAGGGGTGAGTCTGACCAGTCAATTGCTGCTGACAAGAGGAAAACATGCTGACAGCCACGGGAACAAGTCAGAACACAGATTTGCACTTCAGTTTGCCATCCAAAGAGACTCAGAGCAAGGCCATTTTCAAGACGTAGGGCACACTCCATGGGAGGCCTAGGGGAGGGGCTCCCCGCCTTGGTTTTATAGTACAAGTGCCTAAGGGCCCATCCTTGCTCCAGTCAATATCTCGGGTAGAGACTATCTGTGGTCACTGCCTTTGTTAGTCAGAGGGCACAGACCAGCCAGAATTGTCCCTAGACACCATCTTCTACCCCATATTGTACCCAGAGCAAGAGTGGAAGGAAGGAACTCTACTTTTACCACCACTGACTCAGATGTAACTGTGTGTGTGTGTGTGCATATGTGCGTGTGTGTGTATGTATATATATATACATACACTGGGGAATATAAAAACCTAAAGAGGAAGTAAATGGCCAAAGGCACCAAATATGAACAAATATGACTAATGACTAAATGTATTGCAAATGAATATTGACTGAAGGACGGAAGATCCCCTGGTGTTGGTATATAGGCTATTCCCTTGTTGTCTTTTTATTTGTAACATCATCTATACTTTGATCTCATCTTGAGATATTTTACTAAACCAAGCGTCTCTCTCATTGGTGTCTCATCTATAGCCACTCTGTTTGATGCAGTGGGCAGCAAGGAGAGCCGAGTTCTAGTGTCGCCCTGCCCATAATAGGAAGTGTTGCGACAGAATGGTCAGCTCTGATAAGTATATGAAGTGCCCCACATTAATGAAATGGAGACATGCTTGCCTTGCCTACTATGTCCCAAGGTTGTCAGGAGAATCCAAAACAAGATCAATTGAGAGTAAGCTCTGCCCAAGTAAGTGACACTGTGTGTGTGTGTGTAAGCTATCCACACACGTGTTCAGAAGCAACTGAAAGAAGTCCTTCTTTTTCCAGAATAATTCACTTTTGGACTAGATTGAATGCTTTCCTTTTTTAGAAATGAAAGTCTCTCAGTCGTGTCTGACTCTTTGCGACTGCATGGACTGTCCAGACCCCACGGACTGCAGCCTGCCAGGTTCCTCTGTCCATGGAATTCTCCAGACAAGAATACTAGAGTGGGTAGCCATTCCCTTCTCCAGGGGATCTTCCCAACCCAGGAAGCGAACCTGGGTCTCCCTCATTGAAGGTGGATTTTTTACTGTCCAAGCCAACAGGGAAGCCTAAGTTCTTTACAAGAGCCTATGACTTATCCATCATGTATTCCATCATGAGAGAAAGTCAAAAGTCAGAGGACAGCTCTGAAGGTCTTAATGGGTTTTGTGGCTCTCTAGTTGGTAGAGAAGAGGGTTGAGATGTTAGCAGAATAGACACACACTGTCTGGGTTCCTGCAGGCCGAGAGGCTTCCAAAGCAACATGAAGCTGTGCACCCCACCCTAGTTTTGTTTCAGACATCAAACTTATGAGCTCAAATGATAAATATTTTTAATTTGTTTCAATATTATGATTTTTAATGTTTCACTTTTATTAATATCTTTCAAGTATTCAATTCTAGCCTTTTTAAAAAAATGCCTCCGGTCTTGGGTTTGATTCTTTTGGAAATCAACATTCACTTGTGTTCCATCATCAAACAAAACTGATAATCAACTGTGTTACTGGAAGCCAACCAGCTAGAGTTTTTTTCCTTTCCTTTTTTTATTACACCACCAAAAAAAAAAAAATCATTTTCTTTAAATGAGTAAAAAAAAAGTAGTTTTAACAAGAGCAAATTTGCTCGTAATTAGATGAACCAGTCTTATGTCTTCCAGCACTTGGAAGCATGAAATTCATCAGAACTCTCATAGCATTAATTAAAAAGAATTTATGTTTTTTTAATAAAATGCTTCATGTTTTAGCTCCTTTATTCCTCCACGAAATGTGATTATGTGGGGGCTGAAGGGAATTCAGGTTAATATGTTGACACACTTAACAATGCAGGGTCAGGTTGCACAATACGCTTCACTGGTTTAGTTCACTACACCCCCTGACAGGGCCTAATCATCCCCTGCCCTAAAGGCAGAGGGAAAGAGAGGATTTTAATTACTGCTCTGTATGCAAGTTTGCCAGCATTAAATTGAGACATAATTAGGCCTCTGAATTTTAATAATTGTCCTAGCTAATTGGGCAGACAAGTACGTTATGCAGCATGGCGTGATTAGATAATTAGTATTTCCAAATGACAAAATTGGGCTCTTGATTATAAATTCTACATGAAGGGGGAAAAAGGTAGCAAGCAGATCTTTACAAGTCTATTAAGGGAGAGTTTAGCAATGTTGGTAATTTAAAGTCTATTAAGAAGCAACATTTCATTTTCAGAGCCTGAGGTCTGGGACAAGGGCCTCTGGCCAGCTATGGCTCCTACTTAAGGCTTCTCTCCAGGGAGCTCTGTTTTCCCTGGGGTCTGTTGCATCTACCCTACCCCTCCACCTCCATCCAAACTTGGCAGTCATCACTGACCTTGGGTAAGGTCTCTTTGGCTAGACACCAGATGGCAGGTAATAAGTCTGAAAAAGAAATCGTGGAATGTGGGGAGTGTAGAACAGAGAAAGGGTAGTCTACCCAGGTCTGGTGTATCTATAGTGTCTTTCCTTTGCACAGAGCTGTCATTTCATTCTTCTCCCAGAAGTCACCACTCATTTAATCATCAGCTCCATCACAACCTTTTTGGTGGGAAATCTTAAATCAAAATCTTAAATGTTTGAGGTATTATATTAAAGCACAGTGCCTTGACATGAAGTAAGTGCTTAATAAATATTAGCTCTTAAATTAATTACTTTGGAAGGTATAAGGTGGTTTGTAGAAGAAAGTTCTGGGTCTAGCTCTTTGCTGTGCTGGTACTCAAATGAGGCAAGGGTCCCCAGCCCCCTTGCTTTCTGAGAGAAGGATGCAGTGCCCCATTTATGCTCGGGGAGACCCAATGGTAACAGCTGCACCTACAACTCAAATATCTAACCAGACTTCTTTTCTCTCCATTCTTCAGAGGTTGGAATTGCAGACAAGTACCGCCATGCAGAAATCATGGGGGCAGTTAACTTAAAAAAAAATGCAGAGTAAACTCTGCATCCTACCCACCTGTGACTCACTCTCCATGTCACCTTATTGCCCACAGAGGCATACTAGAAACACTTCTAGCTTCTAAATTTTTCTCACAACCATCAGTAGGCTGGGCTCTAGAGCTGTTTTTCAGGCAAGAGAACAATTAACTGGATACAAACCAGACTCCTTAAAAACGACTGATAGGTGGTTAGTGGATGACACTGTGATGAAAGTTAGGGGAAACTTGGAAGTTCTGAATGTATTCATATATTCATATACATCACTGAGGATGACCAGGAGGAAAATAACAATGTCTCCATGGCTTGATCCAGTCAAGACAGCCTACCAGACCGAGTGAGAATTTCTTAAGACTTTCTCAGAACTTAGTGCCATCTCATTTTATGAATGATGGAAGCGTTCTGGCCGAGATTCCGGTTCAGAAAGCAGGGTTCTCTCCGTGGGTAATGTTTGTGTCACCCTGGCATAATCTCTATAGTTTATAACACCTAAATAACAGAGAGAGGAGGGCAACACCCTGAGATTTGAGAAAAAAAAGAGACAAGTATAGAATGAGGACATTTTGCTAGAAATTTAGAAGGAAAGAGTAAGACATCATTTTCCAGGATGGTACTGAAAACAGGGGAAAACGGAGTGTGCGATCCTCATCCTTGAACTGCATCTCACAATAAGAAATCATCCCCTCTTAGGGCTTCGAGTCTCCCTGTTGCTCACAGGGACGCTGTTCCCCGGTCACAGGAGCAGCCAGAACTGGCGCTGAGCTCTCGCCCTCACTGCACTTTCCAGATACCAGGAGGAAACATCATCCTTTGTAGGATGGTGGGAGAGGTAATTGTCAAAAGAACGTGCCTCCCCCCACCCCCCGCCCCGCCATCCCTCAATGTTGGGGCTTCTTTCCCGCTCTTTTTGAAGAAACGCATTTATGACTGATCGCTCAACACCTTGTTGGTTCTGATTGCAGGAAACACACCTTATAAATATACGATAACCATCCTGTAATAGTGTGACAATTTAGTTCACAGTGCGTTTCGGGCTGCTAATTGATCGTTTCAGTCCAGGGACGATTTGGAATAAATTATAGCCATCAAAAGGATATCACAGCTCATTTTGGTGGAAGGATTTCCACGTCGCCTCGCGTTAGTCAGAGAGCCGATTGCTCCCGGCGGGCAGAGAGGAGGGGAGGGAACCGGCCCGGGAAAGGAGTGGCGGCGTTGGGTAGGGGGAGCGGGACAGGGCGGGGCCTAAGAGCCCGATGGGCGGGCCCGGCGGGGCGGGGCGGGGCGATGGGCGGGGCCGACGGCGGCGCGCAAGCGGCGGCTGCAGGTCCGCTGCTGGACGGTAGAGGCCTCCCTTCCGAGGCGGCGGCGCGGATGCTACCTGCTGGCGCTGGGCACCCCGGCGCGAGCCCTCGCGTCTTTCCCGGTGAGGTCCCTACGCTGCGCGGCCCAGCCAGGCCCAGTGTGAGTATTCCCCACGCGCTCCCCTCCCGCAGGCGGAGCGCCCGTTTATCTGAAGTGAAAATCTCCGTCGGGCAGAGGGGCCGGGGTGCTCGCGTGACGGCATCTCACCTCCTGCTGGGGGCTTCCTGTCGGCGGGGTTCACCGCGGGAGCGGACGCGGTAACTTGGACCGCCACTCTCTGGACTCACGGAAAGGGAGTAGCGAGGCGGGGAGGCGCCGCGGCGCCGTCGGGGGCTTTGTAGTTGGGGCCCATGGCTTCTGTAGCTCTGGTTCTCACGCCGCAGTTGGGGAGGGACGCGTGCGGAGCGTCTCGGCCGCGGAGGGAGCCTCGCCCACCAGCACCCGCAGAAGAGGGCGAGGAGGGGACTGGCGGGTCGGTGCCGGGAGGTGCTGCCGAGGTCGCGAGAGCGGCGGGTCACGCGCCGTGGAAGGCGGCGAGAGCGCGGCTTGAAACTCTGCCCCGGACGCGGAGGCCACGCCGAGCCGACCGACCCTGGACCCCACTCCGTCGGATCAGCTTCTCCAGCCCGCCCCGCAGGCCGCCGCGCCCTCGTTTCCATTTCATTTCTCGCAAAGAGTGTGCCGTCGCGTGGTGGTCATGGAGAAGGGAACTCCTATTCCTACATAGGGTTCGGCTTTGAAAAAAGAGTATTTTCCTATTTCTGTCGCAGGCACTTGCCAGTCTGGCCTTCCCCTCCCCCGCCCACGAGACCTCCGGGCAACTTTCATTTTCTTCCTAAATTAGTCCATAAGGAAGATTGGCCCTTTGCTCACTTGTAGCAGACTCCACCCACTACCCCCCACCCCCGAATTCGTGCGCTGCAAGTCTCTTCGTTTTTTAGTCTTCTGTCACGCTAATAAATTTTGTCAATCTAGGGCACGGATGGGTCCATGCAGGCGATTTTGACAGCAGTCATCATACCAAGCTATTATGAAGTGTGATGTCAGTTTGGAGGACGGATAATATATGTCAGTTCTTGACACGCTTATCTTACAAGGAAACATCTGAGACCATCAGTAAGAGGCATTTTAATTCACACACCAAAAATATTTTGTGTTTGGTTGACATCTTTCAAAATGCTGAAAGTAGCATTTATCATTTTGTAGGTATTTATCAATGTACTCAAAAAAGCCCCCATAGGAAGGAGGAGGGTTTTGTCTTGGTCCTGTTCCATCACATAAACCAAGGAACAGAGATGTTATGTGTCCTACCCAATAAATAGTCCTTATAAGCCAGTGATACAGCTGTATTTATAAGACCAAGCCGTGTATTTATTCTTATACCAAGACCATGTATTTATTCTTCTAAAACTGGAATAATGGAAAAGGGAAGAAACTGGTTATGTTTATATCTCTGTTGTGAAAGATAATTGTCTGCTAGCTTAAATGAGAAACCTTACGCTTTTAGCACAAGTGCTGTGTGAAATGATCCATTTATCTCAGGTATGGAAGTCAGGTAAATTTTCTGTAAAACCCAGTCTTAATTATTACTTCAAAAGTATGGCTTGGGTCCTAATGAATGAATTCTGAAATCTAAAATGATCCAAATCTAAGCAGATGCTTTAGGCTTGATATTATGTAATAGTCAGCAACTTTATTTGCATGGACCAAATCCCATGGGAGTTAGTTTTATAATGCACTCTGCCTGTGTTCACCCAAGATACAGTTTTCTTTTCAATTCATTAATTCAGTAACTATTCATTATACCTATAATCTGTCAGCTTCACTTTGCCATTGAACATGATACCTATAGGCATTTAATGCATAATTGTTGAACTGTAACTGAAATGTGGAAAATATGTATGTCTTCTTCAGGCTCAAGGAATATTGCTATAAAAGAGTTAAAAACCTGTGGCCTTTCATTCATATGAAAAATTGTATTGAGTACTCTCAAGTAGTAAATTAAAAGAAGAAAAATTAGAAATCAGAAAGTTTTCTCCAGTCTGTGCCCTATTCACAATGCCATATTTTTTTTTCTCCTTAAGATTTTCAAAACAAAGTTTAAAGGACCTGCATGATTGAATGGGTTTATGATGTTCTTTTAATAATTTTAGAATATGTAACTTTCCTTAAAAAGGCTTAATTTTTATGATGATATGCTGAACTAGCTCATGCTATGTGAGTGAAGCACTCTGTTTTTAGTTAAAATCAAAACTGCATATCCTATTGCCCTCTAACCTGAAGTAAAAATTACCTGCAATTAAGCAAAGAAACACATGCCAAGTGTTTATACCTGTTTAAAGTTCATTTTCATTGGCTTGATAAAAATGGAAAAATATATCCAATATGTTCATCTCAATTATTTGTAGTTTCATCCCAAACAATATGAGATCCTTGAATATCAAAGATATTTTTGTGTGACATTTGTAAGATGCACCTAAAGAGTGTAAAATTTTGTTAAGTGCAATAATGAAAAATGTTAAGGATAATTTTATCCTTAACGCTAATATTGTGCTGTAGGGATGAAATTGAGTAAAAGATAATGACTGTAAACTAATTCAGTCCACTGTATCAGAACTTACACATACATTTTAGTGTCCTTATCCAACTAGTCATCTTGGAAGTCTGTCACTTACTGAAATGATGCTTCCATTGTTGCCACTGTTGACACTTCATTTTGAAGCTCTTCATTTGGGCACTCTTCAGCACCCACAGCACATCTTGTTAAAAGTTTTGAAAGTGGGAAATCATAGTCCTTTAAAGCCTTTCTGTGCCCTGAAGAATTGGGTGATCAAGTCAGTGAATATAATTGGAGGTCAAAACAATTGGAAAGACTATTAGATGTCTTTCTTGAGTAGTTTTTAAACTAGTTCTAAAGTTATTATATAAACGTAGTTTGAACATTGGTAGCACCACTGGAATAAAAGTAGCTGCCAAGGGAAAGCTCTGAGAAAACTGTCCATTTGGAGCTTACAGCATCTCTTTGATTATCAATGACTTATTAATCTAACAATCATATACATCTCTAGTACAATGGAATGTAGTATGAGTGGTAGTAACGTTAGGCACTCAGTCATGTCTGACTTTGCAGTCCCACAGACTGTAGCCTACCAGGTTTCTCTGTCCACGGGATCCTCCAGACAAGAATACTGAAGTGGTTTGCCATTCCCTTCTCCAGAGGATCTTCCCAACCCAAGAAGCGAACCCAGCTCTCCTGCATTGCAGGCAGATTCTTGACCATCTGAGCTACAGGGAAATCCATTGGAATGCAGTATAGAGACACCTTATTTCAGAAAGCTTTATTGTTAAGAATTTCATCTAGATTTTATAAGAGTTCAATTTTGCTGATATGATTATAGAAGCTGTTAAATTCTGGAATATGGGATTCAGTAGGAAAAATCCAAGATGGGCTAAAATCAGAATTACCCTATATACTTCTCTGGGCTTCCCAGGTGATGCTAGTGGTAAAGAACCTGCCTGCCAGTGCAGATGTAAGAGACATGGGTTTGATCCCTGGGTTGGGAAAATCCCCTGGAGTAGGAAATGGCAACCCACTCCAGTATTCCTGCCTGGAGGATCCCATGGATAGAGGAACCTGGGAGACTATAGTCCATAGAGTTGCACAGAGTCAGACACGACTGAAGCAACTTAGCATTACACACATGCATATACTTCTCTAGATTAGGCGCCCCACATTCCTTGAAATATAGGAATCACACTCAGTTAAGAAATCAAACTTAACTTGTATTCTATTTAGTGAGCAAGGCATTTACCACAATAAAAAAAAAAAACAAAAAAAAAAACCTCAGTGACCCTTCAACTGTAGTTGAAGTCTAACTTGTAGGTTGAAACATTTGCCATTTTTAAGTAGATGGTTGTGAATAGAGACCCAAAGTATGTATACATACGCACACATATATAGTGGAACCACTATATATACACACAGTATACACACAGTGGAACCACTATATACACACAGTATACACACAGTGGAATCACTATATATACACACAGTATACACACAGTGGAACCACTATATATACACACAGTGTTTACACACAGTGGAACCACTATATATACACACAGTGTTTACACACAGTGGAACCACTATATATACACACAGTGTACACACAGTGGAACCACTATATATACACACAGTGTACACACAGTGGAACCACTATATATACACACAGTGTTTACACACAGTGGAACCACTATATATACACACAGTGTTTACACACAGTGGAACCACTATATATACACACAGTGTTTACACACAGTGGAACCACTATATATACACACAGTGTTTACACACAGTGGAACCACTATATACACACACAGTGTTTACACACAGTGGAACCACTATATATACACACAGTGTTTACACACAGTGGAACCACTATATATACTATACACACAGTGGAACCACTATATATACACACAGTGGAACCACTATATATACACACAGTGTTTACACACAGTGGAACCACTATGTATACACACAGTGTTTACACACAGTGGAACCACTATATATACACACAGTGGAACCACTATATATACACACAGTGGAACCACTATATATACACACAGTGTTTACACACAGTGGAACCACTATATATACACACAGTGTACACACAGTGGAACCACTATATATACACACAGTGTTTACACACAGTGGAACCACTATATATACACACAGTGTTTACACACAGTGGAACCACTATATATACACACAGTGGAACCACTATATATACACACAGTGGAACCACTATATATACACACAGTGTTTACACACAGTGGAACCACTATATATACACACAGTGTACACACAGTGGAACCACTATATATACACACAGTGTTTACACACAGTGGAACCACTATATATACACACAGTGTTTACACACAGTGGAACCACTATATATACACACAGTGTTTACACACAGTGGAACCACTATATATACACAGTCTACACACAGTGGAACCACTATATGTACACACAGTATACACACAGTGGAACCACTATATGTACACACAGTATACACACAGTGGAACCACTGTGTGCTGCTGTAAGCTAACAATATGCTATGTGCTGTGCAAAATACAGAATCATGAAACTCCTTACTCTAAATTTAAATTCTTACAATAGTCAAGACCAGAATATGGTGATGCGGTAGAAGGACACTCGAGGAAAAGAGAGGGGGAGATGGGAAGAGATGGGTCATGGGGCTTTTGAATCATAATTGGTTGAATTCACTTAAGAGACGTGCTTTCCAAAAACCACTGGCAAATAATTTAAAATCTGAGGAAATAATTCAAATTCAACACCAGCTGAGACTGTATGGAGAACCAAGAAAAGCAGAAAGAATGTAATTAGGTGAGTAGGAATTTTTCTAAGAATTCAGATCTAATATCTTTAGTATTAGATAGAGGGCCACAGGATCATTAGTGATTAGCAGGGATCCAGACTGTAATGATCAGGAGAGATCAAGACCAGAGGACAAAGATGAGAGAGTCCTCCTGCTTAAACTGAATGTTGCAAATGCTGATGCAACTTACAGAGAGAAGGTCAACCAGCAGACAAAGAAATAGGGCAACAGTGCCAGATCGTCAAATGTGTTCCCCTTTTTCACCCCAGAGTTGATGGGCTATGGGGATTAACTAAGCTTGAGCGGAGACAAAAAAGAATTTCCTTATTTCAACCATTTATAAGATCTGGAACTTTGAGTTTTGTCTGCTTTGATGAGTTTGATTATTGCTTAGAAATTAGGGAAGGGGACCTGCTGGGCTCTGGATATCAGAGATATACCCAACTAAAAGGTCAGTAAACAAGGTGGAGAGATCCAGTTCTGGATTTTTTCTGGGGAAAAGACTTGTCTACTAACAGACAAAATGGCTTCCTAAACTTTATATTACAAGTATCAAGAAGTGTCAGGTACCCAGCAAATCCTCAGAATATTCTATAGATTTAAAGAACCATCCAGATATTTCTTAATTTGACTCTAAATATTAAATTTTGTATATAGTATTTATAGTTTCAGGATTGGGGTGGAGGACTCTCTGTATGGCCAGGTGGTTATTTTTTAAAAAGTCTGGTTAGTATAGCTTGAAGCCCATCTCTTTCAGATAGAGAGGTTACTGGTTTTAGAGTTGTAGAATTCACGTGGATCAAGAATATAGAAACAACAGGAAATCGCCCTGAGAATTGGGAAATACCATATTGTAGAAAGTATCCTGGACTAGGAATAGGGACTAGGTTTATCATGTACCAGTTGTGTTACTTGAGGCAAATTTTCATTTTCTCATAGGCAAAATGTATATAGTACATTGATTTCGAGGGTGGTTTTGAGCCTTATCTGAGATGAAATAAATGGAAGGTCTGGGGTTACTAAATGCTGTGCGTGTGCAAGCTTTTGTGTGCCACAACATGGGTTTTGTAGGTCAAGGTAAGGGTTGTAGCTGTTGAGCTGTCCAGATATTTAAAACCAAAATGTAAGTGAAGATGGAAACCTATCTTTGGGAATTTAGGGGAACAGACTAGTTTTCACATGAATACTAGAGAACAGTGAATCATAGTCATTATTCCCCCTTTTCTAAAATTTATAGGAAGTACCCTGTTGCCTTTGTAAGACGTTTGTGTTTGTTTGTTTTGTTGGACCTGTTGGAAATAAAGAAACCTGTGAGCTTGCTTGATGCTGTCAAGGCCACATCTTCAGCACTGGCAGCGAAGCCGTAGTCTCCACGTGGGGAGAAGTAGCCAAGCATCTAGGCCTTGATTCTTGTACTCTCAGAAGTTCTTTTCTTAGAGACTTTATGAATCCCTGTTGCCACCTACATGTCTTAGAAGAAAGCAAGCAAGAAACTAGATGGACTGCCACGTATTGGTCAGCCCTGAATATTTTTTGTAATTGTTATTCTTCCACAGCAGCAGGCTATTAGAAAAGTTCTGTCTTTGATTTTCTCCTGTGTCTTTAAAAGGTAGAAGCTTGCTTGGGACAGGGTAGTCTGCCTCATGGGATTGCAAAGAACTGGACGTGACTGCGCACACATACACATCTCAGCGAAACACCAATACAGATACACACAGTGGTGTCACTGGCTCCCACCAACCGGGGGTGGGGAGGGAGGATGGTTCCTAGAGAGAAGGGGAGAATAGAAGGGGTGGCTTGGGGTGGATACACTCATTCTTTCTTCTGTTGAGTTTCAGAGTCTACCCCACTAAAGAGGCAAACAGTGCCCTTACCTTAAGACATAGTTAGAGGGTATTTTCTGGAGGTTTATTGAGTATCCTCCACACATCGACACTTCATTAATTCACGTTGTGTGAAACAAAATGTGTTTGAGCCACTACAATGTACTGGTTAAGGAAAAGGAACCTTTGACTCAGATGGCTGTGTTTGAATATCAGATCTGCTACTTCTTGCTTAGTGGCTTGGGCAAGTTTCTTAATCTCTCTGAGCCCTGAGCGCCAGTTTATGTGCAAAAGGATAATAATAACAGTGTCTACTTTTTAGGATTATTGTGCATGAAGGTGCTCAACAAATGGAAGCTATATCATTAGGCTCTGGAGAGTGAGGAAGATAAAGAAATATAAGGCAAATTCCCCTCTTCAGGGAGCTTACAGTATGGTTGGAAGGGACTGCGAAAATGAAAACTGACGTTAACAGTACAGGGCAGAGAATAGGAGTGCCGAGTAAAAGCTGCAGATAATGACGGGTTCAGCAGGCTGCCGAGGACTAGGATGATAGTGAAAGATTTCAAGACAGAGGTGGAAATTTCTCTCTGGGATTTGTAGGCTGGGTGGGATTCAGATATGTATACTGGAGTTGAGAAGGCGTCCCAGATGGCAAGGAGAACACACGGTACTGCGGGAGTGAGAGTATGTCACGTGGAAAGTAAACCAGTTTCTAAGCCAGACAGAAAAGCATAAGAATCCTGTCTCTGCTGAGATCTTAGTTGGACAAGTACCTTAATTTCTTTAGTCTCAGTTTCTCCAGTCCTAAAATGGGTATAATCATACCTCATTAAATTGAAGGGAACTGAGATAATGTTTGTAAGGCCTAACATGTGCTTGCCACCTCACAAGTATTCAATAAAATGAAGATAATTCATGTGTTTTCAGGGAACAACAGGAGATCTGTCTTCCTGAAGAGCTGTCTTGCTGGTGTAGGCTAGTAGTGGAAAACAAGTCAGAAAAGGCCAGTTAGTGCCTATGGGCAGAGTGGAGGGGAGGCTTAAAGGCCGATTGAAGGAGCTGGGTGGGGTTGTTATATACTGTCAGCGCTCTTGAGGCTTTTGAGTGCAGTGCGGGTTTAGGAGAAATTAATCTCAAGGCACTCTGAAGGCTGTTTTGGGGGAAGGAAGAAACTCGCACATGTGTAAAGTAGTAAGGGTCTAGATTAGGATAGTGGTAAGGTTATTAGTGGCTTCCCTGATGGCTCAGTGGTAAAGAATTCGCCTACCAATGTAGGAGACTCAGGTTCAGTCTCCGGGTGGGAAAGATCCCCCTGGAGAAGGAAATGGCAACCCACTCCAGTATTCCTGCCTGAGAAACCCCATGGACAGAGGAGCCTGGCAGGCTACAGTCCATAGGGTCACAAAAGAGTCGGACATGACTTAGTGACTAAACAATAACAAAAGTTATTAGACCAGGTTGATGTGATCTCTTTAAAGTTTCTTTTGTAAAAGGAGATTAGAGTTCAGCAGTTTTCCAGAATAAAATCAGTATAGGTCCACAGCTTTGGAAAATACAACTCAATCAATATCCAGAGACTGTAGAAGGTGAGAAGTAACTTTAATGCTAAATAAATGCTAGAACTTGCTTCAGCTTATGAAATAGTCCTTTTTAAAGAAACTGTCCTTTTCCTGTTAATGCACATTAAGTGTGTGCCTATCACTGGTTTTCAGGAAAACACGGTATAGATCATGTATAATTGTTTGGAGTTTGAGGTTAGGGTTGAGTACCAAGTAGCATTGGGTTAAATGGGGAGGAGGCTGCAGCAAAATGGTAATTTGATGACTTTATTTGGTGACAGTGTGACTTGGATGAGAAAATACTGTCTTCTCCCTGGGGTTTAGAAGTGATTTAATTAAAAACACAAACCTAGGAAATGGTTTTGGATACTAGGGAATTCATTTATGTTGTCTCTCTCACCACTCTTTTCTGTCCCTGGTAGTTTTGTAATGGGAGAATATATGGTGGATAATTGTATTTCTAAAGGAAGTCACACTGATTATATGGAGCCCATTTTTAAAATGTGAGGAAATTGAAACTGTTCAGTGGTAGACCTTAAACATTTTATGTAAGAAAGGCTGACTGGCCTCTGCTGGTTTCCAGAATTTTGCTGTAAGGGCAACCTGCTGCTTATAACTCTGGGGTATCTGGGGTGTCACAACAGTTAGCTGTGACTGTGCACTGCTTCCGTCAGGGAAGGTGCTCATGTAAGGGAGTGTGTGCAGTGGTTGGTAGGGAAAGGCAGGCCTTGTGAGGTTAGAGGCAGAGCAACCTGTCCTGGTGTTCTGAACAGAGGCATGGAGTGTATTTCATTTCTCATCTCCTGAGTTTACTGAAATCTGCTGTGATAGCAGGGGGTAGAGAGAAAGCATGATGCTGTAAGGTTATTAAGATGCCAACATGCAGATTATATCTGGCTCTTGACACTCCTTTTCACTCCATCCTGGAAACAGAAGGCTATATAAGAAACCTATTCCAAGAGAAGGAAGGGGAGAAAGCAAAAGACATCTTCCTACTTTTTAATGAAAGAGTTTTTGAGTATATATTAATTTTGGATTTCTGGTGTCCGTTTTACCCTAAATAGACCATCCAAAGAAGCTCCTGGCTGAAACTCTGGCTAGGGGCTTCAGATCAGGGGCAGGTGGCCTTGGGCAGGGAGTCTTCAGGGTGTTCCTGGCATTAATTTTGCTGAAAAGAGCCTCACAAGAGACCCAGTCTCCCCTCCTGCATGAGTGGCAGGCATTGGGCCTCGGAGAGGGCCTCCATGCAAATTTCAGTCTTGCCCCCTCCTCCAACCCCTCTGTCTTCTGTTCCTGCAGTGGGACCTCTCTTTCTCCCTCTTCCCTCTTTTTTCAATTAAATGAATTAATTACCAGGCATTTAACTTTTTGCCAGACTCTTTCATTATGCCTGGAGTTGTTGCTGAGCGGCAAAGGAAGTAATAACATTCGCAGTGAGGGGCAAATCCTGTTAATGAACAAATTAAAGTTCAAACAGTGATTCAAGTTCACAACCTCTCTGTGGCTCTTCTCTTTAATAAGAGTTATACATGTTACTTTCCTCGCTCTTTTCTCCCTTTTATTACTTTTTAAGCTTTTCATCAACACTGCTGGGGCATATTTGAGGCTCCCAACCTTTCAGCCCTGACAAGGACTCGAGCAGTTATAATCCCATCTTAATTTGGCAACTTTTGTAAAACACATAAAGGGCCCAGGGTCACCTTTGGTTGGCAGAGCCCTGCATGACCCTCTAGCTTTCACCCCCGCCAGGGCTTCGTGGGCCACTTCTCTGGATCTGGTTTTCTTTCCTCTCTTGCATTTAGAGTCTGACTCAACTTCCCACCCCGAGGCACAGCCTGCAGGTACGGCCAGTGAGTATCCCCAGCCCTTGCCACTCTCGGTTCCCTCTGTAGTCAGCCTCTCCACGTGACAGGACAAAGGGGAGGTGGTGAGGAGGGGGAGGAGCCTCTGGATGAAAAGCTGAGAACCTCTACAGAGAAAGGAGTTTGGGGTAGGAAGGATGCCTGACCTCCTCCCCACCACCACTGTTACCAAATGCTGCTTGCCTGGCTGAAGGGACCTTGCCTGAAATGGTGCAGGAAGGCCCCAGGCCCCTTGCCCTTTGATGGACTGGCCAGGGCCTGACAGGAAGGGGGAAGGAGCTGGGGAGGCATACTTCTTCCCGCTCTGTTTTTCCAAAATGTGAATTTCGTGGGGGTCTTCTCCACAACCATGCTTGGCTTCTCACCACCATCCCCTGAGCGTAGCTTGATATAATCACCATGACAACTGCAATCTAGGAGCATACACATAATAGAGATGAAATAGACAAAAGATTAGCATGCCATGAAAAGTACAATAAGTTTCTTATTTAGCATTTAGATAACTATCTTTCCTTCGGAGCAAGCTTCAAAGTTGAAGCCATTTTAGACCAAGAGGATTAATTCTTTCTCCCACATGCTTCATTGAATCTCTCATTACCAAACTTTGTCTGTATTGATGTAAGATTTGATTGAAGATTAGAGCATTTAGCAAATCTTGCTTTTCTGCATGTATCAGGTCCTTTCAAGCAGGGATCGCAGTGCCCAGTGGTCAATACCCTTACTTTTATCCAGTGTCTGCTTCATTTAAACTTAATCAACTCCATCAATGAACTGGAACAGGGAAACGTCCCTGCGGTAAGAATGTTGTGCTTTTGTGGGATAATTCTTTGCTCTTTCCCAATCCGTTGGCGTTAAATCTAAAATTGCACTATGATGAACTTTTTTTTTTTAATCAATATGATAATGACAATTGGGCCTGAATGCTCTGGTAGGACTTAGAGTAGACCAGGATCTGGCCTCCATTACTAAAACAACTTCTGGTCCTGCTATAGTCTTCCACCTTTTGTGTGGCTTTAATACCTTTTCTTCCCTGACATTGAATATTGCTCAAGCTGGAAAATGATGCATCTTTGTAGAGAAGGCTCATATGTCACAGCCAGAAAGTGAAGCAGACCGATTGGTTGTGTGAATTATCTGACTTGCTGCAGTGAATTATTTGCACTGTTTCCCTACCTAGTCAACAAGTTCCTGAGGTATAGTAGAGATCAATCAAAACTGACAGCCCGCGTGTGAAGGCTTTACTGTGTAAATCTGGCGCACTCATCCTGGCCATGCCAGCCCTGGCATCTGTATATCATTTTTATACTGCTACCAGTAGAGCAATTTCAAAAGTATTTGCAAGGAAAATGCGTGTCCCCATCTGTTCCTGGAAGCATAAATGTGCCACCTTCAGAGGGTTTTCACGGGTAATCATATCTTTAATGATCAACAGACTAGTGATATATACTTTTCCATAAAATGGGGTTTTCTTCACTTTATTGTGATTGGCTAGAATAAATAGCTTTTCCATATGTTAGAGAGATAAAATATAAGATTAGCAGAGGTCGTTTGTTGGATAGTAAACAAAAGAAACAATTCATTCCAAATAATCTTTGAAAAGCAGCAATGACAAAGTTAAGTTGCAATAACAGAGCATCTGGGGCCCCACATCAGAAAACAGACCTTGTTCCTCCTTGGAAAAGGAGCCGTTTAAGAGCAGAAACTCAGAGTCTTCTAGAGGACTCTGGTGGCTTATTCTCAGAGGTAGGGAGGGAAGGATCAGGGTAAGGAGGAGAGGCTAGACTAATACTTACTTGTTTATTTCTGTTTTAAGGTTGTATCTCCTTTCCCTTACCTGCTATTTGCCTGCCCTCACTGAAGCAAGCGCCCTGGGTAAGTTGGTGGGTGATGTGTTTAGAAAGCAGGAAAGTGCCACCCTGCTGAATTTCTCTTCAGGCCTACAGGGGATGAGGATTGTTTGTGCACTTGAACAGCTGACTTCCTCCTTGGGAGATTCTCTTCTCCCACAGAAAAGGGTGACCTCGGAAGGTGGGCAGATTGCTGGCCTTTGAAATTCCAAAGCCATGCAGAAGACACCTCAAGATTGCCAAAATCGCCAGAAATGCTCCTCCCCTGCCTCCCCTGCCCCCAAGGGTTCTTAGTAATCAATCCCACCTGTATAGGTTACAGTCTGAAGATACAATCAGGCCCTAACCACTATCTCGCCTACTCACATACATACATACAGAGCCCAGGAGCACTGCCCCAGCCCCAACCTTTTTTTTTTTTTGTTTTTTTTTCCAGATGAAGATACTCCTAGTCTTTGGCAAAATTTGGAAGCATTTCCTCCAGCTCTCTGTCCAGAAGTTGCAACTTGCCTGCTCAGGAATCTAATTCTTGTTTCCAGAATGCAGAGAGAACCTCCTATTTTGTGAAAGACTGATGTTAGTTGCAGGATACCTGAATCTAAACGATGTCTATGTCTTCAGCCTTTTAGCTCTCTAGAAAATAGGTGTAGAGCTATTGAGACCTGTTTTCTACAAGTCAAGTATTGAGAATGAGAAATTGAGGTGGAGGGGATGTTCTCTCTATACATTGAGACCAGGACCAGTTAGCACATTAATCTTAAACTGGTTCTTTATACTCTTTACAGCTATGTATTGTTACTGACCCTTTCGCTCTGGGAATAATGGGAGAAAAGCTCTGTCTTTTCTGTATATCTTACCCCTTATCTCATGTTCCATAGAAATTTTTGCTCTCTGCAAATGCCTGCTTCTCCGACTCCAGCAGTAGTGTGTGGGTATTAGTTTCAAAGTGGGAAATGTTGTTTTCA
Source organism: Bos taurus (assembly GCF_002263795.3). Classification (NCBI taxonomy): domain Eukaryota; kingdom Metazoa; phylum Chordata; class Mammalia; order Artiodactyla; family Bovidae; genus Bos; species Bos taurus. The sequence continues at coordinate 52,419,831 of NC_037330.1, forward strand.
GACTCATCCCAACGAGAAAGTCTCTCTTAGCATCTTAAATCCAACCCATGTTAATTTCCTCATCCCAGTGAGGTTTGGGAACAAATGACAGGACAATAGAAAAACAGCTTACCCCAAACCTATGGCCAAAGAAAAATGGAAAATCCACTGTCAAAAGGTTTTCTTCTCAAGTTTCTCCTTAAGTTTAGAAACAGAGTCTTACAGGCTGTGTTGCATGTAGACAGTCATAGGCTATATAAAAGATCTACAGATTGATCACACTTTGCCTGCTCTGAAATCACATTTACTATAGTATTGTGATTAAGATTAAAAGGAAAGTTACATGTGTGGTTTCCACATTGCATGTGATACACTGCAGATCCTCTGTGAATTTGCTTGCCACAAGGAAATCTTGGCACAAATAGTATATGAGGCATATTTTACACTCAAGTTTAGAAAATTGTACTTCCTGATTTCTGGGAGTTTGAAACTCATTTTGCATTGAATTTCTAGGTTTTCATAAAATGAAGTAATAAACCTCACCAACTGATTTTCTGTGGAAGAAATAAATGTGATGTTTGCTCCTTCTCTTGTCCAGGAGGACAGAGCTGTCACTACTACAGTTGGGCTATTTCCCACTCCATGCTTGTGTACTCAGGAGTCCTGTCTAACCCATAAGACTCTGCCAGGAACACTGCCATCCACCCCAGAGTAGAAGACATCTGCAGGGGCTCATGTTGGTTGAGGCTCTGAGTCATAGAACTGCAGGCATCTAGAGTTTTCCTAAACCTGGATTGGAGAGCCATTTGCAGCATATAGTCCTGTGCTGCTTCAAAGCCACAGACCTTGTACACATGCACATTTGTAGCAGAGGTGGAAGTCTTGGCAACTATTGAACAAAGATTTTAAAATTTAAAAACAAACATACTGTGTTCGTGTTCAGTGTGAAAATTACCCACACTC